>NC_060080.1:64040000-66440000 GCF_922984935.1 Meles meles | reverse complement strand
GGACCCTCCCAGGGTAGGTGAGCAGGTCTTAAATGACAAATCCACTCTAACATTCCAATCTCCCTAAGTCTTTGAACCCTTCCTTTACATTAAACCAAGATAAGCCTGTCATTTGTAACTCACCCATTGTAGACCACTTTTTGGTGCATGTTTTAGCCAACAACCAAACTGTTAGGACCCTTTCTAACTCTCCATTCTGTAACATTAAATTGAAATCTCTATTTAGTGAATTCATATCAATAAATTTGGCCTGATTCAACTTTATGTTCCTTAAAACATTATTCTACACTCTTATAATCCATTCTCATAACTATTCTCTGGATTTGTCCATATAAGTTAGAGAACTCAAGTACTTCTTCTGGAGTATAGATACATCCTGATGGGACACATTGTACCTCACCTTTAAGGGCCTGCTGAGTGCTGGGACTGTATCTTCTTACAGGTCTAGAATCAAAGAGGGTGGGTGTGGGGAGCTCCTGAGGAGACTCAGCATTATCTTGCATGGAAACTACCACAGTAGAGATCATTGCAGTTTTCTCAAGCAGTGCAGGGTTAATCCCCTCTAGTCAGAACGATGAGGGAGGAGGTGGAGAGACCACTTTCACTAGAAAATGCCTCAGAATTTAGAAGTTCAGTGTCCCCAGGTTCATCAGGGACTTCTCATCTGTCCCCATTCCAACTCTCAGGATCCCATTCTATCCAATCAGTCCAAGAGTTGTATATATTGGTCTGGAGCTCAGGGAACTATTAGGACTAGAGATACGAATATGTGATTCACTAGCATATGGATAGTATTTAAAGATATAAATCTAAAACCTCCCAGCCTCTCCTACCCAAGGAGAGACTGGAGATAGAGAAAAGCCTGAAGACCTAATCAAGAGTCTTCCTAAAATTTCATATTTAAGTATACATTATTATTCTGAAAAAGAAGAATTAAAATGATGATTTCCTGTACAAAAACCTCATTTATTCAAATAATTACTAAGTCCACTATATGCTGGGAAGTCTAGATGCTAGAGACACCACACTGAATACTACACAGTCCCAGTCCTCAAGCTATCTACATTCTGGTAAGGAAAACAGAGAATTAAAAAAACCCAAACAAACAAACAAAAGTACACCAGATATCAAGTAGTGATAGATACTATGAAGAAAAATCAAACTGGGTATAAGGATAGAGTGTGCTGGAAATGAGAGGTGCAATCTTATTGCTTTTATTTATTTATGTATTTATTTATTTAAGTAATCTCTACACTAAATGTGGGGCTCAAACTCACAACCCTGAGATCAAAAGCCACATGTTCTTCCAACTTAGCCAGCCAGAGGCCCCTGGGGGTGCTATTTTAAATACAGTAGCTGGGGAAGGTGTTCTTGAAGAGACTTGAAGTGAGAGAGCTACCTATGTGAGTGGTAGGGAATGGAGCAGCTGGGTATGATAAGCAAGGAAGAATGGAAGGAACTGGAAGAGAATCCAGGGGTCTGACTCTGTGGGGTCTTGAGAGTGAGAGGGAAGTGGGAGATGTCAGGGTGAAAAGGGGAGGCAGAGGGAGAGCCCAGGAGATGGGAGGAAAGGAGAGGAGAGAAGATACAAAAAGCCAGGAGGGCAGGGGTCTTGCAGTTGGCAACTGTTAGAGAATCGAGATTCAGAGGCTCCAGAGCAATTTGTGGGGCCATTAAGAACAAGAGAGAAGATCCTAGAAGTACTGCTGAAGCTTAGGAATTTCTCTTCCTTTAAAGTTCTTTGTCAGATATGACTAGAATTGGGGATTATTTTATAATTACTTATGGTCATTAGTCTATGTTCCTTTTATTGTACCATTCCACTGGTACTGGGTTGTATGGCCATATTTGGGTTGTTTTTAAATTTAATAAACATTAAATTTATGCCTCACATTACCTATAGGAATGATTCAGAGATCCTGCCTAGTAACATTTTCTCCCTTTGGGGAACATATGCAGCTGAGTGTATGAAGTATATTATACACACACACACACACACACACACACATATTTATATCTTTATATATAATATAACCTATAGTATATGGTAAATAACATTAGATTGCTTATGAAATTTATTTAACAGGTATGTATCCACAGAAGTTGTATTGTTGCTTGTATACAATATTGTTCAATCCATGTTAAAGCCTGTGTATCTTAAGACTGTTATTCTTCTGGAAACTTTTGATTTCACACAGAATATCATAAATCAATTCTTCACTAGTATGTAAGTGCCATTAGGATAGTGATTTTGCTCAATTCTATCATTCCTATATCACAAATGCCTAGGATAGTAGCTTCCATACAATAGGTGTTCAGCAAATGTTTGATAAGTTAATTAGTAAGCAAAGTAAAATGATCTAGCTTGTCAAATTGCCTGGACCCTTCAACTAGAAAATGCTGGAAGTACAAATGACTTTGGGCTAGTTGAAAGTAGAATTTAACTAACAGCTTATCTTTTATAGTAATTACTTTGTAGCATTTTTTTCTTATAATATTTATCTTAGCGGTAATGGTGGGAAATAATCCCTATTCAAATAGCAATACCTATTTAACCCCCATAAGCCCTTAAGTTAAAAAAGAAACAAAAAAACAAAGATAAGGAAAATCCAAAAATTGTCTATTAATTTTTCCCAAGTTCTTAAAATGATCAGCAACTTTAGTTTGCTTTGTTTAGTATTATATTTAGCAAGGAAAGTACCAGCGTGTTATAGGCACAAACATGGGACTAGATTGACTTCTTTGGTTTCAGTGGTAAATTTGTAAGAGTGTAGGCTAATGATAGGTGTTTTAGTATTTGGGGACCATATCTTCTAGAAACATTCTCTTCAGGGTTAAATTAAGAGTGCTTCTTTTACTGTATAACCATAAACACATCCTAACATCTAACATGAAGTGTTCACTGAGGCTTGTTTAGATGCTGAAGGCAATGCATTAGGAACTGACGGTGACCCATTCTTATCCAATCAGTTCCTGATGCAGTATCTGCGACATCAAAAACTCTGTAGTAATTATATAAGGTATTTATTTCCAAATGCAACAACTTTGTTCCTACATATAAAATTTGCAACTAAGTCATCCTTTTTAACATGTCATGTGGTAAAATCAATCCAGCGTCACACTAATGAGTAATTTCCCCACTGATGAGACTGGGAATTTAACTGATTGCTGTCTGTGTGTCTGTCTGTATTTATTTGAATACCACATACACCTGAACGTTAAGGTTTCACCATATTTTGAGAGACTTTGCGAACATGATGTGTATAAGACTAGTGTAGTATAATCATAAATTTCATAGCAAACAAGTGGGGGTAAGTATGTTTTAGAGAGGGTATTTTAAAAATAGCTTTCCTTAAGCCACTTTTCCCTATTTTTTAATGATAATTTTTAAAATGTTAAAATCTTCAGGTAGATTTGAATGGAACAACCTGGAGAGCATTTAATTTCAGATTCACTGATTAGGATAAATCGCATGCACATGCTCAAGATAGGTTTATCATGTTTTTAAGTTATTCTAGAATTCTAGCTTACTGAAATGATAAGGTTAGAATTAGAATTAGTAGATAGGTTTATCATGTTTTTAAGTTATTCTAGAATTCTAGCTTACTGAAATGATAAGGTTAGAATTAGAATTAGTAGATATAAGAGGCATAGGACACCAAGAAGAACATAGTGGTCAGATGCACAACTCGAAGAATGTCACTTGATCATTTTGCAGGTCAGTTTTTGATGATCTCATCAGAAAATTCTATTAGTCTCTAAAATTTTCCCAAATATAGAATGAATGAAGAGCTCTAGTATTACTTAGAAAATCTACCCTTCTATCTAATGGAATTTTTGGTTTACATGGCTCTCTTGGACAAGAAGGGTAGGAAATGACTGGATAAGGGATTTGGAAGTGGAAAAGAAGTGGAGACCATGGAATGGAGATCCGAAAGTCCACTGATTTCTGTCTGTCTGTCTGTCTGTCTTCATTTATCTGAATACCAAGTAGACCTGAGAGTTAAGGTTTCACCATATTTTAATTCTACCAATGATGAAATTTTTATTTCATCCTACTTTTTTCATTCTACCTATTTTTCATCCTACTTATTTCATTCTACCAATGACGAAATTTTTATTTCATACTTTAAATAATTCAGCTTATTATTCTCTTTCTAGACTTCTTATCTATGATCAAGTATATTATCTCTATTGTTTAACAGGTATTTCCTTAAGGTTTATATGCTTTTCATAGAGAGTATTTAAGTAAAACTAAAGGACTTGTAAACAGAATAATCCTAGGGAAGCTGAAGACCTCTGTTGGAGAAGAAACCCCAAAAGGACTGAAAAGTCAGCCCATCATGATATTTCCTTGTAGATCTCATGGTCCCTCTTGGGTATAGGTTTGGTTTTTGCAGGTGGATTTGACAGATGAGGAAGGGAGTTAACAACTCCTGCAGTGGCTGGGAAATTAGTTGGTACTGTGTCATTTGTGAGCTAGAAGGAATGTGATAAGGAGAAAAAATAAGTGAAGAAAAGGACTTGGTCCCTCAAGATTTGATTGCTGCAAATACGCAGTATGATCTTTATGTAATGTCATTTATTCAAAGTAACAGGAGTCCGTTTGTCCACAAATCACGATTCTGGCCTTCTATGGGCTATTTGGAGTACCTAGTATAGAATTACAACAAGCTTTGTAAACCCTCAGGACTGGGACATGGTGGCTGGGATAGTTGACTATGGGAATATCATCTTTAATTGCAAACTGCTACAAGAAATTGGGTGGGGAAAGAGGGATTCATGGAGGTGGGTAAAAGTTCCAACATGGGCCAGTGGTTATCAAACTTGAGCATGCAGCAGAATTCTCTAGAGACTTGTTAAAAGACTGCTGGGATACACAGAGTTTCTAATTTAATAGATCTGGGATGGGGCCCAAGAATTAGCATTTTTAACAAGTTCCCTGGTGATGTAGTTCAGAGACTATAATTTGAGAACAACTGTTCTAGCCTGGCCCAAGGCTTTATGGGCTATTGGAAACAAATGACCTTAACCAGGACTGTGATAAAGTGAGTGTGATGGTTGAGAAAGGAAAAGGGCCAGAGTGAGGCACCTACAGAAGTTGAAGTCCTAGTAATTATTAGAGGTCAGGAACGTTGCTCTTTAGATGACATATTACTATAGATCTTTTGGAAATATATTTGTAATTTCCTGTTTTCGTTTCCTTTCACCTCGGAAAAATCATAGAATAAAAACTCTATAGCTCTCTGGATTATTTGAGCTTGGAAATAGAGCTGGTTTGCCTTAGACAGGGCAAAATGATAGTAAGGAAAGACAAGTCAGTAATCTTTGGGGCATTGTATAGGCTAAGGGCATCTCCATAAAAGAGAATCTATGATAGAACTAAAAAGTAGAGGGTCATTTTTTCTAGTGTCTCCCAAGGGTTTTGCTGGAGAGAGCCTCCTGGTATGTCAATACCAGCTGAAAAGAATGTCAGACAGCTGGGGCGCCTGGGTGGCTCAGTGGGTTAAAGCCTCTGCCTTTCGCTCAGGTCATGATCCCAGGGTCCGGGATCGAGCCCTGCATCGGGCTCCTTGGTGGGGAGCCTGCTTCCTCCTCTCTCTCTCTCTGCCTGCCTCTCTACTTGTGATCTCTATCTGTCAAATAAATAAATAAAATCTTTAAAAAAAAAAAAAAAGAATGTCAGACAGCCACGTGGGAGAAGTTATCTGTTTCCAGACTTGATCCCGAGATTTTCACCGTGCTGTTCCCACAACTTCTACCCATTCTTCAAATCATGACTTCACCTTCTGTCTAGATGAGATCTCCCCATCTTTTGCTCATAGCAGTTAATCATCTATATTTTCAATGGAGATATTTACATGCTTGGCTTAAAACCAACTCTTCCTCCAGGGTAGAGATGGTTTCTTTACCACTGCATTCCCAATACAAAACCTGGTACCTCAACTGGCTTTAAGTACTTGTTGAATGAAACATGAAAAGTAGCTGTATATTATGGGGATTACTTGAAACCAGGGTTTCTTGGTCAAGTATGTTGGCTGAGCTTGGAACCTTCTCTATCCTTCCCCGTCCAGACCATCATGTTCACTTCTAGTGGGGTATGGGATGCACATGTGGCAGGTTTTGAGACTGTGTGTTAAATATTGCCATAACCCTGACTGTGTGTTAGGGAGAAGTTTGGACTTCAAAGATTACTTGGAAGAATAGGCTAGACAGTAACCTGGCAAGACGACTGATCTTGAGGGGCTCTAACTGATATAGGATTGAGTCTGTAACCAGGAAAGAGTTCTTTAACCTTGCTCCACCTTAATGAAAGACAGCTCTGGCTTGGATAGGATGGGCAGCTGTAGACTTCCTGAGACCTTGCAATCATCACTGAACACAGAAGCCTTTTTCGTTTTGTTTTGTTGTTGTTTTAGCTTTGACTTTTTAAATTAATTAATCATTTACTTAGGAGTAGTATTTGGCAAAGGAAGTCAAAGATGGCCTTTCTGGGCATTCAATTAACTGTTTATCCTCCAGGAGTCCAGCCTGGGGAGGGATACAGAAAATTTAATCTGGATATACATAGAGGACAGACACTGTGAGACTAGGGCCACTTTGTAGGTTGCATGGGGGTGCTGCTAGGATGCCTCTGGCTCCTCTGACTTTGTCAGTGACTTCAGAGGCCTTCTTGGTGGCACTTGGAACTTCTACTAGCTGATTTGAGTCTGCCCACATTCCTTGCTACATACATTCAGAGGCAGAGGACAATAAAACCCTTTGAAGGTAGAAGGGTGGTTCATCTAGCTAACTTGTTCTCAGTAATGGAATAAATAAAACCTCCTGTCCTGTTGGGCTTCCTCACAGCACGGGGCTCCCTGCAGCAAATGAAACGTCCGGTCGGCCTCCTGAGCCAGCATCGCTAACAGTCTAATGGGGCTGGAAATACTGCCTCGCTTTTTGAGCGGGGACTGAAATGTTGATTTCTAGCACTAAGAAAGCTCAGTCAAGAGTTGTTCAGGGCAATGAGCTCAGGAGGAGAACTTTGCTCGTCTGGGGACAGTCCTGGCAGTATGGAAAGCCAGGAAATCGGTGGGGAAATCACTAGACCTCCAGACTGCTGTCACTCTGGTAGACACCATAGCCAGGGGATGTTGGGACAGCTTGGGGCGGGCAGTCTATACCTGGCGAGGAAGCCAGAGATGCTTAGAGAACACTCAGTACAACTTTGGAGCACCACAGATTGATGAGCGTTCCATACTGGGACAGCCGGTCAGGGGAGAATCAGGAGAGATCTAAAGAAGGAGTCTTGGGATGTCCTTTGCATGGGATCCCAAAAAACTAAGGCTGTAGGAGGCACGGGGTCCCTGTGGCTCCTAAGGGCAAAGCCAGATCTGGGCATGGAGATGAGGTCTGACTTCAGCAATGCTTCGAGCCTCAGTGAGTTGGAATCTGTGCTCAGACAGGAATACACAGGCTGGAGGATGAAGAGATCATGGTCAACTCTACTGAGCAGGAATAGGATTCAGGTTTAGTGCAATAGCTCAGGATCCCAGATTGAGAACATATCTGGAACAGCAGACCAGCAATAAGCTTGGCCTGCTCGCTCTCTCCCTCTGGGAGAGGGGTCGGCTGCTTCCTCTTTGATGTAGGTAGTCTTCAAGGCATAGGTAGTGAAAGGGTAACAAGGGCCACACTGTAGGTGCTGGTGACATAGGGGAGGACTTCGCTCCCAGGAGCCCTAACAAGGTCTTTGATACAGAGCCTCCCTACGAAAAGGCTGAGAACCATGTTGTACTCTTTCCATTTGGAAGGTCATACACCAACCCCAACTAACAACAATATATTGAATGTCTCACTGACACAGATGCCAAGGACTTCCCTTATTTTGATGCTAATTAACCCAGGGTGCAGTTCTAGAATTTCTAAGTTTTTTTTTTTTTAAAGTCAGGTTCTATGTGGCTAAAAAAAATACTGATCTGTTTTTTTCTTAAAACAGTAACAGAGCTAATCAGGCACCAAAAGGAGTTGGGGCTCCTAATTCCAGGACCAGATTTTGTTTTGTTTTGTTTTTATACCAGCTCTCCTCTTGTTAGGAACCTGCATATCCTGTGGTCTATGTTCCTGAAGTTTAATTTTGAGGAAGTTATTTGGAACCCACAACAAATATTTTTCCTTAGAGTGTATAAATTATGAAGTTCTGAGAAAATCCTCTTTGATCTATGTGACCTAATAAACAAGTCCTCTTACCCCCTAATTAAAACTCTCCCCATGCTTTTCAAGTCATTCACAGTAAAACCCCAATTCCTTACAATGGCCCACCCAGCTCTTGTTCTGACTCCAGCTCTGGCTAGTTTCTCTGTTACTCCAACCACAGCCTTCCTGTTGGACTCCTGATTCTCACCTCCAGTGGCACGTTAGAGCTGGGCAGTTCTTAAAAAGTGATGCCCAGGCCCCAGGCCCAGTCATTCTGATTTGACTCAACTGTGATGAAGCCCTTGCCAGGGGCCTTTCTAAAAGCTCCCACAGTGACTGAATGGGTGGACAGTATAGCAAACATGTACAGAAACTACTGTGTATGCCTGCATGACCACAAACACAGCTCCTTAGAGACAGTATGGGCTCTTCTATTTAAAAATGATCTCTTGGGATGCCTGGGTGGCTCAGTTGGTTGAGCAGCTGCCTTCGGCTGGAGTCATGATCCCGACGTCCTGGGATCGAGTCCCGCGTCGGGCTCCTTGCTCGGCGGGGAGCCTGCTTCTCCCTCTGCCTCTGCCTGCCACTCTGTCTGCCTGTGCTTGCTCTCTTGCTCTCTCTCTCTGACAATAAATAAATAAGAAATCTTTAAAAAAATTAAAAATAAATAAAAATGATCTCTTATCCAGTTGAATTACAGTAATTTTCTTTCTTTTTGAAAAAAGGATTTATCTTTTTTGAAAAATTGTCACCAAGAGTTGGAAATGGTAATTTTCTAATGTTTGTGGGGGCGGGGGGGAGTTATTTCGACCAGCAGGAAGATACAGATGACCTGTGAAGAATTTCATAGCTTTAAAGGCCCCTAATCGGCCCTGAGAATTGATATGAAGCCCTCTTCCTATTAGAGGCAGGTTATTTTCTGGCTTACAGTTCAGGATTTGTCCTCTTAGTTTGGGAATAACTAGTTCTCAAATTGTCTTCCTACTATCCAACATCAATTTCTGGCAAGAAAACCTAACACATCACAATAGCAGAGGTGTAATTAATGAGATAGGCATATAGACTTCTTTTCTTCCTGAAAATACCCAAGGAATAGTTCCTATGCATCAGCCAAGACCTTCAAAATAGCATCTTTAATAATTTCTGTTGTTAAATTAATCTTACATTAATTACAAATTTGCTCTGTCTAGTTTGTTTTGTGCTGCCGGGTGAATGAGAAAGAGAAATGGCCCTTCATTTTTTTTATCGTGGGGAATTACATTTGTCCTCAATCTTTTTCCAGAATATGGTCTCCTGCCCCTGTTTCCAGGGATCACCAAGAACTGGTGTTAGGTATAGCTTGTAAAAGTCTTGGAGGCCGGCGCCAAATTGATTCTACATCTGAGTATCAATGAGGATGTTGAATGCGAAATGTTTACAGAAGGAATGAGGAAGAGCCATTCTGTGTGACAATCGGGGCCATTGAAGTTTGAGTAGGGCCTGGCAGACCCTATTCTCTTGGACTGTTTGGAATTTGACAGAGCAGCATCCACAAAAAAGAGTGGGAGGAGTTTTCAGAAGGAAAACCTTTTAGGTTCCGCTTCTAACACCTGAACTCCCTTGGTTGGTTTTTTGTTTTTGTTTGTTTGTTTTTTTTTTTTTTTAGACTAAGGAGCCTTGCAGGAGTGCTATAAATGGAACATGAATCCAGTAAAGACAAATTAATTCCCAAGGCTGGTGGCCTTTCCAGTACAGCAGGACTTCAGAAAGACTTTAGTTAAGATGAAAGGAGGTTGAACATGAAATGGTAACCATAGCAGCTTTGCTCTTTCTTTGTCATGAAATAGAAATTCGGTAGTCTAATTTTGGTTGCCTACAAGGCTTTTGATCCATGAGGGCAAGGAAATTGCTCTGTTTAGCATAATCCCAGAGACCACTGTGGAGGACTGTATGAACATCTCACAGTTGCCAGCTGAGATTAAGCCAACTCACAGCCATCCAGGTTAGACCTGCAAGAAGAAGAGAATCATGTGAGCAGAGGCACACGGGTGCCTTGGGTAAAAACACACCACTGATCACTGAGCCCATCACTGAAGACTTGTATCTCCCTGCTTTTATCTTGATGAGACATTGTCAAGCTTCTTTTCTTGGTGAATAGAAACCTGATTTTCACACATTTCTGGTATGTACAGCATTGCGTGTAATGTTCTAATCTTTGCATTTAGAGAGGATTTGTTCTATTTAATCCTTACATAATAAGAAACATAAGAGTATAGGTGGATGTAAACAAATCACTCAACAACCCATTTACAAGCGAGCTTTCTAAAGAATTGGCGAATACCAAAGCCAACACCCTAAAATTGTTCTTCAGGTAAAACAAAACAAAAACAACCCCTCCCCCAAATAGCAATTATGTAAGTGAAAAAAGTAATAACCATCTACTCACCAAAGGGGCAGGTGTGAAATGGGGGGAAACAGGCCTTCATCCTTTTTAGATGGTAGTTGCTTTGCCCACGCTGCTTCGTTCAGATAAATGGGATTGGGCCATGCACCTCAGCCCTTTCAATTCACTGAGTGGGGCTGATCAAGCACAGGGATAAAGATCAAGAAAGGAGGGAGGAAGAAGAGCCTGCAGAGGTGCTCCATTATCTGTGGCAGGGATCCTCAGCTTCAGGAAGCATAAGAAGCACCCGAGGCCCTTGTTCCAAGCACAGATCCCCAGGATCCGTGCCCAGATTTGGATTCGGTAGGTCTGGTGCGGGACTGGAATTTGCACTTTGGTGCGGATTTGCCCTGCCTTTCTCTCCACCCTCGTGACATTCCATTTCTATAAACCATTTTCTTCTCCTACATTGTGGACTCCAGCTGTAACAAACTGCGTGAAGTTCCCAGAATCCAAGGAGCTGTAGTATGCCTTTACACATACTTGGGATGGTTTCCTCTTCCTCTCTCCTTCCTTGACACCCCCCCCCAACACGCACACGTACACACCTTGTGTGACTGACACACACATAGACTCTAACACCAACATCAGACACTGCTTTCCCTCTTCTTTCTCTGTGATCCTGTTTAACTTGTACCCTCTCTATTCTGTCACCTGTTACGCACAGTGGTGTTTTCTTGCTTACTTATTGCCTCACTCATTAGACTATGAACTACCGAAAGTCAGGACCACCCTTCTTCATCTTTATAGTCTCAGATGTACCATTCTCAGTATGGTATCTGGTACTTAAAAGGTACACAATAAAAATTTGTTGAGCTAAATGAAATGTCTTTTGAAGCAAAGAATGATAGATTCTAGCTCATAACTTGTCCCTAAATAACTAAGACTTGACAGAATTAGGATAGTGATAATTTGCTAAATTAGAAAGAGGGCTTGAAAAAATTCAGATAGATATAAAGTTACAAAACAAGAAAGAACAAGGGAATGTAATGTTGCCTTTCATATGAACTCCTAAGTAAAAGGCTACTTTTTTGAAAAGTAAAAATGTCTTCTCACTGAAATTTAACACTTAAAATATTTCTTAAGTCTATTTTCTGGAGTCACATTGCTCAGGATCAAAGAAAAATAGAAAATTTTATCCTAAGCAGAAAACAAGGGCCTATCATTTCTCATGTCTTTTTTTTTCTCTAGGAGTTCGGATAAATCAGCTCAAACCCTGAAGCAACATGCATGCTGGTTCACTTTTTCTTTTCTCTTAACCTTAGATTTGATTTTCCTTTCTCCCTGGAAGGCTTAACACTGAAAAGTGACTATAAAGAGAGAACAAGAATAAAGATGTAGTTCTTCTTCCCTCTACTGGAAAACATTAGAAAAAGATCATAAATGAAAATACTGCTCACTGATGAGGAAAATGAATAGCTTCAATGAACCCAAGCATAGGGCATGTCATGCCCACAATCGCAGTGGGGAAGACTCTGAAGGGAAAGGACAGATACACTGCTATGCCCACCTTACTGTGTTGTAGTGATAGGCACATAAATGGGAAAAGGAGGGAAATGTTATAAAGTGATTTTGGTAACAAAGCTTTGCTAATTTGGCTAGATAGTCCATAGGCCAGATAAATGGAAAAAATAGTAGCAAAGTATCAAATAAGTCAGCTATTTCTAACACTATTCATCCCATTCGAAGATATTAGGGATGTTACCAAAGGAAGAGAGCTTCTAAATCCATAGTAAAGTATTTCTACAGGCATCTTTGGGGGCATTGCAATGTATGCATTTGTGATCTTAATTCTGTAAATTGTTAGACCTTACTCTCTATAGATGTGTATTGAGAGGTAACGCATTTGTCAGGTCATTGGATCTGCTCAGATAGTGGCAATTTTAATATTTCTCTGAACATCATGTTATTTACTCAAAGTTGGGTGTTATTTAGGTACCTTCTGGAAACTTAGAAGGATTATTCTTCCTCCTGCAAGTTTGACTGTGGGACATAGTGTAAGTTGTTGGGAAGCACATGAGCTTTGGAGCAGAGTAGGCTGGGTTGTGATTCTTGATACTGTCACTTACTCGCTGGGTGCTTTAAGATGTATCATTTCATTTCTTGAGACTCAAGTTTCTGCACTGTTAATACTATGGGTGAGATTATTAATGACTAAATGGGATGTTATTGTGAAAAAGTCTACCTAGCACAAAATCTGATACACAGATATTCAGTAAATTCTGGTTTTATTTTTACTATGATATGCTTTGGTGAACTCAATTACTTTTTTTTTTTCAAATTTCCAACCTTTAGATTTTAGAAAAGGTGCCCAAATTCCACCATTTTTTGTGCTTATGTTTTCTTGTCATTTTATTCCTTCCTTGAAGTTTTTTTTTTTTTTTTTTTACGAATCTACTTCAGTACATTGCTTGAGTTACTGATTTATTGTTGTTGTACCAGGATGTTCTAGGGTGTAGGTCAAGAGATGTCTCTGTTTCTATATTGAGGGGCTTCTGAGTTAGCATGATGTTTATGGTTTCTCAGAACTCCATGGTATCCAGAGTTGATATAGCTATTTTATATTTCAATTTTCTCTTATTTATGGATATGAGCACTCCATCATTTGAAACATGTTTAGAAATCGAGTCCTCCCTTAGCCTTCAAGTCAGAATTCTGAAACATCTCAGGTCCTTTGGTCCTCAAACTCACTTTGGTGCTGGAGTAGGACTAATTTTTTTCTCAGTATCTTTTGCAAACCTTCTTTTGGAAATGAGCTCCAAACAAAGGCAAAAAAATCTATAAAAACCAACTGAAAAGGTGCTGATGGGTGAGAGAAATTATAAGAACCCATTCAATTTGACTCTTTTCTATATCCCCATTTCCTAGCAGTCATGGGGACCACCTGAAGTTTCCCCAAACAAACTTCCTCTCTCTGATTTCTGGATGAGAGTCACTCTCCAGACCATGGCCTTTTCCAGGTCTGCTTCCTTTTTACCTTGCCTCCTTGTTCTTTATGGGATTGGGACTCTGAATCCCCCAAGGCTTGAAAGATAGCCAAACATTATTTATTATTTTTGTAGCTTTGTAGGCATTCAAAAAATGTTTGGCTTCAAATTGGTTTCAATAAAATAGTTGGCTGCAGTTACAAATGAGCATTTTGGCTGGAATTTTGTTAAATACCAGTTTGAAGCTGAATTTTGGTAAAGCTGCCCTGAATACATCTATCTTTGTCAATGGATTTGTTTGTTTATTAAGTGCATACTTTCTGGATTTTTGTGGGAAGAGAAGGTCAGACAGAGGAGCATGAGGATTAGAAGTGATTACGAATAGAGAAAAGGATTCATGGAGAATGGTGTCTAGAGATAAGGCGTTACGAGAAGGGAGTCTGAGTCATACTGTGCATAAGTGGGTGTCCAGCCCAAAGCCAAAGCCAGAACTGCCATTCAGCTGAGCTTCCCATTGGCATGTTTTCCACATTCTGAATGGTGGAGACATTCTTGAATAGGTAGTCACAATTAATGACAGAGCAGAAGTGTAATTGACATAAAGAATGGTTCCCACAAAAAAAAAAAAAAAAGGCTTTTTATACTTCTGTAGTTTAAGCTTCTAGAAAGCCTTAGCTAGAAGCCAGCCCTGGTTTAAGGAACACAATGTATCTTTCAAAACTGAAGCAAAGCAGCAGATTAAATAACCTTTTCAAGGAAAGCCATTAGCAGGTTGGATAATGATATTGACATGAGTAACTGGAAAGAAATAAATAAACTAGATGCTTTTAGAACATTCATTAAGGACTGCTTGTGTATAATTGGGTGTAACTCTTAAGACTGGGTGTATGCCACTTTCCATTTCTTAAAAAAAGAAAGTATTTTGAAGATCCTCTTTGTGAAGGCCAAAGACAGCAAGAACTGGCTTCAGTGACATGAAGCATCGATCACAACTCAACGGGGTTGTAGTCTTAGTGGCTGAATCAGCTTAAACTTACATCTTTTGCAGAACACACCTACAGTAAAAGAAGGAAAGAAGTTAATTCTGGAAATTTTTAGGAGAGAGTGTCTAGAATTCGAGACCCTAAAGATTCTTGCAACAGAGAGGAAACTTTAGTCTCTAAGTTTGTTACAGTTTTCTAAGACGAGACTTGGTTTGGGACCATGGGGGAGATGCAATAAACACAAAGAGTACAGGACGATTAAGGTCCTTGAAGCCTGCAAAGCTTTAGGTCTCAAAGACAAAATGCTGGGCGAGGGGATGACGGGGTTGACTTACCCATCATCTGCTCCTTAGGAGCAGGGGCCAGGTTTGAGGTTTCTTCTGTAATTGGGACCCAGTGGCTTCTTACTGAGGGGTTGAGGGCCATGCCATGAGCTGGCAGGACACACATCCTGCAAGAAGGTGGTGATTTCAGAAGAAAACGCATCTCCATGGTCAATTTAATTGGCAAGTGACCCAGACAGATGGTATAACCCATACAAAACTCAGTTTTCTCATTTTAAAATAGGATCCCAAATCTATTTCATACTATTATTAAAGGCTGAAATAAGACTATGGTGGTGGCTAATTTGTTATTCCCTCAGCATTACAAAAGTGTTCACAGGAAAGAATTTGAGTTGACCCAACTGTCGTGACAAACAAACAAAAACATCCTTAGCTAATCATACTATTACTAACAATAACAAACGCTGCTATTTAATGAGTGATTACTATGGGTCTGTTTTACTTAGTGTGTGTAACTAAGTGTTTTATGTAGATTATTTCATTAGATTTTTGACAGCAATCCTAGGAGGGATTTTTTTTTTTTAAATTAGATCACATATTTGAGATCTTTATTCTTTTTTTTTTTAAGATTTTATTTATTTATTTGACAGAGAGAAATCACAAGAGAGGCAGGCAGAGAGAGAGGAAGGGAAGCAGGCTCTCCCCTGAGCAGAGAGCCCGATGTGGGACTTGATCCCAGGACCCTGAGATCATGATCTGAGCTGAAGGCAGCAGCTTAACACACTGAGCTACCCAGGTGCCCCCTAGGAGGGATTCTAATAGAATCCAGGAAGGTTCTTACAGAAACTAAATGGAAAATGGGAGAATGTCCAATAGCCGTACTTTTCAGTGGAGTTGCAAAGAAACATGGGACTTATTTTCTGGAAATGCAAGTTTCAGAGGTATAATGAAAAAAGAGAAAGAGAGAGAGAGAGAGAGAGAGAGATGAAGAGAGTAGGAGGCATAGTAATTTTTAATCCTCTGAGCTCATCCTGAAGAGGAACCTGAGAAAGCCATCAAGCCAGCAAAGGCAAAAGGACATCTGAAGGTTGTGGCAAGGGTGGCCAGAGAGCATACTGTTGGAAAAGATGAAGGAAACCAATTTTGCACTGTTTTGGAGCTATTAAGAGAATATAGGTACAGGTGCCTAGTTGACAGAAGAAATTCCTTGAGGGGGAAAAAAAGGCATAAAAGGAGAATATCGGATGAGAGAGAGTCCCTCAAACAATCTCGGATTGAGGTTGAAGAACTCTAAGTCCCCAAGGCAAGAAATGAGGGCTCTAGGAGAGGGTAAAGAAACACTCTCATATAAAATCAATTATTCTGGCTGTGGGTTTGCATGCAGGGGAAGGGGCGTCAGGGTTCTTCATACATACATATTTCTAAGTTATTTTGTTGAGGTAAACACTTATAGAAAAATGTACAGTTTATAAGTGTACGGCTTGATGAATTATCACGAAGTGAACACACCCATGTAACCACCACCCAGGTCAAGAAAGAGAACATTACCATCTTTATAAATATTTACTACACATAGTTTTCACATGCTTAGTTTCTTAAATGAATATGTATCCTTCCAACATAGCTATTTAAAGAGAAATGCGGCCAGTTAGGATGTTTTATATAGAAAGTGAGAAAAGAGAGCTTGTTCTAAAAACAAGTTGGGGAAACCACTTAAAGTCCATAAAATTACATAAGAGTGAGATATTGAAGCCTGAATAAACTATAATTAAATCCTGAAATAAGGGATACTTTTGTGCACCCTCCCAAACCAGTGGGGCATTGAAAATTAAGTTTTAGAAAGGAGTCCCCACTAGAAAAGGGAATACCCCATATTTGCCTGAAGCCTTCAAAAACACACAGCATTTGGCACTGTTCTGAGCACATACTGTGCTCAGCAAAAATTTGTCAATAATTACAGTGGTCGTGAGTTACCTTTCTCATAAACTACATGGCAATCCCTGGTTTTCTTAAAGCAATCCCCTGTGCAAAGAAGTATGCCTTTTAGTTCTTCTGAAGCTCTGGGTTGGAGCCTCAGGGGAAAGGATAAAATCTATAAATTAGTGGTGATGTATCTTACATACCAGTTGAAATGATTTTGTCCTTCACCTCCATCCTGCCCCACAACAAAACACAGCTCTGAGTTTTGGAGAGATGAGGGAGAGGATACCAGGAAGGAAAGAAAATAAGGAACAAGATGGTGAGGAGCATGGATAGGAGGGAAAAACTAAAGTCAAATTAAACCCACTCAGGAGAGGTCCCTTGTACTTTCTTTTGCTTCAAAGAATTAATGTTACAATTTGGCAGAGCAATTAACCACACTTTTTTATTAGATTAGATTTCATTTTGTGCTACTTGTATCTTGGTAGTAATCATTTGTGGTATGAAGGAAGTTTTCCATGGCAGCCACCGCAGTGGGTGACCACTAAGACAGAAAAGGAAAAGGCATTTGTCAAATGGAAAGGTATCTATTTTTTTCATATTGTAAAATCCTTAATGGGCCCTTCAGTTGAAACTTTACAGAAGACAGAGTTGACAAATGACATGAAAATTTGATGATGAGTAATAAAGTGGTAATATTTACCTGTTTATAAGTGCAAATGCAAGCCTGGTCCTACAAAACCCCAAAACGATCCCTGCTGTGCTACAAGTAGATCTTTCTTGATTTATGATGGGGTTACATGCCAATGAAGTCACTGTAAGTTGAAAATGCTGTAAGTCAAAAATACATTTAGTACACATAACCTATAGAAAACTGTATCTCAGCGAAGCCTACTTTAAATGTTCTCAGAATACTTATATTAGCCTACAATTGGGTAAAGTCATCTAACATAAGGCCCATTTTATAATTAAGTGTTGAATATATCTGGTAATTTATTGAATACTGTACTGAAGTGAAAAACAGAATAATGGAGTGGGTATAGAATGGTTCTAAGTACTTCAGTTGTTTATGTTCACTTATCCTCTGCCACCGAATACGAGACAATATTGTGCCATGTATCCTTAACCTGGGAAAAGATCAAAATTCAAAATTCAAAGTATGTTTTTTACTGAATGTGTATCAATTTCATACCACCCTAAAGTTGAAAAATCAACAAGTTGAACCACTGAAAATCAGGGACCATCTGTATTCATGATTGGTTTTGCCTTGTTTTTAGGTTGCCAGAAGAAATTAGGAAGGGGATCTGTTTCATAATGATGAGTAAATGTGATGATTTTTCATGTCCTCAGGAGTGGAAAGGCATGAGTTTAACACTTACCATTGGGCTTCAAGTATTAATAGATACAGAATTCACATGAAAGTTTCTTCCTTGGTGCCCACTCTAGCTGGCAGATTTTAAGTTAGCAGCTTTGATTTCAAGACAGCCAATAGGCTTATATGACAGATTGAATAATTCTTTGGACACCTTTCTAAGAAGATAGATTGTTCAAGTAGTCACAAGTGTCACATGGTATAAAGAAAACTGAAGTCTAGTTTCAGACTTATCACTAACCAGTTGTGTGACCTGGGGCCACTGAACCTCTGGACCTTAAAACTGGGGGGTTAAGATGATGGGCTTTGGAGACAAACAGATCTGGTTCCAGGCCCTTATTTAACCTCGAGGAACTTCAGTTTTCTCATCTGCAAAACAGTGCCATTAATAATCTTATTTCGTACTAGGTTGTTATAAAGATTAAATGAGACAGTGCATGTGAAATGCCCAGCTTACAATCAGTGCTCAATAAATAATAGAGTTGGAATCAATAGTCACTATTTTCCTTTTTGGATCTGAAATAGCACAAGTCTGTGAGTGATAGAGCTTGTAAAGTGTCTGTCAGGACTGGATCTGTTAGAAATTTCGGGTTGCTGAGGGGGTGGTCCATTGTAGCCAAGCTCCACTTTTGTATAGGCTTTTGGGCACTGGTCTATTTCAGTTATACGTTTATTGCAAACCCTGACATCCCTTAAAAGCAAAACAGGGGAAATCTGCTCCACTGTCAAAAGAAAAAAGACCTCGCGAACTTGTCTGGGACAGCCCTTCATGAGAGGCTATTCACTTGCCTTAAAGATGAGTGGCCTTGGAGTCACCAGACTGGGACAAAGAAACATGGTTGGGCCTGGGAGGGAAAGTGATCAAAGACAGAAGGCCAGAGTTTTGGTAGAGGCTGATGATGGGAGCAAATTAGTTATTTCTAGCAACATCCTTTCTCTTGCAATTTGCACAGCTCCAAATGTAGTTTATGGTAGGGGGTGGGGGGAGCAAGGGACCAAGCCATTCCCAAAGCTTGCCCCATTCACCCTAAGCATGATACAGTCTCCTACAGCTTTTTAGTTCTTTATTACTGGCAAGTGTTTGCCCAGCCATGGGAAATAAATAGGAAAAGAGGATACATTGTTTTAAAGATGAGGAAATTTAGATGCAGAGAGGCACAGATAAGGGCATCAAATATTCCAAACCCAGGTTTGCTGACCTGTAGTTCCCTGCTTGTTCTCCATACTATTTTGTCTCAGATGTATAGTTGTACAGGTTCTTTTCTTTCTATTTATGTCTTTCTCAACTTCAGTTTCTTTGCTCACAAAATGGGACTGTTAATAATAGCTTCCTCTTCAGTTTGCGTTGAGGACTAAATTAGGTAATGTGCATAGGGTGTTTCATGTTGTTGGTATCAGACAGTTTTAGCTCTCCTACTGCCTAGGAGGATGCTAAATTCCTAGCATTGCTTTTTATTGTTTCCTCCAATGAACCCCATGTTTTGAAAGATTTTGTCTATCAAATGGCTTATACTGGTTGATAATTTTTCTTCTTTTATTATCAAAGACATTTAAGACTGCCAGTTGGAGTAACTGATCAGCAATTCCATCAATACGGAATTGATTTAATCCTAATAATAGCAAAGAAACCTGGCATTTAGAGAACCTTCTCATCCTCATCTAAGTAAATGTACTTCTTTCGGAGTGTTTGAAGTCTGAAACATCTTGCTGTTCTCCAGCACAGACTTTGTGGATTCTGGACATAGCTGGGCTCTCGCTTGTCAATGAATAAACCAAACCTTATTATAATAATCTGAGCAAGTTGTCGTTTTGTGTGTGATCTAATTCAATTTTTGAATGTTACAATTTTTTCCATCACATCATGGGAAATTGGTGTGGTCCAGAAATAATAAAAATGAATTCATTATGAATGAAACTGAAGATGAATTTTTAACACACTACCAGAAGTTACTGATTAACAGGCATACCAACATTTCATACTATATTCTGATACATAAGAGCTAATTTGTGTATTTCATCCATTGTCATTAGAGGCCAAGTTTGATCATAATTTTTAATTTTATTTTTTTACCCTTCAGCCATGCAATTTTTATATCAGAAAGAAAAATAATTTTTTTAGTATGCAGAAATTAGATCTTTTATAGCCAAACTTAACTGTTAAGAGGGGAAATTATCAAAGATATTGAAAAAGACAAATTCATAGAGACTCATCTCTTATTTTGAAAAGATATATTACACAGAGAACAAGTCTTGAGTCTTTCAGATATTATTGGGTCAGCCTAAAATAATTTCATTGTGAGAGCATTTTCCTTCTCTGTGTGCAGTCTAAGTGCATATTTTGTGCTCTTAGGAATAACTTTCCAAAGCTGTGTGAAGAATGTAGCAATAAAATCTAATAAGAATTATGGCTCATGACTTGAATGATGTCAGTACCCTTTTAATCCTCCCAAACATGAAAACGTTTTCTCCTCCTAAATAAGATTTCTTAACTCTTTATTTCTAAGGAAAATTGCAGAGCTCTGCAATTCCATTGGCAAAGTAAGAGTTAAAGGAAGATGTTCCATTCCATTAATAATACTTACACTTATTATTAAAATAATCACTTGAGGAAAGAAATGTATCCAGACAATAACATTTTGTGCATACATATTCTTTTGTATGATTTTTTCCATATATTACATAACATCAGAAGATCTCTGAGTTCAGACTTCCAGTAGTAATCTTTTGTTTTCTGTATGCCAGTGGTTCTCAAACTTTAATGTGAATCAGAATCACCTGGAAGGCTTGTTAAAACACAAATGACTGGGGCTCATTCTCAAAGTTTTTGACTCGGGAGGCCTGGGCTGGGCATGAAAAAGGGCATTTTTTTTTAAAAATTATTTATTTATTTGACAGACAGAGATCACAAGTAGGCAGAGAGAAAGGAAGCAGGCTCCCTACTGAGCAAAGAGTCCTATGTAGGGCTCATTCCCAGGACCCTGAGATCATGACCTGAACCAAAGGCAGAGGCTTTAACCCACTGAGCCACCCAGGCGCCCCTGAAAACATGCATTTCTAATAAGCCCCTAGGTGATGCTGGTGCTGTGAGTCTGGGGAGGAGGGGGTCACACCTTTCTCTTAACAGCTTTAAGCCATTTGACCTTCTTATCTTACAAAGCAATTTGATGGGATTCAACCATCGTGAGACTAGTATGCCCCCTTAGTTTAAAGAAGCCGAAGTTCAGTACGTTATCCATAGTGTGGTTACGTGGCCAGTCCAGATTTATTTCAGGTCAAAGGACTGCATGTGGAAAAGCACAGCTGATGAATGGTTCGATGCGTGAAGATGTCAGACTGTAGAATCTCTACGGGTAAGTGTGTGATTTCTTTACTGACATCACATTTGCCTGCAGAGATTTTCCAGTCTGTCACTTTTGAAGTTGTACTTAAGATGGAAAAAAGCTGTCTTCTTTCTACAGTGATCTTTCCAGGAAGGCTAGATTTTAAACCTAATTTATCCAAGATCAAAACTGAATGGTTGGGGTTCAGATAAGAGAGAAAACGAGAATGGATACTCTCTGATTCTGGCACACAGCTCCATGGAGAATGAAGGAAAATGGGAAGAGTGAACCTTCCCCAAACCACAACCAATCTCATTTGCAACAGTGTTTTTGCCACACTGGAATCTTTATGGTCCATCCAAGTAAATATCCTTGAATTTCAAGCAATTTTATCTTATAGTTAGACCTCACAATTGGGTTTCTCTGTCTTAATTTACACACATGCTTAACTAATCACAAGAGAGAGGAGTGGAGTGAGGCGGTGTGCTTCTCGTTTTCTCCATCTCTCTTCCACCTAGAACAGCTATCTTACAAATGACATTACCTGCTGCTAATTTTTTAAGTGAGGAAATAAAACGTGAAAAAGGCAATATTTACTTCAGAAGCTCATTAATCTGTGAATGTTGTAATATCATTAAATTTATAATGTCGGGGTCTTTTGTTGTGGTGGTTGCTGTTTGTTTGATAGAACATACTTTTTCCCCAGTGTTAGCTGTAAATCTATTCAATATTTGAGTATAACAGGGACTTTGTGTATTTTGTTCCCTGCTGTATCCCAGCACAGAGAACCGTTCCTGGCACATAACAGGTACTTGGTAAACATTTATTTAATGAATGGACATTAATCTTACATAGGTTGTATTTTTCTTGGAAATGCTTATTACCATTAGAAAGGCAATAGATATATACATCAAGTCATGTTTTATTGAGATCAGAGTGAACATATTTAACTTTACACAAGACAAAAACAGAACATTTAAATATCAAAAATCTGTCTTGGTGTTAAAGAATATTCCTATAATAAAATAAATTATAATGGAGCTTTAAAACTTTTTGCCTTGTAGTCTACCCATGTTACATTATGCCTTTCTGGCATGTAGTTTTATTTTAGATGATGAGTTTTTAGTCCTGGATTATATCCAGATTTATGTAATGAATCACAAAATTAGGTTTGATTTTGTTTACACTGTACGACGCAGTGTCTTGATTATCTGTTAATCTGCCATATACACATGCTTTGACCTCAGGATGACTTTAAAAGCATCCTATCAACTGCATTCTGACTTTTCTAGTTGAACCATAAGTACAAACATAACCTTGAATCTCTCCTAAGTGTGCAGAGGATGTAACAGGTGGCCCTGATCTGATGTGAGTGGAGCTAAATAATATGTTGAAGTAACTGGAGCTTAAAGATAGAAGACATCTGCTTTCAAAGGAGGACATTTCCATCCGTTTTACTGCTTCTTTAAATAGAGAGCTACATCGTTCCGGGTTACGTAGAAAGAAAGGGCCAGTGTTAGGAACTCTGCGATCCTCATTCTGTTCATCTAAGCTCCAAAGGGTGGGACTAGTGTACTTGATTATGGAAGGAGGATAAGGCTTCTTTTGCCATTTTTTTGTTTGTTTGTTTTGTTTTATATGCCTTTGCAGGGCCTGGTTAACAGTATCACTTGTCCTTTTGAAGGGAAGTTGAGCTTGTGAATGACGGAATCATAGTTGACATGTCCCTCACTATCGTTGACATCTTGTTTGTTTCTGTGCTCCATGAGAAGGCATGGATGGAACAGATCTTTGGAAGAGCATCATCATTTCAGCCCCATAACTAGGCTCTTTAGAGGCAGCCCGACTATAACACAGGAACACTTACATAGAGCAATGCCTTTATAAATGCAAATATTTGACATATAAGCATTATCTGCCATCAACATATTACAGATGAACTTGGACTACCACACCTATCAGAGATTAAAGGTCTGAATAAAATCAATCAGTACACTTATGTTTTGAAATATCTGGAGACTAAGATCTACCAGGTAGTTCTCAACTTTGACTGTACATCAGCATCATCTTGGAATTTATGGAATAGACAGATTCCTATGCCCCAGCCAAGACCTCCTGAACATGAACTTCCAGATATGATTTTGAGAAGTTTCTATTTTTTTAAAAAAAAGCACTTTATTTTTTAGAGAACTTTCATGTTCACAGAAAAACTGAATGAAAAAGTTCAGAGTTCCCATATGCTCCCTTATCCTTACACACGCACTGCCTTCCTCATGATGCACCATGGTGATACATACATTCATTGCAACCAATGAACTTGGATTAACACATCATTATCACTTAAAATCCATAGTTTAAATTAGTTATTCTTTGTGTTCTCTGAGTTTTGACAAATACCTGATGACATGTATCTGCCACGGTAGCATCCTACAGAATAGACTCAGTGCCCTAAAAATTCTCTGTTCTCTATTCATTCACCTGTCCCTCCAACCCCTGATCTTTTCACTGCCTCCTTAGTTTTGTCTTTTCTAGAAAGTCAAAAGGTAGGAATCGTACAGTGTGTAGCCTTTGCAGATCAGCTTCTGTCGCTTAGTAATATGTATTTACATTTCCTCCATTTCTTCTCATGGCTTGATAGCCCACTCCTGTCACTGAATAACATCCCACTATCTGGATGTCCCACAGTTTATTTATCCATTCATCTACTGAAGTACTTTGCGGTGAAGTTGTGAAGCGCCTTTGTGGTTGCTTCAAAATTTTTGCAGTTATGAATAAAGCTGCTATAAATATCCATGTGCAGGTTTTTATGTGAACAGAAGTTTTCTATTTATTTGGGTAAATACTAAGGCGCATGATTGCTGGATTATATGGTAGGAGTTCATTTGGTTTTCCAAGAAACTGCCAAACTGTCTTCCAAAGTGGTTGTACCATTTTGCATGGTACCAGCAATGAACGAGAGTTCCTGATACTACACATCTTTGTTTTGGATCCTGGCCATTCTAATAAGTATGTAGTAGTCTCTCATTGCCGTTTTAATCTGTAATTCTCTCAAGACATAGGATGTTGCACTTGTTTTCTTATGTTTACTTGCCATCTGTATATCATCTTTGGTGAGGTGTCTTTTTTAGGTGTTTTACACATTTTTTTAGTTGAGTTGTTTTATTCCTGTTGAGTTTTAAGAATTCCTTACATATTTTGGATATTGGTCCTTTATGAGATGTGTCTTCTGAAAATATTTTCTCCTAGTCTTTGGCTTTTCAGCTTATTCTCTTGACGTTATCTTTTGCAGAATGCAATTTTTTAATTTTAATGAAGCCCAATTTATCAATTATTTCTTTCATGGATTGTGCTTTTGTTCCTGTCTCTCAAAAGTCAACACCATGCCCAAGGTCACTTAGGTTTTCCCTTATGTTACCTTTAAGACTTTTACAATTGTGCATTTTACATTTAGGTGTGTGATCCATTTTGAGTTAATTTTTGTGAAGGGAATAATGTCAAGTCTGTGTTTTTGTTGTTGTTTTGTAGTTGTTTTTGATTGTGAATGTCTGGTTTCTCCAGCACTATTATTGGAAAACACTATCTTTACTTCATTATATTTCCTTTGCTTCTTTGTCAAATCAGCTGACTGTATTTATGTGGGTGTACTTCTGGATTCTCTATTCTGTTCCAGTTTTCTATTTGTCTCTTCTTTCACCAATACCACATGATTTTGATTATAGTAGCTTTATAATAAGTCTTTAAGTTGGGTAGGGTCAGTCCTCTGACTTTGTTCTTCTCCTCCAGTATTGACTTGGCTCTTCTGGGACTTTTGCCTCTTCATATAAAAATTAGAATCTATTGATATCCGCAAAATAGCTTGCTGGGATTTTGATTCAGATTGTTTTGAATCCATAGAGCAAGTTGGAAAGAACAACTTTTTTTTTTTTTTTTTTAAAGATTTTATTTATTTATTTGACAGAGAGAGATCACAAGTAGGCAGAGAGGCAGGCAGAGAGAGAGGAGGAAGCAGGCTCCCCACGGAGCAGAGAGCCTGATGCGGGGCTCAATCCCAGGACCCTGAGATCATGACCTGAGCCGAAGGCAGCGGCTTAATCCACTGAGCCACCCAGGCGCCCCAGAACAACTTTTTTTTAAAGATTTTATGTTATTTATTTGACAGAGAGAGACACAGTGAGAGAGGGAACACAAGCAGGGGGACTGGGAGAGGGAGAAGCAGGCCTCCACCCAAGCAGAGAGCCTGATGCGGGGCTCAATCCTAGGACCCTGGGATCATGACCGCTTAACTGACTGAGCCATCCAGGCACCACAAGAACTAACATCTTGACAATATTGAGTCTTTCCATCCATTACCGTGGGGTATCTCACCATCTACTTAGGTTTTTCTTGAAATCTTTCATTAGAGCTTTGTAATTTTCCTCATACAGACCTTGTACATCTTTTGCATTAATTTATATCTAAATATCTCACTTGAGGTGCTAATGTAAATGTCAATGTGTTTTTAATTTCAAATTCCACTTGTTCATTGCTGGTATTGAGGAAAGTAATTGACTTTGGCATGTTAACCTTATATCCTTCAACCTTGCTTTAATTACTTATTAGCTCTCGGAGTTATTTTGTCAATTCTTTTTGGTTTTCTATGTAGATAATCATGTCATTTGCAAAGACAGTTTTATTTCTTCCTTCCCACTGTGTATACCACCCCCCCCTTTTTTTCTTTTTTGGTCTTATTGCATTAGCTAGGACTTCTAATACTATGTTGAGAAGAGCAGTAAGAGGGGATATCCTTGCTGTATTTCTGATCTTAGCAGGAAAGCTGTGAGTTGTTCTCCATTAAGTATGATATTTGCTGTAGATTTTTTAAATAGGAGGAAATGAGGAAATGCCTCTATTCCTAGTTTGCTGAGAGTTTTCATCATGAATAAGTATTAGATTTTGTCAAATGCTTTTTTGCACCAATTAATATGATCATGTGATTTTTTTTTCTATTGTCTGTTGACAGAAAGGATGACATTTATTGATTTTTTTGAATGTTGAACCAGCCTTACATTCCTGAGATAAATCCCACTTGGTCATGGCATAAAATTATTTTTATACATTGTTTATTTGATTTGCTAATATATTCATGAGGATTTTTATACCTATGTTCATGAAAGATTGTTCATATCTATTGTTTTATTTTAAGTCTTCGTCTGATTTTGGTATTAGGGTAATGTTGGCCTCATGGAATGAATCAGAAAGTATTCTATGTTTCTGGAAGAGATTGTAAAAAATTGGCGTAATTTCTTCCTTACATGTTTTGTAGAATTTAGCATCGAAATTATCTAGGCCTGGTATTTTCTGTTTGGAAGGTTATTAATTATTGATTCAATTTCTTTAATCAACAGAGGTTATTCAGATTATCAATTTCATCTTTTCTGAGTTTTGGAAGATTGCACCTTTTAAGGAATTGGTCCATTTTATCTAGGTTATTAAATTTGTGGGCACAGAATTGTTCATAATGCTCTTTTATCCTTTTAATGTTCACAGGGTTTGTACTGGTCCCCCCTCTTTCATTTCTGTATAAGTAATTTGTATATTCTCTTTTTCTTCATTGGCCTCGCTAGGGACTTACTGATCTTACTGATCAAAGAACCAGCTTTTGTTTTTGCTGATCTTTCTCTGTTGATTTCCTGTTTTCAATTTCTTTGATTTGTAATTATTATTAATTTTCTTCTGATTAGCTTGGATTTGTTTTTCTTTGTCTAGTTTCCTATGGTGCAAGCTTAGATGATTGATTTTAAAGCTCCCTTCTTTCCTAATGTATGTATTCAATGCCATAAATTTCCCTTCAAGCACTGCTTTCACTGCATCCCACAAATTTTGATAAGTTGAGTTTTCATTTGAATTTAGTTCAAAATATTTTAAATTTTGTTGAGATTTCTTCTTTGACCCATGTTTTACTAAGAAGTGTGCTGATTAATCTCCATGTATTTTGTGATTTTCCAGTTATCTTCCTGTTACTGATTTCTCCTTTAATTCCATTGTGGTCTAAAAGCACATCTCTATTATTTTAAATTTGTTAAGCTGTGTTTTATGGCCCACAACATGGTCTGTATCACTGAAAGTTCCATGTGCTTGAGAAGAGTGTATAATTTGCTATTGTTTATAGATGTCAATTATTTCCAGTTGATTGATGGTGCTATTGAATTCAACTATGTCCTTACTGATCTTCTGCCTGCTGGATCTGTCCATTTCTGATAGAAGGATGTTGATGTCTCTAACTAAAATAGTGGACTTCATCTATTTCTCCTTGTAGTTCTATTGCTTTTTGCAGCATGTATTTTAATGCTCTTGTTAGGTGCATACACCTTAAAGGACTGTTGAGTTTTCTTGGAAAATTAATGCCTTCTCCTTATATGAATTCCCTCTTTATCCATGATAACCTTACTTGCTCTGAAGACTGCTGTGTCTGAAATTAAAATAGCTACTCCTACTTTCTATTAGTGTTAGCATGGTATATCTTTCTCTATCCCTTTATTTTTGATCAATATATGTCTTTATATTTAAACTAGGTTTCTTGTACACACCCTACAGCTGGTTCTTATTTTTTGCTATACTCTGACAATCTCTGGCTTTTAATTTGTGTATGTAGATCATTAACATTTTAATTGATATTGAGGTAGTTGGAGTAATGTTTACCATATTTGCTATTGTTTTTATTTGTTGCCCCAGTTCTTTGGACCTATTTTCTCTTCCACACTTCTGCCTTTCATTACTTTAATAGGGCATTTTATATGATTCTATTTTCTCTCCTTTCTTACCATATCAGTTATACTTTTGAAAAACTTTTCTTCATTGTTTCCCTAGAATTTGCAATATACAATTAATCCAAGTCCACTTTCAAATAACAATATACCATTTCTTGGGTAGTGTAAATACTTTATAATAATAAAATATTTCTAATTCTTCCATACTATGCCTTGTATCATCATTATAACTCCTTTTATTTATACATATTTATCTATGTAGATATAGATATATCACACATAAACATACATAATTTAATATGTTGTTGCTATTACTATTTTGAACAACGGTTAGATCAATTCAAGAATGGGAAAAGTAAAAGTTCTTATTTTACCTCCACTTAGCCATTTTTGAATGCTATTCTTTATTTGAATCCAAGTTTCTCGCTTATATTGATTTCCTCTCTAAAGACTTTTAACATCTTTTGTAAGATAGATTTTCTGGCAACAAATTTCCTCAATTTTTGTTTGTCTGATAAAGTCTTATTTCTTTTTTAACTTTTGAAAGGTAACTTCACAAGTTACAGAATTCTAGGTCGGTGGTTTTGTTTTGTTTTGTTTGTTTGTTTTTAGTACTCAAACAAATTTCATTCCACTCTCTTCTTGCTTACATGGTTTCTGAGGATAAAACTAATTCAGTTATTATCCTTACTTCTTTATAGGCATTTTTTTTCTTCTGAGCTTTTTTGATATTTTTTTGTCATTGATTTTCCTAATTTTGAATATGATACGCTTAGGTGTAGGTGTTTTTTGTTTGTTGTTGCTTTGTTTTGTTTTAGCATTTATCCTGCTTGGTGCTCTCTAAGCATCCTGGATCTGTGGCTTGATGTCTGATACGAATTTGGGGAAATTCTCCATCATTATTGCCTCAAACATTGCTTGTGTGCCCATGGTTCCTCTATATTTGATATTCCCATGACACATGTTAAACTTTTTGTATTTACCCCATAGTTCTTAGATATTCTGTTCTTTTTAAAATATTTTTATTGTTGTAGTTAATGTACAATGTTATACTAGTTTTAGGTATGCAACATAGTGATTTGACAGTTCTATACATTATGCAATGGTTGCCATGGTAAGTGTGGTCACCAGCTGTCATGGTACAATGTTATTAAAATATTATTGGCCACATTACTTTTTATTCCTGTGACTTACTTATAACTGGATGTTTGTACTTCTTTTTCTTTTCAGTTACTTTTCTCTTTGCTTTTCCATCTTAAAGTTTCTATTGTCATATCCTCAAACCCAGAGATTCTTCCCTCTATTGTGTCCACTCTGCCAAATAACTTATCAAAGAAATTCATCATTTGTTAGTGTTTTTGACCTCCAGCATATCTTCTAGGTTCTTTATTAACACTTTCATCTGTCTTTACGATAGCCATGTATGTTGTCGATTTTTTCCAGTAAATCCCTTATCATAGTTTAAAACAAAAACTCCTGATCTGATCATTCCAACATTCTTGCCATTTCTGACTCTTACGTTTGTTTAGTGTTGTAAAATTGTGTTTTGCCTTCTAGTACTCCTTGTCTTTTTTTTTTTTTTTTTAAGATTTTATTTATGTATTTGACAGAGAGACAGAGAGAGAGGGAACACAAGCAGGAGGAGTAAGAAAGGGAGAAACAGGCTTCCCACAGAGCCGGAAGCCTGACATGGGGCTCGAGCCTAGGACCCTGAGATCATGACCTGACCCGAAGGCATACATTTAATGACTGAACCCCCCCGCCAGGCACCCCCCCCCCTTGTCTTTTTTTTTTTTTTGTCGAAAGGTAGGCATGATGTACTGGGTAAAAGGAACTGTGGTAGATAGGCCTTTAATAATATGCTGGTAAGGTGTTAGAGGAGGAGAAGCATTCCACAGTCCCATCATTAGGTCTCAGCTTTTTGGTGAGCCTGTGCTCCTGGGCTATGAACTTCAGCAGTGTTTCTCAGTACCCCTACTCCCCCACCTTAGGTGGTACAGGATGGCTAGAAGGAGCTAGAGTTGGGCTTATCTCAGGTCTGGTAAAACCCCAGTAGAGGTTAGGCTCTGGTAGAATAGTTTCACCTGAGGGCAGGCCTTATTAAGAACAGAATGGTCTGGCGTATTTCAAAATGGTTCCTTTTCCCCTGCCCCTATCAGAAGCACAAGGTTTTTCTCCGATATAAACCGTAAGGACCTGGCCGAGCAACAGCAGGTAAACTTCAGACAAGTTTGGGGGTCCCTCTGTGACTGAGTCCTACTGGAGTTTTTAACTCTCAGCCTTGTCCATGCAGAGCCTCCAACAATTCCTCAATAGCAGTTCAGGTTTTCCTGCCTTTCTTGGTCCTGGTTCCCGCGGAGGTTTTTGCTCTAGTAAGTTGTGATTTTCTGTACTCACCTGCCTTCCCAATTTAAGGGGCATTGGTTTGTGCTACAAATTCATTTCTCTGATAAATCTGAGAAGAGTTGTGTATTTTTTTTTCAGTTTATTCAGATTTTATTGTTAGGATGGAACTGTGACTTCTAAGCTGTGTGCCTACCAAACGGGAACGTGGAAGTCTAGAAATCTACTTTTCAAGTTGGGTCTGATAATTGGGTTTGGGGCTCTGATTTTTAAACATTAAAAAGGCAATATGATCTTGTTTCTGAGAAAACCTAAGAATTTATAAATTTATAGAACAACCTTAAATATAAAACTGGTGAAAGTGGAGGCTGTTCTGTTTGGAGTGTGTGTGTTGGTGAGGCAGGGACCCATTGTTTTGTCCTTTCAGACCCTCATCTGGTGGCAGTCCCAAATGCCTTGCAGAGTCCTTCCTTCATTGACCCTGATTCAAAGGGCTTTCCAGCATGGAATAAGCAAACTATCTCCGAAAGCTCTAGGAGATGGTTGCCTATGTATATGCATGAGTTTCCTACCAAGGCAAGGAAGGACAGCACCCAAAGGGGCACTGACTTCAGGTATCAGGCCAGAAACTGCCACTGGGAAGTGGAAGGGCAGGAAGGTGACACAGTTGCAATCGAAGTTAGAAATCTCTTGGCTGTGCAAAAAACCCTTTTGAAATGTGCCCCCTTTAAACGTTCCTGCTGGTGCAGGGTATTATTTAGTTAACCCAGCCTAAGGGGATGTTTTAAAGGTGGAGGATTGCCCTGGTGATGAACAAATATGAGAAATAAACTTCCAGTGGGGCTGGGTTGCAGGCTGACTGTGATTTCCTGATGATCTATAACAATGGTTATTCACTAACAGCTGGCGCATGTCTCCCTCGGACAAAGCCACTGGGAAGCGCAGGCGCTCAGATTGGTGAACCAGAACCGTTTCCCTGGTAACCGTTAACTAGCACGTGTTTTATTGTTTCCAACTGCTTTTCCTGGGGTATTTGCAGGTGGTAGGATATGCTTTCTTAAAGAGGGGTCATAACCTCATGAACTTTCAGATGTTGCAACAAATTGGGGAACAAAACATTTTTTTTCTCTTTCAAATATATTAAGTAAATCTTATTACATAGTATTTTCAAGACAGATGCAGCCCAACAGTTTTTCTATTTTGCCATTATTTCCAGATGTTACCAATTTTAAAGTCAGAGTTCCCTTTTATGATTAGGATCTATAGGAAGGCAGTGTTAGTGATGTGTACGGCAGCAGTCTATTATTTAGGTCCTTTTGGGGTGTGTTCTGGTTCTACATTTTGCTATAAAGTGGGAAACCCAACCATAAAATCTGACTGCATTTTTATATCTGACTTCTAATGGTTCATATATTTTGCTTTTCATTAATTTAGCTCAATGTTTTTTTGCCTTTCCTGGAAGTTTTCTTTTTTTGCTTTTAATGCACCAGAAAATTTGCAGTGTTGCTATAAAATACAAGACCAAATAAGGTAAGACTTGGTCATGTTAGAATTTCCTTCTATATTTATGTGACATATTTTTGAAATGATCAGTTAATTTCCAGATAGATAGCTCCCTCTTCTGTCTGATTTCTAGAATTCGCATCTTCTGAAATCACAGATGGAAGATGTGTTATGTATCACAGAATTAGTAGCTTGACTGAAGGTAAACCTAGTTACTATCTGTCAAATGGCAACTTCATGATTGGAGTATGGAGGGTGTTTCCACTGTAATTATTTGGTTTAAAATAAAGTCATAAACCCCATAAATGCTGGGTGGAAGTAAATGAAAACATTGTTTTAAGTTAATATTGAACAGATATTCCTGGAGGAAAAAAAAGGCAGCCCTCATTGATCGCTTGTCTGAACTCTATTTGAAATACCTGGACTTTGGTCAGATAAGCATTTGTCACTTGATTTGCAAAGAATCCAAACAATACCCCAACTCAAGTCTTTTCTTGAGCCTAATTCACAAAGCCTTTTCTTGGAAATGTTCTTCATGGGTTTTCAAACCTGCACCTATTTGTAAATTACATCAGTGACCTTCAAATGCTCTCCTCCACGACCTTAGAATGTTTAAAAGGCTTTTTTTTTTTTTTTTAAGTATTTAAAAAATATCTTTGTTTCCTTGGGTCCAGGTTAATCACTATAAGCAAGAGTTAGGGTTATGCTCTGAAAATGAACACAGAAAGATCAACAACCTAAACTCATGGCCGTAGAACCAAAAGAGCTAATAAACTATTCATGATGATGAGGGCATTTACATCCATTTGTTTTGTTTTTGTTTCTAGAGATAAAGTGATAAATTTTGACTGCGGAGGAAAATGTAGATTCATTGAGACTTACCCTTCTCATTCCCTCCAGTGACAAGTTTTTATCTGACCCGAATCATGTAAATATGTATATATATAAAATGAACACTATTCACAATTCTTTGCTTTTGTTGGGACAGACACACCTGAATGAGAGCTCTCATTTTCCCTCACGCTGTCCTATTGGTATCGTGGCATTGTTGTCTTAGTTTCATTCAAGGGGTATAAGGAATGATTTGAGCATAGTGGAATGAGAATCAGCAAACAATCGATGACCAATATTGGAACACTGAAGCATACACTTAAACTTTTTAAATTACATCCTCATCTCTCAAATAATGCTCCAAGTCCTGAAGTACATGGTAAATCTCATTTGGAATGAGGGATTGTCGGAAATGAGTACACTAAATTCAACTTCCCCTTCCCCAGCACTGAGCCCAGGGAGTGTAGTTGCCTTGCTGAGGGTCCTGGAATGAGGTTGTGACATAGATGTTTTTTTCTGGTTCATATCTGACTGCTCTTTTAGCCAAACCACATGCTCTGCCGTGGTCAGAGAGTTCTTTACTATTTGGCTACAGATAGGACTTGTGTGATTTCTTCCCTTCTCCCAGTGCACATACTCTCCTCCCCTATCATTTCCCAGATTGGCATCCCAATGACTTAATAGCTGAGTGACTTTGGACTAGTTAACCAACCTCTCTGTGCTTCAGTTTTCACTTCTATGAAATGAGGCTAATAATAGTGCATTGCTCATAGAATTGATACCAATGATAGGCATGACACTGTGTGAACATATTGTAAGCCCTTGATAAATATTGGCTGTTTTTATTACTATATTTTTCTACCATTCTTTATCTAGTATGTACCGTGGTCTTCATTTACTCTGTAGCATGCAGTAATCACTTTCTAAAACAACTGAAGATTGTTTACCTCCATGTTCATATTATTTACAATAGTCAGTGTGGAAGCAACCCAAGTGTCCATGCATGGATGAATGGGTAAATAAAATGTAATATATACATATACTAGAATACTATTCAGCCTTAAAAAAGGACATTTGGACACATGCTATATAACATGGATGAATCTTGAGGATATTATGGTAAATAAGCCAAATAAGAAGGCAAATACTGTATGATTCCCCATACATGAGGTAGCTCGAGTAGTCCAATTCAAAGAGCTAGAATGGTGGTCGGCAGATAGATGTTGGCAAAAGCTAGAGAGGTGGGCATAATGGAGAGTTGTTTAATGAGGACAGTTTCAGTTCTATAAGATGAAAAGAGTTCTGGAGATTTATTGCACCACAATGGGAATGTACTTAACACTATGGAACTTCAGATTTCAGAAAAAATTTCAGAAGGTAAATTTTATGTTACGTGTATATTATTGCAATTTAAAACTTTTAAAAAATAAACACAACTGAAGGGTGGAGAGCAATTAGAGCATATTAGTTACACTGGTCAACCCTGGGCATTCTGACTTCTTGGTCCCAGAATTCTGGGTCATCGCTTTGGGTCCAAACAGAGAAATTTTGGGGGGTTAAGTGTGTGATAGCAGGTCATAGTCGTTTTAGTTCTGTTTTCTTCCTCTAGGATTGCTGACTTCTTGGCAAGGATGATCTTAATTTCCAGGGCCTTATAGTTTATGGACCCAGATGAAATTACAGAAGCACACTGCGCCCCACCCCCGCCCCCAGACATATGAAGAAACCCCAGAGACTTTTCAAAAAATGCAGACACATGAAAAGCAAACTTGATTGAGCAAGTTTACCATTAACAAAAACGTCTTGGGGAGGGGGGGTGGTATAGGCTGTTAGAAAGAAGCTTAGAAATCACTTTATTGAAAAAAGCAAGCAGAGAAAAAGAAGAAAATTTCATCTGGGTTTAGGATTTCTTTTCAAAATTCCTATTTATCCTTATTGTCTACAGAGATGATGAAAAGCATCTTACAGTTCAAGGATAAAAAGCAAGCATGACCAGAAATGAGTTTATGCTAAATTGACATTTGATAATTTCTTGTCATAATCTGATATAAAAGTTGTATCCCTTTTATTTCAGTTCATGAGTTCCTTTTATTCAATTTTAATACTCTTTTAATTTCAATTCAGTAACATTTACTGACTATCCACTATACAGTGTCTTAGATAGGAGACTTCTGGTTGGAGTTTTTTTAAAAAAAAAAAAAAAAGCTAAAACCTTTTTTAAAAAAAATGTTTGAAGTAATTGAATATACTGGAAATAATAAGAGTTCTCTTTCCAAATAACATTTCCATTATGATCATGGGACTCACATAAACTAAATATTTGCAGAGGAAAATTCTTCAACTATATTGTAGCAAGACTGTCTTCTTTCAGACATGCTAATAAGTCACCACTCAAGTGAATGGGTTTGCTCAAGCCAGCTTAAAAAATGGACAAGATAGGTACTTTTACAGCTCATCAAAAAGAGCAATGAAAATGCTTAGTAATAGGCCATCACTAAAGTGGTCCAGCTATGCCACTTTTAAAATGCCACATTTTAATTTTACTTCGTTCTTATGAAATAACAATGGGAAGTTTTACTTTAAGTGTTACAAGTTGTACACTGACATACAATTATTCGATTATTCGGGCACACTACCACAATCCTAATTTCAGCATCCTCTTAATAAAAAGCCTGGGTTTATGAATCCACTAACTGGCCCTTTATTGGAATCCAAAGAGGTCAGTAACAATCTGGAAATCACAAAATACGCGTGAAGAAAAACTGTAAGACTTACCAAGAAAAACAGCTGTAACAGCGTCAGACAAAAGGCCAATTTGATGACATTATTCATTCTTTCAGCCTCCACTACTTATTCCGACCATCTGAAGGCTCTAGACATAGGTGGGGGAAAAAAGAGGGGGTTTTAATAAAAGCTGTGAAAGGTGAGAAATGGACTTTGACAAACACAACTGAACACATCTCTGTATTTCATAATAGAAACATTTTCCTTTTCATTCTCAATGTTTCTAGTTGAATAAGTACCCACCACTGCAAGGATTTGTAACAGAAACATTCTTCCCTTTTGAGAGAGCGAGACATTAAGTGCATTTTCAAAGGTTCACATTTAGCTTTTAACCAAAAGTGAACCTTTGGTGGCTTTCCAATCCTTTTCAAGTCAGGAAGCCTTAGAGAGAAACTGAAGTGAAAGAGATTAGATCTCGGCCTACCTCTTTCAGCCCTTGAGAATTCCTTTTCCAGGTAGTTTCTCAAATAGTGACGCTATATCGGAACTCTCAGTTCTTCTCCTTGGAAGTTATTAAATCAGCAGAAAGACGGACAATAATGGCACATGAAATCTAAGTTTTGGATAGGAAACGGACAGGCAGTCTACACTTTGTTATTCACTTGATAGACAGAGCCATTTTGACAGCCCTAACCTTGGAAACCACAGGTCCTGCTGAGCTCAGCAGGAGTCAAGCGCTGAGTACCATCTGTCAAAGCTTTATTTCCCCCTCCTTCTTATCCACGCGGTTACTATAAGATGCTGAAAAGAGCACTGAATGGAAAGTCTGCTACCTACAGTTAAACTTGCGTGCCTCGTAACGCTAATTTTGGGGTAAGAAATTAGCTCTGCAGTCTACCAAATTTGGGTGAACAGAATTAGGTATGTTGTGTCCTTTCTTACTGGTTATCCTCCGACAAAACCATGGGTTGAGAAACCGTTTAACTGCACTCCAAACAACGCATGCTACAAAATTAGCAAATTGCACCTAGTTACAGTTTTGCCAACTCTGTGGCTAAAATCATGGATGACTTGGGAAGTTCTCAGTTCTAAGGATTTGCGGGTTTTTTCTTAATGTAGTTTAATTGAACCTGTATAAAACAACAAATTTGCTTCTTTCCCAAAAGTAGACTTTGAGCTAATCTCTTGCTTCATAAATAAAATCTTAGAACACATAAATAAAATCTCCCCCTCTGTGTGGCATAATCAACTCTAAAAAATTACCAAGCCTAGTCATAATAAAAGCAATTAAATCATGTTGCACTTGAATAGAAGACAATGTATCAACTGATAATAAAGGAGTCAGAAGTGGCATTGCTTTTAAGTGCTACCAAAATGCTACATAATTTTTGAAGTATGTATTTATTTTGCATTAAAATTTTTGTGTTTAATGAGTGATTTTAGGTGTCTGTTTGAAATCTTTAGAATACCCTTTCTAGCATTCACAGTTCATTCAGAAATTCAGAAACGTCCCATAAACAAAGAATCATAAAATAGAAGTTTTGAATTTAAAAGTTGAAGAAACTTGTCTTTTTTAGCAGTATTATTCCAAATTTAAATTTTCAGTTAAATTTTGTGCTTAATTCTGACATATTCTTTGTTTTATCTAGTCTTTCTTCTAATTTTCTAAATGCCACAAAAAAATTTAACATAGTATGTTGTGATAATACTATACACACTATATGTACTAGGTTTACTATATTATAGTAAGTACATTCATTGTTTAGTGGGTAATTTACATTGCAAAGAAGACATTATAAATTAAGTATTTTAACTGATTACACAAGTATGTACTTTTTGCATTTTATATTTTACCCCAAGTGCTATATGTATGTTGTGCAGAGATCTGAGAGCTCTTACGTAAATGCTTACATAAATGCTTAAAATGCTTGATGTAAAATATTTTTAATAAATTTCACACCCAGAGGGTGATTGTTTAATTTGAAGTGACCAAGAAATGATTTGCTTTGTAGTGTCAAAACTAGTTAATGAATAACAAACTGTTTTTAATTATTACCAGATTGAATTTTTGTGCATCAGTTTCACAAGACACTTAAGCCTTATATGCTTTCATGCATACATGCAGAAATGCATTTGAACAAAGTCTGAACATGTAATACTTGAGTTGGGACTTGGTCCCTTTTCTGAGCTTCCCTCACCAGCCCTTCCTCCTTGGGGGGGACTGAGCTCTTTCAGGGGCTGAGAAAGGAAGCTGACTTTGCAGACAGACAGGGCCCCTGCTCCATAAACACATAAATACATCTTCCAAAGGTCTTTTAGTGCCTGAAATCCTTTCTCCTGGGGGCAGGAAACAACTTTTACCACACTGAAAGAGAAAAATTCGAAGACAAATGCCCCCAGGGAAAGACAGCGCGTGGATATAAATTAATCTTGCTGACAGTTATTCTAAGAGCAAAAAGAAGCAGAAGAGAGCAGGAGGGGAGGCCCTCCAGATGGAGAAGGGGTAAAGGAAGAGAGACAAAGTGGGTCTTCCTCAGGGATTCACCTAAGGAGGGCCAGTTCAAGTGTCCACAGAGTGGCCTTGTTTGGCATAATACATGTGTGGGTTTTCTTGAGTCTCACTGTTACGTTAATTGTCAAAGTATCAGAATCTGAGCGTTCGAGGGATGTTAAGGATCGTTTAGTGAAACTGCATTTATAGAAATGAGGAAATTAGGACACAGATAAGCCTACTCTATAGTTTATCCAAACCTTGGCTCAAAAGTTGTTTCAGTTTGATTTGACTTCGTTTAAATCCTTCCAGAGAATTTAACTTAATAATTTGCTTTCCAGTCTGTCAGTAACAATTACACCCTGTATTTTATATTTTATGTATATATTTATACCATAGCTGTTTCTAAAATGGGTGGAGGCAAGTCATGTTTATGCTGTAATTTGGAGTCTTAGTTGATCTGGCATAATAGTTTTTCTTTTTTGCGGGGGGGGAGGGGAAGCGGACTTTAAACGTCAAGTTTGTTATTTCTGTAGTCCAAGTCTCCCGGGTTTATTTGAGCATGTGCTAGCTGTACAGTTCCATGGCAATCCGGGGGATAATTTTCATTCAGAATAATATTTTGAATAAATTCTGAATAATTCTGAATAATTTCAGAATAATATTTATTAAACAAAGATTTATCAAAGACCTGCCATGTGTGAAGAATTGTAGCTACTAAGAAAAGCCTCTGCATTTCTACATTATAGCAGGTTATATAGAGGCTTCATTATAGCAGGCAGTGTGACAATGACGGGACATACAGAAACGTGAATTACAGGCTCACACAAATATTATGAAACTGCCATTGCCCTGAGTAGCATGAAGGAAAGGGACATGAAGAGGTGAGCAGGTGCCACAGGGTAAGTTTTTCCTGTGGGACAGGTCTGCAAGCCTCCCTGAGGAAGTGGTGACGGAGCTGAGGCATCTCGGGAAAGGGTGGAACGGAGAGAGATACCCAAGCAGAGGATGCATGAGCCACTGGGAGGACCTGTGAGAAAGCTGTGTGAGGGCAGCTTGGAACTCAAAATGGAAAGTGACAGGGAGGGCCAGACCCCACAGAATTGTGTGGACTGTGCTAGGGATGATGGGGGTCTATCTTAGGGATAACTGGAAGCAAGTGGTTTGAAGGAGGGTAGAAGTGTGGTGACCTGACTAGATTGGGTTTTGAGATGGCCACTCTGCTAACAATATGGGAAAAGTTTGGGCAAAAGTGGAGTCGTGGCTGAGAGGGGCTGGCTTGCTTGTTGAGCAATACCAACCATGTGTTCCCATACCAACCATGTGTCCCCACTGCTCAGACGGGACAGCCGAGGCCTGAGAAATGATACAACCAACTTCCAAGCCCATGTCTCCTGATTTCTAAGACAGATATTGCTGGCACCTTTATTCCACCTTAAACGGTAACACAGATTTCTGTTGTTTAGTGTTTGTCCGCTGAAAATGATACTGCCTCAGGGGTGTTTGAGGATGCCACCCGAGTCCACACCCTTCTACAAGACAGTCTAGTGTGGTGGCAATCTGTAAGGGTCACCACAATCTGGGAGCTGTGTCTGTTCCCATCTTGACAGGAAAATGGAGAGTCCCTCCCTGCCCCTAGTATAGTTTCTATCTCTGTGTGGCCTTTTTTATAGAACCATATGGGTTAATAAGACCCTATTTTCATTCTCATAAGAAAGCTTCAGGGTACATACATCGTATGTGCAGTGGAGTTTGAAAGAGGCTGAGCATTGTGTGTCCTGGTTTCCTCATCTGTAAAGTGGGGATGATAATATTCTCAGAGGACTGAATGAGCCACGCTGATGAAGCTTTCAGCACAGCCCCAAGAACAGACAGCTCTGTCATTGTTCATTCTTGTTACCATCTATGGAGTTCAGGCCAGATTTAAGGATACTTTGTAATAACTGTATTAGGTCTCATCGTTACTACATTTGTTTTCATGATAATTATTCTAAAGAGATAACGTAATTGAATAACTCCTGAAAGTTTAGAAAACAATCACCTATATCCTATTTATTCTGATAAAACACAAGAGGTTTCACAAATGTTTTCCAGAAGTATACCTGTCTTGACATAGTGGAATTGTAATGTGCCACAGTTTTATAACCTGCTTTTCCTCTTGACAGTATACCAGAATTTTTCACGCTGCTGCCAAGTCTTGGCAAATATGTTAAATGAGAAACTGATCCATAATTTAATTAGGCACATATCCTGGACAGAGAGTATTTTGGATGCTTTCAGTTTTTTCTATTATAAATAATACTGTAATGATCATTTTAGTACATGTAACATTTTCTTCCTTGGGAATATTTTCTTGGGATACATTTCCAGAAATTTATAAATTAGAACTTGAATATTTTTGTAGTACTTTCTACTTACTGCTAAATCATGGCCCTACTCTTTTATTTTTAGTTTAATAACTTTATTTTATAAGTGTCCTTTGTGTTGTTTGGCTTCCAACCTATTTTTTAAAGAAGTGATTTGTTCAAAGTTATGAGGGTGAATGATGGTAGAAACAGTACTTGAAGTCTTCTTTCTGTTATACCAATGATACCAATAGGGAGAAAAATAAAGTTCTCATGGCCCAGATATGAAAGAGCCATTCCTTAGGACTAGCCAAAGCAGCTGAAAGGACAAAAATCTAAATTTGGAAATTTTGAGTTCTACCCCCAGTCATTTACTGTTTGACTTTGGTTTTCTCAACTATAACATAGATTCATTGGCTTCCATAATGCACCAGAGTGCTCTTGGAGCAGTATAAGCCACTGCACTGGTGTAGGGCAGACCTTGCTCTCTGAACCCTGAGCACTGAGTTGCTCTAAGAGGCTGTAACATAGTACAGTTCAAACTTGGATCTGCATAACAATCATTTGGGGATCTGGCTGAATGTAGTTTTCAAAGGTCTAGGGTAGGGTTGAGGTTTAACTTTTTTTTTTTTTTTAAGTAGTCTCCACCTTCAACGTGGAGTCCAGAGAGGGACCTGAACTCAGACCCTGAGATCAAAGGCCTGAGCTGATGATATTAAGAATCAGATGCTTTACCAACTGAGCCACCGAGGCAGCCTGAGATTTTACATTTCTAAGAAGCTCCCAGGCAATGTCTCATGCTGCTTCTGCTGGTCCATGGACCACACTTGAAGAAGCTGGCCCAAACAGCCATGCTGAGTGGTGGTTCAGTCGCACAAGTGACTATGTCCACATGCAGAGCACCCTGCCCACAGAGCGATTTTAATAAGTGGAAAAGAATAAGAGTTAATAGTAGTTGGCCAGATGCTCCCGAGGTGGGGTCTAACGTGCTGGAACGTGCGGTGTGTGGATATTCCTGACCTGTTTGTAGAGGAAGCACTCTCTGATCTGTTTCCTCTTCAATGCAGGAGACTCCCTGAACCTAGGCATGTCCCCTTTCCTGAGATGTGGTAGGAAGTGGAAAGCAGTAACCTGGAATAATGGAGTAATATGAAAGGTCCTAGCCTTTTATTATTATTTCCCTTATCTGAATTCAAACCCAAGAATGAATTTTTCCATCCTTGTTTTACCTTGGTGGCAATCTCACCAAAGTCTCTTTAAGAGCTGACCGAGAAAATTTGCCAGCAGCAACTTAGAAGCCATAATGCATCGTTACAAATCTCTCCAAACATCTGCTGCGTGAAAAGAAGCAAGATCATGCAGTGGCGGAGGGCAAGAGGGCATCTTCGAAGTGGGATGTCCCAAGGCTGCTCTGAGGACTCCCTTTCTCTGCAAGCAGGCTGCCCTGGGAGGCTCCAGCACCTGTTCTTGCACATTCCTGCTGGCTTCTGTTGTTTGCAGTTGCTGTCAAAAGCCTCCCAGGGGAGGGCTGGGACAAGCCTTGTCAGGGAATAAGAAAAGCCTGGAGTGTGGCAGTTGGCCTCGCAAATGCGAGGACGTTCACAGTCCCAGTAGGGACCCTCATTTCCCTTTTCACATCACTGCACGCCTCTTGTCAAAGGGAAATCCTTTGAGTTTAGGTTCTGCGGCAGAGAATGTTTCTTTGAAACTCAGGTGATATTGATAGCCTAGTTCCATTTTTCTAAACCTGAGACACCAGGGCCAGGACCTGGAGGTACACAGCCTTCGGCCTCATGGAGTTGCTGCCCAGAGAGCCGGCCAGTACCTTTTCAAGAAGGAAGAAAAGATACCGAGGTTGGCGCACAGGAAAAGTAGTCCACCTGCAAATCTGACTTGAGCCTTGAAAGAGTAACGTAACTTTGAGGAAACATTCAGAGGGAGGATATAATAAATGTTCTTTTATTTTGAATTTTTGCCCGAAAAACCTCCTTGGGAGGACCGCACAGTTCCTTCAGTCGGACAGTGCAGGTGGCTCTGTCCTTGAATGTCATTTTAAGGGTGCGTCTTAGGACGTGTGAACAGTTTTTGATATAATGAAGACACAACTTTGGTCATTTTTTGGGTATTTATCTTTTTTTTTTTTAAGATTTTATTTATTTATTTGACAGAGAGAGAGCACAAGTAAGCAGAGCAGCAGGCAGAGGGAGAGAGAGAAGCAGCCTCTCTGCCAAGCAGGGAGCCGGATGCAGGGCTCGATTCCAGGACCCTGGAATCATAACCGGAGCCAAAGGCAGCTGCTTAACCAACTGAGCCACCCAGGCGCCCCTTTTGGTATTTATCTTATTGTAAGCAGTAGTGAAGTAGGATTCTTGGTCTCAAATTAAAGGTTTTTCTTCTTGTTCATTAATCATCAAAGTCTCAGTTTAAAATTTAAAACACAGAAAATGCAGAAAACAGCTTTTAAGGGGATTCTTAGCCAACAGGTTTTATATGATTAAAAATTAGCTCCATAAAAGATACATTTTGGCATGCTAAAAGATAATGTTTATAGCTTTAAAATGCTGCCTTTCCTTTGCATAAACATCTCTCAATATAGGACAAAATGTAGTGACAACCTGTATTTCAGAATACAATTTATTTATTAAAAAACATAATCCCTATCAGGGTCCTGAATTTTTTTCACTCAATATTAATATGATTGTCTTAGTTAAGTTTTGATTGCAATAAAAGTTGTTTGAGATATGCAGGCTTTTGGAGCCTTCAAAAATCTAAATATCAGGAAAATAGTAACGTAAGCTTATTTACTTTAACAGGATACGTTTAGGAACTATATTCAGAGTAAATCTGTTTTAAGCAAGAAACAAAAGCTCTGCTTTGAAATGTTATTCTCTTTTGTCCAAGTATAATCACCGGGTTTTGGTTAAACTGATATTTATTAAATCCTCTGGTCCACTTGAGGTTTTACATACATTTTAAAATAGAATAACCTCGGTGCCTGGGTGGCTCAGTCCGTTAAGTGTCTGCTTTCAGCTCAGGTCATGATCCCAGAGTCCTGGGATCGAGTCCTGCATGGGCAGGAGGCGCGGGCTCCCTGCGCAGAGGGGAGCCTGTTTCTCCCTCTACCTGCTGCTTCTGCAGCCCTGCCAGCGCGCGGCCCACTCCCCGACCCCTGCTTGTGCGAGCTTTCGCTCTCTGACAAATAAATAAATAAAATCTTTTAAAAAGTAAATAAAGTAGAATAATCTATAGGTAATTATTTCATTAGATAACTGTGAAATGATGTCTTTTACATCAAAATCAGGTCACTTGGCTACTAAAGAAATCACTGTTTTCCTTTAGGGTTTTAAAATTCTGTATTATTAGAATGCTGATATTTTAATATAAATTATAAATACATGATTTTAGGATTGCTAAATTGCTAATGAATGTAATATAAATTTAAAAAGTGTTTTTGAGGTGTGCCTGGGTGGCCCAGTCGTTAAGCATCTGCCTTGGGCTCATGTCATGATCCCTGGATGGATCCTGGGATCCAGGGCTCTCTGCTCAGTGGGGAGCCTGCTTCTCCCTCCCCACTTCCCCTCCTTGTGTTCCCTCTCTTGCTGTTTCTCTCTGTCAAATAAATAAAATCAAGAAGTGTTTTTGCAACTGGTATTCAGGAATAGGCAATCTGGTTTTCAAAATGTCTGGTTTTCGCGTTGGTGGTATAGTGGTGAGCATAGCTGCCTTCCAAAATGTCTGGTTTTCGCTATTGTAGAATTTCACAGAAGTCCGTGTGAAAGATCCATATAATGAAAATTCAGAAAATCTGGTTGCCTTCCTCACAGGCAACTGTTGAAATACTTAAGATTAAAACCGTCCGCCTAAAGGTCTGTGTATTTTCAGTCTTCTACAGATACAGGACTGTCTTCTGCCAAAGGAGATTCTAAAAAGTGTTTTTGCAGGACTCTTCCAGAGGACATTGCCCTGTTTTATCTCCCTCTCACCATCCTTTGGGGGTGGGAGTCATGGCTACAAGCTTAGCTCTTAATTGATAGCAAATGGGGGAACTCTCCAAATTTAGGGCAATCTGATCCCTTGTCAAAGGAGACCTGAAATACTTTCAGCTCTTGCTTGTTCTTGGAAAGAGGGCATAAACTGCGAGTCTTTCTTTCAACCTCTCCAAGTTCCTCTTGCTCTTTGTGAAAGGCAGCAGTAGGAGACTGACTCCAAATGGGACTTACCATTTTGGGGAAGGAACTGGAGCTGGTGGATCTGGAAGCATCTGTATCTACTATCCTTTTGTCCAGAGGTGGGAGCACCAGAAAGCCTGCTGGATGGAAGCCTGATTCTGGAGGAGAGGTGCCTTCAGAAGGGAATGCCCTAGTAAAAGGACGTCTTGTCTATATGGGCAGCCATGGAACCTTCACATTTTTAGATGGTTTTAGAGGAACTCTGAAAAGAAAGAAATCTTTCATTGTAGGAAAAAGTGCCTATACTCTAGTGTGAACTACCTAAACAGAATTTAGTTTTTTGGTGACAGTAAAAATAATTTTGGCATTGTACTGCCTAAAACGTGTATATTTTTGAAACACCTTGAAAGCACACATATTCATTGGTGAGCTCATGTGGTAAGAGACTTAAAGAAACTCTCGAATATGTTCTATCGGTAAAATCCTGTTTTGTGGCATATTCAGCCTAGAGAACAGATTGTTCCCACAGAGTATCTTTCCTGGCAATGTGTATTGTCATTTATTTGAATACGTCTTGTGGGGTTAAGCACTTCTGGTATATTTTTCATGCCAGAACCTAAGGAAGCAACAGAGGCACGGCATGATGAAGCTGATAGGTCACAAGATAAATTTACATGGAACGGCAAGTTTCCAGGTTTAAGCAAATGACTTATCTGTAATGTGATGCAAGTACAAAGACTGACCTTTCAAATGTTTGCTGGGCTTCAAGTGTCCGGAACAATCAATATGTACATTATTGTTTATATTTTATGTTCCCGATTCCATCAATGTACGCCTACGGAGTGCCGGGACACCATTAGTTTCTGCTACTTCTGAAGCTACTGGGTGGCATTCATCAAACAGAAAGGCAGCACTTACTGACTGTGACAGTTTTTGAATTTCTCGAGCTCAATGTTTCATGAGCTGCTTATCTCGTTTTGGTCAGCAAGGCTTTTATTGCTCTGAAGCCTCCTCAATTAAATAGTAACGAACCCATTTGTTTAAGGCAAATCTTTAACTTGCAGACTCATTAATTTCTCCGTCGTTGAGTGTCAGAAGTTGTGTTCTTGGGCAGGGGAGAGCAGAGAAGCTTGGTGCAGTGATTGCTGGGTGGGGGGCGGGGAGGGTGGGACTGTGTGGCCTTAGACAGGTCTCTTTTTTTATTAACACATAATGTATTATTTGCTTCAGGGGAGTACAGGTCTGTGAATCATCAGTCTTACACAATTCACAGCACATGGACAGGTCTCAATGTCCCTGAGCTGATTCTCCAATTGTGAAGAGGGTAAGGGGGTAAGATAATCACTAAGGTCCTCTCCAGCATGGACATTTAAGAGCTAATGGAATATCAGTACGTATGGACATACTTCAACAACCCCTGCCTCCCCTCTGAATAAGGACATAAGGGAAAGCTGCACTCCTCCTTATTTACCCAGAACATAATAGACTCATTGTGGGTGTCTGGGAGAGAGGTATTTGTGAAGAAAATATACTTATAACAAAATACATATAAACACAGATAAACTTGTATGTAAATAAATACATAAAAAATATAAATATACGTAAAAACAAATGTAAATATATAAATACCTCACAAATATATGCATTTATATGTATACAATTAGACATAGGCCTATAATTACGTGTGTGTGTGTGTGTGTGTGTGTGTGTGTGTGTATGGTCATCTTTTTTTTTCCTACTTCATTTTCTCCCATTCTATATACCTCATTCTCACCCCACCCTAAAAATGCTCAAAGTGAAAAGTACCACCTGTTATTGAGGCACAATAGGAGCTCTTTTTCATTGAGTTAGTTAAGGTACTCACTTCTGTATTAACTCTCTCTTTCTAGGGTTTTATTATTGGTGAGTCTAATGACTTATAATTAACCATCCATGGTCCAATAAAAAAATCGTGAATTGATGAATTGGTTTCTAAATTCTCTATGTTATCGACAAGTTGCTGCATCACTGAAGCTATAAGACATGTCATCCATTATTAACTTTGATGGCATTAAAAAAGATAAATTAGATCTTTTAGGTATAAATGAGTTCTCACAAAGCCTACACTTATAAGTGGACATGGTCTCAATTTTCTCTGAATTTTATCCCACTAATATTTATTTAAGTTTATTCTGGTTTCACTTTGATTTTATTGATTGTTTAGTAAACATTAACTGATGATAGAGCCTCCTTAATATGAACAGATAATAGATAATCAATGTGTAATGCAGTTTAAGTGATAAAATACTTTTGCCAGGAATATGAAACCTGTCATAAGGACTGGAAATGCCTTATTTAAAAAATGAAAATTTACAATGAACATTTTAGAAAGTAAACCTATCTCTTCAATGTACAAAAAGTTAAATTTACTTTTAAGACAACAGTACTAGACAGGAAAATATACATAAAACATGCTATTTCTAAGGCACATTTATAGTATAAACATACACTTTTAAGAATAAACTAGCATCTTTTGAGCTCTTCTAGTTTGTGCTAGGACAAAGGTAAAAGGCAATAATAAATTCAAAATAGCATTTGAAATTTGAGCTCAATAGTTGATTTATTACAGAGGGAAAATGTTCTTACCTTGGCTTTTGCAAAAGTCCTTATTTCTTACTATTGTTTACTCCTCCAACCTAAAGCAGTCTTTTGTTTCATAGCCAGAATCTTACTTTTCTAACATTGCCCATTAACAGCTCTGGTATCTGCGGCAACACAAGATGTGTTGGGGGAAAAAAATGACTTAGGCAAGTTTTTAATACCTTAAATTGGACCCGCCTTTTATCCCACAATTCCTTTTGTGTGTCTCATTATTGATCAGACTTATGCTGTTTTTTGAAGCCTGGGAATTACCAGGGCAGTGTTTTATGCGACTGTTTATCTCTTTAGCAAAATTGTTGCCATCTCTGACCTTTCAAAAATGTTTATGACAAGGTGTTTGCTGTTAATTGCACACAGGAAGGAGTGAAAAGTCTCCCGGTTAGATCTTGTATTTACCAGAAGATAAGATTTTCTTGCAAAATCAGTCTTAGAGGAGGCAGATTTGGGTGGTTGTTTTTACTTTTACAAAGCAATATTGCTTGAGAAAATTACTACTTTTCTAATTAGCAGACCTATTAATAGCATGGGTAAAGATATGGCTTCATATAAAATATGCAATAGTTTTGCTGGCCTAGATCTGTTTTCATACCTAGTGGAAATGCAGGAATAGAAATATAAACGCACAGGCTGGAAAGGAACTTAAAGATCATCTAATTAAATCCATTTCATTTTACAGCAAGCATACAGAAGTTAAGGCACTTGGCTTCTGTCCCTTAACCAGTGAGGACCACTTCAAAGGTTATTGACCCCCAAGCTAGTGTTTTTATCACTGTCCATAAGATGCAAAGCTCTACACAGATGTTGGTAATTGTTCTGGCTTGGGTTGCCTTCGTGGAGACAACAGGTTGCTGAAAGTCCATGTGGATGGGCCACTTTTTTTTAGTTACTTACAAGATGGGGAGGCATTCTATGTTCTTATAAAGCCCTACCTGATTTGGTCCACTTTGCCTTCATTTCCTACCCTTCTCCCCAGCGTGCACGATGCCCCAGCACACTACCCTTTCTTCTGTTGCCAGGACCCTCCCATGTTCTTCCCCACCTTGGCTTTTTTTCTTCAGTCTGGAATGATCTTCCTCCACATCTTTCCTCGGTTGGTTTCTAATCGTCATTTAGGTTTCAGCTGAAATGCCTCTTCTTCAGATAGGCCTTTCTTTACCACCTAATGTAAGTCTGATGAAATTAGTAATAGAAGTAGTGAAGCAGCAGCTAATACTGGGCTCTTAATTAATGGCCACTCCATTGCCATACACACTTACCATGTTTATTAATCCTTTAACCCTCAGAACAGCCCTATGAGGCATGCTTATTTATAGTTGAAATGATTCTGTTCATTTTTTGCTCACTTACTATCTATCTGCTCGCCCACCCCATGTAGACTCTGAAACTGGGACCTTAGCTCTCTCGTTTACCGCTGTTTTCACCAGGTCTAGAATAAGGCATGGATCTAGCGGTTTCTCAGTAAATACTGCGTGAGCGAATGAATGAATCCGAGGAGAGGCAGCTGGACAGTGAGAATGGAGGAGGCTGGGGGTTGACTCCCTAGTGAATGTGCAAGAGGATTCTCCCAGGAGCAGAAGCCAGACTGGAGAGAGCAGGTATAAGTGAGTGGGCGTGTCAAGAGTAGGCTCAGTTTTCAAGACGGTTGGCAGTAAGGGGAGCGGGATGTTAAATGGCAGTAGTCGTTTTATGCTTTTGTCAGAAAATAGGAGCCTTCCACCCTTGCAACTGAAGAATATCCCCTCACTGCTCTTTAATGATACATGGAGACCAGTCTGTGTCTCATTTTCCCAACAATATGACCTGCTGAAAAACTGAAATCATGGTTTGATCACAGAGTTTCTGTCCAGCTTCATGTGTTTCACCATAAGTGGACTCCTGGGCAGTCATTTCCCGGGATCATCCTTGGGGTAGCAGACCTTCCCTTGTCTCTCTCTGTGCAGTCAGGAAGTCTAGAAGACGCCCGCAATGGGACTTTGAATCCCAGTAAACACACCGTTCCTCCTGTCCTATACACCCTGAGGTCGCCAAGAGCACTACAATTACTCCTTTCCCTTGATTTTACCCCAGGAGGGAGACAATATAGCGAGTGCTGATATGATTGGCTCCGAACCATTCCCACTTTGGTCTGTGTCCTGCATGGCCAATTAGAAATGTCTCCATTCCATTGTCCTGGTTCCTCATGTGTGCAGTAAGTAGTCCCTCATCTCCCCGACAGCACTTCCTGCCATCAAAAGGAGGACAGTGCCAGAAGTGTCCCATGGAAACGCTAACCCCTTTAAAGGTGGTTTTGGGTAGTGGTCCTTCTGGTCTCTCATGAGGCACTTATGAAATCATGAAACCGCAGTGGGGAGGGACATTTTATTTTTACGAGGACCCTATTACGAAGCCAGATCCTGCTATTATTTCAGGGAAGAGAACACTGCTTTCCTTTCAACTATAGCAAAACACGTTGTCTCTTTCTCAGCATCAATTACAAATAAAGATTCTCTGTGGAATTCTTTACTGTGGGTGTTTTCTGGTTAGTAACTGAGAAAGGGTAATAATTCAAATGGATTCTAAATCAGAAATATATTAAGGTGAAAGTGCAAATGTGGCCCAGGACCCAGCCTGGCCCAGAGTTTCTCCAGTGACGTGCCACAGGCACTCAGGGGTCAACACGTCTTCTGCAGGAGCAGTTCCCAGGCATTGCAGGATGGGGAGCATTCCTGGTCCTGGGTTACTGTGACACCCAAAACCCCCTCACACCTTGCGAAAGACCTGTGAGGGTTGGCAGCATGTCCTTTGGCCATGACCTGGCTCAGGATTCTTTCACACAAATACCAGTGGTGCAGAGGCTAAGGTAACATGAATGTGCTCCTCTGGCCCCATGGAAGGCAATGGGGAGTTGGGGTATCAGGTGATTGCTGGAGAAATGTGCATGGTTTGCCTGGAGGTGTTCCAAATGGAAGTTTAATAGACGGTAATTCCGCACAGTTTCTCAGTGTGTCCACCTCACCCTTCTCATCTCCAGCCTTGGCTCTTGCATCTGCCCCCTCTTCTGTCACCATTTACCCAGGGTCTACCCATTACACTGTGACATATATGGTGAATTCGTGTTGGTTTTCACTTCTAAGCTGTGAGCTCTGTGAGGGCTCCTGTCTTATTTTGGTCCTGTATCTCGAGCATCTAATGTAGCACTTGGTTCCTGGTAGGCTGTCTTAAATAGTAGTTGGGTGGGTGGATGGAAAGATGGATGGATGAATGAATAAAAATTATTCTGGGTCTTCAATCAGTTTCCGAATTTATGAGGGACATTGATATTTTAAATTTCCCCTTAGTCCACCTCTGCTGAGTCCTTAGGAGGCATGTTTGGGTTTCCTATAAGTCCTCTCCTGGCACATGGTCGAGGGTTTATTTTCATGTCCCTGTGTCTGTTCTGCTTGTTTGGGAATGCACTGATTCTCATGGCTGTGCTATGGCCAGGATCACATTCTGCTTTCTCAGATGTGTGAGGATTCAGTGGCTTGTGATTCTTGTCTCCTAACGATGTGCTCTGTTTCTTGCTGCAGAGCATGGCAGGGGGGTAGGGATTGCCTCTGTTCCAGACAAATCAGCCCTTTTGGTGTCGGGTAGTGACTTCAGTGGAGATAAAAACTCCCCCCACTCCAAAGTCAGGACTTTCCAGAGCATCTTCTAGATTCCCGTTCCTTCCTACTTCCTTAATTCTTGCTTCCTTTTATCCCCCCCTCCTTCCCTCCCTCCCTCTTTTTTTTTCCTTCCTCTCTCTCTCATAATTCTAACCTGTTCCTTTGGGCTGAAACTATATGAGAAATCAATTTTGCTGATTCTCCACCCTCTTCCTCCCATCTTATTTGGCTATAGAGCCCCTAAACAGAGCAGGAAAAGTGGCATTCGAACGTAGTGTAGTAAACTTCTCCTCGGTCCCTAGGAGCTTAAGCAGGATTTTATGTAGAAAATTTTTTTACTGGTGGGCTCAAGATTCCTAGAGGCTTACAACATACCTCCTCTTGTTTCCAGTCATATTATTCTCTCCTGACAGTGTTTTTAAACATAAAGAGATATTCTTAATTCAAATACTTCTTTCTCCTCACATGGATGCAGTTTGGGGTTTGGTTGTCTTTTTAAAGAACGCACACACTTGACCAGCTGTTTGGTTTCCCACAGCCCACATGCACAGGCCCAGGGTGTTCCCCTGTGATTTTCAAGGTCTGGCTCTCTCCTGATAAGGTCAGCAGCACACACAGTGTTATTCACATCTGCTGTGTTCCTTGAGGTCAATCAAAGTATTCTTCCTACTGAGACTAATGGGGATCTCCCAGAGAGAGACAATTATTGCACTTGAAAAATCCATTGATCTACATTGTATGGTTCACCTGGTATTTGGGGTTTAGGGAACTGTTTGAAACTGGAAGATCAATTCGGGGGATTCAAAACAAGAACACACTAGCAAATACATTCGCTCCATACTCACTAGTATTTGCTGCTACTCCTGTTAGGGTGGCAGAATGCTGAGTTCATTTGCTACAAACTCAACAGTGTAGGTCATCTAGCATTATTGACTTCACTGGTTGAAATTTAACTTTATGAGAACGGCACCGAGCACAGTCAGAGATCAAAAAACAATCATTGGAATCATGAGTGTTTCCGTTGGTGTGCCTCCCCATTTCCCTTTTTTCTTAGCTTAAATTTGAGGCACTTTTTATGTCTCCTAACACAGCTCTGGATAGAAATATGAGGAGCAAACAATTCGCTGTTGTAGAAAGCAAGAGCACTGCGCTGTCAGCCTTTACATTTCGCTACTCACATAGTCCATGTTGAAATTTTCAAAAGAAACTTGGGACCGGGATGACATACTCTCTATTGCCATCCAGGTCCAGGAATTGAATAAATAATTAAAACTCTTCAATAAACTATTCACACTCCCGCCCCCGCCCCACTGCAAGTCAGTTAGCCAGAGTCCTAGTTTCTTATCCCCCCTTTGAAACTGGAAGACCTGGAACTATATCCCAGTCTCAGCCTGTATCAGCTGGGTGTCTCTTTGCTCTGGGTTTATGCCTGTACACTGTGAAAACTGAAAGATACTGTCTCATAGTTACATTGTGAAAATAAAATAATTCACAAGTATATTATCCAGCACACAGTAGACCTTTAAAGTATTGGTCTAATTTGTATTTTTATATTCTGGAAAGCCCAATGAGCAACAAAGTAACCAAAATGCTGAAGATACTGATTAAAGTCTCAGGGTGATATCAATCAAGTTTTGTGGGAAAATACTTGGATATGAACTTTTGTTCCTTAGAAAGATATTTTCTGAGGGCTTAAGAGGTTTTAAAAAAAATGCAAGTTGTCATTACACTGAGGTATAGAACTAAAGAAGGTTTCTGAAGATTTTGTGTTGGGGCATTTATTCATAGTTCTTATATCCTTTTATTTACAGAGGAGTCAATGGAATGTTCATTGACTGGTAGCCATAGTCTTAACCGTCTATAAAATGGGGTTTGTAATTATAACAACCTCATAGGATTTGGTGAGGATTGAATGAAATAAAGTATAGAGAGAGCTTTGCATACCACCTGCCACATAGTAAGTGTTTAATAAATATTTGATTGATATTATTACTAACATTAACAAAGAGCCCACCGCAGAGGTGGCTGCATTTCCAAACAGAGGTTGAAGAGGATGGAACAGATTCCCTTTAAGCTCATTTTAGTGCAAAATACACCCTCTTCCAATTTCGATAAATCTAAGATCATAATCACCAGAATAGCATTGAAGCCTCCATTTTTTGAATTTGGGTAATTCTAAATGACATCTTTCAATATGAAAGTTCATAGTTTTAAATCTCAGAATGTTGAAAAGCCCCAAGACAAACACCAAGTAGCGTTTAGCCATTTCTCTCTCTCAGATGGGTGTCATTTAAAGACGATTCATCGTTTCCACTTGCAGAGATCCTCAGATCTGATTTAGAAGTTATTCCTTTTTTCCTAGGCACTTAACAGGAATCAAATGGAAATAAACCAGTCTGTATGAATTTTTTCTGCTGATTAGAAAGCATGATGGCTTTGGTTGTTTGCAGGGCAAAAGTGCTGATGCAGGAAGGCCTAATTGATTAGAACAATATATGGGCCAGCTTAATGCTTTAGGTCAAACCCTTGGGAAGTTTACATTCCTTATGCAAAATTAAATGTGTTGCAAGCATCTTTCTTGTCAAATGCCTTTTTTTTTTTTTTTTTTGTTCATTTGGCTCCAGGTTGGACTTGTGGGGATGAATCATGGTAGCCTTGTTACAATAGATTTCAGATGCTATTCGTAGACGGCAATTAAGTTCTGACCATTACTCTCCCTGCTATTTTTGTATTTTGTTAATGTCTCCTTTTGCCATTTGAACAGCTCAGCATTTCTCATTCTCCCATTTTGGTAGTCTGTAGGTTGTGGTTTGGTCCTCTTCTAGAATAAGGTTTTGTTTGTTTGTCTGTGTTTTTCCTTTCTCTCTGAGTGATTCACACTTTCATCATGTGCTTGAGCTCCCTGGCAGGTGGGGTATAAGGTTATGCCCAACTTCTGACTGTATCAGTCCCTCAGAGAAGTTAGAGGTACCTTCACCTAAGGTGGCAGGTTTCTCATTGCTACTGCTCTCCCTTGTGGGTGTGCATCTTTGTTGCTGACTCCCCTGGGTTGGGTTATGCACATGTGACCTGGTGCCCACCAAGCCCTTTGTTCCCTCTTTCTGTTCTTCGACTCTCAGAATCTATGCCAGTTCATTGCTGATGGACACTTTCTGATCTAGAATTGATTGGATATGACAAGTAGATGGATTGTATGGATGAGGGAGAGGGGTTGAAAATAACTCGGGCTTATAGATTGGGCTACTGAGTCAATGGGGCTTGCAGTAATACTAAGATAAAGAACAGGAAGTAGGTTGGTTGGAAAATGCTAAGTTCAATTTTGGATATGAGTTTGCTCTGTGTTCAGATCATCCTTTGGATGGAGATGCAGCAAGAGGCCATTAGAAAGAAGATCTTAATATTAGCAAGATATTAGAGGACCATTGCTCAAAGGGATCATCTGTGCCTGAAAGTTTCTTTGTTTTTAAAAATGAACATATTGTTTATTTACATGAAATCAGCCGTGGGTTGCATGGAACCTGTGGGCATCCTCTTTCGTAAGAGGTCCCTCTCAGATGTGTCTTCTAACGGATAGAAACTGATCGCCACAACCTCTTTTCCTCTTTTATCACGGCAAATTTCAAACATATATGAAAGAGAGAAAATAGTGTAAAGAACCCCCACTTAACCATGACCTTGCTTTACCAATTTTCAACTCATGCCCAAACGTGTTTGGCCTGAACCACTCTACCCACTTCTTTTCTTTCCCAGGATTATTTTGAAGCAAATCTCAGACATTGTATGTACTACTGAATCTTTACACATTATATCATGTTATCTCTCAAAGATAAAAATACATTTAAAAGAACAAGCACAATATCATTATTGCATTAAAAATTAACACTAATTCCTTGATATTATATAAGATCCAGGGGTGTTTAAATTTCCTTATCTCATAATTTTTAAAAATTATGATTACTGACATTAGCATGAAATAAAGTTCATATACATTGTAATCTGTTGCTATGTCTCAAAGTTCCTTTTAGTGTATGGGTTTTCTTCTCTCTCACTCCTTTGTTCCTTCCAATATATTTGTTGAAAAAATCAGGAAGTAGTCCATTTATAAATTTCAGCACTTGAGTACATTAAGTTCTCAAAACCTGCTGCTTTTGGATAAGCCCGTGTCTCAGAATTTCAAAGAATGGACGTTAAGGAAATCCATGCCTAAGCCCAGCATGAGACTGTGTGTGACAATCAGGAGGCAGTAGAGAGATGCCCACAGATGGGGAGGTTTTCCATGTGTGAAGTAGTGTAAGTGGACTGGAGACAGGAAGATTTTTTTATTTATTTTTTGAGAGAGTGAAAACCAGTGCATGGCAGAGTGGAGGTTGCGGAGGGAGAAGCAGACTCCCTGCTGAGCAGAGAGCCCCAGGTGGGACTCGATTCCAGGACCCTGGGATCATGACCTGAGCCGAAGGCAGATGTTTAACCAACTGAGCCACCCAAAAGCCCAACTGTATTTTTAAGAATAACTTTTTAAACCACTTTTTATGTTTGTGTCTTTATCAATTGTGTCCTCATCTTTAGGTTAGGAGCATGAACTTGGGCTTTTATACCTTGTAAGACTTTCTCCCATTGCTTTGGTTGAAAACAGGCAAAATGAAACCCTAGAGAGTCAGAGGTGATTACTCACTGGGTCATGGGCTCTTTAAAGAGCCGAGGAGCCTGGGAATCAGCACAGTGGCATGAATTCTCCTGGACATTACAGACTAGCAGAAGGAAGCTGAAGGAATTTGGCAATGTTGCCATTGTATGAAAAGTCTTTTTTTGAAAATATGCAGCGGTAGACTTTGGGAAATTCTCTTGGGCTCTCCTTTCTTTGGCAGCTGAAGTTATAATGTTCTCCTTGTACAGGTGGAGAACTGAATCCTCGGCAACTTCACAGGGGGCTCTGGGGGCCTGGCCCGTGTCACCCCGCACAGAAGCAGCAGAGGAGGGAGGAGGGAAAACTGGCACGCTGATAATGGCTCGCATCAACACCTCATTCTGCTACCCAGAAAATACCGTCATGGAGAAAAGGAGAACATGTGCTTCCTTCACTCTCTCTGGTTGTTGAAGCTCCCGAAAGGTCGTGCACCGGCAGCATTTCAGGACTTTATGCTTCGGGCCCCATTTTACCAGAGAGACAACCGTAGGCACGGATGAAGAACTCGGCCGCTGAAGTCAGACAGCTCTGGGTTATGCCTGCTCTGCCACCCACCAGTTTTAGGACCTTGGGCAATCCTGTCCCTGATCCTCAGTTTCCTTATCTATAAAGTGGGGAGAATAGTATCTGCTTGATTTCGGTATCCAGGTTAAATATGTGAGAATCTCTATGAAGCACACAGCACGGAGCTGGGCACGCTGATGCCTAGAAATGTTGGCTCCCATGCTTGTCATCCGCTTACCACTGCAGAGTGGGGAGAGGAAGAGCTTCATGTCTCACGCATCCGATTGGGCTCACGATGTTGAACCGGCTCACAGACGTCTTCAGCCATTTCACTTGTTCCCCGTCCCCCCCCCCCCCCAGCGTCAGCCGTTGCTAACATTATACACAACGTAAAGAAAGCAAAGCTGCTTTGCTTTGTCTTCTTTGCACCTTGAATTTCTTTTGCCTTCTCTGTCCTTTTTTAGAGATGCTCTGGTGGGGAAGGGTGCTCATGCTCACTCCTGGGTCTCTGGCACCAACCCGTTTGCTGATTTAAACCTCCTGGCCTCCCTTTCTTCCTTTTCAACCAAGCAAAAATTATCCTTAGATGCCTTTTACCTAGAGGATATAGTTCCTGGTCTGTAGGTTGGCTCTAGCCTCAGACTTACTTTCTTTGGCCAGCACAGTGTTTATTTCTTATTTTTTTTTTTAATAAGTGTTGATTACTAAGTTTTAATAGTGGAAAATTGCGTATAACAGGCAGGAAATGGGATGTGTCTTGGGGCCTCCCCGGGGGTGATCAGCAGCTGTGTAGCCACTGTCCTCTTTAAATAAATTGGTGTAGTTCAAGTTCGCCATCGTCTCTACCCCTTCCTTAAAGCATTAAACCAAGTCTGCCTTATGATTTGCCTTCCTTTGATTTGCCTTCCTTTGATGCAACAGTTATTTGCTTGGTGACCTAACAAACTGAAATCCTCAACAGATAGTTACTGGTGGGCTGGTTTAATGAAATACATGACTTTCCAATGTTCCCCATATAGTCAATGTCAGTGTATATGAACCGCCTTTTTCATGCTGAATTAGGGTGATGAATAAGCATTTCGAGCGGATGTGCAGGGGTACTACCTGTCAGTTTAGACTTGGGAATGTTGCTGTCTCTACCTACATCAGTATTTGGGTGGTATGTGAATCTTTGTGTGACTCTTACTTTTTCTATTTAAAATGTTATAAAAACTGGGGCGCCTGGGTGTTTCAGTCAGTCAGTCATCCGACTCTTGATTTCAGCTCAGGTCGTGATCTCAGGGTTGTGAGTTTGAGCTCAGCTCTAGGCTCCACTCTCAGTGGGGAGTCTGCTTGTCCTTCTCCTTCTGCCCCCACCCCACTTTCATGCTCTCTCTCTCTGTCTCCCTAAAATAAATAAATATATACATACATACTTATAAAATGTTAAAAAAAATTAACAGAGACAATAAAAGTGCTAATGCCAGTGTTAGAAAGTTTGAAATCATTCAGTGCATCCTTGCTAGGCTCATTCAGCCCCTCATTGCAGTTTCAGCTGGAAACTTTGAGGATGTGTTAAACGTAGAAAAGGGTATCATCGAAACCCAGGTCTATAAGAAGAGAAATGTTTTCTAATAGTTTAGCTCTCTGAGGATGAAACTGCTCTTAGAGCATACAAATCATGTTGTTCCAGTTGTCCATTTTCAGATCTGGTGGAAGTCTTCAGGAGCATTGGGTATAATAGATACTATTTGTATTTGTTGTGGTGGTGGGTTCTTTTTAGGGTACTGCTAGAGACACAGGCTTTACCCCAAGGGAACAAATTTCATTGGCTGATTTTCTTGGGTCTCACATAGATCATTTTGAAAGATTTGGGGGGTATATTTATTGAGCACCTAGTAGCTGTAAGGCCCTCTTGAATTGTCATAGGAGTCCTGGCAGTCGGTATTGTTCCCGTTTAATAAGGCAGCACAGCGTCTCAGTCTGTGTGGGTCCATTTCCCGGTTCTTCTCCTGACTTGCTCGGGAAACTTGAGCAAGTAACATAACTTTTCTAAGCCTCAGTTTTATGATCTGTAAAATGGGTTGTTGGGAGCGTTGCGTGAGGTAATACATGTTAGCATAGTTAGTGCAATTGCTGGCACAAAATAAGAGCTCAGCAAATGTTGGTTGTTGTTGTTATTTAGACTCTTGAAATCCTCCCACTTTGGACAGCTGCCTACTCTTCCTCCAGGCTGGTTTGGGCTTCGTTTCCCAAAGGTAGAGGTGGGTATTTCTTGGGCTGGGTGGCCCCCTCCCTCCTCCTCAGGCCATCTGTACAAACTGCTTGGAACTGGTGACTTACGCCACTCTGGTTCCATCTTTGGTCCCTCCCTTCCTCACCCTGACCTTTTGCACAGCTTGACTTGCAGTATACTGGCTCTTCCTTGCTGAAAATGAAATTAGTTCCCTCCCTCCGACACCCTTCTCCTCAGTTGCCTCTCTGCTATTTCCCCCTGAAGTTCAAATGATTTCAGTGTTTTTGGAGGGAACTTTTTAAGGTGAACCACCGTGGAACTGAGGGTCCTCAGCCTGGCCAGCTTAATTAGAATGACCGTGGAGTGGGCTGTTAATTAAGTAAGGAGTTATTTTTAGATGCGAGTGTTCATTAGTCCTCTGGAGCACCTCTTCCTTCAGATTTGTAAAAAAACAGGTTAATATATGGCCTGGTTAGAAGTCATTAACTCTTTATCCTCACCCTGTTCAGCAAAAGCACCCATGAGCCTTCTCAGTTGCTAGAAAACCTCAGGGAAGGCAAGATGAGCACCACATTTGGGAAGCGAAGCTGCCTTTCTTCCTGTAGTGCGTTCTTCCCAGTGGTGCCTTCCAAAGACCGTGATCTAGGCTGTGGAGATTTGCTCCAAATACTCTCATAATAGTTGCCTTTCGGCTTTATCATAGAATCCAGCTCTTAGAGCTATTGAGCCTTTTTTTTACAAACCATAAATGACTCTTAATCTCACAAAACAAACTGGGGGTTGCTGGGGGGAGGTGGGATTGGGAGAGGGGGAGCGGGCTATGGACATTGGGGAGGGGAGGCGAACCATAAGAGACTATGGACTCTGAAAAACAACCTGAGGGTTTTGAAGGGTCAGGGGTGGGAGGTTGGGGGAACAGGTGGTGGGTGATGGGGAGGGCACGTTTTGCATGGAGCACTGGGTGTTGTGCAAAAAGAATGAATACTGTTACGCTGAAAAAAAAAAATAAAAAGGGGGAAAAAAAAAAAAAAAAGCACAGAGCCCTGCTGTCTGTCGGGGGAGTGAGTCACCCTGCAGACCACACTCTGGCAATTTTCTCCCTGGGGCTGTCTCTAATGTCTTGTTGTAGATTGAGTCAAACTGAACTTAGAAACACTTTAATAAAATTTGAGGCAAGATTATACCACGTAAATATACGAATGTGATTTTATATATATATAAATGTAAAAAATACAAAATTATATATATATGCCATATATGTCCTTTAAAAAAATAGGTGAGTCTTCAAAAAGAAGACATATCCCATATGATTTCACTTCTATCACACTCTAAAAATGACACCATTATAGAGACAGAGACAAGCTCATGATCGCCAGGTGTTAGGGACAGGATGTAGCTATAGAAGGATGGACAGAGAATTCTCCGTGGTATGGATCAGTTCTGTATCGTGATTGTGGTGGTAGTTACACAGATCTTTACACGTGATAAAATTTCACAACCTCACACAAATAAAAAAAGAAAAACGATCCCAGCAAGATGATTATATGATATGCCATGCGTTAAGTCGAATATACATAACCACCACCAATAAAGTAGAGAGCAACTACAACACGCATTCCTAAGATTTGGGGTGGATTTGCTAGTTGGAGCTGGACAGGCAAATGACCCATTTATTCAAATCCTGTTCACACTCAATGCCAGCTGGAGTGGGCTCACTGAAGTCTTCTGCTTTATTGTAGCTTTTAGTGCCTACTGAGGAATAATAATGCGTTTGAATTCCCTACAAGGATGTCACAATTTTGGTACCTTGAATTTTGCTTTGGGCTTTGTTAATAATTACACGTGGCTCTGTGACTGAGGCACAAGGACCTTAAGTTAACAAAGGGTTATTTTTTTTGCATTAGAATAGAGCAGGCATTTAATGGATGAGTTTATAAACGCTCATTCCTGTTGTGGACATCAGCCTCTGTATGGTCAGTCATCAATAACATAGAATTTATGGGAAATATCTCTTTTTTCTCTTTCCCTTTATCACCATCACCCCACTTTGATATGACTATTGATTCTGATTGATTTTTAGGGGTGTGGGGTAACTGAGAAGACCCTACCTTCCCTTTTTGTTTCTGACTCTTGATTTTCTTGGTAACATTAACTCCTTATACACAACTAGTCAATAGACTGAGAGGAGTTTAAGCTTATTTTAAAGGATTCTTTCCCCTGCCTTTTGTGTATATTGTCTCCCTTTTAATGATTCTTCCTTGCACAAAATTCTCTGTGCCTTCATGAGGCAGGGTTCCTATTTCTCACAGTGGAAAGTGACCTGATAAGTAAATAACACAACAATATGTTAAATCGTGCATGAACAATCATGCATCTTAAGTGAGATGATCAGAAAAAAGGAATCTATTATAGTAATTTATTTAAGTGACTCTTATATTTAAAATGCCAGCAATTAGGGGCGCCTGGGTGGCTTGGTGGGTTAAAGCCTCTGCCTTTGGCTCAGGTCATGGTCCTGGGGTCCTGGGATTGAGCCCTACATCAGGCTCTCTGCTCCGCAGGGAGCCTGCTTCCTCCTCTCTCTCTGGCTGCCTCTCTGCCTACTTGTGATCTCTGTCTGTCAAATAAATAAATAAAATCTTAAAAAAATAATTTTTTTTTTTAATGCCAGCAATTAAATGTGCCTAGGAAAATGTAAATAATGACCGTTGGCTTTGGAAGGAAATCAGAGCAGGGCTTGATGTTAATAAATGAATTTCTAAAATATAGTAGAATTTCAGTCACTATGACACCTGGGAAGGAAAGAGAATTTTTTTAGGGGTGCAGGCAGTTAGCTTTTTTCATACTGTTTGTTATGGTAATCAAGCTATTGTCTACAAAAGGAAGTTTTTCTTACTCTGAATGTTCAATATGTTAAAAATTTTATATATATATATATACATATATATATATACACATACATATAAAATAGAATTTGGGTCCTCTTAACACCTCTTAGCATCTCTACTAGAGTTCAACTTCTCTGTGAGCCGATGTTATGTCTTTTAAATAGCTTTGTGTCTTAGTACTATTTATGATTTTTAATATACTTATATTCTTAATATAATTGATAGTAGATATTTAATAAAGATTAGTAGATTTAATGAGTATATTGATATCCTCAAAAAGTTTAGATGCAAACACATGATAATACAGGTGAGGTCATTGGTTGTTATATTCAGGTTCTTAGATCTCTGAGTTACTGAACTGAGATCACATTTAGCAATGATACGGCATATTGCACTGTATGTTTTGCTTTGACATTGCTTAAGAGATCGTTTGGGATGTTAATGTTAAATTTATATACACATGAAAAAAATTCTATATGTTCATTTTTCAAACATGCTTCCTTGCCTATGAAGAAAACATCTGTCCTTTGGGTAAATGCCAGTGTGTTCTGTAATGGGTATCCACAATTATTGCTCAAAGAGAAAACTCAACATTGTTTTTCAACATAAGTGACGGATAAACAACACATATCATTATCAATAATGTTTAAGCTACATTTCTGAGTTTATATCCCCAAATTTCATTCCCGGGTATAGAAAAACAACTATATATTGTTCTGCCCTGAAGAGAATCCTAAATTCTGAATTCCAAAATTAGAGAAGAAAAAGATTTTAACTTTCGTTTTCCATTTTTAGTTAAAAACAAAAAAATCTATATCACAAAGCAGAGTTCAGACTTTTTTCCATAGAGGGACAAGACAGTAATTATTTTTGGCTTTTGCAAGCCAAATAATCAGTTTCTGGTTCAAAGACTCAGTGCTGATCTTATAGGGAAAACAGCCACAGACAATATGGAAACAAAGGGTGTGGCTGATTTTTAGCCCACAGGCTTTAGTTTGCTTACCCCTATTACAGACACTATTAGAAGAATGTCTCTCTCTCTCTCTTTCTCTCTCTCTCTCGCTATATATATATATATATTTTTTTTTTTTTTCTTATTTGGTGGAGAAAACAGGTGTCATAGAGGAGATTCACTTGGAGGCACTATGGAGCTCTCAGAACACTGGCAGTAATGAATGTTTAGGAAGAGATTAATAATCAACCAGTGGCTTTGCAGGAGTGGTACACCAAATTGGCACTAGCTTCAGACAGAAAAATTGGGCCCTCTGGTGCCCAGAGAAAAGGATGATAATTTTGTTCTTAACCTCATTTTAGTGATAGCAGCTGGCAGGTGTCCATGGGTGCTCTCCCTGGGTGATGCATACAGAGCAGATGGCCAAGGACCAGCACCAAGCCAAAGGCTGAGAGTTGAGTTCTGATGGGTTCCTCATTGCCACCACTTTGATAGGACAATGGGTATCAAAAGAGGGAGGGTGGGCACTCGCATGCTCTATTAGATAAAGGGGGAAAATAGCAATCCATTGCTCTTCCATTTAGACCAATCTAAATTGATTCTCCTCCTCCTCTCCCATTTGCCCTGCCACATGTCTCTCTCAAACCGTAATTTCAGGAGTAAAAGTATTTATACATTTTTGCTGAGTTCAAGGATTTAATGTGCTGAGCAACATAGCCCGTAGGCTCAAGAGCTGACCTGCAATTTTCTGATTGATAATGGAAATGTTAATGTATTATTAGCCCTCTTATTTTTGGCCTAAAGTGAGCTAGTAAATAGAATCATTACGTTGTGCCCGTAAAGTGGGCAAGTCAAAGGGAAAGCGCAGGAATGGAGGTCTGTTTCTCCACTTAATTATAATACTGGAAAATTGGAGTGGACAGAAGGGAATATCCAATTTCAGACCCTTTTGCTGATGAAAAGGGTGATAGGAGAACCAATTCTGAACTCCGTACTGCCAGTCATTGGAGAAGTTTACTGCAGAAAATTTTACCCCTGAACCCCTGTATCATAATTTTTAGTTCAACACTCACAACTGTGGAGCCTGAGCATTCACTGAATGAAACCACCCATTCTCTGGACTCGTCAGTCTCTCTGCCCCAACACCCTTGTGTCACCATGGCATTGCATGGAGCGGTCGCCCAGTCATGCTGGGCCTCCTGGCCCTGTGCCTGCAAGGCTCAGACTGAGTCTAAAGGAGAGAGTGAGAAAAAAGAATGAAAAAGGAACTCGGAGGTGGTACCAGGAAGTGTCCTGTTGCTTCTCAACCCACAGGGCAGGTCTGTGACTTGCGTTCTTAAGGGGAAGGGTATTGCCCCTGGGGACGGGGGGGGGGGGGGGGGGGTCACTGTTGAGGAACCAAAAAATCCGAGGCATTGCAATGACTTGTGGCCTCCCAAGGGTCCCAGAACACAAACGGATACACACTGTATCTGTGGCATTAAAATGTCAAGGGGTGGGGGGCAATTTGGAAAAAAAAGTCTAAAAAGAATCCTTAGTGGGATGATGAAGGTTGGGAAGCACTGCCTGTGAGGAAGAAGGAGGCCCCTTTCAGCTTTCTGCTCAGCCTTCCCAAAGCACCCATTTGATCAGATGAATGATGGCGACCTATTTGCTGACGAACAGTGTCAACGTCTAAGATGTGCCTTGTGTTTGCCTTGAGGTGGTGGTGGGAAGAAGCCTGAGTGCCTCTCGTCTCCACAGACCTGATCCCCCAAAGAGCTGTGCCACACAGTATCCTCAGGTCATGGTTCTCCACAGCCACATGCTGGTAGGCCGAGAAGCCAGCCAAATGCTAGTTATGGCGTTTGGAGCTATGTGTAAGGCGAGACTCCAGGAGACCTGGAAATCCTGGGAGCATTGTTATGCTCACCTGCTTTGCTGTCCTTAGAGGAAAGGGTTGGGATTTTCCTTTCCACTAGAAGAATTTAAGTTTTTAATTGTGAAAATTCCAAGTTACAGTCCCCTTCTCTAATATATTACTATGGGAAGGGAAAGAGGGAGAATAAACATGTCACTACCTCAGTAGATTTCCTTGGTCCCACCGTCTCCCTCTGTGAGGATAACCAGTTTCAGTGAAAACCAAGGGCTCTACAAGAGTGAGGTCATTCTCCTGATTCTGTCTCCTTTGCCTTCAGTCCTCCCAGCTCTGTTTCTCTGGTAAAACAGCAGCTGTGTGTTGTGGACCTTGAACAATCTAAGGTCCAATGAACAGAGACTTGGCCTGATTTGTTCATATGCCTCTTAGGAGACAGGCCACATGGCTGTTGCTGAAAGGATGTTCTCACCTCTGGGGCTGAGCTCTGTCAGTCAGGAATTGATGAAGGAAAAAAAGAAAGCATTTGGTGAAATTCAGGAAAGACATTAGAGTATAACGATCCCTTTTCTTTGCCATATAGTTTTGCAGAGTGAATCCTTCTGTGGCTCGGGAGAAGATTAATTTAAGATCAAGCAGGTGTTTCACAGTGCCAGCCACTGCTCCTGGCATTACCAAGAGATAAAAGCCATCTGATGTTAAGGAAAGAAGAAAGTATAAGGCCAATGGCGATTTAAAAAAAAAAAACAGAAGTCAAGTGTGTCCAAGGACAGGCACTAGAAAAGGGCTGTGGGTGATCCAAGAAACATAGAGTGTATCTGGTTGGAAGGACTTTTATTCTCCGGACTTATGGCCTCCTGGAAGAGATGCTTGTGAATTAGGCCTGTGGACAAGGGTAGGATTTGAAGGAGGGACGGTGGGCCGCATACTGCAGGGGGAGGGGAGGATGTGAGCAGAAGTCACTGCTGGGAAAGCAGCAGGTGTGTTAAGGGAATGAACAGCTGCTCTTTGGACTGGGAAGTTACAGGTGATGTTTGAGAGTGCAGTTTCCCTGAGTGGAGGGCAGAAGCTACCTTGCAAATGTGGAGGAAGGAGAAGGAGTCGAGTTGGCAGAAGCTGCAAGGTTAGATGGCCCTTTAAAAGGCCCAAGATGGAGTTCAAGGCCAAAGTAGCTCATTCTGCAGGGACCACCATATGCATCTGAATTATGGAGGGTGTGTAAGCTGACGCCCTTGGTTGCGGGACCAGGTATCTGGGTGTGAGAGACCCAGTGCTGGAGAAGCATGGAGGAGAACCTCAGAGAGAAAGGCTCCTTTCTCTGCCACTATTCAGAATTCAGTGTGTCTCTCTGAATCCAAGAGGCTGTTCTAAAGGAAATGTGTGACTCAGGCAGGATAGGCTGCAGGACACCAGCTGGGAGGCTTCTGGTCTTGCTGGAGAAGTAAGACTCAACCACTGGCTTAGATGCTGGTTTTATTGGGTGACAACATCAAGTCCTGACCTCTCTGAGCTTCCTTTTTCTGGTGTGGTAACTGATGCCGTGGCCTTCCCACTAGAGGCAAGATCCAGCGAGGCTCTGGAGCGATCACATCTCTGAAAGCACCTCAAAACTTTTATTTTTATGCTAGCATGAGCTGGTAGTCTTGACTCATAAATTACAAATACTTTCCCATAAACTCTTTGCTCCTGTGGTCTAAAATATAGAAACCAAGGCTTTAGGGGTCATCTGGAACCCATAGATCAATAGAATGTAAACACAGAGAGGGACATTAGTACCTCCCAGTCTTACCTGCTGAAAAGCAACTCATCATAGCACTCAAGAGAGTAGATGCCGGAAATAGACCATGTCCAAATCCCATCTTTGCCGCTTACTAGCTGCATGACTCGGCAAGGCGATTTTTGTTTCTCTGCTTCAGTGTCCTCCGCCTGGAAAGCAGGTCTGAAGACTGCTTTCTGTCTCACAGGCTGACTGTGAGGATGAAGTGAGTCAGTCTGTGCGGAGCCCCCGAGAGTCTGCACAGAGTAAGAACTGTGTGTACTGTTACGGCTAACGTTTTTCAGAGAAGGAAGCTGAGGGCTGGAGAGGCAAAGTGACTTGCTCGAGGCATTTCTTTTTTGGGCGTCTAGGCGGAGACTAGAACATGTCTATGTGACTTCCAGGTCAACGTCCTTCTGCCGCTTCCCATTGCCCTCTGTTTACCCTTCAGTCAGCAAGACTTGCTTCTCAAGAACATTTTGAAATGAAGAAAAATCTGCCAAAATCGTTTGGGTATCTTCAAGGGAGGAAAAAATCACCTGTCTTTCCGGGGAAGGAGGAGCCTCTCCCAAAGAACTGTAAAATCCTGTCCTCCCACTGCATAAATCCCCAGAAAGCCCTTCCCCCTGAGTCTGCCGGCTGCGTTACCTTTTCTTGCCCACCTGCGGCCCAAATGTCACACCTGCTGGTCCGGATCTCTGGCATAATGAGTGAGAATTATATAAGGCTCTCCCTGGGCTAGAGGAAGAAATAAACTATACACCGTTACCCCGAGAGGAGAGTCTACGTTTCTTCATGCTTGTAGGCAGGGCCCCAGCAAAGCGTCTAAAAGGGACTCAGTAAATGCCCCCTGGATTGACGTGGAACAAAGTCGTGTTCAGCTTGTGTGACCCTGTGGATTTCTGTGCGTGCAGCCTCATTGTTGCCTGGGAGAGACATTCATTTTATATTGTTCCTACCCTGTCCTGGGACTCAAATAGGCTATAGAGAGGGCTCATTCCTGCCTCTCTGGGGAGAGCCTCTTGACTCTTGGAACCTCAATCCATGTATCCATGAGAGGGTAATAATAATATGCACAATGAGCAATCTGCCTGCAAAATGCTGACCCAGCCGAGGTGAAAGATGCCGGGAGGCATGGGGGGTGCTGGGATGTATCACCTAGCAGCCAGCACCTGGGAGCCCACTTGGGCCGGGAGGTCAGCCTCAGACAGGAGGGGAGGGCAATGCACACGCGCAGATCAAGTGGCTGGGGACTTTGACCTTTCCACTCCTCACAGGCTCTGAAAGTGTAGGTGGCCATGGGATCCAGGACTTGGAAGAGGTCTATTCCTACCATGTTCACCTGGGCCAAAAACGGTAGGAAAGCCGTCTAGAGTACAGGGGAGGCCAGCTCCAAGGTGATGTTAGTGGGGGCTCCCGCTCACATTTGTGTACCACTCGGCATTCCGTGGTAATGTTTTCCCCATTAGCAATAAAATGCGAAGACAAGGCAGTGTGTGTGTGTGTGTGTGGCAGGCATACTTTTATTCTCCTGACTTATGTGCTGCTCAACGATAAAATGTCTTTTCTTTCATGAAACGTCAGTATTGAGAGATGGTAGATTAAAACAAAACAAAACAAAACAAAACTGGGCGCCTGCGTGGCTCAGTGGGTTGAAGCCTCTGCCTTCGGCTCGGGTCATGATCCCAGGGTCCTGGGATCGAGCCCCGCATTGGGCTCTCTGCTCTGTGGGGAGCCTGCTTTCTCCTCTCTCTCTGCCTGCCTCTCTGCCTAGTTGTGGTTTCTCTCTGTCAAATAAATAAAATATTTAAAAAAAAACAAAACAAAAAACAAAACAGATTCTCCTTATTGAGAAAAAGCTGGTGCCTGATTTTTGAGCCCCATGGAGGAATGTGTAATTAATAGATATATAATAAATATTTATGTCTGTTATGTATATACCTATGTTTCCTGGTGTGTGAAATCCCTAAGTCTGGGTACCACCTATGGGAACAACTTGTTTAGGCTTCCATGAACACAGAAGTTAAATAGTGGTGCTATTTTATATGAAGGCTGAAAGCTGGGGGAGTCTCTCTGAAGGAGCTATTCAGAGTCTGGAGTTCAAAGTCAAAGGCAGGACTTATGCTCTGACCCCAGCTGCATAAAGGGCAGTATATTTAATATTATTTGTAGTAGTCATTGGCTGAGTATCTTCTGGAAGAGTGCCGGGAAGTTTATGTATCTTTATTTTAAGCCTTATCACAGTCATGAAGGGTGGGTGAATTATCCTCATTTAATAGTGAAAAAACTGGGGAGCCTGGGTGGCTCAGTGGGTGAAGCCTCTGCCTTTGACTCAGGTCATGATCTCAGGGTCCTGGGATCGAGCCCCGCTTCGGGCTCTCTGCTCGGCGGGGAGCCTGCTTCCTCCTCTCTCTCTGCCTGCCTCTCTGCCTAGTTGTGATCTCTGTCTCTCTCTGTTAAATAAATAAATTAAATCTTTAAAAAAAATAGTAAAAAAACTGAGGCTCAGAGATATATTATTTTGTCTAAAATTATCTAACAAGGAAGCAACTGGGCTGGAATGTTAGAGACTATGCCATTTGTTCATAATGCGGGCTTTATAAATAATAGCTGCCATTTACCCAAGTCTTACTGTGTTCTAGCCACTATGCCTGAGCTCTTTTTATGCATTATATTATTCAAATATTCTCATAACTCTTGAGGTATGTATGTGTGCATTATTATTACTACTTTGCAGAAAAGTAAATCAAGGCTAAGAAAGGCTCAGTTACTTGTCAGGGGGTCACAGCTAATAAAAGACTTGAACCCAACCTATCTGGCCCGAAGACCCATGCCCTTCCCCACAGTACTAAGCTGCCACCCCTCAACAGAAGCTTCCTGAGAAAGGGATTATGTCACTTTGTGTGTCTTGGCAATCTCTTAGCTCATTTAAGGTGGAGAAGAGAAAAGATCACCTAAGGCTTGGTCGAGATACGAACATTCGGAATTTCTTAAAGGGGATTCTGTGGATACAGAGGATTGGTGGAAGGCAAGAGTATTTTTTCTGCCTTAAGAGCAGAAAACTGGAGTTGCCTTGAAGTTGAAGAAAAACAGGAAAAAAACAGCACTATTCTTAAGGGGCCATATAATCCATACGTACGATAGGGCTATGTCAAAATGAAGTGAAAACTGGAACAGAGAGGCGGGAAAGTAACAGAGTGGTGTCCGAGACCACTAGCATTAGCATCTCTGATCAGGTGAAAAAGCCTTTGACCAATGGAAAGGTGGTAGTACATTTTAGAAGTAGAAGTGTGAAATCCAGAGAAGAGAGCTCTCTTTCTGATCCTAAAACGTGAGCGGCGCCATGCTGCCGTCTTCTTCCCAGGTCCCATTTTGGGTTAGCCTTGGAATGGCTAATATTCTGTGTTAGTCTTGGAAGGGCTCCAAGCTTTAGGACACCACAGCACCCAGCTGTCAACGCTGGAACCCTGAGCACTCACCACTCATTTGTCACCCGGGCCTGATGCTCTGGACCATGACACTTCCCTCTCAGTCTCCATGAAACCTCAACAACCACTAGAGAAGCTTCCGTTGCGGGTTCTGTAGGGGAGAGCCTTACACCCCATCTCTGAAGACACCCGTTCCAAGAGATGACAAGTCACGTCTTTCTCTGGCACACGAGGAAGAATCAATTGTGAATGTGAAAATTCTTCTATGTTAAACCTTTGGGTAACATTTTCTCTTTAAAATGGGAAACAGAGAAGTCTCCTGTAGAACACAAAACCCAGGGGCCCTGGATTTCAAGAGCGAATCAGCGAGCTTTAAGAAATAGTTAAGGGCTAGTGCTTGAATCACTTGCCTCGGGAGGACCAATGTTTGTGTCCACTTTGGAATAAATGAAAGCGTGTAACCTGTTGTGCTGCAGGAAGCTTTGACCCAATACATCCTGGGAGCTTTCCTTTCATTTTGTCACTGGCCCAGAGAGCACTCAGAGCGTGACCTGGCAGGGCCTAGGAAAGTGACATTTACTTCTGAACACCTCCTTCATGAGAACCCAAATTGCCTGAAATGCTGTCATTCCAGATTCGGTGCTTATGTATTTCAAATCCAGGCATCCTTCTCACAGATCTGGGGGAAATACGCCCTATTGACATGAAAGCCCATTTGAGATAGGACTCTGAGGAGCTGAGATATCTGGGCATGTGATGGGGAGGGAATAAGGAAGGAAAGAAATTATGCAGAAAGGAAAAGAAAAGCTTTCCTAAGGTTTACCTGGTGAGAACGCTTCACTCTCCCTGACACTTCTTTAAGCCTCATCTAACCAGCCTAGAGTCAGTGTTAGGCGTTGGAAGTCCTGCTTTCATGGAGTGCCCTTGGCTAGGGAGCCCTGACCAGAGAATGCAGTTGGTTCTTTTGGCTTTGGTCTGTAAATGAGGAAAGGACAACTTCTTTGACCGGTGGGGACACTGTTGTCAACCAGCTGATGGTTCTCCCTGGCTAAGGCTGCGGAACGGGATGAGTGGCTCCTTCAGATGGATGTTCTTAGCTCCTCCCCTCCAAAGGGGCTCAGGCTCCCTTCTGTGCATCTCTATTGAGATGAACCACCAGGCAAGCCATGGTGTTCAGGGAGCTGAAAGTCCCTGTCTGATGGTGAAACAATGGCAAATGCATCCATCAGGCCGGTAGCTGGTTCCTTTTTGGAGGGAGGAGCCCATAACAATCATTCCTTTAACGTTTCAGATGGAAGCAAGGGGCTGAAATCTCAAAGTGGCTCTGCAAACAAGTGGGCAAAGCGTTCTGATATTCAGTTTCGAAAGACTTCCTCCCCCAAATTACTTTAGAGGCTGTCTTTCTTGGAGAGTAGAGAAGCGAAGAATGGGAGCTCATTTGAATCTGATTTACTCTTACTTCAGAGGGACAGGGCCACAGTTGGTGTTTGAAGGGGGAAAAAAATAGAGCCCCAGTTGCTTCTTGGAGCCAGGAAGACTTCCATTTTCTTCTCAGCTTTATAGAGCACATGCTTAGGAAAATGACTAAGGCCTGGGAAATTATGAATATCAGATTTAAAAAAAAAACAGTAAACAGCTGCAATTTTCTGTCATGAGTTTTGTTGTTGTTGTTTTGTTTTTTTGATTTAAGGGCTAGGAAACCTTTTATGCATTGGGTTTTCTAAATTGATTCCAAGAGTATATTATGCTAACAGACAGTAGCTTGCAACATAAAAAGGCCTTTGGCTCTCTATTCTGAATTTCAGGCGTGGGGTGTCATCTCTCCTGTTCTATCATACTTATTCTCTCTGATGAAAGAAAAGAAGATTGAACAGTAAAAGCTGAAGGTCATCCATACAGTTGTCCCAATAGCAATCTGTGTACCTTTAACCCTGTGGAGGAAAAGTAATTACCCTTTGGCTTCTGGTGACCTCAACTAACCTTTGTTGAAGGGCCAGAGAAAATAAAGGCTGACCATCAGCCTGCCCTGGCTGCCCTGGGCTTAACCCGCTGTGTGAATGAAGAACAACCCAACAATGGGAGGAGAGGGTGTTGCCATGGAAATAGCCCCGGACCAAGGAGCAAAAATCAGAAATTTATCACAATTAATTGTTTTATTAAGAACCTCCGATCTTTTGGGATTTTTCCCGGGGGGGGGGGAGGGGTTGAGGGGGACGTTGTGCTCTTGTTTAGATCTCACTGGAGAAAAATTCTATTCAAATAAATGAAGCAGCCTATGCAGTAAACCTATCTGAGTTGTGGCTCCAACTAGACGGCTTTTTGAGACATGAAGGGATCTATATCTCCCCATAATCTATAAAGATGCAAATGCAGACAGCCAGCAGGAGGGCCTAGGAAGCTGGCGCTACCAGACACATGGGTCGAGGGTGAGAGTTTGGGCCTCTGTCTTTTAATAATTTCGGTAGACTGCCTGTGCTTCCATGCCTTGGCAAGGTCTGGGAAGTACAGGTAATCATATGTGATGGTTTATCAGTGAACAGAAATGCAATGTCACATTTTGCTCTCCCTGTTTAACCTTCTGTTCAATAGAATCCACCCTCTACGTGCTTTTGAGGTGAGCTCATTGAGCATAGAGACTAGAAATTTGCCGTCCAATTATGTTCAGATTAAACTGGGCTAACCCAGGACACTCTGGCTGCTGTCAACTAATTGAAGGAAAAAGAAAGAGAGTGAGAAAGAGCTCTTTTAGGGAGAACCTACAAGTTATCTCCTGGGTATAAGCAGATTTAATTAGGAGGAATAGTATTTGTTTTTAACATCAAGCGTTTTCATTTGTGTTCATGATATTTGTCATTTTATTTTAATGCAAGGATGAAATTAGATTTTAGAAAGTAAAAATGTAGAATTTTCTTTTCTTTTTTTTTTTTTTAAATTTAGTGGATTAAGGAGTTGCTAAATAAATAAGAACCAGATATCACCTCATCTTTCTTTTTCTTTTTGGGTGGAGGCTAGAATGGCAATGTGAAACATTCATCCGTTCTATTTCCTAAACAGTGAGTTATTTGTGTTAATCAGTTTTTAAAATAATTTGAGGTACTAAAACAAAGCAGGTGGTTAAGCTCAGATATTGATTTTTCTCTTTAATGGGTATTTCATCAGGGAAATCGTAACCACTGATGAAGGAGAACAAACCATAGCAGGTGTTCGCGGAAGACCTCGTTCACAGTGAGATTTGCTTTTTGGGTCACAGCATAAGATGCCAACCTGGGTTTCATTTATGCAGTTTAACTCCAGATGTTTTAGGAAATTAATTTCATATTGGGAAGAGGGTATCTTTGGGGAGTTATGTTCAGTAGACGTAAACTTTTTAAACAAAAAGTCACCGTTGGCGCTCTGTTAACTGACGATGAAATCCAGCTCTTGGGCCTCTCGTTTCCCCACCTCCCGCCTGCAGTTACTTTGTCCCTCATTTTGTGTGTTGCTCCTACTGTTAGGGCCAGGATTTTCTGTCTGCCAGCACGCTGGGTACCTGTGGTCAGGAGGCCCATCTCAAAAAACATCATAGATGTGGCCAGCCTCCTTAACCACTCTCTGTGGCCTTCGGGATGCTTTGAATCTTTTCCTCTGCTCTAGGTAACAGGTTTTCCTAAGTGGCATCAAGAATCCGCAGAATAAACCCACAACAAGGTCCTGCTTGTGCTTACCTTGTTGTTCAGCCGCACCGTGCTCGCGATCTGGCTTTTTCATTTCCATGTGCCTCAGTGTTTTGGTGAGTTTGTACCTGCTCGTGTGGCTAAGAACGTTCCTTCTGGCTCTGGACCTGCCATGCTGAGCTTGGTCTTCACGCGCCTCACCGTATTTGGACCATCTCCAGGTTTTCTGTTTTTTATTAACCCTTTGCCGGACAGCTTGAGTGAAGCAGCAAAACGAAAAGTGAAGATGATAAGGGGGTTTCTGTTGTTTCACCTGTTTGGGTCAAGAGAAGAGTGAGAGAAAGAATGAAGGTTGGGAGCAAAATGTAAGAACTGGGGCTCTCTGTCCTGTGTGGAGGCAGTGAACATCTCCTTGGTCTCCCCCATTCAAGGTGATTATGTGAAATTTCTGCTGATTTGGGTAATCATCTTGTTATGACAATTACCGAACGATATTTCACTACACATATAATTCACTTGCGGGTGCATTTTTATTGTTCGAATTTTGTGTAGAGGAAAGACACCATATGCATTTATTTCATTTTCATAGAGATCTTTCCAAAATAATTTTGCAAGGAACAAGATAGATCAGATCTGTCAGTGACTAGATACTGTAATGAAGACATGAGAATATTTACTGACTGATAACTGACAGTGCTTCAACTTTAATTGCTCTTCAATAACACCTATAAAGATGGTATTGAGGTACGAAGAGTCACTTGCAAGAGGACTACTGAGAATGGTTCTTCATATTTTTCTAATTTTTACTCTTTTCTTCTAATCCTTAGTCCTATGTATGCACACTTAGTTACAATATAAATGTCCAAACCATGCAATGTAAATGAGCAACTGAATACAGTGTACTAGGAACAAAAATATAATCAGGTAATAAATGAAAGAAAAAATTAGGTAACTATATATGTGGAAAAATGCTAAAAACTGCCATCTGGGACACTTTGAACACGCATAATGGAAAAACAACGTGGAATTTTGTTGGGAGAGTTTGTGATAATTTTATAGGGTTAACATCTCTATTTTAAAAACAACACGGAATTTTGTCAACAGAGTTTAACATACTTTGTATAAGGTAAACATACATATTTTAAAATAATATGGCATTTTGTCATGAGAGTTTATAATAGTGTTAGGTTGAATGGATACTTTCAATGAAGGGAAAAAAAACCCAGCTAGTTAAATAGCTGATGGGTGTTAACACTCCAAGCTCCAAATTCAGCATACATTAATGGCATGGCATTATTCTGCCGCACTCAGTATTTAAAATATCTTTCCACGTCTCATGATTCAGTGTATTGAATCATATATGGAATACGGGATATTTACAGGGAATACCTAGGTATGACATTAGCACTGTATCTGAGTTAAAGGAGGCAAAAACATAAAAAAATTAGATGACATCAGTGCACCTTCTGAATGGACACAACCCAGTCTTCTTCAGCAGACTGATGGAAATATGATGCTCTCAAACTTCCTGTAGTTTCAAGCACCATGCAGAAAGCAGGCAACTTAAAAAATATATATGTATCTATTTAAATGTCCATCAAAAACCAAAGATATTCCAAAGAAATGGTCAGTTGTGCTTATCACAGAGTCCTACGTGGTTCAGCCTGAGTCTGAAGCAGGAGTAGGAATTTTAGAAAATATTCCATTTTAAAATACCTGTTATGTCCTTCTAAAGCAAACAATTAACCCAATTAATTAATTGGTTAATTAATTAAACAATTAACCTTGTGTTTAAAGTCACAACCACCAGAATTCAATATACCATAGTGCTGTGTACCCGGTTGCGAAGGAGTGGGGTTCAGTGCGACGTGCACCCTCAGACCACAAGCACCTCCCAGCAGTGAGGGTCTGAGCTGTGAGCAAGAGTGTGAGTCTAAAAGTTACCTTCAGGATGCAGTCGCTTCCCGCTGCAGCGCCCTGGGTTTCCAGTTATCCAAACTCTGATTCCGGCACAAAGTCCTGAGGTAGAGTTCTCGTCTGGAAGCCCTTCCCGCTGCTCTTCTTAGGAAGCTGGCTCTGGAATGTTTTATTGTTTCAGTCCTGTTTGATGACTGGACTCTCTGTCAACTAGCGCTTGTCGACCCATCGTTAGCCTTTCTTAGGGTGGAGATGACCGGAAGGTTGAAGGACTGCAGGCCACACATCAGGCTCCCCTCCTCCTACACCTTAGTGTAAGCATGACATCGTCGGGACTCTGAGGGGAGCTGAGCCATTCTAGAGTCCACGGATGGCCGGCTTTCCCCACGTCCTGCAGTGTTGGAGAAGGGGATTATTGCTGCAGGAAAAAAAAAGGAAAAATCTGGCCGCACTGTAGAAATAATCACCGCAGTTCAGCTCGCCGCCCCCGCCCCGCCCTGTGTGCTCTCTCTTCCTCTGTCTCTCCCTCTCTCTTTCTCGCTCTCTGTGCGAGGCCCCAGCTGATTCAGGCTGCATCCATCCATACATAAATCATTCCCCTTATTCTATTGGTTACATGGTACATGGCAAGTATTGATTTTTTCCGTTGCCTCATTGCTGGAGAACACTTGGTTTTTGTGAGACAGAAAAAGAAAAAAAAAATGCACACACACAAAACAAAACCTAAACCAAACAATCAAAAAAAAAAAAAAAAAATCCTCACCAGAGTTTTGTCTAGACAAAAATAATGGAGCAGATCTGTATCATGCTAGTGATAAGCATGTTGGAAGAAGAGCATACTTTTGGGAGGCCTTTTGCTGTTTGTTTGCATGTGTTCATGGTCTACCCCATCTCAAAATAAGAATTGTTCCCACTCATCAAGAGCTCTGGATTAAAGAAGTAGGAACCACATACACAGAGTCTCCCTCCATAACTGCGGGTGGGGGGGGGGCAAGGAGACACCTAATTGATCACCAAGTCCAGGAAAAAAGAAAGTTTAGTTAAAACATCACTTGCTCAAACAACAAGAATAAGGTGGCAAAAAATAATGCCTCGTGGCCAAATGGCAGGCACAGGAAGAAAGAAAGGTTGGTCTGGGTTTATCTTGTGTGGTGGTAAAATGTGCAAATGTGACTTGTTTGTGTGATCAGCATAGAATGTGCCTCAGCTGTGAAAATAGTGCGTCTTTTAGTACTCAGAGACAGGACAGAGCAAAAAAGTGAATACATCTTGGTTTAGGACCCTGACACTCAAGTATCAGAGAGAACGTTCTTTGGACCATAGTTAAAACACACAGGAATCTTAATATATGACTTGTCACAAAGACCAACTTGTTTTAAAGCGTTAGTGGCTCTTGGAGTCTGTCCAAAGGGGTTTTATTTCTGAAATATCAAAACGACTTCTTTATGAGGTAATGCTGTCCCAAGGACTGGCGTAATGTACAAGGGGATTATTACAACAAGGAAATTGTTACAGGAGGGCTGCAGGGTGACCATAAGGCTTGAAAAGATGGTTAAAGGCCCATTTTAAATTCTATAAACTTATAGGATAATTGATTATCAGTCTAACAAAGGATGAAGTTTAGGAGCAAAAATAATTCAGCACGTTACAGAGGTCATGGGACATTTTCTTTTAGGTTCTACTTAGAGCCATCGACTAAGAAATTTACTATGCACAAAGTGTAAATGAGCAGGGTAAGGACTTCTTGAACCTCCTTTATGGCCAAGGAGAATTCCTCCTAACCCAGAGCACTTACTCTGTACACAAACTGAGTTTACCAAGTTCAACTGTCACTGTCCTCAGAAGTCAGACGAGGATTTCTCCTCTTTGGCCCCACAAAAGCCGTCCTGGGGAATTCTTTTTGTCCTTTTGATCCATCAGTTTACCTAGGGGCCCTTGGCTGCCATTGGTGACAAGGGTCCTGGACAGAAGATTCTGTGGAACAGGGCTGCCAGGGGTGTGTCCACGTGGAGCTGGGGCGTGTCTGTCTGGGTGTTTTGTCCTTCAGTGCACAGAATTACGCTTCTCTTTCTTCTCATTGTTAATTTCTTTTTATTGAAAGACTCTGAGCATTTCTGGCTGCATAAATGCACTGGTTTCTCTAAACTGCCTTTTCAAGGGAAACCCTGTGATTTAAGGTGTAGGAGGAGGCCTGCGTGGAATTTTGTCCAAATAAATGTTTTTGTTGTTTTGTTTCACTTTGAGTGGTTGTTACAGTTTTGGGGCTGCAATCCAGTTGCATGTTCTCTCAATTTCCTATCCATGCACTGGGGAGGATGGTAAGCTTGCCTGTCTATTTACCTGCGTGGTGAAGGGGTTCACCAAGGATGTGAACATTTTAGATTTAAAAGGGAAACAGAGAAGAAAACCACAACAGCACCTATAGGAAACCCACTGAATGTGACCTCTTTTCTCTGCCTCATCCTTTCCTGCTTCAGCAATTTGAGCAAATGTTTACGGACCACTTACTCTGGGCTGGTGGTTCACTGGGGCGAGGGAAAGTGGCAAAGCTAAACTTTGCCCAGGGAACTCTCTGAGCAAACACACAGGTGTCACAGCTGCTGCCCGGGGACAAGCCACTCATGCGGTGAGGCTTCTGCCTTGTCACTGCTTCCTGTTCTCTGTAGGCTTGTTTCTCTAGAAAAGTCCTATAATTACACTGAGGAACGGAACACCCAGAGAGGTCTTTGCTTTAAAATCTTATCTTCACTGAACTCGAATGAGATTTTAAGCGACCAGCACAAAGCTTTGTCCACACACGTTAGACATCTGTTAGTGTTATTTTAAGACAATGTGGTTCCAAAAGGAGAGCTAATTATAATCAAAGCTCACAATTATTATACAGTTAGGGTATTAGTGCATAATGTCATGTAATTTTCACAATAACGCTGTTTTTCAATAAGCTTATTTTTATGCCCATTTTAAAGATAAGAAGAGTGGTTCAGTTGGTTAAGCATCTGCCTTCGGCTCAGGTCATGATCCTGGAGTCCTGGGATCAAGGCCCATGTTGGGCTCCCTGCTTAGTTGAGAGCCTGCTTCTCCCTCTGACCCTCCCCCATCTTGTGCACGCTCTCTCTCTCTCTCTCTTTCTCTCTCAAATAAATAAAATCTTTAAAAAAAATAAAGATAAGGAAATGGAGGCAGAGAGAGGTCAAGTAACTTGCCCAAGGCTGCTCAGCTAATAAATGGGGGAGGAGGAGATCAGGTTTCAGACTCCTCTGCTCTTAACCATTGCTCAGTGTGGAGCCCTTAAATTCCAGCTGAGAGTCTGGACTGAGGGTGTCACCAAGGAAGTGGCCTCTGTGCTGGCCCTGAAGCATCTTGCATCCCATAATTTTTATACCCTATACATATACTTTGATTCACTATGAAAAAAGGAAACATTTTAGATCTACTAGTGGAGATTGCTATTATGAGGAATTGGGGGAGGGGGAGCAGCTTTTTGGAAAGAAAATATTTACCTGTTCACCTGCTGTCAGGACAGGTCTGGATATTTGTGAATGGGTTTTTCTTAAGGTGAAGCTCACCCGTGGTGGGAGCAGTGACAGGCCCCAGCAAATGGAAATCCCAGGCAGAATCCAAACATGGACTCTGAGGAACAGTGACTTTCCACAACCAAGTGGCAAGCATGCTTCAGAATTCATGGGTTGAATTCATAGATTTTTAAGAGAACCAGAACGTGACTCTTATTCTTTTCTACTCAAACACTACCCAGTGAGACTATAACAATAGCAAGCGGAATTTACCTCAGAAATTCACCTGTGATATTTCCTGACCTCCTCAAAAATTTTGCGGTAGCAAGAAGGACAGTTACAGAGCAGGTTTTTAGCCCCTTCACAAGGAATCCCTTAGAGGAGGAAGCTGGTTCCAACCTGTCCCGAAGGGGACTGACCTGAGATTTGCCTGCCTGAGTCTCCTCCTTCTCAGAGCTCTTGGTCTCCGTAACGCACAGTGATTTACTTAAAAAGCATTCATTCAAGCACTGAGAGCAAGGAGGTATTTCAAGATAAACAAATATTAATAATGACAATAATAATACTACGATAGAGTTGATACTAATGTAGACAAAACGTCATCACACACACATTTTCCTTTCTTTCCATGAAATCTCTGTCATTGGTTTTGGTCTTCTTTGTGCCTGCCTGACTGACAACATCCGCCAATCCCAAAACTGAGATCCAGGGGCACCTGGGTGGCTCAGTGGATTAAGCTGCTGCCTTCGGTTCAGGTCATGATCTCAGGGTCCTGGGATGGAGCCCCGCATTGGGCTCTCTGCTCCACAGGGAGCCTGCTTCCTCCTCTCTCTCTGCCTGCCTCTCTGCCTACTTGTGATCTCTCTCTCTCTGTCAAATAAATAAATAAAATTCTTAAAAAAAAAAAAACAAAAAACCTGAGATCCAGAAGGTATGTTAGGACAGTAGCCATCTGAGAGCACACCCCAGTAGGCCCTCCTCCCCTCTCTCCACATGAACAGGAGACAAGTCCCAGCGAACACGGGCTGTCCAAGTCATCACACTCATTTCACTGCCCGGGAGGGAAAACAGAAGAGCAGTGGGCAGCCCGTCAGGGATACAACCTAACCTATACCTTGGGTATGAAACTGAACCGATAAGAACCAGGGAAGGGAGGTTTGACCTGAATTTATTGCCTGGCAACAAAGCCTCTACCTCAAGAGAATGCTGTTCTGTGGGTTACCAAGTAACTGACTGTGACAGTGACCCACCAGCTGGCCAACTAATCTACATACTCTTTCACCCTAGCCAGCGGAACGCAGGACCGCGGACAGCGCTAACAATAGACACAATCTAGTATTTTTTTTAAGAACACACAGGGGCCACAGTGGTGTGTGTCCCGCAGCCATGTGGCTTTCACCATTTTAATTTGGACATCCGGTTCTCCAGGACCTGCTGGGCTGAAAGAGTTGTCGAAGCAGATGGAAGTTGTTTCCATCAGGAGGCTACCCTGTGGAAATGTGGGGGAAAATATTTCTTGTAACCAAACACAAAGGGCAAAGTTTTTTTTTTTGAGAATGAAGAACCTGCAAAGACAGTCCTTTAGAGAAAGGCAAAACCAAATTTGGTCCTTCCTAATTTCTTGTAGGTAAATGCTGAGTTGGCATTAGAATAAAACACATGGGGAATACATTAGAACCTTCCGGTATGGTTAGATATAGGCAAGTCCTGAGAGCTGTTTTGACACTAGGAAGATTGGATTTAGATGTTCTTGTTCTAAATGCCTCGATTAAAAGCTGTGATTACGTATCACGTCATTTCTGTTCTGGACTCCAAAGGAAAAAAGAACACAACCATAGGTATATTTGTTTCCATATTATTATTTGCACTCATGTCTTTAGGATTTTTCCTTACATCTGGAAACACTTTCCCTTGAGCCCCCCAAAGAGTCAATGCTTCAAGTTGTAGACTTACATATCCACCCACAAACAGCTGTGGAAGGTGAATCTATCGCACAGAAGAATGTCCAGAATAATTTAGAGAAGACATCATCATGATCCCTCCCCCTCATGCCTCCCCAGGACCCACTGTGGGCACCAGAGAGAACCCATTTCTAGGAAATAGAATCATGAGAAGGTGAAACCCATTTTATTTATTTATTTGTCAGAAAGAGAGAGAGAGCAAGTGGGGGAGTGGCAGGCACAGGGAGAAGCAGGCTCTCCCCTGAGCAGGGAGCCCCATGTGGGACTCAGTCCCTGGATCCCAGTGTCATGACCTGAGCTGAAGGCAGAGGCTTAATGACCGAGCCACCCAGGTGTCCCTGAAACCTATCTTTTAAACACAAACATACCAGACAGAGCCTCCACACGGAAGTCACTAGTGGGTCATTTTTGAACGCTTTGTTTCTGTTTCAGTTGTGCTGCTATGTGCTGCGACAGACTTCACTGGGACTCTTCAGAATGGCTTTACTATCACTTAATAAAGCCCAGGGTCTTCATAGCCATGTTCCATCCGGGGCCAATAATCCAGCACCTACACCAGTTGGCACACAGCTGTCCTCAGTCTCTATGTGTTGAATGAACAAGTGAATGAACCCAGCCTCATCTACCCGTCTTATTAACCAGAAAGCACTAAGTGAACCTGATTCAAAAATTCAAATTGACATTCACTGGATGGAGATTTGCCATTTTTGAGACCATTCAAAGGGATCTAATGTTCCCAAGAAGGCACATGCCTCACTCTTTGATTGATTTAACAAGGGTTTATAAGGTGCCATCTATGAGCAGGTACTATTCTAAGTCTTGGGCTATGGTGGCAAACTAGACAGAGGTGCTCTTGGCTTTCAGCGAAGGGAGACAGACCATGAGCACACCTATAGTGAAATGGCAAGTAATTATAAATACCAATGGGAAAAACAAAGCAGAAAACAGGAGAGAGAGAGTGAGGGCTATAATTACAAGAGTCTCTAAGGAGATGGCATTGGAGCAGAGACCCTAGAAGATGAGGGGGCAAGACTTGTGAAATCTGGGAAGAGTTCTTTATGGGGAAACAATGGGATGTGCAAAGGCCCCAGTGTAGCTATTATAATAAAAAACACAATCAGTGTAGACAACTTAATAGTATTTTTGTAGTAAATGAATCCCCTCTCCCGCAAAGCATCCACTTTGTAGGAGGGAAATATTTACTCTATGCAGAAGCTTTAAGGAGGCATTTACTGTATAAATCTTACTAACCCAATCCTAGGACTGCTATGGTTGCTGTTGAGTAATTTTTCAGTAGGTGTTCTGAACGTGTTTCTTATGTGATAATCTTTGAGTGCCGAGAGTCCTTTGAAACCATATGATGTCTTCAGGAGGATTAAAATGTACGCATCGTGACACGTATCCTGCATGACATGATGTTGGAGTGGTTTGTGGGTTTGTCATGCTTCCGTGCTAGAATGGAAGCTTCTGAGGGGCATGGACCCTTTACCTTTGTATCCTGCCCAGTCCTCAGTGTGGGGTCTTCCATACAATAGGTGCTCAATAAATATGCATCTTAAAAGGGCATGAGTATAATAAAACAAAGTGTTTAACCCACAACCAAGCTGACTCTGCCCCACTCACAATTTCCCACCCACAAGTATCCACAAGAAGTGCTGTCCCACCTGAACCAAGCTTTTGAGAGGATTCTACTTTTTTTTAAGAGAGAGAGAGGGAGGTGAAGAGGGGGAAGAGGGAGGGGTAAAGGGAGAGGGAGAGAGAGAGAATCTTTTATTTTTATTTTTTTAATTAACATATAATGTATTATTTGCTTCAGGGGTATAGGTCTGTGAATCATTGGTCTAACACAATTCACACCCGTCACCATAGCACATACCCTCCCCAATGTCCATAACCCAGCCCCCCTCTCCCTCCCCACAACCCCCCAACAACCTCAGTTTGTTTCCTGAAATTAAGAGTCTCTTACAGTTTGTCTCCCTCTGTGGTCCCATCTTGTTTCACTTTTTCCCTCCCTACACGCATCACCCCCTGCCCTGCCTCTCAAAGTCCTCATATCAGAGAGATCATATGGTAACTAATACCCTCTAGTTCCAACCATTTTGTTGCAAATAGCAGGATTTTGTGTTTTCTATGGCTGTATAGTATTGCATTGTGTGTGTGTACATACATATATATATGTGTATATGTGTGTGTGTGTATATATATATATATACACACACACATATATATATACATGCATACATATATATCACATCTTTATCCATTCATCTGTTGATGGACGTCTAGGTTCTTTCCATAGTTTGGCTATTGTGGACATTGCTGCTATAAACATTTGGGTGCACAGGCCCCTTCGGATCACTACATTTGTATCTTTAGGGTAAATACCCAGTAGTGCGATTGCTGGGTCGTAGGACAGCTCTATTTTCAACTTTTTGAGGAACCTCCATGCTGTTTTCCAAAGTGGTTGCACCAGCTTGCATTCCCACAACAGTGTAGGAGGGTTCCCCTTTCTCCGCATCCTCGCCAACATCTGTCATTTCCTGACTTGTTAATTTTAGCCATTCTGACTGGTGTGAGGTGATATCTCATTGTGGTTTTGATTTGTATTTCCCTGGTGCCGAGTGATGTGGAGCACTTTTTCATGTGTCTGTTGGCCATTTGGGTGTCTTCTTTGCAGACGTGTCTGTTCATGTCCTCTGCCCATTTCTTGATTGGATTGTTTGTTCTTTGGGTGTTGAGTTTGATAAGTTTTTTATAGATGTCAGATACTAGCTGTTTATCTGATATGTCGTATGCAAACAGGGAGAGAGAGAATCTTAACCAGGCTCCGTGCCCAGTATAGAGCCCAACCAGGGGGCTCGATCTCATGAACCTGACATCATGACCTGAGCCCAAATCTAGAGTCAGATGCTTAACTGAATGAGCCACCAGGTATTCATAAGAGGATTCCAGTTTATCCAGAATCAGTTTCTTACTGTCTGTCTTTCCTTGCCACATCATATATGTCAGGCAAAGAGAAGAATTTCTCTACCTTCTAGGTCTGGCCTGTTCATTCCTCTTATACTGTTCTTATTGGTAAGTGGCCCATTGGGTTTTGCCTTGTTCACAGCTAAGAATAAAGGAAAAATCTGACTCAACTTGCCAGAACAGTGCAATAGCAGAGTTTGACAACCTGAGGGTTGTTTAAAATAATGTGCTTCTGAAATGGTGGGTTGAGTGCTCAAATTTGATCAGATAGGCCCCTGTAAATTCTTCTTCTTTTTTTTTTTTAAAAAGATTTATTTATTTGACAGAGAGAGAGATCACAGGTAGGCAGAGAGGCAGGCAGAGAGAGAAGAGGAAGCAGGCTCCCTGCTGAGCAGAGAGCCTGATGCGGGGCTTGATCCCAGGACCCTGAGATCATGACCTGAGCCGAAGGCAGAGGCTTAACCCACTGAGCCACCCAGGCGACCGCCCCTCTAATGTCTTTAGGATTTCACATAATTTTGCAGTCCTGTACATTTTAGAGGTAGTGGCTTTTCTATACCCTTATGAATATACTGGTTATTTTTAGTAATAAAATCCCTCTTAATGTTTTGAGAAATAATTCAGATATTATGTATTTTCCCCGAGTATGTTACCCTCTGGGTATTTCATGCCTATTTCATTAATCAAGTTAATAATCCCAATATGAATAATAGCTGTCATTTATTAAATGTGCCAGCCACTTTATATATTTCACCCTTCATCCTCAAACCAACTGCATGAAAGTGTGTCATCCCCATTTTACAAATGAGGAGATTGAGGCTCCAAAAAGCTTGGGAGGCTGGGTGGCTCAGTTGGTTGAGTGTCCAATTCTTGTTTTTGACTCATGGCATGATCGCATGGGTTCTGAGATTGAGCCCTGCCGCAGGCTCTATGCTCAGTGGGGAGGGAGTCTATTTGAAAGACTCTCTCCCTCTGCACCCTCCTCTGTTCTCTCTCTCTCAAATAAATAAATAAGAATCTTTTTAGAAAAAGAAAAAAAAAAGCTGAACAATTTTTTGGAATTTAAAACTGGTCTACTGGGCTCTGAAGTTCATGGGTTTTTTTTTTTTTTTTTCCCCAGTACATTACAAACACCTCATTCTTTTCCTTAGTAAAAAATTTTTTTGGAATGAGAACAATTTGAAGTCTCTCACTCTAATACAGAAATAATTCCCTGAACTTCAACATTTATTCAGTGAGATATTCATTAAGAACCTGCTCTTGTTCACGTCCTGTAGTATCTGCTGTAAAACAGCATTAGTAAGACAGAACACCTCCAAACAAGGATGTGTAAATGTAGCTGGGAGGACAAAGATATATTCAGCTTATGAACTCACAGTTGGGATGAGGGTTACAGTGGTGCTACAAACTCGAGGCTAAAAGACACAAGGAGAGTAGTTTTGCTGGTTGATGGCGGTTGAGGAAGATTGACTGTTTCATTCATGCCTTGAGGGGTGAGGGGTTATCCACTGGACAGAGAAAGTCTGGTTAATATTCTAGCCGATATAACCCTGAGAATGGTGGAGTGGATCAGTACGGGTACTAGTTTTCAGAGAAGTTGCTGGACAGTAATAATGACTGTGGTGGGTGGTGGTGGGGTTGAAATTTAAAACATATCATAAAAAACATGACCTGAGAATTCACCCTAGATTCAACACTTGGCAGTTAGTTTCCAAGACTGCTGGTTTTCCTTCTTTGTCTTTTCTTTCTTTCCTGATTATTGGATTTATGTAAGTCTGTGGGGGAAATTTTAGAAAGTACAAACAGGTGTAATCAATCAGAAAAATAAAAAGTCACCCCATCTAGTACTTCAAACATACTATTCTTCATATATTGGAGGTAATTTCAAGTAATAAAACTTTGGAGTAGGCTTTTCTTGCTTAATGATGCTCCATATTTGCATCACAATACCATCATAAAAAGTAGTTTTGTCTTTGTTGCCTGCCCATCCTTTCTCCCTGTCTTTGGGGTTACCTTGGACTCAGAACCTTCAGAGAAACAATAAGGCCTCACCAGTTCCCAGCCCATGGGACACTTTTTTTTTTTTTTTTTTTTAAGTCCAGTGGCCATATCTGGATGAACTATGTACAGATACCTGACTCAAGTTGGGCCTGTTATATCTTCTCAGAAGTTTAAAAATGAAGCCACTGAAAGACGGACTCATTACAATGGTGCTGGGTTCTGGAGCCAGATTTGGCATCAAGGCCAGTTAAAGTTGTAGGAGAGAAGTGGTCATGGTTTCCTTCAGAGACAGAGAAAGAGAGAGGTGGAGTAGCGTAGGTGTGCAGAGGGCCAGAGAAAAGAGACCAGGTGGACCAGAGAGAGATGAGGATGAAGAGGGGAGCTGCCCAAGCATCTTACGTTTCCCATGAATCCACCTGTACTTCCTGTACTTTGTTTCAGTTACATTCTTCATCAGTTTCTCACAGGAAGTCTTTGGAATAGATACCCATTCCTTTCAACAAAAAACATTCTTACTTATACCAATTTCTTTATCTTTCGTTTAAGCCTTAAGATTTTTTTCCCCCAAGTTTTGCTTTTGGTGTTTTTAAAAAATATATATGCTTTGCCATATTTGATAGCTATGTCTTTGGTCTTTTTCTTGGTCATTACTTACATTGCATTTACACTTAAATATTCTCCCTCTAATCAGAGATTAGGTAAAAATTCATCCCTAAACTTTTTATAGATTTGGAAAAAAAAGATATTGCCTTTATTTAAATATAATCCATATGGAATTTATTTTTCTGTATGTGTGAGATAAGGCTATACCTGAAATATCTTTTACAATGCAAATAGCTAATTAGTTGCAGAATCATTCTCTCCTTTCCCACTGATTTGTGATAGCTCCTTGATCATATGTTAAGTGTGTGTATATATATATAAAATTCACATGGGTCTCTTACTAGGTTATCTATCTATTCAAAAGAAAATATTTTTAAAGAATAAGGCAAATACTTCTAGTCTGTGGTCAGTAATGATCCCTGAAGAAATTGACTGGATTCAGAGGAGGATGGTGCTATGTTAGAGAACTTAGGTTAGCACGTCATTTGATGCCTATAACTTTACTCTCTGTACTCTGAAAGACAGGTTGATATTTATACTGGAATGCTTCCATCTTCTTTCTGAGGCAGCTTGGGTAACCCTGACAACTCTGATAGTTTTTGAAAATTTGATATAGGTTTTCCATTACAGAATTTCAACTTACAAAATTGTGTTTTATTTTAGAAAACATAAAACTATCCAGAGTTTAAAAATGTGCTAGATTAGAGCACCTGGCAGAGATGACAAACACGTCCTGTCATTTACTCTTTTTGGTTCTGTAGTAAATATGTTAATTGTTGAGGGTCTCCTTTACCACTGAACTTGGATACAACATCAGAATCCTTCTTTTTTTTTTTGTTTTTTTGTTTTTTTGTTTTGCATCAGAATCCTTCTTAACACAGTACTCCAAGCAACTACTATTACCAGTTGGTATTAACTGGTAAAATGTAATTTATTTTCAGATAAATTCTAGCAAGGAATATAAATTCCTAAGTTAAAGGTAAAGTAGAGAAAAAACCCTCAACAAAGTGGATTTAGAGGGAACATACCTCAATATAATAAATGCTGTATATGAAAAATCCACAGTTAATATCATATTCAATGGTGAAAAGGTAAAAGCTTTTCCCCTAATATCAAGAATAAGACAAGGATTGTCCACTCTCACCACTTTCATTCAACACAGTATTGGAAGTCCTAGCCACAGCAAACAGACAAGAAAAAGGAAGGAAGAAGGGAAGGAAAGAAGGAAGGGAGGGAGGAAGGGGGGAAGGAAAGAAAGAAAGAAGGAAGGGAGGGAGGAAAGAAGAAAGGAAGGAAGGGAAATAAAGAAAAATAAATCCATAGTTGTAAGGAAGAAGTACAACTTTCACTATTTGCAGCAGATGGCATGATTGATAACAGAAGTAGAAAATCTTAAACACTACACAAAACACTCTCAGAACTGATAAATTCAGTAAAGTTGCAGGATATAAAATTAATATATAAATAACTTTTGTGTAGTTCTATACACTAATAATGAAGTAGCAGAAAGAAAAATTAAGAAAACAATCCTATTCACAATTGTATCAAAAATAACAAAGTACCCAGGAATAAACTTGATCAAGGAAGTGAAAGACCTGTATTCTGAAAACTATAAAACATGGATGAAAGAAATTGAAGACAACACAAAGAAATGGAAGGATATTCCATGCTCATAGATTGGAAGAACAAATATTGTTAAAATATCTGTACTGCCCAAAGCAATCTACACATTTGATTTAATCCCTATGAAAATACCAACAGTATTTTTCACAGAATTAGAACAAATAATCCTAAAATTTTTATGGAACCACAAAGACCCTGAATAGGGAAAGCAACCTTGAAAAAGAAGAATAAAACCAGAGGTATCACAATCCCAGATATCAAGATATACTACAAAGCTGTAGTAATCAAAACAGCATGGTACAGCATAAAAATAGACATATGGATAAATGGAAGAAAGTAAAGAGCCCAGAAATAAACCCATGATTATATGGTCAATTAATCTTTGACAAAGGAGGCAAGAATATGCAATGGGAAAAAGACACTCTCTTCAACAAATGATATTGGAAAAACTGGACAGATACATGCAAAAGAATAAAACCAGACAACTGTATTATAGCACACATAAACTTGAACTGGATTAAAGAGTTAATGTGAGACCTGAAACCATAAAAATCCTAGAAGAGATCATAGGCAGTAATTTCTCTGATATTGGCCATACCAACACCTTTCTAGATGTATCTTCTGAGGCAAGGGAAACAAAAGCAAAACAAACTATTGAAACTACATCAAAATAAAAAGCATCTGCACAGCGAAGGAAACAATCAACAGAACTAAAAGACAACCTACTGAATGGGAGAAGATATACACAAATGACATATCTGATGAAGCATTAGTATTCAAAATATGAAAAGAACTTACAGAACTCAACATACAGAAAAGAATAGTCCAATTAAAATATGAGCAGAAGACATGAACAGACGTTTCTCCAGAGAAGACATACAGATGGCCAATATCATTAATCATCAGGGAAATATAAATCAAAATCATCATGAGATATTACCTCACACCTGTCAGAATGGCTGCAATCAACAACACAGGAAGCAACAAGTATTGGTGAGGACTTGGAGAAAAAGGAGCCCTCGTGCACTGTTGGTGGAAATGTGGACTGGGACAGCCACCTGGAGAACAGTGTGGAGGTTCCTAAAAAAATTGAAAACAGAATTGCCATGTGACCCAGTAATTCCACTACTGGATATTTACCTAAAAAATACAAAAACACTAATTTTCAGGGATACATTCACCCTTATATTTATTGCAGCATTATTTACGACAGGCAAACGTGGAAGCAGCCCAAGTGTCCATTGATAGATGAAGGGATAAGAAAGAAGTGGTATATATACATATATGCAATGGATTATTACTCAGCCATACAAAAGAATGAAATCTTGCTATTCACAAACAATGTGATGGATCCAGAGAATACAGTGCTAAGCAAAATAAGTCAATCAGAAAAAGACAAATATATGATTTTACTCAACTGTGGAATTTCAGAAACAAAGAAAAAAGAGGCAAGCCAAGAAACAGACTCTTAACTATAAAGAACAAACTGATGGTTGTCAGAGGTAGGCAGGGGGATGGATGAACTAGGTGATGGGGATTAAGACTACACTTACCACGATGAGCAATGAGTAACGTATAGAACTGTGGAAACACTGTATTGTACACCTGAAACTAACACAACATTGTATGTTAACTACACTGGCATTTTTTTAAAAAGGTGAAGTAGAGCAGCTATATTATAGAAATGGCTGAAATAGATTTAGGGAAGCACTCTTAAACTTTTTTTTTACTGCAAACCGTAATAATTAAAACATTTTACTTTTCCTCACTTAGCCATATATAGAGGAGGACAATTGGACAGAATCTTGATGGATTTTTTGAAAAAGGTCCTTTATATTAACTCTGCAATATTGGAATGAATAGGTTAGTCTTTAAAAAATTCTTTTTGGATATTCTAAGATTGGTATAATCAGACAAAATAATTTCTGTTCTAGTCTCTTTGTGACTAACCTGAAGGGGAAAATCCAAATTTTTATTGGATTGAACTCGAACTTGGACTTAGGTACCCTGTCAAAGCTTAGAATAAACCTCAGTAGAAATTTGCTAGTATGTAGAAAAAAAATTCTATAGTCATCAGATTTTAGCTCAGACAATATTCATTTGGTTTGTGGTAGATTGATAGGTTTGAGGACTATCATCTGCCATATGCCTAATCATTATTTAGTTGATAAAAAAACAATTCTGAACTGGACTCTTAATATTGCAAGCCATGTGACCTTACCAAGCTTACTTAAACTTGCTAATTTGAAACCCTACAATAGTTTTATATTACTTAAAAATCTATGTGCTTAAAAAAAACAAAAACTGTATCAAACTTGAATGTCTCTTCATTTAAGAAGTTTTGATCATACAGCTGGAGTTTGCATTTGCTCTTCTCTCAATATTTTATCCTGTGTTAAACTAAATTAGATGAAGTGATGCTAAGAAGTGTTAAAACAGGCAAAGTGAAATAATGCTAGGTGTATGTTAAACCAAGCAAGGTCAAGTGAAGGTAGGAGTGTGCTTAGAGGCTTTATAAGGGTGGAGAGTGGAGAAAAAATACGGTGACCTTGCATCTTCCAAAGCAGATTGCACAGCATTACCTTTTATCCTCTGATGATTTAGCATTTGGATTTGGAGTTTTAAAGTAGGCAGAAGGGATATTTCTAAGGTTTAATAACCATTGTTTCCATCTTTGTCGTTAGGGTCCAGAAGTTTCTAAGATTGCAAGTGCTCCGAAGTGTAATCAGTATCCTCTGCTAGGGCTCAGAGTTGGAATGTCTTGTCAGGATTTCTGTTCTGGCAGCTTTTTCTTTTCTGGTAGTTCCAAAATGAGAAATCCCTGGGATTTAATCAGGACACCTTATTGAAGAGACCTAGTGAGAGATTGATGATGCTCAGTGGTAAGATAAGATGACATTCACAGAAAATGGGTGATTCTGGCAGGAAAAACAAGCAGGCAGTTGGAGAGGGTTCTGAATTATCTGCTTTTACAGCAGACAAGGAAATACGTGCCCGACTTGGAGAGTGCTGGTGAGGCGGCTACTGACTTTAGAGTTGAAGACCATGGAAATGTAATCATTTTTTTAAAAGAATTTATTTATTTATTTGACAGAGAGAAATACAGCAAGAGAGGGAAGACAAGCAGGGGGAGTGGGAAAGGGAGAAGCAGGTTCCCTGCTGAACAAGGAGCCCAATTCTGGGCTCAATCCCAGGACCCCAGGATCATGACTTGAGCCAAAGCAGACGCTTAACAACTGAACCACCCAGACGCCCCAAAGACCACGGAAATTTAACCTGCTCTCAGGCTTTAATCACTGTATGGAAAGCATTGTCTCAGTGGTTAAGGATTACAAAGCTGAAAAGGTAGAAAACTTGGAATGTTATAATTCAGCCCACTAATGACAATCTTAAAAGTACATGCTTGTAGAAATACAATTTCAATCAAAGGTAAGAAAGCCTAATGAAAAGTGTGCCTTTTTCCATGAGGCATAGCCCTATTCCCAAGAGGCTACCACCCACAATATTTTCTGTTTTTAGCTCTTCCAGTGGTTATCACTAGAGCTCTAGATGTCAGTTTTATCAAACTTTAAGTATCTATTTTTTAGCTTATAAGTTCCTTTTATAACTCTTTGCTGTTAAAAAAAAAAAAAAAAGTGTATTTCAGCTCACATCTACCAGCCCTCTTCCTTGTTCCTTGTATCTTCGCCCTTTTGGGGTTTTGTTTGTTTGTTCGTTGTGTTTTGTTTTTGCTTGTGGTCCTCCTATTGGTTATCCTTAAATAATAGATTTGGCTTTTATTTTTGTTCCGTCAATCTCAGACATACGGGGTAACACCATGGTATAAAGTATGTTAGAGTTGATGACCTCTATACTTTCTCCCATCTCTCTTCCTCAACTGCCCTACTGCTGGTCAATTCACCGTCACTTTTACATCACTAAGGCTTAAAGCATTTGCATTCTAAATAGTAACTTTACCTAAGTCGTCTATGCTTGTGCCTATATATTAATTCTGAAAACCAAAGAGAAATGAACATCATCGATAATATTATGATGTTGCTTAATATCAACTGCAGAACCAGAGTGTGACTGTAGCAATGTAATTTATGTTCTTAAATCAAGTCTGCTTAGAGTAGAATATTTCAAATTCCAAGTTCAAGATTTTCCTTTCTTAGACTCCGTAAATGTATTATAATCCTGCCTCCTATTTTTGCCATGAATTTTTGTACAGCATTTTATTCTTCCTGGAATTTCTAGTTTCCTTTCATTTTTCTTGTTGACATCAGAAACATAAACTTTCTTCTTTTATTCACCACCCAAAAGCCAACCCACAGATTCTTTAGTCAGCTGCATTTGTGTCTGCTCGATCCAAGGCTCGTTTTGTGAAATAACAGCTCTCACCTTCATTGTAGCTTCTTCTGTGCCTTCTCTTGTACTTGGTGCCTTTCTCTCTTTCCTTTTTTACCTGTTAGTTTAATCTCATATGCTATTCGTCTTCAAGAAATTTATTTTGAACCTTTGGCCCACTCATGTTCTGGTCTTCACTTCCTAGAACTTTTGTGACTTTTACTTATTTATTTTTTTAGTATCTTCGCTGTCCTTTCAATGGGTTTGAGAAATAAGTGAAGGTAAAAATATTTTCTAGGTCCAATGTATTATATTTGAGATCTCTCATTCTTGATTTACTGGCAGACGTTGATATCAGAAGGAAAAATAAACATCTAAAATTTAAAGATTTCTCCCAGAACGTAACTTGGGAAGCATTTACTGCAATGTGCATGGAAGTTCTGTTTTAATACTGGAGTACCCTTTCCATTTATTTGATCTCATAACCTGCTTAGAATTAAGACACCACTTGAAATTAATGGAGCTACAAAAACTGCTGGTGTCACATTGCCCCAATGCAAATCTGATCATCCTAAGTCCTGGGGATGGGACCTCATTTGATCAATAAAAGAGATTCAATGACTATGACTCCAGAGTTGTCTGGGGACAGAATACAGTTCCTGATAGAGACCTTAAATACAGCATGTGAGTTTATTGGATTTTGGAAATCACCAGATAGGGCCAAGGAGTTTGGGTCTTTACTGGAAAAGGAGCATATGTTGCTGCGGGCAGTTTCTAAAAGGAGTTTCAAACTTGCTGAGATGGTTGTTTCCTCCTCTCTCAAGTATAGAAATTGCCTCCTAAAAGAGATAATGTGGGAATCATTTTGTAAAGTTAGACTCCAGAAGGGGAGGAAGTTGACTAAAATGATGCCTTGGGAAGTCTGGAGACAAAAGTTTGTGTGTGGCAGCCAAGCAGGGAAATAGAAGTGATGGGAAGTGGCTCTAAGGTCCACTGGATTAAGAATATTCTTTATGTATTCTTGGAAGGGCTCTTTTATTTGTCCATTTTGAAATTGCTTTGTGGTGCTGGGAAAAAGCTGAAAGAGCTATTCATGATACTTAGGCACTGGCCAGTGATGTTTCCAGAAGTCAGTGGTAGTAGAGACTAAGGGAGATTTTGGAGTAAAGACCATTGATGTTGTTGAACTGCATCCTCCTAACATGGCTCTCTCAGCTTGCCTAGGTACAGAGAGCTGAATCCCTAGCTCTGCAGAGAGAGAGTCTTTTCATGCCTTGGAAGGTTTCTGAGGAGTATTTGGTTAGTTGGTGGGGACAATGAGAGGACTGAGGGTGGATAGCATCAAGAGACTCTGGTATAGGTAAAAAGTCAGAGTAATATGTGGTATTTATAAAATGTGAAAATAATATGTGAATTTGTAAAAACTCTAAATCAGAGAAATAAGACATGAGTACCTGAGTTCTAACTAGACGTAAAACATTGCTATTAAAATCCTCTGTTTGTGAAGAAGTAACTCCCGTACTCCTACCAATTAGAAGCTTGTTTGAATCAGTACACTACAAGTTAGGTGTTACCAACAGTCTCATCCTTTTAAGTAAAGTTTTTGTCTAACATAAATAAAAGTCTTTGATAAATTTTTACAAAGTGAGCACACCCTGTACCTACTACTCAAATCAAGAAACAGATGTAATTTTAAGTGGAATTTTTTTTTTAATTTCTCTTTCTGGTAGTTCATTATTAGTGTATAGAAATGCTACAGATTTCTGTGTATTGATTTCGTATCCTTCAGTTTACCAAAATTGTTTTTTAGTTTTAACAATTTTTGTTGGTGTCTTTAGGGCTATAGTATCATGTCATCTGCAAATAGTAAGTGTCTCTTCTTCCTTTGTGGTTTGGATACTTTTTCTTTATTTTTCTTGCCTAATTGCTCTAGCGAGGACTTCCAGAACTATGTTGAATAAAGATGGCAAGAGTATTGGCATAAAAACAGAAAGATAGTCAGTGGAACAGAGTAGAGAGCCCAGAACTAAACTCATGCACATATGAGCAATTAATTTTTGATAAAGGAGTCAAGAATAAATCATGGAAAAGAATTATCTCCTCCATTAATGGTGCTGAGAAAACTAGATATCCAAATGCAAAAGAATGAAACTCTACCTCCATCTTGCATCATACACAAAAGTCAACCCAAAATGGATTAAAGATTTCAACACAAGATCTGAAGTCATAAAACTATAAGGAAACATAATGGATAATCTCTTTGACATTGGTCTTGGCAATGCTTTTTTGGATTTGATACCAAAAGCAAAAGGCAACAAAAGCAACAATAAGTGGGGTTACATCAAAACGTAAAAGCCTCAGCACAGCAAAGGAAACCGCCAACAAAATGAAATGGGATAAAATAATTTGCAAACCCATCTGAAAAAGGGTTAGTATCTAAGATATACAAAGAACTCATATGATTCAATAGAAAAATGCCCAAATAACCCAATTTTTAAAAAAATGGGCAAAGGAATTTACTAGACATTTTTTTCAGAGAACACCTACAAATGGCACCGAGGTGTTCAACATCACGAATTATCAGGGAAATGCAAATTAAAACTGCAGTTACATGTCCATCTCACACCTATTGGAATATCTGTTACCAAAAAGCAAAGAGATAACAAATGCTGGTGAGGATTGGTAGAAGGAAGGGAATATTTGTGCACTGTTGGTAAGAATGTAAATTGGTACAGCCACTTTGGAAAACAGTATGGAGTTTCCTCAAGAAATAAGAGATACGACTACCTTAGGATCCAACAATCCCACTTCTGGCTCAATGTCCACAGTAAATGCCGTCACTTTCTCGAAGAGATATCTGTACTGCCTTATTCACTGCAGCAGTGTTCCCAATAGCCAAGGGATGGAAACAACCTAAGTGTCCATCAGCGGATACGGGGATAAAGAAATCGTGGTATATACACACAATGGAGTCTCAGCCAGCCTTAAAAAAAAAAAAAAAAAAAAAAAAAAGAAGGAAATCCTGTCATTTGCAACAATATGGATGAAATTGCTGGGCATTATGCTAAGTGAAATAAGCCAGATTGATTCGGCTTATTTAAAGACAAATACTGCCTTATCTGTGGACTTTTAAAAGAAAAAACAAGTCAAATTCATAGAAACAGTAGAATGGTGGTTGTCTGAGGCTGGGAGGTGCGGGGAAATAGGGAGAGGTTGGTTAGAGGATACAAACTTTCAGTTAGAAGATGAGTAAGGTCTGAGGATCTCATGTATAACATGGTGGCTATAGTTGATAACACCGTACTGTATAACCGAAATTTGCTGAGAGTAGAACTTCAGTCTTCTCACAAAAAAGGTAAATATCTGAGGTGACGTTTGTTGAGAATCCTTTTGTGATGTATATGCATCCAGTCATCATGTTGTTCACTTTAAATATATTTCCATTTTGTGGTTACACCTCAGTAAAGCTGAGGTATAAAAAGGTGATGAAAGAAAGAACATTTTGGACTGGAACTAAAACACTGACTTCTTAAACTGTGATTGAGTCCTGGTATATCATTTCCATTTTTGGTTAAGATGGCACTGTAAGACGAAGACAGGGATGTTCTAGAAAAGATCACATCAGCTGGTGATCTGCAGGATTATGTTTGCTTTCCGGTTGAATGTTTTACAGTTTGAAATTTAAACCATACCTGAGTTTCATCTGATGATCTAAGAAACACTTCCTGACTACCTAGTATTGTTCAGAGTCGGGCATTGTGGACAATAAAAAGACAAATAAAACATATTCTATCTCTCTCACGTAGAACAGCAAAAGAGCTCTAGCACTGAAACTATTACAAAATATAAACAGAAAGTAGTAGGTATCATACGAAAGCTACAGGCAGGTGAGATTTTTCTATATAATCTGAATCCTTTTTCTTTTTATTGGGGAAGGATAAAATTGGTGAACTTGAATGAGTGAGAAAAAAATTGGGTCAGAAGGTCTGAGTTATGTCCTGCTTTTTACATTTCCTGTGTGGCCTAGAGCAGGCTACTTAACCTTTTCCACCCAGATTTTACCATCTCTGAAGTGAGGACAATAGTACTTTTCCTGCAGATAGTACAGATGGCTCATAAGAGACAGTAGCCATAGTTTTTTATAAACACCTTATATAAAGTAGGCTTTTTTTCCCCCAGAGAACAGTCAAATATTTGTTTTTTAAAAGAAGAGATTAATTTATCCTCTTCTAATTCCAGTGAGGCACAGAGTGTGCATTTTGCTAATTTAACAGACGATGAAATTGCCTTTCAAATTGGTCATCCCAGTTTACACAGATACAGACACCCACACACACCAGCACTGTTTTCCCTCAGAGATGCCAGTGTTGGAACTGCTCTTCTTTCTGTCTTTTTAACAGTTGTGTCTCATGAACATCTCTTGCACAGAAGAAGATTAGGCAGAATTCTTGATTGATGACACGTTTTTATCATTGATCACGTATTTTCTACTTTATTTCTTTTTAAATGGTTTAATAATACAATAAGCATTGGTGAAGTAACTACCCAAAACCTATGGCATGACCTTGAAAATAACTATGACCGGAGGCCAGTCTTAGGAATAGTTTCATGGGTGCAGTTTAATTCTTTTAGGTAACGCACATAAGGTAGCAAAGACCTCTTTGTGGTGCCCCCATCAAATGTCACTCTCTTACTGGCTTGATGAGAGCCAGTGATTTTTGGCTACGACGCCGACTGCTTTTGAAAGCCTTTGCCACAAGGCAGTGTGCCTGGGTTTAGCTTTCCCACAGACCCTGGCATTTGTTTGTTATCCTTGATCCTCCCCCATTCTTTCCCAGCGCCCAGTGTTTGCAGAATGCAGCTGCTACTTCAGATTGTAAGTGGGCTAAGGTGGGAGAAGCGCCTGAGCCAGTGATTCTCAGCCCTGACTGCCCCTTAGAATCACCTGGGGAACTTCAAAGATAGGCTGATGGCTTGCCCCCATCCCAGAGATCCCAATTGATCCGTGTGGGGTGACCCAGATTTTGTTAACAAAATCTCCTTTGGTGATTCTAATGCACAGACGGTGCCGAGAGGCACCACCACTTAGAGAATGCTGGTTCTCCAAATTTGGAGGGCACCAGAATCACACGGAGAACATGAGGAAATACGGGCTCTGGGTTCTCACTCCCAGAGGTGCCGAACCCAGACACGTGGAGCCCACACATTAACTTTTAAATAAATCCGAAGCAGCTGATCAGGCCAGCACACTTTGGGAAACACTTTTTTTTTTTTTTTTAAGATTTTATTTATTTATTTGTCAGAGAGAGAGAGAGAACACAGGCAGAGGAAGAGGGAGAAGCAGGCTCCCTGCCCAGCAAAGAACCCGATGTGGGACTCGATCCCAGGACACTGGGATCATGACCTGAGCCGAAGGCAGCCGCTTAACCAACTGAGCCACCCAGGCGTCCCGAGAAACACTGTTTTAAACAGTGTCTTAGAAAGAGCTAGGATTGGGGCGCCTGGGTAGCTCTGCAGGTTAAGCCTCTGCCTTCGGCTCAGGTCATGGTCTCAGGGTCCTGGGATTGAGCCCCACATCGGGCTCTCTGCTCAGCAGGGAGCCTGCTTCCTCCTCTCTGTCTCTGCCTGCTTCTCTGCCTACTTGTGATCTGTGTCAAGTAAATAAATAAAATCTTAAAAAAAAAGAAGAAAGAAAGAGCTAGGATCAATATGCTAGAAGCCATTTTGTGACCATTTCACTAGTTGGATGAGAGGTCAGTGGAGAGCCGCAGTTTTTCCTACCTGGAAATTAATATTTTTAATGGATGCATTCAAAACAGTTTCTCTAACATCTCTCTGTTCAAGACGCTGTGTTGGGGCAGCAGGGGGTACACAGAGTGAATCAAACATAGACGCTATTCACTAAGAACTTACTGGAAGGTGGGATTGAATGGAAAACTCTAATTCATAGCTTGCATACAGGTTTACTTTTAAAGTTGGTTATAAGGGTGAGGTGAAAATTGTAACTAGTCAAATCACTAAGGAAGGCAACACTTTGGAGGCCAACTGTTGTCTTCAAAACAGGTAGGATAGGACCTTCTCCAACTGTGGGACAGACTGCTGCTTCGTTGTGGGGGCATGCGGCTGGCTTGCAGTTAGGGATAACATCTGAATCGTATTCAGTTCACAGGACTTGGCGGATCAAGGCTCCCAGCGGAGGCTCACTTGGTCATGTGCTCTTTGGGTGGGATCCCCCGGGAGGTGGTGCAGGTAGGGGGTGTGGCTTGCACCGTTTAAACAGGATTTCCTTCTCACGCTGTCACTCTCTTCATCTTTGATTTGTTTATCTAAGAATTATCAAGGTCAGTGGGTGCCCGATATTTCGAGACCCTTTTCTACAATATGAAAGGCAATGAAGGTGTCGAGAGGAACACAGGGAGCCTGGCATCGAACACCAGAAATGTTAGCGAACTTCAAAATAACCGTGCAGGGGCGCCTGGGTGGCTCAGTGGGTTAAGCCTCTGCCTTCGGCTCAGGTCATGATCTCAGGGTCCTGGGATCGAGCCCCACATCGGGCTCTCTGCTCAGCGGGGAGCCTGCTTCCTTTCCTCTCTCTCTGCCTGCCTCTCTGCCTGCTTGTGATTTCTCTCTGTCAAATAAATAAATAAAATCTTAAAAAACAAAACAAAAAACAAACAAAATAACCGTGCAGAAACTGCCAAAAAGAGAAAATTTACCAGACTTTAATAATTTTTCTTTACTAATGTAGCATTGTGTGTCAACGCTACTAAAAAAAAATAAGATAAAATCCAAGAGTAAGGTTGTTTGGGCAGATTAACTGAAGTCAAAAAAGACACCAAGAGATTGGCAAAACGTACAGAAAGAGTACATTAACGTATAAATGAAAGATGAATGTGTTTCTCTCCACGGGCTCTGAAACGAAAACCGAACATAGAATTGTGTTTCACCGTAGCCTTGTTGAGACCCTCGTGGATACCCTGCTGCTGAGCTGGACCCACAGAGACCATCCAGCTATGGCCAAGCAGGAATTTCAGGGCTGATCAGCTTCAAGCCTCAGTACACCCGGGACACGGCAGCCGCTGGCGGGGCTTCTAACCGCAAAAAGTCCCTTTGCTATTTTCATATCCTTTGTACTTCAGGGGGCCTTTAACCATAGGCACGAACTGCATCTATCCAGACGGAAGAGTCATTTCAGGAACACTTGGCAAAGCGGAATCGATTGGTCCTTTGAGGATAGTGGTTCTGCAGATGGAAACCGTCTCCACGGACTCACGTACCTGTACAGTTCCACCTGAGACTGACAGCGAGTGTTCAAGAGAAAGCGGGTCCTGACTTCAAGAAAGCAGAAGAAGCTTCTTTTCCTGCATACCTTGTTGGCTTACTTTGGGGCTTCAGTCGTTTAATGTTAACTTTTGGTGACTTGGACGCTGGCTGCCGTCCCCACTTCCCTAACATTTCAGCACCTGGGAGGAGAGGACGAGCAGAGAGAGACTCACAGACCCTATGTCTACACACATGAAGGTTCTAAATCAAGCTAACATACTGCTAAATAAAATATGTTCTTTCTTTCTACTACGTGCCTTCATAATGAGAAATAAAAACCATGTGGGTAAAGCCATGTTTTTTTATATGATAGAATGTTGGCAAATGTTAAGAATGACTAAATTTAGTTATTATTGTGCATGCTTTTGTGTTATGGTATGGGCTGATGATGTTTGGCTGCATAATAAAATATATGTATGTTTTACCAATTGTTATGTATTTATTCTGTAGAAGACTCATTTTAACAAAATCACTACTTATATTGTTATACCAATATTTTTGATCATTTAAGTGCTATCTATAGAAATGAACTAAAGGATTAAAAACAAAATATATTTGTACTCTAAAGTGTGCAGTTGATTATATTTTATCAAAAATATACATTATGGGGTGCCTGGGTGGTTCAGTGGGTTAAAGCCTCTGCCTTCAGCTCAGGTCATGATCCCAGGGTCCTGGAATCGAGCTCCGCATCGGGCTCTCTGTTCAGCAGGGAGCCTGCTTCCTCCTATCTCTCTCTCTGCCTGCCTCTCTGCCTACTTGTGATCTCTGTCTCTGTCAAATAAATAAATAAAATCTTAATATATATATATATATATATACACACACATTAGAGTAAGTATAGAAATAAAAACATCAAATTCATTTATCATGTCTTAAAAGTTACGTTTATCTTAAAATATTCAAGATTCAATGACAGCTAAAAATACAAATTGTAATTTGTAAATATAATAATTTTTAAATAAAAGTGGTATTTAAAATTTACATTCTGAGCACTTTTATAAACATAAAACCATTCACAGTTCCAATGTTGAGAGTTCATCTGGTTCCCAATATAAAGAATTTTTATTATTCTTCGCACATATTATGTTCAGATCTACATGAAGACAAATTTAAGAGTAACATCAGTTGTTTGATGTTGTGAACTTCTGTCTGCAGCTACCGCAGATATAGTGCTCATTGTGAGTGTCTTCAGAACCCTAAGTTGGTACTTGAAGAGAAGTAACCCTTAGTTTTGTGAAAAGCTACCATATTTATTCTATATGTGAGGGAAGATTTGATAAGAGAGTTAAGTTGTCCTTTCTCTTGCCTAAGTGCTTTTGCTGCTGAAATTTTATTCTTCTCTTAAGCAATGTCCATTTGGACCTCAGCGGTATCACTGTCCATAAACTTTCACAGCATTTGAACACAGTTACCTTTTGTTTTGATGACATAGGACAAAAGATATAGGGAAGCCAAAGTAGTATTAGTCATCAGACAGAAAGTTTAGGATCTGGCTAGCTACTAGGCCAGTTCTGAGGGTCAAATCCTGAGTCGTGACAGAGATGTTCATGTGTTATTTATTTATTTATTTATCTATCTATTTATTTATTTATTTGCAAGGGAGAGGGAGAGAATCCTAAGCAGACTCCACGTGGAGCCTAGAGCTGGACGTGGGACTCATCTCATGACCCTGAATTCATGACCTGAGCCAAAACCAAGAGTCGGTCGCCTAACCAACTGAGCCCCCCAGGTGCCCCAGTGTTCATGTGTTTCTAACACAGCGTGTGTGTTTGTATGTAGGATAGCACAGTTGGCGAGTTCCCTGAGAGCAGGGATTCTATTTCCTTCATCTTTATAACCACAGTACTGAGCTCCTTGCCTGACGTTTAGTATATGCTCAGTGGACATCTGGTGAGTTGATGGATAAAGCACTGCCTGATGGAAGAAAAGGCTTCAGGAAGAGTCGCCTTCTTTTTTCTGAAGCCATGTGCTATTCACATTTTGGTGTATTTCAGTCAGGGACAGAGATTCGAACCAGGGTGGACCCAAAGAATATTCTGGATGTCAGCTACTGCACAAGATCTGGCCCAGGGGCATCCTATCTTGTCCTAGAGATAAATCAGAAACTGTCCTGGAGGGCCTCCTTATATCTCCTGAGCTGCAAATTATGTCACACCCCATCATTTCTTCTCTTATTGCTTGTACTAAGGCAGCTTTTTGGCCAGTGTTTATGTCTTTGGGGAGGAAAAAGAAATAGAGCAGCTCAACTGCCAGGGCCTTCCGCAAGCCCCTTCATGAGCTTTGGAAGAAACAGGCCTTCCGCAAACTGGATCCGGGTTGTGGACTGATAAACCAAGCCCCCGGCAGGAGGCAGGGAAACTTGGATTCTATTCTTTCTCTGCTATTCACTGGCTTTGACTTAACTTCTTGGGAGTCTCAGATTCCTCACCTATGAAATGAAGGGATTTGCACTAGATATTCAAGACCACACTTATTCAAAAATTATGTGATTTTATTTATTTTTTTAAGATTATTTATTTATTTGACAGACAGAGACACAGCGAGAGAGGGAACACAAGCTGGTGGAGTGGGAGAGGGAGAAACAGGCTTCCCGCTGAGTAGAGAGCCTGACGTGGGTCAGGATCCCGAGACCCTGGGATCATGACCTGAGCCGAAGGCAGACGCTTAATGACTGAGCCACCCAGGCAGCCCCTGTGATTTTATTTTAATAGTGTAATTGGGCAAAATATTTTTTAGGCTTTGCATGTAATGATGAATTATGGCAAGGACCTTATAGGCCCGCTAGGTAGGCAGACAGAAGGTTGAACAGATACTTCCACTGTCTCATGGGCTATGACTAAAAGGTATTTGTTCAGTGACTCCTTAAGATCAAAGAAAATCTACTCAAAAACTATTTTTTCACTGCCATCCATGTGAGGTGTTGAGGCTTCAAAGATGAGGAAGCCTGAGCTCCTGCTCTCAAGAAACGTGAAAACAAATAATTTTCGTAGAATGCAACCATTGATGTTACTGAGAGATTTTCAGAGTGGAAGAATGAGGCACAGAGGACAAAGGGGTTCCTGCTAAAGAAAAGGGGTGAGAGCATCAGGGAAGGCCCCCAGGTAAGGAGATCCTAGAGGGGATTATTAGATGATTTTTGTCTCAAAGCTCCCCAGGAGTACAGGAGCGATTTGAGCAGTAGATTTTGATCAGTCTTTTCTTCTCAGCAAACCACTATGATATCAGTGATTGGAATTACTACAGTGGATGAGCCGGTGAGCATTGGACTTTGCTGTGGGCATTTGGTGCATGTGCTTTTCTATGGCAGTGGATGGTTCATTTCAGATTGTTCATGTTTTCTTGCAGTGGGGCCCAGGGGAAGGGGGGGGGGTCATATTGTCAAGCAGACCCTTAGAGATGGATTTACGGACACATTGCTCAAGCTCTGAGATTTCTTTTCTCATTAGCAGTGGCAGGAATGGCCAGGGGTAGAGGAAGGAAGATGCAAGAGATGCTTGGTATGCAAATGATTTCATAGTCATAAACTCAGGGCTTCGAGAGAAAAAAAAATTCTCATCTTGGCTTCTGAAGCATTTCAGCCAAGGACCTTCATATGGAGTCTGCATATAGTGAGTTCTCAAAAAACATTCTCTGTGTCAAGCAGTCACTACATACCTACTATGTAGCAAGAACTGTTGCAAACATTTAATAAAATTTGCGGAATAAATTAACTTCACTTAACTAATAAAATGCCAAAGGACAACCAAATAACTTATACGAGCATTTCGTTGCCATGAAAGAGAGATGAAATATTGATTAACCTCTAACCACACATTATATAAAAGCATCCCTCCCTGAATGTGTAGCTTGCCAATGCCATCCAAGGGAACAATAACTTTTGTCTTTGTAAAATGTTTACTTGTTAAGTAAAATGGGAAATGAAGAGATTTGTTTGGCTCTGTATCTCTACTGGGTACTCTACTAGTGGTCTTTCTCTGATGGTTTTTCTCTTATACCAAACACATGTATTTGAGGTCACCTAGGCAATACCTAGAGACCCAAAATTAACATTCTAAATAAGTCAAAGGTATCAGACCTTCCTCTCGATATTTATGCTGGTGGGGCATGGGGTAGAAACCAGGTATTCATTTGTATCATTTCAGGGCTCTAAGGGGGTGAAAACAAACATGAACATTTTTTTTATTGTTTTTGGAATTTGGAGAAAGAAAAAAGAAGAAATAAAGAGCTCTGATGCATTGTTCATTTCTTAATCTTTTATTTTAAGAATGTAGTGTTCCTAATAAATGACATTTGCAAACTATGGTTTTTATTATGAATACGTTTTTTGTTACAGGAGAATAAAACATTCATCAGCCCTAGTCGTTAGCCATCTAATGTACAATTGGCATTTGGAAATCATACCCAGTAAAGATAGAAAAGCTCCTTTTGTTGTGTCAGAGAACACTGTCTCCTCAGACATCACCCAGACCAAAATATCACAATTATGTGTCCAACATTTCCAGATCAACCCAAACCCTACCTTTAGTACTGGTTCTTTCAGAGCACTCACAGAAAAATTGGATTAGGACCCAGCAGAACAACATTCTCTTCCTGAAAATGGCCAAAGCCATTCTCAGAAATAAATTGGTAAAAGAGAGGAATTACCTAGAAAACAAGAAGTGGAGGGAAGGAAGCCAACTAGCTCCTAGTAATCTCCACCAACTTGTGCTTATGTGGAGAAGGAAAAAGGCTGTGTTGGAATGGATTTCCAAGCAGCTAGGCTCATTTTTAGCTCAATTTACTAACAAAGCCAATTCAGTACATTGAGCTTAAGGGCAACATCTAGACCTAGATTTCCTTGCTGAAGGCTCATGCCTTTCTTTGAATTTTGTCTTATCCCTTCTCGCCTCCCTGAATTTGCATTTCACCTGTCCTCTCTGAGTTCTGTTTTCATTGCTTTTTCCAAGTGGCCTTTCCTCAGCCATTGGGCACCAAAAAGGGCTCTCAATATTTGTAGGGGTTTCAGGGAATGGGACATTTTGCTGACTGAGAGATGAAGCCATAAGCTACAACATGGTAGGAAAAGGTAGAGAGAAGGCAATGACCGTAAGTAAAACAGTGTTTACTGGTCAGAGTCTTCAGTTTTTGGATAATGTTTGGAAGAATAAATGAGCTTCTAAAATTATACAGTTTAAATTGTGTCATGGGGGTGGAGGCACTAAAATCAAAGTCAAGGGGCGCTGGGTGGCTCAGTTGGTTAAGTGTCTGCCTTTGGCTCAGGTCACGATCGCAGGGTCCTGGGATCGAGCCCCACATCGGGCTCTCTGCTCCGCAGAAAGTCTGCTACTCTGCCTGCTGTGCTCACTCAACCTCTCTCTCCCTGTCAAATAAAGCAGTGTTTCTCAACCTTTAGTGAACCTTAGAACCATACGGAGAGCACCTTAAAATACCCATTGCTATCCCCGATCTGCAAAGTTTCTGATTCAGTGGGTCTGAGATGAGACCCAGGAATACCATTTCTAACAAGTTTCCAGGAGACACTGAGTTGCTGGTCCAGGAAACCACTGGAAATCATTACTCTAAAATCTAGGGGGATTTGAAAAGGAGAAATAGAGGAGAAGTAGGGTTATCAGTACAACACGATGAGCGAGGTGGATTCATTTTGCATACCAGCATTTTACTACAAAGAATTTCACCCCATTTTTCTGTTTTTTAGTGTTTGTTTTAAGATACAGTTGGTTCCCTTTGAGTGGCAGGAACATTGTGCCTCCTTGACATTCCTCTTCCAGGGAAGGTTGAGTCTTTTTGCCTTCAGGCTGCCTGTACTCTGAAGTCCACAATGTACTATCAATGGGGGTCGCTAATAACTTGGACCCCACTGATGTAAGGACCCCCCTTATGCCCAGCAAGGGCTCAGGGAGCTCGACAGACTATTTTTTAAGTCCCCGTGCCCTTCATAAAGCATGTACTGTGTTTAAATAATTTTGTCTAATTGTGGATCCCTCCTTTGGAGTTCAGAATGAGTTTGGGGATAAATTATATCAGGAGATCATCTCTAGGTATCTGGTAATCTGGACAGAAAAAAGAGCTTTTAGTGTGAGAAGACTTAGGGGAGATGATGAATGCGTGGTCGGCTTGAGGGATGATGTTGGAGGCATTTGGGTTAGGGTGATAATGTCAGTACCATCAGAAAGAGATGGGGCCTGGGCAGCAGAAAAAGACCATTTGAGAAAAAAATTCAAATCTGAAATTGAACATCGTTTGCTTTGGGTGTGTGGAGACATCGAGCAATTCTTACTGTCATGTCATAGTTGGAATGTCAGTGCTTAATGTTGAGTTTACCCACTCAGTGATGTGATCTGCTGTGAATTCTTTAGGATACCTGAAAATCTAAGCCAGCTGGGTAAGGGTTTCTTTCCAAGAGGACTTGTGTAATTTATCTGGTAGTCCCTCAGGCACCTGAAATTCTTAAATTTCTCAGGTTGGGTTTAGAAGTTGGAAGCTCACATGTACCAGACTGAGACCAATTCCCCCATCCACCCAGGTGGTTGGAACAGCTGGGTCTTGGGTCCCTGTACCTGCAGTGAGTGGCAACATCATCTCTTCTTCCCCAGCTGACTGTGGTGCTGACCTGAGCAATTAGAACATCAAAAAGAAGTTATCGTTCCTAGAGGATTTATGACTAGAACAGTCACTGTGGTCTAGACTTGGGTGGGGGGAGCTTTGCTCACTCCAGCAACCCACATTCTATCCATCAGAGTCACTTGAGTGAACAAGGGCATCCCTGGAATAGAAATTGGGACATTTGGGGCAATGAGTTAGTCATCTTGATACTATTTGCTTTAATCAGATCAATATTTAGCTTAGGTAATTAAGACACTGGGGTTTCAAATTGGATTGGGAAAAGGAAGAGAGAAATACACAGGCTTTTGAAATCAGTCACATTTTTAGGTCTTCCATTGTGAAATCAAAACAAAAACAGAACAATTAATGTACTTGCTGATAGGTTTCACTATCACCGATGGATTTCATTTCCTTTAATTCTGTGGGAGGAATATCTGAATTTGGTTCAAGTTTTGACAATAATTTTCAAATATATCAGGATTTATTTTCCAGTCTATCTTAATAAAGTACAAAATTTATAGTTTATCCCTAATTTCACCATATTTAAATTTGCAAAATCTGAAACATTAAAAAAATGGACTTTGAGATTCCACTTACTGTAGTTCTCCCAGAAAGTGAAATTGAGATGCTTATTCAAAACAGCAGAAATAGATTCAATATCCTTAAAACACAGAAAGCTATTTTTAAAACATACTCGTTCATAGATACAAACAAAATCTCAATAATAAATTCCTAGGGAAAATACAGAAAATAAAATGTTTCTTTTAGTTGTTATTTGTTACACTCTAAAACTCTGATATCTATCATCTGTCAATCTATGTATCGATCAATCTATCAATCTAGTGATGTATGTGTGTGGGTCAAGCACTGGGAGGGAACCATCTGTCCTTTCTCCTTGCTGCACACGTGACTGGTAGGGCTGGCAGGAGGATAGGACGCTGAGCCCTTCCTGATGCATCATCATCTTGTTTCCTGCAGTGTGCGGTGATCTGCCTGGATGGGATCTGTGGGGAGCCTGTGGTTACACAATTTTTTCCCCATTGGGCTGACAAATTCATTAGAAAATTTTGGCCAAGATCTAACTGCATTTCTCACCCAGCCTATCAGTTTTGGAGCTTCTACTGTATTTTGACTATTTGAGTTTTGTGACTCCCTTCTTTGAACGAGTTTCCCATTCATCGCAGATTTATGGTGGTGAGCAGCTGTCACCCTCTTTCCAGACTTCCACTTTATGATAGGGTTTTGCTTTTTTTTTTTTCTTAAGATTTTTTTTATTTAGTTGACAGAGAGAGAGAGATCACAAGTAGGCAGAGAGGCAGGTAGAGCGAGAGGGGGAAGCAGGCTCCCTGCCGAGCAGAGAGCCCAAGGTGGGACTCGATCTCAGGACCCTGAGACCATGACCTGAGCTGAAGGCAGAGGCTTACCCCACTGAGCCACCCAGGTGCCCTATGATAGGGTTTTAATTTTTCTGCCATCCTTGAGCTGTGCTCATGAGTAGAGAAGAAGGGGTGTGAGAACCTCATTATTTACGTGACCTCATCCTCCTTTATATCCCCCTCCAGCTACCTGCATACACACTGCTTTTCCACCTCTCTCCCTCTGTCCCTGACTCTGCACTACCAGGCACTAACTTTTCTTTTTCTCTTTTGGCCTTTTCTTAAATTCTTTCTTTCCCTCTTAGCCTATACAAATTTTCTGGCTCACTTACTTTGAGGTAAATGTTTATTTATACCCTTCAAAAGGGATTTATCGAATACATTGCAAGTTCACCTACACTCGATTGTCTCTGTGTTGTTGCTGTTGTTGTAACGTAACATTGCATTGTTATATAACAGGGCCTGGAAACCCTTTGGGGGCAAGCACGTGGGTTTATACTCACTAGTGTGTCTCAAAGGCTTTGCTTCATGATTCTTAGTTGGCTGATTTACCTACCGGAAAGTCTTTGCAGTGGGTTGTAGGGTAAATATTAGAAAGGTGGGATCTCTGACAGGCGATTGACTCATTTTAGCCAATGGTTTTAAAATATGCGAACTATTATTAGCTGTACTTTGAATAAGGTGGCGGTGGATAGAGAGGAATAGTTGCTTCTGTTTGGGGTTGCCGTAGTTAATAGCACTATTCTTGCTTGAATCTCTGTAATATGACAGCCGCCAAGCTAAGAGTTTTTCCACATTAATCTCATTTGATCATTTCAATAATCGTGATGCTGCTGCCGTCATCACCCTTGTGTCACTAGAGAATCTGAGGCTCCAGCGTTTTGCCAGGTGGTAGGTGTCAGAGCTGGGGTTTGAATTTGAGGCTTGCTGACTCCAAAGCCCCAACTTTTTGCCGCAATGCCATGCTGCCTCTCAGGAGGTTGTTTAGGCATTCAGCAGGTGTTCTGTGCTCTTCAGCTCTGGTGTTACCCAGTGGAAATGTGTAGGATGCTGGTCCAGTGGCTGAGAATATTGCTCTGAAATCAGCTGGGCCACGGCCTGAATCTCATCCTCAGTCCATAAAAGCTGTGCCATCGGGAATGGCTTCCTTAACCTCTCCGATCCTCAGTTCCGTCATCTAAAATATCAAGATGGTAATGCTCTTAAATGAGATAATGCTAACAAACCACTTAGCCCAGAGCCTTAAGTGCTCAAGAACTGCTAGGCATTCCTGTTGGAATGTAAATCCTGCTGCAAACTACTGAAGATCACATTAGTGGAGGAAGTGAGGAAATTGGCCACAGGAGTCCTATGTGGAAAGGATACCTGGAAAGACTGACAGAACTACAGTCCCCCTCTGGGCTTAGAGATATGTGGCATATGAATATTTTCTAAAAACTTTATTCTTTTCTTTACCATAAGAGGAATCGCGTGGTACCTGCCGGTTAATCCTGTGAGGTCACCAGCAGCTCAATAAAGTCGTGTGTGTGTGTGTGTGTATGGACATGAAAAGATCTGGGGAATGAAATCTTCACAAGCAAGTGTACATGGGACACCCACAGCCTCCCCACACGCTGTCTCACTCCTGCTGTGTAGGGAGTTAGTGGAGCCTCCTGCACTGCGGGTGGAGCGCTCAGCGGCATGCGCCTGGAATGCCGTCCACAGAGGAGGAGGTGCGGGGTGAGTCCGCAGTAAGAGCTCTCACTACATGGGGCTGGGAAATTGGGAGGGCTTTCCTTCTTTTTTACCCTTTTCCGTGTTTCTGTAGGTCCTCTGCTTTGTTTGTTTGCTAACTGAACTGATGGCTGTGATGGCTTTGTGTTTAACGGCTGCGGTACTAGAAAGAACGTCCTCGTTAGGTTGAACAGATCTGGCTTGGGATCCTTACTCTCCCACTCACTAACCTCGTGACCTTGGGGAAATCCCTGGTGGGGCTGAACCCCTGTCATCTCTCAAGTGGAGACCACAGGGATGTCACTTCCTTTTAATGCTCGGAGTTGTCATCAGGCTCAAGGAAGGCACACGTGTGAAGTCCAGGGCTATGCAAACATTTACTGAAAGAGCTGTCGTAGAGCAGCTTTGCACCTTTGTCCCTCCCCAAATTCTCTTTTCTTTGCTTACAGATGATTATTATTGAACTTATAGAATGAACTATTACAAATCTATAGAATGTGCTCTCTTTTTTAAAAAGATTTTATTTATTTATTTGACAGAAAGAGAAATCACAACTAGGCAGAGAGGCAGGCAGAGATAGAGGGGGAAGCAGGCTCCCCACTGAGCAGAGAGCCCGATGTGGGGCTCGATCCCAGGACCCTGAGACCATGACCTGAGCCGAAGGCAGAAGCTTAACCCACTGAGCCACCCAGGTGCTCCTAGAATGTGTTCTCTTGCTCCCTGTACTATTTCCTCCAAACCTGTCCACCTTCCAAATCTGTAAAAAAAGAATAGGAGAGTTTAAGAATTGAAGAACTCATCAGTATGTTTGTGCTGTTGGCCTTCATTTGGCCATGGCTGAACAATCATCTCAGTCCAGCTGAGAACCAGCTGCCCTCCTCCCCTTTCTGCCAACCACCCCTTACTCCTGGAGCTCCTGCTACAGATAGTTGGGACTGGAACCCAACTGGGAATGCTTGGTTTTCTTCCGTGTCTCCCAATCCCAACCCAAGTGTCTTCTCTAAGTAGTTAGCTCACTGAAGTCCTGTTGCCAGGAAGGAGATAATGTGTGATAGGTGGGGTAGCAAGGCCTAGAAAAGGAAGTTGCTAACCTGAGGCTAAGTGAGGGAGCAGACCGTGGACACCAGGCCATGATTCCTCCAGTCCAGGGAACGAGGGAAGGACAAAAAAGCTGGGACCTCATGAGGGGCAGAGTAAGAAGAGTATACATAAAATAAAAACTAGAAGTGGCAATTGAATTTCCTTTTCCAGTAGTAAAAACAGTTATACAAATATACATAAATTCTAACATGTGCATGATGTAGTACACAGGCAGTACGTGAGTCCCCTGGCTGCTCAATACAAAAATTCCTAGAATCTGGAAGATCTAGGATGAATTCTTATCCGATATCCCTGGTCCAGCTCTAACCTTTGCTTTAATTTTATTTTTAAATTTAAAAAATTACAGAAAAAGCAAAGGTGGAACAATAATAATGTCTATTTCCATGACTTCAAATGAACCATGGTTAATATCCTGGCATATCTCTTTCCAGTCCTTTTTTTTTTTTTTTTAGATTTTATTTATTTATATGACAGAGAGAGACCACAAGTAGGCAGAGAGGCAGGCAGAGAGAGAGAGAGAGAGGGAAGCAGGCTCCCTGCTGAGCAGAGAGCCCGATGCAGGACTCGATCCCAGGACCCTGAGATCATGACCTGAGCCGAAGGCAGCAGCTTAACCCACTGAGCCACCCAGGTGCCCTCTTTCCAGTCTTTTTAAAGATGAAAGTGCTTTATCATTATCTTTATAAAAATATAAATACTATTTATAAGTAAAAATTATTAAATTTAGTGTTACTTGAAATTATAGAAGTAAAACCAGAGGAACTATTGCATTTCAAACACATATTTCCTCATCTCGGGAAACATTATTTCATGAAAGGTCTTTCAAAAGTTAAGAAAACATGAAACACGTTGTTATTGGAATCAAGATTTCTAAAGTTATACATTTGAATTTTCAACATTGTAAATTTACTCCCTGCCATGAAAGAATAAGGCTCTAGTACTACTGCACATCTTCTTACCTTTCTCTCCTCCATCTTCAATTTTTGTAAGTTTTTTTATTATTATTTGTACATTGTTTGGATTTAAAACATTGCATTTTATCCTGTAACTTCAATTTCTTTATGCTAAGAATCAGTGTTTAAGTGGATTGAATGTTGACTATTAGTCTTTAAAAAATCATACCTTCTCTATTTCTGAGGTTTTAATTTTAATTAAAAATGAATTGGCAGGTGTTCATTGTCTAGTTTTTTTCAGACAGGCTCATGGGTGGCATGCTTCCTTAGTCCTTCTACACCTCATAATGCTTTTCTGTTTGATCACCACCATGGGTATCACATTATTGGGTCATGCAATTCTCACCTCAGAACAGTTGTTCCATTGTCTTACAGCATTGATTGAGCTAAGGCAGCCTGATTTTAATCTCTGGTAGGTTTTTCTGTCCAGATGCCTAAAATTGTTTTATTCCTGAAATTCAGGAGTTTGACTAGAATCTGTCCACTATAGAGTCCTGTATTAAATTTTCTCACAATACGTGTTCTTTCCAACTATAGATAATTAAAAAAATGTTTCTTCGACTCAAATAAATTTTCTTGTATTGTGATTTTGAATACATAATCATTCCATGTATCAGGATTTTTAAAGGACTATTGTCTTCTTTTCATTGCTTTATCTTTTTTAAATGTGCATGTACCTTAATTATTTCAAACCTTTATTCTATGCTGGTAATTTGACTATCAGTGGTACTTATTTTGTTCCTTGCTTTACTAACGTCTTTGTTATTCCTTTAGTTATTCTGTTTTGGTTTTCTAATTTGTTTCCATGAGCCTGCAGTTTTCTTTTTCGTAATATTCTTGTTTCAACATTTTATCTTTGCTCAATATCGACTTGGTATTCTTGTTAAGATGTTCTGTATCAAGAAGCATTTGTGAGAAAAGTTCCTTGACACATGTCTCTTTAAGGATTAGGTGTTGGGTTTTGTTTTGTTTTGTTGGATGTTTGGGACAGTATGCTTCTTCTCTGATCACAAAGAAAAGTCCTCCTCAATTGAATTGAGACAAAAAAAGCCCCAAATTATGTTGAGACACCTGTATATTTTCATTTTGATTTCCTAATCAAACTGTCAGATAGAAACCAGGAGCACAAAAGGGCTTTGTACATAACCAGGGTGAACACAAGCGTCTACACAGAAGTCTCACACTGGGTCACCAAGTATTTCCTTATCATGACTTATTATTTTTTATTCTCCACTCTGTTCAATTCCCAGGCCTCTTGTAGACTTTGTGTGCTTTTTACAAAAGAACATTTCTAATTTTAGCTTGCTGGGTTGCTTAAGCACATGTATTCCCACAGAGAAAGATTTAAAAAAAAAAAACTTCCTTTAACCCACATCTTCTTTTGTATGTTAACTAGAAAACAAATACATTAGAAACTTCTAAATTTAAATTAAAACTGTTACATGTGGACAATCTTCTCTGTTGATTGAGTAACTTCATGCATCCAACAACACTTTCTTTTAGGCATCAGAAGCTAACAAATATCTAATTAGCTGAGAAGATGAGAGGCAAAGAAATTAATGTGGAATGAAGTCTTTCTAAAGGAAACACCAACATATTCACAGGCAAGATACAAAGACTTACGACATATATTGTATTTAAACTGTATTCCGGTAATAGCAAGATAATGGCCAGAAAATGAGCCAGATTCATGTATAGGAACTCAATCCATCACAATACCCAGTGTTTTTGTAGTTTCTCCTCACAGTTAGAAGGAGGCAATACACTTCGATACATGTGCTAAATTTTGTGATCTCGGAAATGATATACAGTAATGGGCTGTTTCAGCAAATAGAATCAAATCGTTTCATTTACTTTAGCTTGCAAACTCAGGCTCCTGCTGCAGTTTGAAACCGAAAAGAAGTTGCTGGCGTGGCATGTGCTGATGGCTTTGTTTTATTCTCCTTAGGCTGAGAGCAGGTAACAGTTAGCAGGTAATTTTGGTAATTTTATATGGAAGATATTACAACAGCATGCAAAACATTTAATGGTACAGTGATTTTTGCTTAGGGTACATATTTCACCAGAATCTCCTTTATCAGTTACTACGCTCTGGAAATATTTTTGAAAGTACAAAACTTAAATTTTGTTAAACCTTGCTTAGGAGTCGGTTCTATACACATAAGAAGAAGAAAAGAATCCAACGTTCCTTTCATTACCAAAATGGAAGAAATGTAAAAGCAAGAAAAATTTAGATGTCCTAAGTAATGTTTCTCTCTTCTGGTAACTCATGATTCACTGAGTTACTCATTCATTGGTAACTCTGAAGAATCGTGAAAATCTGGGCACTCTGGGATGTCACAACAGAATCAAAGATGCCCCTCTTTTCTTGCCCCTTTTTTTTTTTTTTTTGTTTATCAAACTTCACGTTTCCTTTCGTTTGGTGTCCTAACTATAGGTATCTGTAATGTGTAAAATACGTTTGTCTCAAAAAGCCAAGAGTAACAAACAGAAAGTAAATTAATCTGCCCAGAAGATGTGGTGCCAATCAGAGGGAGAGCAATGGTCATTGATCTCCACTTTCAAAACCTGAACGAGCATTTGCTTCAGTACTACTGAGGTGGCTGTTTTCCCAAAGAATACATATGATGATATCACCTGCGAAGAGCCAGGGGGGCAAAACAACCCCTTCCAGAACAGTACTGAGGATTGAGTGAGAGAGTATGGTTCCACAGCATAGCTGGGCCTCCTGCTTCTTTCATATTCTGTTTCTTTCTGGGACACCTTGGCCCTCCTGGAGATCAGTGGGATTATAATAGGTAGAGATTGTGTCTGCAGGAGAGGTACTAGAACACTTGGCAGGAGGGAGGTGAGTGGATGGACTCCTGTGGGTGATGGGTCATCTTTATGGTCTAATTTCTAAATTCATTTCTGGTCAGGTGTGTGGGCTCTGGGCTCACCTACCCATCCACTTTTTTTTTTTTTTTTTTTGGACACTTCACACCTCACAGACATTACAAAATGAATGTGTGTCTGAGACAGGACACCTGATTCCCCACTCCTGCTTTTCTTTTGTCACTTCTATTTTGTCAATGTGCCTAGAATTTATCTACTGCTTTTCCACTGGTCCTGGCCACCATTGTCTCTCATTTAGGTCACAGCAACAGTCTCCAAATTTACGATATTTCCTTCCAAAACCTAACTTGTGTTCTATGTGATGGCAAAGGTAACCTTTTAAAACATACATCAGGTTACGTTACTGCCGTGAGGAAAACCTACCAACAGCTTCTCAACAAATTTAGCATAAAGTTCAAGCCCCTTTTGATGGTCTGCCCCTAGCCTAGCCCTTCACCCCAACCCCATGCCTTCTCCCCCCCACACAGTGTCTTGGGGTCTCGCGCTGAGCTCTTTGCCACCTGAGGACTTCTTCCTTCCTTCCTGATGAGCTTTTCTCCAGTAGCCCACCACTCAGCCTCTTGTCTGTTTTCTTCATTACCTTATTTATACTCCGTTACACTAGAATTATTTTACTTATTTGCTTTTCAACCTATTCCTTAATGTCTTTGCCTGATAGTATGTAATGACTATGAGGAAAGGGACCGTGTTCGTGGTCCTGTCCTTACCAGCAGCACTTGGAGGGAACCCAGTAAATGTTTGTGAATGAGTGAATGGATGGATGACTAATGTGAAGCAGGCAAGACTGAGACAAAAAGACACACGGTAGGCTCTGCAGAAGGAAAAGCCCAAACTAAGATAGGAGCAGAATCTATAAAATTATGAATCAAAAGGGAAGTGCGGTCTGATTATCAAATCCCAAAACACTAGGCTGAGGAGGCTGCCTTTGACTTTTCAGGGAGGTGATTTTAGAACAATAAACTCGTGAGGCTCATTAATTTATCATTTATTTATTTTTTAAGGTTTTATTTAATTACTTGAGAGAGAGCGAGTGAGAGCACAAGCAGGAGGTCAGAAGAGGGAGAGGGAGAAACAGACCCCCTGCTTAGCAGGGAACCTGCCACGGTGCTCCATTTCAGGACCCTGGAATCATGACCTGAGCCGAAGGCAGTCGCTTAACTGACTGAACTACCCAGCTGCCTGAGTCTCATTAATTAGGAGGTAATATAAGGAGGACACATCAATGAATGGGAATGAATATCAAGAAGGATTGGAAAATTTGCAAATGACAGTGTTCTAGAAGGCCACCAAATGAGGTCTGGATGACAGGCAGTGCTATAGTTGAAGGCCAAGGAAGATCTGCCAACCATCCCCTTTTTGGAAGACCATAGCTCTTGTCAGTCCGGGTTTAATTCAATATGAACAAAAGTGATCACCATGTTTTTTATTTGGTTTGGTTTTAAACTAAGAGCTGTACCAAGTGCTTTATCTGCCCAAGAGTATTTGGGGGACGCTCCTGTTTTGCTGGTGAGGGAGCAGAGGCTCCAGAGGCCAAGTAACTGGCTGCGGGGCACACTTGGAGAGGGGAAGGAGCAGGGAATGAAAGTAGGAGTCCCGGCAGCTCTGCTCCTCCCTTCTTTCCTGACCCTCATGCATATTCAGCATCCTGAGCCCTGGGGGAAATGGCCAGACGGAGACATTTTCCTTTAGCATTTATTTCTCCATCTTTTACCCTTTTAGGAGGTCCCTACCCAGGCCCTCCCCACTAGAGTCCCTTTAGAAAGCAAGCAAGCTGATAAGTCATTAACACCTTAGCGTGAATTAGCTAATGACCCTACAGGGAAACCACTGACCTTTGTGAGGTGAAACTATTTTCCAGCGGCCCTCTCCTCCCCCTCCAGTCCCAGACTCGGAGCTGCAACTCTTGGGTCCATGCTGGCTAATGATCCTGTGCAGGCGGAGGAGCTCAATAAAGATTGACTGATTTATTGATCCATGCGACTGAGGCCGAGCTTAATCTTCCCTCGCAGCTGCTCCTTTCCTTCCGTATCTCTGGAGAAGGGTGTCCGGCTCGGCCCAACAGCCACAGGCCTTGCCCACCCCACTCTTTTGAACTGGGCCTTAATGGGAGTTGGGTGTGAAGTTAATCAGTGGCAGAGAAACATCTAGAGGGGAGCTGCTGAAACTGAAGCCCCAGGGCTCGGTCCTGGCAAGAATCTCCATATCACACAGGAGAAAGGTTGGCCAAGGGCTTCCCCAAGGCCAGAAGGGGACAGGGGGAGCAACCTTAATCCCCCAGAGAAGCAATAAACCAGGGACGGCTCTGGGTTCCTGGCCTCTGTGTATGGAGCTGTGAAGGAACTGGGAAGGGATGTTGCCTGCAATCAGGAATGTTTGTCTTCAAGGCCCACACTGCACAGTTTCCATGTAGTTCTGGGAGCTGCACTTTGCAAAGGAGGCATAACAACCAGCACCTATACCCAGTGTGGAGAGGGGGTTTCAACTCTGTCATATGAGCGACCATGGAAATAACCTCATCCTGGACGCAAAGACACCCAGAGGGCACCTGAGAACCAATTTCAAACACTGGTAAAGTTATCACACCAAAGAAAGCTTTGACTTATTCTCTCCCCAGGGGCTGGTGCTCGGACCCATAGGCAGCAGGCGGAAAGAAGAGGGCTGGGTTTCTAAGCCAAAGTCATCTGAAAGTGAACCAGGCACTCTCGGGGCATGGCAAGCTGCTCACTGCTGGCGGCCTGAGAGATTGGCATGAGTGTTGTGGAAGGTACTCGAGGGAAGAGATTGGGCTAGCCCACCGAGAGCCCCTGCAGCTTTGAGGTGGAGGGTTCCAGGAAGTCAGGATGGTAGACAAGAGCGTCCATAGAACTCTCTCTGCGCACAGGGGCCTGGGCACAAAGGCCTTGCCTGTTCCTTTACAGGAAAAGACTGACTTTGGAACTCAAAAATGACCTTTCAGCACCAGGGCTAAAGATGACTTCGGAGTTCATTTCCAAATATCTCTAAAATCCGAAGCTTGGAAGGACAGAGACTTTGTGAAAGGAATGTGCCTTTAACTAATATTTACCATGTCTTAGGCCTGTGTTGCCTCACAGCAGTCACGCTCAAAAGCACTTGGCATGTGGCTAGTCAGCACTGAGATGTGTAATATACAGACAAGATTTCAAGTGACCAAAAGAATTTAAAGATATCTTATTTAATATTTTATACCGATATTGTTTTGTAATGATAACATTTATATATATATGTAAAATTAAGTTTACCTGTTTCTTTTCTTATTTTCTTTTCTTATTTTATTTCTTTTTTTTTTTTTAAAGATTTTATTTATTTGACAGAGAGAGATACAAGTAGGCAGAGAGGCAGGCAGAGAGAGTGAGAGGGAAGCAGGCTCCCTGCCGAGCAGAGAGCCCGATGCGGGACTCGATCCCAGGACCCTGAGATCATGACCTGAGCCGAAGGCAGAGGCTTTAAACCACTGAGCCACCCAGGCACCCTCTTTTTTTTTTTTTAATATTTTATTTATTTGACAGAGAGAAATCACAACTAGGCAGAGAGGCAGGCAGGCAGAGAGAGAGGAGGAAGCAGGCTCCCTGCGGAGCAGAGAGCCCGATGTGGGGCTCGATCCCAGGACCCTGGGATCATGACCTGAGCCGAAGGCAGAGGCTTTAACCCACTGAGCCACCCAGGCACCCCTATTTTATTTTATTTCTTTTCAGTGTTTCAGAATTCATTGTTTATGCACCGCACCCAGTGCTTCATGCAACACGTGCCCTCCTTAATACCCACCACCAGGCTCACCCAACCCACCACCCCCTTCCTTCCGAAACCCTCAGTTTGTTTCTCAAAGTCCACAGTCTCTCATGGTTTGTCTCCCCCTCTGATTTCCCCCAGCTCACTTCTCCTCTCCACTCCCAATGTCCTCCATGTTATTCCTTATGCTCCACAAGTAAGTGAAACCATATGATAATTGACTCTCTCAGCATAATCTCTTCCAGTCCCATCCATGTTGATACAAAAGTTGGGTATTCATCCTTTCTGATGAAGGCTTAATACTCCATTGTATATATGGACCATATCTTCATTATCCATTCATCTGTTGAAGGGTATCTTGGTTCTTTCCACAGTTTGGCGACTGTGGCCATTGCCGCTATGAACACTGGGGTACAGATGAATCTTTTCACTACATCTGTGTCTTTGGGGTAAATACCCAGTAGTGCAATTGCAGGGTCATAGGGAACTTTTCCTTTTTTAAAAAAATGAAACTACTAGAGAATTCAGGATTACATATGTGGCTCACATTGTGTGTCTATTGAACAGTGTTGCTCTAGACCCAGGGTAAGTATTTCTTTCATTTTTTTTTTTTTAGATTTTATTTAAATTCAAGTTAGTTAACATATAGTGTTATTATTAGTTTCAGGGGTAGAATTTAGTGATTCATCAGTTGTATATAATACCCTATGCTCATTAAATCACATGTCCTCCTTAAGGCCCTCACCCATTTACCCCATCCCTGTACCCTTCTCGTCTCCAGCAACCCTCATTTTGCTCCCTATAGTGAAGAGTCTCTTATGGTTTGCCTCCCACTCTGTTTTTATCTTATTTTACTTTTCCTTCCCTTCCCCTGTGTTCATCTGTTTTGTTTCTTAAATTCCACATATGAGTGAAATCGTATGATGATTGTCTTTCTCTAATTGGCTTAATTCGCTTAGCATAATACCCTCTAGTTCAATCCACATCATTGAAAATGGCAAGATTTCATTCCTTTAGATGGCGAGTAATATTCCACTATGTGTGTGTGTGTGTGTGTGTGTGTGTGTGTGTACCACATCTTCTTTATCCATTCATCTGTTGAAGGACATCTGGGCTCTTCCCACGTTTTGGCTATTGCAGACAATGCTGCTGTAAACATTGGGGTGCATGTGGCCCTTCAAATCACTATGTTTGTATCCTTTAGATAAATACCTAGTAGTGCAATTGCTGAGTTATATGGTATTTCTATTTTTAACTTTTGGAGGAAACTCCATACTGATTTCCAGAGTGGTTGCCCCAGCTTGCATTCCCACCAACAGTGTAGGAGGGTTCCCCTTTCTCCGCATCCTTGCCAGCATCTCTCATTTCCTGACTTGTTAATTTTAGCCATTCTGACTGGTGTGAGGTGGTATCTCATTGTGGTTTTGATTTGTATTTCCCTGATGCCGAGTGATGTTGAGCACTTTTTCATGTGTCTGTTGGCCATTTGTATGTCTTCTTTGGAAAAATGTCTGTTCATGTGTTCTGCCCATTTCTTGACCAGGTTTTTTGCTTTGGGGGTGTTGAATTTGTTAAGTTCTTTATAGATTTTGGATCAGGCTAAGTATTTCCATTCATTATCTTATTTCTGTTCTTTATCATCTTTATCATAACTATTCCATAAGGCAGGTAGTATTATCACCCCCATTTTATTTATGAAGACACTAAAAGTTAGTCAGGTTGAATATCTTGTCCAAGACCACACAGCTAATAATTGGCTGATGTGGGACTTGAACCTGGGTCTCCCAGACTCTGTGACCACACTCTCCCATTATTTTATGCAGCTATATTGACATCCTCTTTAGGGAGTGGCTGCTAGGTTGTAGAACACTGAAGGAAGAAGGATCATGAGAAATGGCTGTGGAAATGCTGACAGGGGCTAAACTACAAAATTAAAAATGCAACGAGCCCTCTGAAGTGTGTGCCATAGGGGCAAGAAGGGAAGGGAATCTGGCTCCAGGTTTTTCGACCACAAAATCTGTGCCCTCAGCAAAGGGAAGCTGTCAACCCAGAACTTGGGAAGTGAACATCATTTAGGGAGTTTTAAAGTTTCTGAGATGTGTGGAGCCTGGTTAAGATTCTCTCTCTCTCTCTCTCTGTCTCCCCTCCCCTGATTCATGCATGCACTCTCTCTCTCTGTCTTTCTTAAAATTAAATTAAATTAAATTAAAATAGACTGAGCACTTTCTGTGGGATTATTTGGTAGGATTATTTGGTAGGATTGCTGAAGGAGCAGGGGGCGAAGAACAATTAGGAGGTATCTTGCAGAGAATTTAGATAGCCCCTTCAGTTCTGCTCAACAAAACTCCCATAAATGACCATACTGTATTTGGAAGTGCTTTACCTAACACAAGAAAGCACTTTCCTTTCCCTTTCAAATTAGTGTCATAAGGGAAATTTGGAAGGAGTTCTTCATATTTTTCTGTACACGAAAAGACCTCTCTCCCTATGCTACCCCAGTGCCTCCCTCGAGGAGAGCCTGTTGCTTCCCCTGACCTTGTTGTATTCTGGGGGCATCTCCAGGCCAGGCTCTGGTGAGCTGAGGGCTGCATGTTGAGGGGCCCTCCAGGGTTGTGCCTCAGGAAGGTTTCTTTGTGGGGATCATCCACCCTTCAGTCACACTTAGCAAAACAGAAGGTAGCCCGAGGCTGTGGAGGGTGGGGAAATCAATGACAGGCCTTCTGCTGCTCTGAGTTAAATAAATAAGTCCACCCCCTCAGACGCCACCAGCACCACCAAATAACATTCAGCTGAGAAGATTCATGAGCCATAAGGTAAATGGCCTGTATAAATGTCTGGCAGAGGGGAGAGAGGAGCCATGGTAATGATTTTACCTGCCCAAAGGGAAGAGAAACTAGAGTTGGAAGGAGAGTGATTGACTTATAATTACACTGACTGGGGACCCTGGGGTTGTGACCACAGAAAATTACTTGAGTTTTCCATAGACTTAGAGCAACAACAAAACCCTCAATACCCAAGGCTCCAAAGCAGGTTGACTGCGGTCACCTCTGGATCTCTCAGCAAGCAGGGGGCACGTGGAGGGGGCAGTGGGAGGCCGGCCTGTTCAGGAGATTCTGGGCAAGGCTGTAGTTGGAGCTGTTTCAAGGGCCTCCCCAGCCGGAATCATGGAAGTGGGGGAGAGAGGGAGGGAGGGTCCGAAAGGGAAAACTTTCCATGCACTAGCCATAAGGAAAAATTGAGGATCCCATCCTCCCAGCTTTAAAGGAGTCTGGAATGGTGCGGTGGGGCCCAGTGGATAGGACAGATGAATGACTCAGTTCAGAGCACAGTTCCTTTAGCTCCGCATTCTGGGTCTGGGAGAGACATCTGAGAGTGACTTGAGGGAACACAGCTGTTCTTCTTAATGGCCTCAGAAGGTTGGGACTGCACTTGCAGACTGACCCTCCCAGACCTGGCTGTCGTGAATTTTCCACCCCTTTGGAACTCACTTTTTACATCTAGTGAGTTTTACCAGTAGCACTGTTAGCAGTAAACGGTGTGACCAATTAGGGGTCAGAGCAGGGTAATGTAGGTCAAGAATAGCATCTTTTGGCCAAAGGCTGCTGACCTAGGTGTCTGTTGTAATCTGTGGTTCTGTTCTGGGGGCCTGGGGAGAAAAAGGAGAGAGTCTCCGGCTCCCATTAGCCCCAGAAAGTTCACCAAAATTCTTACCAGAGTCTTAAAAAGAAGGTGAATTAATAAGCTTGAGTTCTCTGTCTGTGTATTATCCCAGCCCACATAATAAGTCTGATTTGTGGTGATGCTTCTCCAAGGACCACTCACTATATTCCTTCTGAAGTAAGCAAGCAGTTGCAAGAGAGACTCTGAACCAACTGCCTTGAAGGTCCAGCTTCCCTTAGAGCCTTCCCTCCATGTCGTCACCAGTGACACGTCCATAGGGCTGTGCCAACTCGGCCTGAACAATACACAAATCCCCCTTTCTGAACAAGGGGAGCACATTATTTTAGGCTACTTAGGTGAGCCTTCTAGAGATCCAGACAGAGGCTGAGCCAAGCTTGTCAACAACAGCTTTGACAACAGCTCCAATAAAAGCATCAATGATTGCAATGATTCTCATCATCAATGAGAGCAATGATTTCAAAGCCCAATACGAGTTGTCCAAATGGCATCTGGAATTGAAGAGGGCTTAACAGTGAAAACTCGCTCCACATCTCCCCCACCACCCCACCCCTTCCTCAGAACTGTATAGAAAGTCAACTGCCACCCACCCCCCAAGTCCAGCTCCGCCACACAGTGTTAGCAAGCAAAGTGCAGAGCAGGTCACAGTATTTCTAATTCAGATTAATGACCCCATTCAGCCTTGTCTCCTTAGCAGGAAATTAGAAAGTGTAGGAAGGAGCAAATAGTGATTCATAATGCGTGACTCTGGGTATTGGCAGTTGTGCTCGTTAAAAGCTAAGATATTGTTTTGATATAAAATAATTGAGTCTGACTTATTTATGGGATAAAGTGTTCTCCGTAATGCCAGATCCCTCTTGTAAAGCCAGCTGGTTCCATGCCCACATGTTCTCGAAGGATGGGAGAAGTGCCCTCTGCCCGGTTTGTGTTTGTCCGGCAGCTCTGTGGGAAACTGTCCTTTATGGTCATGGTCTGGTGGGGTGCTGTACTTCTCCTACACTCTGCTTTTGCTTCTGTGTCTCTTCTTCCTCCCCTGGGCCAGCTCACTCCACTTTGACCTAATCCTGGCCTTTCATAATCCAACCTGTTCGTCCATTTCTTCAGGGACCTTCTTCAATAAGGGGGTTTTGTCAACCATTTGCATAACAGAATCATGCCCTTTTTTTCCAAACCTTTTTCCCCTACTCCCTAACACACACTCACTTCCATTTGATTCACATAGACTTGTGTCTAAGATCAGACCCCCTGCGGACCTCGTGTAAATTCCATTCCTTCCCTACATCCCCCTGGACAGCCATGCATATCTGTCATTTCCCTCCTATGTCTCCAAAGCTTGTTTGTCACTAAAAGCTCTTCCTTTTTTCCTCTTTGGATTCAGCCCTTTTCCTCCATTTGCACACTCAGTATACAAGCTTGGTTCAGGCTCTTGTTTCAGAGGAAGACATGATTTCTTTAAATGACAGTCATGTGGAGTTCAGTCCCTGGGCATGTCCGATAACCCTGACCCTGGGGGGAATGCATGCTTTGTGTCTGTCCTCCAGGGGTGTGTCTACTCAGCTCACACACCAAAGTCATGTGGATGAGAACTGAGACAAGTTGGATGAGCTTTAGAAATAAGTGCAATCGAGAAGTCATTTCCAAACTTGGATGTGTACTCTCCTGGGGAGCTTTTTAAAAATGCAGATTCCTATTAAATCTGAATTTCATCTCCTACCATTCCCTCTCTTACACACCCTCCTTCTGCCTCCTGTCTCCTCAGTTCTCCTTGAATACACTGAGCACATCTCTGCCTCAGGGCCTTCATACTTGCTAATTCCCTGTTGGAACTCTCTTCACCTACACATCCACACTGGCTTGTTCTCTGCCCTGATGGATACTGTCTCCTCAGAGAGGTGAACACCCCACTAAGATAGCATCCCTCCCTCTGCCCACTTTTTTTTTTTTTTTTGTCTTTCTTTGGACCCCCGGTCACATTATATATTTGTTATTTCTGGTTAGTTGTCCCTTCTAGATAGTGAGCTTTGTGAGGGCCAGGATTTCTTCTTCTTAGGTTACAGCTCTATCCTTGGAACAAAAAAAGAAGCTTCCCATACAGTAGACACACCAGCAATGTCTGCTGAATCAGCGTATAAAAGATCACTCAGAGAAGCTGAGTTAATCCAGGAAGTCTTGTTCTAAAACAGTGGCTCTTAAAGTATGGACTCAGAATGAGCAACTTCAGCATCACATGAGAAATTATCAGAAGAGAAAATTCTTGGGCCTCCTACGGGTTCCTCTAAGTCACAAAGTGGGAGGCGGCCACGTATGTTTCAGCAGGTCCTTGGGGCGTCTCTCAGGCTGCCTAAAGCTTGTGAACCACTGCTCTGAGACATTAATTTGGTCCCATGTTCTGTTTGGCATGTTTGGCATAATTATCAAGGCAAAACAAAATCTGTGGCCCTCCCTGACATTTACGCTCATCTTAGACTATTCCCGAATTGTTTCGGGTGCATTGGATTAGGAACTAGCTTGTCATGGTGGTCCTCACGCATCCAGGAAGAGCTCAGTATGTATCAGCTGGTTAATTTTGTACTATTCCTTGGATATTCATTTGCGGGGGGGGGGGCTCTAAATTACATAAGGGAAGAGAAAATTTATATTATTTTACTTAGATTTAAGACAGTATATGTTTTATTAGAATATAGAAAAGACATTGCTTAAAAACACTTGTAGGATGGTTTTGACTCATTGTTGAATTACATAATAAAAAGTATTAAAGTAGTTAGGAACATGGGCTTTAATTTGGGCTGGATCAGGCTTTAATTTGGTAAAATGGGCTATAATACCTGCCTGAAAAATGAGTAGCACTGACACACGGTGAGTACTCACAGTAGTTAGTAATAGTGATAATAATAACTGGCATTTTAAACGTATAATATGTAATGTTTGTTATGCTGGTGTGTGTGTGTGTAATTATGTTCAGGCAGAAAGATGACAGTGAAAAGTGTATTTTAGAACAGTGGTTCTCACAAAGTGGTCCGAAGACCAGCAGCAGCAGAGCAACCTGGAAATTGTTAGAAATGCCCTTTTCTGGGCCTCACCCAGACCTACTGAAATGACTGTCCCAACGGGTCCACTACTGTTGTAGTAAGCCACCTAACGACTCTGATGCATGTTTCTCTTTGGAAACCCCACTCTAAAATCACACACACGCGCGTGCGCGCGCGCGCGCACACACACACACACACACACACACACACACACACACACACACACACACCCTCCCTGTGGAGTGCCTTTTTGGGGAACTAATGCAATAACACATGGAAGAAACAGGGTAGTCAACAACTGGAGAATTCCTGCAGACGAACAAGTGAACAGAATCTGAGTCATCTGAATTCGGAAAAGAGACCCAGTTCACGGTTTCTGTATTCAGCCCATTCCGTGGACTAGCTTCCTGACAGGTCTTTGAAAAATGAGGTCCCCACGAACAGCCGTCTCTCCCTCAAATGTTTCCCTGGCTGCAGCAATTAAACCACCAAGCAGGACACTGGACCTGATGTTCTGTTAACCCTTTGTCAGCTGAAGCCCAGAGGCCATCTGTCTCACTGGAGAGATTTTCTTTTCAACTTCTCTCCCCGCACCGCACCACAAAGGGAAAAGCTCCTAAACCATCACCTGGTCGAGTTTTTTCAAGTTTTGAGTTTCGTTTCCATGTCTGTGTAATTGAAACAGCCAGGTCAGAGGTCAGCAGAGGGGAAAGGTCATTACAAGCTAAACGTGGCTGCTGCATCTCCTTGTGCTTCTTCTTGGTGTCATGAAGACAAATAGCAATTGAAAAGAAAAAAATTCTCCCAATGACACTCTCCTTTCTCATCAGCCTCTGAGCATTTCTTAATGAAGTAGGCTCAGCCCCCTACGAGCCTGATGGTCTTCAGTCTGAGCAGAGCCTCCCTGGAAATGATGAGAATAGAGTCAATGGGGCCACCTGTCTGAGCACTTTTGTCCTGGAGTCCTTAAGGTCAGGTCTTTGCCCCAGCCCAAGTCCTCCCTCTTACCACTTAATGACAATATCAGACAAACACATGGCCTTCAGGGCCAGGCAGGACTGGGCCACTGGGCCACCACTTCCTGGTGACAGTGGTTTGTCTCCCCCTTTGTCTTTTTTTTTTTTTTTAAGATTTTTATTTATTTATTTGACAGAGAGATCACAAGTGGGCAGAGAAGCAGGCAGAGAGAGAGAGGAGGAAGCAGTCTTCCTGCTGAGCAGAGAGCCCGATACGGGGCTTGATCCCAGGACCCTGAGATCATGATCTGAGTGAAGGAAGAGGCTTAACCCACAGGTATCTCTTCCCCTTTGTCTTTGAAGAACATCCATTTTCTTATTGTCCACACACGCTTGATAGATTTACTGTGTAAATTTTTAATTCTAGACTAGCATCTCCCACCATCTACCATGGGATTTCTCAGCCAATTCGATGTGAATTTAAGCAAAATGTAATTCGGATCATCACCTTTTTTAAGCCACATCCGTTAGAACCAGATACTCTTTATTATGGAAAGACAATCCTGCCTTCCCGTTTCTCTATTTCTGAAGTTGAGGAGTTTTTGATTTTGGTGAACAAAATGGGGCCACCCCAAAATATCCAAACAAATGTCTCTTTAGAGATGAGAATCCCCGTACTCACCCAAAGCTGATTTTTGTGAGGTCTTCTTTTGTGATATTATTTTCAAATGTGAGTTTTAGTCACGTAAAGCATGAAAACTGAAATGGAGATGTAAGAGGTAGAGATATCTGATTTTATAGTAAAATGAGGATTTATTAATCAAATTTGGATTTCTACTCTGTTGATGCAGATGATAGAAGAAAGAATTGGACTCCTGCTTTTAAATGAAAATATGTGTATACACCAGCCAGTATGGACCCACTCCTGTCACATAAGGGCTCAGTGAATGCGATTTCTCTTCTCCTCTCCCTCTCAGGTGAGCGATATCCCTTCCACATGCCAAGAGACAGCCATGCTAAAGAGTGGACAGGAATCAAAACTGTGGTCAGTGATTTCCCATGTTGGCCTGTGGACATGTACAGGCAGGGTGGGCAGGCAGGGTTGGCGGGAAGGTTAGCCGAGTATCTGCAAAACTCTTAAATTCATATGTGTGTGCTCTGTGCAATGCACAGAGATGGACTCAACTCTATCTTTCCCAGAGTTCCTGGTCTTTCTCAAATATCCATATACACACTATTATAGACATAAAACACATATTTGTCTATAATCATACAAAATGAATAGTAATTTTTTGGACATGCTGCATTTTTCCAAACTGCTACCAAGGGATGTCTGAGGAATTTTTTGAGTTCAAGATTTCCTCATATTGACAAACAGGGAGCATTGCTATTCGATAGCATATGGCTGGAGGGGCTTTCCAGGGCTTCCCAGGTATGGTCCTAAGACTCTGCGATACTATTTAAAGTGCAGATTGCCTGGCCCCATCCCTGGCAGTCAGGATTAGGATTCCCCAGGGGAACTGGAAATCTGCCTTTTAAACAAACTTCCCAGTGCAAGTTTTCCCCATGCATTGGCACTAGACAACCGTGGGGTTAAGGGAATACCTTCATACCACCAGGAATCAGCTTCAGAAGGTCAAAGCTTTGTGTTTTCAGTTTCACCTGAAGATGGAATCTCTCCTTCCTCTTTAAATCCTTGCATACGGTCCAGAGACTTGCTAGAATATCTATCAATCATGTCAGATAGTCTATTGACAGTTTGAAAGCACGGGATCCCTGCTGGAACTCTCAAACAGCAACAAAAAGTGGTTTTGGATCATCTACAGAGGTGGCTTAGTCACATGACCGTTTGCCTGGATCGGTGTGTGCTGAAATGCCACGTAAATGAAATTACAGTGGGCAGAGGAGCTCGGATCTGAAATCATTAGTGACTCCTGGGGGCATTCACCTGGTTTGTGTGTATTTAAATATAATCTTCGATAGAATTAGGAAGCCTTTACCACCATCTGTGTTGCCATAGCAAAGTGCAGGCGCAGCAAATATCTGGCCTCTGTGTTAACACCCCCTCTCCAGCTGCCCGGCGGCTGGACATGTCTAATCAGTTCCAGCAGTCCTTCCCCTTGAACCAAGACAGCTATGCCTCAAAGTCCCCCGCCCCAGGTGACCGTTAGCAGATGGGATGACGGCACGATGAAATCTATCTGCTGCGTCCGGATGGACAAAGACATAGGCTCTGCAGTCAAATGGGATTGGAAAGCTCAAACCCCAGTTTTGCCATGTGGAAGCGGTGGGACCCAGAGTGGGAGATGTCGGCTGTGGAGGTAATAGGGCGGTCTCATTCTCCTTGTCTGCAGGAGCAGGGGGATGGTCCCCTTTCACAGGATTGTTGCAAAGGTGACAGAAAGAACCCAGGTGACTTGCTTGGGGTTCCTAGTTCACACTGGGTACTCAGTACAGTTTAGGTGCTTTGAATTTTAAATACAGCTTGAAAAGAAGCTGGAGTGATGAACACACGGAGAGAAGAGCCCATTTTGAGAGACAGCTTGGGTTCTATAAGAAGCATAGAGAACTTTATAGCAAAGTGCATCCGTACTGCAACCCCTTCTCTGGGATGATGGCTTATATGACCCGCATTTATTGAGAGCTTAATAAATTCCAGAAAGCGTCCTAAGCACTTTATGAGGAGTAACTAATTTAATCCTCACAAGAACCCTGTGAAGTCAATGTTCTTATCCCCAATTTATAGATGAGGCACCTGAGGCATAAAGAGGTTCAGTAACTGACCAGGGATGCACTTAGGCCGGTGCTATTCATAGTGAGCCCCCCACCCAATGCAAATTCTCAGGCCCCACCCCTGAGCCCCCAATCCCTAAACCCTGTGGGTGGGCCCAGAAATCTTTGTTTTCACAAGCCCTCCTGGTGATTCTGGGCACCTTACCCTGACAGATGGAGGAGGAGGGGTAAACCTGTGACCAACTGGGGGGCAGCCAGAGGGAATTAGAGAAGCCGTATCGTGTTAAGGACCTGTGGATGCCTTTCCACAGACTTTTCATTCCCATCTGTCTCTCTTCTAGTTAGCATCCTGGAATTCTGCGTGACTTTTTTTCCTGTTTAGGAGGAAGATTGGTTGGTTTGTGCTATTGTCTAGGAACTAGTGTGAAAAGCACCCAAGTCTCTTTGAAATCCCTGCTCTCCTTACTTCATGCAAAGGCGAGTTCCTGCATTTCCCCCTCTGCGCACTCTTGCCTTCTCCCTGTCCTTCAGTTCAGTAACTTCTGACCATCAAGGAAGGTTTCGAGGGGCACCTGGGTGGCTCAGTGGGATAAAGCCTCTGCCTTCGGCTCGGGTCATGATCCCGGAATCCTGGGATCGAGCCCCGCATCGGGCTCTCTGCTCAGCGGGGAGCCTGCTTCCTCCTCTCTCTCTGCCTGCCTCTCTGCCTACTTGTGATCTCTGTCTGTCAAATAATAAATAAAATCTTTAAAAAAAAAAAAAAAGGAAGGTTTCGAGCACTCTCTGCTGCATGAACCTTAAAGGGCCTTAGTTGGAGGCCTGCAGCACATATTAGAAATTACAATAAAAATCTAAATGTGTTAAGAAGCCCAGTGCTAAGGATTGCCCAGTCACTGCTTCACTGAATCTTTGTAAAGATTTTAATGTGGCTCCCATTGTTACCCACCCCCTACCCCTGACCCCTTGCAAAGGAGAACACTACTCACCCTTAGCTTTGGGAGGGATCTCACCTGCCCAGCACGTGAGCCATGGGGCCAGGATTTAACCCCAGGTCTGTCTGACACCCAAACTCACTCTCTTAGCCACGCACTTTATAAGGAAAGATGGATGGAAATCTGAGGCTGCTGACGTCACGAAGGTGGAAAAGCCAGAACCCAGCTAGAGAGCAAATGGCTGCTGGGATTTAGGGACTTTTCCTCGTGATTTCATCCTGATCTGTGTTTAGCTCCAGCACATGAGCATGAACCCCAGAAAGCTCTCAAGCTCATATTTGTTGCCTGGGTTCCAGCCAACAGCTCTTTAGCTTCAGGAAGACAGGGAAACTGCGCGGACCTGTGTCCTTTGTGGGACGTCCTTGTAGGGTGCTGGGGTGCTCTGGGGAGCCCACCTCATGACCTCCGGCGAGCTGGGAGATGAGGGAGGAGCTATCCCAAAAGACCGCGTGTCCTTCCCCAGTGACCTTGGGGGTAATGTGTACTTTGGGGGAAGAGGAAAGAAGGAAAGGGATTCTCTCTGAGCCTGAACAGGTTGGCTCAAGCCTGTGTCTGTTGCTTTCCCACCACCCCTTGCACGGATTTGTTGACTTCCACCAACACAAGTTGGGAATACAGGAATACCCCGTCACAACACATTAAAAAGGACATAATGAAACCCAGCCATGGGTTGCCCTGTATTTCTGGAATGCAGCCAGCCCTCCTTTCTCTCATGTTGGCCACACGGACCTTCCCTAGCTTGCTTTTTGCTTCCCCAACTCCAGCCTCCTTCACTACAGTGTTGTAGCGCCCTGTGTTCATTCATTCCAGACTTCCTTTTCCTAACAACCAACATTGGACCTTCATCCCCAGGCCTCACTCTCGGCCTGCTCTGGGCATGCTTATGAAGTTGGTCCCGGGGCCCATGCACCCCATCTGTGGGGGCTATCACAGAGTTCTAGCGCTGTGCCAGAACAGGGAGTTGGAGGGTGGGGGATCAAATACCTTGTGGTGTGGAAATTTCCCAGCTTCCAAGATCTGGACAGTGGACCTGAAACTCCAGTAGCTAAGAATCTACTGGGGATTTTGTTAAAAATGCAGATTCTCAAGTCCCTTCTCCCTGAATTCTCATTCAGTAGGCTTGAGGTGGAACGCAGGAATCTGGATTTTAATGAACGTCTGGATAGTTCCTGTGCTTCTCTTTGGAGAATAGAGGTTTGCTGGAGGCATTGTGGTGTCAGACCATATCACACTGAGCCTTTGGTTAGCAGGAGACCTGAGAGAGTTTGGGGGGGTGTGTTGGGCTGTTGGGGGCCAGGGGGTGGGGAGCAGTGGTGCCAAACTGATGCCCAAACTGGGAACATCAGACAGTACTGTGGGAATCAGGGGAACAAAATGGCGATGGGCATCCTCATACACTTCCTCCCCTTCTGTTCTTTTCTCACCACTTTCTCTTCCAAAAGGAATTTCTTCACAGGATCTCTTACAAGGAAACTCCATTATATATAAAACAGCTGTCAACAAAGCTTTGCCAGTTGGGTCTGAGGGAATCTGAAGGGCTCCAAGCTGACCTCTCTTCTACTTCCTCCCCTGAGGAAGCACCTAAGGTAGACCCATGGACACTTCAGGATTCTTTCAGGATTCCTTTGAAAACGGTCTTAATCTAGCCCCCATTTTACAGATGAAGAAGCTGAGACCTGGAGAAGTGAAGTGACTTGCACAGAGCTGGCTAGAGACATAACTGCATGACTTCCGGACTCTCGGGCCACTGAGATTTTCCAGACAGCCCATTAGAACACCGGCGACCAGTGTCGGGCCCCTAGGCGTTCTTGGGGACGGAGGGGTGAGCTGTGGCCTCATAAATGAGGTTAGGCAACCCTGGATATAGCCTAGTTAAGCAGGTTTCTTTATTGCAGGATTTCATAGCCTCCTGAATATTCTAATGGGAGCTGTGAATTACCAGGAAAGGTCATGGAGGCAGAATTTTCCAAACTCATTTAATAACACACACTTTCTCCTATTTTGTAATGCATCAGTGTCTCAGCAGACACTGTTGTAAGGAGTACTGCTTGGGGGAGTTGTTCCCTTGGGAACAGGGACGGTCCATAGTCACCAAACATTAGAATCTTTCGAGGGTTATCCATCACACAGGCTTGCTCTGGACCAGCCATCTCTGACAGCTCAGGGGCCGCACCTGGGCTCCAGGTGCACCCATGAGACCCGTTCCACGAGAAGGAAGCCACGGGCCAGGAACATTTGTCGGCTGGCTGACACAGTGGGCGTCAGGCCTACTGCTAGATGCAGACATTTGGCTCTCGGAATCACTTCACCCAAAGGACAGCATTGAGGACATCGGGAGGGCATGATTAGCTCAGCGTCTCGGTGAAGACACCAGGATCGCTACCGGCGAGGATGGAGCCAGGGAAGTGCCGCCGAGGAGGCAGTTACGGGGAGCACTCACCAGCCACCTGCTCCTGGAGCAGACATGGTACCAGGGAAGTCCGCAGAGCCAAGAGGTGCGGGAGCCCCGGTCCGGAGTCAGGCCGGAGCTGACTAGTTAGTCCAAGGGACATTATGCTGGCAGCTGCGCCTTTTCTGCCCTTTTTTTGAAGTGGTGGCTGTGATTTGTGGACATTTGCAGCCCATCCTTTGAAGGCTACCTACAAGTGAGCAATGTAGGTGCTGTCTGCAGATGAGTCGGAGACTTGGTAAGGAAAGGAGGCTAGAGAAGAAGCAGGCACTAAACCAGAGTCTGGGAAAATGGGAAGGGTGGTTCAGACCAACAGGGATTATTAGATCCCTGTCATATAACCTTAGTTCTGAAGCCGATCACCCAGCGAGTGTTCCCAGGGAGGGCGACGGTGAAGGAGGGTGCTTCTCATGGCTGGATATTTGCAGGGTGGGGCGTCCTGCAAACCCTGGGCCCGGAGTAGGCCGAAAGGCCCTCAGCCCAGGTTGACCTGTATGGTGGACAATTCACCAAGCGCACTAAGTTCCCATGTCCTGCCTAGTAATCACGCACTGAAGAAGATTTGGTTCCAGGTCTGATTTTATCTTACTCTTTAATTTTTTGCATGATAGAGAAATAAATACGTGTCCATTATTAGTGAAAGGCACCAGAGTGTATGTTTATGAGCAAGGTCTTCAGAAATTGAGTTTGAGCCCAGAACTCAGAAGCTGTATGATTTTGGGCATGTCCTTTACCATTTCCTGTTTTGTAAAATGAGAAAAATAATGATATCTGGCCCCAAGTAGTTGTCATGAGGAGTCAATGAGACAATTTAGATAATGTTCTTAGCAAAATCTCTGACATGTAGTAAGCACTTAGATTTTAGCTATTATTATAATTGTCATAATTACCAACCCAGATGATCTGTTAAAAAATGTTTTAGTATATTCCCTTTCAATCTCCTAATAATTTAATCCTGCATTTATATTTTTAAATAGGTAGGATCAGATTAGACCTATGTAATGTTGGGTCCTGCTTTTTTCAATCGATTTTTGTCCTATGTGCTGAGTTTCTAATGGGTAGAGATAAGGGGACCGGTTTGGGAGTAAGAAGTACTGGGTTAGAATTAAGCTTTACCACTTACAGACCCAGCTGTATGGCTTTGGGGAGGCTACTTATTTTTTTTATTTTTATTTTTTAAAGATTCTATTTATTTATTTATTTATTTGACACAGAAGAAAGAGCAGAAACAGGAGGAGTGGCAGGCAGAGGGAGAGGGAGGAACAGGCTCCCTGAAGGGCAGGGACCCCCATGCAGGGCTTGAACCCAGGATCCTGGGATCATGACCTGAGCCAAAGGCAGACACTTAACGGCTGAGTCACCCAGGCGCCCCTGGGAAGGCTGTTTAAACCTGCTGAGACTCAGTTTATCAGCTGAGCTAGTGTGATCATTGAGTTCCTCCACAAATGGTTATGGTAAGGGAACTGAGTTAACTATAGGTGTTAGTTAAGCTGACCTATGAGCCTGGTGTCCAGAGCAGCTGGTTCTATTGTTTGCAAACAGTTTTTTCAGGAACCCCAAGGGTTCCAAAGGTGCACCCTTGGGATCAGCGAGTGGGAGAGGGCTGGGCAACACTCTGTGTCTGCTTGTCTCCATGGTTCAGCCCTTCCAACTGTCAGCTGCAAGTAGAGCCCCTCACTTCTATTTTAGATATTGAAATTTACATGCAATTTTATTTGAAGACTGTCATAGTGCTTAAAAACAAATTTGAGTATTGTTCCTTTAGAGAATGATACCTAAGCAGGGTCCATTCCACATATTATAGCAGGGAATATTCCACATATAATATTCCACATGTTATAATACTTCGAGGGGGTTAGATATCACTGCAATTAATAGCAGCATGCAGGAAATATGACTAGAATTGCTCAAAAAGGCTCTGTATCCACGAACTGTTATTAATGGAGGGGGCTTCTCCACCGTGGAGCTACTCATCTGGGCTGAGACATTGTCATCAGTATAGAGGTCTGTTATCGCAGCTATCACTGTGTTTGCCCTGCATGCCTCTTGACCCACCTCCTTGTGGCAACGAAACCCCTAATTTCACTCGGGAGCCCTTTCCGAGTGCTTTAGGGTGAGCATAGGACACAAGGCCAACTAATTAGAATACGCAATCCACCCAGCCACATGATTAAGCTAGGTCAGCCAGAGTGCACGCTGGGATTTGTACTGGAATTATTGGGACCACGATCCCTAAAAGCAATGTGAATCTAGCGCTGCTGGTGACCACTTGGCTAACACACAAGGAAGCCGCACCTTAAAATGAAGCTGAGACCAAAAAAGGCAGAGCTAAGAAATGGTGCTAGATTTCTGAGGACATTGTCTAAACTCCTGGACCCAACAATGCCTGGAGTCAGTTTGCCCCTTGAACTTCCTGTCTATGTAAATTTCCTTTGTGGTTTAAGTGTGAGATGAGTTTCTGTCTGTTACATCTGAGAGTTACAGCCCAATCATTGCATGATTCTTGCTGATGGATGTTCTGAGCAGTGCTGTTGGGGAAAGAGAAGAGAGTGGGGCCCTTCCTTGGGGAGCAAACAATATGGAGAGTTGCTACAGAGCTGTGGAGGCCACTTGGAGGCACTGGACCCCTGATAGGGGACAGGAGGGGTAGAGCACAAAAGAGGCGGGAGGGGAGGGGAAAACTACTTCCCACTGCTACCCTGAGATGTGAATACCTGTCCTTTGAATGCCTCATTCCTGGGTATCTAACCCCCCAGACGCATTCTGCGTCCATTTCCTTGCACATCACTGAAGATCCATCTAACACCGTATCAGAAACACCTTGTAGGTGCTGTGAGCACCAGCGAGGGTGGGAAGTGGAGAGTGGACTGGCTGGAGGGTGCTCTGGGCGGGACGGACAGACAGCAAAAGGGCAGTAGAGCCTGGAGGAGATTGTAGATGGGAGAACAGTGATGCTACTCCTGGATCAGAGACAGACAACTCCCAGAGGCAGAGAAGATCCAGGGAAGCAATGTCACAAAATGTCAGAAGTCCCTCCGCATTGGGATCTGTGCCCGTCTTTCAAATCTGGCTGGTTGATTAAATTCTTCTTGTGATAAAAGTGTCAGGCAAACCTCTAGTCACCAGAATTCAGCACTTAAAGGTTATTAGTATTTCTAAAGCTGACAGGTCTGAGTTTGTGTTCTGAGTTGTGCACTCCCTGTATGTTAAAACAATTAAAAATCAGTCTCATGTGCCTTCTTCCATTCTCCACCCGACCCCCCAAGAGGGTGGTATTAGAAATCTGGTTCACACACATCAGCCTCAAATTTCTTTTCACCTACTGCCATTTTACTGTCCCAAGTGAGAGCAGGGGTAATCAAGTTCCTGGCAGGAAATGGTTTTCTTCCGTGAATAGCCAGAGTATTCCTGAGTCGCTGTTGCTGAGAGAGGGGCAGGCTGGGGTATATATCATCTAAATGGAGGGCTGGGCCCAGCAGCTGGTTCTTCACTGAGGCTATCACTTATTTCCATGGTTCCCAATGGCAGCTTCAATAAGATCTTGGGGAAGGATAACCGGGAATAGAATCAATGTTGCAGCTGAAATAAATGCAAATAAAAATCTGCAAGATCACCTGCCCCGGAGCAGTGCGTGAAAGCAAACATGCTTTCTGTTAATAGACTGGCCGGTTGTAGGAGGGTGATCCCATTGTTAGAAACTGCCTATTGTCACAGTCCTGATACGGTAACGACTTCTTTTCTTCCCTCTGAGGCTGGATAAATCAGAGACCAAAAATATCCTTAACATAAATCATCCTATTCCAGCATTTGACAGCCTCGGTCTCAAACTCAATTAGTCACTGGGCACAAGGAAAGCCGAGATCATCACAGATTCACACATGTTTAATGGATAAAGCACGACTGGGGAGAGATTTCTTCCATTTAATCTCTGCTGTTCAATGTTCGTTAGTAGATCACATGTCTATTAAAATAAATAGGATGGTAGAAGTTTCTTTTGGGCAGGGTAAAGCAGATGTGTTCAATTTAAAAAGATAGAATGAATTGTATTCCAGAGAGATATAAAAAAGGCAGAGCAAATGAAAGAGTCCCAGGAGGATACAAAGGGCATTTAATCAAAAAGCTTGTCTCATGGCTTGGTGAGGACCCTTTCAACCAGGGAGCTGATCTCTGAACCCAGGAATCTGAGCACTGGCACAAAACCGGACCTTTAGGGTATCAAAATCTGGTTCAGATACTTCCGGAGAAAGTGCTAGACAAAAGACTAGGTTTCACTGGGACTAGAAAACTTGAGCTGCCCGGATCATTCCTACTAATCCTGTTCAGCGATTCTCTAGGCAGTGAGGTCTCCACATCCTGTGTCCTCTTTCTTGCAGTAAGAGTGATTGTCATCATTTTATTACACCAAGAAGGGTTTATCGGTGGTTTCGGCATGCCATGCTGCTGATTGGTTCCAGGCTGGGGACGTGAATACAAATCAGGTCTGGGAATTGGTTTTAGACAGTACCTTTCTCTTTAACAATTCAGAATATTTACCTAAGGCCTTGTAATTGCTTTGCTTGTCCAGGTCAGCATTGTCTGGTTTTGCTGCTGCTTCTTTTTTTTTTTTTTTTTTTTTTTTTTTTTTGATTTATTTATTTACTTTTAGTAATCTCGACACCCAACGTGGGGCTCCAACTCACCACACTGAGATCAAGGGTTGCATATTCTTCTGAATGAGCCCCCCCCCCAGGCACCTCCTTTCTTCTGTTCTTAAGTTTGAAAGCAAAGAGACAATGTTTATGCATTGTTGAGGGTAATGCTGTATAAAAACGTTCTTCAGGGCATCTGGGTGGCTCAGGCTGTTGAGTGTCCAACTCTTGATTTTGGCTCAGGTCCTGGAGCTCAGGGCTGTGAGATGGACCCTGCATCAGGCTCCACACTGGGCATGAAGCCAGCTTAAGATTATCTCTCCCCCTCTCCCTGTGCTCACCATTCCTCCACCCCTGCTCTCTCTGTCAATAAAAGAAAAAATGAGGTTCTTAGGATTATAACAATCCTCCTCATAGGTTTCTAAGGTTGTTCTGAGAAGTCACAATGGCCCAATGGTGGGTAAGTACAGGAATCCTTTTTAATATGGAAATACTGAGACCCATGGGGTTGAACAGTTAATGCCAGATTGTCTAAATCTCAGGCCTGACTCCTGGCCAGCTAATGTTGCCCAGCTAAGTAACAGGAAGTGGGTTAGATTTTGCAGGGTCAAGGCTAGGGTTGTGAGTTCCTATCAGGGCCCATAGGGGACCCCAGGAACCCAGAGGACAGACCAAAACAATGTCTGTCGCTGAAATCTTGATGATGGAAGAAGATGTTTAAACATCATGTTTACAGGGGCTAAAAACAGGGATTAGATTCAGAGGTCAGAGTCAAAAGTCAAAATTGAGAAGAAGATGGATCTGAGTATGGCAAGCTGGAAATGCTCAGGATTGGGGACAATTGTCTGACACTGCAGCTGGGCAGGACCTGGGTGGTAGGGCTTACCAAAGGACCAGGACTGGCTCTCCTGGAAGCAAGTCCTTAGCAGGACCTTTCTTTTACAGGATTTTTATGTGCCTACCCAAACTCGGGAAGGCTTGTCATTTGAAATCTAACAAGTTGAGGTACAAAAAAAGAGATAAGAAAATCAGGTACTAAAGTTATTCTCTTTCTTGTTCTTATAAGTGTTTTAGATTTGGCAAGATGGAAGACAGGTTAAATAAATCACTTGGCTATATCAAATTGACTTTCTGTTTCTGAGTCCTTTTAGACATGTATTTATTTTAGCCAAGGTTATTTGTTCATGGTTTTCTCTAAAAGTATCCATAAGAATTCCTGTATATAAAGAACTGGGGCATCAGTTCAAATGCATGGTCCACTTGGGCTACCATTTTATTGGCTAATAGTGGGCTGAGGGACATCCACAATGTGATATCTCTTCCTTCCCTCACACCCATCTGAGTGTTCCCAGTCTTAAAGATCTGAACTTCATTAGTCCATCCAATCGGGAAGTGGGGTAAAACTTTCCTCCACCCTCCTAGGGTCTCCATATGGGACTGACATAATAGAAAAACAGGAGAAACATATGAATTTTATGTATATATGAATATATGAATAAAAACTATCACAAGAGAAATGAAGATCCATTTGAACAAAGAACAAAGAACATTTGAACAAAGAACAAAGAGAAGGACTTATGGAAGGATACTATATGGGGGACTAGAGGAAAATAAGAGTTATTTTAACCAAGGTCTGTTTTTACAGATTTCTCTTGGCCTTGACTCCCTGTCCCTGGAGATGAGAATATTTCTTCCTTTGGTACGGAGAGGGCATGTTTCACCTGGGAATTTTATTACCTGTTTGCAGGAAGGAAAAATGAAGGTTAGAGTGTCTTTCTTGTACCTACTGTTTCTCAAGTGCCCTTACTCAAAATAGTCAATATGGTACCATGTTCTGAACTCCTTTATACCCAAACTTAAAAAAAAATTTCCTGCTAGTTCTGTTTTGGGGGTATCAAGTTTATTACTCTGTGCAAGAAGCCAAAGATTTCCTTCTTTTGTACTGAAGCAACTAAAAAGTCCCCAGAAGGTGACATAGAGCTTGATGTGCAGACCCCCATCCCCATGCAAATGTTGAAGGAAGACAGAAGCCCCTGAAATCAGGAGGCTTGTGAACGTTGAGGTGAAACAAGAGGCCCTTGGAGTCTCCAGGAGTTCAAAGCAAATCTCAGTTCTTGGAAGATTGAATGACCTACCTCTCCCTATTTTCCTGGAAGCTCCCTGGCATTTGCACTGGAATTACCACATGCTGGGATACCCCTCAGCCCCAGAAAAACTGGGACCATTGGGCACTCTATTGGAAGACTGCAGTGTTGGCCCATCTCAGATGTCAAGGCATCTCTAGATCTCTTCTCTTCCATGTTCCTAAGTTGCTTTGTAAGCTGATCGTTATCTGTATGTTACTGGTTAACCTCCTACAAGTCTTGGCTTGAAATTTATGAATGAAGTTTGGTAACACCTCTTCTTGGGCTCCATAGCTCCTGCAAAGAGACTTGTCTTGGTCACTGCTGTAAGCCTGGTACTTCTTTATGGACTCAGCGGCTCATGTAACTCACATACTTGTGCACATGAAGCTGAAAAATGAATATTTGTTGTCCTATCTGGCTTGTGGCATTTGAAGCAATGTATGGCCATCTTTTCTTCTAAAAAAATGGGGATATTAATCACATTAACCCCATAGAGTTGTTTTAAGAATTAAATAAGTTAGTACAGGAAAAGTGCTTAGAATGGGGACCAGCACAGAATAAATGCTAAATAAATATTAGGGAAAAAAGAAAAAATTACATAATACCATAGAAATACAGGTTCTTGGTAGAATTGTCCTTGTCATCCTCATTTGCCAATTCCTGTGGCCCAGGGCTTTCAGGCTGTAAAGCAAACATATTGAAGGTTAATATGAAAGTAGTTCAGAATTGGTGAGGGTTTGCCCAAGGAAACCTAACCTGGGAGTCAAGTGGCCTAGTTCCCCTACCACTTAACTGAAGCTGTAGGCTCATATCCTTAGGAAACCAGTAAACTGTGCCTATAAATCACCAGACCATCAAAACCACAAGTTGGTGCGGTGGCCCGTGGGTGAGGCTTCGACCACCAGAGGGAGCTAAAGGAACAAATCACTGAAAACCCAACTCAAACCGGATTGGTTGCCGAGGAAACTTTTAAGTGTTCAGGTAAGCGGAACTTTAGAAGATCATGCAACTGACCTTGAGGGTTAATTCAGCTGTAAGAAGGAAGGGAGTTAGAGGCAGATGTTGATCTTTTCTCCAGGCAGAGAGCAGGGAGTTAATAGTGTGGGGATGGGTCTGTGGCGCCCGTCTCTTACCGGAAAAAGCCAGGGTGCCCAATCCCAGGAGTTTACGGAAGCTCACAGCAGTGGGGAAAGAATATCGCCATAGTAAGCAGGGCTTGAGCTAGGTTTCAGAAGCTGGAGAATAAAGGTCTTGGAACCCAACACCTGAGATGAGAGCAGGTAAGGATACCTCAGTCAGATTCAAGGTGGTGGTTGGTCGGGCTCGGTGTTACATGTTTGCATATTGCCGCGTGCAGTAAAGGGGTCAGATTCCCCCAGAGAAGCTGTTCCGGGCTTCCCTTCCAGGAGAGTAACAGGAGTTCATGCAGGTAATAACTGATGAGGGTTCTAGCTCCAAGGGTATCAGGTAGCCAGGCCGGTCCCAGGAGCTCTGGGGCAACAAGGGCAACAAGACCCATCCTGGTAACACCTGTCTGGGTAGTACTGGGGCTCCTAATCCACTGCCAGACTTGAAGCAGGGTTTGGTTCTTCCTGGACCAAGGCTGGTGAGATCTTTGCTCACTTTCTTACTTTTCTCAGAAGTTAAATTCAAATTTCTAAGCTCATGTTTCCCAGTGCTAGAGGCCTTTCCCATCTCATTTACTGGCTTCTTTGCTTGCCAATAGCCTAGAATCACCTTCCTAAGATAGGGGCCATGCTCTACCCCCTCGCCCCCACCGCATGGCAAAAGCAGCCAGTTGGGAGACAGAACATATAGGCTGAAAATAAGGTACTAAGTGGTTGAGTGCTATTCCTTCCAAAATCATTAAAAGGGAATGGTCAAATTTCATTGAGTGTGGAATATTTGCAAATAGCTTTTCTAAGGGAAATTTTAAAAACCCGAACAACTCTGGAATGGGAAGATGATCCAGGAAGATGGTGCTATTGGGAAGGGATTGTCATAAGGAGGCACTGAGACTTTTTTCTCTTGTAAGCTGCAAACTGATCATGAGATTATATTTCTGGAGAATGATTTTCTAAATGTATTTTAAATGGCAATGTGACAGCATTATTGGATGAGCTGTGATTTCAAAGTTTCATCGTTTTGAAGGGCAGGACTCAGTTTTAACACACAACAGTCTGGTGTGTCTAGAGCAAAACATTCTAAGGTGTTTATGACACATTCTATGTAGAACCTAAATGATTGTTTAAATTGTAGAAAAATCAATGAATATGTTAGGTGGGTGTTTAACATGAAGTTCCTCTTCTTTATCTGTGTTTGGTAAACAAATGCTCCCCCACACGCTCTTCACTCTGTTTTCTGCGTTGTCTGCCCTTTGCAGGCGGAAGGTAACCGAAAGTTGTAATGGGGTGCCATCTACTGGGGAAAGAGAACAATAGAGTAAAAAAAGATTTGATGGGGGGGGTCTCATTTGCAGAGAAATGAACTTACAGAAAAGAGAACTTGATGACGATGTAAAAGCAAACATGGAAAAAGAAGGGAAGTACCTTTCGTTTACTCTGAAAATTCTTTTTTGAACTCTAATGTGCTTCCTTTGATAAGATAGTGTATTTAACATTAGGTCAAACATGAGTTGTCAGAAGAAACCCTCAGTCTATACTTAACACCTTGAAACTGTCAAAGGGCTGAGTCCTCTGCGATCACCCAGTCCAGTGCCCTCAGGTCCCACATGGGAAGCAGGGGCTCAGAGAGGAGAAGAGATGCTCCGTGTTCCCGGCTCCGTGTCCTCCCAGCACCCGGATGGTCTGCATTTAGATGACTGGCCGTTTGGCTCAACGTAATGACTGAAGAGATATCTAGAAGTTATCCAGGGCGCAAACCGTCCTCTTGCTTGCCAGACAGACTGTCAGAAAGTGTCATGATTAGAGTTGCTCCTTTGAGTGGTAACTAGTGCTCCTTCATTTGCCCTTTGTCTCCACAAACACCTTCACACACATAGGGTTCTCTGATGAGCTGTTATTTCCCTGCTTATTAGAAAATAACCAGCAGAGCTGCTGATTTAGATCTAATTCTAACCAAGAGAGGGTGATGGGGAGAGAGAGCCCTGTGAGAATGACCGTGGCATCCCAGAGGCAGTGAGAGCCTGGGAGGAAAGCTGAGTCTCATAAGGCATGTGCTCTGGGCTCCAGAGTTCTGAGAGAAGCAGGTACTTGGAAGGAAGGTCGTGCACAGGGGACGGACGGAGAACTCTCAAAACCTCAGAGGTGACTCTGGAAATGGAAATACACCCAATGACGAGTAATTAACTTAGGGAAACCAGAGTGCTTCCATAGGAGCTCACCCGTGAGTCCTGATTTCAAGAGAACATTTACAAGAGAAAGACATGAGTGCTTGAAGCCAGAGAGGAGAGGCAAGACCTCACTCCTAAGAAGTGCTTAGGGCAACAACAGCCATAAAATGACTTTCAGAGTTAGTCCCGCAAGGGGTGGGGTCGTGCGTATGGCTCTGCTGCTTGGAGGGATTCTTGTGTTCTGGTCGAGAATATAAAAAAAATCAGAGCTCCTCACTTGAGTTCATCTTCATTTTTTTTGCAGCAAAGAATGATCTCTGGGTTGAAAAGCACAGAGCAAACATTGATGAAAGGGGAAGGAAGCCCAGCCCGGGGTGGGGGGGGGGAGCTGTGTATCTCTCAGATGGTACCAGAAACGCCTCTGGATGCTCCCGGCACTTGGTGTTTTACCTGCGTGATCTCATTTAATTTGGCCAATAACTCCATTCCTCTGTGGTTTCAGGCACTGTCTTATTTAGTTACTAGGAGCCTTACACTTAGGTGAAGTTAATTTGTTGAAGTTCTGTGTCATTAGAAGGAGGGAAGAGGGAAAATCTGGTGGCTCCATCTGCAGCCAGAGAGTGGAGCTCCCCAGGGAGGCCAGGTCTCCGGACAGAGACACGGGACACCCTGGCTTCTGGGCAACATGCAGACGGGTAGTGGGGAATCCAGGGATGGGAAAATGGGTTTTTGGCTTTAAAGTTTAGTTGTGTTTTTGTTTTGTTTTATTTTTTCCTAAAAAAGGAGACTAGATAGAGATTCTACAAACTTCAAAGTAGCGTGTTTGGGGTGAATGAGGGAAATCCTAATATAGACTGCTGAAGGATTACTTTAAACCCCTGGGAAAGGAAGCCTTTGCTCCAAGCACCCCACAGGGGTAGTTTTAGAAAATACGGGGTCCTGCTCTGTGCCTGTTGCTTGGCGGACAGCCTGATAAACAGAGTCCCCCCCCCCCCCCCCCCCCCCCGACTCAAAGGAGTGACCAGCAAGGGAGACAGGCACACAGGTATCTCCACACTGTGGAGGCACCAGGTAGTGCAAGGTCAGCAGCACAGTGTGAAGGGGTTTCCTGGGGGCTCACACATCCGCCTCGAGGCAGAGAGGCAGAGAAGGATCCTGGGGCAATGCGTTCCTTTTCCTTTCATTGAAAAGATTTTCTGAAGTAAATTTCTGTTACATTTCTAGATGAACTATATGACTATATGGCATTGCCTTTTTAAAAAGCCATAAATGGTCAAATAGTGGCAATTTCGTAGGTTCTGACCTAACCCAACGTCTGAGAAGTTCAATAGCAGGACAGACACGTGTTAATATGGAAGGGGCAAGAGTTCTCTGCTCTGCATCTCCCCTCCCAGACTTTTCTCCCCAAGGCTGCCTCCTTCAACTCCTGGAGCCCTTTTTAGCTATTTGTAGCTACTTATTGCCACCTAATATGTTTTGCTGTTGCTTCTTGACTTTCCGTTTTAACACTCTGCATTGAATTTCTGTTACAAAGATAGGGCTTTAGCTGCTCTATGTTTCTACAATCATAAACGTCTGCATTCCCTCACACTTACACTGCTCTGTTACAATTTCTGGTGAAATCACAATGTTGGCATTGTTAGTGGGGGGTGGGGGAGCCTGTTCCCTGCTCCTATTGTCTTCTTCCAGGAGGTGGGATTTCCCCTAAACATTCTGGGTTCTTTCTTGCCCTTCACTTGGTGGTTCCTCCCTTCTCTCTAGGCGAGAAGGAGCAGCTTCATCTGGATGGTAGATTAGGATCAGCCCTTTGTCCTTCTGCCGGCTGGAAGCTCTTTGTTGCCAAGGAGCAAGCTTTGCCTGGAGCACTGCCTGCCTGGGTGGGGAAATCTGCCTAATTCTGGGGTTCAAAGCCAATTTGGCTCTCAAAACTAAGCTACATTAGCCAAATAAACCTTTATCATGAAGAAGAAAAACAAAGTGATCTGAATTCCTACTTTTATTTATCAAATTATTTAAAACTTGGGTGGGGAAGAAGAGAATGATTTATAGGGTTGCTCGGAAGGACCCTACAATTAAATTATAATTATGTACTTCTAAATTTATCCTTTTCCTGTAGAACCCTCTCTTTTCTTTAAAGCTGTTGATTGGCTGTGTTTATTTATTCACTTAGCTCATCCCTAAAGGCCTGAAGTCTGAAAATTATCAAGTCGTCTCTTCAGGTCATTTCTGCACACCCGCACTCCTGCATGTCCCTCTGACCTTTCGACCTTCCCTAACTTTCACATCCCTCCTCCCCCTTATTCCTGTCCATCCTGTAGCTCTTGGCTCTTTACTCTCTGGGCCTGAAGCTCAGCTGTTACCCAGAGACTCTCCTTACCAGCCCCCTGGGCATTTTGCTTTCTTCTTTCTGGTGTTGAATCCCATTTTTTTTGTTTGTTTGTTTGTTTAGATGACATGACTTTCCATTTCTTGGTCTACAGTCTACCCTCACACTTAACTAATGATTTTGCTGACTAAGGAATTCTGTGTTGGACAGAATTTCCCTTAGACTCTGAAGGCCCTTCTCCATTGCCTTCCAGAATCCTAGAGTTATGAAATTTCACAGGGACGGAAACCTGGTAGGTCTATTCAATGTAGAAACATATTCTCTGATGTTCTGGGAATTTTATTGCAGTCTTTCTTTTTTAAAATATTTATTTATTTGAGAGAGGGGAGGGGTGGGGCTGAGGGAGGGGGAGAGAGAATCTCAAGCAGACTCCATGCTGAGTGTGGAGCCTGACACGGGGCTCAGTCTCATGACCCTGAGATCATGACCTGAGTCCGAACCAAGAGTCAGATGCTTAGTCGACTGCACCACCCGTGTGCACCTGCATTACTTCTTTTATGAGGTTCTGCTCTCTGTTTTCTCTGGACTCATCTACCCACCTATCCATGGAACTTCTGTTATTTTGCTGTTTAACCATCTGGATTGATGCTCCAATTTTCTTGTCTTTTTTCTTATTTCCCATCTCTTTGCCATTTTGTTTTCTTTCTAGGACATTCCTAGACTTTGCCTTTTAATACAGAGCATTGTATTCATTTCTCTTGTTTTTAGTTGACCTTCTCACTCCTCCCTCTTCTGTGTCTTGGGTCCCTTGAGTCCAGAGCCTGAGTCCTGAGCCCAGAGTCTGAGACCTGCCGCTTCTGTAGGAAGGAAACCACTTGTTGGTTCTCATCAGTAGAAAAAAAATTTTAAGTATGCAAGGTGATGAATATTAACTAGACTTACAATTATTTTCCGGTGTATAAAGATATGGACTCATTCATGTTGTACACCTGAAGCTAATATAATGTTATATGTCATACCTCCATTTTTTACATTACATTACGATTTTTTACATTACATAAAAAAATAAAAAGAGGAAGCATGAGTCTTAGGCTCTTCGGATTTTACACAAGGTTATCAATCCTATTTCTAGCTCAGTTGAACTGAAGCATGGAATAAGGATACCTCTTAGTACCCATCATTACTCAATTCCTTTCAAAACCAGGACAAGAGAAATAATGGAAAACAACCTGAAGGCTGTCCATCCATCTATACTCTAACGTTTGTCCCTGAATGAAGCCTGTCAGAGAATTAGACTTGGAAAGCATTTTTGCGTAGCTCATGTAAAAATTGCTATTATTTCATTGACTTTGGCATGAGGGCATCAAACTATTAAAGGTCGTCGTAGGAAACATCTTTACAAAGTATGTCTTTGGCTTTACATTATTCAAACATGTTTCATTATAATATGGTTTCCCAGAATAATTGTTTGAATTAAGCCTGGAAGGTAAAGGCTTTCCTGGGCAAATATGATGGAGGAAGTAGTGTTGGGGAGAAACAAGGAGGCATTAGAGGTAAGGAAGCACAGTGGGTAATGTGGGAAATGATGATTATCTCAGTTTCCCTGGAGTGAGATATGTAATTAGGACTGGAAAATAGACTAGAGCCATATCATACTAGGCCAGAGAATGAATATTATTTGGGAATGAATAGAACATCCCTCATTTGAAAGAATACTCTTTGGCAGGTGCTAGATGTGGAATGAGAGACAAATGGACATAATGCTTGACCCCCTAGACCTATTAGGAGCAGGGAGGCAGATAATAATCCAGCAAGTAAAATGCAATAAGGAAATGCATAGTTTCTCCTGATAGAGTCAAAGAAGAGGGTGCTAGGAGATAACAGAGTGAAAGAAATCTTTAGAAAGGCATGAACTCATCTCTGCGGAGAGGACATTGAGTCAAAGACCTGGAGGGTGAGAGGTGTTGCCCAGATGGAAGTGGGTAAGGAAGAGTGTTGGTGCAAAGGGAACAGTAGCTGTGAAGGCCCTGGAGTAGGAATTGCTCAGTGCCTAGAAGGAAGGAGGAAGACCAGCGTGGCTGGAATATGGTGAGGGAGGAGAGAGGCAACAGGGAAGATGGAGGAGTAAGCCACGCCCAATCATGTAGAACATACTATTGATGGGGAATTCTTCTAAGTGCAATAACATTTTTACAAACTTTCTGAAAACTGTATGTGTGGGTGTGTGGGTGTGTCTTAAGCTCCAATGGTAGGGGGGCACCTGGGTAGCTCAGTGGGTTAAAGCCTCGGCCTTTGGCCCAGGTCATGATCCCAGGGTCCTGGGATCAAGCCCCGAATCAGGCTCTCTGCTCAGCGGGGAGCCTGTTTCCCTCTCTCTTTGCCTGCCTCTCTGCCTACTTGTGATCTCTGTCTGTCAAATAAATAAAATCTTTAAAAAAAAAAAAAAGATCCATTGGTAGGGTAATTCAGTGATACAAGTTTTGGATTAGGGCATTTTTTTTTTTTTTTTTTAAATAGGGAGAACTGGAAAGAAGTTAAGGCTGGGCAGACCGTTCGCAATATTATAGTGCAGGAGTTAGAAAACATTTTCTGTAAATATTTTGAGCTTTCAGGGCCGGTCTCTGTCTCAACCACTCAACCTTGCTGTCTTGGTGTGAAAGTACCCATAGGTGATACAGAAATGAATGAGTATGGCTGTGTTCCAATAAAACTTTATTCATCAAAAGCAGGTGATGGGCCAGACTTGGCTCTGGGGCCCCAGGGCATTAAGGAAGAACTGGTGAGGATGAACAGAAAGGATGAGCTAAGAAGGAGCTAGGATGAAGCACTGCTACGCTTAGTGACTACACGGGGGCTGAGATGGAAGTCATCTAGAGATGGGATTGGAAGCCTCAGATACGGAGAGAATGGTGGTATTGTGAGGAGTAGTAGAGCTCTATGGAAGTCTGGACAAAAAGCTGGTTTTAAAGGCAAATGATGCATTTACTTTTAGTTTCTACTCAGTTTGTACCAAATTTTCAATTGGATTTGGCCAGTGTGGAAACATTCAGAAGTTTGGCAGTCAGAAGTGATATCCAAGGCACACATAGGTTGTGAAGAAACCGTGTGTGGGATCCCTTGTCTCTGTTTGAAGGCAGGGATGACTTCTCTGAACTGGCCCACAAGATGGCTGTGAAACCCTGTCCCCTTTACAGTAGAGGAGCACTTTCTGGAAGGTGAAGGTTCAGCTAAAATATGCTCTTCTCTCCAAAGGATTTTGAAAGTTTTATTCTCTTTACAGGGATGCATTTATTTTTGGGTGAATGTGGTAAACCATTCATTGTAGGTACCATGATCAGTTCACCAGCTAGACTCCCAGACCTGACAGTTACTCCCCACCTACTTATACTCACCAACCTCTGTCCCACATTTTCCCTTAAGTTCTTCTTTCCAGCTTTTCTCATAACTCAGGTGAATGAAATGTGAAACCATCCCTCCAGTGATAGGGACTGCCCTGAGAAGACCTCTAGCCGGACCCAGGGCACCTGGGTCAGTTTGGACTTAACCCCTGACTTGTGCCTGCACGGATGGACCAGGGAGTGGCCGCTAGTGTGACCAATGACTACTTTTATCTCATTATAATATTAAAACCTCCACCCAAGGAGGAGCACAAGCCTCATTTACATAACAAACAATGTGTGTATAGGCATGCTTCCTTAAGACACATGCGTGACCTCGTGCCCACCTCTACATGCGATGACAAGGCTTTCCTATCTAAATAGTCATCATAACCCTAAATGAAAGGAATCCATTCACCCTTGCTCAGGGCGTCACGGCTTTGGAAGCCATTCCCCGTGATCTCCTTAGTTGCTGCAAATAAAGTTTACTTTGTGGGACAGCTCTGCCTGCTACAGTTTCTGACCCATCAAGGATCAAACTCACACTGGTTCTGTTACAAAAGTTCAGCAATGCCTCTGGTTCTATGCAGTGAATAGCCACCACCAGATACCACATGTGACTTGGACACTTTGTCTCCCCCTAAGAACGCTGTCTCCTGGAGAGGATTTCCCAGATTAGGATCTCCCTTAGTTTTAACCTGTTTGCGTCTTAAAATATATTACTGTCTACATTTACATGATACATTTTTCATTTGTTTATTATTTAAACCCTAGAAAATACATTTGCTTAGTGAAAAATGCAAAGTATGTCTGAAACATATCTTGAAGCTAATACAGGAGTAGATGGGAATCAGGGTATGGCTTTGCATTGGATGGCAGCATGGCTCCTACAGAAGAACTCTGTGCTTTGCATTTTATGGGTGAGTTTGGCAAATTGGGGACAATCGTAATCTTTGCTGTAGCCCTAGGAGAGCTCGCCTTTATTATTATTATTATAAGACTGAAGAAGGAGCAGACAAGATCTGGCTAACATCAGACCTCTTGTACATCTTAGGGTAGCTCTCTAGCTAGACACTTTGTAAACTCTTGCCCCCACCCACCATTTTCCTCAAAAGTCTGTTCTTTTTTTTTTTTTTTTTTTTAAGATTTTATTTATTTATTTATTTATTTGACAGACAGAGATCACAAGTAGGCAGAGAGGCAGGCTGAGAGAGAGAGGAGGGGAAGCAGGCTCCCTGCTGAGCAGAGAGCCCGATGTGGGGCTTGATCCCAAGACTCTGGAATCATGACCTGAGCCGAAGGCAGGGGCTTTAACCCACTGAGCCACCCAGGCGCCCCCTCAAAAGTCTGTTCTAAATGCTCCCTATATCCTGTACTCCAGTTGGGGTGGCTGATCACAACTGTTACCCTGAGTGGTCATGTCTGAGCCAAGTTATATCTTCCATTTCCTGTTCCCTTCTTTTGGAGGGAAACTCCTCTCCCCACAACCCTGGTCATGTGGTCTAAACAAGGACTGGCATCACTTTACATGTCCCTAGCTCCCTGGACACAGTGATGGGTCTAGAGATGGCCCTGAGTTTTCCCCTGGAAGTTCTTAAATGGGAGCTGCCCCACTTTGCTGATAGAACCACAGGGAGGCTAATTTGCTGGGATGGTGCCATATCCACGGTTGGGCAACGGAGCCTGTATGCAGACAGAGAGGATAAGGAGCACCCTGGGAGAGCAGCACAAAGGCGAGGTGGGGAAGGCCCAGGGGATGTGCATGTTTCCATTTTCTTCTGAGGTCTTTAGGGCCGCGCTCCCTGTCCTGCTCAAAGCTCAGGAGATAAGATTTTTCTTTGATTCTCTGAGCTACCGTCTGAGCTATGATGCAGAGCATCATAACAGAGCATTCTTCTGCAGTCATACCATCAAAGAGAGTAGTCTCTTCGTTTATCCGAATTAGTTTGAAGACATTCAGAATTTTAGACAGCTGTCCCTGAGGGCATAGGTCACTAGAACACTTGGGGCCCATCTTGGGATGAGAAATCACACGCTGTAGTCTGACAATAGCTAGCTAAGGATGAGTAAATGGAGGGAAACATCTGGAGTCTTGTCTACTTTAAGTTCTGGCTTTGCGCTGGGAAGGAGACCCATTTGATTCTCTTGGTTCTCCTTCTAGTGGACCCAGGCCATTGGTCCATTTTTACTGTTCACTACTAGACATTCCGGCTATTAAACCTTCCCTTTCTTGCCTCCGTCTTAGAACAGAGCGCCCCTCCTCCCCTCACTTTTTCACCTACTGAAATCCTACATAGACTTCAAGCCTTATGGAAGATCCCACCCCTTCCTTGCCTGTCTTATTGATCCCTGTTAAAATTAACCTCTGCTTCTTTAAGTCACAATAGGGATTTTCTAGTTCCCTTAACATTCACGTCTTACTTCCTCCAGTAGTCACAGGTACTTATTTTCAGTCTCTTATTTTCATGCTAGCTGGTAAAACATGGGGTCAGGAGGTTGGCCTATATAATTTCTAGACCCTTGTGATAATTCTGTAACTTCTGTAATTCTTTTTTTTTTTTAAAGATTTTATTTATTTATTTGACAGAGAGATCACAAGTAGGTAGAGAGGCAGGCAGAGAGAGAGGAGTAAGCAGGCTCCCTGCAGGGCAGAGAGCCCGATGCAGGACTCGATCCCGGGACCCTGAGATCATGACCTGAGCCGAAGGCAGTGGCTTAATCCACTGAGCCACCCAGGCGCCCCTAACTTCTGTAATTCTATAACTGATATGAACTTCACAAACTTAGGGTGCAGATAAACGCATGTCTTCTAATTTTTTTTAATGATTATCCTAATACCTTTTATTCCTCTTTATTTTTCCAGGTTTATTGGGATATAATTGACGCATAATATTGTGTGTATTTAAGATGTACAACGCATTGATTTGATACACTTCTGTACTGTGAAATGGTTACCCCTGGAACACCTCCATCTCCTCCTAGAAATACCATTTCTTCTTTGTAATAAGAACATTTAATATTTTCTCCCTTAGCAGTGTAGTTAACTCTAATCCCCACACTGTACATTAGGTCCCTTATGGTCAAAATGTTTGTATGTCTTTCTTCCTGGAGATTTCCCCTCTTCCTGAAATACCCAATAAGTAGGGAGGCTACTTCCAATAGAAATTTCTGCCATGAGGGTGTCTGCATGTAGTTATTGAACACTTGAAATGTGATTACCTCAAACTGAAAACTGAACTTCTAGTTTTATTTAATTGTCACTAATTTAGATGCAAATTTAAATAGCCATGTGTGACTAGCGGCTATCATATTGGATAGCACAGCCATAATGCTTGCTCCAGACTTTGTACCCAAGTGGAGTATCACTGGACTCAGTAACCATAGTAGCTGCTGCTTCCCATCACCAAATTATGTTGCTTCTCAAAATTCAGGGTTGCACTGCCTTCTTACAGTTGCTGGTTACTTGCTGTGAAGGGAGAGGTGATCGAACCCTGCTTTTCCTCCTGCAAGTCTTGGGGGATATGATTCTACTCCCTCAGGCTAACCATGGCCATACTGCTCATGTTGGACTCCAAGATGTCTTCTTATTCATGTTTCTGCACAAAAATACCACCCGGGACCCTGGCAGCATCCAACTTAGAATCAGGGGTGATTCTGTTGTTCATCATCTCATGGACCCAGAATTAATGACCCTTCTTTGTCTAGGTATCCATCATTTGGAGGCAGATAGTTTTCCTTTTGAATCCTCAGAAGCACAAAGGAATTGCCTTTGGATTTCTCCAAAAACAGACTGTTAGACAAGGGTTCAACTATGAGGAGTTTATTTTAGGAGGCAATGAGGAGATCCTGGGAAGCTGGTTGAGAAGTGAAATAAGGAGGTAAAGAAAGCCACTGAAGGATACATATCAGGTATCCTGGGCAACTGAAGCTCAACCGTCCTGGAGAATGATAGAAGGTAGTATAGAACATGCTTCAGAGTTTTCTCCGCTGAGAGGCCAATAAAATTCAGTCTGTCCACCCAGTCCTCATTGGTCATTGGCTGAGCACTTCTCCTGGAGGCATTACTTCCCTAGCATACTCGCCCACCCCCAGAGGAGAAAGACGGTAGGCAGAGTTAGAATCATTTGCATTAAGAAGTCCCTGGACTGTAGAGGTGAGTGAGGGAGTGACAATGCATGGTCCAGGGGCCTGGATGATGGAGTACTCAGGCTTCTTTTTATAAGATTGACTGTCTTAATGGGTGCTGGAGTGCTCACACCTCCCCATCTAGGGACAGCACCCCCCAGAAATTTCTCACAAGAGAAGTAGAATCCACTACGATTATAAAAGCTGGGTAGGGGCGTCGTCTCTGATAAGCTACCCTATTCCAACTTGATTTGTCTGTTAGATGGTATACTCACCATTTAATGAACTAAAAATACCAAATAAAACTGGTTTGTGGTCTGAAAAGCACAATGAAAATTAATTTGCGGGGCGCCTGGGTGGCTCAGTGGGTTAAAGCCTCTGCCTTTGGCTCGGGTCATGATCTCGGGGTCCTGGGATCGAGTCCCGCATCGGGCTCTCTGCTCAGCAGAGAGCCTGCTTCTCCTTCTCTCTCTCTCTGCCTACCTCTCTGCCTACTTGGGATCTCTCTCTCTGTCAAAAAATAAATAAATTCTTAAAAAAAAAAAAAAGAAAATTAATGTGAAACCACCTCCATAGGTTCTAATAGTAGCACCAGCTTTGTATACAGGAGAGTGGTTTAGAATTTGAAGATATCTTATGATTTCAGATTTTAAATGTACACATTTTCATAAATTCCTGCCTTCCCCAGTTTCAGTAGGAATGAGCAGTATTGTGTTGGCAGAAGGTGAAAGGGATATATGAGGTCCCATATGCACTGAGTGAAAAAACAATTTTTCAAAGATAAACCTGCTCTTAAATCAAGTCAGGTAGAATTTAGTGATAGGAGAGCCACTCTAGAAGTGACTTGGTGTCCCTTCATGGTAAAAGCTTTTGACTTTGTTTAAAATGGAGAATTTTAGAAAGCTCCTTGGTGACAGTATCTTCTATCACTACTTCCTGGGGCCTGATGTAAAAGACTTCTTGACTTTACGTTTAATCACAAATTTAATTTGGTCTATAAGCAAAGATTTACAATCTCTCCAGATATGCAGGGTATCAATAATAGAGGGGCTGCTGGGCAGTCCGCTGCTTCCCGTTGAATATTCAGTGTGTGATACGTAGATTTATCTTGTAAATATCACCGCTTATAGCCTTGTAAATTCAGAGAGGCATCATCTACAGTTGAGCTTTGAACATAGAGCAAATGAAGGAAGAATGGATTTTTTAAATGAAAAGATCAAAAAGGATAATTAATATTTCATAACCTTAATTAACTTTCCCACTGCACATTGATTTTTGACGCTACTTGGGGTATAAGGTGTGATTTTTGCTTTCATAAATGAATCAGATAATCCGGTCACAAACTCGAATGTTAAAAAGGTAATGCGAACATCTTGTTTGGCTTGAAAAATTAGTCATTAAGTCCCTCAATTAGTTCTGTGCTTATTCTGGGGAAATTGCATTACACACGTGAATAAGCTTTTAGAATAAGAAGCAAGTCATAAGCGTGTTGGGTTGGAGCCCACTGCTGAGAGATGTGTGAAGTGGTGGGTTTGGGGGGAAAGAGGAACCGTGCCTCGAAGAGCATGGAATAAACCCTGTGCATTTGCAAGCATGGTAGGGTTTAGCAGGTCACCTGGCATGGTAGATTGGTCAGGGCATCTGTGCTAGTAGACACTGACCCTTGAGGCCAGCCAGAATTACCCCCACAAATGTACCCACTGACCCAAAAGAGGTGAGCCACATGCACCAACCAAGCAAGAAGGACTTGCCCAGGACCATCCACTTTTGATCATGCTCCACTTTCCCTTTGGCCTCATTGTTCCATCCTAAAACACCAGCTCCAAGACTCTAAGACTTTAATTCCTACATCTGAGCAGCTCTCAGATTTAGCTCACTTAAGCCGATTTCTAAAATGTCATCTCTTTCTCTCCTTTTCTCCTCTTTGCCCTAGAGACTCCGTGCACCAGCTGAAAACTCCCCGTTCTGTTCTCTATTCTGGTGACTGAGCAAATCCCCAGCTGGGTTACCTCCTGACCTCTTTGGGGTTGAGGTAGGATTTGGGGGGAGAAAGGGAAGGAGGGAGGCAAATGATAAGCTCCAGGATGATGACTAGAACTTCACATTCTTTTTTTTTTTATTATTTTTAGATTTTTATTTATTTATTTATTTGACAGACAGAGATCACAAGTAGGCAGAGAGGCAGGCAGAGAGAGAGGAGGAAGCAGGCTCCCCGCTGAGCAGAGAGCCCAATGCGGGGCTCTATCCCAGGATCCTGAGATCATAACCCCAATGGAAGGCAGAGGCTTTAACCCATTGAGCCACCAAGGCGCCCCAGAACTTCACATTCTGCATGTGCTGCGGAGTCTACTGGGACCAGAGAGGCAAAGTGGGACCCGGTATGAGAATCTCGGAGAGGCGGCCAAGAGCAAGAGACCCAATTCTAATTTACGGGCAGGGATTGAATTGGACGTCTAAATTAGGACGTCCTAGACTGTGCAGTAATAACACTCAGCCCCAAATCAGGGTTTGAACAGAATTTGACTTAGACGAAGTATCCGGGTGGCCTGGCGTAATGATCCACTCCACACAGCCGCTCAGGAACCCCAGCCAACCAAGACTCCGCTCTTTCAGTGCCTGTGAACATCGGGGTCATGGAGACGTTGTGCTTGGCAGCGGGAGAAATTAGGCCCAAGACTCGGGCACCGCCTCTCTCCGGCGCAAGGCAAAAGTGATTGGTGTCGCTAGAAGGAGTGAACGAGTCCGATGGCCCTGTAATGTTAAGGAAGTCAGGAACTGTACAAGAGTTAAGTATCATATTTGGTGAGAATTCTAGCTCGGTTACCACGAGATCCATGGGTAAGAATCCCACAGAAGGAGTGGTGGAGGGGGCTGCTCTGAAGAACAGGCCAGAAGTTCAGGGCGGGGAGTGGCTGGTGCAAAGGAACCCATCCAAAGGAGAGGTAGAGGAAGGCAACAGGAGAGCCTCGTCTGGCGGGAAGACTCAGCTGGCTGGTTCTCACGCTGAGCGCTAGGCTGGCCTGGGGCAGGCAGGGACTGACGTGCAGCATCTGAAAGTTACTTCTAAAGTTCAGTATTTCGTGCAATTACAGTGGGAGTGTAATAAGTGCCTCCTGACTGTAGAGAACGCATGTGTCTTTAAAAGCCACGTGCATTGCTTGTCTGACATTTTGAACTAGCCAAGCATCATCTCAGGAGGATATGTGTCGTCTTCTGGGAATCTCGTGGTTGAGGGAGTCACCTGTCCTTCTGAGTCCTATGCTTCGCCTATAAAATAGAGCTAAGTTTTTTTTTTTTTTTAAGATATTATTTATTTATTTGACACAGAGAGATCACAAGTAGGCAGAGAGGCAGGCAGAGAGAGAGGGGGAAGCAGGCTCCCTGCTGAGCAGAGAGCCCGATGCGGGGCTCGATCCCAGGACGCTGGGATCATGACCTGAGCGGAAGGCAGAGGCTTTAACCCACTGAGCCACCCAGGCGCCCTAGAGCTAAGTTTTGATAAATTTTTGCTACCACTTTTACATTAGTACTTTATGTGCATGACCTTGTGTAATCTTCTCTATAACCCTAGAGGATTATGACGAGCAAGTCCATTTTACAGGTGAGGCTACTTTCAGGGAGGTTAAAGTCAGATAGCTAGTAAGCGGCAGAGCTGGAATTCGAATCTGGGTCTCCTCTGACTCCAGGGCCTCATAGCTGATGGTTGGAATTAATTAGAATATAATACATCTGGCATTAACTATGAGCTCAGTAATGCTGATTTTCTTCCTCTTCTTTTCTCTTTTCCTTTCTCCTTCTCACCCCTGGGACTCCAGGCAAAGGACTCTTCACCTGTTGGGGATTTCTCTTTTGAGAAGAGCCAGAGAAACACTGACACTGTGATTTCGCCAGCAGAGCTGGCGAGGGGAGGAGAGCTGGGGGTCTGGAGTGCGGAGTACGAGCTCTTGCTTCTGTTCCTCTGCCTGCTTGGGCACTGGGAGAGGTGGGCGAATGAGGGGCCAGAAAGACTCCTCTGCCTATTTACCTCCCTTCTCCCTTCCCCTCCCCTCTCCCCTTTTGCAATATTTCTGTCCTTAGTGCTCTTTCAGTTTGTTTATGGGCTGGAGAAAGTCATTCACTCGGTAATAGAAACATTTCTCTTTTTGAAGCGAAGGAAGCTCTACCAATTCCCAGCTCTTCTCAGAAATGAAGTCATTTTGACATTCTTAAAAAATATGTGACTCCATCAACCAGATTCTGGTTCCTTTCCTGGAAAACTAGGTTCCTAGGACAGTGGGGTTCAAGGTCAAGGGCAGGAGGTAGGAGGACGTGGCTTGACATCTTGAAAACAAGATTCTCTCTGTGCTTTTTTAAATTTAGAGGAAAACAAGGGATGCCTCTTTATGGAACCCAGCATGGAGCCTGAGGATATGTCTTTTCTTTTATCTCATTCTATAAATAAACTGGATGACTGCCAGGGAAAAAGTAATGTGGGCACGGCTCTTAGTGTCTACTACAGTGAATTACTCCAAAAACCCTGGGATGCCACTTGGTACAAGTTTCAGGGTCTTAACAGCTATTTGGAGTCTTCATGTGTGGGAAGCTTAATACTTTCTCTTTTTTCTCTAGTTTTCACTTAAAAAAAAAAAAACCAACAGACGCACAGAATGATTTAGAATCTCTCTGTAATCAAATGCTAACAAACACCCACCTCAGCAAAATGTCCTGCTGATTTGCTTATTGCTTGTGGTGTGCTGGGCAATCGGCTGTTTTCCTGGTAATGTAAAAAACAGTGATGATTCACTACCACTAGTTCAACAAGACCAAATTATTTTTTTTCTTATTTTATTTAAGTTCATTTAATTAACATATAGTGTATTATTAGTTTCAGAGGTAGAGTTCAGTGACTCATCAGTTGCATATAATACCCTGTGCTCATTACATCACGTGCCCTCCTTCATGCCCACCATCCCATCCCCCCACCCAACCCACTCCAAGAACCCTCAGTTTGTTCCCAATAGTTAAGAGTCTTTTTATGGTTTGTCTCCCTTTCTGATTTTGTCTTATTTTTCCTTCCCTTCCCCTATGATCCTCTATTTTTGTTTCTTAAATTCCACATATAAGTGAAATCATATGATAATTGTCTTTCTCTAATTTATTTCACTCAGCATGATACCCTCTAGTTCCATCCATGTCGTTGGAAATAGTAAGATTTCATTTTTTGGATGTCTGAGTAATATTCTATTGTATATATATGCCATATCTTCTTCATTCATCTGCCAGTGGGCATCTGGGCTCTATCCATAGCTGAGCTATGGTGGACATTGCTGCTATAAACATTGAGATGCAGGTGCCCCTTTGGATCACTATGTTTGTATCCTTTGTGTAAATACCTAGTAGTGCAATTGCTGGGTCTTAGGGTAATTCTATTCTACTTCTTGAGGAACCTCCGTACTGTTTCCAGAGCGGTTACCCAGTTTGCATTCCCACCAGTAGTGCAAGAGGGTTCCCCTTTCTCCGCATTCTCACCAATATCTGTCATTTCTTGACTTGTTAATTTTAGCCATTCTGACTGGTATGAGGTGGTATCTCTTTGTGGATTTTCATTTGTATTTATTTCCCTGATGCCGAGTGATATGGGGCATTTTTCATGTGTCTGTTGGCCATTTGTACCTCTTCTTTGAAGTAATGTCTGTTCATGTCTTCTGTCCATTTTTTGTCTGGATTATTTGTTTTTTTTGGGTGTTGATTTTGGTAAGTTCTTCATAGATTTTGGACACTAGCCCTTTATCTGATAAGACCTTTGCAGGTATCTCCTCCCATTCTGTTTGTAGTCTTTTGGTTTTGTCAACAGTTTCCTTTGCTGTGCAAAAGGTTTTTTATCTTGATGAAGTCTCAATAGTTCATTTTTGCCTTTGTTTCCCTTCCTTTTGCAGACAAGATATATCTAGCAAGAAGCTGCTACAGCTGAGGTCACAGAGGTTGTTTCCTGTGTTCTCCTGTAGGATTTTGATGGATTCCTGTCTCACATTTAGGTCTTTCATCCATTTTGAGTTTATTTTTGTGTATGGCGTAAGAAAATGGTCCAGTTTCATTCTTCTACATGTGGCAGTCCAATTTTTCCAACACAATTTGTGGAAGAGACTTTCTTTTTTCCATTGGATATTCTTTCCTGCTTTATCAGAGATTAGTTGACCATAAAATTGAGGGTCCCTTTCTATGTTCTCTATTCTGTTCTGTTGATCTATGTGTCTGTGTTTGTGCCAGTACTGTACTGTCTTGATGATGACAGCTTTGTAATATAACTTGGAATCCCCCAACTTTGGTTAGTCAGGGTGTTTTCTGGTTCCATACAAATATTAGGATTCCTTGTTTCAGCTCTGTCAAAAATATTGATGGTATTTTGATGGGGATTGCATTGAATGTGGAGATTGCTTTGGTAGCATAGACATTTTAGCAATATTTGTTCTCCTAATCCCAAAAAAAATGTCTTCACATTTTTTTGTGTCTTCCTCAATTCCTCTCATGAGTATTTTATAGTTTTCAGAGAATAGATCCTTCGCATCTGTAGTTAGGTTTATTCCTAGGTGTCGTATGGTTTTTGGTGCAATTGTAAATGGGATTGATTCCTTAATTTCTCTTTCTTCTGCAGCAAGACCAAATTCTTAGTGAAAAGTGTGAATTCTGCTCTGCTGACATCTCAGTGACTGAGGTATAGCCCTAGGAAGTGCCTGCCTGCAGGTAGAAAAACAACCAATTTGTTAGTTTTTAGGATTGGGGCCTCAAAGATGGTTTTGTAGTCTCCTATCTTTTCTGTCCGTGCAAATTGCTATTGAGGGTGCGGAGGTCTTAAGTCAGGATGGCAAGACTTTGACCATGGTGCATTGTGTCTTTGAAGAGAGGACATGCTGCATTTCCCAGGCAGCTTAAGGATTTAGAAAATCCTTCTCTTCCGTCTGATATGTATATGATGGGGTGGGGGCAATGTAGAAAGTATGTCTTTATTTGGGGAATAGGCTAATCTGATAAATCAACAGAAGACCACAGGGGAGCTTGTTATGAGAGAACAGAGGAAAAATAAATGAACTCTGCCGGAATTAGCTCATCTATCAAATTTCTTTTTAACCTTAAAGGAAAAATCTTTCCTTCCTTCTTCTGAATGCTTATGCTCCTATTGTCAAAACCATCCACTTGGCAGTGACCCTTATCACATTCTATTCGTATTGTGAGTGGGATTTTCATGTGTAAGCACCTGCTACCTCAACTAGATGGGGGGTTCCTCAAGCCAAGGGACTGGGCTTTCCAATCCTTTGTGCCTTGCGTCTTCCAGCTTTGAACTTCCTCCATAATGATGCATAACGAGCCAATCATTATTATGAATTATGCATTATTGTTATGAATTATGATGATCATTATTATGACTCATTATTCATACTTGTTAAAAATTCCATCAAAGTTAAAAGTACACAACCTGCTCTCTTTCCCCTGCATTTGTGTAGAGTCAAGACAAGTTTATTTTGACTCAGGACCCAAAGCTCCTGTGTAGGGAATTTTCTTTATAGAAGGCTTATATTTAGGGGGCACCTGGGTGGCTCAGTGGTTTAAGCTGCTACCTTCGGCTCAGGTCATGATCTCAGGGTCCTGGGATCGAGTCCCGCATTGGGCTCTCTGCTCAGCAGGGAGCCTGCTTCCCTCTCACTCTTTCTGCCTGCCTCTCTGCCTACTTGTGATTTCTCTCTGTCAAATAAAAAAAAAAAAAAATCTTTAGAAGGCTTATATTTAGGATGCAGTTTATTTAACTCAGTGAGAATTTACTCAGCTTTTATCACATGGAGGTTTTTAGACTGTCGAAAGGAAATAAGATAATATCCAAGCACTCAGTGGGTTTATAGTCTAATACATGAATGGCAAACAGATCAATTTAAATGTATCTATCTATTGATGGTGACTGCTTGGATTGCTGACAAGTATTATAACATGTGGTGTAGATTCATAGGAATGAATGCTGTGATCAGTCAGTAATCTACCGCTCATTTAGGAATGGAGCATGGTAGCTCAAATGCCATCTACTCATAATTCCCAATATGCAGAATGAATTCAAAGTCTAGATAGTAGAAGAAGCTTATATATTTAGTAGAAGCCAAGCAGTTAATATCTTAATCAAATTTGGTGCACAGTACCAATAAAACATACAAATTACATGAAATGATTATTTATTAGTCTGCTTCTGCCACCGTAACAAAATACTGTAGACTAGATGTCTTAAACGACAGGAATTTATTTTCTCATAGTTGTAGAGGCTAGAAGTCCAAGATCAAGGTCCTGGCCAGTTCAGTTCTTGTAGGGCTCTTTTTCTGGTTTGTAGGCAGCTGCCTTTTGTATCAACATGACCTCTTCTTTGTGTTTTGGAGGAGAAAGAATGCTAAGACCCTATGGGATCAGGGTATCGGTCTTATAACCTCATTTAACCTTAATTATTTCCTCAGAGGCCCCATCTCCAAATACAGCTTTCCTCAGCTATTCAAAAGTAGAGTGTTCCTGTGAAACCTTTTGGAAGCTAAAATGACATGAAGCTTGGACTATACCCCACTTTTGGGAAGTTCTCATTATACCACTTCGCTTTTACAAAACACCTGCATTAGTACAATAACTGCTTTTTTTTTCATAACAGTGTGTAGTCTATTTGGATTTTTTTTAGCTGGTGAAAACAGGTACTAATGTAGGTCTTTCATAAAAGTGAAGTGGTGTAACGAGAACTTTCCAAAAGTGGGGTACACCCCTAGCTACACTGGGGTTAGGGCTTTGATGTATGAATTTGGGACGACCCATTCAGTCCATAACAATATGTGATATAAACGAGGTTTATGTCTCATATTTGGAGAAGTGAATATAGACAGGGCAGTGAATGAAGACAGATGTAGACAGGGTTATCATTTTTTTAAAAAAAGCAAGACATAAACATTGATTTCTTAATGTTTTTCACATTAGCTTCATTTATGAGTTTTAAACGTATCCGATCTTATAGGCTGTTCATTGAAACTCAAGTAATCTACATAACACAACAAAAGATTATATCAAAGATGCCAATAGTTCAAGTTAACAGGTGGTCAGTGGACTTGCAAGTGCACATTTAACAAAAAGTCATGTACTTTTGTAAATCTTAATGGCACCTTAAAATAATAACCAACCATTGAAAAATACTGCTCTCCAAATGTTAACTGCAAACTTTTTGCCTTGGATTAAGTCACCTTTTGTCTAATTACCAGCATGCCTCACTTTTGTATTGATGTGTGTTTAATAGGCTGAAAAATCACATCTGTTTTATTACTATATCCATTACAGTAGGATTAAAGAATGTGGTTTCTTTTTTGGTATACATTTAGTTTTATTGTTACAAAGCAACTTGCACACTTTTAACGTCTAAAAATGAGCACCATCTTTCCTTTCCAGTGAAACAAAAAGAAAATTTAAAAATAAACAGGAACAAAATTACAATAGAGAATGTCAATTCCAAATAAGATCCTACAAATTCTGCTGATTCTCCCATCGAGTGGCAGGGCTCAAGTCATCATTAGGAGAGAGTTTTATTTTGAAAGTGTCATCTTAAACTGCAAGGATGTCCGTTAAACATCACAATTAAACATGCCAAAGGAGTAGCCATGTTGTCAAAATGCCCACTTAACCCACCCAAACATCTCAAACCCACCCTTTGCTGACTTTCTAGAACCCCATTTTTTAACGTTTTTTTTCTTTTTTTTAAACAAGAGAAAATAGACAGGTACATGTTGGTAAATGCTAACTGTCCATATTCACATAGAGACACAGTGTAATCTCTGAGCCCAATATACAGAGAAAGGAGGAAAAAAGCTAGAATTCTACGCACTGCTACACAGGGGCCTAGCACCCTCCAGCTTCCAGCAGAGCTAAGGGAGCAGAAGGTTTTTCTTTTTTCCCACAGAGCACAGTGGTGTTGATTCCGTAACGTTTTTGTTTTTGTTGAGACAGGAAGGGACAAAAATGAATTTGGAACAAAAAGGGGTAGAGATTCTTTTCCCACTGTATTCTGCTCAAGGTATTTCCCCCCAAAATAAGCTGAGAACCATGGTATAAAGGGAGAGAAAAAGGAGACTTCAAAAAACAGGGCGAATGAGCACGAGAGGAGAAAAGAAAAAGAAAAAGGAAAAAAAAAGAAGACGGCAACTTGCTCCCAGGGACTGAAGAAAACTAAAAAAGGAAGGTTGGAAGCCATCAGTGTTCCATTAGTCATCTTCTCCTTCATCCTCCTCTCCTTCCTCCCCCTCATCATCATCTTCATCTTCTTCACCTTCATCCTCATCTCCTTCTTCATCAATATCTTCCAATCCTTCTTCATCATCATCATCATCATCTTCTTCTTCTGCTTCCCCTTCTTCGTCATCCATATCGGGAACCACGTAGTACTGTAATGGGTTTGGCCAAACATCATCTTTGATGACCTCTCCTCGCTCACCTGCGCCTGCATCAGAGTGGCCAGTAAACCAGGTGAGGAAGCTCTCTGGCTCCTCATGCTGTCTCTTCCTGCTGGCTTTATTCTGTGTTTGACGTGAACGTTTCGTCAAATCCTTTCCAGATTTCCATTTGATTTCAGTGGACCTTGAAGATGGATCACCACTCTCATTCAGATGAAATTCTTTGGAGAGAACTTTATTTTCGAAGTAAGGGTTTTCATCAAAATAAAAATCTATTCTGCAACCTGATTTAACATCTTCAAACTCTGTCACTTCAAGTCGTGTCAGATAACGCAGCGCCTCTTCATCCTCCTCCCCAAGCAGTGCAGACACTGTGGATGGTGACAAAATTGGGGATTTGGGCGATCAATTCCGACCTCTTCTGAAAAAATGGTTGGCGGAGTTTGTTATATTTCTGTTCTACTTTCAAAATCTCCTCACTGGCTTGTTCAATAAGTCTGTCTATTTCATTTTGTGCTTCATCAGTATGTTCAATTGCTTCTTGCTGTTCTTTTTCTGAGGTCTTGTTGGCCCCGTCGTGGTTGGAGTTGAGCTCCTTTTTACTGACTTTGGCCGCCGGCACCAACATGGTGCTGCTCCGCGGTCGGGGGCGGGGAGGCAAGAATGTGGTTTCTTAAGGTAACATTTGCTGTCAGTAAATTTTAAATCTGGGTCCAGGCTAATTTTTATTTTGTGTATGAGGTTTCCCCCCCACCACCAGAAGATCCATTTATTGAGTGACAAGATATTAGAATAAACTATCATCTCTAGGAAGATAGAAAATATATTGGTGTTGGATTTTGACTCCATCCACTTCTTACTTATCTACCTATCCATCCAGGGTTTTTCAGAGTAAAAAAAAAAAAGGTTTAAATAACATTATTCTTGATTAGTTAAGCGAAAGCAAGCCTGGATTTTAATATAACTCTCAGCTTCAAATGGGTCATAATGCTTTGTCAGTTTTTGTCTTGACATGACCGAACGGCACACTCACAATGACAATAAGACAGATTCCCTTCATCTTAATCACAAACAGAATCTTCACAAAATGTTTAATGAATTCTTGGTTCAGATCTAGAAAATTATAGGGACGATTTTGTTTATCCACAATCCCACCTTAAAATGTTTTCTTTATAATCATTAACATGGGAATAATGTAGTAGCTCAGGGTAACACATAAAGTATGACTGAGTGATGATTGGAATGCACACGTGAAAAAGATCTGACAATTCCAGGGGCACCTGGGTGGCTCAGTGGGTTAAAGACTCTGCCTTTGGCTAGGGTCATGATCCCAGGGTCCTGGGATCAAGCCATGCATCCGGCTCTCTGCTCAGCGGGGAGCCTGCTTCCTCCTCTCTCTCTGCCTGCCTATCTGCCTACTTGTGATTTCTATCTGTCAAATAAATAAATAAAATCTTCTTTAAAAAATCTGACAATTCTGTAAATAGGGAAGCATACCACTTAAAAAACTAAGTGTGTGTGCCCCTAGGTGGCTCAGATGGTTAAGTGTTTGATTTCAGTTTAGGTCATGATCTCAGGTCCTGGGATCAAGCTGTGCGTAGGACTCCGTGCTCAATGGGGAGTCTGCTTCTCTCTCTCCCTCTCCCTCACCTCATGCTCTCTTTCTCTCTCTCTCAAATAAATAAATTTTAAAATAAAATAAAAATTCAGTTTGGAAAATCTTTTCATTATTTTGAGACACAGTATAACAGGTAGAATTATAACCAGATTCTCAATCTCATTGATGTTCGTTATTATGGTATTTTTCTAATTAAAATTTATACCCCCTATATATTAGAAAAAAATATATAAAAATCACACATAATTCCACCACTCAATGTTCATTCAATTAACATATTAATATGGATATATCTACTGTGAACATTTTATGTACATCTTTCCTGTTTTCAAAATTAGAATTGTATGGCATAATTTTAGAATGCTGTATTTGCTTAATAATCTATTACAAACATTTTCTTATTATTACATTTTAATTAAATACAACTCTATCATTTGAATATATCATAATTTATTTATCCAGTCCCCTTATTGCTGAGCATTTAAGTTATTTTCAGTTTTCGTTATTTCAATTTATATTGCCTCAAACATTAGCTCATAAAATTTGATTGTATGTAAGTTATATATCTTGTGATAAATTCCTGAAAATGGAAGCTTTGGGTTAAAGACTATGAATATTTATATGGATCTCAAGAACTATGGGTTTTGAGAAAGACGTACCACGTACCATTTTACATTCCTATTGGTAACTTGAAAACACTCCTTTCTCCATACTTTTGCTAACACAGTGTTAAAGGTTTTTTTTCTGTTTGTCAATTTGATAGGCAACAGGCATGATATATCATCCTTCTCTACTTTTAGACTTACCACTGGGCTTAGATCAGAAAATAGAATATGGAAGTGGAGAAGGAAGACTTGGCAATTTGGCTCTAAAGACACATTTTAGATTGATGTCTTTTCATTAGTCCATTTGACAAATGTCTTTGAGTGCCTCTTTAAACAAGGAAAATAAGGTGTAAAATTCATAACTGACATCTTAGTAGTAATCCTCAGTTGATGGTGCATTAGTACCATGATTCATCCCAGGATGCTCTCTCGTTCTGTCATTTCCCTGCTTTCATCCAGACCCCCACTCCTTTTCCCTGCTCGTCCATAAACACCTATTCTAGGGTGTGTAACATAAATAACGGATATGCATGCTTCCTTGGAGAATATATAGTGTTATGTGGTTTGGAGAATATGTGTTTTCTAATTTACATAAATTGTAATCATAAATGTTGTTATCTTACATTTTCCACTCCAAAACATTACATTAAAAGCAAATTAAACTCAGTCTTATTGTTGCAAGCATGTTAAGATTTTTCCGTGTAATTGCAGCCAAAGAGTCCATGGTGTCCACCTGAGGTCCCAAGAAGGAAATTGTGCTCGACTCATTATTCTGAGAAGCAAATGCACATTTATGAGTTGTTATTTCTTTTTTTTTTTTTAAATAAGGCACTTTCCCTTTTTTTTTTTTTTAAGATTTATTTATTTATTTATTTGACAGAGAGAGATAGATCAGGGGTAGGCAGAGAGAGAGGAAGAAGCAGGCTCCCCGCTGAGCAGAGAGCCCGACGTGGGGCTCGATCCCAGGACCTTGAGATCACGACCTGAACTGAAGGCAGAGGCTTAACCCACTGAGCCACCCAGGTGCCCCGAGTTGTTATTTCTTGAATAAAGGAGAACATGATGAATTATGTGGCTACATGTGTCTATAATGGATCTCTAAGTTTCTAAGACGGCTGCAAGACCTTTTAGGGATGTTTTAATTGGTAGCACCCCCTTACAACATCAGTGTTCCTGGGAAGAGTAGGACTGTTCTGTCCATCCTGCATCCCCGTGGGGCATGTGCAGCGTGCCATTGACTTGCGGTGGGGCAGTTGGAGTCATATTGTGGTTTCTCACGCCCCCCACCCACTATGGGGCACTGCACCTAGGAACCTAAGGTTACCTCACACAGTCTTGTATCTTCAGCATCATTCACAACGTCTGGCACATAGGGGCATTCAAAAAGTATTTGTTGAGTGGATGAATGAGAAGGAATCACTGTGAGATGAACCTTAGAACAATAAGATAGGGAGAAAAACCTTTATTGCCCAAGCAATGAAGGATTTCCAAGGAAACAGCTCATAGTTCATGATACAGAAAATCACCCATGCCTTGTTTTCCTTTCCTTCTTGAGCATGGAGAATACTACACTTCCTAGCCCTTTTGCAACTAGGTAAAACTGTTCGACTACCTGTAGCTGATGCACTGTGCAGGAAACTGGTCTGTGCCATACCTCTATCCAGGCGGGTTAGAGTCGTTGTGTCAATTCTAAACCCTCTCTTCCTCTTGCTGGCCCGGGAGGTTACGTGTTCCAGATCACTCCATTACAAGATGGTAAAACATTAAAGAGCATCAGACTCTGGGTCGGTGTGGGGAGAGACCACCTCCCTCCCGCTCTTTGCCAATCCACATGGAGAGGGGGTTACGTCTGAAGCAGCATGGCCAGGAAAGCCCTTATGGAGATGTTCAAGTTGAGACCTGAAAGCCTGAGGGAGTAAGGGAGGGAGGTACCTAGAAGAGGAGTGTTCGGAGCAGAAGGGGCACCACATGCAAAGGCCCTAATGTAGGACCAAGTTCGACATATTAAAGGAAGGGGGACAAAGTCCGTGAATCTGGGGCAGAGTGAATGAAAGGGAAAGGAACAGAGATAAGGCAAGACAGGTGACCAGAGGTAGGGAGAACAGGTTGTAAGTCCTGATAGGTCATTCTAAGGACTTGGGCTTTCTCTCTGAGTGATGTGGGGGTATTAAAGACTTCTGCATGTTGGAATGACATAATCTGACTAGCCTGGTTTGAGAATAGACTCAGGGTGGCAAAAGGAGGAGGTAGGCTGTGCAGTTAGGGGGCTATGGCAGTAATCTAGGCAGGGGGTGATGCTGGCTTGAATTAGGGTGATAGCAGTAGGAGCAGGGCAAAGCCGCCAAATTTTAGGTATGTTTTGAAGGTCGAGCCATTAGAATTGCAGATGATTAGAGGAGGAGTATGAGAGGAAAAAGTCAAGAATGAACCTGTGGCTTTTGGCCCATGTAGGTGGAAGAACGGAGCTGCCATTTGCTGAGATGGGGAGCCCACAGGGTGCGCGAGACTGAGCGTCTGCCAGGAGCTCAGGTCTGGACCGTCTAGGTTTAAGGCAGTTGCTGGACATGCAAGTGTGCATGAAGGGAGACTATGCCAGGAGAAGCTGGCCAGGCAGCTGGACTGGGGAGGGCGACAAGGATGATGTCTCTCTTTCCCTAGGAGACTAAGGTCCAGGTTCTCTAAGTGGAGGCTCAAGTACTAAGGGCATTTGGGACCCTAGTCCATGGTGTCTGTTGGGTAGGCTGGCCTGGAACCAAGTTTCCAATCACTGTGATTAAGCAGAGTTTCTACCAGAGTAGCCTTTGATCTAGCAGCAAATGCATCTCTATACGACAGCCATCCACTTGGCTATCCAAAGGCCAGAAGTTCGTTCACTCTGTGCCTGAAACGTCGTCTGAAAGCCCCGTTCTCGAAGCGTCTCTGTCCTTGGATCTGGGCTCATTTCCAGGTTTTCAGATCTCAGGGACGGACTCTGAAAGTATATTTTAAGGCAAGGCAGTTTGTGCTTATTCCTCCAGAATAAAAGATTCTGTTTCCACACCAGAGTCATGTTTGGTTTCTAAACCTGTTACCATAGCAAGGACTGTGTTCTCCAGCTCTCCCTGGTGGCACTGTTTATATTTCTTAGCGGACAACATGTAAACCTTTTTTTTTTTTTCACTCACTTGGAACTGCCGTTTATTCCAACCGTTTGCTTCATGAAATATTTATACATTGTACACGTGAGCCTTCAACAGGGAACTCTCTTCTTTTTGGAGACACGATAAAGGTAGCATTTGTTTGCTTCCCACTGCCGGCCCTCAGCCATGGCTGTCCTGGTACGGCACGTTCCACTCCTCATGGTCGCACATGCGCTGAGACTTGACAGCAGCCTGGCCGTTGCTGGTGAACAATGACTCACGCCATATGCTACGGTTCTGTCCACGTGCCATTGCTGGACTCAGGACTCAGTGAATGCTTTGTCAGTGGTTATTTCTGTTTATCTCCCAGTTCGTTTACTTTCTTACTTGGTGGGCTTAATTTTTTATTTTTTAAATTTTTATTGTTTGGTCCTCTTCCTGCTGTTTTAGATTTCCTCTGTTCTCTCATTCCTCACTGAGGGGGAAGTGAATGTGTTGTGCAGACCCACCAGTCCAGGGGAATTTCTGTGCTTCCCTCAGTGGAAGGAAGGGTTCAACTTTGTACCCTTGACCTTCCCTAAGTCATAGAACTCAGATGCTTCTCTGGGGAACCCTGGGCGAAACATTAAAGAGAGGCTGCATTCAAACAGATCGTAAGGTAGAATGCACTTTGTTGGGGCATTCTGTGGAGCCCAAACCATGATTGGTTTAGAAACTACGGTGGGATTGAGGGAGCCACAAAGGCGGGACTACAGTGTCCCTGGTTCTGGAGAAGAGGTCATTTCTGACAGTGGTCCTTCACATGGAGGGAAGTTCACTGTTTGTGTTTGTGTGGATCGTCCTCTGCCTGAGTGTGCCCACCTGAGAGGCTGAGGGGGAGTGGAACACAGCCTGTGGTCTGCCACGCACCCTGCTTGTGATGGTTAATTTTGTGTGTCAACTTGGCTAGGTGATTATGCCCAGGTATTTGGCCACACGTTGTTCTAGGTGTGTCTGTGAGGGTGTTTCTCGATGAGACTGACATTTGAATCAGTAGAGTGAGTAAAGCAGATTGTCCTCCATAAGGTGAGTGACCCTCATCCAATCCAAAGTGGAGTGAGGGAGAATTTGCTTTGAGCTGGGACATTGATCTTCTCTTGCCTTCGGAACTTGGATTCAGACCGAAACACATACCGTCAGCTCTCCTGAGTCTGCAGCTTGCCGACCGTGGATTTTGGGACCTCCCAGCCTCCATGACTGTATGGGCTAATTCCTTATTTTATGTATATGAAGAGTTAAGCACTATTTGAGATGCCACTCAAGAGAGGGGTGACTGGGGCGCCTGGGTGGCTCAGTGGGTTAAGCCGCTGCCTTCGGCTCAGGTCATGATCTTGGGGTCCTGGGATTGAGTCCCGCATTGGGCTCTCTGCTCAGCAGGGAGCCTGCTTCCCTCTCTCTCTCTGCCTGCCTGCCTCTCTATCTACTTGTGATCTCTGTCAAAATAAATAAATAGAAAAAAAAAAAAAGAGAGAGAGAGGGGTGACTTTTGCTAATTCCTGCGTAGTTTTCCAAAGGCTCTGGCAGTTTGGTGGTATGGTGGTGAGCATAGCTGCCTCCCAAAGGCTCTGGCAATGGGTATGGAGAGGTGGGAAGGGGGATGATGAGCGTAATTTGCTAAATTACCTCCACCCCGCCCCGTGCCCTGGTAGCTCAGATTTGTCTGTGCTGTAAAGCTCCTGGTCTCAGTGTGAGTCTTAGAATATGGGTGATTCTTCCAGAGAAGAATGGAAGCAATGGAAGCAATTAAGGGCTTTCAGTCCTCTGCTATGTTAGTGTTGAACCCTGAGAATGCTGTTGCTTGCTGGAAGGAGATTCAGCAAACTAGGGATGAGTAATATCCATAGAAATTACCCGAGTGTTGCATTTGGTGAGTCAATGTGTAAATTTTCCAAACGTGTTCCTCTCATTGTATTAATACAAAGAAGTATGACTGATGCTTGTTATCATTCTCATTGTAAAGGTGTGCAAATAGAGCTGCAGAGGGGACCCTCGGATGTCTCTGTGGCGAGGTGGTGGCTGGCAGGGGGCTGTCCGTCCTCTGGCTGAGTGGCCATTCTGCTCCTGCACTCTTTCTAGCCTTCCTCACAGGCCTATGAAACTCTTGGAACATTCATGCATTCTGAGTACTTCATTTTTTTGGAAAAAAATAGAACGATATGATCAGGAGCGTACTCTCCTTCCAGAACAAATACTAGAGATCCTGGCTGGGGCAGATTTTAATTTTTACTCTATTTCTTGAGAAAATGGTCATGTTTGCTTGGGCTGAATTATATATTTTAGCCTAGTTTTCTCCTTTCACTGTCCAAAGTCTCTTCTCTTCTAATTGCTGTGAAGGCAAGGATCCACACATACATAAGCGCGCGCGCGCACACGCACACACACACACACTCGTACCACACATATGTATCTCAGGACTGTTTTGTTCTGTAATTTTCTAAAAAAGCTCTCAAACTACACATACTCTGGGCACCACAATATCATACAGATCCCTGCAATAGAGCCTAAGTGTGAGGTCACGTTCGCAGTCCCATCAAAATAAGAACTGTTGTTGGTGATCATTCACAGTGGTGTGGGGGGGCGGTGTGAGGAGAAGTGTGCAGAGGGGGACTGGGGCGGGAAGGGAAAGAGTACCAGGGATATTAGGATGCACTTGAGAGTTCTTTGTGCCTTAGGGAGAAGATGAAAGTCAATGAACTAGAGAACCAATGTTTTGTTTTTGTTTTGTTTTTCAGCTGCTACCCGAATTGGTTTCTTGATTTCTTGCAATTTTATGTAAACTTGCCTTTGGGGCATTTAATGCAGATTAAAGCAACGTGGTCACACTTCCGACTCTGGAAAGACCCAGCTCTGAGGAATGGACATTATGTTTATGAGCATGTGAAGAACAGATTCCTAAACCACCTTCTAAAATTTTGTGATCTTCTTATTCACACATCATATAGGCGGGCTGGCGAAGGTTCCTAGGCCCAGAGTATTTAAGAGAAAATGCCAGAAGCAGATCTAAGTCAAACCCCCTGCCCCCAGAACGATCTTTACCTGATGTCACTGCCTACCAAAAACCAAATTCTAGCTCCCAAAGTTGCACGCTGTGGGAACAGTAAGTTTAAGCAACATTCCTTGGCCCCAGTTAGCGTGTACCCTCCTCAAGGAAACAAGACATTCAGGAATGCAAGAGTGATAAGCCCCGTTTCCCTGACTCACACTCTCCTTGGATATGATCAAGCCTTGAATATGTCCACAGTGGAATTTCCTGTAAGCTAAGGAATTCCTGAATTCCTCTGGTTCACCGAGCTCCCGTTTGCCATTGGTGTAAGTCAGTGTTTCTCAAATGTTGATGTTCTCATAAATCGCCAGGAGATCATCAAAAGGCAGATTCCCATTGGGTAGTTCTGAAGTAGGGATGGGGATTCCCGGCGTCCAGCAAGGTCTTCCGCAAAGCTCATGCTGCTGGTCCCCAGGCCATGCTATGAATAGTAAGGACCAGGGGCTTCATCTCATTTCCGCTGTTTCTTCTGGTGCCACCACTGTGTGGCCGGAACGCTACACCCTACGGCTGCCCATCTATGGCTGCAAGAGCGTTTGTGTGTCTGGTCACACAAGCCTGTGGAGAGCCCATCTGGTCAACCTCAGGTGTTTCCTGTTACAAGGCCCCAAAGGATATATGTCACTTTCAGGTTCCAAGGACCTTGGAATGAGTTTCCCAGAAAGGCCAGTTTCTCCACTGTCCTGAACGTTCTCCCGAAGACGGTGGTGAGTGTTAAATCACGATGTATAGAAAGTAACGTTAGCCTTAAAATTGCATTCACGGCTTCTCCTGGGCATACAAGTGGTACGCACGTGAACAGGATTCAGAGGATACTCTGAGGCATCCCCAAGACCCAGAAGCGAGCGTGTGGATCAGGCTGTTGTCGTGACTCTCACTGCAAAGAGAATAAAAATCATGCAAAGCAGGCAGGCACAAGGGTCTGTTCCACATGCTCTTCTACTGACTGATGACTTCGGAATCAGCCCTGAAACAACCTCCAGACACACATTTCCAAGGCCTAGCCTCTGGCTAAGTGAATTAGTGTTCCTGGGGGTGGGGTGTATGGATTATTACAAAGCACAGAGCGGTTAGCGGTTGGCAGTGCTGATGAGCAAATATTAAACACCTGCCAGTTATGTGGTCCCAGAGTTACTGAGTATCTTTTGCATCAGGCATAATACAGCTCCTTCCTTCATCCCTCCCCCTGCTCAAAGCAGAAAGTAAACAAACAACTAGAAATAATTGCAAAGGGTAAGTGTTATGAAGGAAACTGGTGGTGAACTCGCGATTAGGAGCAGATCCTTTAGGTGACCTGATTAGCGGTGGTGTCTCTGAGCCAGTGACATCAGGCTATGATTTGAAGGGGTAGGAGTTATCCTGCATCTTAGTGGGTGCCCAGACAGAGAGCGTCCCATGAGAACATTCCCCTGGGAAAGTACATGCTTTACGAACATCTGTAGATGCTACCAGACAAATGAAAGAAATTTTACGATTCCCTTGCAAATTGTTCTGCAATTAGGACTCTTTTCTGTAGGTGGCAAAGGCATCAAGACTCCATTTCTGTCCACTCCAGAGCCCGTTCTCATGCTTTGCTCACTCTACTGCTAACGCCAAAAACTTGGGTCTCACCAAACACATTGGTGAAGACCCCTACACCACTTCTGGAAGGTTTTGTGGAAGATTGGGGGCCTGAGAGCCACCTGCAGAGTCCTCAGACTCCTCCTCTCTCTTCTGGGGAAGGTGATCGTGAGGATGGTCGTCCGCATTCATTAACTGTGAGTCTGGTCTGAGCCTCTTCTGTAAAACAGATAAGAACACCTGTCCCAGAGCAGATGCCTTAAGACGGTGTGCCTCAACCATGGTAGTTCCTGTCCAGTCACCGTGTGGTGATGGTACCCTGGAAGGTTCCATTCTGAAAGGCAGTGAGTGTACCTCAGTGTTCCAACTGTCATTTATCATTTTTTAGTGAATTGCAGGCATGATAAGCCAACTTCTCAGGTGATATTGATGGTGCCAGGGTCGGGCTATTTGAGAAACTGCCTAAGAGGGACTTCCTAATCTGCACTCCACACCCTCGGGGCAGCTGATTTCTGTGTGAGGAGAAAAAAACTCTCTTATTGAGCAAATGTGTGAAGAGGCATTTTCACTTGTGAGACGCTTAACTCGGTCTATTTCAGGCAGCTTAGCAAAAGGACTGGAAATTTCCAGATTGCGTGGAGGTGGGTCTGCGTGGGGACAGGCAGGGACAGGCCAGGTCCTGTGAAAGGTCAGACCCGTCAGGCAGTCCTGCTTTTAGCGCTTTCTTCCTTCTCTCTACTCCAGGGGTCACGGCTTCTCAAAGACGCTCCAAGTGGCAAGGGCAGGCAGGCGTTCCAATGGACATCTGGGGTGTGTGTGATCTGTTGTTTTCCCATATACAGACCTCTTCAGGAGGCTGCCTTTCTGTCTCACTTTTCCTGCATGCGCACCAGAATGTGGGCATCCCTGAGGCTGAGATTCAGATACTTTGCCCTGCTCTGGCAACAGACACTTTACTTGCTAAGTGTGGTAGAGAGCTCCTCAATGAGTAAGACAGGTCCCTGCCCTCTGGGAGAAAAAAAAAAAAAAAAAATCAATAGGTATCCAACCAGGAATAAAAGAAGAAATACTGTGATAACTTCAATCATACAGATAAAAAGGAAGTGCTTTCTTATTAAATGGGCTGTATTAGCTTCCTATTGTGACCGCAAATTTAGGAGCTTAAAACAACAGAAATTTATTCTCTCACAGGAAGCCAGAAATCTGCAATGAGTCCTTCGGGGCTCAAATCAAGGTAGCAGAAGGGCCATGCCTTCCTCTGGAGGCTCTTGGGAGAATCCATTCCTGGACTCTCCTCGTTTCTAGGGGCTGCCGGCATTCCTTTCCTCATCACCCCAATTTTTGCCTCTGTGGTTACATCACCTGCTGTTCCATTTGTGAACTCTCCCTTGTCTCTCTCCTATGGGGATACACATGATTGCATTTACCCCCTAGGATAAGTGAGGATGATTGTTCTATCTCAAGATCTTTACCATGATCACATCTATAAAGTCCCTTAGTGCCATTAAAGGGTAGCACTCACAGATTCTAGAGATTATTAGAAGGACAGGTGGGGTAGGGTCATGCACAGCCCACCAGAGGTGCCACTCCTATTCTCCCACTCCCTCCCCCAACCAAACGGTCTGTGGCCGCGGTGTCCAATATGGCAGCCACTGACTGGTGGTCACAATATTGGCAATCACAGGTGGCTGCCAAGCCCTTGAAACACGGCTTGTTTGGATTGAGTTATGCTGTACATGAAAGACACACATTAGATTTTGAGGTCTTATGACCAAAAATTGCAAAGTATTTCATTGACAATTTTTGTTGTTGTTGATCCCATGTTGAAATAACATGTTGAATATATTAGGTTAGATTAAATATATTATTAAAACTAGTATTGCTGGTTTCTGTTTACTTTTCTAGTGCAACTACTAGAAAGTCTAAAATTATATCTGTGGCTCGCACTTGCGGTTTGTGCTCTATGTCTGTTAGTGCACTACGCCAGCTACAGGAATAATTCTCACACTGCTGCACGGCACAATCAGGTGGGGGGTTTTTGAAAACCCCGATAGGGGTTTACTAGATCAGAAATCTCCAGGGAGAGGCCCAGGCATCAGTATGTATGAAACTCTCCAAGTGATTCGAATATGCAGCCAAGATTGAGAACCTGTGGGATAGAGACCCGGAGGAGGACTAATAGTGGAAACTGCATTAATGATTCAGGGACGATCCAAAGGCTCTGCTTACTTTCTTTACAAACAACAGAAAATACGGGCTCTTGGAGTGTCCTTTGTTTTTGGGTTTCCTCCCTGAAACGCATGCCTCACCTTACCCACAGAAAGCAGATGGGGGTGGATGTGAGGAGGGATCAGAGCAGCTGTTTTCATGACTCGGAAGACACCCGAGGTCTCAACGCTCTGAGGGGCAGGCTGCCTGGACCTCTCTCCCTTGGGTGTTACTGGCAGTTAGATGAACCCTTTCCCTGTCAGTTTCTGCTACAGAACCTGGCAGAACAAAATACAATAAAGGCCAGCGAGCTTCTAAATGTTCTGTTTGTGGGGCCGGATCAGGGCAGAGCAACTTCAGAGAGGCTCCCGGGGATAGCGGGTTTGGGAGACATCCGTCACAGCATCTACCACCACCAGAAGCTCCTGCTACTGCTGGGATCCCCAGCTACGTCCCATTTCCACGCGGCTATCGTGTTCTCCAGATCTGGACTCAGAATTAGGTAATGAAGGAAAAATCCAGAGCACTTCATTAAGTTTTTTGTTTTTCTTTTTGTTTTTGTTTTTTTTTGCTAAAGGTTTTATTTATTTATCTGAGGGAGAGAGACAGAGATAGCGAGAAGAGAACATGAGCAGGGAGGAGAGGGAGAAGCAGGTTTCCTGCTGAGCAGGGACCCGACACGGAGCTCAATCCCAGGACCCTGAGATCATGACCTGAGCTGAAGGCAGATGCCCAACTGACTGAGCCATCCAGGTGCCCCACACTTCACTGAGTTTTAAAGTATGGCTCGGGAAACTGGTTCTTGGTGGAGCAAGATGGGCTGTTTCCATAGCTGCCTGTTGCCTGCCACAACGCAACACAGGAGATTAACTACAGCCTTGTGCATGTGGTACATTTACTTATGTCCAGCTTCATCCGTGGACGAGCCTATCACCTGAGTGCAGTTTACAGTGATTTGACGCATTAAACACCGTATGGTCCTACACTTAGACGATTTAGAAAAATTTTCTGAACTGCATAGCACTCGTGGGGGTTGCAAAGTAGCATTCACTAAACGGTCATTAATATTTGCCAAAGGAGGAGGTTTTCTACATGTGTTGCAGGTGATGAGGCTTTCCAAACAAGGGGATTAAAAAAATGGAACAAAGGCCTTGAGCAAGCCTATTCCCTCCTTCCTTCCCTCTTTTATTCAATACTGACTCTAGGTTAGCAAGCAGGCCTTGTCTTCACAGAGTTTAGGAGCTACTTAGAGGGATAAGTCCTCAAGGTAAGACAGAAAACTTATAGGATCTCTGACTGGAAACAAGGAAGGCCTCCCTTCCCTTTTGCCCCTTTCTTCCAATCACACACACACACACACACACACACACACACACACACACGTGTGCATGCGACTTTGCAGCGGCTCCCACACAGGGAGCACGTGTGTGTGTGTGTGTGTGTGTGTGTGTGTGTTTGTATACATGCATATGTATGTGTTTCCGGGAAACTCAGATAAAAAAAGAAGGAATTAAGAGGGAGAAATTTGAAAGTTAGAAAATGATCAAAGTCAGGTAAATTAACAAGTCCTATTCTTTAAGTCTTATTTAAATTGCCGAGAGTGGGCCACAAATTTAGATCGGACTTCCCAGCAGCCAGTGCAAAAAGCAATGTACACCAATTGTATCATTCACAGTGTCGGTACGATGAAAACTAATGGGCCCCTAGGAACCATGTGGATTAGGGTGTAACGTCGCAATAAGGCGTATGGGATATACTCGGCAATGTCTTTGACAACATTCTGATTGCCTTGAGGAGTCTCACAGGGCATGACAGAAGTTCACAGGGTTTGGAGAAAGTGAAAAAGAGATAATATTAAATTCTAGCTCGAGCTAAACTATTCTGCTGGGGTTGGGCTGGGTTGATATGAGCTTCCACCTGTAACACCCTGTAGTTCAATATTCTGTTTTAGGTATGCTAGAGGTTATGGGGGTGGAGAGGGACCTTCACTTCGGCTTTCACTGGAGAAGTATGGGCTGATGCCAGGGATCTGGAGGAGAAGAGGCTGGTAGAGGGATCCAGTGGGATTCGACCAGAAGATAAAGGCGGGTATGGCCTTCCACACATGAGAGACTAGCATCAGGAGACACAGAGGAATGGGGAGTTGGCGCTGGTAATGTAGGATATGAGGCCAGGTGTGATGCAGGCGGAGGCAAGGGCCAGACTGCACCTGTCTTACGTGCTCTGCTAAGGAATGTGGCTTTGTTCCGTGGAGCGGTCCCGAGTTGCCACTGAAGGGATTTGGGGGGGGGGGAGCTGTAGCTGCAGACGGTTGCATTCATGCTGCGTGACGTATCTGGCCAAAACTTCGGGGCTTAAATAGCTGTCACACACTCGAACACAGGTGTGAGAGTCTGCGACGGGAAGGAGGCTCTACTTCAGGCAGGTCTGTAGGATGCCTGAGGTGACACGGCGTGGGGCTGGGCCCCGAGGAACAGCAGCTGCCCAAGGTCAGCTCTTCTGCCGGTGACATGTGGGAAGTACAAGACGGTGAGGGGACAAGCAGAAGGGATCCACGCAGGTATGCCCGCGTTCCATTAGCAACACCAGCCCACGGCCACGCACAACATCCCTGGGGGAACTGCCCCGTGTGGGAACTGCTGCAAAGTCGCATGCAGAGAGTGGTCTGAATCAGACTGCTGGGCTGCCAAGAACTCTGCGCAAGGATTGGATCTCGGTTGGAGGTGAGACAGCTGCACTTGACTTTGTAGATAGCTCCCTGGGGCAGCTGTGTGGAAAGCAGATTCAAGAGAAGTGACGGTGTCAGAGGGACCAGAGGAGGGTCAGGTGAGACCGAGTGAGGGCCTGGTCTGGGTGATGGTGCGTGGTGGATGGAATGGAGGTGGTTCAAAACGACCGATGAGAGAAAACCTCCAGGGCTTAAGGACTTAGTGTCGTTTATGGCTGGTTTTCAGATACGCAGAATCTCCTGCTAGGGTTTCATACCAGACTGTTCGTTGTCCATCACATATCATGTGTTCTTATTTCTTATTAAAACAACTCTGATTTTACTCGGGGGCATTAATGTGCTTATCTTTTTTTTCATGCATGGAGCCCAACACGTGGCTTGAACTCATGACCATGAGATCAAGACCTGAAATGAGGTCAAGTCAGATGTCTGGGGTGCCTGGGTGGCTCAGTCGGTTGAGCATCTGCCTCTTGATTTCGGCTGAGGCCATGATCTGAGGGTTGTGGGATTGAGCCCTGTGTTGGGCTCCATGCTCAGTGGTGAGTCTGCTTGAGATAACCTCTCTCTTGCTCCCTCTGTCCCTCCCTCTGTTTGCATACTTTCTCTTTCTCCCTCTCTCTCAAATAAATAAAAAATCTTTTAAAAAAAGGGCGGGGGGGGGGTTGTGCTAAAGTGCTTAACTTTAAAAAAAGTTTCCTAGCTTCCCTTGTAGTGGGGAGGTGGTTCCATGGCAAGCCCTGGCTAATAGGATATAAATGAGATTCACTGTGTTATATCACCAGGACACATTTTAAAGTGGCACGTGTCCTTTTGACGTTTAGCCCTATCTTTGTCCTGCTCCAAATGTAGATGGCTGGCTGGCACAGGAAATAGTCATGTTGCCAGGAAATAGTCATGCTAAGGATGGCTGAGCAGAGAGAAGGAGTCTAAGTTGTTTTAAGATTGTATTTATTTATTTGAGAGAGAGAGGGAGGGAGAGAGGGAGACAGAGAGAGTGTGAGTTGGGGGAGGGGTAGAGGGAGAGGGAGAAAATCTCAAGCAGACTCCACACTGAGTGCAGAGTCCAATGCAGGGCTTGACATCACGACCCTGAAATCATGCCTGAGCGGAAACCAAGAGTTAGTTGCTTAACTGACTGAGTCACCCAGGCACCCCAGGAGTCTTAAGTTTTTGATGAAACCATAAAGACAGCATACCAACCCTCAACTGAATGTCGGTTGTATGAGAGAAAATGCATGCCTTCTTTAGTTGATTGCGCTTTGAGCCATCTGTCTTTAGCAGCCAAGTTCCCCATACCACCATGACTTTAGCAACATGAATCAAAATCATTCATTCCATAATTATCCTGAATCAGTGACCAAAATGAGAAATATCAAAACTTCATCACATTGATTAGCCAGTAGTAAGTAGCTGCTAGGGTATAGAAGTTTGTGGAAAATTTCTCTTTGCTTTCTTTCTTCTTGACTTCTCCCCGCATGTCTTGTTCCTCCACTCGGCCATCTCTGCCTTTCAATAGCTGCTTAGTGGTTAACTGTCTGAGAGAATTAGCAACGAAGAGCGCTGGCATTGGCTTTTGCAACTGGACTTTTAAAGAACAAACCCAGTGAAGGCAAAACCACTCAGATGTGGTGGTTCCAATTTCCAGAGAGTGGGCTAGGCAGATGTAGTATCAGTCATAACAAAGTGGCATTTCTGTAGGTAACTTGACAAAGGACTTCATGTCCATTACCTCGTTAGCTGTCGGAGCCCCAAGAGGTAAGATGATTTGCTCAAGCTGAACAATTAACAAGGGACAGGGGCAGGACTTGTATTTTCCCTTCCTGTGTCAAAAGAGATCTCAGGAACTGTGCTGAGGAGAGCCTTCTGCCCACATGAGAGAAGGGGAGGTGTCAAAGACAGATTCCACTTGCAGTTAAACCGAAGGGGAGAGAGACTGGACTTCACTCCTCTGTCATAAGAGGCAGGAGGGTGGTTTTTGTTGTTGTTGTTGTTGTTGTTGTGTTTTTTGTTGTTGTTGTTGTTTATTTTTTAAGTAGGCTCAATGTCCAGCCAGGAGCCCAACTTGGGGCTTGAACCCAAGACTCGGAGATTAAGACCCGAGTTGAGATGGAGAGCCAGATGCTTAACTGACTAAGCCACCCAGGGCCCCAAGACACAGTAGGGTTTTTAAGCCCCCAGGGTGGGCTACTGGGAAGGAACTAGAGGATATTGGGAATGGGAAGGGGTGAGGGGAGTTGGTTAGTGTGATTAGACCGTTTATGTTTGCTAATTGGCACTTAGTGAAGTTAGGCTCCACACCTTTCAGAGAGAAGGAGAGATGGGGCGAGGGTGGGAGGGGGCTATCTTTCTTGATATTACATTTCCAAGGGATGGCTCCCAGGTCCTGGAGCAGGACATTCCTGGTGGTGAAACAGGTGAGAAGCCCGGAGGTGATTTACAACTCAAGGCAGCAGAGAAAGAATTCACAATTCCAAGTTTGCTAAAGGAAGTGCTCCAAGAAAAGGGAGGTCAGGGACATACAGTCAGGGAGAAACCTGTCTAAAGTTTATAGTCAAGCTGAGGGGTACTTTAAGGCCATCTGGGTCAGAGGGCTGCACCCTCTTTCCTTGCTCTCCAGGAAGCTAGGACCCAGAAAGTCCCCATCTGATGATCTGTTAAAAGGTGGTAGCCTTATCAGGGGACGCACAGTGACCTGCTGGTGGAGGGACTCTGATTCAGAGCATCACCCTACCAGGTGACTGGCCTCTCTGCACTCTGGCTTTCTGAAGCCCTCTGGGGGGAAGTTCCTGCACTTTTCTGGCCCTGTCTCCATCCTGGAGAGGAGAGTACTCATCAACATGAGGTGCCCAGGACAAGTGCATCTTAATTCTCCAGGCAAGAAACAGATGCTTTCAGCTATGGTTTGATTTCACGCAACAGGAGGGTAGAACTGGGGAGGTGGGAAAGGGAATTTTGCAGCCCAAAGATAGGACTCAGGGACAGGGAACACCCACTTCCAGAAATTACCATCACAAAAAGCCAACCACTAAGAACTGACTGCCAGCAGCGGAGGAAAATGGAAATCTCCCTGGCAGTTCTGGCTGCTTATGGGGCTGTCCTCTGCTCAGAGGGGAGGTGACTGAGTTGACCTTAAAAATCCAAGGCTAGGGAACCTGGAGGTGAAGGTATTTTATTTTCCCCTTAAGGCTTTGATGCTTTTCAAATAAAACTTAAATGATGCAATACCGGCCCCTGAAGGTCTTCACAAAGTAGTGGATTTTTAGAAAAGACAAGGGCCTGGGGGGGGTGGCGGGGCGGGTGGTCCCTAAAGAGTAGTGCCCCGAAGCAAAGCCTTTCTTTGCTCTTTTCAGAGCACTAGGGCTTTCTTCAATGTTCCTCTCCCACCCCACTTACACTCCCCCGCACCCCCCCCCCCCCTTTTTGGCTATTGACCTTTTTTTCCCATTCTCCAAAGTAGAAATCGACGGTTATCCTCCCGGTCGGTCAGTCTATATGATCAATCTATCTTATCCTATCTATCTATCTATATATCTATCATCTCATCTATCATCTAATCTATCTAATCTATTCGAGTCTATCTTCCCTGGCCTCCAATCCCTGCAAATACCAAGTGTCTCTCATTTTGGTCGCGCGTTGTTTCCCCTCAGGGTGACAAACCCGGCGCGCAGGGGGCGGAGGAAGGAGCTCCTTCCGCCACATGGTGGCGCGCGCGAGCCTGCGAGAGCGGGGGCCGCTCGGCTTCTCACGCTTCTCCCGCATCCCGCCCCACCCGCGCCGCGGCGCTGGAGGAGCCGCGCCCCCGACCTTCCCCGGCGGGATAGCGGGGAACGCGCCTCGGGAGCCCGGGAGGCGATCTAGCGGCAGTTGCGTCCGGTCCGCGCGGGAGGTGCGGACGGCCCCCGTTGCAGGCTCCTCCTCCTGCGGGTCCAGCCTTTACTCCTCCACCCTCCACCCCTCCTCGGCGTGGCACGGCTCGGCTGCAAATCGCAGGCTTCCCGGAGCAGCCTAGGAGCGGCGGCGGGCGCAGCGAAGGCGGCGGGAGGAGCGCAGCAGGCGGGCCGCGCCGAGCGCTCCGGCAGCGGCTGCGTCGCTCGAGCAATCCCGGAGGCGCCGCGGAACCCGGCGCGCCCTAGCTCGCCTAGGAGCGCAGTGAAGCCGGGGCTGCAGCTGGGCGAGGGGGAGGAGAGTGCGCGCGTGTGTGCGTGTGTGCGAGAGTGTGGGGGCTACGGTATCACATCGGAGCGGAGGAGAGGGCAGGGGAACCGGGGCGCGGCCCCCGAGCGCCCCCGCCGCTCCCCGAGGTTTTCCCGCGGCGGCGCCCGCTCCCCGGCGCCCCTCACCATGGACCTTCGCCGAGTTGGGACGCGCCTCGGCAGCAGCGCGCGGGTAACTGCCCGGCCCTGGGGCTGCGCGGGCGCGCGCGCGGGGATGGCGAGGTAGGATGGCCGCCCAGCGCGACCCCTGCCGCCCCAACCCAGCGGCCGCCGGGCGGTGCAGCTGACTCGCCGGAGCGCTTAGGGGTGTGGGCGGAGGCGGCCCCGCAGCGCCCGCGCCTTCGGGAGTCGCTTTGCCTCTTCTACCCACTCGCACCTGCCACCGCGCGGATACCATGTCGAAGGCGGCTGGAGGTCCGGCGGCGGCGGCGGCGGAAAGTTGTCCCTCGGCCTCTGCCGGCCCGTCCGCCGCCGCCGCGGTGGAGGACCTGTCCAAAGTGTCGGACGAGGAGCTGCTGCAGTGGAGCAAGGAGGAGCTGATCCGCAGCCTGCGGCGCGCCGAGGCCGAGAAGGTGAGCGCGATGCTGGACCACAGCAACCTCATCCGCGAGGTGAACCGCCGCCTGCAGCTGCACCTCGGCGAGATCCGCGGGCTCAAGGTGAGCGCGGGCCCGGGCGGGGAGCGGGGCGCCCCGGGGAGGTGGGGCCAGGCAAACTTTCCCTTCCTCCGTCAACAGGTGATCCTCCCCATTCTCCCGGTCACCACCCCCTGCTCCCCTTCCCCAGCCCTTTGGAAACTTTCTTTCGAACTTTGGAAGCGATTGGCCTCCTCTTCCCTGTTTGGGGCGAGCCAGTGTGGACCTCTCCTTCGGGGTCTTCTGTGGCCGGAGGAGCGGGCGCCGAGGATGCTGGAGAGTAGGGAGGGAGGTGATGGGCATGCAGAACCTTTATTTTCCTGGAAAACCAGTGGTTTGGGGATCCGGGGCACAGGCAGGGGAAGGGGTGAGCGAGGGAGTGAGTCCAGGGCATCTTTGTCCTTGGCGGTTAGGGATACAGGTGCTCTGGAGCCGTGACTGCTCCGGCGGTTGAGGAAAGGGCGCCAATGCTGGGGAGAAGGACTGGCGGGGTGCCCAGGGAGAAGTCGCGGGCGCCACCTTCGGAGCTGACGTATGTCACCCAGTGCAGAGGACCTAAAGCTCTGCCTTCACATTTTCTACCTGCTCCTGCGCTTTCCTTCGCTCCTATTCAGATGGCGTCATCTGGGGCTCCTTGGCCCCCTTGCCTCCTTCACCCCCGGTTTGATTATAATTTCACCCAGCATTGAGGGGGGCGAAGGGATTTGAAAGGTACCACCCCGGCTGTCAGCTTTGACGCTTTGGTTTTGGAACCAGCCTTCCCTCTTTGCTATTAGGAAAAAAAAAAAAAATTTAAAGAAAGAAAAGAAGACCAAAAGCCACCAACTTCTTTTCTCCTTGGAGAGCTTTGAGTGTGGCAGCAGTGTGCCTGCCCGCGGGGCTGTAGGAGATGGGGGCCGGGATCCGCCCTGCCAGCGCTCGCCGCAAACTTCCTCTCCTCAGTGCTTGCGCTGGTGCCCGCTGATATTCCTTCCTCTCATTGTTCTGCTTTTGTTTATAGGAAGCCAGACACAAACGAAAACACTGCAGGGACTTCAGGGAGCAAATTCCTGCAGGCACAGGCTGTTCTTGTTCCCTTCCACTCGCACCCCACTAGGGCTGTAGACACTTTCTTAATTGCTTCAATGCTCCTGCTCTGGGATTCTGGGGCAGAGAGGTGTGGAGGGACAGAAGGCCAGGGGCTCGCCTGGGTGCTGGGTCCAGTGCAGGTGGAGATGGCCTTCCCCAGGGCTCCAACTCACTGTCCTCTAGTTCCTAGAGTGGATGCAGTTAGAAAGATCCCACAGTCAGAAAAATCCCAAGGCTTCCACTCTCCTTTGGTTTAATTCATTACTCGAGTATTATTCATTAAGTACCATACTCTTGGGGAATTACAGACAGGCTAGTATAGTGAGAAGATCATCTCAGAGGTGGGTTTGCATCTAGAATACTCATTTGCCAGGAGGGTGAGCTTGGGTAATTAATTTATCAGAACCTCATTTTATTCATCAATAAAATGCAAATGATAAAAACCATCTCCTAGGGGTTTGCAACGAGACATTAGGATAATGTAGGAGAAGCTTTAATTCTGGACTTGACTGCAAAACAATGGTAGATACTGTCATCAGGAGAGGGCTTGTAAATGTATAGATGTGTGCCTCCATGATGGGGTTTCTTAGGCAAAGCTGGACAAAGGTATAGTTCATAACCCTCCAATTTAATCTTCTTCCATGGTTTGAATTATAATGTAGCTTGGAAGAGTTTTTAATTAAGTAACTAATCAATTTCCTGAGGATTTAAATTGTATGGAGGAGCATCAACATAATAGTTCAGAAATACTTGAAGATTCTCTTGGGTTGTGTGGATTGTCTTGTGTGTGTGTGTATGTGTGTGTCTGTCGAGGGGAGCTATGTGTGAGTGGTGGGGGAGGTTGGTCTTCTTTCTGGTAGCTTCATTTAGAGAAATACCTATTAGGCCAGCGAAGGGCAGTTTCACCCCAAGTAGGAGAGTCTCCTGGTCTAGATTCATGACCTGGCTTAAAAATAGACTTTCCTGTCCACCTCGTTATCAAGTTCAGAAAGATGGAGCTGGATACTTTCTGATGCAGCCTCTACTTTCCATCATCCCTGGCCAGGTACAACATCATAGCCCCCAAGGCCTCTGGGCCACCCCTGAGGGGCTGTGGTGAAGCCTGGCTGAGGCCAGCCTTCTCCCTTCTATCCATCATCTTAGTTCAGAACATCCCTGGACACTCTCATGATGCATTAATGTGGTTGACTGAGTAAATTATATGTGCACTCAACTTATTTTGGCTAACCTAGAAGGAAGGATTTTTTTTTTTTTTTAAGATTTTATGTATTTATTTGACAGACAGAGATCACAGGTAGGCAGACAGGCAGGCAGAGAGAGAGAGGAGGAAGCAGACTCCCTGCTGAGCAGAGAGCCCGATGCGGGGCTCGATCCCAGGACCCTGAGATCATGACCTGAGCCGAAGGCAGAGGCTTTAACCTGCTGAGCCACCCAGGTGCCCCTAGAAGGAAGGATTTTTTATTTTGTTTTTTGGCTCTGATGGTGTGGGACTCCCAGTTGAGGGCCTTAAAGTTAGGGTTATGAAGGCTACAACACTTCTCTTTTTAACGTTCCTTTCTGTGATCTGCTTTTGAAATTGTAATGAATATTTTCAAGGCTACTAGGTACTGCAGCTGTAGAGATGGGGAGATGCGAGCACTAGGTCTTTCCCTTGAGAGGCCTGTGACTGGGTCCACGCCCTGACTGACTTGTCCGTTTAAACATTTCAGAGGTAGAGAAGTGTGGGGCAGCGGAGAGATAAAGGATTTAGAGTCTGACAATTGGGGCAGCGTGGGCAGGCTGTTAACCTCTCTGAGCTTCAGTGTTCTCATCTGCTAAATGGGGATGCTAATTCCGGAAGAGGTTTGATGAGGATTACATAATACATTTGAGGTTAATAGCTTTCTCAAGGTCACACAGATATACAGTGTTTAAAATAGGCTGACTTTCTTTTAGCTAGTTGACCTTCTCTGGTTAGAATGTGTGATCCTGCAAGGGTGGAGAAGGGGATTCTGGTTCTGATCTTATAAGGAGTTGGATTCTGAGAACCATGTCTATGCGGTGCTGAACCAATGCTCAGCTTGCTCTGACCTGGGGTTTCAGGGGATGGGGGCAGATTTGGGGGAACCGGCTCTGTAAAACGGTTATGCATCATGTTAATGTTCCTCTCTGCTCCCCAACACACAGATTCCCGCTCCCTGTAATGAAGAAAAATTACAAACTAGAACAATTCTTTAACCACAGAGAGAGTACTTGGGAGTCTTACGTATGAAATTTTGAGTGGTAGGCCATGAGGTGGGTTGAATCCTTTAAATGTCCACTTTAGACAGATGGATGTCTTTAGACAGTGTCAATGTTCAAAGGACACTCTGTGTTTTGAAAAAGAAAGCCCAAATCTTAATGTGGCAGATTTGAAGAAGCTGGCTTAGAAGGTGATTATCAAATCAGTTGCTTAGCTTTTCCACAGAAGGGAAAGGAAAGAGCTCAGAATTGTATCCCCAAGAATGTTATTTGCTCCTGGAAGAAGGCGTGGTGATCAAGAAAGCTAAGTAGGCCGTTACCCCTTTTACCCCAGCTGGAACTCTGGGAAGTATATGCTTCCCTCCATTTGGAAAGCCATTAACTCCACAAAGCCCCAGTGTTTTTCCCAGTACTGGAGAAGTCAGGAATAGCTGTGGGATAGTCGAAAGGAAGTATTTTCAGACGGAAGTTCATTGAGACGGAGAAGAATATGACTTGAACTTTCTATGAAATGGCAGGATTAAACTAAATGTCGAATAATTTTTTTTAAAGATTTTATTTATTCATTTGACACACAGAGATCACAAGCAGGCAGAGAGGCAGGCAGAGAGAGAGGAGGAAACAGGCTCCCCGCTAAACGGAGAGCCCGATGTGGTGCTCGATCCCAGGACCCTGGGATCATGACCTGAGCCGAAGGCAGAGGCTTTAACCCACTGAGCCACCCAGGCACCCTCGAATAATTTTTGAAGCTTAGAAAGATTAATTTTTTTTTAAGTCTTATTGTCTCACAGTCTCCACAGCTTCTGATTTTCCTGAAAGCATCAATGTCAACAGATCCTTTACTCACTTACGACATATACTCCAACCTTGCAGGGGCTTACTGAGACAATAGTAAGAAATCCTCGGTAGCCAGAGCTATATCCTGTTTTGGCCACAGGCCTAGGGCTTTTAAAACATTGGTCAGTCCATAAACACATATTATTTACTGTACGCAAGACGCCATGCCAGGCGCATCAGCTACACAAAGGATGACTTTAGAATGGATTCTGTCCCCAGAAGCTAGGATAACTACATTGGAAAAGAAAAAAAAAAAAAATGATGTCCGATGAGTGCTCCAGCTACGGTATCTTAGAGGCATTAAGCAGTAAGTGGGAAAGTTACTTGATTCATTCATTTGCGGTTGTTGCGCCCAGGGGCCAGAAGCTGTTCCGGGGCTAGGGGAGACTTCTCAGAGGAATTTCTCCTCTCAGGTAAGTTCGTGTAAGGAAGAGGACAGTTTCTTCTAGTTGGGAAGCTGGGATACAAGCAAGCTTCATAATTAGCTGACAAAGAGAGGGAGCTCAGGAGAAAGCTTTCCTGGCTTGGCCAAGGGTTTATTCATCTTCCTGGTAAAAGGGGAGAGGATGGGATTGATGCAGGAGAGAGAACATTCAGGGGATGTTCTCTGATCTTTGAGGATCAGTCTGGCCACAGAGAACTTGGCTTGGGTGGGCGAGGAAAGAGAGACGAAGTGGCAGACAAAGGCAGGAGAGGCCACGTGGGTGGTGTTTGGAAATGGCCAGGCCTGAAGTCAGAAAGTGATAATGAGAAGAGACAGGCATCAGAAACAAGGAAGCCAATAGGCTGCCAAGAGTTAGAATTGGAGTTAAAACCACACTGTGCAAGATCCTCTTCTTTGTCAGGGTGACTCTGATCTTAGGCCCCAAGACCGTCAGGGGGTGCTGGGTGTGGGTGGCAGATGTTTTAGAGTTTATTTTCTCACCAGCATCAGGCAAGGGTTGGAATGAATCTGAGTTTACCGCGATCAGGTCTCCTCTAAGTACTTCTAGTTCTGGGTTAGGTAACAGAGTCACAAGACCAGAGTTTTTCTGGCTTCAGAAAGCAGGAGCAATCTTAGGTAACAGTCCTGGAACCACCCCTGGTTCGTGGCCACCAAACCAAGGTGCTTCAAGAAACGGTCCCTTTACTCGTTGTGTGACTGGAGAATAAAGGGGGACCTCACAATGTGTTTTCAAAGTTCCTTGGTTCAGGCGTCTGCAGTGGGGGTGCTGTGTTCTGGACACACAGAGGTGGAGAGAATAGATGGGGTTTCCATTCTCAGGACCAGGGTCTGGTGAGTTCTCATGGCCACATTCAGCCATATGTGATTGAAATGAGTGCCACAGAGGGAAAGTCAAAGGGGGTAATGGTAGAAGTGTATAAGGCGACTTCCTTTAGATAGGGGGTAGTGGTCAGGGACGGCTTCTGGGGAAGTGGTTTATAATGTGAGGCCTTTAGGTTGTACAGAAGGTTAGGGGAACACATTCTAAGTGAAGGAGGGGAAGGGCTTGTTCCTTGGGCCCTGAAACCAGGCCAGTGTTGGTGGGGCTCAACTGGGGGTCATGGGATAGGTCCCACCTTCTCTACTGCTGCCGTCTGTGTAAGCCACTATCCTCTCCCTCTGCCTGGACCAGCCTGGTGGACTCCTAACTGATCTCTCCTGGCTTCCACCTTATCTTGTCTCCCTTTCTTCTCTCCACCGCCCCCCTCCTCTGGTCTGTTTTCCACACAGAACGATGCTGATTCTTTATAAAATGAACCTCTTGTGTCACTTCTCTCTTCTCAGCTCACCACCAATCCAGAGCCCATCCCGTGGCTGCCGAGGCTCAGCAGTACCCAGCCCTGACACCCACGCTCCTGGGTCTCCTCTCTCCCACCTCCTCTCCCACCTCTGCTCTCTGTGCTCACCCTGCTTCAAGCACAGCAGCATCAGCCATGTTTGTCTCAGGGCAGCGTCAGCCATGTTTGTCTCAGGGCAGCATCAGCCATGTTTGTCTCAGGGCAAACTCTTGCCCTTCTCTCTGCCTGCGATCCTCTTCCCTCACATGTTTGCTCCTTCATTCCACCCAGTCTTGGCTCAAATGTTTTCCTTCTCAGTGAGGTGCCTTCTCTTAAAAAATAGTATTTTTTAGCCTGCTTCAGTTTTCTTCTCAGCACTTTCACAACATGCCGTTGTTGGTTTTTTTCACCAGAATGAAAGCCGTAGGATGTCAAGGTGTCTGCGGTGTCCACTGATACATTCCTAGCGCCTGGACTGGTACCTGGCACATACTAGCTGCTTACTAAGTCCTTGTGAATGAGTGAGCGGACCATCATTTGTGCAGGAGAAACAGGCCGGGTTAAGAGGACTGGGGTCTTGGGAGACTTGAAGGATTCTGCACTTTATTCTCAGGGCAGTGTGGTGGTTTTAGCATACTAAGCATGGGAGTGACAAGATGAGTTAAATCTCAGAAGTGTAGGGCTCAGAAGAGCTGTTTAGTTCAGGAGTGAAAGGTGAGGGAGAAGCAGCCAGGCCTAAGCACAGGCTCTTAGGAAGAGCAGCAGGTTGAGTGGAAGTGGCATTTGCTGAGAGGGGCAGTTTGGGGAGGGGACTTTGAAAATCCCACAAGAGGGCCACCTGGGTGGCTCAGTCGGTTAAGTGGCTGCCTTTGGCTCAGGTCGTGATGATTCCAGGGTTCTGGGATTGGGTCCCCCAAGGGGCTCCTTGCTCAGCAGGGAGTCTGCTTCTCCCTCTCCCTCTGTTTGTGCTCTCTCTCTCAAATAAATAAATAGAATTTTTTTTTTAAAAAGAAAAGAAAATCTCACAAGAGCTTGGCGTTGCTCGTGTTTCATGTGGGATGCCTGGGAGATGAGCAGGGGGTATGCCAGTAGGGCTCAGATGTGAGGGACAGAAATGCCGCTGGAGGCCAGCTATGCTGGTCCCCTGTGGGAACGGGGCTGTTGGTCCCGTGTCGGGGGCTGAACACCGGGCAGTGTTGTATTTGTGCTGATGGAAGGCCTGTTGCCTCAGAGCTTTTAAGCATTTCTCAGCTGCCGAGCAGCCATTTTCTTCCAGGAAGGGGGTGGGGCAGGGGAGGGGATCCTTGGTTTTAGGGTTTTCTTGCAAATTACGTGGCTACTCCCTGGATATTGGCCTTGGGCAAGTGAAGCTTTGTGAGGTCCAGTCTCCTCCTCTTTAAAAGAACCGTGATAATCATCACTTCCCAAGTGGTTTGTGAAAATCCAATGAGATAATACAAGTAAGCCCTGGGTGGGGAGCATAACCCAGACCCATTACTGTGATTTTTTTGACAATCATCAGCGGCCTCTCAGCTTCTCACATCTGCCCCTCACATCACAGAATTCACCAATTCCTGTCTCCCTCCCGGGAGGTCTGAGCCTGAGGCCGCCTCACCTGGGGACCGCCCTTGAATGGCTGTCTCTCTCTTTTCAGGATATCAACCAGAAACTCCAGGAGGACAACCAGGAGCTGAGGGACCTCTGCTGCTTCCTGGATGATGACCGGCAGAAAGGCAAGAGGGTGTCCCGGGAGTGGCAGAGACTGGGCCGCTACACGGCTGGGGTGATGCACAAGGAAGTGGCCTTATACCTGCAGAAGCTGAAGGAGCTGGAGGTGAAGCAGGAGGAGGTGGTGAAGGAGAACATGGAGCTCAAGGAGCTCTGCGTGCTGCTCGACGAGGAGAAGGGCGCCGGCTGCGCGGGCAGCCGCTGCTCCATCGACAGCCAGGCCAGTCTGTGCCAGCTCACCGCCTCCACCGCGCCCTACGTGCGGGACGTGGGCGACGGCAGCAGCACCTCCAGCACCGGCAGCACCGACAGCCCGGACCACCACAAGCACCACGCCAGCAGCGGCAGCCCGGAGCACTTGCAGAAGCCCCGGGGCGAGGGCAGTCCGGAGCGCGCCAAGCACCGCAGCACCAGCCCCGAGCATCTGCAGAAACCTCGAGCCGCCGGAACCCCGGATCACCCCAAAGCACTCAAAGGACCCAGCCCCGAGCACCACAAACCCTTGTGCAAGGGCAGTCCTGAGCAGCAAAGGCCCCCGCACCCCGGGAGCAGCCCCGAAACGCTGCCCAAGCACGTGCTGAGCGGGAGCCCGGAGCACTTTCAGAAGCACAGGCCGGGGGGCAGCCCGGAGCACGCGAGGCACAGCGGAGGGAGCCCCGAGCATCTGCAGAAACACGCCCTCGGCGGGAGCCTGGACCATCTACCCAGAACCAGGGGCACCAGCCCTGAGCACCTCAAACAACATTTTGGGGGGAGCCCCGATCACAAACACGCGGGCGGAGGAGGCGGAGGCAGCGGCGGAGGCAGCAGGGAGGGTACTCTCCGAAGACAGGCGCAGGAGGACGTGTCACCCCATCACCGGAGTGTCTACAGTGGCATGAACGGTGGGTCAGTACGTGCTGGGGAACCGCTTTGGCTGGGGCGACTCACTAGAGAGTTATGAGCCATGAAGGGCTTTCCAGACACGTTAGGAGTGCAGGCGCTGGATGGAGGGGTGGCTGCGGAGGGGAGGTAACCGGGGCTTCCGGGGCTTCCGAGGGAGGCTCGAGGCTCCGAGTGTTTCCTCCCCTCGATTTGTTTTGGTTTGTACTGTCCTCAGCCGAGTAAGCCCGGCGAAGACGGGGTGAGGAGTTAGGGGAAGGAGAGGAACGATAATTCCAAGGGACTCTGAGTGGTTAGGGTGAGATGTGTAGGGATTGAAGAGAAAAAGAGAACCAACCTAAGGCTTTCTGGTCTTGAACTTGAGTACTTTCCTAGTGTGTGCCGTTTCCTACAGGGGTTCTCATCCAACCGTTGACCCAGAGGTTTTTGAATCCATTTGACAGCTTAGTGCATAAAGAAATGAATTTTATTATAAAGAACGTTGGAAAAGAAATATGGATCCCTCAGCAAGCTCGATGCTCCTTGCCTGAATGCCTGTAGCTATGCCTTACCTTATCTTAAGGATTTTACCCGTGTGTTGGGGCACTTCCCTTTGTAGGAGAAACGCATCAAATGGTTTCCTTCCACTCTTGCAAAACCCACCACCCTCTCCCAGATTCCCTGAAACATACTTTGAACAACATGTTTTTACACCCAGAGATAGCCTCTCAAATGTTTAAAGGTTCTTCTTGAAAATGTACAGATGTCTTTGGACGCTCCTTTGGTTTCCAAAGTGTAATCTCCACTGCATTTGGTGACACGGCCCTAAATCTGATCTTAAACCTTTTGGAAAGGGTTTACTTTCCTGTATCTTGGTTCTAAAATCACTTTGAACTCCAAAAACAGGGAAAAAAAATCATTTCTTAAGACCAACAAACAACCCCCCCCCAAGCCTTTCATGTTACTTATGGCTGAGTTAGAACTAAAAGGCTTGTTTTTATAAACTGGGGGGTTTTTTTCATCCAAGATACCTGAGGTTGTCTGCTTTATTTGAAAGCTGCTACGGAGTCCGTGCACAGTCAGCTCTGAGCAGTGGTGGGGGGTGGCCAATGTGAGCAGTGAGTGACGGGAAGGGGTACATTTTCAATACTGTACCTGACGATTTACCTGTTGGAGCCCATTTCATCCTAATCCTTTTCTCCTCGTGCTGAAAATTGACTCGTGAAGCTTGGCTTCTAATGCAGCCAGTGCTCTTTTATGTGCAGATGGAATTGGAAAGAGTGGGAAAGATGGGATGCTGCTGCTTTCGGGGTTGGGCTGGAAAGCAGAAGGTGGGAGAAGCCCAGTGACCTGGGTGCAGAGGCCTCCTGGCTGGCTGGCTGGGGCTTTTGCTACATTAACTGCACCTTCCCTCACTCCTTCAAGAACTGGCCCAGAAGCTGCCGTGGTTGCTGTGGGCAGCGGCAGCTGTGCACTTCTCTCAGGAGGTGAAAGTCATTTGAAAAGATATTTTAGTCGCATTGCCATGGATGAGGTGAGCCACTAGCCATGAAGCGTGTTCTTCAGGGAGCAGTGGGTTAACGGGAAAGTTCAAGTTAATGACTTTTCCATTTCTCCATTACTTTTTAATGAGCATGAGAAATGAATATGTACACTCTTTAAGGGAAACATTGTATCTGGAACCAAAAAAAGAAAAAATATTACTTAGGGGCCAGGTAGTTCACTTACAATTTTTTTCTTTCCCAAAGTGCTCTTTTAAGTAAAGAACTCCTCTAGTTTAATCAAGGCATGCTTTAAAGGACATGAAAAGATTTCAAGTGCAATTTTTAAGAAACACCTTGCATGAAGTAAGGTGTATTTCTAGATGAGGATGACATTACATCATGGCTCATTGTTGCCTGAATGCAGATAGACTTTGTGATCTGGCAAATGATTTTTAAAATTTAACCATTTTATTTAGATAAAAGTTTGGTGTAGCAGAGATGCATTCTTTAGAATGACACTGTATTTAGTTACTTTTTTTTTTCTTTTACGTTGTATTTAATTCTTATGTTTACGGCAGGTTTTCTCATTCTTAAGTGACAAGTCTTCTGGCAGTTGCTGTCCTCACCAAAGTATATTTGTAGTGCATTGGCATTGCATTTTTATTTCAATAATTAATTAGAAAATGAAGTGGCACAATGAGGCGTTTATGAATCATCAGCCTATAAATTTGGGCGTGTATGTATCCCGCCGTTACAAATTAATTTTTTTTAAAGATTTTATTTATTTATTTGACAGAGAGAGACCACAAGTAGGCAGAGAGGCAGGCAGAGAGAGAGAGAGAGGGAAGCAGGCTCCCTGCTGAGCAGAGAGCCCGATGCGGGACTCGATCCCAAGACCCTGAGATCATGACCTGAGCCGAAGGCAGCGGCTTAACCCACTGAGCCACCCAGGTGCCCCACAAATTAATTTTTGATATGGATGGTAAGACATGACTTGTCATATTTTGAATCCCCCCACATTCTGGTTGAATCATTGGCCTAGAAACAAGTAGGAACCGATACCAAGATAAATCCCAAATTGTAGATCTGCTGAGTCATGTACAGTCATAATCTGTAGTTTGTGTGAGAAAATGAGTGTTTTTGGATGAACACTTGGAGGTTTTTGAGTGAAGGAAAAAACAGGGAAAGCTGGTGGAAGTGTGTCTGCATTGTGGCAGAATGAAATGAAAAGAAACACATATTGGCAGAATACGGTCTTGTAACGTTTCCTCCAAAAAGACACACGTACACACAGCAAGGGAACATTAGTGAAAACAATTACTGCTTTAGTTGACTGTGCCTTGGACATCTTGTTATAAACTCCATGGAGGAGGCAGTTGATGAACTGGGTATCCCAAGAGTTTCCTTTGGTTAAAGCAGCTCTATTTCCAACTGGATACAAGGGTGAATTTGGGGATATTTTTCCTTTCTTAAAAAAAGCTAAGACTGTATAGCCATGTTTAAAGTAGCAGCTGACTGGAAAACAACAAAATCCGAGGCGAAACAGAAAAAAAACCCTCCAAGCTGAATAACATGCTCATGAGTGCATTTGCTTTTTTAGAAGTTATGATTCAGCTGTTTTTCAGTTTGCAGAGAATTCCATGTGCGAAGAGGAGGTAGATTCAACACTTTCGTCTAGGCATTAAGGCATTTGTCTGTTCATTCAAGTCACTTGCTGTGCACTAGATCTGTAAATGAAGTAGTTGAATTATCCAGACATGTACCCAAATAGAGAGTCTCCTTGAGAATGGGGGATTCGCTTACCTGATCCCATTGAATTCCAAAGTTGGCTCAAACTTTCTTAGGTGAAAGTGTTCCCTCCCACAGAGAAACCAAGGCATTTTGCTTCCAGATATCAGCTGGCAGACCGCCCTAACAGGGAGCTCCTCAGCCCAGGTCATGGGCGATGCAGAAAACTCAGGTCCTTCCAGCAACAGCTGTTTGTTGTTGACCTTCCAGGTGAGCAGAAGCCCATAGAAGTAGTTCACCCACTGGGCATCATGAATCCAGTTGAAAAGGTTATAAAAGTAGCTTTATTTTAATTCTATGGGCACATATTGCTGATTATCAGCAACTGAGAAGAGATGACGAGAAGAAACGTTACTCTCTTTTTTATTGTCCATCTAAAAAAATTGCTTAGCTATCTTGGTGGGTCTTACTTACTTTTCAGACCTAGAGCATGTTCTAGTGACCAGTAGCTTCACACTCTCCTTCATCAACAGCCTAGCAGTGAGAGCCCCCATGAGGAGACAGACAGGGTCCATGAGTGTTCAGCTCCCTCCTGAAAGCTTCTTAGGAAGCTTCCTTCCTTTTGTGAGGGTATCTCTAGAGACAGAGCAAGCTGTTTCTTCCCCCTCCCCCCCTTCTCTAGAGCAGTGTTTCTCAACAGTGGCATCACTCACATTGGGACCAGATAATTCTTTGTTGTAATAGGTTGTAGGTTGCCCTCTGTATTTGAAGAGGTTTGGCCGCACACGGGGCTCTCCCCACGAGCAAGCCCCAGTTATGGCAAATAAAGCAGTCTCCAGACATGGTCCCACGGGTAAGGGAATGGGTAAAATTGCCCCTGATTCAAAACCACTGCTTCAGAGAGAGCAATGTTTTTCAACCTGGTTGCAGATTAAAATCACTGTGGGGGCTTTGAATAATCATCAGCACCTGGGCCGCACAGGCAGATGCGTATTGAATTGGTCTGGCCCTGGGTGTGTTGCAAAAGAGCTCCTCAATTGATTCTAATGACCAGACCAGGTGAAAGCCATTGCCTTACGTGAGTGCGTGTTGTATAAGGTGGGTTGACGTGCCTTACGCCGTGAGGAATCCAAGTTTCTTGGGAAAAAGAAAGTTAGCGTCTTTCCTTCTCTTGTTGAATGCGGAGCCTGAGAGGGACTGAGCCCAGCAGGTACTGTGAAACTTCATTCCTCATCTCCAGCCCAAGGTTCGCAGATAACACCTTTGGGGTGTGGGTTGAAAATTTGAGTTTTGGGTGGATGGGATTTTTAGGTTAACTTGGGGAAACACTGGCATATGTGTAGCTCAGAACTACTTTTTAAAGCATTCCCATCCAAACCAAAAGGGGAGCACATGAATTTCCAACCCATTTCTAGCGAATGCCGATGGTGCGTGTAGATTGTGTGATGCCTGCAATGCTAATGAATATTTCCCACCGAGGATATTACATGTCACGTCGCCCAGTTCATAAGTTTTACTCTGAGTTTTCAGATTTCTTCTTATTCTCTGTTGAGGTTATTAATGAGTGAACAAAAAACGCTGATATCACAAAATGACCTTGTCGACGAGGGGGAGGATAACCCGTGTGTGGAAGAGCCCAGCAGGAATTCTCTGAAGCAATGTTGTCAGTAAATTAAGTAGTGGGGCACTATAGCATGAGTAATTGCTCTCATAAATCTTTTATTTTGCTTAGAAAAAGTCAGAACATCATTTATGAATGAGTTTGGACAATAGAAATGTCTCTGGGGAGGAAAATTTCAACGGTTACAGAATACCAGAACTGATTTAAATTGAGGACCCTAGAGTGTTGGGTTTTCCTGCGTGAACAGACATGTAAGTGGTTAAAGGAGATGATGTTTTTTGATCTTTAAGCTTCAGTATGGTAATTTGGTAGCCTTATACACACTTCGACGGGACATCAGTTTAAGAAGTTCTGAAAAATAGACTCAATTATCATACTATACTTGTGTGTGCGAAGCATAGTGCATTTTTCATGACAATACGTGTTGGTTTAATGACATAGAAAGCTTAATACTGGACGTGTAGTTTAAGAAATTGCTAAATATCTAAGAAGTGAGCTACCATTGGAAAACCTAGATGACTTAGAAAGGTATTTTTCTGGTAGAATTTAGGGTTTTCAACTCCACTGACAATAATAAAGCTATGAAAATTCTTTAAATCTAGGGGACCCTTTTCCTTTTTCTAAAGGAGAGCATCTGTATCTATAATCTATATATGTGTGTGTATATATTTCTGTAAATAAATAAATTTGTACCTGAACAATGGCAAACATTCAGTTTGATTCTGTTTAGTCAAACCAGCGTCAACTGCATCTGGCCTCCAGCCTCCATCCACTGGAGGAAGCCAGTTGTTGCTATGAAGTCCCGAACCCCTCCTAGCTGATGGCGGTCATGTTCTTTAGATCCCGTTGAAGTCAATTAAATGTTTGTATTTTTGGTTCATTGCCAGAAGATCTAACAGAAAAAAATAATCATTAAATTAGTGATGCATTTACTTTCTTAACGGAAGTAATTTAAAACCACACAGGAAAACGTGCAAAGTTATGGTGAGTATTGGCTACCTTTTCAGAAGCATCACAGGAGTCCAAACACAGGAGGAGTCTGATAGAAGGCTCTATGCATTCACTCACAGTGAGGATAGATTATTCTGGAAGCATCGGTGTAGGGATTTAGTCAAGCTCCACTGGTCAGAACAAAGAACGTGAAGATAAACTTTGGCAAAGTTTTAAAAATAATAATAAAGTTTTACTTGTGTAATCCCATTGGCCAGTGTTTACTTGATGGAGTAAGTTTTCCAGACAAACTTATGACCTTAGGCTGTTCTCAAACTTTGTGAACTTTAGCCACTTCTGATGCTTACAAGCCTCACAGTCTTATGTTGGAGAGAACCATGAGTGCTTACATCGGATAGCCCCCCATGGCTATTCTTTTATTGCTCGGTATTTACTTTCAAGTCAGAGATTTCCGGTCACTGCACGCACCCGCCTGCCCGCGGCAATATTCCTTGCTGCCCGCAGCAGGCCCGACTTTAACTTTCTTTCTCATTGCTGTTTCTAAATTCTGTTCTTTGTGCTGGCTGGTCATACCTTGGGAAAGTGGATAACCACGTTGAATACAATTGTTTTTTAAATCTGAGTGAAGAACCTTAAATTCTCCTTCTGCCTGTAAAATGCATGAGCTGTAGTGCATGGTCTGTGGGTCCTGCATCATTAAGTACTTTGGCTTTTCAAGGCTCCTCTTGGCTTATTTTCTGGGTCTTGATTATACTTGAGATAACTGCTATTTCTGTAATATAAGAACTCAGAAGTGTTTGCTTTTTGGGTACTTGGGCACAACCAAGTTTCCCTTAATACTATCTTAATACTATCTAGTCCATAATGTTTATGGGGAAAACTGTTCATTTGAAAAATGATCTTGAATTTGATTCTAGGAAATAAAGAATATTTTACATTCTGAATAAGAAATTAAGACTATTTCATGTTGTGAAAATCAGCGGATTTTCAAGAGTTGTAGGAAATGTGAGATTCAGTAGCAAGAGTAGACCTTGGGACACTTGAGAATACAGGCATGAAATCTCAGCTCTGTTATAAAAGTCTCTAGTCTGCAGAAAAATGAGCTTCTGGTTATGCTGCCCCTGACATAAACGGCCTCATCTTGAGAGTGCTGTTCATGTTTCTGATAGAAAAAGTGGTTTCTCTTTCTGAGATAGGGCATCCTTAAGAGGAGAGAGGCAGAGGTGTTAGAGAAAGTGGCAGAGAAATCCGCAAGTTACATTATCACTCTTAGGAAGGCAATACTGGTTTGTCCTTAAGATAAAAGACAGGAACTGGGTTATTCACACATGGCTGGGTGGTCATTTACAGTTCTCGCCTAACAAAGAGGGATAGTATAGAGCTTCTGTACCTGAATCCTAATGGAAAGTGATGGAAGGTCTTGGGATGTGGTCTTGGATATGGATTGGAACTAGGCATTGATTTAATTACCAGGTAAGGGAAAACTTCAATAATACTTTAGGTTTTTTTCCTTCAGATCCTTATGTAGGTCTTTCTGTAAGACAGGATATATTAGGGAGAAGCGTTGGGTCCGGTGATTCTCAGACTATTTCAGTTTTTTGTATTCGTGCCCATACCCACACTGTAGTTTGTATTCTAGTATGCATATTTAATAGAACATTAAATGGGTTGACTTTCACTCTTGGATGGCTATTTTTATACCCCTTCACTTTCATTTTCAGGTACATAAAAGAAAGGGGTGAATCTTTACATTCTAAAACCCTGCAGATAAAGGCGCCTGGGTGGCTAGAGTGTCTGCCTTCGGCTCAGGTCATGATCCCAGCGTCCTGGGATGACCCCCATATCGGGCTCCCTGCTTGGCAGGAAGCCTGCTTCTCCCTCTCTCACTGTCTGTCAAATAAACAAAATCTTTAAAAAACCTTGCAAACAAGATATTTACAGCACTAGTTTTGCCGGCTAATACAGCTGAGGGATTGAACGTTTTGGTTAACTTTTGGCCACAAACTCAAAGTCTCTGATGCTTCCTCAGTGAGATGACTTTTCTAGTTCGGTGTGTTCATTATTGCATTAAGATTTTTTTTTTTTTTTTTTTTGAGAGGGAGCATGTGAGAGGGTGAGCATGAGCAGGGCAGAGGGAGAAGCAGGCTCCCTGCTGAGCAGGGAGCCCAATATGAGGTTCCATGTGGGGCTCCCATCCCAGGACCCTGGGATCATGGCCCGTTCCGGAAGCAGATGCTTAATCGACTGAGCCACCCAGGCATCTCCTTCCTTCCAATTGTTAGAGGGTCTTTTTGCTTTTACAAGAAATCCCTGATTTGGATTGTGTAAGACTACAGCTCCCTGAATGCCCATAGTTGCTAGTTGGTTCATAAATGATGAGAAGCATGAATTGTATGTGGGGGTGTGGTGTGTGCTGCCAGTAAAAAAAAAAACTAATTAGATGAATTTGCATGTAAATGAACACATGGAAATGTATGCACACATATACACACATGTATGTTTTTGATTGAGAATGGATATCTTCATGCTGACAAATAGAAAGAAATTGGGACAGTGTGGTTGTATTTAGTTCAGGAAGTCAGAATCCTAGAATTTAAATCTGTAAAGTACTCTGTATTTTATCTGGTTCAACTTTCCCATTTTTGAAGGAGAAAGTTGACTTCTAAGAGAAGTTCAATGAATTCTCCAAAGCCAGTGGCCAGTTAGCAGAAGGCTAAAATCAAGCTGACTCACAGGGCACAGAATTCATTTTATAAGGAAGACCTTTAATCTTACAGACTTTGAGGCCACTCGAAGTAGGGGTAATGTTGATAGTGAAGATCCTAAGGGGACTAGAGAACCATTCTTCCTCCAATGCTGTTGGAAATTCCTGAAAACCAGAGCCCTGCAATGATAAGAATGAGACAAGGTGAACATCCACAGACTGGGGCTTAGCAGACTTGGTGGTCTAGCAGGTGCGCTCGTACCTATTTCTTGGGAACCTCTGATTAGGCCAGATGGGGTACAAGGTTCACAGCTCCGTGGATGGCTCCTGAAAGGTGGTCTTAGTAGGAGTAGTCTGGTCCTAGCCTCAGGCTAACACCTTACTGTCCTTTTTCCTCCCACATGGACTCTTCCTCACTTTAAGGCCATATTCCTTCCAGATAAATATTCTTGGGACGACGGACTGACCTTATTCCTGTCCTCACACATCCACTTGCATTCACAGCCAAGATGCTGTGTGTCTGGAGAAGTGTCAGCTTCTGGACTGCAAGGAGCAGAAGGGAGAGAGACCAGGAGCAAGGGGGTGGGCCAGATGGCAACACCAACTGCTCTCAAGGAGTTGTGTTTTTTAATAACTCAGCTTGCTGCAAACAAAACTAATTAAGCCAGTTACTCTGATTTATGCTACTATAGGCAGAAGTAGAGTGCACTTACGTTACACTTTTGATAGCTTTTAAAAGGTCAGAATATCTTGAGTTGCAGATTCCTGTTCAAAGGAGCCTGGTCTGCTGAACCACTCTTGAGAATTCAAATTAACCATGCTCATTACTTCAGCATCTCTTCTCTTTCCCTAGACAGCAAGTGCCAGTTCACCCAGAGTAAGAAGACCTTGCAAGGCAAGTTAATAGTCTTACCTGCAGATGATGGATTAAATGCTGCTCCCAGGAAAGTGAGTCAAGGGTCAACTTAGGGTAAGAAAGAGCAGGAACTAGCAGACAAAGGCGGTGTAAGGGTCAAGGCCATGAAGATTCAAGGGTCTGTTTGGTAGCACATGTCGTTAACAGGCACCTGTCTTAAATGTTGCTGGACAGGGCTTATTCCGGGGACCAACCAAAGTTGTCCTGGTCATGGAGCCATGGGGGGATCTGCCTGAATTTATCTGCATGTTTGACATGTGAGGCTACTTTGGAAGAGAGTACATTTAGCATTAGGATCAGTTAGGGGTCTAGAAAGCAATGTTATCCAGGTGGCTTGCCATGAACCGCTGCCGCAGCATTATGATGCTCATGAGAAACCGTTTAGCACCAGCAAGCTTTTCAAAATCTGCTGAAGAGCAGGCTTGAAAATTGTCTGTTTTTATAGTGTCCCTTGAACACTCACACTGAAGACCAGTACTTTAGTCCTTCTTGCCGTAACACTCTGTGCCACGAGGTTATCACCCTTAATCTCTTTGGCTTGACCGGGCGCATTCTCCAAATGGCCTACTTTGGGGCTGGTTGGTCTAGTACATAAATCTGTCTTTGATGGAAACCTTTTTCTCACCAGAGTCTATAGCTGTTTATACAAGAGGCATTCATTTTAAAAAGAGAGCTAAGCTGTACTATCACACCTATTCACAAGGCTAATTTGGTTATTTTTCTACTTGTAGGTATCTATTGGATTTCACCCATATATTAAAGTAATACATAGATGACCATCCTTAAATTGGCAAATATTGATCCTTGGTGTATGGCATTTAAAGTTGATTTAAAGCTTTACAGCAGCAAAACAACTCTATAAACCTTCTTTAGCCAAATTCTATTTTAAGTGTGAGTAGAAATGATAGGTCTTCCAAAATGTATCTAAAAACCCTTAAAAATAAAATCTCTCATGGAGTTAGAGTGCAATGCACTACCCTCTTAAAAGGCATCAAGACACCTAAAAGAATGCTCAGCCTCACTCGTCAGGCAACTGCCAATCAAAACCACAGTGAGATGTCCCCTCACACCTGTCAGAATGGCTAGTGTCAAAACGACAAGAACTAGCAGGTGTTGGCAAGGATGTGAGGAAAGAAGCCTCGTGCACTGTTGGTGGGGATGTAAATTGGTGCCACCACTGTTGAAAACGTGTGGAAATGAAGTAAGTCAGACAGACAAATAGATACTTCATATGTGGAATCTGAAACAAAACAAATGAATCTACAAAAACCAGAATTATAGATAGAACAAATGGGTGGTTGCCAGGGGGAAGGGCAGATGGGAGGATGGACCAAATGGATGCAGTGGGGGGAGGCATAGAGGCTTCCAGTTACGAATGAATAAGTCCTGGGAACAAGAAGTACAGCAGAGGGAGTACAATCAGTGGGGTTGGAATAGCGTTGCTCTACGGTGACAGCCGTGCTCGGGGGGAACAGAGCATGATGTATGGAGAAGTTGAATTGCCGTGTTGTACCTCTGAAACTAATGTTAACATCGTGTGTCAATTATCCTCAAAAGAATTTAAAAGAAAAATTGGAAGAGAGCCAGTTACATAAGGCTACCCATAGAGAAAATGACCTCAAAGTCATTCACATGGAGTTCCCTGGATTGTAGAAGTCCCCACAAATTCAGTATAAATTAAAAATTAAATAAAGACATCAATTGCCTAGCTTCTGATTCAGCTATATAGAATTGACTTTGCTACTTTTTTGCTATGTGACCTTTAGTCCACCACCGACTTCTGTGGGCAAAATAATTTCTCCCTCAAGTGAGGGGCTCCCAATAGAGAACTTGTAGTCCATAGTCCCAGAATTTAAATTTTCCAGATACATAAGACCTAAAAATAAACTTGGAATTGCCAACTTTTTACTTTTTTAAGGAGGGGATTCTAAAGTAATAATCCTCATCTAACACCATCATCTCCTAGAAGATCATTTGGACATTTAGAGCAGGAGACAAATTTATTTACTAAAGGTCAGCCTTTCTCCCAAAGGAAACAGCTGGCAAGATTGTATTGCTGCATCTCCCTTGAACATTCTTTTGGAATAATGCGGAGCCCAGAGTTCAGATTTAACAGTGCAACCCCAGGTACATTTCCAGTATCCAGTACATTTAGGGACTTTATTTTTATCCCTGCTATTGCAGGAAATCCGGTTTCACCCAGATTATGTAAATAAACAATTCTCAGAGTTAATGGGGTTTCACGGAGGCACGGTCTGTGTGACCCAGTGGAAGCCAGGAATCACAATCCAGGTCTTACTACCGGATTCTTGCCTCCTTTCTCCCCAGGACAGGAAGAAAGGATCCATCAGCCTGCGGGGCTGGTCAGCTTAGATTGGGGGTTCCCTTCTCCGTCTGCTGCCCCACCCGTCTTCCTCCAGTGGTTGTGCTGCTGGGGCCGGGCTCCTAACTGAGAGCAGTGAGGATGGTATCCAAGAGGGCATCTTTGTTCAAGAGGAAACTTCACCGTGCACGGCACAGCTTGAGGACCATTGAGCTAATGTGCTCTCAGCATCATTCCTTATGCCTTGTAGGGCCCTTGTCAGGGTTGCAGAAATTCTCCTAGCAATGTCAAAACGGACCCATCCCCTTTGAAGTGGCCACACTGAGGAGTCTGAACAACTTGGTGAACAAGGAGCTAAAGAGGCTATCGTGGAGGTGACTTGGGCTTTGTGCAGTTGGGCTTTGTAAAGTCTCCTGATCTCTGGTTTCTCCTGCTAAGGAGGGTCTCCAGCGGGGAACGGCTGTGTGTGAATCACGTGCCTTCTGTTGGATTCTTACATGTTTTCTCTCGCTGCTTAGTGGACTAGTGCTCTAGAAAGTCAGGATGAAGGATTTCATTTTCTACTCTACAATAGACTGGATTTTTCCTCAAGTTTCTTTGCTATCTCTGCCCCGGGTGGAAGAGTATGGCGGTCAACTAGAGTTTCCAAGAGAGTAAACCAATGACCAGTCCGTGACAACAGGCTCTTCACGTGAGGTTATGCCCCATCTGACTGGATTTCAGTGGTCTTTTTCTGAAATCTCTGGACAGAATGAAGACCTTTTCTCCTTCATTTTAATCCTTCCACTTTATAGCTGGTGTTTGAGTTGAGTCAGGCTCTTGAATGAAATCGGGAGGGTAACGTTAAGTTTGGGGAAGGGCAAAAATCTACAGCAATTTCATTGTAAATCATTGCCTTGACTCATCAGGCAGCTACAAGAAATAAGCAATGCCAGGGATAATAGAGATTTATTACAACAAATTAAAGGCTAATCAGAGTGTGTCCTGTGATAAACAACATAGTAAAACAAACAAATGACAGGGAAAACATGAGTTGATGGAAGACTCATGAGCGTGGGTGGCAGTAGAAAGACAAATTCCGTTCATGGCTTACTCACTTTGTATAGTTCTGCACTGTTGCGTGTGTAGATGGAAGATGGTGGGGAATAGCATGCACATGGGTTCAACAGCGATTGTGTGTTTCGTGTGGGTGCAACATGGTGATAATGGGTGAGGTAGAGCGGGAAAGTGACCCACCGCCCCTTCATGCTAGGAATTCTGACACGTCCATAAAGGAAGGGTGGAAGTGACTGTGAAGGTGTATGACTAAGAACCAAACAGAATGAACTCTTGGTGCCATAGGTCTTTGTGGGCCTGAGAGATGGCTTGTGGGCTGCCCTGCCAGCACTGGCCGCCTCCAGAGGGTGATTGTGAGCTTGAGTCCTAGGGAGAGCTTGGGATCTGGCCAAGCAGGCACGAGATGGCGGGGGTGAGGGAGTGTTGTCTGGATAGATGAAATTGAGCAAACAGTGTTGGAGAGATGATGAAGACGTGAGTAGATCTGTGCTGGTGTCGTTCTTAGAATGTGGCGGATCGTTTTAAGGAAGTAAATAGGGGCTAGACAGTATTAAATGTTGTGCATGGGTCCTTCTACTGGCAGGGTTCCTGTCCAAATGGGGAGAAACATCACATGTTCTTCATTCTCTAGACATTGTAACTAAGTGGACTTAGAAAGCTGGTTTGTTAGCTTGAAAACAAAACAAAACTCTTGTTGGGATTTTATAACTCAGTTTAATTCTAATGGTTTTTATTCCTTTTATTAAGTGTTCATGGGCTAAGTGGTCTTACGGTGACCGAAGCTCTATATATGCAGATTTATGCCCTCATAGAAAGCTCTTCCATTATTTTGTCTTTTTCTATGGAAGGTTATGCTGAATTACTACTTCTTTTTAGTGGAGGAGTTTTACAGTGAATGTTATCAGTTAAGAAAATCCATCTTCTGACCACTATCTTCTGAGTCAGTAATGAAGATGTTATAAGATTTGGGGGAAAATATGGCCCAGTTGCCTGGAAGCCAGAAAGCGCTAAATAAAAAATCATTAAACTAATTCTGTTAAAACAATAAAGAGAGAAAAATTATCTGGAAGTGTGTTGACCCTTTGGTTAGTCGAGATAGGAAAATTAACGTAATCTAGCCTTTGTATTTCATTCATTTTGATGTTTTTCCACTTTGGTATTGTGACCTCATGTTTAGCCTGTGGTGTTGTATGCTAGGTCTCAGATCACTTTCAAAGCCCTAGCAGGTCTGTGGAGCCTCTTTGAGAGAAGGCTGAAGCGACCGAGGGGGAATAGACAGGCTCTGCACCCCTTTCACCCCAACCACTGACACCCTTCAGCCGGGGCAACCCTACTGTCACCTGCTTTGTTCACACTTAGCTTTTACTTGAATGGATTTGACTTTATAAAATTGGAATATATTTGGTCCAACCCAGAGATACCAAAAGCGAACATTTGGACCCACCAGCCAGATTTCTGGACCAGTGTATAGATGGTCCCCCCAACACCGTTTCTGGGTTCTTCTCGTCACCCAGTGTGTGTACTTGGTCACATCTGTAAGGACAGGTGTGGGGATTTAATGTAACTTGTAGGCATGGGGATTTTCTTTATCCGTGGCAGACATTCAAATTGGCACATCTTCGAAGTCATGGACATTTAGGTTCTCCTCCTTGGTCTCCACCACGTGTTTTTGTTTTGTGGTGCCTTCTGTGGCTGGAGAGGAAACAAAATAGATATTCTGTAAAGGAAACCCAGCTTTTACTGACCTCTACCTATAACTGCTTAGGTGCTGATAATTTTTTTTAAAGATTTTTATTTATTTGACAGAGAGACACAGCAAGAGAGGGAACAGAACCAGGGGGTGTGGGAGAGGGAGAAGCAGGCTTCCCACAGAGCAGGGAGCCCAACTGGGTCTCCATCCCAGGGCCCTGGGATCATGACCTGAGCTGAAGGCAGACACTTCGGCTCTGAATGAGCCACCCAGGTGCCCAGGTGCTGATAATTTTTAATGTTGTTTTTTTTTCTTAAAGTAACAAAATTTGGTACATAAGTATAACAATGTTTATCCTTGAAGCCACCAAACACATAGTTGTTTCCTATTGCACCTTCCCTTTTCCTTTCTTTGTTATGGAAATATCTGGGCAGAATTTCCATTTTAATAGCTTAATTAGGTGAATGTGAACTTTATCGTGACCTCAGTGAGGTTCCTTTTTGAAAAGGTTGAGTTTGAGTTTCCTTTAATTGCCTGTCTTATAGGAGTTCTTTATAGGAAGTTTTATTTAAAAGCTCGGTTTTTTTTTTTTTTTTAAGATTTATTTATTTGAGAGAGAGAGTATGTGCACATATGCATGCACACAAATGTTGCAGGGGAGGGGCAGAGAGCGAGAACCCTCAAGTTCACTCCCCACTGAGCAGGGAGCTCGACCATGGAGCTCCATACCAGGCCCCTGAGATCGTGACCCGAGACCAAATCAAGAGTGGGATGCTTAGGGGCGCCTGGGTGGCTCAGTGGGTTAAGCCTCTCCCTTCGGCTTGGGTCATGATCTTGGGGTCCTGGGATGGAGCCCCGCATCGGGCTCTCTGCTCGACAGGGAGCCTGCTTCCCCATCTCTCTCTGCCGCCTCTCTGCCTACTTGTGACATCTCTCTCTCTCTCTCTGTCAAATAAATAAATAATCTTAACAACAACAACAAAAAAGAGTGGGACACTTAAATGACTGAACCACTCACGTGCCCCAACAGATAGTTTTTAATAGTATTCAAGATACTAAATGTTATTAGCTCAGAAAAAATAAAATTGCTACTCTTATCTATAAAATGAAATTTGGTTCTGGGTGTTTCCTGTCCATTTTACACACACATGTACACGCAAACATATGCCTCATCTCTTACCAACAGTTACCTGAGATCACCAAAGATACAGCTTCACTGTCGCAGAGTGTCTGGAAGCAGCGGGATACGTTACAGCAACACTGGGTCCTTTGCCTTCCCTGCTGTCACTGCTCCCGGAATCCTGGATTAATGTACATCAAGACCAGCCTGGATTGATTCATAGAATTTTAGAATTTATTGGGCTCATGGTGAAGCCCTTGCTGTGAAGTCAAGCAATGTTCTTGAGCTCAGCTTGACTCAGAAGCTTTCACAGTGATTTTTATAGGCTTCGAGATGACCAGCAGGTTTTCCCACATTGCTCTCCTCCAGCCTCGCCTAGAACGTGTGACAAAAGGGATACGGAGGAGAGAGGAACTTTGTTCGGACAGCTGGCAGCCTTGGCTCTTGGTCTCCAGGGTGTTTCCTCCCATCTGCTTGTCCACTCTTGGCACTTCATGGTCTTGCCTCCACTCCTAAATACTGAAGAAACTGGCATTTCTTTGGTATCCCATATCAAATCTCAAAAATTCCTCATTTATAACCCAGACTGGAGATAACTGGTATTTTTCACCTGTTTTAAGGACTTTCTTGTGCATGGGGTCTAATGCAGGCAGAAAAGAAGGGGAAAGATCTTTAGGCCACAGTGTTAGAGTCTGGCCCTTTTGAGCCGTAATTCTCTGAAGGCCACCTGACCAGCTCACAGAATGGTGGTGGTTTTGACTTTGCAATCTGAGTTCATATCCAAGTCATCTTTAATATTCAGTCCTGATAGGGTAATTATATCCTAACTCACTCCTGCAGATGGCTGTGGTACAGTGATTTCACAGAAAGTAAATAGAATGCTAATTTGTTGAATGCAACCTATCTGAAAGTAAATATTCTTGCCTAGTCTCATGTGACTTTTTTTCTTTGCTTCTTATAAAGAAAATTAAAACAGACAAACAAAACCATAGTCACTTGCAAGATTAATTTAGGCCTGGGTGATACTTTGTAAAAATTACAAAGATGCAAATAAGAGTCTGTTCTTTTCTTTCTTTGGAAACTCAATGCTGGCTTAGATACAAGACTCCCTACTAAGTAGTTTAAATAAGAATGGCCTTTTCAGGTTAATACTTTTATTTTGAGCAGAGGTTTTAATCTATAGTGAATTGTAATGAAGTAACTGTAGTGGTTGGTCCCCAACACGTACAGAAACTTGGGAGAATTGGTCATTTCTATTTTAGGGACTTAGCAACTTCTAGACATTACGTGAACTTAGATTAGGTTGTGGCTTTGTGTTTTTGGAGGTGCCAGAATGCAGTGTAAGGGAAGGTTAGACAAGTCATCTGTTGAAATGGTTCCTTATCCATCCATTCATTTAAACATTTATTTTTTATTGAGTTGCTGTGGTATCCTCCCTGCTCACCTTTGTTTCCACCCCTGAATTCCTGGTCAGCTCTGTGGGTCTTGGATCCCAGGAGGGAACCTTGAGCTCCTATTTATGACTTCCAGACTTGTATTTGTCTTTTGTTGTCCTCATCGTGGCTTGAGGTATTAGCCTAGGACCTAATCCATTGGGGACTGAAAACCAAAGAAAATCCGGGAGTGTTTTTTAGGAATATTTCTGGGGAATTGCTCGGCCTTTCCTCGAGTTGACTATTGCCTGGTGTTCCCCAAGGAAAAGCAGCAGCCACAGCTGGTCTGGTGGCAAGGGGTGATGGCGAGGTGGTCTGAACCACTGCCTGTGTGCGCTTTGAAAGTGGCTGCCATCAAGGGTGCCTCTCTTGGCCTCTATGTAGAATCTATATACTACCTGAAGAGTTGCAAGCTGGTGGACCGAGGACTAAATCCCATCCTAATCATGTTTTGTTTGGCATACCTAGTGTTTTAGCAATTGAGAAAGTCCCCTACAAATTAAGCTTCTGACTAATTTTAATTAATGGGAGGATCTCCAGACACTGGCCTTGCTCACTCTCAGGTCAGCGTCAGTGAGAACAGAGCCTAGAAAGAACACATGGCATGGTGGGCATGGTTTGTTTCTAGTCCATAGTGGCTAGGGCGTCAGCTGGGGTGACTTAAATTTGGGGAGCCAGAATCACCTGGAGGAGTAGTAAATTTACATGTGTGCCTGGGCCAGGAAAGCTCGGGGCTCCTTAGGAATCCCCCAAATCAGTATACACTGTCCAGACTTTACATGTGTTCTTTCTAGGCGCGTTCTGCAACATGGCAGCCTTCCAACGTGGGGACTCTGTGATCCAAGGTGAAGCTGGACAAGACAAGAGCCACAGGGCCTCTCGAGACCTAGCCTTAGAGATGGTGCTGTGTCACTTTCTTGTATTCTATTGGCTTGAGCAATCTCAAGTCCACCACGATGGAAAGAGAAGGAAGGGCCAGATACTCACCTCTTAGTAGGCTAATGATACAAAAATTGGCAACTATGTTTTGAAAGCAACAGAGGGAGCAGACTGATTCTGTTTGCTGTTCTCTTCACTCCCTATTACATTGTGTCCAGACTGCTTTACTGATTTCTGTTACCTGACTGTCCCCGAGGGCATTGAGTTAGAGATGACCGCTCTTCCTTGGGACTTCTGAATTTAGATGAACTCTTTAACTAAAACTAGAGTTTAGAGTTCATCTTCTGTCAACATTTATAATGGTAAGTGTTCCCTTTAGGGGAATGAGTGGAAGGCAACATGGACTTGTGCTCCAAACATCTTTTGGGAAGTGGTGTAGGAGTTTTCGCTGGGGGAGTTAACCCCCTGAGGTAGGATTCATGCTCATGTTGGCCATGATCTGGATTTGCGTTTGCAGAAACGGGTTCTCTTACTCATGTGTTCACTGCTTTATTTCTTCACTTTGGATACGTGCATTTCCTCCTGCGTTTCCTTATTCTGGAGACTGTGGGTCAAGCCATTTGCTTATTTTTTAAACTACTTAAGAAATATCCTGTGGATGTCATTGTAAATAACGAAATCTTAACTAGGGGTGCTATACTACAAGGAGTGTTAGAATTAAAGCAACCATGGTTCAAAGAGATTGCTTCTCCCTGCTCTAGTACATTCCCACCCTAAGTTGCTCCAGTCATAACTGGCCACTTGTTTCCAGGCACTTTCTGGATGCTGCCAGCTGAATCCTATACTGGGAGCCTTGGCCCGTGTTCTGTCTTTTCCGTTCTGTGCTAAAAGCTCCATTGTTGGCTTTCTATAGCATCCCAGAGCCTATATCCATTTTAATATTTCTTTTTCACCTACCTTCTAAGTCTAATTCAGATTTCTTGAAGACGAACAATCTCTAGTCCCTACGTGTTGATGTTGGGCATAGGTAGGACTTTGGGTAAATGTTTATGGGATGGCTGCATGACTGAACCCTACCAGTGATTCCATGCCGGAATTATTCTTGCAGAATAACAGTCTATTTATAATGGGGTAGAGGAGCTTACTGTGGTTTTGTGTCTGACAGGGGGAAGGAATCCTTCTCTGTGCCTTTCACACCGAAAGGGAACATATAACATGGATTTGGGAGGAGAACAAGGAAAATCTTCTAGATATGTATCTTGCTGATACAGTTGTGTCTATTAGAAAAGTAGAAAGTGGGAAATGTAGCCCTCTCTGGTAGATGTCAAGAAAAACCTTCCTTTGTGTGCACCTGCACGTTTCCCGGGTTCCTCAGTGAGCAGCCCACATTTCCACCAATAATTCTCCCAAGAGCATCCTGAATGGCAGATGGGACACGAATTCAGAACCAGACACACTCTGCAAATTCTGGTTCTAGTTTCTTCCTAAGCTACGTATTCTAGGAGACAGCTTACTTCATTTCTCAGAGCCTCCATTTACCTGTAACAGGTGGGTAACCAGTTAAGAGTAGCAGGGCATAAATGCTAGGTCCCTTCCTGCCTCCAGAGGGGAAATAATAGTGCACCTAGTTTTGTGTTGGTTTGACAGTTGGAAAGCCATCTCACTCACATCCTAGCTCCTTATTATGTCATTTTAATCTCAGCAGCTTAGGGAACCGTAAGCCTCCTCCTGCAAGTTAATCGTTGCTAACCGAATGTAAAGAGCCTGTAACATCGCAGAATCAAGGGAATGAGAGGGGAAGACCTTACGACTGACTCTGCAGTCTGGGGGAGGGCTCTACACTTTTTTTCCAGTAGATGACTTAAATGAATCACCTTGGTTGCTACTGTTTATAAAAAGAAGAAATAAGCATTGGAATGTGCTTGCATGTGTCCAGAATTTCAGCTCAAGCTCACTGCTTCGTCTGGGCCCCTGTTGTCTGCTATGAGGACATTAGGTTAATATTTTACATTTACCGGTATTTCCGTCCCACCTTGTAGATTTAAGCTGAAGGGGCTTGGGCAGCAAGGTGGCGCAGTAGCCGCCGGGACCCACATTTTTGTCCCATGCAGACTTCAGATTTGGCTGTGATTGGCAGCAGGTTCTTAGTGCTGCCAAGAGCTGAAGCTAAAATTACCTGTGTTTCAGACAAAAGTTCTTCTAGGAACTGCCTTTTTCTCGGAGGTTGGAGGAAGAGGAGAGATAGATGACTTTTGTCTGACTATCCAGACTCTAGGATCTAGGCCAAATGGGGATTGAGCTGCCTCTTAAAATTTTTATTATTATGCTCTCTAGGAACCCCTTGAAAAGAGACTAATGCACTTTTAATGACTGGATATTAAAGATATTTATATCAAGTATAAAAAAGTTGCTGTTGAAGTAATTTTTTTTTTCTTTCTTGCCTCAACTCAGACACAGAAGGAGCAGTCCAATAACTGAAAATAGAAAAACCAAAAATAGTATGTTCTCATAAATGTGACCTGATCATGTATGACCCAGTTTGGGCAGGGCACCCCTTAGCTTTGAATTGGCATTTTGGTGAGGAGGGTTCACAGCGAGCTGCAGTGTATGGCTGGTGGGTGGGAGGCCAAGACGCAGCCGCAGATAACGCTCAGTGAGGCTGGATAGGCTTTGGGACGTGGGCTGGACTGACAGTACGTGGTGATCTCAAGCGCTCTCTTGAGGCAAGACTACACAGTTAAGGATGGTCCCCTGTGAGAAAGTTGAGTCTTGGCTTCTCCTTGCTACTTGTCTGGCCTCTGACAAGTTACCTTACCTCTCTGGGCCTCAGTTTTCTTATCTGTAGAAAGAGGAGGTAAAAACTTCTACCTTCTAGGGATGTTGAGAATATGGAGTCCATGTATAGAAAACATTGAGACTGATGTCTTCCATTGGTAGGTGCGGTATGAATGTCTAATGAATTATTAGGATTTTTTCATTGATTGCCACAGGACTTCGAAACTATAGGTAAGCATCGATGGTAACAAAGGCAAAAGACTTTATCCGGACGCTAATTACCTAGTGGGTGAATTTTCTTTCAGTTGCTGGACAAATTCCTCTATTTATTCCCTGGATGATAGCTAGTATCTAAGATGGCCTGAAGATGGCACAATTAAAGGGAAAAAATGGGAAAGGAGGAGTTGGTGGAGTCATGGTTAACAGTTGAATTTATTTTGGGTCAAAGGCAGACCTGAACTCAAATTCAGTTTGAGCCTTGAGTCCAGACTTCAAACCATATCAAAGTGAAAAGTGATATGCCTACCTCCTCCCCCCAAGAAAAATGACTTCGTTGTTTTTATAAAAATGGCACATTATAATAAAGTTCCTAAGGAGCCCAGAAAATTAGGGAAAAAAAGAAAAAGAAAAAAAAAGCCAAGACTGTATTATCCAGAAATGAACACCATTTACATTTGTGAACCTTCTACATCTCTCTCCAGGCATAATATAAATGAAAGGTAGATGGACAGAAATTATTTTATAAACTGAGGTAAGTCTACACTCTCCCACGCCCCTGCCCTGCCTTTTTAAAGGGTTGCTCCCCCCCCCATCAGTCCCTAGCTTTTCTTTATAATGAAGTCGATACCGTCTCAGGCCATGAGTTACTGGGGGTAAGTTTAGCTTAACTGAACCCATACTGTATGTATGCTTTATTTACAAAGATGTTGAACATTTTTTCTGTGTTGGCCACTCGTAAGTCTCTGGTGAGAGGTTTGTTGAGATCTTTTGCCCATTTTACTAACTGAATTGTCTTATTTTTTAATTTTTAAGGGTTCTTTGCATATTTTGGATACAGTTCCTTTACCAATAGGTGTTTTGCAAATGTTTTCTCCCAGTCTGTGGCTCGTTTTTTCATTTTCTTAAGCAGTGTCCTCCGTGGAGCACAGTGTTTCAGCTTTAATGAAACCTAACATAATTTGTCTTCTTTCATGGATCCTGCTCTTGGTGGTACAATCTGACAATTCATGGTCAAATCCAGGGTCACCTAGATTTTCTCCTATGTTATCTTCTAGGGGTTTTTTACTTTCACATTTGTATATAGGATCCATTTTGAATTAATTTTTTGTGAAAAGTTTAAGGTTAGAATCTTTTTCTTTTTTCTTTTCTTTTTCTTTCTTTCTTTCTTTTTTTTTTTTTTTTTGCATACAGATAGCACCATTTGTTGAAAGCACTATTACCATCGCTTCTTGTCAAGAATCAATTGACTATTGATGTATCTTCAAGCTCTCTATTCTGTTACATTGATCTATATGTTTGTCCTTTTGCTAATTCTGTACTGTCCTGACTACTATAGCCTTGTGATTATAGAAGCTGAGTTTTGTGAGTCCCTAAATTTTGTTCTTCAGGGTTGTGTTGGCTCTTCTGGGTCTTCTTTTTCACATAAACTTTAGAAACTATTTGTTGATGTCCACAAAAGAGTTGGCTGGATTTTGATTGGGATGCCATTGAACCTATAGATCAGGTTGGGAAGAACTGATGTCTTAAGGAAATGAAATCAAGTCTTCTAAATCCATGAACACAGAATATTTCATTACTGTAAATGGTATTGTTTTGAAGTTTCAAATTACAGTTGTCCATGTTTAGTATATAGGAAAGCAATGGACTTTTATGTAACTGTAATAGAGATCAGAGGCTCTCCACGTGGAAAGTATTTACCACCTAGCACTTTGCGGGAGAGGTTTGCTGACCCCTGTTGTATAGTAGTCCATTGCAGGAATATTTCACAAAATATGTACCCATTCTACTGATCAGCTTAAGGATGTTACTGGTTTTTGGCAACTTTTTTTTTTAAAGATTTTATTTATTTGAGAAAGAGAGCGAGAGTGGGAAGGGGGTGGGGCCGATGGAGAGGGGGAGAGAGAGAACCTCAAACAGACTTTGCACTAAATGTGGAGCCCGATGTGGGGCTCAGTCTCATGCCCCTAAGATTATGACCTGAGCGGAAATCAAGAGTCAGAGGCTTAACAGACTGAGCCTACCCAGACGCCTTGGTGTTTGGCAATTATAAAAAGCTGTCCTGAATTTATGCATGTATTCTGATGCGTGTAAGTGTATGTACCATTGCTTGGTGTGTCTTTGAAGTGGCATCGCTGAGTTGTGGATGGCGTCTGTCCACGGCCATAGTGGGTCATGCCAGAGTGGATGTTTGCAGCCACAGTGTCATCAGCAGTGGATGAAACTCCCAGCCCTCCATAGGCTTGCCAGTAGCCACAGTTTGTAGGACTGAAACATTTCTGTTAGTGTGAGAGATGCGACATGATCTTTCATTTAGGTGTCGATTTGTTCCTTGACCACCTGCGGGACCATATTGGAGTCTTTTTCTGTATGCTCTTCTTCCAAAGCGCTAATTATATGTATGTTGTCTCCCCCCCATTCCTTTGTATGGTGACTTAATCCTCTCCATCTTTTTTTTTTTTTTTTAAGATTTTATTTATTCATTAGAGAGAGAAAGCACACAAACAGGGGGAGAGGCAGAGGGAGAAGGAGAAGCAGACTTTCCACTGAGTTGGGAGCCTGACATGGGGCTTGATCCCAGAACCTGGAGATCGTGACCTGTGCCAAAGGCAGATGCTCAACCATCTGAGCCACCCAGGCACCCCATCTCCACCTTATTTTTTATTGGGATTTTAGCTGTATCTATTTCACCTATTTTTTCCTAATGTTTTCATCTCAGAAAAATTTTCATTTTTTTATCTGATCTCTGCCATATATATGTATATATACATATATATGGGATATATATAATCATACCTATGTATACACACATACACACATTTTTGTTTGCTGTTTCTGAGCTCTTTTATCTACAATTTCTCAGCAGACATGGGGAACTATTTGAGAAAACCCTCTGTTTCACTGTGGGTTCTTTCTCTTCTTCATTTTTGTTCACGAGGCAAGGGTAATGTAAACTGGGCTAATCTGAAGTTTCCGCTTGGGTTTCTGTTTCAAAAGTTTTCTCACCAAACAGGTTACCGTCTTTGCCGTGTGGGTTTGTCCTCCCTTAGATTTTAGCCTTGAACAGATAATGGAACTCAGCAAAGACGTTGAAGTTAGACTGTCATCTCCCGCTTTCCTGCGGGTGGGCTCCCTCCTCTAAGAGTAGATCACAGGTATGCTGAGGCGGGTGGCAAGAGGGTTTGTGTGAGCTGTATGTCCGGGATGTTCTGTGGTGTCTTCTGCAACTTACTTGCCTCCAGATATATTCTCTCTAACCCACCCCTGCAGACCTACCCCTCTCCATCAAGTTGCTCTAATGCTGGGATGGACCTCTTCAGAGGCCTTGTCTGACTGGAGCTTTGAGGGAAACCCATTTCCACTGACTTACCAGGAGTATGTAACCACCCTCCATTGCTTAGGTGGGCTTTGTATTTTGCCTTTTGGAGTTGCCACTGTGTTCTTGTTCTAAAGATCTTCTGTGTTTAATTTTTTGGTAGTTTTGAAGCAGATGAATTCCATTGTTTAGCCATTTTCAATGGGAGGTCATGACTTTTTTTTCTCTTTTTTTTCTTTTTGATGCTGTAAAAATACAGGAATGTTAGTGTTAGAATCTAAAATAAGTGGATAATTATTATTTCACTTTTTTTTATCCACATGTGATGATGCCCTATAAAGATTTGTAAAGTGTTTCTTCCCAAAGTTATAAACATCAAGAATGGAAGGAAAAAAGATTCTTTAATATGGAATAAAGAAGCAAAATGCTCAAAATAATGAATTTCTTTATAAAAGCTTAATGTAGTGTATCTTAGTTATCCAAGGATTAAAGCATACAATGTACAGTTATTATATTGTACATGAAAATCATGGCAAACATCCTAATACACTGAACGTGATTTGCCAATGTTTTTTGTTAGTCATAATTATCTCTTTCTTAATTAGGTTTGCCTCATTATTGGTTTCTTAAAATATGTGCATATTTTAAGGATCATAGGGAAGTCAATTTATGGGAAAGCATCATTAAATTTGTTTTACAGACTCAGAGTGGTTCCTGCTGAGGTTCGGGGGACATATGGCATCTTGTCTGATGCAACATCTTGTGTGAAAAATCTTGCTCTGAAACCAAAACAAAAGCAACAAAAAATGAGAATAAACTTAAGCAACATGAAATTTTCCTCAGTCAAAATGCTTTTAAGTAATTTCAGCAAATACATCGTACATTACGACTGTGGATATAGCGCTGAATATTTTCTATTTGTGAGAAAGAGAGTTTAGAAAACAACTTGCAAATGGGAACTCTAAACTTAATACAGTAATCTAAAATATTTAAAGCCAAAGCTGTACTTGTTAAAGAAGTACTGTCGTTCCCTACTTTCTTAAAATTAAGAGCCTTTTTCTTACAATAGCAATAAGTAGACATTATAGAGAATTATGCAATATAAAAAAGTGAAAACCCAGCTTCCTGCCACTAAGGAGTACTGTTACCACAGTACATTTTTTCACGTGCATTTCTGTGTACCTGTTGTTTAGCCAAAAAACAAACAAAAAAAAACCCAAAAAAAACTTTATGTGCCATTTTGTAATTTTTTTCTCAGTTAATAATCACCAGCTTTTGATATCAGTAAATTTGCCTCTCACATATGACCTGGTTAACATTCAGAATCAACAGTCATTTCAAATATCCTGTTTTGTCCAGTCAGGATTGTGTCTCCGTCTTCTGTTGGCATCTAGCTGCCATAGCCCTTACGTTCCTTTTGTCTAGCACGGTCCCCACCTTCTTTCTTATCACACTGACTTGTTGGAGAAGCTTGGCAAGTTGTCTTGTGCCCAGAAGTTTTTAATGTGAAAGTTTTTAGAAATTATAATTTGACTCCTTGAGTCCTTCTAGTCACTTCTTAGGAGGTATGGGGAGCATGAGCAGTGTGAGGAGAGGGAAGGTAGACCCAAATGTGGTCACTGAAGTGAGAAAATCCTTTTCTCAGAAAGGGCATGCTGGTTCTCATTTACATGTCGGGTCTCTGAGAGGTTGTCTCCCAAGCTGTGAAGCTTGGAATTCACCACACCCTGCCTTTGTTTCTTACTGTATTAATAAAGCCAATGATGAGCATTAATTTATGAAAGGTTGGTAGCCACGCAGGCGCCCTTTGTCGAATTTTGTGGAGACTGTTGCTTGCCTTCACACTGTGTGTGTACACACGCAGATACGTGGCCGCGAGGTCCACAGCTTTTAGCTGTAGAGACTCCTACAGTGTGCCAGGTCTTGTTACATGTTCTGTGAGGTAAAGCTGAGTAACACATAGATGAGTAACAGACTCCTCTCTCAGGCATCTCTGTGGAGTCATTATGGGGGAAAGATCTGCCAGAAATTGGAAGAAAGAACGTAGCAGAGACTCTTGAGACAATAAAAAAGATGATCTGATCTTGTATCTTAAAATCCTCTCTCCTGAGGGGCACCTGGGTGGCTCAGTCAGTTGAGTGTCGGCCTTTGGCTCAGGGTCCTGGGATCGAGTCCGGCTGGGGCTCCCAGCTCAGTGGAGAGCCTGCTTCTCCCTTTTCCACTCCCCCTGCTTGTGCATTCTCTCTCATTAATAAATAAAATATTTTTAAAAATGTGCCCCCATTTTAAAGCGTCTGGCCATATTTGGTGACCACTCCCTGCTTCATCCTGCTGCAGTAACAAAATGCTTGTGAAGTCGAACGCAGGTTCCACCTTCTCCTTGCCCTTCCGACACGTCCGCGTATTGTGTGAGTTTGCGGCTTCCTTTTGTGCAGAATGCCCTCCTCCCCACCAGCTTCTCAAGATCCACGCCTCCGCCTCTTGCCTCACACCTGGCTGTTAACCCCTCCTCCGTGCTCTCTGGTCTCGGTGTGTCACACCATTGACCAGACGGAGTGTCTGCTTCGTATGCTTCCGGGCCATTCGAACAACCTACTCACTTTACTTTTGACCTTGTATTAGCAACCTTTTTTCTTTTCCTTTTTCTGTTTCAGCCGTTTAGTAAACATTTTCCTCATTTCCATTATAGGTCAGACTTAATGCTCAATCCTGAGGCAGATAAAACTTAGACCCAGACTTTGTCCCTCTCTTCATGGGACTGAAATATAGCAGGAGTGACAGGAACAATATCAGTGCGGTGTGATAAATGTCACTGAAGTGCTATGATCCATGGGAGCGAGGAGTACGGAGGCACTGATTATGTGGGGGAAGGAGAGCTTCCTTGAAGTTCATTCCAAAGGGTTAGAGATTTGCTAGCTAAGGAAGAAGGCAGCTCTGAGAGTGTAGCAGACAGTACGTGTGAAGACATGGTGTTCTGAAGTCAAGATACTCAGAATTCTGAGGTATCGTGTTTTTGGAAGATCCTTTCTTCACATACATTTATTTGCCAATATAGGTACAAATATTCCCTTCTATATAATCCCTTTTCATTCCATTTTCTATTTAATCTTAAGCTCCATCACCCATCATTATATTATTTGCCTAAAAGGCTGGTAAATCAAGTAGCCTCCATGTGCCGAATACGCATTTTAGACATTTTTTTCCTATTAATAAAACCAAGTTTGTATGATCTAAGAACACAAAACAGAGACCTAACACAGAATAAAATGTGGTTATTTATAGCGAGTCCGTAAGCTGTCACCAAGCTTCTGCACACAGCTTACCTTTTCATAATGATTCTGAAGAAACATAAACGTGACTTCAAAGAATAAGCTATAGGACGACAAAACCACATGGCGTGGTGCTTTGTTTTCCAGAAACTCCATCATTTAATATTCCTCTCATTGCAGACAGTTTAGCAGGTCAGACATTTCTGAGAAGGCAGCTGTACTCGCTCATTTCTTCTCAGTCGCTGAGTGGCGTTCCGGAAGATCACTTTATGGAAATGTCAGCATGCTTAATGCTAGGACAAACCGCAAATGGATCGTCTAAAAGCTAAGTAAGACTGGCTTTCTCTAACAAAATAGCAATAAAAGTTGATCTCCATTGATAACTTTTGTCTCTCAGCTCCCAGAAATAGCTTGTAATAACTTTTTGCATGAATCCAGAGGAAAAGCAATATGCAGGAGGCCAAGGATGTTGAGTCTCTTGGTCCTTAGATGCTGTCTCCATTACCACCAAAACCATTGCCACCCTTTTGCCTCCTCCCCCTGACATTTGGGCCACTCGATTGGGTCATGTGGGGAAGAAGGAGAACTTCACTGAGGTTAATTCTAACGATTTAAAGCATCTGGGTGTAGGAGTGCTGACAACATGGACTCCATCTTTGGTCCTCCGTCATGTTCTTGCCCACTGGATGACCTCCCTCAAGGTTACCTGTTCCAGGCCCCTGGAAGTTACTGTAAGCCCTGACTGGAAGGCTGGTTCTGGGTCTTCCCTAAAGTGGTACACAAAAGGCATCATGCTAGGTAACTGCCCTTTGACCTCAGCACCTGCCCTTCACTGTGGATTAAGGTTCCCATAAGGGCTGGAGAACAGTTGCGTAGCTCTGGACCTTTTGTCGGTCTGAGCCCCCCTCAATAAGTTACCCTGAATATAAACCTGGCGTATAAATAGTACGGAGTGGCCTGCTTCGTTTTTCAGTCTCACGGCGCCTTCTGAAGGAAACATTACTGACCCTCCTCTGGGATTTGCCAGAGACGCACATCCTCTTTTTTCCAAGATGAACGTGCATTCTGTGAAAACCTCTCCATTTCAGGTCCGCATTCTCTTGATGTTTTCTGTGGTTCTTTGCTTTTCTAACTCCATTTCCTGGTACACTAATAACCAGCACTCGCTTATGAATAAGAGATGAGCCACAGATCATCTCATAGAGAAGTCTTAGATGGACTTGGACTTCTAGATGGTCACACAAGAGTCGAATGAGTCTGCATGTAAGGTTTTTTTGGGCATTTGAAACTTGCCGCTGCCAAGGCATTTAGGTCGTATCACGGAGTTGTGTAGCACATACATACTTACTAGATAGTAGCTGTTTACTTAGCCTGCTGCCGCTCACCCTACTTTATAGACCAATACTTCCCATTTTTGCTATAAAACCTATTGATGCCCTTGGCACTTGCAGCTAGAAGGATACTCCTTGGTAAGCTTGTGTATTTCTCCCAACTAATGGAATTTGTTGCTTACTGGGAGTTAGCTGTGTGTATTCCCAAACCTGTGTACGTCCGTTGCACTCGTTGTTATTGAAATCTTAAAATTTAATGAAATACTGCACAGATTGATGGACTAGAACTATAAAGGAGAGTTATTTTCCTCTGAAAAGGAAATCAGATGCTATGGAAAGATTCAGTAAAGGCAAGTGGTCTAAGAAAATTGTTGTCAAATTACAGAGGGGCAAGAAAATGGGCAACTACTTGGAAACAATTATAAAAATTAAACATTTTGCTAGGTTAGAGATTTCTGACTCTTCAGAGGTTTAAGTGTTGATTTTTCACTACACTTTAAAGACCACAAAAGCAGAAAATCTGGATGATGCATTTTGCGTTGGCTTTTTGTGAGCCCTACAATATGAATTCTGAAAAAAGAACTTGGCCTATGTTTATCATTTTAAAAGTGATCCCCAATTTTTGAAATCAGTGCAGTAACCCTTGTTATGATGTATCTTTGGCGAAAGACTTGGAAAGCATCTGAACTACAGGGACACCGCCCCCCCCCCCCTTTTTTTTGTCTGCTCTCATTCACAGAAGAGTATGCCCTGTTAGAACCACTGAGCTGGAACATTTCTCTTTTATAGAAGAATGAATTTCTGGACCTAGTCATAGAAGAAGATACGCAGGCCCTCCCGCTATTAGGAAGCCCATCAAGGATAATTGAACCATGGAGAGTTAATGTCTTTGCAAATCTGTTTTCCTGGCACATAATATTCAGGGGCACATCAGACACATTTTTCCACCCGTAGATAATAAATGTATCCAAAGTCCCCAGTATGAGATGTGACTGGGAAGTAAAGAGACTGGTTTAACCAATATACCAGAATTTATACATCCAAATGAGCTTCTTTTTCAAAATAATGGTAGTAGGAGGCTCAACAATTATTCCAAAGATTCTGTCTCTACTCAAAAATCATTTTTGGAACCCATTTGAAATTGCTTTTGAAGGCAATTTACATGCTGCATGAGAATGCCAGATGACTTGTTTCAGAGTTAAACTTGATTTTAAAACCAATGATAGTTTAACCCATCTTGATTTGCCATCTTGGTTCCAAATAGCTACCTACTACTTAAAAGTGCCAAGAACTTCCATTGCTAGAATTTTAAAAAGCATACATTTCAGATCTTAAAGACAGCCCTAAAGGGGAGTTTCAAAAAAGCCTTGAGTGCTGGTAGCATCCCTGAAATAAACATAAACCATCTGATTAAGTGGTTGTTTTGAAAAGGAGAGTGTTGGATTTGGATATGCAAATCCTTTGTTGAAAAGCTGAATTAGTCCTTTTGTTCTAGAGAAGCCATTAGCAAATTTTTCCAGGGAGTCCCAGACAGTAAATGGTTTAGACTTTGCTGGGGGGAGGGGCGGGGGAGGTGTCTGTGTCAGAACTATGCACAAAAGCAGTCAGGGACAGTATGTAAATGAATGGGCTTATCTCTGTTCCAATAAAACTATTTTCAAGCCCAGGCAACAGGTCCAAGGGCCATAATTTGTTAAGCACTGCTCTATAGAGCTCTGAAAAATGAATGACCCTCAATAGTTAAGTTTCTGTCTCATCCTCTGAAAATACAGATTGGAATCATTGCTTCCGTCTTTGATACAATAATCACCATTTTAAATGATTGCTACTTGTGTCCAAGAAGGAAAAAATACTTGACCTTCCTAACATACAATTGCAATTGGTATTTTTAGCCAGTAGCCTAAATCGGAAGTCTAAAGGGTAATTTACTTCTGTATCCAATCTGCTGAAAGTGCTCCCTACCGTGGTGTTATTGTGACGAACACTATTGCTGCCCCAAAGGCTTGACGGTCATACCAATATCTGGATAGCTGTGTCAGATCTAAGAAAGACACGAGGACATGGGTCTTCCCATTCCCCTAAATAAACCCTCTAGAGTTTATTTCAACTGCCTGGTGGTACTTACTGTCTTTTCTCTCTTCCCTTCCTTCATTCCCCTTAGTACTTTTCTTCTCACTCTTTTTCCTCTCTTTAAGGTATAATTCACATATAAAATTAACCCATTAAATAAATAAGCATATATATATATATATATATATATATATATATATATATATATATTTGGTTTTTAGTATATTCATGCTTGTACAATCATGACTGAAGACAATTTTAGAACATTTCCATTACCCCCAAAAGAATCCTCTTGAATTTTTAATTCCATTAATAGTCGATCCCCATTTCCCCCACAACCATGAGGAAACCACTAATCTACTTCCTGTATTTATAGACTTATTATGGATTTCATATAAATGGAACCATACAATATATGGTCATTTGTGACTGGTTGCTTTCATTTTAAGATAATGTTTTCAAGGTTCATCCATCTTCTAGCATGCATCAGTAACTCATTTCTTTTTATTGCTGAATAACACAATACAATAATCATTGGATGCATATACCAAATTTTTTAAATCTATTCCTCAGCTGATGAACATTTGGACTTCCATATCTTGGCTCTGGGAAACAATACTTCTGTGAGCATGTATATAAAAAGTTTGTGTGGGGACATATGTTTTCACAGTTCTTGGATAAATCCTTAGGAATAGAATTGCTACGTCATATGGCACCTATATGTGTTTAACGTTTTGAGGAACTATTGGCTGTTTTCCAGAGGGAAGGTACCATTTTTACATTTCCACCAGCAGTGTGCGAGGTCTCCACTTCTGTGCATCCTTGTCAACACTTGATGTCTGCTTTTTTTCTTTTGTTCTCTTTTTCTTTATATCCTAACCATCCTAATGGGTATGAGGTATCTCATGGTGGTTCTGGTTTTTATATCTTTGATGACTTATGATATGGAACACTTTTTATGTTTAAAGACCATTTGTGTATCTACTTTGGAGAAATGTCCATATGTCTGTCCTTTAGCCGGTGCCACACTGTTTTAATTATTTTAACTGTGTAGTAAGTTTTGAAATTGGGGAAATGTGAATCTTCCAACTTTGTTTAGTTTTTTTTTTTTTTCCCCCAAGAGTATTTTGGCTGTTCTGGGTCCCTTAAATTTCCATCTGTATTGTAGTATCCAGTTGTCAGTTTCTTCAAAAAAGGCAGCTGGAATTATGACAGGGTTTACTTTGAATTTGTAGATCAGACAATATGGCTTTTGATTCATTAATATAGGATGTCTTTCCATTTATTTAGATCTTTAATTTGCTTCAGTAATGTTTTGCAGTTTTCAGTGTACAAGTCTTATACTTCTGTTAAATTTATTCATGTGTTTTATCTTTTTTGATGCCCTTATAAATGGAATTGTTGATTTCATTTTTGGATTATTCATTGCTAGTATATAGAAAGAGAATTAACTTCTGTATATTCATATTATGTCCTGCAATCTTGTTGAATTCATTCATTCTGATGAGCTTTTAAAATTATTTTATTAACATATAATGAATTATTTGCCCAGGGGTACAGGTCTGTGAACCGTCAGGCTTACACACTTCACAGCACTCACCATAGTCCATGCCCTCCCCAATGCCCATAACCCCACTACCCTATCCCTACCCCCAGCAACCCTCAGTTTGTTTTGTGAGATTTGAGTCTCTTATGGTATGTCTCCCTCTCATCCTGTCTTGTTTCATTTTATTCCTTCCATACCTCCTACAGCCCCCTATCCTGCCTCTCAAAGTCCTCATAACAGAGAATCATATGATAGTTGTCTTTCTCTGATTGACTTACTTTACTCCGCATAATACCCTCTAGTTCCATCTATATCGTCACAACTGGCAAAATTTCATTTCTTTTCATGGCTGCATAGTATTCCATGGTGTGTGTGTGTGTGTGTGTGTGTGTGTGTGTGTGTGTATATGTGTGTGTGTATATATATATATATATATATATATATATATATATACACACACACCACATCTTCTTTATCCATTCATCTGTTGATGGACATCTAGGTTCTTTCCATAGTTTGGCTATTGTGGACATTGCTGCTATAAACATTGGAGTGCAGGTGCCCCTTCAGATCACTACATTTGTATCTTTAGGGTAAATACCCAGTAGTGCGATTGCTGGGTCGTAGGACAGCTGTATTTTCAACTTTTTGAGGAACCTCCATGCTGTTTTCCAGAGTGGCTGCCACAGCTTGGATTCCCACCAACAGTGTAGGAGGGTTCCCCTTTCTCCGCATCCTCGCCAGCATCTGTCATTTCCTGACTTGTTAATTTTAGCCATTCTGACTGGTGTGAGGTGATATCTCATTGTGGTTTTGATTTGTATTTCCTTGATGCTGAGTGATGTTGAGCACTTTTTCATGTATGTGTCAGCCATCTAGATGTCTTTGCAGAAATGTCTGTTCATGTCTCTGCCCATTTCTTGATTGGATTATTTGTTCTTTGGGTGTTGAGTTTGCTAAGTTCTTTATAGGCTTTGGATACTAGCTCTTTATCTGTTATGTCATTTGTGAATATCTTTTTCCATTCTGTCAGTTGTTTTTTGGTTTTGTTGACTGTTTCGTTTACTGTGCAAAGACTTTTGATCTTGATGAAGTTCCAATAGTTAATTTTTGCCCTTGCTTCCATTGCCTTTGGTGATGTTTCTAGGAAGAAGTTGCTGGAGCTGAGGTCGAAGAGGTTGCTGCCTGTATTCTCCTCAAGGATTTTGATGGATTCGTTTCTCACATTGAGGTCTTTCATCCATTTCGAGTCTATTTTTGTGTGCGATGTAAGGAAATGGTCCAGTTTCATTTTTCTGCATGTGGCTGTCCAATTTTCCCAACACCATTTGTTGAAGAGGCTGTCTTTTTTCCATTGGACATTCTTTCCTTCTTTGTCGAAGATTAGTTGACCATAGATTTGAGGGTTCATTTCTGGGCTCTCTATTCTGTTCCATTGATCTCTGTGTCTGTTTTTGTGCAGTACCATACTGTCTTGATGATGACAATTTTGTAATAGAGCTTGAAGTCGGGAATTGTGATGCCACCAACTTTAGCTTTTTCAACATTCCTCTGGCTATTCGAGGTCTTTTCATTCTGATGGTTTTTAACGGCTTCTGTAGAATTTTATGCATAGCAGGTCATATAATTTGCAAAATAGACTTTTTTTTTTAAAAAAAGAACCTATTTTATTGGACTTGGTTAACATCTTTTTTCATAGCCCTCTGTAACTGTTTCAGACTTTCATCACCATAGTGAAGTCTTCTTCCCAGCAGCTGTACTCTCTGATCTCAGCAGCTGATCTTCTAGAACGACAAAAAGGCTGAGAGATAAATAACATTGTATGCGAGGGAAATCTCAAACAATTTTCCACTACCAGAACCTCAACTTCAAGTCAAGGAGAGGATGAAAAAATAAAAAAATTTATCTTTTGTAGCTCGTTTATTTAAAGAAAAAAAAAGTCTATATTAGTGAGATCTTTTTAAAAGAAATTATTATTGCTTTTATTAATAGTGAGATTTGGGGGCATCTGGATGCCTCATTCGGTTTGGCAACCAACTCTTGGTTATGGTTCAGGTCATGATCTCAGAGTCAAGGGTTTGAGCTCCATGTCTGTCCGACTCGGTGCTCAGCAGGGTGTCGGCCTGAGATTCTTTCCCCTCCCTCCACTCCTTCCCCCACTTGTGTTTTTTCTCTCTCTCTCTTAGATAGATAGATAGATAAAATCTAAAAAAAAAAAAAAAAAATTTAGCTTTCGGTTTTGGGTTTTTGTCATAACCAGACATGGATCTTGCTTAGGATACTCAGAGCAGTGGGCCAGTGAGATCAGAATCATTAATTTGATTGCTGTGTTAGGCAGTCTTGTAATGATGTTCCATCGGCTGTCATGAGGTGGGGGTGAAAGGTAAATTGAGCTTATGAAGCCTTGGGTGTCAGTGGAAATGGAACTCAGTGTGTCAGACTGGAAGAGGGTCAGTCATGTTCCCTTGGTTTAGGAAGGATAGGCAGGGTTGGGCCATATGGTCTTGCAAATTGTGTATTGGACAACTCCAGGGAGTGCAGTTCACATAGGCTAAAATGTATGATTATGCTCAGTGATCTTGTGATAGATTACATATCATAATTCGAAGCCTTTTAGATTTGAAGGTAGAGAATTCAGTTTTGAATATTCATTTATATTCTACAACTCAACTTAGAGTCTCAGTTTTTGGGTTGGCTTCAGCCCACTCTTGCCATTTCTTGGCTATTTTGTTGTTTTGGTATTTTCAGCAAGTGTTAAAGGGAGTTGTTAAAGATAAATTGATACTTAATTGAGCTTTTCTCTTTGATAATTTATCAACATAATTTAAAAAGAAAATTATAGTAGAACTTGTTTCCTTCTATATAAATATATCCAGCTACCTCAATTGTGTGTCAGAAAACAAAGTATATGATTTTCTTTTCTTTTTTTTTTTTTAAAGATTTTATTTATTTATTTGACAGAGATCACAAGTAGGCAGAGAGGCAGGCAGAGAGAGAAGAGGAAGCAGGCTCCCCGCTGAGCAGAGAGCCTGATGCCAGGTTCCATCCCAGGACTCTGGGATCATGACCTGAGCCGAAGGCAGAGGCTTTAACCCACTGAGCCACCCAGGCGCCCTTATGATTTTCTTTTAGAGTGCCAAGATATTAAATTGAGTGGTTTTTTAGAAACTACCATTTGATCCGACCTTCGTTAACACATGCACTCCGTATCACCTTCAATGGTTTATTGGCCATTCTCCACTTAAGGAAATTTAGTTCATGGGATCTTATTTTGTTTTAAAGCCACCAATAATCAATTTTGGACATATTTTCTGTCAGAAAGTTATTTTCGTTGGACTAAAATCCGCCGCCTTGCTATCATTCCCCCCACGCACCCCCCACCCCCTGTTATGTCCTCTCTTCGGTTTATGCTTAAGACTTTATAGAGTAGATCTCCTAATTTTTCAAAGTAAAAATCCTTCTGTTAAGTAAAGATGTTTATCACATCTCCACCTAAACCTTTTTTGGTTATACAACCTAGACCATATTCCTGATATATTCTCCAGATATTTCATTATCCTGATTGACGAAATGGAATGTATCAAGAGGAACTCAAGGCCCCTCTTAAAGTGCGTCACAGGGAACTGAATATAATTTTGCAGGTGTGATAGCTCTGCAAGGTACAATGGAATTAGGATCTGCCAAGTCAGGACTTACGTAATGTAGTTAAGACTCTAGGCTTTGGAGTCAAAGAAACTGAAGTTTAAATTCCGGACCTGCTACTTATTAGCTTTGTGCCGAAGTTACTTGGATGTGCTTAATTTCCTCATGCATAAAATAAAGGAGCTCCTCTAGCCTGTGAATTTCATGAGGGCAGGAACTGTATTTGTTTTGCGTTGCTTACCATCAGTTACCCAGTTCTTAGAACAGTGCCTGTAGACCATAGTGTGTGCTCATTAAATATGCATTGATTGAATGAATGTGGGAAAGGATGCTGTCACATAGAACTGGTAGTATTGAAAGCACTTAGCCCAATGCCCAGAACTTAGCATTTGCTCATTTTTAAAATGCTTTTTAAGCAACCATATTATAACTTATATTGAACCCCATTCATCTAAAAGTCCAAGATCCTTTACTCTCGAGATCATACTTTCCCAGTTTGATCTTTTCAACCTCAGTCATATTGTTACATTTGGTGTTAACTTTGCTGTTGTGAATTTCCTTTCTTCTGTCTTGTTGAACTCTTTTTTTTTTTTTAAAGATTTTATTTATTTGAGAGAGAGACAGTGAGAGAGAGCATGAAAGGGGAGAGGGTCAGAGGGAGCAGACTCCCCATGGAGCAGGGAGCCCGATGTGGGACTCGATCCCAGGGCCCTGGGATCATGACCTGAGCTGAAGGCAGACACTTAACTAACTGAGCCACCCAGGTTCCCTGTCTTGTTGAACTCTTGTATCTTCATTGTATCTCCCAAATGTTACCATTACTCAGTCCTCCCACTCTCCCCACTGGCTTTATAGGATTAATGAATGATAGTCTCACACCTTTGAAATCTCTGAAATTTCTGCCCACAGTTTTGATACCTGATTTCATTGCTCAAGTAGAAGGCTATTAACATGGACTGGGTCTGTAGCTTTAGAGTTCTGTAACCAAATATTGGTGGCTTTTTCTTTGTTATATGAATACTTGCAGGGATGCGTCCTGAATAATTTCAACAGGCAAATTCTAGCAGTAAAAGGTGCAAAAGCTAATGAAAACCATTCAGTAACTGACAATGCGTGATTCCAGCTAATGTGGGAAGAGGGACTTTGCTGTGTTTTTACATGGCTGCAGCAATCTGAGTAGTGTAGAGAATCCTTCTTTATTATCAGTTCTGCACACTGAGTTTTCAGAAATTGAGGAATCCATGGCTTACTGTTTCCAGTATAAAAAATCAAATGATTTAATATGAGTCCTATTTCTTTCTCCTTTCTTTCATTTATTAAAAAAAAACAACTTTATTCTGTAATCAAGATATCCTGTTTCTATATCATTTCTATACAACTGAGAATGTTAATCAAGGTCTCAAATTGTATCATAGCAAAAGTATGTTGCTTGGCAACAGAAGGGAAGATATAATGTTTTCAGATTTTAAAAATAATCCAGGGTTTTATTATTCATTTTTTATTAAAATGATTTCATTATTTGTGGAAAAATAGCCTGGAGGACAAGAAAATGGACCATGGTACTGAATTTTTTTTTTCCTTGCATTTGTCTCCCAAGAAATGTTTTAAGCAGGAATTGGTTTTTGTCCGTTTGAGCCGTGTAGATACTCTGGCTGAGACTTGGGCTCCTGGTTTGAAGATTTGCCCAGCCTGCTCATTATAGACAGAGGTCTAACCTCTGTTCCCTGTGAGTTCAAGGACCCTGGAGGCCGTTTTCAGAACCACCCCCTTCCCCATTCTGTGGGCTTAGTGATGTTTGTTGCTGGTCTGATTGCACCTTTTGAAATGTGCTTACCTTGATTTTAAGAATTGTCAAAGACTCAGTGTTGTGCACACCAGAGCTTTCCTATTTCAGAATCCTGGAAATGACTGAATTGCCGAGGAATGGAGATGCTTTTTTTCCAAGGACATGGCACAGAGCAGAGTTGAGGAGTAAAGTTCCCCCACTGAGCATCAAGGAGTAACCGTGTAAGGAAGAACTTCCTTTGTGAAGCCAGCCAGTCCAATGTTACTTTCTGACTCTTCTATTTAAAAGCTCTGGGAGGGCGCCTGGATGGCTTAGTGGGTTAAAGCCTCTGCCTTCAGCTCAGGTCATGATCCCAGGGTCCTGGGATCGAGCCCCACATCAGGCTCTCTGCTCGGCAGGGAGCCTGCTTCCCTTCCTATCTCTCTGCCTGACTCTCTGCCTGACTCTCTGCCTACTTGTGATCTCTGTCTGTCAAGTAAATAAAGAAAATCTTTAAAAATAAAAAAATAAAGATCTGGGATATGAACACAATTGTTAACATCTCTGTACCCTAATTTCCTTCTCCATAAACTGAGGATAATAATACTACATAACCATTATAAGGTTGTTCTCAGAATTGAATAAGCACACTATTTGGCATGCAGCAAGTATACAATAATACTGGTTTTATTAATACTAGGCATAAAAAGACAAGAACATAAAAGCTTACACATTACCCTCTTTTTCCTCCTTCTTTACTTGTACTGCACTTGACCGTATTAAGATGCAAAATTAAGTTGGCAGAAGTTTTTATATACCTTCTAAACTTTATATTCGTTGGATAGTAATATACGATGAACATTCACATTAAGGCTTTGGGGTTGCACAGCTGAAATAAAGGGACTGGATACCTATGATGACTGCAAAGCTTCTAAAGACCTTCAACTTCTTCCTGGTTAGAATCTCTTTGTTACACAAAACCAAGCCAAAGACAGGATTTTCTCACCTTAGACCAGGGCTGCTACAACATGGGTGCTTCTACCAGCAGGATTAGGACCTTTCCCCATCCCCCCTGCTTGGAAATTTTTTGGGTTCTTTGAATGTACCCAAGGTTTCATTTGTCCATTTCATATCCCATGTGTGCATGTGTGTGTATGTGTGTGTTCCTGTATTTGCTTATAAGGAACTTAACCCTACCTGATCAGGAGATAGACTCGTGTCTGTGAATGTCTGTACTATTTCGCAGCTGTTTTATTTCCTTCTTTTGACTGGCTGAGTTTTTTAGACATGTGTAATGTTTTCTCTAGTTTTTTAATAGAGGAACTGGACGCCTTTTATTTTTCAGGTAAGATTAACATTGTAGCCAGTAATCACGCCAAGCACTGTGGGTCAGTGATTGCCAGTCATCTGAGATCCTAGTTTTGCAAAGTTTTGTAAAAACTTGGACATTGGTGGAAAGCCCGGAGTTTAGAGGAGGGGGAAAAGTAAGAGCGAGAAAAAGGAGCAGGACATTTGCTATCCTAGACCTCTGATTTTTGCTCAAGGTGTCTTTTGTTTTGTTTTTAAAGATACAAGAATCAAGTTGAAGCACGGTTATAAACAGCCAAATCTGTAAGTCTAGATTTTTCTTCTAAATGAAACGTGAAAAGGTAATCAATTTTTCAGAACAGTATATAGGACAAATTTGGTTTAAAGTGCCTACATGGTCTTTGTGTTATTTCTGAAGCAAAGATGAATCAGTCTCAACAAATCGGTTTTCACTGGGCAATCAATAGGACTTTGACCTTGAGCTAACATTGCTTTAGCACTAGCAGGATGTACATGAATTTGGACTCTGATACTATACTAGGAAAATTTGTTTCCGAATTGTCAGAATTTTGGTGAGGTCAATATAGATCTTAATGTTGTCTGTAAAATTTGCTTGAGTACGTATTGCTGGGCCATGTTTTTTTTTTTTTTTTTTTTTTTTTTCTTAATACCAGACAGTGTCATTTTCAGAATCAGCTAGTAAAATTTATCCGGATATTAGGCAATATCGAGCCTAGCATATCTCACATTCTGCTCTCTGTAGTTCATGGTTGGTTTCATTTTCTGTGTTTCATACATGTTCTTGAGGCTGGATGAAATTTGCCCAATTACTTAGACTAATTGAACTAAATAAACTCTTCTCTGTTTGATATTAGTAACTCATGACCGATCATTTAGGAACATAGATTTACCCTAGGGATAGATACCTAGGGCAGATGATGTAATTCCTGGACACCGGCAGTAAAAGTACAAGCAGTTGTTCTTTTTCCGTGCTCCCTACTCTCTTAATTAGTCATTGAAAAACCTCAGAGAAGAAGTAATGACTCATTCATTTTATAGGCAATCCCATGAGTTCATATTTATTTTCCTGCTATTAGAAATATTGCTACTAAACTGCAAAGCCTAGATTATTTTCCAGTGGTTTTACGCTTGATGTTGGAAATGAGATGTTAAAAGCATAAATGGAACCCTCTTCCTCTGCTCTTCCTGTGACCACTCCCTCTTGACATGCAGGTCTCAGTCCTCCAGAGCACCCAATGGAGAGAAACCACTTTGCTTCTGATTCTGGTTTATTTTTTTCAAAGCAGTAATCCCATTTGAAAAGTTCTTGCACATTTGTTTACTTTTTTCTCATCTGTTTTCTTCTCATCTACTCGGATGTGAGCTCTGAGTGGAGAGACCTCAGCCGTCACTCAGCGCTTGCTTCTTGCTGCCTGCACCCCCCCCACCCCACCCGCCGCCCCTGCTCCCCAGTACTGGCCTTCTGAGAGGGCATGGTAGCTGCTGGTGCTGGGTAGAGGATTACTGGAGGAAATAAGAGTAAGAAAGAACTGTTCCTGGTTCAGATAATGCTTTTGTCATGTTCTTTAGCTCCTAAAAGTGGTTAGATGCTTAAGTGAAATGCAAAGCATGCTCTCTTGCCTACGTGTCTGGCTGTGTTTTCTCTTACACTTGGGTTCTTGGTCTTCCTCTTCTTCATGACCTCTCCGTGTTGGAGGCTGCTCTTCTAGATACCTCCCTTTCTTACCTACGGGTTTAGATGATTTCATCTGGTCGCATGGATTTAAATACTAAATACAGAAGACTCCCCAATCTGTGTCTAGAGCCACGACTTCTCTGCAGGATTCAGATTCTGATATATAAATACCCTTTGAGCATCCGCACTAGGATATGTAAGTGTCAGAACTCTGGATTGCTTCTCCATAGCTGCTTCTCCCTTAGAAATGGCACCAGTTGCTCATGCGAAAAATTTACTGCTTGCATTTGATGTCTTGCATTTGCTTACCCTCCACATCCTGTCCATAGAGTCTGCCCAAATAGATCGATTAAAAAATGTTTTATATATGAAATGGAGATACATATATGTAAGGGTACACATTTGCGATAGTTGTTTCCCCCACAGACTGTGGTTGTTTAGTGCTCTGTCTCCTTGTCTGCAATGTGTCTGAGACTTCATGAGAGCTGAATTATTTGCTGAGCGAATGAATACACAATTATACTGATCTGTGATTTGGAAGGCATTAAGAATGACTGCTGTCAGGAAAACTAGATTTGTGGTTCAGGATTTGTCTTTTGTGCTCTTGTATGACCAAGGCCTTTTGTGTGGTGCAAATATAGACGTCTCAGAAATGGGGCCACAGAAGAAGATCTGCGTGTGGGCTAAGAAGGGGAGGCCAAGAACTCCTCGGCCTGTCCAGCTCCTGGTAAACTGAGGCTGCTGATGGGTTGGTGTGGATTGATAGTACTCTCCTGGGCTGGAGAGGAAACTGAGGCTCTGCTGAGTTCAGCCGCTGGGCAGATGACACAGCTCGTGGCTGGGGGGCCAGGCCTCGAGCCCCGTCTTTCCGACTACAGAGCTGTGATGCTAAAACCACACAGCTTTCTCGTCTCATCTTTTTGAAACCTAGCAGAGGGAATACATGTTAAACATTTGTGTTGGGGAATCCTGGCACGTTCTAAAGCAAGAGTCAGCCAACTTCTGTAAAAAAGTAGATGGTAAATATTTAGGCTGGCTTTCTGGGCCAATAGGTCTCTGTCATAACTACTCAGCTCCGCTACTGTGGTGCCAAAGAAACCATCAGCAAGACGTAAACAAATGGATGTGGCTGTGTTCCAATCCAATTTTATTTATGAACACTAAAATTAGAATTTTAGATAATTTCATAATTTCATGTGTCACAAAGTATGTTGAAAGAACTTCCATTTCAACCGTTGAATAATGAAAAACTCCTTCTTTGCTTCTGGGCCATACAAAAACAGGTGGTAGGCTGGATTCAGCCCAGGGTCATCCTTGGGTGACCCCTGCTCTAAGGGACGTTATCAGAGTTTTCAAGTGTTGTATTTGAGAATCTGAGAGTGGCCTTCATGATGACCTCTGAATGAGAACTACTATAATCTCCTTGAGGGAAGGCCCTTGGGATATGCTACCCACCATGATTTTTGTTGTTTGTTTTTTACCGGTGCTTGTTTGAGTTGACCTCATTTTGTTAAGCCCTGTTTTGTAGACTGCAAGGAAAAAAAGATCCTCCTTACATTTTACGTCAAAAGAAAAAGGGGAAAATCATAAAAGATTATGCAGCTGATGCATAATCTAATGGGAAATGTACCGAGGGTTGGATTATTTTTCAATGATTATTTTCACACTTAATGTGCAAGATTTTGGATAAAATTTACTCTGAAGATTCGGTGGCAGAGCGCCTGAAAACTGTTCTCTCCACTGAAATGCTGGCTAGAGCATCTTTCCTTGGCTGCTCGTACTTACGGCTACTTGAAGGGTATCTGTCCTACACTCAACACTGTAGCATGGGTATTGCTTGTTCTGGGCCTTTTTTATTTCCAAATTCTTTCTTCCCAGCCCAAGCACCTTAAAATGAGAAAGCTTGCATCCTGCTTTTTAAGAAAAGGCAGTTTGCGGTGTTCATTTAACCCTCGTTTCTCTCAAATGTGCTCATGAGTTCCTTCTTTCATTCGGGAACTTTCTCCTTTCCCTCCTAACCTCTAGGCGCTTCTCTCCTGACAGTCGTCTCAATCTGCCATCTGCCATGGTTTTTAGATAGGGTGCTGTCTTTGTTCCTGTCACCTCACTGGGCTTTGGGAGGGCAGGGTCTTTCTTTTCTGTCCTTGTGAGCGGAGCAGCTCTTAGCATGGCTGTCTGGCCCTTGCTGGGACCTCATTAAATAGCTCTTGTGTTGGACTGACCCCCGTCTGAACTCGCTCCCCCTTTCTTTTCTAGTACTGGTTTTGTCAATTCACAAATAAATCTACAATTATTTTTCTGATTTTTTAAAAAAATTAAACCTCCATGGGGGGACATCTGGGTGGCTCAGCCCCTTAAGCATCTAACTTGCTCAGCGGGGTGTCTGCTTCTCTCTCTCTCCTCTCTCTCTCCCCCTCCCTCCCTCCCTCTCCCTCTGCCCCTCCCCCTCCACTTGCAAGTAGGTGCCTGCGTGTGCGCGCGCGCGCGCGCGCGCTCTCTCTCTCTCTCTCTCTCTCTCTCTCACAAACCCACTTTCTAAAATAAATAAAATCTTCACAAAAAATTAGGCCTCCAGGGATTTTCATTTTGTCTTGGGTTTCATGCTTATTCCCATCTGGGTTCTTTGGGGACTTCTCAGTGTTTCCTCAGACTTGCCTGCTTCCCTTCCGTCAGCCCTCCTTTATCAACCACTTTTTTTCTTCTCTCCGTGTTGCATTTCCCTTTGAAATACACATGTCCTCTGGAGCCAGCTTAGACCTTAAAGATATTCAGAATTGATCTAATCTTTCTAACCCCTTAATTATGTATTCTTCTCCCTCCACCTGAGTATTTACACATTCTTTCCTTGTGCTGCCTGTTGGCTGACTTAGGGAAGACACTATGGTTTAATTATTTGGTGAATAATAATTACCACATTATGAAAGGTTGACCAGTTTTTATCATCTCTGCAGATAGAAATAGCTTAGTAAATGTTCCCATATACCGGTAAGCCTGGGCATAAATGAGTTGATCTCAGGTTGTGAAAAACTGTTTACTAAAATCAGAAACAAGTCAAAACAGATGTAAGGTTTTGGTGTCATTAGTTTCCATTAAACTTCCTGGAGACCTACGTGCAAGCTAAAAATATCTTCAGTGGATTTATATGAAATGCCATCTTCCATGGTGTGCAGTACGATAGGAGAAAAACATAAAGCTAAATACTGATGACGACTCCTAATCTACAAGCTTACCTAAATAAAGATGTGGATAACCTCATTACTTGGAATAGTTAATAGAGTAGGCACGGGAAGTTTTTTCCATACCTTCCTCCTGCAATTTCTTGTCAAGGTCCACTTACTGTAGAACCAACCAGAACCTTGATGAAATAACTGTCGTTAGATGTATTTTGAAAAATAATGCCGTGGGAGGCTTATTTGATACCGGTTTTTACATATGCATGAAAAAGGTAAATTAAGGAAAAGACAGAACTAATCAGGGTGGCTCAGTTGGTTAAACATCTGCCTCTGGCTCAGGTTATGATTGCAGGGTCCTGGGATTGAGCCCCGCATCGGGCTCCCTGCTCAGCGGGGAGTCTGCTGCTCCCTCTGCCTCTGCCCGATGTTCTCCCCACTTGTGCTCTATCTCTCCGCCAAATAAATAAATTAAAAAAAAAATCTTAAAAAAAAAGAACTAATCAATGAGAGAATCAGAAAAAGAGATGAGGTTTTCTCCTCGAAATTAGTATTGATCTATAAGATGTTTCTTGAGCAAATATGTGTTGTGCACCTAATTTGAACACAGCCATTGACATCATATATGATTCAAGTCTCTTGAAGAATGGTCCGTCTAGCAGAGGAGAGAGAAAGAGGGTCAAAATCAAATGAAAGTCCCATACAGGTGGTACTAAAAAGCTCTAATAAGTAAGAAAGGCTGCTAGTTTTAGCCAAGTGGTATGAGAAGTGTGTGGGATCCCCTTTGAAAGGAGAGGGGGCGGTGAAAAGAGAGGAGGTTAGTAGGAGAGCATGCCTTTTGGAGGGGAAGTTGCAAGCAAGAGCCAAAAAGGAAGAACTGCAAGGCAGTAAGATGTTTATTTGGGGTTCAAGGCGTACTGCTGAAAATGCAGGTATAGAGTTTGAAAACTGTTGGGGATAATAATAACAACAGGACAGTAACTCACTTCCAGGGTCACGGAGGCACTGCGAGCACCGCAGGAAAAGTCCGTGTGCATTCAGTCCCTGGTGCCTAGTGTGCACTCTCTGGCGGTATTAGGAGGAGGGTAGGGAGCTGCTGTCTGTGTTTGAGCAGGAAAGTGGCACAGTCGTGCGCCTAATGGAATGGGGAGGGGAGAGTCTTTCGGCAACTGGGGACCAGGAGCGGTGGGGAGGTGTCTGCTGGGCCTGACTTCTAGAGTCCATTTCTGGTCTTGACCTTTTGGTTGAGTTGGAAGTCAGGCGCCGATGGTAATGAGAGAGGAGGAGAGAAGGGCTTGTGCTGTCCAGATGGGAGAGGAAGAGCAGCAAACTCCTGGAGGCTTGAGGAGGCGGGACCTCACGCATCTTAACGTGTTAGGAGAAATTCGATTTCATGTTTTCTTAATTCTCCATTCACATTCTACATATTCTCTTTCATGGTCTAAAAACGTCCTGCACGGTATCAGGACAAGGGGTGACGACCTGGGGGCAGATGAGAGAAGAGAAGCATGCAGTTTCGTGGAGGAAGGAAAGGAACCCAGTTCTTAGAGAGGTGTTCTTTGGGCTCTGTAAATGGCTGCTTTGGCATTTTGGCCTCTGCTTTGTGCCTTTTTGTCAGGCTGCTTCTGTCCCCATGGTTCTTATTCCTAGTCTCATGCTGAACGTGTGAATGAGGCAGTCACCCGTGAGGTGTAGCTGGGAACAAAGTAGGGCCCATCCCCCGAAGAAGATGGATTCTATCCTCTTCTTTCTGTCTTTTCCAACTTTCCTGGGAACTTAATTACTTAGTTCATCAAAATGTTTTAGGTGGTTAATCTATGCAACGTGCTGCTTTGGAGCAAAGGGGCATTTCTAAGTGGTTCTTATTTCAGCATTCTTTTATATTGGGATTCCCACTGGGGATAGGTCCCTCATCTATAGCCTTGCTCAGAGGACTGACCACAGACCTCACCCAGTGTGCAGAGCTGCTCACTTAAATATGGCTTGTGCACTTTGTCAACACCAGACAGATGCTCTCTTTGGAGGCAGAAAGAAAGAAGGTGTCTGCAGGTGTTTCCGCCCTGAGGTCGCTTTTTTGCCCTGATGGAGATTCAGTAGATTTATACCTTAAGGGAATTAAGTAGAGAAAAACAAAAACAAAAAAACACATAAGCATCTTGATTATCCCTAACAATAATCCCTAATCTTTATGGAGCTCTTCGTGAAGCAGTTTTCATAAATGTCTCAGCCCTAGTTCAGAGATAGAGAGACTGCATTTGGGAGGTGAAGGAGTTCCGTGCACATCTTCTCGGCAGCATGAAGTCTATGTTTACGTGTGTGTGTGTGTGTGTGTGTGTCCGTGTCCTAGTGGAGCTAGGAGTCAAGCTCCCACCTCATCTGTTTTACTGGAACTCGTAATTGTGAGGCTCCACTATGGCTACCATGGAGGGATGATAACAATGAGCAAAGCTGGCTGTCGCAGAATGTTTAAGGAAGTGTCATTTGTTTTGTGAGTGAAGAAGACGCTGGTTAGGAGCTTGCTGTGGGGGGCCTGATGGAGAGCGGAGCTTGTGCCAGGCTGTGTTATGCGTGAGATACCGGTGTTTGCCTTGTATCCGCATGGCCACGTTAAAGGGTGCATATTATTATGTCTGTTGGACAGAGTTGAAAGCCAAGATTTTTAGGAGACAAAGTGAACAACTCAAGTTCACCCACACGGATTCGTTGTGGAGCTGGCCTTTGAACCCAGATCTGCCTGCCTGTCCTGTTCATCTCTGCTCTTTGAGACGGTGCCGTGCTGCCATGAGGTAGCAGGCTAATTGAAAAGCCCCACTCAGTGTTCGACTTTGTCATTCGAAAAAGACAACATGTATCCTTACTGGGGCGCCTGGGTGGCTCAGATGGTTAAACGTCTGACTTCGGCTCAGGTGATCTCCAGGTCCTGGGATCCAGCCTCATGTCAGGCTCCCAGCGTGGTGGGAGCCTGCTTCTCCCTCTCCCTCTCCCCCTGCTGGTGCGCTCTCTCTCCATCTCTGTCTCTCTATCTCTCTCAAATGAATAAATAAAATCTTTTTAAACATTTTTAAAAAATACAACTCGTTCAGGTCATCTGGGTGGCTCAGTTGTTAAGCGTCTGCCTTCGGCTCAGGTCATGATCCCAGGATCTTTGGATGGAGTCCTGCCTCGGGCTCCCTGCTCAGTGGGGAGCCTGTTTCTCCCTCTCCTACTCCCCCTGCTTGTGTTCCCCCTCTCTCTCTCTGTCAAATAAATAAATGAAATGAAAAAAAAAAAAAACATTCATGGCCTATTCTGTACAGCCCATAGTTTCATTTGGTTGAATGTTGTACAAATACATTTAGAATATGGAGAAAATCTTTGAACATCAGTTGGGAGGCTTTGTTTTTATGGGGATACTTAATTAGGGTGACAGAATGGTGCAGTTTGTTCCCCTGCTCATCCATTTTTCCCTTCAAAGACTTGATACAAGACCACTTGTTAGGTACTGTGCAAGAGGAATAAACTTGTATTATTTCAAGTCATGGGCACACTGTACACAAAATCCATCTCGTGGAGGATGGACTCATTTGGCAAGTCATCATGTACACCTGTAACTATAGCTGTATGGCTCTGAGTGTTTGCTAAAACTTAATTAATTACCTTATTTTCTTATATTGTGTTCTCATGAGACAGAGCACCATGCTCATGTATGTGATACTTATCTGAGAGCCAATGGATCCGTATGCTTCAGAATTCACTTGGCGTCTAAAAAATAAATATAAGGAAACTTGAAAAGAGAGGTAGATTTCTTCTCTCAAGTGTGCCGAAATTGAAAATGTTGAAGAGAGAAGAGTGTGCTTTTTGAGGTTCCCCGAGTAGGCATTTCACTGTCTTTTTTTTATTGAGCTGATTGTCAGGGTCACCTTAGACTGAGGAGTTTGCGCAGACAGCCTGTTTGGGTCAGAAAAAGAGATAATTAAATGTCCTGAGACTCAAGGTGCATGTCATACTGTTCGCTTTGTTCAAAAATGGGAAGGAGAGAGACAACTCTGGATGATGGATCCCGGAAGAGAAAGGGCTGAAAGCAATCTGCTCATGAAGTCGGTCTGACCAGTGCCTTGCACTGGCTGACAGACGACTCTCCGTAAGATTTATCTGGCATATTCCTCTTTCCTCTTGAAAATAACTTTGTAGGAAGCTGCGTGTTGCTGGGAGCTAGCCACGTGCATTTCAGTTTGAATCACCTAGTGAGAATCTGGAGCCCTGTGAGACAGCTCTGAAATACCCTGAGACATACAGCTTATTTGAGAAATAAATGGGCAGTCTTCATTTTTAGGATGAACAATTATTAAAAACTATTTTTGGGATAACTTTTGCCTTGCTAAGGGTATTGATCATTGATTCTTCAGACCAAGCTAAAGATTTTTTCCAGATTTTGGATTTTGGTAAAGGCATGGTCTGGCCTCCTTCTGTGAGCATATTGTGTGACTCTCTGTGACCACTCCTGGCAGTATGCTATGTATAATCCTTGGTGGGAGTGCGTCCCCGAAGGCTTTTGCAGTCATACCTTCAGGGACCATCATAACTTGATCCTTTTTATCAACTTGTTTTATGTACTTAGGTCTGTTCCATGGCATGTTTTTAATGGAATTGCTTGATTTCTTTTTCTTTTCTCTCTCTCTTTTTTTTTTTTGCTTGATTTCTTTTTAACCAGGATTTGCATAACCTTAAAATCTACATAGCAGTACAGTTCAAAACATCTTAAAAATTGGGAGGTAATTCACATACTGTAAAATTCACCTCTTAAAAGGGTGTGGAGTAAATCCACAGGATTGTGCAACCATCAATACCGTGTAATCCCAGAAACCTCGTACCTATGAGCAGTCGCTCCCCGTCTCCCCCACTTTCAATCCCTCGCACCCACTTACATACTTTCTGTCTCTGTGAATTTGCCTCTACTGGGCATTTCATAAAATGGAATCTTGCAGTAAGTGATCTTTTGTGTCTGCTGCTTTCCCCTAATATAATGCCCAAGATTTGTTCATTTTGTAGCCAGTCAGAACTTTAGTTCTTCTTAAGGCTGTGTAATAGTCCCCTGTATGGATGTACCATCTTTCATCCATTCATCAGTTGAGGGACATTTGAGTTTCCTTTTTTTTTTTGCTATTAGAAATCATGCTGCTATGAATATTTGTGAACAAGTGTTTGTGTGGACGTATGTTTTCCAACTCTTTGGGGAGTGAAATTGCTGCACCATATGGTGACTCTGTGATTAACTTCTTGAACTGCCAAACTGTTTTCCAAAGTGGCTGTACCATTTTACATTCCCGCTGGCAACGTAGAAGGGTTCCAATTTCTCCTCATCCTTGTCAACATTCGTTATTGTTTGTCCTTTGGATCATTGCCATCCTAGTAGGTGTAAATGGTATTCTTGTAGTTCTGATGTGAGGTGCCCTAATGACTGGTAAACATCTTGTCATGTCTTACTGGCCATTTGCATGTATCATTTGGATAAATGTCTATTTAAATCTTTTGCCCATTTTTAATTGGGTTTCTTTTTATTTAAGAGTTCTTTTTATATAATCTGATTACATGTTGCTTATCAGATATGATTTGCAAATACCTTTTCTCATTCCGTGGGCTTTTTGTTTTCTTGATTGTGTCCTCTGAAGTGCAACAGAATTTTAATTTCTGTGTAGTCAAATTTACCTGTTCCTAGACTGCTGGTACTTCCGGCGCCTACCTGAGAAACCACTCTAAACCAGTCAGGAAGATTTATGTGCATGTTTTCTTCTGAAAGATTTGTAGTTTTCCTCTTACTTTTCATTTTCTGATCCATTTGGAGTTAATTTTTGTATATGGTATGAGGTAGAGGTCCAGCTTTGTTCTGTTTCCTGTGGACATACAGTTGTCCTGGCACCATTTGTTGAAAGAGGATTCTCTCTCTCTCGAATTGCTTTGACACCCTTGTTGAAAATCAGTCATATTTAAATGTGAGAGTTTATTTCTGGACTCTGTTTTTTTCTGCTGATCTATATGCTCTGATGACGGTGCTATACTGTCTTGATTACTCCAGCTTTGTAGTTAACCTTGAAATTGGGAAGGTGGGTCTTTCAACTTCCCCCCCCCCCAAGATTATTATTATTATTTTTTAACGATTTTATTTATTTATTTGACAGAGAGAGAGATCACAAGCAGGCAGAGAGGCAGGCAGAGGGGGGAGGGGGAAGCAGGCTCCCTGCCAAGCAGAGAGCCCGATGTGGGGCTCCATCCCAGGACCCGAGACCATGACCTGAGCTGAAGCCTCTGCCTTCAGAGGCTTAACCCACTGAGCCACCCAGGCACCCCTCCTCCAAGATTATTTTGGTTGGTCTGGATCCCTTGGAATTCTATATGTATTTTCTACGTGTTAGTCAATTTCTTCAACGAAACCAGCTAGATTTTTTTTTTAAAGATTTTATTTATTATTTGAGCGTGAGACAGAGAGCACAAGCAGGGGGAAGGGCAGAGAGACAAGCAAACTCCCTCTGAGTGGGGAGACTGACATGGGACTGGATCCCAGGACCTCAAGATCATGACCCAAGTCAGAGTCAGACACTTAACTGAGCCACCCACGAATGCCGAAACCAGCTAGAATTTTGATAGAGATTGTGTTGACTGTATATTAGTTTGGAGAGTATTGCCGTCTTAACAATATTAAGTCATGATTAGTGAACATGGGATATCTTTGCATTTATTTAGGTCCTCTTTAGTTTCTTTCAATGATGTTTTATGGTTCTCAGGGTTTATATTTTGCATGTCTTCTGTTAAATTTTTTCCCAAGTATGCTTTTGATGCTCTTGTAAGTGCAATTGTTAATTTCATTTTTTTGGATTGTGTGTTGCTAGTTTGCAGAAATACACTTTGATTTTTGCATCCTGCAAGCTTGCTGAACTCATTATTAGCTCTACTATTTTATTTGTGGATTCTTTAGGATTTTTTAAGTATAAGATTATGCCATCTACAAAGAAAGAGAGTTTTACTGCTTTTCTAGTATGGATGCTTTCTATTTCATTTTCTTGCCCAATTTTTCTATTTAAAACTTCCAGTACAATTTTTGAAAGGAAGTAGTGAGAGGAGACCTCCTGATTTTGTTTCTAACTTTAGAAGGAAAATTTTAGTCTTTAACTACTAAGTATCATGTTAGCTGTGGGCTTGTCATATATGCCTTCCATTGGGTTGAGGAAATTTGGCTTTTTCCTGGTTTGTTGTGTTTTTACTGTGAAAGGGTATTGGATTTTATCAGTTGTGTTTTTGTCCTTTATCCTATTAATATGGTGTATTATGTTGATTTTTATATGTTGAACCAACCTTGCATTCCTGAGAGAAATCTTCCTTCGTCATGGTGTATAATCTTTTTAATCTTTAAAATCAATTTGATATTCAGGCTACTGTCTTGAGAGGAACAGGTGTTATGTTGGAATTCTTTCTATACTTTTTAGCAAAATTCTGTGGCATTTGGGATGTGAGGTGAGATGGAGTTCTGTGATCTGAATTGGCACGTAAAGGCAAATCATAGCATTGTAATTGGGTAGACTTTAGAGGATAATTTCTTTATTTGGTTTCAGACATTCCAGGTGAGTCATTGGAAACTAGGCTATCCTGAAGGTAAAGTGAAATTGTGCTACTGCAAAGAAACTTTTCCCTAGAGTGTGAGTTACTTTTTAAATCTGTACCCACCATTTAAATCTTAGATGGGAACATTTGGAGAAAGGAGGACAGAAGTTTTTTGTTTGTTTTTTAGCAATTTCTTGGGAAGATGGTAGACTCAGTGTGAAGTAATGAAGGAAAACATGTAAGAGGAAGAGGGGACTCAGGATATGCTAGGAGAGTCCACTTAGATGTCAGTATTGTAGTTTTCAATGCACAGATAGACTTTTTTTCATTGAGGTTAGAAAACAAAATAAACACTGACTTGCTGGATTTGTTTTTGTCCTGAAAGTTGATGGTTTCAGGCCCTTTCACTTCTGACTTCATGGTTTGAAAATACATGTATTTTGAAAAAGAACGATTGACTCGAGTCATCCCTGTAGCCAAAGTATATGTGAGGGACTTGAAGGAGTTGTGATTTTTAGGATTTTCAGCTATATGATCCTATGAAAATTCAGTGAGGCTTCTCTGTCTAATGTTTTTGTTACAAAGTTTCAGATCTGCTACGTGCTGAATGATGTCCTTTCAAAACATTAGTATGCCATGGTACAGGTTCTTCCCAGGAGCCGAGATTGGCCTGGTGTGTGGTTGCCTAAGGATATGGGGTAATCTGAAAGTGAACAGACCACAGTGAGTTTCCAGAGCTCTTCCCATGGGTGTCATGATCCCTTATTTAGGTTGGCTATGAGGCTCTCTGACATTGGGTTGCTATGAAAACATGTAGCGTGGGAGAAGTAACAGTAACCCACTGGGATCCAGTGAGATTGAGTCCTGAGAAATTTAAATTTGATTTTAATACTTACCTGGGGATTAAAGACATGGAATATAACCGGTCCATGGACTATTTCCTTGGGAGGAAAAGCAAAGAAACTTGAAAGGTACATTTTTTTCTTGTGCACTTCTGCCTTGCATAGATCACACACCTCGTAGGACTAACAGGGTGTTCCTCAGTGATCTTAAAGTTTTTGGAGTGTTGTCCTGCTTTTTCTCATTAAAAGTGTTCAGGCTTTTAATGTAGTAGGAGTCCACAGGGAAAAATGGGCTCCTTGAAGCCACATTATTTAACTGTGAAGTGTTTTGTTTGGGTAGTTCCAAACTGTGTCTTGTTTTGATGGTGACTGAAAAGTGTCTCTTTTTATGCTTTGATAAAATGATGAAATGGAAGAGACCAGACCATTAAAAAATGTAAACAAATGAAAAGACATCAGAGAGGATATGAAGGACACCAAAGATGGAAGTTATATTCTCTCTTATAATATAGTTTTGTAAAATACAGCCCCTTTAAATTCTTTCCTTTAGATCACAGGAGAAAGGAAGGAATGCTCTGATTCAATAAACAAGTGGAAAATCTGGGGATATTGGAATTGGGGCCAGTGTTTTGCTACCAGAAGCTGTGTAGAGAGGTGCAAGCCATTCAGAGAGGAAAGCGAGAGTGCTTTAGAAGTGTGCCCCTTGTTTGTTGGGGAGCAGGGAGACATGTCAGGTGTACTCATGCTTTACCTGCTTGCCAGAAAGTTACAGCAACTTTGTCTTTCTCATTGGATCATTTCAGAAAGTGACAGGGGATGTAAGTGATAATACTCAGATGCCTGTCTCTAGATGCCTCAATTTCTGGAAGTCAGGTTCTATCACTGTGATGAATGCTTTTGCTCTCTAAATATTCTACAGAAACACTGGCTCTGGAGGGAGCATGTTTTGCCAGCTGACAGGAAAGATGATGGATTCTAAGGTGAAGGAACTCTTCTGGGCATGAGGGGGGTCCCTTGCTTTGGTCCCCAGCCTTGGTGAAATGTGGTTTGGAGATAGTGCTAGCCCCCTGATCGGATGCTAAGGTGAGGCCTGCACACTCCAAAGGAGACTCACGTGCTTCTTGGCCCTGTATGGCTTGCCCTCAGGACAACGGGACAGCAGATAACACACGTCATGGGCGCCTATCCACCTCCCTCCCAGTGCTGCTTTCTTTGCCTTGTGACCCGCTTGTCTCTCAAGGCTTCACTTCCCACTCAAAGGCCCAGGCGTCCCAGGGCTTTCATCGTGGCGATCCACTGAGTCCTGCCTGTCCAGGCCCACATGCTGGTTGTTTCTGGGCAGATTCCTGCTTGGAGTGGTAGCTAGCTGGTCCTAGCTGCTGGTAGTGTCCTCTCTCCCTGAGGTCTTTTATTTTTATTTTTTAATATCTTATTTTTTAATAATGTATTTTTATTTTTAGAGCAACTCTAGATTCACAGAAGAAAATTGGCCAGAGGATACAGAGTCTTCCCAAATATCCCCAAAGCATTTCCATTTTAACAGTGGCTTCTAGCAATGTAGAGGCTCATCACAAAAGTGTGGATTTCAGGCAATAGTAACAATTCAGGGAAGCCGGAGAGTGATGGCTCTAAATAATAATTGTGGTCACAATAATGACTAACATTTATCGAGCACTTTTACGTGACAGGGAGTGCGGTAAATTTACTTAGCACACACATGACTTAATCGTCATGACGACATCTGAGCTGGGTTCCATTAGGATCCCCATGGTGGGGAAGGGGGCAGATCACTCGTCCGAAGGCACAGAGCTAATGCCTAGCAAGATCAGAAATCATATCAGGGAGTCAGACGCCAGAACCCATACTCTTGGCTGTTGCAGTTGTCCTGGACATCACATCAGGTGGGCGCCTGCAACAGTCAGGGCACCATAAGAACTTGGGCATTTCTAGGCAATGAGGATAGGGGTAGGGGCTGTAACCTCAGTCAGAGGATGAATGCTTCAGTCTAAGGTGGCACTGGAGAGTGGGCACCAAGGGAATAGGAATCAGGATCTCACTCTCTTCCTTCTGTCCAGTATCCTGCAAGTGTTGCTCAGTAACTAGGGGAAAGCAAGAAGCCAGGAGAGCCCTTGGCTGCAATCCACATGGACCAGACAAGCAGGAACAAGGGGAGGAGCTGGCTGTCACAGGCGGGAGGGGCCAGCAGATGTAAACTTTGCCTTAGGCAGAGGGATGTACCCACTGCCATGGCACAGCTTTGCAGGGAGAGGATCCTTCTTATTCTCTTTCTTGACTCCCATCTCTTGCGAGGTCTGCTTGTTGGCAGAGCTCAGTGAGAAAGTAGGAGGCAGGGAAAGCCAGGGTGATGCAATCTTTGGGGCGCAGAACAGGGCAGAGGAAGGTAGAGAGCGGCTAGAGGAGCATGCGCGCGCGTACACACACACACTCACACACTCACTCTTGCTCACGTCCCATCTGTGAATCCGTCCCTGAAGAGCAACCTCAGAAGCCACACTGGGGCCTTCCAGGTCACTGGGTCCTTGGTCAGCAGCTGTATTGAGGCTGGGTGCCTTTGTCTAGACAGCATCTTTCACTTGACCTTGTTACATACCCGTTTTCTCGAAGCCTTCTGGAAGAAGCCTGCATCAGTTTGCTTTGCCTTGTTAGTAAAAGCCAGCATATTTGCAGAGGGCTGCTCTCCTCACATCTAGATGTCTGTGTAGTTTGCAAATTCATGACCTTGAGTGGCCCTGGCATGTAGTTATCCTTCTGTGTCTACACCTGGGCCCTGGGGCATTTGTGTCCTTTATATGCCCCTTCCTTTGATAAACTTTCTGAAGGTTCAGCATTTTCTGTGTCTCATTAAAATTTAATTTGCTGTAACATTGCCAGGCCTAGCCATAGCTATACTTAAATGGCTTCATTGCCTCATTCTCTGCTCTGCCTCTGCTTTTGAGTTTCTTGAGGCGGTAAATGCGTTCGGTGTGCCAGCAGCCATGAAGGGCAGGCCAGGCTGTGTAGATGAGATCTGTGTGTTCACAGGTTTGCTTCTCAGCAATTTTGGTGAGATTGAGGTAGATGGGAAGAGTCTGTGGGACAGCAGGAAGCCTCTGGAAGCAAGTATTTGTTCGCTAAAGGCTTGGTACTTGTTGGTCCTGGCGATGTCCGCTTAAAATACAGCAAGATTTTACGTTGGAATGCTTTTCTAAGCATTAGCCATAGAAATGTTCCCTGGACCCAATTGTGTAATTGGCATAAAGAGTATGGCAGATTTTTACAATTATCTCCATGTACCAGGGCTGTGTATATGCAACCTTTGGAAAATATTCTTAGTTTAAAGTTGGAAAGCAGAAAATTTTCTTTTGGGAACCTCATTGAGAAGGATGTTACACTGTACCAAGAATAAGATGATAGACTTGGCCAGAGAAAATAGGGAAGGAAAAGCTCTCCTTGGACTTCTGGCATGGTGGCTGACATGGCAGCTGGCCTAACCAGCGAAGACACCTGTGGGGAGGGAGAGAAAGCTTCAGGGAAGGTGGGGGGCCCCAGCCAGGACTTTGGAGGACTGAGAATTCTAGGTCTCCTAAGAAGCGATTTAAAGATTTCTTTGTTGGGTTTCGAGAAGTAGACGCATTACAGGAAGGGGTTATACTGTGTGTCAATTTGGTACAATATACTTCTTTAAAAAAAAAAACAAAAAACTAAAAGTAAAACTAAACATCCTGAAAAATTGAACTTGGTTGATGAGCTATCAGATCTGTGTTCATTGAGTGACCATTGGTCATTGCCACAGATGGTCCATTGAACCAGAGCAAATAGAAGAATATTAGAAGGGCATTTGAAGGATTTTAGATGGAGAAGTTTCTTATTATAAATGTTATCTTTTTTTTATTTTGTCCTCTCTTTTCTGCCAGATTCTTAGTGCATCACCCTGACTTCCTGTCTCTCCTGTTTTGTTTTTCACTCTAACCCCTTTGTATTTGTTCTTTCCAGCCTAGTTCAGTTCTCCTTTGGGTGTGTGTGTGTGTTTCCTTATGGGATGTTTTTGGTCCCAGACTCTTCTTCATCTGCTCTTACCTGTACCAGGTGTCTCATCACGTCCTCCCCCAGACACATCCCCAGGAACCTGGAAGTTAATGCGCCAGTATGTCGCAGGCTTGGGGGAAGCGAAGGGCGTGTGTGCTTGAGCCCATCTCTTGGGCTCTTGTGCCTCCTTGCTTTAGGTTGCTGTCGCTTTGTGCCCCCATGTCAGCCCGTTGCCCGGCACCCTTTAGGTGCCTAGTGAATGCTTACTGGACGGTGGCTGTGTTCTCTGGAACATCTGGGCCAGTCGGAGCGGAGAGCGAGGACTGCCATTGGGGAAGACGTGGGCAGTGTTCGTGTGGCTTTGCGTCTGGCGTGGAGGCTCACCGTCTTGGCTGCCGGTTTGTCTTGGCACTCTGTTTCTCTGTCGCCTGCATATTTTTGTCGGGTTCTGCTGTTTCTTTTCCTTTCTCTGTTCTTATAGTAAACATGGTTCTTAATGTTTTATCAAGTTGCACCTTCCTCTTGGCTCAACCACCTTTGGGCTGCGTGGCTGCTGGCGGCCGGCTGCTCCTTCCGTTGTGGCTGTCTCTGCACAGGTGCCTTTCCTCGCCTTGGCCCGCTCTGCCTCGCCCTGCTTTTCCGGCCTCGTTACTGTGCCTCCTTTACTGCCCTCCCTCCCTCTTCTGGTGTGCCCTTTGATTCTTTCACTCTGCCTAAATGACACAGGTCTTGGTCTTTCTAAGCTAAAGAGCTGGTGCTTTGTCACAGGGTCTGAGCACTGGTGTGAGAGGGACCCTGAGAGAATAGAATGTCCACAGCGGGAGAGAGAGCACGGCCATTGTTTCTTCTGCCAGATAGCCTGTGTCCTTCCCTTTGACCTGCTTTCTTTTTCTGTGAGATTCATCCCATTAGAGGCTGGCTGGCCGAGTCATGCATTATTTCTTGAGTGCTTTCCTAGGGCAGGCACATGTAGGGTTATGGTGAGCAAATGGAGCTTAGAGTCGATGGTGGAGGGTTAGACGTAAGTCCAATGATGTAGAATTGCAGCTGGGCAAAGGCAGAATATGTAAAAGGAGAAATAGATTAGGATCAAGGTGCTCTGGAGTTTTTAGAAGCTTCTCACTGAAGTGTGATATACACGTAGGAGAGTGTGTATGTATGAAGTGTGCAGCTTGATGAATCTTCACAAACTCAGCAGTTCTGTCTAGCCAGCACCAGATCGAGAAACACAACTTGACCAGCCCCCAGGACCCCTGTTGTATTCCCTTTAAGTTCCTACTCCCTATCTAAGAATTGCAGCCTCTGTAATTGCAACTCCCAACAGTACAGGCTGGTTTGGAGCATGGGTCAGATACAAAGCCAGGAGAGCCTTCCTTAAAGAAGTGTGACTTGAGCTGAGAGCTGTGGATGAGTAGAACAGGGTTTCAGGCAAAGACTGAGGGGAGAGTTTCCTGGTAAGGAATTCTGTGACAGGAGGAAGCAGGAAGCCTTTGAGGAGAAAAGACAAGCATGGGATGGGAAAAAAGGTTTTTTTGGTACAGGAGAAGGCTGGAAAGGAAGGTAAGACTGAACCATGGTGGGTCTCATGGACTATCGTACAGGGTTTTGAGTCATTCTAAAAGCAGTAAAGATGGGGGAGTCACGTGTGTTTTGTAAAGATCATTCTGGATACAGAGAAAAGAATGGATTGAGGAGGGGTCACGGTGAATATGGGGAGACCAGTTAGGGGGCTCTTGCAATATTCTAAGCTGGGGAAGAGGTGGCTTGGTCCAGGGTAGTGGTAGCAATGTAGGCAAGTGGGTGGATTTGAGAGCTGTTTTGTAGCAAGGAAGATCAGGACTTGTTGAATGATCGGGAACAAAGACCAGAAGAGAAGGTGTCTAGGATGACTTCCATGTTTCTGGCTTAGAGACATGAAAGAATGGTGATGCCAACTGCTGATATCATCTGTCAGCTCAACCACAGTGGCTTTACATGTCAGCAGAACAAAGGACAGGTGTAATTAGTTTTGTGTTCATCCAAGCAAATGTTGGCTCTAAGTCATAGTTTGGTATGTTGGGTATTAAAAGAATGTGCCACATTTATTCCTGTATCTCATAACTTACTGCCCTCAGCTCTACTCTTGAGGAGTATATATATCTATGTATATATATATGAAAATATAAATACACACACACACACACGTACAAATATATACACATACACGTACACATGCGTAACTTAGGAGGCCGGAGTTCACTGGAGTGGTTGTTCAAATATTTGAAGGAATGATAACTGTTCTCTTTTAAAGGGTTTTATTTCTTTGAGAGAGGGAGGGTGTGTGTGAGAGAGAGAGCGAGGACAAACGTGGGGGACGGGTACAGGGAGAAGCAGGGCCCCCACTGAACAGGAAGCCTGATTGATGGCTCAGTCCCAGGACCCTGGGATCATGACCTGAGCCAAAGGTAGATGCTTAACCGACTGAGCCAGGCACCCCTGATAACTGTTAAATTTGATGAATATGGAAGGGATGATACCTACTACCTGTTCACAACTCGTAAAGCACTCTTAGCAAGGTCTCAGAGGAGCCCCTACAATCCGACTGTTGACTCTGTGAGTTTCAGTGCTGCTCTCTGTCCCTGCTTGAGGTGGAGATGGTAGCAGTGGTGTTAAGGGTATGAATCTGGATCTTGCCCTGAAACAACTGAAGAGAGGTGATGAGACATTTGTACTCTACATGTCTATTGTGTCTGATGATGCCATGCTGATTAATTACCTCCTGTTAAAAACCTGAGTATTGGGCACCTGGGTGGCTCAGTGGTTAAAGCTTCATGATCAGGTCATGATCTCAGGGTCCTGGGATGAGCCCCGCATCGGGTCTCTGTTCGGCAGGGAGCCTGCTTCCCTCTCACTCTCTCTGCCTGCCTCTCTGCCTGCTTGTGATCTCTGTCTGTCCAATAAATAAATAAAATCTTAAAAAAAAAAAAAAAAGCCTGAGTATTGTACCAAGCAAGTGCTGCATTAGACTGTGTAGATAAAAAAGGTAAGTACTGTTGACTCAGTTTGCCAGTGCTTATTAATTTCTTTATTCTGTGCTGGACCTTGGGTTTCAATGGTGAATTGGAAGAGGCATCATATCCCTGATCTCTGAGAGCTTCTAGGCTAGTCGTGGAAATGTACATTAGCTAAAGAAACAACAAATGCATGACAATGATGAGTACTGCAAGGGAGAAATGCATGGTGTTATGAGTACATAAGGACTGGTTGTAGTGATGGGCATCAGCAAAGTCTTCTATGGGAAAATGATGACTCTGTTGCAAGAGTAGTATCATTTGGACAGGAGAGGATGGTGAGAAAAGCATTGTCTTAGTAGGGCAGTTTGAAAAATGAAAGGAAGCAGCCAGGGTATGTGTGAGGAGTCCATTAAGCCCCAGATTCCCGGCACTTAGCATCACAGAGGTTTAGTTCTTCCTCCCCCTCTGTGTGGATAATGTAGCTTGCTAAGGTCCTAATTGTAGGTCATCAGGGACCCCACCAAAGAGAGGCTTTTCTTTCTAAAGGATTGTGAGTCATTGTGGCATGAGATGAGAAGACATGGAGTTCTCATGCTTTAGTTTTCTCTCTGCCCATTCAGAAATAAAATATTTCTGCTTGTGGCCCATTGGCCAGAGCGATCACCCTACCAGACTAGCTGCAGGGGACTGGAAGGTATAGTTTCTGTGTGAAGTGATGACGACGTTCACTGAAGTGTGATTATGGTTATTCAGAGGAGGAGAACTTTTCAGTGACCATGCAAATGACATCTCGGATCAGTTTGGGGGTGTATAAAATGTGGGTGGTAAGAATGGAAGGAGTCAAGAAGAAAGCTAGTCTTTAGCACCCAGGTGAGTGTAGAATTAAAATATAGTTCACTAAGGTAAGGAAATGAATGGAAGCTTTTAGGGGGAGGGACGATAATTCTGGTTGAGGTCATGTTTAGTCTGGGGGGTATTTTTAGGAGAAAATGGCTAACAAACCATTGGAAGTTCAGGACTCCAGCTCTAGAAGGGAGGGTTGGAGGTGACATGTTGAAAGCAGTACAAGGAGTGACAGGAGAAACTAAAACAGGGGTAGGAACTGTCCCTTTGGGAAACCTGTACCAGGAGGACACAGACTCCTCCAGAGAGGAGAGGAACAATCAGAGGACAGCACGCAGAGTTACAGTAGCTCAGGTAAGGAGCACTTCAGAAGGGAGCAGTGGCCAGCACTGTCCAGTGCTGTAGACATTATAGATGGAGAGTGAGGTCAGGTCCTTGGGCTAGAGAATTGAGGGAGGTCACTGATGATCTTCTAGCAGGGAGGGGGAAAATGATGGATTTCTGAGATATTACTAAAGTCATGGGTTAGGTGTTTTTTGGGGGAGAGGGTGAATCCTGGACATGACGGTTGGCCTAGAATCGTGATTCTATGGACAAAGAGAAAATGAAAACACAGGAAGATGAGGATTTAGCGGAGACAAGAGCGGAGTCCTGAGTTAGCCTTGGCAAGAGTGTAGGTATTTCTTTCTTACAGGTGAGAGCTGTCGATGGCAGGAGACTTCAAAAATAGATATGCTTGGGGTGATGAAGGGGATGACAGGGGAGATGTACCTAGCCTATATAGAATTCGAGACCCGTCGAGGATTCCTGTTTATAATCCTGAAATGTATAATAAGTTCCACAGCATGACTTAATATTCAGGTTATCTCGTGATCATCAGAATTCAAATTTATCTTGATTACAGGTCAGGACTATGGAGGACCCTGTGAACAGGCTGCTGTCGGGGAAATGTAAAAACAGTGGTTCATGTTGCATTTTGAATAGTTGCGCATTTATTATTATGCTGTTTTTATGGAACATAGAACCAACATGCTGGGTGGGATTGACTACAGATCTTCTTAAGTGGAGTCAAGGTACCTTGTAGGACGGTGTATGAGAATTAATTAATGGGACTCTTTCAGATGTCAGGGACCTGCTTATTGTTACTATTAAGTGAGCCCACTGTGTCCTTGGTGGCCTATTGATTGGTGTTATCACTTTAAAACCTGTCAGTCAGCCTAGCTGTGAATTGCCTAAAGAAAATTGAATTATAAAGTGGCTGACTAAAATAACTCATGCATAGGGAGGGAATGAATTACACTCCTAAGAATTTCATTTACAGTATTAAGTCAATTTTTTTTAATTTTTTTTTTTTTTTTTTTTGAGGATTAGGTCTTCAGTGTTCACGCTACAAATTCAAAGGAGGGCAGGCCATTTTTAGCTCCATTTAAGAGCCGCACAGGTGATTGAAGTATTGTTTGGCTGGATTTGGCTCCCTTGTCCAGCCAGATAAATACAGACCTCCTGGCCTAATGCCTAGGTTGTGTGAATGACTGCCATATGCATTTAGCAAGCTCCCTGGGACTCCAGAACTTGTGAAAAGAGTAAACAGCCCTGCAGACTCACCTGAAAAGATTTTTTTAAAAAATCAGACCATAGTCGTGGATTGTTGCTAGATGAATGCCATTTATTTCTCACTTTGTGCTTGAAAGTTAAAAAAAAAAAAAAAAAAGTAGTAGTAATCTCAGCCATATTCAACTTGTCAAATATGTTTGAGAGGGAAAAGGAAAGAGCGCTTGGGGGGACGTTCATCTGAAGTCTGCATGGGCTCACCCTTCCTGGACCATGAAAGCAGAAGAACTCCAGTGACCCATGACCTGAGAAGTTACCAGGTGAGAGACCTCTGGCTGCTCTTCTTCACTTGGCAACATGTTTAACAAGTACCTTCCATGTGTGAGGTGTTGTGGTACGTACCTGCTGGAAGCAGGAACTTAAGACCCGCTCTTTGACTTAAGAGAGCTCATGGGAGATGATCATGTATGTCTGTGTATTGGGGAGATGGTAGCAAAGTGTAAAACACTCGCGTAACCCAGAATGTAACAGACGACACAAATGAGACCCAAAGTACGATAGGACTTCAAAAGAGGAAGGTGATGTCTTAAATTGGGGGGACCAGGAAAGTTTTTATGAAGGAAGTCTTATAGGTGAGCCCTCCTATAAGGCAAACCTGTATTTGGGAGAGGGAGTAGAGTGAGAGAAGACGATGGGGAGGTTGAGGTAAGGGCAGAAAACAGTGGGGGCGAAGCAGGAGGCAGGCATGGGCGAGGCGTATATAGTCCTTAGTCTGACAGAAGCAAGGTGCAGGAGTAGAGGAGTCCCGTGACACACGCGTAGGAGGAAGGAAAGCTTGGGCTGACGTTGGCCGCTCTTAGATGCCTGTATGAGGAACTGGTACATTTGAGTGGGGGAGCTGAGTTATGTTTAAGGAATGGAATCAGGTGTGTATTCAGGCACGTATAAGGTATAAGATGGGTCAGGAGAGGTGCTGGAGGCAGGGAATTGAGGTAGGCAGTTATTCTGTGGACCTAAATGAGGAAATTTCTAAATAGAAACAAGGAGAGCCGTCCTCTGAACCTGGCACGGAGAAGGTACAAAAGATGTTGTGTCAAACTTGCATGTTAGTTACTGATGGAGGGAAAGGAAAAGGGAGTGAAGATGGGGGTAAGTTGTTGAAATCCTTTCCATCAGCAGAAATAGGTAAATCAGGAGGAAGGGCTGTCTTTTATTTGAGACCAGCTGAGGTAAAAAATCTGGGTTTAAAATTCTTAAATCATAGACATATTAGAATGTGTCATATGTTCTCCCTTGAGCTGCTGCCCTGGGAGCCGTGGACATGGCACAGAAGGGGTGAGTCAGTTTCTGAGGAAGGGGCATGAGGATGTAGAAGCAAAGTGGAGACCAGGGGCCGGCAGCACCCCTGCAGTGCGGAGATGTGGGCGGAGGTGTGGCTGTGGAAGGAGATCAAGGACAAGCTGCCAGGGAGGGAAAAGAATGAAGCCAGTGATGAAGTCCCAAAAGTTCATTTTTGCTTTTGTTTCCTTTGCCTTTGGAGACATATCTTGAAAGTAAGTTGCTGTGGCTGATATCGAAGAGGTTACTGCCTATGTTCTCCTCTAGGATTCTGATGGATTCCTGTCTCAGGTTGAGGTCTTTTATCCATTTCGAGTTTATCTTTGTGTACGGTGTAAGAGAATGGTCGAGTTTCATTCTTCTACGTATAGCTGTCCAGTTTTCCCAGCACCATTTATTGAAGAGACTGTCTTTTTTGCATTGTATATTTTTTCCTGTTTTGTCAAAGATTATTTGACCATAGAGTTGAGGGTCCATATCTGGACTCTCTGTTCCACTGGTCTATGTGTCTGTTTTTATGCCAGTACCACGCTGTCTTGGTGATCACAGCTTTGTAGTAAAGCTTGAAATCAGGTAATATGATGCGCCAGTTTTGTTTTTGGTTTTCAACATTTCCTTAGCAATTCGGGGTCTCTTCTGATTCCATACAAATTTTAGGATGATTTGCTCCAGCTCTTTGAAAAATATCGGTGGAATTTTGATCGGAATGGCATTAAAAGTGTAGATTGCTCTAGGCAGTATAGACATGTTAACAATGTTTATTCTTCCAATCCAAGAGCGTGGAATGGTCTTCCATCTTTTCGTGTCTTCTTCAGTTTCTTTCATGAGTGTTCTGTAGTTCCTCGAGTGCAGGTCCTTTACCTCTTTGGTTAGGTTTCTTCCCAGATATCTTATGGTTCTTGGTGCTCTAGTAAATGGAATCGATTCTCTAATTTCCCTTTCTGTATTTTCATTGTTAGTGTATAAGAAAGCCACTGATTTCTGTACATTGACTTTGTATCCTGCCATGTTACTGAATTGCTGTATGAGTTCTAGTAGTTTGGGGGTGGAGTCCTTGGGGTTTTCCATATAAAGAATAATGTCATCTGCAAAGAGAGAGAGTTTGACTTCTTCCTTGCCAATTTGGATACCTTTTATTTCTCTCTGTTGTCTGATTGCCATTGCTAGAACTTCTAATACTATGTCGAACAAGAGTGGTGAGAGTGGACATCCTTGTCGTGTTCCTGATCTCAATGGGAAGGCTGCAAGCTTTTTTCCATTGAGGATGGTATTTGCTGTGGGTCTTTCATAGATAGATTTTATGAAGTTCAGGAATGTTCCCTCAGGAACATTTTAATCAGGAAAGGATGCTGGATTTTGTCAAATGCTTTTTCTGCATCAATTGAGAGGACCATGTGGTTCTTCTCTCTTCTCTTATTGATTTGTTCTATCACATCAAGATCAAAAGCTTCTGCACAGCAAAGGAAACAGTCAACAAAACAAAAAGGCAACGCATGGAATGGGAGAAGATATTTGCAAATGACAGTACAGACAAAAGGTTGATATCCAGGATCTATAAAGAACTCCTCAACAACACACACAAAACAGATAATCATATCAAAAAATGGGCAGAAGATATGAACAGACACTTCTCCAATGAAGACATAGAAATGGCTATCAGACACATGAAAAAAATGCTCATCATCACTAGCCATCAGGAAGATTCAAATTAAAATTCAAATTAAAACCACATTGAGATATCACCTTACACCAGTTAGAATGGCCAAAATTAGCAAGACAGGAAACAACGTGTGTTGGAGAGGATGTGGGGAAAGGAGAACCCTCTTACACTGTTGTTGGGAATGCAAGTTGGTGCAGCCACTTTGGAGAACAGTGTGGAAATTCCTCAAGAAATTAAAAATAGAGCTTCCCTATGACCCTGCAATTGCACTTCTGGGTATTTACCCCAAAGATACAGATGTAGTGAAAAGAAGAGCCATCTGTACCCCAGTGTTTATAGCAGCAATGGCCATGGTTGCCAACCTGTGGAAAGAACCAAGATGCCTTTCAACGGATGAATGGATAAGGAAGATGTGGTCCATATACACGATGGAGTATTATGCCTCCATCAGAAAGGATGAATACCCAACTTTTGTAACAACATGGACGGGACTGGAAGAGATTATGCTGAGCGAAATAAGTCAAGCAGAGAGAGTCAAGTATCATATGGTTTCACTTATTTGTGGAGCATATCAAAGAACATGGAGGACATGGGGAGATGGAGAGGAGAAGGGAGTTGAGGGAAATTGGAAGGGGAGATGAACCATGAGAGACTATGGACTCTGAAAATCAACCTGAGGGTTTTGAAGGGGCAGGGGGTGGGAGGTTGGGGAACCAGGTGGTGGGTAATAGTGAGGGCAGGTATTGCATGGAGCACTGGGTGTGGTGCAAAAACAATGAATACTGTTATGCTGAAAATTAAAAAAAAAAAAAGAATGAAGACAGTGGAGTGATAGAGAGGCCAGTGGAAGAGTTTGCAGAAGGAGGGTAGGAGGAAAACAAAGAATGAGAGAATGTCTGATTTATCTATTAGCAGCCCACTGAGAGCAAGGCGGTAAAAAAGACAGGGGTGAGTGGGGGCAGGAGAACGAAGGGTGTGTACTTAGAAGGCAGCGGTGGTGAGAGTGCTGTCCTGCTTTCCCTCTGGCTGTGGCCTGGCCTTGGCTTGAGTCCTTTTCCATAGAAGATGATGGACTGATGGATGGAGGGCCCCTGAGCAGACTATTTGACCTTCTGGTATAGATTCTGATGAGCACACCAGAATTTTGGTGGGACAATGTGGTAGCTGAAAAGGGAAAATAGGACCTTGGATGGTAGAGACTTGAATGTAAGTAAGACAGGGATGAAGTCAAGAGGAAAAAATGAGGTTGAATTATGAGAGAAAAGAACTAACGGATAAAGCTGTGATTTTGCCAAGTCCAGAGGGGGAGAGATGAGGTCTGGGACTGGCCACGTGAGAACAGGGGATAGTTCTTCGTGAGATACAGGGTAGGAGAGTTAAAACACAGACATGTTCTGAAGCAGACTATAAGGAATTTGGAGCCTTTAAATTGGATTTTCTTGATTTTTTTTCTCAGTAAAATGTGAAAGTCCCCTGCGAGAGTGAATAGATGGGGAAAATGTAGAGCGTTTGACAGAGTTTGAGGTAAGTGCTACAGGTCAAGTGGTTCAGGTCGAAGTGAGATGAATCAAAATAAGGTTTGGGCAACCTCGAAGGCTCGGTGAGGTTGGATAATCTTGTATTTGTAGTGACCTGGGTTATGGCTTTTTCCTTCAATGCTGGGCTTAACCAGTTGAGGTTCTGTAGGACTGAGGACGAACGGAGCCAGGAACATTGACAAATGGGGACTGGGGGACCTGGGGTGGTAGGAGTATATTATTCATAATGTTTTTGCATGGGGCTCACTCTCTATAGACTGGATCACAGGCACTGATGGCTTCATTCCTCCGTACTCCCAGACACTGACATATTGGCATTAATATCTTGATGGTAGCAAACAGGAGAGGCCCAAGAGAGCTGTGGCCACAGAGCTGGTGCGCCCTGGGTTCCCCAGTCCCCGTTCTCCAGCTGTGCCTTCTAGGCCTCCCTCTCACATCTCAGGCCCATCCAATCCCTGACCTCCCGAGTAGGACAGCGAATGTGCACACTGGGAGCTGGCAGTCCACTGGTGAGTGGGGGTGGGATTAATTCTGTTTCTGGGCTCCCTTGTCTGATAAGGATGTGCTCAATCCTGGCCTCTGCCTGCCCGTGGAGCAGTAGCCTGCCATCGATCTCCTTCAGTTTCTGTTTACTGCTCCTCTGTGAGCTTGGGATTGCCTGAAACCCCATCTGCATAGCTGGTCCTTGGTCACCTTCTGGAGTCTTCCTAGAGCTTACTGTCCAGGGACTGGAAACCTCACCATTGACTGAAGTCCTGCCCTTCAAGGATTAAACACCATGAAGCTGCTTTGTCCTTCTTGCCAAATTGGGCCTCTTCAGGCTCTGATGTTGGCACAGGATCCGATTTCTCCTTGTGTCTTTAGACACCAAATGCTGAACTTCCCATGACTCATCTTGGGGGCCAGTCTGATAACTGGATCGTCTTCACCAAATCCATCTTGACCCAGTTCCTTAAGAATCTATGTTGCTGAGACCTCAATATTCCCTTGGTCAAACCTGCTTAAATGCTGGCATTTAAGATAATAAGAGAAGTAAGATATAAAGGGAACCAGAGAGTCAGAACAGGATGACTGATGGGAAGGAGTGAAATACCAGTGTGAAAGTCAGCATGCATCTTGAGGTCTAGGAAGATAGTATGGAACCAAAAAACCAAAACAGAACCAAGGACAAATAGGCAAATAGGGCAACAGTCAAAAGAAAGTGACCAGTAGTGCTCTCCCCAGAACACCATTAGCCTCCTGCTGGAGAAGGGATTATTTTGAGTTTGGCTTTCCTAGGGATTAGAATTGGAGTGTAGGGGGAGTGGTTAAAAAAATAAATAAATAATGGTGGATTCTGACAAGGAATCACAAGAATCTTTCTTTTGGTCAACGTTCAATATGATGTCTGCCACTGCCCATAATGTGAGATGTCATGCTTGAAATATGAGTTTAGTGGAACTAATCTATTCAAATCTGGGCTTCTATGCACATGATAAATTTGTCCAATTTTCCTTGAGCCCTAATGTCCTGGTAGTTTTCCCGCCTGCAGGAGTAGCCCTGTGCCTGTGACTCTGCAGTTCAGCCCGATGAGCGGGACAGGCTGCGAGCATGGTAGTGGTGCTTTTGTGACCCAAAGAATCCCTTCGCTGGGTGCTGCTGCCAGGAAGCATCTTCTGGGGTGAGGTTGCCTGGAGTTGGCATGAAGTCCACTGGCTTTGGAGGGCTAGGTACCCTACCTGTCAGATTATTACCTGAGTGTCAAAACGAGGTTGTTTGGACACATAAATGAGCGTCCTTTTTAAAACCTTTCCAGCGATTCAGTTTGTTGGCTGAATATCTCCTGTACCCTGAATGGTCTTTGTATCCCATTCCAGGGCTTCTAATCTTTATTAGACTTCTGTTTCTCGTAGATCTGGCTTTCACAAAAACCAACAGGTTTTTTTTTTTTTTAAAGATTTATTTATTTGACAGATCACAAGTAGAGAGGCAGGCAGAGAGAGAGGGAAGCAGGTCCCCTCCTGAGCAGAGAGCCCAATGCGGGGCTCGATCCCAGGACCCTGAGATATGACCTGAGCTGAAGGCAGAGGCTTAACCTACTGAGCCACCCAGGCGCCCCAAAAACAGTTTTTAAAATGCACCTTAGTGTTACAAAACTGGGAAACTATTGTACATATCTAGTTCTGTTTTCAGCTCTTAAAGAAGAACATCTGGAGGCACCTGGGTGGCTCAGTCAGTTAAGCATCTGACTCTTGATTTTGGCTGAGGTCATGATCTCAGGGTCGTGAGATTGAGCCCCACGTCGTCTCTGTGCTCAGTGGGGAGTCTGTATGAGATTTGCTCTCTCCTCCCTCTGTCCCTTTCCCCCACACTCTGTCTTGTTCTCTCTCAAATAAATAAATCTGGAAAAAAAAGAAAAAGAACATCTGATTTAGTGATGAAGTTGCCACAGCCCTAAATAGGCATCGGGACTCTGGATTTCCAGCCCAGATCAGTCTTGTTCTGGGTGATAGTGGGGAAATTTGTGAAATATAGCTTTCTTGTCTCCTAAACGAAACCTCCTTCATCAGGGAGATTGTGGAGAAACCTGTGATAGCACTTTAAAAACCATAGGGCTGTACAAACATATGGTGCTATTCTTAGGCTAGAACTGAAACCCTCAGCTTTGCAGAGAGAAATGGAGCAGCAGGATGGGTCGTTTGTAAGCTTGGTGTTCTTATCCTCTTTCCCTCATAAATGTTGTCTGTACATCCTACTGCATCCAAATGATTCTGGCTCCGTCCTGCTGCCATTTTGAGCATCATATGTCAGGTAACCAAATGCACACGCTAAGATTTATCTCCTTTAATCCATCTGACATTCTGCATACATCCTACCCCAGTAGGATCATTTGGGTTGCAGTCACAAAATCCATGCTTCGTTTTACTTCAATTTACCCAACATTTAATGAGTGAGCATCAAACATATGCAAGGTATGATCTATGGCATATGCATGGCACAGCCCCTGTTCTCAAGGACTTACTTACCATCTGGTGGAATGAGAATGAGCTTGCTATACTTGGCCCTTTGAAAAGTAGGAACAATGCTAGTGACTTGATGCAAATCGTGTTGTGGGTGAAGTGAATTTTTGTAGAACTGTTCGCATGCCCTTCGACTCCCAGACTGTCCTACTCCACGGCCCCAAGGTCCAACCCGAGCCCCGAGCTGGCCCTTCACCCTTACGACTTTCCCGCATCCACTGTCCTGGCTCCCCTGGCAACGAAGAAAGAACTAATGAGATGAACTCCCCATACTCTCTTAGTATGGGTTTAGTGAACTTCTGCCATGTGACCTGTTGGAGAGTTTTGGAGTCCTTTGAAGCTAAGAGCAGACAGCTGTGCCTGAGACCCGTTTCACTGTGATGAAGCGATTTCACATGCCTGGAAGGGGAATGAGATTGTAGAGAAAACTTGCGAGGGTCACTGGAGGTGTGGCTAGTTTCCTGGAGGTGTGCAGTCACCCATCCTGTGTGGTAAACTGATTCTTTGTCTTGATTGAGGTTTAGAGAACTGAAGGGTGGGTTATTCAGAATTAACCTAATATTGACTGGGGATTTTTAAACAAAATTTGGTAGGACAAAGAGTGCCTCAGATATTTGGGGGATTTGTTTCAAGCAGAATAATAAGATTTGCTCAGAAAGATTTGTTTGACTCCTTCCAGCTAGTAATTGCTGGAAATGTCTCTCTCTTTCGCTCTAATAGGAAACTGGCTTTTACTCAACTGGCCTTGTCTTGTACGGGTTTCTCCTACGTGAGAAGGCCAGGATTAGGCCATTGGGTAGTGCTGAGTAAGCTGGTGTTACTCAGTTGCCCCCGGTAATCAAGAGTTGTCTGCACCTCACCAGGGGATGCTCATCCCCAATGGTGGCCATCAGTAAACGAGCCACACATTGGTACGGGCTCATTAAATTCTCTGTGGTATCTGGTAACCAGAGGCGGTTGTATCTGTGAGAGACAGCAGCAGGGTCAGACCTTATGTTCAAAGTAAGGTCAAGGCAGGGCGTCGCTGTCTCTTCTCAGTTTTAGGCTCTCCAATGGACTCCTCGCAGGCAAGCTCCAGAGCACAGACACTGTCCATCTGAAGGATGCCCGCACAGCCGCTCACAAATAGGAAATGAAAATGCTCAGCCATGTGCCTCTGAACAGTGCATTTGGTTTGCCCACTCCTTCCCCCACTGGATCATTCCATGACTTGGGCACAGTATAAATACAGCTTCAATTACGTTGCCTGGAAAATAAGAGGCGCCTCGGAACATTTTTTTTCCAAGACCACTTAAAGCGTTGATTAACAAAGAGACCAGCAGGGACCAAATGCATACTTAGTTCAGAGTAGCACTAGGAATCCGGCAAGCAGCACAAAGCAAGTGAAAGTACTTAATTGGAGTGCGGAAAACTTGACCTTTCCTGGGCAGTGTGACATCTGGCAGAGAAATGCAGTGTCATCCGGAGTTCCGGACTTCAGGCAGCCCGGTGCCCTCAGGGATGGTACAGGTCCTGAGGCACGAGGGTCGTTGATGTCCTGGACCTCTCTGCCTTGCACTCCGTGTACACCTAAAGAGAGCTTCTAGATTGTGTCAGGTTCTGTAAGTGTGAAAACTTGACTAAGATACAAATTCTTCATTTAAACTTGCAAGAATGTTTGGGGATAGGTGGAATGATTTTCTTTGAGTTTTGTTCCCATTCCTTGTGATTGAATCAGGACAGTCTCTTGAAGCTAAGATGCCTGTGAGTTCCCTGATGCCCTGCCGGTACTCTGCCTGCCTCCTCGGGTTTGCGGAGGGAGCCCTAGCCAGGAGAGCCAAGCCCAAGTTGGCACTTTAGCTGTATTTTGGGGCTGTTCTGTAAAGGTGCAACCTGGATGTGAGGGTGTATGTGAAAGTGCGTTCTTGAGAGAAAGCGCATGTGCCTGTGTGTATGGGAGAATCTGTGTTGGAAACCGGCGAGTGGGATGGTATAGACACTTCAGCAGCCTCCTTCCTGCAGTAGAGAGTTTGGCTCTTGAAAACCGTGAACTGATTCGTTCTCCTTTTACAGTGGGGCCAATGGAATAATTTATGAGGGACTCCTTCTCAGCCCCTTTTCCCAATTTATTTTTTAATCTCCTCCAACTTACAAATTAAAACATTGGACAGCCTAGAGTTTGAATCCTAGATACTCTTCCCTTTTCTGAGTCGCCTCGTTCCTCGAGCAATTCCATCTGGTCTCGTGTGTGAACAGTCCCTTATAGCAGGTCTGTGCTCTTGACTTTCAAATTTTACCTATGGCCTTAACCTTCTCCAGAACTCCAGACTTCTCTATGTGCTCCCTTGACATGTCTACCTGTCTATCTAGTGGGTTTTCAAATTTAACGTGTCCCAAACCAGACTTCTAACACCCTCATCCCCAAAAAACCCACTTCTCTCCCTGCCTGATCAGTCTTCCTGCCTAGTAATGACATGTTTTTCATTTCCCAGACCAGGAACCTTGGCTGCCCATGACTCCCATCCTATCGATCTCTGAAATTTCATATCCAAAATACCAGCACAAGCCCTGTGGGCTGTGCTTTCAAAACCTATCCAGAATCCCACCCCACCCCTGACTTTCCTCCCCATCCCCCCACCAGTGCTCCAGTCTCCCGTGCCATAGTCTGTCTGTCTCTGGGACCATTACATCCGCTTCCTCACTGGGGTCCCTGCTGGTCCTCTTGCTCCCGACTGCCCTTCACACGGCACCCGGTGCTGTCCTGTGCTTCGGTCACTCTTCTCCGCACAACCCTCCTGACTGCTTCCCTCTTACAGTCTGAAAGCAGAAGTCCTGAGAGGACTGCAGAGACAGGTCTTCTGTGATCTATCTGGTCGTTTCTCCCTGACCTCCCCTCCTCTCCCGTCAGCCTTCCCCTCCCTCCCCAGCAGGCCATCCTCGTACTCCTGCTCTTCAGTAGCACCCTTACGATTTGCCTCAGGGCTCTTGCATGTGCGCTTCTCTCTGTCTTCTACCTGCAGGTACTTTGCATGGTGAGGCCCTTAAAAATTAAATCTCTGGTCAAATGTCACCTCTTGGAGGAGGCCTGGAGCTGTGTGTATAAAATAACACAACAGTAACCTCCTCATCCTAGGGTTACCTCTGCCCCTCCTTTATTTTTTTCTGTAGTGCAGACCACGTGTGACATAACCAGAGTGCCCCTCACTGGGGGCAGGGGGGTTGGGGGAGGTGCAGGCCACCTTTGCTCATGGATGCCCCCGGCAACCCCAGGAGTAGGGAGCAGGGAAGGGAGTAAAGGAGGCATTGACTGGGGAAGCACAAGCTGTAGGAAGGAAGGCCGTCCTTCCTTCTGCTGCCTCTTTGTCACCAGTCTCAGGGTTGCCTTGCTGGAGCCCACATATTAGAGTAATCTCTTCTGTGGAGAAGAGTTTTCACAGCACAGCTACTAGCAAAGATTAACCCTGATTTCTTTTTCTTTTTTTTTTTTAAGATTTTTTTTATTTTTATTTATTTGTCAGAGAGAGAGAGAGAGCGCGGAGCGTACAGGCAGGCAGAGTGGCGGGAAGAGGCAGGAGAAACAGGCTCCCTGCCGAGCAAGGAGCCCGATGTGGGACTCGATCCCAGGATACTGGGATCATAACCTGAGCTGAAGGCAGCCGCTTAACTGACTGAGCCACCCGGGTGCCCCTTAACCCTGATTTCTATGAAAAAAAATTGAGGAAAGCCTGAAATGTACAATTCAGCATTCATGGCTTTGTGTTTTCAGAGTCCTACATGGGTTAACGTCTTCCTGATTCCTGTTGTTACTCAAGCTTCTCCCTCCCTGCTGTGGTCACCCGCTTCTGGCCTTGGCCCTTAGTGATATCCTCTTCATTAAGGATTATTAGCACTTTGTACAAGTGAGGACATTTAAAATATATTAGCAGTTCATGAAGCCTTCTCTGCTGCTGTGCCATGAAGAACAAGATGGCAGGCCATGAGTGTCAAGGGTGGGGTCAGGCAGGTGGAGCATGTCTGGCCGTGCAGAAAAGTGAGCAGCTGTAAGACCCATTCCCTCCTGAGAACAAGATCTTCAGAGGCTTTTTTATTTGTGAATCTTATGTGCAAGCACATAGTGTTGTTGTTTTTAAACAGGTCATGTAGATCTATTGTAGTATGTAATTACGGACCATGAAATATGTTCATGGGCATGGTTTGTGGTATATTTCCAACGGAGAAGTAGAAGCTGTTCTAAAATTGAACAATTTTTACTGGCCCTAAAAATAGAGATCAACTTCTCCACCTCCCGGACCCCGCTTTCCTGCCAGTTCTCACCATCCCTGGCCAAGGCTACAGAACAGGATTCAAGCCAGCTCCCTGGGCAGAGCTCGTTAACAACCAGAATTGCTATTTCTGATGCTTTTTTTTTTTTTAAGATACAAAAACTTAGATCTGTGAAAAGATTGATTTCAAGTGCCTTTTTGCGTGTGTGGTCCATACCTCAGTAATTTTCAACCTGCTTTTATCCATGTGCGTTCTGGATTCTTCTTCAGAAAGATAATCGGTGTGTTCATCACAGTGCACAGCCCCTTGTGTTCATTCTGACTGGGCCAGATGGGATGTGGTTCTGGCCTGCTGGCATCCAGGGTGAGCCTGGGGGGCTTTTGAGCAAGTTTATTGAGTCCTCACAATCTTTATAAAGGATAAAACTGGCTCAGTTAATGTCAGAAGGCAACCATGTAGACCCACTTTTCACTAGAAACACTAGAGAGCTAGATTTAGGATAATTCAGGACTGCTTTTTTTTTTCTTTTCTTTTTTTTTTTAGAACTACTCTGAACCCCCGCCTCCCAGATTACACTTAGAATGTAAACCTGTTGGTCAGTATCTAACTCCCAGAATTTAAGAACATCTGGAATTTCTCCCTGGACAAAATTTACAGAAAAAGGCCAAATGGGCAGTGGTATAACTGCTAGTGATGTCTGGTGTGGTGTTGGCTAGCCTTTGGAAGCCTCTACCAATCATTTTTCTTAAAAGTAATTTGAAGGATAAATCTCCTAGACTTTCTCTGACATCTTTGGTGTGAGGATTAAATGATGCCCTTGAAGCTTGATAGACAAAATAGTTTAAATTTTGCTCTTAAAACCTTTTAGGTTATTATATTGTATTTTTTTAGAAGATTTACACGAGCTCTTCAGGTTAATACTAAATCACATTTCTAAATTGCTGGGGCTTTCACATATGCATCAGGAATGCTATGCATTTATCCTATGGAATGTTGAAGGCAAGGATCTAATATGCAGAGGCAGACCCAGGTTTTATGGGGCCTAAAACAAAATTTTGGAGAATGTCTTAAAGCAAGACAAGACTAGTACAGTACTGTATTTAGAATGAGAAAAGAACTCACAGCAAATTACATATTTTTTAAAAAGTGAGCAACACCATTATTCTATAATATCCAGAAAAAATATGTAATTTTTAAATTAAATGCCTCCACTGTCTGTTATATGAAAAATTTTGGAGGGTGTCTGGGTGGCTCAGTGGGTTAAGCCTCTGCCTTCGGCTCAGATCATGATCTCAGGGTCCTGGGATGGAAACCCGCATCGGGCTCTCTGCTCAGCAGGGAGCCTGCTTCCTCCCTCTCTCTCTGCCTGCCTCTCTGTCTACTTGTGATCTCTGTCTGTCAAATAAATAAATAAAATCTTTAGGGAAAAAAAAAAAACCAAACTTTTGGCTGGATGGTCTTTGAGCACTTCATACAACAGTGATTTTTGTAATATTTTCTTTTTCTTTTTTAAAGAAAATAAGAATGCAAGTGGGTGTGGGTAGAGGGAGATGGAGAGAGAGAATCTCAAGCAGACTCCATAATTAGTGTGGAGCCCTGTGTGGGCTTGATCCCATGACCCTGAGATCATGACCTGAGCCAGAATCAAGAGTCAATTGCTTAACCAACTGAGCCACCCATGCGTCCTGATTTTTGTAATATTTTCTATGGAGAGATTAGAAAGAGAATTGTTTTCCCTCTCTCGAGGTTGATTGGACTTTGATTTTTATTGCTAATTTAGGAAAATTTTATGGATTAATAATAATGTCATACATTTTTTTTCAGCGTTGCTGTCAAATTGGGAAATTCAATTAAGTTTCTTTTGCTGTAAATACTTTTCTTTAAGAATTGGAAGACTTTTCCATGAACTGATTCCTGGCTCTGAACATTTATTTAGTCAAGCCATGTTTTCTCCTTCCCCACTCTATGTCCTTTTTGGTCCTGGGCTGTTTATTTTGCCATCTCTGGCCCTGTGTCTTTGGATCATGATGCAGCAGAAATTAGGACAGGAGCGTTCCTGGAAGCCATTTCTCCACCAGGACACTGATGAATTTAGAATATAGGTGAGGTTCAGTGGGGTGGAGTCTGGAGCCGATGACCAAGAAAGAATTCTTGAGACCTCTTTGATGCAAAATGGTGGTTTTTTAAAGCAGGGGGACAGGACCCATCCTGAGACAGCTGCTGCCCTGGGGTTGTGAGGGATGGCAGGTTACTTAGGATAGGGTTGGGGAAGGTAAGGAAAAAGGGAGGTTTCAGTAGAACTTTCATATGCTAAAGAGGACCTACAAGATACCAGATGCCTTGAGGTCTTGATGCCCTCTAACAAGGTATTAACATTAAGATAGTTGGGAGATTCCTAAAGAATGTCACAATATATCCCACCCGGGAGTGGGAGTAGGGGTGGGGGAAGGTTGCAAGGTGTCAGCCTTCTCTTCCCTCATCAACACTTAGCGATAACTTAACCTTGCTTAGAAACTCCTAAGTGTATCCTACTAAGTCCCAGCCTAATGCACTCCCAACTCAGTGCTCCTTAGCGGTGTTCCAAATCCCCAAAGACAACACCACACCACCTGGCAGGGAGTAGTTGCATGTATCTGGCAGGGTGTAAGGAGAAGGAAACGTGGAGGAAAGAGGAATAGAGGGGAACAGTCTTAATGGTCGTGGCAGTAGATCTCCTTTCTGCAGATTTTACAGAGATGTAAGCGTGAATCATCACAGGGCTAGGGCTCCTCCCAAGCTGTTGGAAGAGGCCCTTGCAAATGAGAGTCCTAATTAGCTTAAGCTTCCTTACAATCATAGTAAATCTGCCTTAGCTAATACGTATTGATGAGTCATCAAATCCATCACCAAGAGTGCTCCCCAGGGAAGCAGTGTGGCACTTCCTCTCACCAGCTTCTATCCCCAGGGTCACATTCAGTTCTCATAATTTAAGCACGTGATTGAAAGTTCCCTTGTGTTTGAGGTTGACCCTTTCCTCTGCATTAGCACTACCATCCCTCTCCTCCCTCCCCCTTTCCTCTTCTTCCCCTCCCCCTCCTCCTTGCTGAAAAGCAACCAGGGTAGAAAGCTGCTACTTTTTTTTTTTAAGCGAGGATATGCAAATATCAGACCCACCTGGGGCACTAGATGGGAGTTAATACCCATTCATTCCCTTGGATTATCTCTGATGATTCATTACTATAAACAGCACTATTCTATTTTCCTTGTACATTAGCTTGGCTGCTGATTTTTATTTTATACTTAACATGGGGTATGCATATCTGTCAGTTGGAATGCTGTTCAGAGTCTTGTCTGCTAAATGCTTCCTCATAGTAATGGCTTTGTCAGGCTAAGTGAGTGGCATTTTCATTTTGTGCAGAAAGAGCCTGTCATGTATGCCCCAGCTATTTTCATTCCACTGCAGGAATTAGTAAGATCTTGGCCTGTGAATGTATACATGTATTTATGTCAGTCCAGACTGACTGATTTGCACCTTTCTGTTATACTAATTAGTACAGGTAGGGTCCAGAAAGTTTTCATGATTTAGCCTAGTGGTTGGAAATTGACAACTTGAGGAATTGTGGGAAAATAAGAATTAGCATCATTTTCTTATTATTCATAAAATTTTGCAATTGATAGCAAATAACGATACCTTAAAAAAAAAAGTTCATGCTCCTATTAACTCATAATGTATTTTTGAAGGCTGATTTTTGAAAGTCCTGGGTAATTGGGTAGAATGTTGCTACTACTCAGATTTCCAAAGAAAATGTGACCAGGGGCACCTGGGTGGCTCAGCGGGTTAAAGCCTCTGCATTCGGCTCGGGTCATGATCCCAGGGTCCTGGGATCGAGCCCCGCATCGGGCTCTCTGCTTGGCTGGGAGCCTGCTTCCTCCTCTCTCTCTCTTTCTGCCTGCCTCTCTGCCTACTTGTAATCTCTATCTGTCAAAAAAATAAATCTTTAAAAAAAAAAAAAAGAAAATGTGATCATAAAATACCAAAGAATGAGAAAAGCTTTGAATGAATAGTGTCCTCCAACCCATGTAAACACCTGGGATGAAAAGTTATAGACACTTTATGGATACCTGCAGTATTGTGTCCATTACTGTGTACCGCTGAATGTAATTTTCCATTTAAATCAAGAACTGTTAAAGCTAGAGAAGTTATTTTTGTAGTGATTTTTACAAGTTCAAGTTAACTAATAACCTCCCATTTTTGTTTTTGCTGTTTTAATGTGCATTTCATATTGTGGTGGGTCCCAAATGTTGGCTGTTTGTGCATTTGAAGGTCCAGGGATTTAGAAGCATCCAGAAATCAGCACTAAAGGTAAAGGTGATTAACTTAGGAACTCAAGGCAAGCGGGGTCCTTGTGATGCTTCCCAGACAGTCTATGCAGTCCACCACACGAAAACCACTGAATTTGCTACTAATTTCAGGCCAGCTTTGATGGGGCAGATTAATATGTATCCCATGCTTGTTCTGTTTCATGTATTCCGCTAATTGATAGTTACTATAAAATTTCCTTGAATCCTCACAACTTTTTGAACTAGAATTTATTATTCTCCCCGTTTTCCAGATGAGGATATAGGCTCAAGAAGATGCAGTGACTTGCCCAGGATCCCACAGCTAATGAATGCCAGAGCTGGTACCGAGCCCAAGTCTGTCCGGCTCCAGTGTGGAATCTGTTACTAGTACATTCCATCACCTCTCCTGTAGGATTTCCTAAACTGGAGTTATGAGGCTAGAGTCAGATGTGGGTCAGATATAGGTCAACTCTGAGGAGTTACAGATTTGGCCAAGAACCGGTCCTCGGTAGAGATAAGAATGATTGGAGTAATGAATTACTGTTGGACAGAGCCCAGTGGGAGAGTTGGTAGATCATCTGCTTGGTTAAGCAAAGCCCAGGGTGGCATCCCGACAACTAAGTTATAGTGGGGAGGAGCAGACCGGTGTCACTGGCTAGGCCGGTGGGGCTCCGATGCCAAGAAGGCAGGAGCATTCACTGGAGTGTGGGAGGCATGGGATATGAGCCAGAGAGGCTCCCTGCCCGTTTCATGCCGCCTTTTGCTTTTGATCCGCAAATATGACACAAGTGTCAGAGGTATGTGGGTGAATTTCAGGGCAGAGATGCTTATAAAGAAACAGGCCAGGGGTGTTAAGTCCTTTAATTTCTTACCTCTTGGTTTCTGGCTGCCCCCAATCCATCATTCTATCCCCAAAGTGTACACTAATTAGGAGGTCTTTGTTGCTGGAGCTCCCCATGCCTGATGGGAGGCTAGGCACAGAGACAAGGGCAGGCATCTCCTTTGTGTCTGGGAAGGAGGGAATGCCTCAGATCAGGTCAAGGGCTGGGCTGCTTCAGACACAGCGTAAGACCATATGCTCAGGGGCAGAAATAGATCAGATCTGGGCTCTTCTATCAGTGGCAGGCCCTACCTGGCTTGGTCCTTGCTGTCTGGCAAACGACGACACTGATGAGGTAAAGGGTAGAGGTTCAAGTTTGACACCATTTGGATTTGAAAGCTTCCCTCCAGGGTCCTTCCAGTTTCTGCCTAGAGCAGGAACCCTGGGGGAGATCTATGCGGTGTGAGGGTAGGGCCAGTTGGTAGCTTTTATTTCCAAATAGGTGAGCCAGTGGTGGTGTGAGACTAAGAATTGGTGCTTTGGGCAGAGTTTAGGATGACAAACTGACCACTTGCTTTTTATCTCCTCTCCCTCTCCGCCCAAAATACTACCAAACAATAGTAAACTCACCGAATGGTGTTGGTCTCCAAGGCCAAAGAAAATGGGCATCAATGGGTAATAGACCTCAGTAAAGTTTAGCAAGGTGAAGCGAGGCAAGAGGAGTGGGAGCCAACTTAGCAAAACAAAGGAAGCTACCAGGTATACTGACCAAAAGCAAATGGATTCAACTTATACAACCTCTAATGGCCTTAGAAATAGCGGGTACCACAGAAGGCGGCACTGAGCTAGGTTTGAAAGCTGCCAAAATACGCTTATTCAGAAGGTTCTTAAGGAACAGGGGGGTTTGGGCTCCTTGGCTGCCTCGCCACCTGACATAGTCACGTGATCCTTTCCTCACCAGCCTCCCATCCCTGTCTTCTAGCACCTAACTGGGAAGCTCCACACGGAGGGATATCACATACAACGCAGAAGGCAAAGATAAGGCACAAGACGGACAATGAGGAGACTCAGTAAATCTACAGGGTAGGTGCTCCTGAGGCAGGAGAGTAGGAAATTAGTGTCTTGAGAAACAGAATGACTCCTGGATGAAAAGATTTCTGGGTCTTTATATTTGAGAGCCTCTCAAACAAAGAACTTCAGCCAGAGAACTGATTGCTCTTCATTGAAGTCTCCAAAGACAAAGTACCCAACCCGGACATTTCAACCATCCAGAGATTTTTAGTCTCTTAACTTGTAAATGTGAATAACAGACGTGAAGATTACAGAGTATTAGAGGAAAACTTTCAGCGTGGGAGAAAGACACTGACAGGAAACAAATTAAAAAAAAAAACTCTCCTAGAAAGTAAATAAAAAGAAAACATGGAAAATAGGAGATGAAAGATAGGAAAACAGGAGATCCATTTGTGAGGGTCAAATCCAATATTCTAGAAAGTGACCACAAAAAAGGAGGGCAGGAAATCAACAAAGAAGCCATTTTTTAAAATCTAAAGACCTGGGTTTTTTGAACACATCAAAATGCAGAAAGACATGTACTTGTAAAGTGTGCCCTGGGTGCCCCGGTCTATGGAGGTAAAAACCTAGACCAAAGAAAACCATTGAGAAATTCCATAACCAGGAGGAAAAAAGAAAGAAACAGAAAGGAATTGGAGTCAGACTTTTCAGGAACAACATTGGGTTCTAGAACACAAAGGAACAGTGCCTTTAAAATAGAGGGGAATTATCTTCAGCTTGATATTTTATACTCAAGCAAATGATCAAGTGTGAAGTAAAATAATATTTTCAGAAATAGAAGTATTTAAAAATATACCTTCCATCTCGTCTTTCTTGGAAAGTTACTAGAGGATGTCCTTCAAACAAATGAATGGATAACGGGCATCTGCCTTCTGTTCAGGTCATGATTTCAGGGTCCTGGCATCAATCCCCATGTTGGGCTCCCTGCTCAAAGGAAAGTCTGGTTCTCTCTGTCTCTCTGCCCCTCCCCCGCTTGTACCCCCCCCCCTCTCTGTCTTTAAATGAATAAATAAAATCCTTAAAAAAACAACAAAAACAAAATGAATAAATAAATCAAGGGAGAGGAGGATAGGGCTTCCAGAAAAAAGACCGTGCCATGCTGGAGAAAGGAAAAGGGCAGTTCCAAGATGACGGCTGTGTCATGGAGCTGGCTCTAGAAAAAGGGTGACTGGGACGTAATGGTGAAGAGGACTCCAGGAAAAATGGAGTTGACAGTATCAGATATTTGCTTATCAGAGGGAGGATATCCTTTGTCAGGAATATGGCTTGTCTGAAGGCAAATAGTAAAAAGTGAATGAATTGAAAACTACGCAAGTGAGAAAAGTGGGCCATTATTATCTCTAAGTAAAACACAATGTTAATTACAGTAAACATGATCAGAGTAAGTAATACTAAGTTTTAATTTAACTATCTTAGACTTATCAATCAAACCAGTCAATAAGTCTAAAATACTGTCCTATACTTCAGTAAGCTCTGTAAATTACCCCAACCCTTGTGGATAACTTGGGAAAGGTCTATGTGTTGTGTTCTTTCTCCTTGTTCCCTACCCCCACTCTACCCCATCACTGATTATTTATTCCAGGTTTGCATTCTGTCATTGTTCTTAAACCTGTACATTAGACAGGGTTCTATGAAGAGCATATATGTATGTTTGTATGTATATATGTGTGTGTTCTATCTATGCACAAACACAGAAAAATATAGGTATTTAGGAACATTTGGGGAAGGGTGGCAAGTCTGAAGTTTATAGAGCTGATCAGCAGGCTGGAAATTTAGGTAATGTGAGTTCGAGTTTGAAATGTGGGAGGCTAGCAGCCTAGAAACTCCGGCAAAGTTGATGTTGTAGTCTTGAGGCACAATTGCTGCCTTATTGGGAGCCCTTTGTTCTTAGGACCCTCCACTGATTGGATTCACACTGCGGAGGAGAGTCTGCTTTACATAGAGTTTATTGATTGTAAAGATTAATCACATCCATAAATAACTTCATAGAAATATCTTGGCTTGTGTTTGATCACACATCATCAAAAATAGCTCAGCCACGTTGATACAGGACATTAACCATCATAATCTGTTCTGCATAATCTGTGTCTTAGGCTGGGCTGCCAAAACACAATACCGCTGATGAGGTTCCTTAAACAACAGGAGTTTATTTCTCAACATTTCAGGACACTGGAAGTCCAAGGTCAAGGTGCTAACAAGGTTAGATGTCTGGTGGAATCTCTGTCCTTGGATTGCAGATGGCTACTTTCTTGCTGTCTTCATGTCGCCTTTCCTTGGGGATGTGCATGGAGGCAGAGGGGAGAGAGACGAAGTCAACTCTCCAATGTCTCTTTTTATCCGGGCACTCATCCCATCATGACTGCCCAATGCTTGCGACCTCATCTAAACCTTGTTATCTCCCAAAGACCTCCTCTTCACATACCATTACATTAGTGGTTAAGGTTTCAACATAAGAATTTGGGGGGACACAAGTCACTTGACAGCAAACAAAATGTAAGTTGGTTGTCCTTTCTGTGAAACAGGAAGCAACAGTTCATTGTGAACCTTCTGAGTAAATCTGTCCTTTGGTTTCAGTACCGTTTGTCGGTCTTGTTTTGCAGTTTAGGAGGAAAGACTGACAATGAGATGGAAAAATTAAGATCTTGTGGGCTAGCCTCATGTTGTTTCCTCCTCCTCTGTAAGGGTTCTCTTTAAATTTGGTTCAGGAAAAATATTTCACACTTAATCAGTTTAGTGAGATTGATAGCTTGGAGACAATTTCACACTATATGAAATAGATATAGGGCAACTCCCCTTCTTATATTCCTATTAGGTAAATTTAGAAACTCATTATTTTCTTTTCTTCTTCTTCTTCTTCTTTCTTCTTTCTTCTTTCTTCTTTCTTCTTTCTTCTTTCTTCTTCTTCTTCTTTCTTTCTTCTTTCTTCTTTCTTCTTTCTTCTTTCTTCTTTCTTCTTTCTTCTTCTTTCTTCTTTCTTCTTCTTTCTTCTTTCTTCTTTCTTCTTTCTTCTTTCTTCTTTCTTCTTTCTTCTTTCTTCTTTCTTCTTTCTTCTTTCTTCTTCTTTCTTCTTCTTCTTCTTAATTAAGCTTTTGGGTGTAAATGTAGAATTAGTCCCAGGAATATGCACATTTTGGGTTGCAAGGTTATAAGCCAAGGAACTGCTTTTTTCTTTAGAGTTTTCCTTTTGCTTACTGGCTCTTAGTACACTGCTTGCTGAGGATGACTGGTTAGAGTGACGTAGGCAGTTTTTAAGTCTTAGTGAGTGTATTTTAACCTGAAGGTTGATGTACATCTGGACTGCAAATGCAAACCAGTGACCACTTAGGCAAGCATCTTCCTGCTTGAGCTGCTGTCTTTTTTAGGTTCTAGTCAGTGCAAGGAACCCTAAGATCTCAGCTTTATTAAACAACCCAAGGAGCAGAGAATAGAGCCTCCAGAACTTCCAGGAGCAGACAAATTCTCAGATACTCTGAGTTGCTAAGTTGTTGTAAGGGCACAGAGCCCTCTCGTTTTAACATAACTTTCTGCCTTCAATGACTTTTGATTCTTTCATAAGGGCAGCTCTAGTGAGGAAGCTGGATCCTGGGCCCGAGTTGCCAGAGACCGCTTTTTCCCTGCTCTTCACTAATGGGGAACTTCTATTGGTGCCTTTGATGTCTGTATCCTCAAATTACAAATGGGAAAGGACATAAAAATTTAAAAATCGTCTTGCACGTTTCCTTATTTTGGGAGCATGATTAAACCTTTTAGAGCTGATGGTTGTTTGATTTTCCCTTGAAAACTCTGGGAGCAGAAAATCCTTGTTTTCTTCCTTAAAAGGTTCATTCTTACGTCCAGCTCAGATCTCTCCTGCTTTCGATTCCTTATTGATTCTCAATCCTAGCACTGTAAGATTTTAGAGTTGAAAATAATTGTGTAGATGTTATTTAACCAATCTCTCTATATGCAATGGAGACAGGGGAGCATGAAAAATTCATGTGACTTGTGTAATGTCATAGGCAGGATTCAAAGCTGACCTTGCTATATGATAATCGCCTCATATTACATTTCAGAATTTTCTGGAAGACCTTCTCAACAGAACCCATATCTTCATTGGTTCATTCATGTCTTTATTTTTTTCAGCTAACATTTATTGAGCACCTGCTGTGTACAAGACACTCTGCCCAGAGTATACGAACTGTGGTGTAGTAGTAGAGTATACTAACCTATAATATACCAACCTAGTATAGTTAGTATAGTATACTAACCTGAGTAAGACAAGGCTCTAGACTGTCAGTCTAGTCTCCCGAAGAGCTGCCCTTTAGGAGTTTCTTCTTAGGAAACACCGTAATGTAGTAAGAATGACCCTTCACTCAGCTGGGTTTCTGAGATGTGACTTTTGCTCAGAGTTTCGGAAGATGAGTTAGAGTAACTCAGACTAGATGAGAGGACATGGGAGAGACAAGAGCAGAATGTAGGGGAAGTAACTCAGGAGAGTTCATGGGGCTCCAAGCAGTTTGGTGGGACTAGGAAAGCATGTGAAGACATGTGGGAGATATAGCTGGGAAGGTAGGTGTAACCCATATCTTTAAGGACCTTGCAAGCTGAAGAAGGCACCAGAAAGTTTTTGAAGGATTGTAGATGGGAATACAATGTAATCCTATTTGCCTTTTGGAAGTATCAGTATGACAGGAACATGGAGGATGACTCTGAGGTGACTCGGAGAGGAACACATTGGAGGAGGGAGACAGTGTAGGGAAAATAGCAGTCAGGTGAGAGCTAATGAAGACCAGATGGACACAGGAACCATGTTGCTTAGATCAACTGAGAACATGGGAGGAGAATGTGAGGTGAGGATAGGTGACTGAAACTAGTTTCAGTCTCGAACACTCTGACTGTGGAGACCTTAAAACTACTGGAAGGAGATGTCCAGTAGAGAGTTGGACATACCAGTCAGGTACTTGGGACATCCGCTCTGGCTAGAGGCTTAGTAAGTGATTATCGGTATAGAAGTGTCATTAGAACCTGTGTTTAGTGTCTTTTCACCATGCCAATTTCTAGATCCTCTGTTGGTTCAGATATTTACTCTCCTCTCCTTCCCCTTTTCAAGAAGAAAATCAAGAAAATGTTTTGTTTGTAACATAAACTGGTAGTTTGAGGTGAAGAGGACTGGGTACGTAGGTAGAAGAAATGGTTTCACTTTTCTCTCATCACAGCCTTCTACCAGGCTATATTGAATTGCTCTTTTAATGATAGCTTGAGTAACTGGAGCTTTCTGATCACTTAACAGATAGCTAAGAAAGCCCATTCCAACCTGGCCCTGTCAAAATCTTCAAGCTGATACATAGCTTAGGGCTCCCCTCATTCTCCTGTCCTTTTACTCGGTGCCCAACCTTCAGTTGCAGGAGCTTGGCATGGGAGGGACATGTTCTGCTTTTCTTAGTCCTTTGCCCATTTTTTAATCGGATTTTTTTTCAATTGAGCTGTATGGGTTCCTCAGATATTTTGGAGATTAAGCCTTTATCAGATGGTTTGCAAGTATTATCTCCCATTTCATGGGTTGCCTTTTCATTTTAATGATGGCTTTGCTGCACAGATGCTTTTTAGTTTGATGCATTTCCACTTGTTTTTTTGCTTTCATTGCTTTCACTTTTCGCGTCCTAGCCAAAAAAAATCTTTGCTAAGAACAACATCAAGGAGCTTTTCCCCCTGTGGTTTCTTCCAGTAGTTTTTCAGTTTCAAATTTTACATTTCAGTTTTTTTTTTTTTTAAGATTTTATTTATTTATTTGGCAGAGAGAGAGATCACAAGTAGACAGCCAGGCAGAGAAAGAGAGAGAAGGAGGCTCCCCACTGAGCAGAGAGCCCAATGTGGAGCTCCATCCCAGGATCCTGAGATCATGACCTGAGCCAAAGGCAGAGGCTTAACCTACTGAGTCACCCAGGCGCCCCTATGTTTCAGTTTTTAATCCAGAGCTGATGTTTGTGAGTGGTAGAAGATAGGGGCCTAATTTCATTCTTTACATGTGAATATCCAATCTTCCCAGCACCATTTATTAAAGAGACCATCTTTTCCCCAGTAAGTATTATTGGCTTCAAATATACTGTATACATGTGGGCCTATTTCTGGGCAGTTTATTCTGTTCCCGTGGTTTAAGGTCTGCTTTTATAACTAATACCATCTTACTTTGATTACTAGAGCATTGTAGTAAAGTTTAAAATCAGGAATTATGTTGTCTCCAGCTTTATTCTATTTTATCTGGATCACTTGGGGATCTTTTGTGTTTCCATAAAATTTTAGGATTGATCTTTTTCTGAAAAATGCCATTGGAATTTTGATAGAATTGCATCGCATCCATAAATTACTTTGGGTAGTGTGGATATTTTAACAATAATCTTCTAACTCATGAGCATTTACTGTCTTTCTGTTTATTGCGGTCTTCTTCTGTTTCTGTCATCGGTGCCTTCCAATTTTCGATGTATAGGTCTCTTACCTCCTTGGTCAAATTTATTCCTAAATATTGTTATTGATGTTTGTAAATGAGATCATTTTCCTTATTTCTTCTTTAGAGGTAGGTTCCTCAGTAGTATATAGAAATAACAGGTTTTTGTGTACCGTCATACCACCCTGAACATGCCTGATCTCGGAAGCTAAGCAGGATCAGGTCTGGTTAGTACTTGAATGGGAGACCTTCTGGGAATACCAAATGCCATAGGCTTTTAGAAATAACTGCTTTTTGTACGTTGATTTTGTATCCTCTACTTTATTGAATTCATTTAATACATGTAACAGGTTTTTTGGTGGAGTCTCTAAGGTTTTCTGTATATAAGATCATATCCTCTGGAAACAGACAGTTTTACTCTTTTCTTTCCAATTTAGTTGCCTTTTATTTCTTTTTCTTGTCTAACTGCTCTGGCTAGGACTTCGAATACTATACTGAAAAAGAGTGGAGAGAATAGTCATCTTGATCTTTGTGGCAAAGCTTTCGACCTTTGGTGAGTATGTTAGCTTGTGGGTTTGTCATTTATGGCTTCTATTATGTTGAGGTGCATTCCTTCTATATCCAGTTTTTTGAGAAGTTTTCCAGTTTTTTATCATGAAAAATGATTGAATTTTGTCAAATGTTTCTTCTGCATCTATTAAGAAGATCATATGAATTTAATCTTTTATTCTATTATGTGCTGTATCCCATTGATTGATTTGTGTACGTGGAGCCATCTGGAAATCCCTGGAGCAAATTCCACTTGATTAGGGTATATAATCCTCTCAGTGTATTGTTGAATTCCATTTGCTAGTATTTTGTTGAGCAGTTTTGCATTTATATTCATCAAGTATATTGGTTTGTAGTTTTCTTCTTTTCTGGCTTTTGACTCAAGGTAATGCTGGTCTAGTAAAATGAGTTTGAATGTGATCTGTCCTCTTTTTTTGGGAAGAGTTTGGGAAAATTTGCTGTTAATTTTTTATTTTATTTTATTTTAAAATTTTAAAAGATTTTCTTTATTTGACAGGCAGAGACCACAAGCAGGCAGAGAGTCAGGCAGAGAGAGGTGGGGGAAGCAGGGTCCCCATTGAGCAGAGAGCCCGATGCGGGGCTCGATCCCAGGAGTCTGGGATCACGACCTGAGCCAAAGGCAGAGGCTTTAACTCACTGAGCCACCCAGGCACCCAAAAAATGTCAGGGTTTTTGTTTTGTTTTGGTTGGGGGTGGGGGAAGAGAGACTCTTAAGTAGGCTCCACACCCAGCATAGAGCCAGACACAGGGCTCGATCTCACAACCCTGAGATCATGATCTGAGCAGAAGTCAAGAGTCAGATGCTTCACCGACTGAGCCACCCAGGCACCTGCTGTTAATTTTTTGTATCTCTGATAGAATTCACCAGTAAAGTCTTTTGTTCTGAGACTTTTCTTTGGTAGATTTTTGATAAGTTTCAGTCTCCTTTCTCATAATTGATCTGTTCACATTTTCTCTTTCTTTGTTTCACTCTTGGTAGTTTGTATGTTCTAGAAATGGATCCATAACTGTTAAGTTATCCAACTTTTTGGCATATCATTGTTCATAGTAATTTCATGATGATTTGTATTTCTGTTATGTCAGTTGTAATATCTCTTCTTTCGTTTTTTATTTTATGTATTTGAGACTTTTCTTTTTTTTTTTTTTCAGTTTTATCTTCTCCAAAAATAGCTCTAGAACTGACGTGAGTCTCTTATCAGCAACATATAGTTGAAGCTTGTTCTTTTAACCAATTCAGCTACTTTATGCTTTTTATTGGAAAATTTAATCAGTTTACATTTAAAGTAATTATTGATAGGTAAGTGTTAATAATGCCATCCAATTAGTTTTCTAACTGTAGATCCTTTGTTCCTTTCTTCCTCTTTTGCTGACATTCTTTTCGAATTGACGATTTTCCATAGTAATAAGCTCTTTTTCCCCTCTCTTTAACTTTTATGTGTATACTTTAGGTTTTTGCTTTGCAGTACTAGGAGGCCTACATAAAACTTAAATACACCAGTCTATTTTAAGCTGGTAACAACTTGACTGTAATCACATACCAAAATTCTATCCTTTTATTCCCTTTCCCATATTTTAGTTTTTTAATGTCATAATTTACTTGTTTTTACATTGTGTATTCACTAGCAATTGTAGCTCTAGTTCTTCTTACTGTTGTATTCTAAACCTTCATACTAGAGTTAGGTGATTAACACACTAGCATATTACTACATTAGAGCATTCTGACTTTGATTATAAACTTCATTTAAGATGTGTTTGGTATTATTACATGTATTCATGTTACTAATTACTGTGTTTTTATTTCAGCCTGAAGAACTTTGAGTGTCTTGTAAGGCAGGCTGAACTATGCTGTAGCTTTTGTTTGTTTGGGAAAATTTTTATCTTGCCTCATCCCTGAAAGATCACTTTGCTAGGTGAAGTGTTCTTGGTTGGCAGGGTGTGTGTGTGTGTGTGTGTGTGTGTGTGTGTGTGTATCTTTTATCCAGTACTTTGAATATATCATCCCATTCCCTCTTGGCCTGCAAGGTTTCTACTGAGAAACCTTGGGGGGAGTGCCCTTGGATGTGAGAAATTCTTTTTCTCTTACTGTTTTTAAAATTCTTTCTTTGATTTTATTTTATTTTTAAAAGGTTTTATTTATTTATTTGGAAGAGAGAGAGAGAGAGAAAACCCAGGTGGGGGGGATGATCAGAGGGAGAAACAAACTCCCCAGTGAGCAGGCATCCTGATGCCAGTCTCCATCCCGGGACTCGGATCATAACCTGAGCCAAAGGCAGACACTTAACCGACTGAGCCACTCAGGTGCCCCTTGTCTTTGGTTTTAGACAGTTTTATTATAATGTGTCTTGGAGGAAATAATTTTAGGTTGGTATTTTGGGGTGACTTGTATGTAACTTAGAAGTCTGAATTTCTCCCCAGGTTTGGGAAGTTCACAGCCATTATTTCTTAAATAAGTTTTCTGCTCCTCTCTCCCTATCTTCTTCTTTTGGGACTCCAATAATGCATAGATTTTCCCTATCTTCTTCTTTTGGGACTCCAATAATGCATACATTTTTTTTTTTTTAAGATATCCCATAATTCACATAGGCTTTCTTTATTCTATTCATCTTTTTTTTTTCCTTTTGTTCCTGTGAGTGGGTGATTTCAAATGACTTGTTTTCTTGCTCTTTAGTTCTTCTCATTGGTTGAAGCTCTTCTCATTTCTGTTGAAGCTCTTTATCGAATTCTTCAGTTTGGTCAGCCACCTGGGGCTGCAGAAACCCACAGTGGCAGGGATGAGCTGGGGTCCTGGGTTGGTGGGAGCTCATAGGATGCCACCTATGGCCATAGGAGCTGGCTTCTTGCTGAGGTGGGCTGGCTCTGGGATCTGTGGTGACATGAAGCTCTGACTTTACTCTCCTTCATCCATAGGGAGGGTGCCTTTCTATGTGTTGGTCTACTTGGGTGTGGGAGAGAGGTGATGTGGGTAGGTTCAATCTGTTTTTCTGCCGTCTTCAATGTGCTTTTCTTATTTCTGAACTTCACCAGGTGCTGTAATCTCTCACCCGAAATCCTTGGCTCCTATGAAGGTATTTTACTGTGAAGATAGTTCAAACTGGTATTTCTGGGGAGGAAGAATGGGTACTAGGAATTCCTATGTTGCATTTTTAATGATACCACTGTCCCTAATCCTCAAAAATAAAAACCTGAAAAAAATCCAAAAGTTTTAAAATCTCTTCTAAACTACTTTGCAAACTGTGCTCAACCTCCTAAACACAAGGCATGCCTTCACTTGATATATGGTGCCAATCTTTCTTTCTTAGAACCTTTTCATTCTGTGCAGCACTTCCCATTCACTTCTGCAGAATTTGATGGAAATTCCTGCAATTTCACTGGCCTGGCATTTGGAGTTGGCTCTGCCTTGAGCCAGCTGGACAGGGATGCTTCATTCTTAACCTTGAGGTTATATGGTTCAGTTAGAGTCATTATCCTTTCTGGACCTCAGTTTTCTCATCCGTAGACCGAGCAATTTAGATCTTATTTAAAGACCTCTTGAGTGCAGTATGGTTTAGTGAAAATGCTTCATGGCTTTGGGTGAGCCATTTCTTTGTCAAAGAGATGCTTAAAGATCTAAGCAATTCACCAAGAGTGATAGGAATTGGGATACAGCTACTGAGAAAATACCTATTTCCTTCTTAAGTGTTAGACAGTATCAGTGAAGAATGCTATGGGGAAGAGGCAGTAATGTTAGCAAACCCATCTAACAGAAAAGTCATTTCTGGTCCAATCCCCCCTGCCCCCCCCCCCCAATCCTTCTCTCTCTTTCTCTCTGCTTATCTCCCACACACATACATACACAAACACTTCTGGTGAGGAGGTAGTACCATATTCTAATTGAACTGCATTATTAACTAGGTACATTCACAAACTAATGAAATTTCACATTCTCTTTTAGCATTAAAAATTAGTGTTTGTAATATGTCCTACACTCTGACCTTTTATTAGGTAAAAAATTCAAGAGTGAGGTCCATGTATCATGAGTGTATAATTTGATGAATTTTGAAAAATAGTATTTCCATAGAACTAATAATTTAGTGAAATTGTAGGAAATTTCCATCACCCCAGAAAGTAACCTTGTACCCCCTTAGATTCAATCTCTAAACCACTTAGATAACCACTTTTCTTATAAACAGCACCACAGATTAATTAGATTTGCCTTTTCTTTTAGATTTGCCTTTGTCGAGCTTGATATAAATAAAATTGTATACTATCTACTCTGTGTCTGTAGTCTTTCACTAAACATGTTTCTGAGCTGAAACTATTTTGTGTGTATCATTAGTTCACTCCCTTTTTTAATAATATATGTTCTGTTCAATTATATAACTATAACACAATTAATTTGTTTATTATTTTGTATTAATTTGACTGCATTCATTGGATTTTCTGTTTCCAGTTTTGGTCTATTATAAATAAAGCTGTGTGCAAAATTTTTTTGGACATGGTATCATTTATTTTAGGTAAATATTTAGGAGTGGAATTGGAGGTCATAGGGTATGTGTATGGTGAGCTTTATTTTAAAAACTGGCAGATAATTTCTGAAAGTTGTACCATTTCATCTTACCATCATCAGTATATAAGAGTTCCAGATGTTCCATATCCTCATAAACTTTTGGTAGTTTCAGGCTTTTTACTTGTAGCCATTCTGGTGGGTATATAATAATATCCTGCAGTTTTCATTTTCATTTCCCTAATGAATAATGATGTTGAACACTTTATGTTGTGAGTGTTCATTATTTGTGTATCTTTTTACTGAATTGTCTGTTCATGTATTTTGCCCTTTTTATTGGATTGTTCATCTTCTTTTATTGAGTTGGAGTTCTTTAGATATCTGTAGTTGTTTGCATATCACAAATATACGTAGAGCAAATATTTTCTCAGCCTTAGCTTGACTTGTCATTTTCTTAAAAATGTAATAATTTTCCTAATAGATGAACAAGAAATCTTAATTTTAATCAAGTTCAGTGTATCTATTTAAAAATTGGGGGTTGGGGCGCCTGGGTGGGTCAGTGGGTTAAAGCCTCTGCCTTCGGCTTCGGTCATGATCCCGGGGTCCTGGGATCGAGCCCCGCATCGGGCTCTCTGCTCAGCAGGGAGCCTGCTTCCTCCTCTCTCTCTGCCTGCCTCTCTGCCTACTTGTGATCTCTGTCTGTCAAAGAAATAAATAAAATCTTTAAAAAAAAAAATTAGGGGTTCGTACTTGCTTTGTGCTTTCTAAGAAATCTTTGCAATCCAAGATTGCAAATGTTATCCCCCATATTTTTGAATAGCACTGTCATTTTAGATTTTTACCTTTAGATCTATGATGTATTTCAAGTTATTTTTTCTTTTGTCATGTAAGGAAAGTTTAAGTCCCTTTTTTTTTCTTATATGGATATCTAGGTTCTGTCACAATTTATTAAAGAATATTGTTTCTCAGGGCGCCTGGGTGGCTCAGTGGATTAAGCCGCTGCCTTCGGCTCAGGTCATGATCTCAGGGTCCTGGGATCGAGCCCTGCATCGGGCTCTCTGCTCCGCGGGGAGCCTGCTTCCCCCTCTCTCTCTGCCTGCCTCTCTGCCTACTTGTGATCTCTCTCTCTGTCAAATAAATAAATAAATCATTAAAAAAAAAAAAGAATATTGTTTCTCCATTGAATTACCATGGCACTTTTGTCAAAGATCAATTGACAAGATATTTTTTTCTGGACTCTGTTCTTTTGTTTATCCTTGTATTAATAGAACAGCGGTCTTAATAACTACCTTTATAATAAATCCTAGAATTAGGTATCATTAGTTCTCTACATTTATTGTTACATTTATTTATTTTCCTCATTTGAAGTAAGATATTTTTCAGAATCAAATTATCAGTTCTCTTAAAGAAAAAAAAAGCCTAAAGGCATTTTGATTTATGTTGTGTTGAATCTATATATCTTAATAATACTGAGCCATTCTTTTTACCCTCCATTTATTTAGGCTCCTTTGATTTCTGTCAGGAGTTTTTGTATTTTTGAGAATAATGGCCTTACACATCTTTTCCTAAATATATTTCTGAAGACTTTTTTTAAAGTGTTGTTAATGACATTAAAATATTTTTTATTTTTCTGCAAGTATAGAGAAATACAGTTGACTTTTATATATTAACCTTGTATCTGTGACAGTATTAAATTCTCTTAGTAGTAGTAGTTTAATAATGATTTAATAAAATATTTAAGACTTTTTGGGTAAAAAACATGTACAAATGAAGACATTTATATCTCTTTTCAATCTGCATTATTATTTTTATTGCCTTAATGTACATGCTAGGAACTCAGGTATTATATTGAATAGAAATGATGGGAGTCCTTTTTTATCTTAGGAAAAGCATTCAGTATTCCACTATTACCTGTTACCCCCCCCCACACACATTTTTTTTTGGTGTGATTGAGTTTTTAACATTTCTTTCTTCATTTAACTGATTTTACCTGTTTTGTGATGTTTATTATTTATCAGTAGCATTCTTTTGTGTGTGGGGGGCAGTTAAGTGCGCAGCTGAAATAACATTTGCTACATAATAGGAGGTGATTTTGAGTTCTGGGAGATGGAAAACCATTGGTCATCAAATCCTATAAGGCAGTAACCTCAAATCTTGACATGGTTAGCTATCTTTTTATCGTTTACATTTTAATTGTAAAAGTTGTATAGAAATATGCATCTAGGGTGTTTTAAGGGAAATCCCTGTTGTAAATATTAGTGTATATAGTGTATCCCTCAGAAATAGAAGAAGTACGGACCTTCCCCTCCCCCATATAACCATAATAGAATTTCCAGATACCCAAATTAATGTTAGTTTCATTGTCCCCAAAATCCTCTGTGCCCCATTTATTTTCTATTCCTTCCCCCATTCCCAACCCCCTGGCAACCACTGATTTTTTACTGTCTCTGTAGTGTTTCCTTTATCCTAATGTCATATAGTTGGGATCATATGTATGTAGTCTTTTCAGATTGCCTTCTTTCACTTAGTGATATATATTTGTTTCCTCCATGCCTGTTCATGGCTAGATATTTTATTTTATTTATTTATTTTAGCATTGAATAATGATTCATTGTGTGGATATAACAGTTTATCATTTCACCTATTGGAGGATGTAATGGATTGCTTCTAAGTTATGACAGTTTTGAATAAAGGTGTTATAAACATCCATGGGCAAGTTTTTGTGTGGACATACATTTTCAGCTTCTCTCGGTAAACACCAAAGACTGTTTTTGCTGGATGGTATTGTAAGAGTATTGGTTTTGTAAGAAACTGCCAAATTGTCTTCAAAGGTGGCTGTACCCTTTTGCATTATTGCAAGCAATGAATGAGAGTTCCTGAGAACTGAGAGTTCCTGAGAGTTGCTCTGCATCCCCTTCAGCATTTGGTGTTGTCAGTGTCCTGAATTTGGGCCATTGTAGCAGGAATGTAGTAGTATTTCATTGTTTTAATTTGGATTTCCCTGATAACATATGTATGATGTGGAACATTTTTCCATGTGCTTATTTGCTATCGATAAATCTTTGGTGAGGTGTTTGTTAAGATCCTTGGCCCTTTTTTAAAAATCTGGTTGTTTTCTTATTGTTGAGTTTTCAGGGTTCTTTGTATATTTTGGAGAACAGTCCTTTATCGATGTGTTGTTTGCAAATATTTTCTCCTAGTCTGTGGTTTGTCTTGTTTTCTTTTTTTTTTTTTTAAGATTTTATTTATTTATTTGACAGAGAGATCACAAGTAGGCAGAGAGGCGGGGGGGGGGGGGTGCGGGGGAGGAGGCTCCCCACTGAGCAGAGAGCCTGATGCGGGGCTTGATCCCAGGACTCTGAGATCATGACCTGAGCCCAAGGCAGAGGCTTAACCCACTGAGCCACCCAGGTGCCTCTGTCTTCTTATTTTCTTGGTGTGGTCTTTACCAGAGCAGAAGATTTTAATTTTAGTAAAGTCCAAATTACCAATTATTTTTCATGGATCATGTCTTTGATTTTGTATCCAAATGGTCATCACCATACCCAAGTTCCTAGGTTTTCTCCTATGATAGGGTCCAAGAAGTTTAAGTATTGCATTTTACATTTAGGTCTATGATCCATTTTGAATTTGTATGAAGGGTGTAGGGTCTGCGATTCATTCTTTTTGTACGTGATTCATTTTGTATAGATTCATTTTTCTATATGTGGCTCCTAGTTATTCCAGCACTCTGTTACTTTTTTGCAGATGTCCTTTATAATGCTGTACACTCTGCCCAGGTTCCTGAGTTTTCATCATATATAGGTGTTGATTTTGTCAAATATTCTTTCTGTGTTTATTGTGATGATATGTTTTTTCTTATTCTCTTAAAGTGAATTACATTGATTTTGACTATTAAACCAAATGTGTATTTGGAAGAAACCCTACTTGTTTATGACTTCTTTCTAGATCTTGCTGGCTTTGGATATTCTATTAAAAATGTTTAAGGCTATCTTTATGAAGAATTTTGATCTGCAACTTTAAAAAGAATTCTTTGGTTTTGGCATCAGTTATGCTAGTTTTCTTGAATCAATATTGGTAACATATATTCAAGGAACGTGTCTATTTCATCTGAGTTTTTAAAATTAACTGGTGTATGGTTGTTATTATTTGTAGGATCTGTAGGATCTAATATGTTTGCTTTCCGGTGTTTGCAATTTGTGTTTTCCTTTTTTTTTTGGTATCAGTATTGATGAGGGTTTATCAGTTGTAATACTTTAAATAAACATTTATCTTTGTTTTATTTTTTGATTTCATTAATTTTGTTATCTTTATCCATCTAATTTCCCCCCCTTTTATCTGGCTTCTTAAAAAGGAAATTTAAATAATAGACTTGAAGCCTTTTATTTCTTCTAGGGTATTTAAACCTCTGTATTTCCCTCCAAGCACTACTTTATCTGTATCCCATACATTTTGATATATTCTGTGTTTATCACTCATTAATTTCAGTTTCCTGCTATTTTTCTTTAATAACTAAGTTATTTATAAGTGTCTTTAATTTTTAAATATTGAGGAATTTCTAGATATTCACATTGATTGCTAATTTATTTCATTTTCATATGTCATTCTCTGTAGTGTTTCAGCAATTTAAAATGTAGTTTGACTTTAATTGTTCTTTCTAGAGAATCTATTTGCACATAAAAGGATTGTGAATTCTGACATTTCTGGATGTAACGGTCTTTATTTTTATCTTTAATTTTTAAAAATTATTTTTTTTTGAGAGAGAGATTGAAAGAGCACGTGTTTACAAGCAGCAGGGAGGGGCAGAAGAAGAGGGAGAGAGAATCTTAAGCAGGCTGCATGGCGTGGAGGCCCTCACAGGGCAAAACAGATGCATTTCCATCTGTTAATGCATAATGCATGACCCTGAGATCATTACCTCAACCGAAATTAAGAGTCAGTAGATTAACTGACTGAGCTACCCAGGGTTTAGATACAATGATTTAAAATGTCCATTTGTTGATAATGTTTGAAATGCCTAAGTCCTTACTAATTCTTGGTTTACTGTTTTTTTTTTGTTTGTTTGTTTTTTTAAAGATTTTATTTATTTATTTGACAGAGAGAGATCACAAGTAGGCAGAGAGGCAGGCAGAGAGAGAGAGGAGGAAGCAGGCCTCCTGCTGAGCGGAGAGCCCGATGCGGGGCTCGATCCCAGGACCCTGGGATCATGACCTGAGCCGAAGGCAGAGACTTTAACCCACTGAGCCACCCAGGTGCCCCCACACCATCTTTTTAAATGCATATTATTTACATGATATATGTTTTTTCTGTCCTTTTACCTTGATCTCCTATATTTTTATATGAGTCCCTTTCTGGTAGCATATAGTTGGATTTTGTTTTTTTAATCTAGCAGTCTCTGCTTTTTAATTAGAGTATTTGTCAGTTTCAATTTAATATGATTTTTATGATTGAGTTGAGGAAAACCATTTGTTTTCTATTTATGCCGTCTTTTTTTCTTCCTTTCTTTGCTTCATTTTTCCTTAATATTTAGATTAATTTACTGTTAATCAATTTAGCTTGATTGTTAAGCAATTTAGTTCTAACCCTTTGTATTTTTACTTTTTATTTTTTTTATTATTTTTTTTTTAATATTTTTTTTTATTTATTTGACAGAAATCACAAGCAGGCAGAGAAGCAGGCAGAGAGAGAGGAGGAAGCAGGCTCCCTGCAGAGCAGAGAGCCCGATGCGGGGCTCGATCCCAGGACCCTGAGATCATGACCTGAGCCGAAGGCAGAGGCTTTAACCCACTGAGCCACCCAGGCGCCCCCCCTTTGTATTTTTAAATCATTGTCCTGAGAATTACACAGCACATACTGAATTTATCAGTCTTCTCAGAATTTTTACTATACACTTCATGTACAATGTAAGAAATTTGTGATGATATAATTACATTTATTCTCTCGTCCTTGTGTGTTGTATCCTATATTTTACTTCTATATGCATTATAAACTGTGCAGCATAAGGATATTATTTTACCTTTATAAAGTTTTCTTTTTGGTATTTTGTATTTACCTACATATTTACCATTTGCATTGCTCTTCTTCCTTTCCTGTAGTATGAGTTTTGAACTGGTACTCTTTTCCTTCAGACTGTAATACCAGACTTTGAACTGGTACTCTTTTCCTTCAGACTATAAAAATATCTTTCTGTAGTGCAGGTCTGCTAAAGATGAATCTTCTTAGGTTTTATTTTTTCTGCAGATGTCTTTCCTTCACCTCCACGTTTGAAGGATATATTCATGGCGTATAGAACTACGGGTTTACAAGGGTCACAGTGCTTCTTCCCCAACCTGCCCCCCAAGAAAGTGTACAGAGAGCTGTTTTGTTGTTCAGTCTTCATTGTTTCTGACGAAAAGTCATCTGCAATTTGAATCATTGTTCCTTCGGAGGTAAGGTTTTTGTTTTTTCTCTAACTGCTTTTACAGTTTTCTCTGTATCTCTAGTTTTCAGCAGTTTGACATCATGTGACTAGTGGTGATTTTCTTTGTGTTTATCTGCCTCTGGTTCCTGAGCTGCTTAGATCTGTAGATAGAGGTTTTTCATCAAATTGGAAAATATTTAGCCATTATTTCCTTACATATTTTCTGCCCCATTCTTTCTTTTCTTTTCCAACAGTTAACATGTGTTAGACCATTGGGTAGATTGTTTGTTTGTTTGTTTTGAGCCCACTGAATTACCCATTTTATTAAATTTTTTTTATTAGCAAATAATGGTTCTATTGAGACTCTATAGAGGCTCTACTTGGCTAATAATTTTATCTGTGTTCTTCAAATTGGGTAAATTCTGTTGATCTGTCTTCAAGTTCACTGATCCTCTATTCTTTAGTGTCCAAAAGACCATTAAGCCTCTCTGGTGAATTTTGAATTTTAAGTTTATTACTTTGCAGTAATTTTCTTAGTCTTTTCTATGTGTGGTGAGATTTTTCCATCTGTTAATGCATATGTCCATATTTTCCTCTAAGTCCTTGAACATATTTAAAATAACTATTTTAAAATTCCTGTCTACTCATTCCTACATCTGGGTCAGCTCTTGGTATCTTTATATTGAATGCTTGTTTTTTATTATGAGTCACATTTTTCTACTTCTTTGTATGACTTGTAATTTCTTATATATTGGAAACTAGGATAATTCTTGTAGGGAATGTTAAGTGCATTGTCTTCTTTGAAGGAGATTGGCTTCTTTTCTGGACAATAGTTAAATTACTGGTGGATACCTTAGATCCTGTCAGACTTGGTTTTATTCTCTGTGGGGACTGCACTAGTTTAGATTTTGTTCTTAGAACACACATGACTCCTTACTTTAGGGAGTTTGTTTTGTTTTGTTTTGTTTTGTTTCCTCCACAGGTATGACCCTTCTCTTGTCTTAACTGAATGCAAAGGCATTTGGTGAGGTTCCTCCCCTCTGGCCACAGTAGGGCTCCACTGGCTTTAAGCACAGGGCAGCATCCGGTAGCTTCGTTTATGACTCATCCTTGCATCAGCTATCTTCTGCTAGGCCTGACAGAGCCTTACTCCACACTTGGACATCCCAGCAGTGAGTCAAGGACTGTGGGAGACTGCCAGACTTCTGGGCAACCCTCTAGAAACCAACCTCCTCCCCACTTTCCAGCCTCACAAAGTCCAGTTGCCTTGGTGGATCCAAGCTCCAATCTCCAAGCACAGGGACACAGTGCTCTGCTTGGGTTCTGCCTCCCTGTGCCAATTCCAGCATGTGCTTCTAGGTAGAAAGCCAGAACAAATGTGGGCTCACCTTGTAGGCTTCCCTTCTCTCAGAGATTACTATTTTCCATGTCCTGTTGTCTTAGTCTGGAAACAGTTGCCAGTATTCCATCTGCCATTTTAGTGTATGCCAAGAGGGCAAGTCCAATTCCAGTTTATTCTATCATAACTAGAATAACATTTTCTGGAAGGCATGTTGGAGTTCCATGACTGATTCTCTGTCATCCTACATTCTTCTCCTACCAGGTCTATGATGAGCTCAACTTTCAGACCCAGTACTACTTGGAAGAGTGTGAAGTTTTCTTGCCAGTTTGGAGCAGGGCTTTAAGCCTCTTCAGTTCCTTTCCTGTTATCTTCTGGTTTTCTCTTTTCCCCACAGAACTGCTGTGAACCATGGCAGGGCCTCTCTGGGGAAGGTTTAAGCCATGTCTCCTTCTAGCCCTTCCTGCAGGCTCCTTCACAGAGCCTGGTGTCAGCTTCATCTCTGAATCCAGTGCCTTTGGGGGTGATTGATGGCTCACCCCCCCGCAGCTGAGAGAGGACACTACAGACATGGTACTTACTCATTGTTGAGGGATGGAGTGGACTGAGGGAGATGGAAGTCTTCCCTTAGTGAAGTGGATAGTTTTCTCTCTGGTCAAAATACCAGTGTTTTTATTTGCAGCAAGCTCGTCATGACTCATCAGGCTTTATCTTCACCTGCTGCCTCTCTGTCCTTAAAATTGCCTGTGTTCTTTTTCCCCCCTTTAGTATCAAAATAATCAAATTCTTATATATTTCCCAAAGCAGAAAACCAGGAAGGAGTTACAATGAAATTCCCTGCCAGTTTTTAAGCTTGCCTTATAAACACAAATGAGTTTAATGCTTTTGAGTGACACGTTTCAATAAATAAATAATGAAATTATTATGAAATAAGTTAGATCTAGGTATGTGTGTCTGCATATTTTAGCCTCAGAGTGGGTTAGTTAGGTACTTTTAATGTATTACCCATAATTATGTTTACTTTTAATTTGGCATGAAAATGACATTTCCAGAACCAAGTTTAGTGGCACATTTCAGAACATACCAGTGGAGAAATACAGTTCATCTCCTGGGACCCTGTATCTACTTGCCCTACCACCATTAAAGTAAAATCAATATATATGTATTTTTAAAACAAATCTGATTCTGCCTAAATTATAGATACTGAAACCAGAGCACCACAATTAACACCATTTTCCTGGTCAGTGAACCTTGCCAATTTGTAGTTCAGTGTTCACACTAATAGTTCAAATGACTTGTGGGAGACCATTATGTCTGCTCTTTGGGGTGGAAAAGTGATAATTATTTCTAATGGTCTGTGTGCAGAAATCCTTTTGCCCACTTATGGTGACCCTGTAGTTACTGAGACTTTCACACTAACACTAACATGGCAGTGTGTCTCAATAATTTAATCAGAGAGGGTATAATAGCATCGGGAAGAAATTGGGGCCAGGATGGGGTATAGAACAGGGTTCCTGGGTATAGGCAGAGCTGCCCAAACTGCAATTAGCATGTCAGACAAAGTACTCATAAGTCAGGAGGCACCAGAACCCACGATTGCTGATTATTGGCTGAATTCAGTTTCAGATTGTCACTCTTCTGTTTCTTTTACAAATGGATTTTTTCACGTATTCATTCTAACCTATAGAATCGATTGCTGTTGACTATTCAGAATGGCAGACACTGGGCTTATAAGCCCGACAAATAAATTGCCAAGTAGATGGGCCATACAGTATAGTATGAATATTCTCATGTACTTGTGTAAGGGCTGGGAGATGCCCTTAACCCAGACTGAGAAGGACGGGGGTTCATGGAAGGCACCTGAGCTGAGCCTTGAAAGAGAAGTGGGATTTAGCTGGGCAAGAGGGGGTGATGTGGATGGTAGAAAGGCATTCTGAACAGAGGGAGCAGTCTAAGAGAACGTGGCATGTTTGGGATGTTTGGAGTATATAGTCCAAAACAGGGCAAAGGTGACTATGGGGGATGGTTGGGGATTGGGGCTGGGAGTAAGTACACACCAGATCCCAAAGAACCCCCTCAATTGGTACCGCTACCATCTTCTCCCCACTCTTGATCTGTTTACACGCTCTGTGAAGACCCTATGGTAAACTTTGGCTCTGTTGAAATTGTCACTAATTCTCAACAAGTGGAGTTTCATTTAATATTCTTATTTTTGAGGGGATAAAGTTCTAGCCCACTAGGACATTCTTTCTAGTCCTTTAAGAATATGCTAGTAGTAAAATATAATCTGTTAGGTGTTTCTGCTTTAATATTTTATATTTCAACTACAGATCAAGTTGAAGAATGAATGCTGATACTAGGTTATCCGTCAGACCTCATCCCAGAGGAGTTGGGGGGTAGCGGTTGAACTGGTTCTGACCCAGACCCTCTTTCCCTGCTATTATCCTTGTCTGAGTTACTCTCCTGTCTGCTTCTCTGCTCTGTGGGCCACATCCTTCTACAGTTCCCCTCTCTTGTTCTTATATCAGTGCTGGCATTTCAATTATAGTGAGTTCTTAATCTGTCTATAATCACTCAAAGATCAGTCTTAGATTTAATCTATTATCTTTCTGTCATTCCAGCTATTTTGATTCTTACTCATTAACTATATAATCCATGTTAATGGAGAGGTGTAACTTTTGGCCAATGCTAACAGTGACATCTCTGTTTTCTTCCTGGTTTGGGTGGGAGGAGCCCTAAGAAAATTCATCTTTTTTGGTGCGGTGAAAAAAAAGCTTTTTGCTATTTCCTGCGTTTATGATTAAATATGCATGACTCTTTGCTTCTCAGCCATGACAAATGAGGTCAAATGAATTATGTTTGCATTCATGGTGAAATTTTGCTGTCGAATGCTTCCAGACTTACTCAGCTTTGGGTTGAACTCCTAGTAACATCACCAATGGTGACCATTTAACTGTCCAGCAGATAAATAGAAGAAGTACATAATGTAGATGATAATTGTCATGTAATTATGGTATGTGATATCATGTAATTAACCTCTGGTGTAGAGATCATGAGTTTTAACTGTCATTGTTAGTGTTTCAATTTTTTATTACCAGTATCTTTACTTTGAACCTAGTGAATGTCTCTTAAAAACACAATATTTGACATTTTATTCTATATACTTATCTGAAAATTGTTTCTAAAATGTATTCTTGGAAGTACTAGTCCTTGGGGCTATTAATTGGTAGTGGTTAAAAAAAAAAGGTTCTGTTGTCAAGCAAGTATGGAAAATCTTGGGTTAGGCACAGTTAATCAGGTTTCTCTACGATAATTCTTTTGGAGCTTTAATATGCATAGATAGATCCAGCCATATTGTGGGTTCTCCTTTATTCCTGAATCAGTCATTGAACAAGTTCTGAGAAGGTCCTTCACTGTGGGGCACTGTGCTGGGCACTAGGGACAGAAAAGTGAATGACAGGACATTAGTGAGGGAGTTGAAGATTTAAAGGACTGAAGCCTTCTGGAGATAATGCAAACAGCAGGTGCTAAGTGCTGTGAAGAGCCGGACTGTGGCGGGAAGGGAGTCCAGGGCTGTTCTGGCTAGTGTGGGCAGAAAACGCCTCTCTGAGTAGATGTTTAGGCTGAAACCTCAAGGATGAAAGGCTCATATCCCCTTGGAAACTGGGGAGATCAGAGGACCAGCAAGCACTGCAGCCCTGAAGTGGGAAAGAATACTTGAAGAGCCTTCAGAGCCCGAGGTGGTTGGAGTTTTGCAAACTCATACTTGCCCTGCATGCAGTGAGGTTGGCTGTGGAGATGGAAAATGTTAGACCATCCAGACAGAGTTACCGGTTTTGCTTTTATCTTAAAAAAAAAAAGAACCCTGTGGAGAATTAGAGAGTTAAGGAGGGAGTGACAGCATCTGATTTACATGTTGGAAGCTCAGTCTGATTCCTGCTGTTGGATTTAAGGCGGGATGAGGGAATAGGAACTTGGTGTGGTCTGCTTGTGTTGTTGTAGATCGCGTGGACCCACCTCAGACCTGGGCAGAATTAAACAGAAGTTCTCCACGCGATGCGCTGTGTGTTACCAGGTGCAGTCTTGGTGTACAGTTCCTTTAGAAACGCCATTTCTATGTCTGTCTTCCAAAGCGGCCACGAAGGCCTTGACAGCTAGGACAGGATGTAGGCGTTGTGCACTTTGGTTCCTGGCTAGGTATCCTCCCATCGCATTGTGGCTAATGTTGATGAAACTGTCTATAAAAAGAAGCTGAAAATGAGGTAGTATGCAAGTCTATAAAGGTGTCACTTTTCCCAGATATTTTAAATAGAGAGGATAACCTTATGAACCCAATCGATAGCCCAGTTGGAGAGGAGGAGGGCAGAACAAAACAGCGCTGCAGCCTTTCTGTGTCATGGCACACAGGAAGGGAGCATCTCTGTCCAGTACGGTGGAGTCAGTGGCCCCGATCACCCCCAGCCGGAGAAGACCAGAGTCTGAGCTCAGCCCCCTCGGCCACTGCATGGCCACTCCAGTTGGGGAGAGGGGAGATATCCATGGTGTATTCATAACCCAATTGCGGCCCACCAGGTGTACCAGTTGGAATGGTTGCGCCTGGAAGATTCTGTGAAGAGAAAAGCCAGAGGTACACCAGAGATGACACTTCAAAATCAGTTTTCCATGTGCCGGTCGGTTTTTATTTGTTCTGTAGGAATCACTGTCGTCAGTGGAGTCCGGTCCCCGACACCCTTAAATCGGGAAGCATCAGGGAATTGATGCTCAGCCCAATGAGATGACTGTTCAGAATTGAGGGTTTACATCTCCCCCCAACTCTCTGCCAACCCCTTGGGTGCTGTATGATCACATAGGGACTGACTGATGATGACAGATGAACCGCCTGCCTAAGCACCTTCCACAGGTGGGGATTTAGAATACGAAAAGGTGACGATGCATCCGTGTGGCTGGGCTGGAGGAGAGAACTTCGGGAAAATCCCACAATTAAGACCCTAAGTCTAGGGGCGCCTGGGTGGCTCAGTGGGTTAAAGCCTCTGCCTTCGGCTCAGGTCATGATCCCAGGGTCCTGGGATCTGAGCCCCGCATCGGGCTCTCCGCTCATCAGGGAGCCTGCTTCCTCCTCTCTCTCTGCCTGCCTCTCTGCCTACTTGAGATCTCTGTCTGTCAAATAAATAAATCTTTAAAAAAAAAAAAAAAGACCCTAAGTCTAATATAAGACTTGTTTTTGCAGGGAGTTGGCTCAGAAAGTACATGGTAGCTCTTAAGGCAGTACCTCCGATTGCTACGTGCCTGAAATACCCAGGACAGGTTGGGGGGGTGGGGGGTAGTGGTAACAGCAATTTCTGCAGTCATGAGGACTGAACACATAGTAGCAGAAACCTGAGTCACTGAATCTTGTGTATTACCTGATATGAATGTGGGGTTCAAAACGGTGGATTTACCACGTTCTGACTACTAAAGGGATGTGCCAGATAGTAGTTGCTGAGTTTGTTTTTCCTGCCCATGTTTTTGAAAACTGATCAGTTGTTTTCATTTTTTTTTTCTTTTTTTTTGGTTGAATGAAACTGACACCTGCCTAAATGCCACTGCCTCCGAAAAAAAAGTCACAGCTTCAAAGAAAGAAGCCAGTTGACTAGCATACTTATCAAATTAATTTTTCCCTTATGCTTATTTTAAGATGATTAGAACATTGCTTCTGATCTTAATCCTGAACTGTTTTTCTTTTGTGTGGTAAGACCTTAGTCAAGGTTTCCTTTGCGTTCTGTTAAACTGTGATTTCTGAGATGGGTTGGTTTCTTTATAAAGGGCCAGACCTGACACAGGGTAGTAAGGTAAGCATTACTGGCATGCTGAAAATTTCACTCTTTGTGATGCAGAAACTAGCCTACACAGGGCTAAAGGCAAAGAGGTTGGCCTCTTTGTAAAGGATGCTGCTAGAGTCTACCCGGAGGGCTCTCACTGGGACAGTGGATGTGTGTGGCTCCAATAAAGAGACATTACCCCTCCATTTGGGAGTGTGGGATTCTGCTTCCACTCTGGTTCCAAATCATTTCTGTCCAAATTAAGAAGGTGGTGTTTGTGTAGTAAACTTGTTTCCGTGAGCACTAGCATCCTTATCTAATGGCAGGGAACGCTTTTGGGGGGTAGGATAAGAAGAAGGTGCCTTGGGGGAATCTCTCCAGGTCCCTACCACACTAGCTTTGGGCTTCAGGGTGGGGTGCAAAGCTCTGGTGCTGTGTGCCTGACTGGTGCTCTGTGCCGGAGGATTTCTGTGTCAGGAGTCTGCAAATCCAGCTGACAGTGTATTCTACTACTTTCTAATTAAATCTGCAAAGTGTTGACATCCTTCTTACTTATCGATAAGGAGAGGGGAGGCAGGCAGCCTGAAAAATGAAAAAGAAGTCAGTTTTGAAAATGTGAAATCTACAAGCAGCAATTTTCCTTTTCTGTCTGTGAAAATAGCATCGGGAAGTTCAGCACACGGGCAGGATCTCATGGGCGTAGCTTTCATTGCCTCTTTTTACTCTCCTCCCCAACAGTTCCCACTTAATAGCAGCTTCCGCGTATGTGTCCGATGGCCCTGTGTTGTGTGCCACTTTGCCTACTGTAACAGCACCGTGTAAAAAGTTTATCCCAAGGAGTCATCAATAGTTTAGAAAAAGATTGTTTTGCCAAACTGTGCCAGGATGTTAGGAAATAACTTTTGAACATACCTACTAGAATGCAGTACTTTCCTTCTTTCTCTTTTCCACAAACAGCAAACGAGAAAGGGAGACTGTTGAAACATACCTAAGCCTGTCAAAGGAGAAGGCAACTCAAGATTACCCCAGGCACCCAGGCATTACCCTAGGAGGGCATTTGGGTAGTCCCCAACGAGCGTTAGATCCTAAAGCCAGGGGGGAGCTTCTTGAGTAGGGAAGAGAACTTTGGTGGATTTTGACATTGAGTGAGCTTTAAGCAACCATTATGCTGAATGGTTTTCATGGAGTTTATGACTGCTTTTGTGAAATAATCATGGGACAGAGCACCTGGATGGTGTATCTGGGGCACAAGGAAGGAAACCATTGACTCTGGAAGGAAATTTTCCATTTTCCTTGGGAAGGAATACACTGTCTCTAATTATAGAAAGAGGAAAGAGTTAGCAATTTAAACAATTTACATAACAAATTAATAGCACAATAATTATCGATTTGCTTATTTAAAATGGGCCAGAAATGCCTACTTTTTTGCGTGGAAGATCATTTCGTTGCATGTACTAAAATAGAATAATGCCATACAGAAAAGCAGTAAAAATGAAATAAGACTTTTGAAAACATATTAATACATAAAATATTTATTACAGAGTCTCAGTAGTGTTTGCATTTAATCATTTTTATTGTATATCAGGGGTTAGTCACTTCATTCTGAATTCTGAAAAATGAACACGAGATGTTTTGCAAGCACTGCTTTTTCTAGAGTGCACTCTCACTGGGATTTACTGAGGAAATACTTATTTGTTGAGAGGTGGAGGCGCGGGTCTATAAGCACATTACAGATGCTTCCCACAATGGCACTAAAATGATCAAGGGAAATGAGGAGCAAGCCAGGCGGGGTTGCTTCATTGGAATGGATCCTTACCTCTTTGTTAAGCAGAGTGTGGAGGAGTTGGAGAAACTTCCTCAGGGCAACAGAGAGGCAGTGCCTCTCTTCTAGCTCTGTGCTTAGAAAACTACAGTATTCTCTTGGGTCTTGGGGACACCAGTCTTTGTACTAGCATAGGTTTTCCGTTGCATGATCTCTCTGTGACATAGGCATATATATATATATATATATATATATATATATATATATATATATATATATTTTTTTTTTTTTTTTTTTGTCTCCAAAGCATGTGTATATGGTTGTTCAAGTTTTGGGCCAAGAGTTGGGGCACTTGTGATGTAGATACTTAACAAACAAGAGCTCGCTGACTGAATGAGGATGTATTTCGAGTGGAGTCAGTGGAGGGCCATATAGAAAGTGGATCTTCCTGCGTAGGTTTCTTGTGTCAGACAGTCCCTAAGGACCAGGGTGTGGCCTATTCTCCGCCCATTCCAATAACAGACCGATTAGAGAAATACGAGTTCACTAAATCCAGGAAGGTGCCAGAGCCTGCTTTCTGAGAGGACTGGATGGCCTTGGATGGTGGTGCTTGGAACTGGGTCCAGAGATTCCTTAAACCTTAGCCATCTGGCGAAATTGGGAGCACTGGGCAGATGGTTAGCTGGAGTTTGGCATCAACTACTGAGAGTGTTTAAGTCTGTGTAAAAAAAATAAAGGCGGGGGGACTGAGAAATGGTCATACCTTCCAACCTGTTCCTTGTTGGAAACTCATCTGCCACCCACATATTAATCTCCAGGAAAGTGTTTTTTTTTTGTTTTTGTTTTTGTTTTTTTTTTTTAAGATTTTATTTATTTATTTGACAGAGAGAGAGAGATCACAAGTAGGCAGAGAGGCAGGCAGAGAGAGAGGAGGAAGCAGGCTCCCTGCGGAGCAGAGAGCCCGATGCGGGGCTCGATCCCAGGACCCTGAGATCATGACCTGAGCCGAAGGCAGCGGCTTAATCCACTGAGCCACCCAGGCGCCCCCAGGAAAGTGTTTTTTAACGGTTTTATTTATTTATTTGACTGAGACACAGAGAGAGGCAGAAACAAGCAGAGGGAGTGGGAGAGGAGAACCAGGCTTCCCGCTGAGCAGGGAGCCCAATGCGGGGCTCTATCCCAGGATCCTGAGATCATGACCCAAGCTGAAGGCAGATGTTTAACAACTGAACCACCCAGGCGCCCCTCCAGGAAAGGTTTGAACTGGGATTCTCCAGCTGGACCATCTCATGTAGGCTGCAGGAGAGATTAGCAGGGTCAGGCCCCAGGCACCAGAACTATCTTGCATAATCACGGAAACTTCCTGAGGTTCATGTTATGTTGACAAATGATGACGATTCCTTGTTTGTGGGTGCACTAGCTGGATGGCATCCTGGGCTGTGGAGATCTTTTCAGATAATCTGAAGCTGACTGAGTAGTATGGGTTGAGAAATGGCAGCAGGAGAGAATTCCCAAGACCGATCTGATACCCAGTGCTCGAAATCTCATACAGAGGTCACTGTAGAAGTGTGGGGGTTCTGGTGTGAGCATGTGTTCTAGAGACACCTGCACTGCCCAGGAACCATCATGGAATTTCAGATCTGAAAGGAACCTAAATGCATGAAAGCTCTTATTTGAACCACATGACAGGCTGCATGATAAAGAAAAAGTGATCTTGGTCCACAATTAGTTAAAGGAAAATATTAATATTCCCAGGAAGTGTTTAGATCTGAATTCTGTTTCTGGGGCAGCTGAATTTTCCTTACTTCAGAAATTCTGAAGGAAAGTGGTTTTAGTATATATGGTGTCGGCCATTCTTGGAGGACATGATGAGTTTGGGGAACACTTTAAGCCTGCTATCCCTTTTCTGGTTTCGGATTTTCTTCAACTCTGTCTAGGATAACTAGAGTCCAGAGATCACTAATTTGTCACATCACTACTCTAACAATTTAAGAACAGTTGGAAAATAGGAGAGACAGCTAACTTACTTGCAAATAAAGCTTTGCAGGGTTAGGAATCTAGTATTTAAGCACACAAATCAGTTCTATTTACTTTTGTGGCCTTTGAAATGCTGTGATTTTATTACCTAGCCAGATGTCCAAGGTCTGGAGAGGAGAGATCTGGGAGGGGCAGGAGCAGAGTGGCCAGAACAGCTGGAAAAGGGCTAAGGACTACATCACTGGTACAGATTCTTCAACTCTGTCATTCTCATTACAATTTTGGACACACAGAGGAGCAAATCCGGTCACTTTGTAACAAATACCCAGCTTAGGCATGCATTAGCGTGGCAGGTCTGAATAAAGCTTTCCACACCTGTAGTTCTCATGCATTATTTATGCTGGTATCTCGGCTCTTACTCCTCTTAAAACTCACTCGGTCTCAAAGAGTAAAGAGTGCTCAGGAAATCCTCAGCTCGTGGCCTAGTGCACTTAGAGGATATCACCTGCCAATTTGCGAACTGTGATAACTGCGGCAATATTCTTGGGTAGCTTGTTTTCAAGGCATCTTTAATGGGAGGAGAGGATATAAGGAGGCTATTAGCCTTGGCTGTGCTAATTTTAGAGTGCTGTCAGTGATCCGCCACACAGATGCCCCCTGCTGATTTCTTCCTTGATTAGCCTGTTCTAATGTTCTTGCCTGGGTGCATCTGTGTTGCAGTGGAGAATTAAAATTCATAATCTCTGCTTGGGATCCCGAGGCTGTGCTATCCTGGAGCCCAGACGCCTTTTGTTTCCTAGCTTTGCCACTGGAAACAAATTTCCTGGCAGTTTGGCTGATGGTTGGATGAGCAGCATGAAGTGAGAAAGAAAATGCTGGGGATGGAGGGTGGTCAGTTACAATTTGTCTGATTCCGAGGGTGAGGCTCCAGCTGCTTTGTCGATTACAAAGGCCAACAGCCCCTGACTCCTTGTCCTGAATCAGGAAACTGGGGAGAGCGAGGAAAACCTCACTCTAAGCCACAAGACAAACTGAATTAGATCCCTGAAGTCATGTTAGCTGTGATCCCAGCCATTGTCTTCAGGAAAGCAGCTGATGCTCCCTCCACCAGCCCCACTGCTTTCTACCGCTGTGTTCGCATGTGTTTGGCATGGGGCTGGCATGGAGCTGGCATGTGAGTTTTACTAACTAAAAGTAAATACTTAATTTCAAGTATGAAGACACATATCTTAGAGTTCCCAGGTACAGTGACTCAAACAACATGATGGAAACTAGAAAAGTTACCAGGCTTGGAAAAAACTGGAGGAGGTGACCAGCTGGTTGAGTAACTTGGCCTTTGGCATGTTCCATAAGCATTATTCTAAGAAAGGAGAGAGTGTCGGGAGAGAGTGGTGGCAGGGAAGAGACACCTGAGTGACATAAAGGTGTATCCTAGTGGTGGCCTGCATTCAGAAACCAATAGTACACATAAATGCAAGCTTCAGACCGCCCCCCTCCCACCCAAGGTGATGAGGATTCAGAGAAAGGACTCCATAGGTCCCAGACCTGGAGGAACTGTCTTGCTAATAAATAGGTTATCAAGGTAGAGCATCAGATAATAGGGGAATAAGATAGAACACTTCATCTTCTATAGGGATGGGATGGCTGGAGTTCAGCTTACGATCTAGATTGGAAGATCCTTGAGGGTAAATACCAGACAATATATAAAGTAGGTTCTAAGTAAATATTTGTTGAAAAGGGGAATGAACTTGAACGGCATTTCTTGATGCTAAAAACAGATTCCACGTAGTCTATCAGCAAGTGAAATTGAATGCTTATTTGTTAGTGTGTTGACTGAGCTTCCCAGCCCTCCCCCCAATCCTCTCTCCCCCTCCATGACTGATGGGCAACTTTAGTCACGTGGGAACAAGGCTGAGCCAGGTTGGGGGAGGGGTTGGCTCATGTCTAATCAAGTTGTTCTTGTTGGTTGGCAAAGAAATATACAGACAACACAGGTTACCCCAGCACACTACTGACTGTCAAAGATGGACGACTTTTCTGTTTGTAAACTCAGCGAATTTATACTTCAATTTTTTTCCTCGGAACATTTGAGGAAACAGTCCAAAGTATGTGCAACATAACCTGATGTGATAAAAACAGCTGACAGCATTGGCCATTGCAGTCAGTGTGGATGGGCCGGTCCGTTCTTGTCAGCTCTCATGCGGGGATGGTGTTTTTTTGTGAGGATGATGGCATTTATGATGTTTGCCTTGGGAAGGTCTGTGAATCTTGCTTTATGAGTCTGTGCTTTGAGTCACATTTAATCACAATCATTTTTCCTACAAATACCAACTATAGAGTTCAGCCTGGAGCACTACTTAAGTAATGTGGATTTTGAAACACTGGTTTTATTTTATAAACAGTAATGAATCAAAAGAGCAATATTCAACCCTTCTTCTTTTTTAAATCTGTCCAAGCTGCTAATAAGTTTTTGCACCAGAAGTTTTGTAAAAATATTGAACCTCTAGACTTTGGATGCTGAAATTTTAAAAAGCCCTGCCTTAAAGTATTTTCACACTCGAAGTGATACTCATTTGTGTTGTATGAAATATTTATGAGGCAAATCAAATTACTGTGTGATCACTAATGTGTCCTTTGAGGGTGTGGAGTGGGTTTTGAGTGTGTGTGCAGACATGTGAGTGTGCAGAATTCTGTCACAGGATGAATTTACAGCAGCACATTGTCTCTGGGTAGGACCGCACTGCTATCTGAGACAGAATCACATAGGATGCTGCCGAAAATAGTTCCCTCAGCCACCTCATCCCAGTCAGAATTTCTAGAGTCAGGGAACCTCTATTTTAAATAAGCACGTGCCTACCTCCCATGATTCTGATACACAAGGGGTACAAGGCTAAATCGTGATTTTTTTAAAAAAAATTTCTTGATAATATGGGATCAGCACCAAGTGAATAGGAAGTGAGAGGGAAAGGTCTTCAGGGATGATGCTTGGGGTGCTGAGAAACTTTATAGACGGTATGGCATTTGGATTTTTCTTGGTGCTGAAGCAGAAGAAGGACATTCTATGCATAAAGAACAGCTTAAAAGGTAAGGTTTAAAAGAAAGTACATAGATCTGCTCCTTCAAGAATAGAGGCTTTGTTTGACCTAGGGCAGTAGAAGATACTTGGGTAGATAAAATGAAGTAACATGTAACAAGGGGCTTCTGAGAGAGATTGACTTGTGTTGAGGTGGTGGGCAGGAAGGAGATTGAGTTGTAACACCACTAGGATTAACATGCCCTGCTTTGGCCCTAGAGATTTCCTTCTTCTTTCCCACCTGCCAGAAAATGACTTAGGTTTGGCCCCTCAGAATTTGGGACTAGAAAAACTAACCTCTTGATTACAGGAGGAGAACAATCTAAGAGAAATACATTTGTTTTCGTACTGTTTGTTTAGTACAAATAGATCTGGACAGAGATTAGGGCGTCTAGATACCCTCTTTCCCATACAAAGACCTCTTTGTTTCTGCTGTTCTCTGGTGTGAACCTAATCTTAGAGGAACATAGCGATTGCACTGTAAAGTGCATTTTTACAAATACCCATGTGAGATTCACACTGTGCAAGGGTATCGCGTTTAAGGTCTGTCGGGTCAGCTCTTCCAACCTTCCTCTTATCCCATTCTCTACAGCCAGCCAGCCCAGTTATGAGAACTGAGAACGGAATTTTAGTAAATCGCATTTCCATCCCTCTCCTGGCATCTGATGCTCAAATGAACCCTGTGAGATAAATGAAATCAACGGCTTTGTCAGCGCATATAAGCTGAGAACCTGAGTGGGGGAGAAACTAGGCCATGTGCTCCCGGTCCTGCTAAGCTAAAATAGGGAGGAGTCAGGCCAGTGATTCCTAGTCATTCCTCGGGATTCCCAGGCCAGCGCTTCTCCACTTTACACTCCATGCCTCCTTGGGACGGACCTGCTGACTTCTTTTCTGGAACTCTAGGAATATCCTGTCCTTGACACAAGTGTAAAGCTTGTGGACTGTTGGAAACAATGGCGATTGTGTTTCTAGTCAGAGATTTCTCACAAAATTCAGAGTTAGAACATCTTTGGACTTTTGTCATAGGCTGCTCACATCACAGCATAGTGCCCTAGCCCTTTGTTCGTACGCAACTGCTGTGAAGTCGTCTGCAGTCTCATCCTCAGCCCAGAAAGGATTGCATCTTGTTGCGTTGTAATTCTGTACTTGTTGGCCTATTCCCTGTGCTAGAGGTGGAGTAAACCGCTTCGGGTCTTCTCTAAACCCTCAATCCTCACCCCCCTGGCCAGAGGAAGTAACCAGTATGTACTGTTTAAATGAAAACAAGTGCATGATTTTGTGGTTCAATGAAAGATAGTTCAAAAGATACATACTGGACTCCAGGAACCCAGACGGCATCACTGGTTCTTCTCCTCTCTGTTGCACCCTCAATTCTCGGCTGGAGACCTGGCCCAGAGTACGCTCGCTTGGTATTTGTTCATGAGCACAAGGAGAAAGGTCAGCAAGGACTGCCACAAGTAGGAAGAACTTGATTCAAACCCTGAACCTGGAAGAATAAATAGGACCTTTGAAGGGCACTGAGCAGTAAAGGCATTCAAAGGATGGTAATTGCTTGAAGCAGAAGATTTGGGGGAAATGAGGAGTTTGTCTTTATAGGAATTGATCCATTATTTTTTGCCTTTTTGGTAGGTATGTTTCTAGTGCAGATGAGAAAATCCCATAAGCTTTTTTTTTTTTTTTTTAAATTTTTCATTAAAGGAAGAAAATTATATCCATAAAAGTTTTGAACTGTCTTTGTTGACTGCAAGGGGCAATTATTTGATAAGTATGAAGTATGTTGTGTTCTGGTGTCATTAATAGACAAGCAGTATGTTGGTTGATTATCTCCTGATGAAGGATGCTTAGATGCTCACAGCCTGCAAGGACATTTTTGGGATCTGACATCATTAAGAGCCGAGGAAGTTGAGGAAGTTCCCATTCTCAAGCAAAGCCAGGAGGAGCTGTGAAAGAGATAAATTTTGGAACAGAAACCAGAAAGAGTCGATATTCGATCTCTGTGTTTTTCCTGGTGATTTTCATCAGATGAAACCCATTACATGAGTTATTTTAACTAGGGAGCAATTGTGATGGTTCCTTGCACTGCTATGAACTGGGCTGTCGTAAGTGTGCTCTCATTGGGGGTTAGGGCATCTTATCAGGAATCCCATCACATTTCATGACCAGTGCCCCCAGACAGTAAGAGTGACCTTTGAGTTTGCAGTTGAATGGAAGGTAGCACTTATCATTTGGGCTTTCTGGACTTAAGAAGAATTCACAGAAGTGCTAATTCAAATACATCGTGTTTTTGAAACACTCTCACACTCCCACTAAACAATGGCGCTGACGATGGGCTCGGAGATGGGTTTTAAATCTGATGAACACGACATGCAGGCAAGCCTGACTTTTGTGCAGTGGCATCGCTAATTCCTCTAGGGCTGGTGCATTTATATGAGAGTTCACCAGACCACATAGACTTAATTATGAGGTGAAATAACACTCGTGATTTTATTTGCATCTGTGCTGGTAGCAGAATAGGAAATCCAAATTATGGGAAGAATGGTCAGGCTGCCCACAGCAATGTTATGGTGAAAATGAAACTCAGAAATGCTGAAATAACAAATGTGCAAAAAAAAAAAAAATAGAATTCATCTGATGCTCCCTCTAAGTTTTAATCCATGGGAGAACCTAGGAGATAGAAACATATCTGAAATACTTTAAAGAAAATGACTAACTTGAGTTAAGCTTCCTTATGTTTAATGTTTAAATTTTAATTTTGAATTTTAATGTTTAAAATTTTTTAAATATTTATTTTAGAAATCCATGGAATATGATCTTCGGGATTATAAAGAAAATTTAAAGAGTAATAATGGTTGTCATGAGTATATTTAGTACATTATGCTACTGACATATTGTCACTTTAAGGCGTGGAGGTGAATACATAGGTCTTTGTTAGTAATGGCTACCATTTACTGAACAGCCACAGTTTAGCAGATACTATTTTCGGTGTTCACAGGTATTAACTAGATTTTCCAGCAAGTATGTGAATTAGATATTAACCCCATTTTATTGATACATAGAGATGTCAAGTGACGTGTCCTAGGTCACACGGCTAGTGAGTACAGGAGTTGAGATTTAAACCTGGGCAGTCTCCAGTTCCTGTGTTTAATTAGGGTATAATTAACATACAGTGTTACATTAGTTTCAGGTGTACAATATAGTGACTCAACAATTCTGTACATAACTCCGTGCTCATCATGGTAAGTGTACTCTTACTCCCCACGAACTATTTCACCTGTCCCCACACCAACCTCCCCTCTGGTAACCATGTGTTTGTTCTCTGTCGGTTTGCCTCTTTTTTCTTTATTCATTTGGTTTGTTTCTTGAATTCCACGTCTGGGTGAAATCATGTGGTATTTGTCTTTCTCGGACATGTTTCACTTAACATTGCATTTTCTACATCCGTCTATGTTGTTGCCAATGATGGGATTGAAATTTTGTATGGCTGAGTAATATTCCGTTATGTGTATGCTGCATCTTCTTTATCCATTGTCTGGGACACTGCGGTTACTTCCATAGTTTGGCTACTTTAAATGATGCTTCAATAAATATCGGGTAGATCCTTTTGAATTAGTATTTTTGTATTCTTTGGGTTAATAGCCAGTAGTGGAATTACTGGATCATAGGATAATTCTATTTTTAACTTTTTGAGGAACCTCTGTAGTATTTTCCATACTACTGCGCTAGCTTGCATTCCCACCAACAGTGTGCCAAGAGTTCCTTTTGCTCCACATCCTTGCCAGCACTTGCTTCTTGGTTCCTATGCTTTAAAGCACTAAAATATATTGCTCTGTGTCTGCAGTTGAGAGTATAATCTTTGTAGTACACAACCTCTACTTCCAGATTTATTCAAAAGGCAAGGGCAGGGGCGCCTGGGTGGCTCAGTTGGTTAAGCATCTGCCTTCGGCTCAGGTCATGATCCCAGGGCCCTGGGTCTCCCTGCTCAGGGGAGAGCCTACTTCTCCCTCTGCCTCTGCTGCTCCCCCTGCATGTGCTTGCTCTCTCTCTGTCAAATGAATAAATAAAATCTTTAAAAAAAAAAAAAAAGAAGGCAAGTGCATAGTCAGTAGATGATGACTCCAAAGGATTCTGTAATTTCAGTATCTGCCTCAAAGGCAGCCAAGATTAAGCTTGTAAAAGTTTTTAAAGAAGGAGACCATTACTCAAGTTGCTCTGATGTCTTGCTCAGCTACATAAGTGAACCAAAACTTAAATCAGTCAATATACTCGAATATGAGAAAACGGTATTTGAGAACAGCCATTTACAAACCGCTAACTGGACTTGGCCAAATAAAGGAATTGCTTAAGTTATAAGCAGTCAAATAATATCTTTGCTCTGTTAACCACATCTTCACTATAAAAACCTTGCCCCTAGTTGTTGTTGTTGGAGTGCTCCTAACCACTTTTGGTTTGATGCTGCCTGATTTCGGTTGATGTTTGTTCAAATAATCTTTTCAAAAGTTTTAATTTGCCTCAGTTTACCTTTTATCAGGCTGCAGCAATGGCTTTGGTTTCATTACTTGCAGAAATCAGCAAATTATGTCTCAACATTCAGTGATCAAATTCATGGCCTTAGTGTTAATCGATAGGCTGGTTTGTATGCTTAAAATTCAATATTGATATTTACAAACAGACACACTGGCTTTGATTAATTGCTGAATTTAATTCAGCATAGAGTGCTTCTGATTCTGTAATCAGCATTGCTGATTTAATAATCAAGTACTCTTGTTTCCCAGATAATGATATTCAGTACCCAAAATGACAATTTCAAGATTGATACATTTCTTTTCAGTTGAACTATAAAGTTGTTCAAAAAGAGAGTCCCTCCTGTCTCTTGCTGTCTCTTCCTTTTTTTCCACTTTCTTCACAAAAATTGTATTAAATGCTTGCCATGTGCCGGAGCTGTACAAAATGATAGGGCTACAACAACGAACATGAACGGGAACGTTGCAGCCTCTCCCCTGTGTTGTAAGTTCTGTGAAGATTACAGAACAGCAAGAAAGGACATCTTCCTAAACAGCTGGGTTGAAAATGTTTTATAGAAATAAGAAAATTTTAACTCTTTATGTAACCATATACATAATCCTACATCCAGTTTAATGAGAGACATTATGGTGATATCAGTTTAAATTTGTAAAAAGTATGAATCAGAAATGCTTTCTTTATATTTATTTTATATAGTAAGTACATGTCATGGCTTAGCAGTTGTGCTGCTCTCACAGAAATAACATGGGCTAGGTGACCTAAGACCATAACTTTACGTCTCGGGGTTCTAGAGTTTGGCAGTCTAGGCTGATTGTGTCCACATGGTCACATTCTGGAGAGGGCCCTTTTCTTGATTGTGTCTCCTTACATGATGGAGGGAGAGAGGAATGATCCTCGTGTTTTTTCTTATAAGGGCACTAATCCCCTTACAACCCCATGAGGTTGAGCCCTCAGGACCCAATTACTGCTCAAAGGCCCCACCTCCAAATGCCCTCACTTTGAAGGTTAGGGCTTCACCATAGGGATTTGAGAGAACGTGCACATTCAATCCGTGGCATGCTCCATACTGTTTCTACCCGGAGATCTGCCGAGTACGCTCAAATGTACGCTTACTGAAGTAATAAGCGTGTTTGCCACCTGGTTAGGCAAAGATATTTATTGAATATCTACTATGTGCCAGGCCCAGCCTGGGTGCTTACAGCAGTGAGCAAGGTGTAACTCCGGTCCTTCTGGACAAGACGCTATAGTGGGATACCATCATCTGAAAGGGGTTACAGTTTTCCTTACCTAGCTTGCTTATGTTACAAAGACATTTTGCCTAGTTCAGGTTGATTGACTGAAAATTTAGAATGAGTAGTTTTGCTAGATTCAAAATTTATATGACTCTTTTAATAATATAGATTTTTAGGAGCACCTGGGTGGCTCAGTGGGTTAAAGCCTCTGCCTTCGGCTCAGGTCATGATCCCGGGGTCCTGGGATCGAGCCCCGCATCGGGCTCTCTGCTCAGCGGGGAGCCTGCTTCCCCACCGTCCCACCAGCCTGCCTCTTTGCCTGCTTGTGATCTCTGTCTGTCAAATAAATAAATAAAATCTTTTTTAAAAAATGGGCTTCTAATCTGGAGATAAGGTTAAAGATTTTTTTTAAAGAATTCTTAAACCATAGCCCAAAACAGAGAAATCTAGGGGGTTATCTTTATAATTAACTTTCTGTGCTTTGAATAGAAAAAATTGGAGTCTTTGCATATAAATACTATATTATAAATGTTTAACTCATTTTCCTTTCCTTACATGTTGTAGTCTACCAGTTAAAGGGATTACCTACTTTTAAATATGCAGAGCAAGAAAAATGATAGATAATGAAGTTTACCATGATGAAATATATTAATTCCATAGTACAAAAATTATCTGTATTTTAAAAAAAGCAAAAATCAAAACAAAAAAACGGCTGGGCTCAAGTCCTGCAATAAAATCAGTTTTCTCTGGGAGTTAAGCTCCATGCAGGCCTAATTCATAGTAGTGTAAATTGTAGTATAAATATAAATTTAGTGAACTAATATTTACTGAATAAGTGGCCTTTTTTCTTATATTGAGTGACACACGTGGAAACTTTGAGTTTGCTCTTCTTAACCAATGTCTGCATGTAAAAGTAATAATAATTAACGTCATTGATTGTTTATTTTTGCCAGTTACTCATTTCCTATTCTGACAGCAATTCTACAAAGTATTAATATCTTCATTTGCAGGTGAGGAAACCAAGGCAGTTAAAAACTGCCCAAAGTTGGTGCCTGGGTGGCTCAGTGGGTTAAAGCCTCTCCCTTCAGCTCAGGTCATGGTCCCAGGGTCCTGGGATCAAGTCCCACATCGGGCTCTCTGCTTGGCAGGGAGCCTGCTTCCTCCTCTCTCTCTCTACCTGCCTCTCTGCCTACTGTAATATCTGTCAAATAAATAAATAAATAAAATATTTAAAAAAAAAAAACTGCCCAAAGTTGTGTTCTTATAACAGCTCAGGAGGAGAACCAGTGTATCCACGGCATCAGAGCTGGTGCCTTGCTCACATGCTAGGCTTTACCTTGGCGAGGCAAGATGGCGGGCCCAGTGATAGCTTGGGTTGCACGAAGAGCCCAAGAATACTCCAGCAGTGGCCTGCAGGGGAGCAAAGTTGATGGAGTAGCCTGTAATCGTTGACAGTTCCTTCCAATGCCATGATGTTCTTGTCTGCTCCTGGTATTGCTGCAGAAGATACGACACCTATGACAAGAAGAAACACCACATGGTATCAAATGACTTGACATATAGGAACTTTGATTTACACAGACAGATCGTTTCCAAATACATCTGTTATGAACAGACAGGTGGATATGATTCATATATAGAAGTGACTTCTTGGGGTGCCTGTGTGGCTCCGTCGGGTAAGCGTCAGACTCTTGGTTTCAGCTCTGGTCATGATCTCGGGCTTATGAGATTGAGCCCTGCGCTGGGCTCCATGCTCACTGTGGAGTCTGCCTGAGGTTCTTCTCTCCTTCTCCCTCTTTCCCTCTCCTTGCTCGTGCATGCTCGCTCTCTAAGTAAATAAATAAAATCCTAAAATACACACACACACACACACACACACACACACACTCTGACTTCTTGAGTGCTTTGCGCAGTGGCTGTTGACAGCTAAGGTGAGCTTAGTTGTCAGTAACAACGCAGGAAAGAAAGGCGTTTCTGAGCACAGCCACGATGACATCATTGTCAATAGCAAACAATTAAGTGTCTTTAGGAAGTACGTTTTCTATGAGTCACTCCCATCCTGAAGTTCATTCACTCCAAGATCATCCTGTTTTTATTTTTGTAGTGTGACTGGATATTTAAGGAGGATCTTTGGTGACCTGGCAGTATGATCCCAGCCCAGACCATCTTGAGCATATCTTGACATGACCCTGAACTAGTCATGAGAAGCCAGTGTGATTCAACATTTTCAGACTTTTTTTTCCCACCCCCCAGCAAGACTTTTTTTTTTTTTTTTTTTAGACTTTATTTTTTAGAGAACTTTCAGATTTACAGCAAAATTGAAAGGAAGGTATGGAGTTTTTCCATTGACCCCCTGTCCCAACACATGCATAGCCTCCCTCATTATAAACATCCCTCACCAGTGTGGCACAGGGGTTATGAATGATGAACCCACACTGACACATCGTAATCACCAACGTCCACAGTTCACTTCAGGGTTCATTCTTGAGGTAGTACATTCTGAGGGTTTGGACAGTATAATGACAGATAGCTATCTTTATGATGTCATAGACATCATATGAAATATGAATATGAAAATAACTGACCTAAAAATCCTATGCTCTGCCTCTTCGTCCTCCCACCCCACCCCAGGCCACCACTGATCTTATTACTGCCTTCATTGTTTTGCCTTTTCCAGAATGTCTTTTACTTGGAATCATACAGTCGGTAGCGTTTTCAGATGGGCTGCTTTCACTTAGCAATGTGCGTTGTTGTTAGCACTGGGTGTTACTTCATGGTCTGGCTATGCCACGGTTTATTCCTTCACTTACTGAAGGACGTCTCGGCTACTTCCACAGGAGAGATTTATGTTCATCAAAATGTTCTTCTCTGGGGCGCCTGGGTGGCTCAGTGGGTTGGGCCTCTGCCTTCGGCTCGGGTCATGATATCGGGGTCCTGGGATCGAGTCCCGCATCGGGCTCCCTGCTCGGCAGGGAGCCTGCTTCCTCCTCTCTCTCTCTGCCTGCCTCTCTGCCTACTTGTGATCTCTCTCTGTCAAATAAATAAATAAAAATCTAAAAAAAAAAAAAAAAAAGAAAAAGAAAAGATGGACATGCCAGGTAGCAGTCTTTAAAAAAAAAAAAAAATGTTCTTCTCTGGCAGATCTACCTCATGTACTGTCTCATTTGATCTGTAGGCATGTATTTTGCGCCTCAAAGCCAGCTTCTTTGGCTTTGGAGTCACACAGACTTAAGAGGGAATCCGAGCCTTGCAACTGACAGGCTATTTCAGGGTCAGAGAGAAGGATGTACCTATGGGAAGACTGAGAGGAAGAAGACCAAAGTCTTCTCCAGAAACCAGAACGCCCTTTTGGAGGTGGAAAGGAAAAGTAGATTCCCCGGCTTCCAAAGTTCCAAGCTGTTAACTGGACCTGAAGACGGCTTCCTCCAGAAATTGGGAAAGATTATTCATATGATAACTCTGTGCTTAGAGTTAATAAAATTTATTTTGGTCAGATGGGGACCTACCTAGGCATTCCTTCTGTGGGAAAAAAAAAAGAGAGAAAACCTAACATACGAACTTAGGTAACAGAATTTTTCATAGGAAAGGAAGTGCTGTGTAAGATTTCAGATTTTATTTCTTGCTCAAGCACTGTTGAGAAGAAAACACGTGGTTTATGACGTGAGTTCTTACAATGGTTAACATTAAATTTTTCTTGACGTCTGATTCAGCTCCTCAATCTGATAGGTGGCTCCACTGATCACAGCAGTTTTTATAAATACGTTTCATGAGCTTCAGCTTACAGCATAGTGACACAGCCATATTAATGATCACAGAATCTTCGCAGAGCCCGGTTGGCATTATAGACTTGGTTTCTAAAATATTTTATGGTATCCTAAGAACTTGCTTGATGCCACAGTAGAAAATACTGCTCAGAAAGTAATAGTGATGCTCATGTGAGAAGTGGCGAGATTGTGTGTGATGTCTGGTTAACAACATTTGGAAATGAACTTTGAGACAGTTTGGTGAACTGGGAAAATGAGTCTGCTTGTTGTTGGTTCATCTTCCAATGGTCACTGAGACAAGAGCTTTAAGAAGGGTTTAAACAAGTAAGCTTTGGTGTATCCTGGTGAGAGGAGTTGGCATTGACTCTGACCATCATGCTGGTTGAGGGCCCAAAGGATGGCAGTGGGGTTTGAGGCTGACTTCACTGCACCACAGTCGGCTGGATGCCAGCCCCATGCCTAGACTTGATGGTTGCTGCCTAAGTGGTTATAACATAATGTGTACTCTGCCTAGGAGAAAACTACTGTTTTTTTCTTTCTCCATCAGTTTTTGGCCCTCTAAACATTTGTACAAGGCCCCGGAGGAGTCACACTATTCACACCATCAACTTTTACCTCTTTTTATCCCATCCGACATAGGAAAAACCAGAGGCCCGAAGAAATTTACATACTCCTGGTCCCATCCAGCTATGACAGGGGTAGAATCGTTTGGTGTCTCTGGGTCCGGCCAGTGTTTACCCCACACTTCCCGTCTTGGGGGAGACAGGGGCATGCCTTGGGTGAAGTGTTGTGGCCATGTTCACTTGTGCTGCTGGTTCTCGAGCAGTGATTGCTTATTTTGACAAAGGTGGTGGGGTGGTGAGCTGCCCCCCAATGCAAGAGGGTTTCTGATGGACCAAGGACAGGGCAGGGATCCTGAAGAGGTTAACCCATGTTCTTGCTGGAATCTAGCTTTGTTATTCCTGCCAACTGCCATTATGAGACTCAACAAGAAATCTCAGTGTTTGCCTAGGATGCAACAAAAATCTCAGAGTAATTCTTTTTAGACAGAATGTATTTCCTCTATTCTAATTTATAACAAGGCCTTTGCAAAATTGGATCACAATGATGATTCTATATTAAGAACTAAATCAATCAATCAGACCAGTCAAGCACACAAACTACAAAAAAATTGATCTGCTTCAACTTTATTTTATTGGAGCATCTGAGAACATTCTTAATTGATTTCACATTCCCTGGATTTAGCATTAGTCTGACCGATAATTTTATTATTTTTTTTATTTTTAAAGATTTTATTTATTTATTTGTCAGAGAGAGATCACAAGTAGACAGAGAGGCAGGCAGAGAGAGAGAGAGGGAAGCAGGCTCGCTGCCGAGCAGAGAGCCCGATGCGGGACTCGATCCCAGGACCCTGAGATCATGACCTGAGCCGAAGGCAGCAGCTTAACCCACTGAGCCAACCAGGCGCCCTGACCAATAATTTTTTTAAGTCTTTGGCTGCGTTTGAGAATACGCATTTAAGAATCGCCCCAATGGTGGAAAAAGAACAAAATGGGATTTCTGTTGTCACAGCTGTCTCCTTAACATCTGACTATGTGAGCGTACAGCACTCTGAACCACTGAAAAAAAGAAGCAGCCAGGAATTCTTCCAGGAAGCCAAATGGAAGCAAGGTTGTGTAGAAAACTGTGCACGCTTTTCAGGAAGGGAGGGTTAGTTCACGATTTCCCACTTAAGTTTTGTAGGCCTGAAAAGACAGAAAGCGAGACTGCTGAATCCCTACTCCTCCCACAGCTTGAACCTTTAGTTCTCTCCAGAATTCAGATCTTCAAGGAACTCTTGATCCTTGCGACGCTGGTGACTTTCATGAAAAAAATGTGGAATCAGACCTTTCCACCCAAATCTCCTGTAAGTTCATTGGCAGTGTCCTTATCCATTTCCGTGGATACATTACTGTTACAGGCTGGCGTTTTGACTTAACAACATAGGAAAAGAAGGATAATTTTGATTTAGATTTTGTTTCAGTTTCTAACACTCTTCAGAATTCTTGGTGATCTCTGGTGCTGAGGTTGAGGGGAAGAGAAAGAAAGAGAATACAAACTTGAATGTCCCAAATCTTAGAGCCCATCACTGGGGACAACCTTCCTCTTTGATTGCTTCCTATTTTTCTTCTGCCCTCGTTCACACTGCATAATTCATACCTTTCCTCCGGTCTCAATGCCTTTCTCCATTTGACACTTTGTATCAATGATTAAACATATAATGTTGGTGTTTTTCAGCTTTTAGCAATTTTGGGGAGAGTTCCTTCTAGATTGCTCCTAAAAGCTCGAGTTAATGATCTCTTAATCATTGTGGTTGTGCTTGTTTGTAGTGACTTTGCACTAAAGGGAAGGTAACTAATGTTTAATGAGACTCTCTGTGTCAGAAACTTTTTTTTTTTTAAGATTTTATTTATTTACTTATTTGACAGAGATCACAAGTAGGCAGAGAGGCAGGCAGAGAGGAGGAAGCAGGCTCCCCGCCGAGCAGAGAGCCCGATGCAAGGTGGGATCCCAGGACCCTGGGAACATGACCCGAGCCCAAGGCAGAGGCCTTAACCCACTGAGCCACCCAGACGCCCCTGTGTCAGAAACTTCTGTGTGAATTCAGTTTATCTTTACAGTAATTCCAAAAATGTAGCAGTAGAGTTTCCCTTTTGGAGATGAAGACCAGATCTGAAGGCTGTGTGACTCGTTCAAGTTCTCAGAGCTGGTGCAAGGTGAAGTAGGGAGCCCCACTTCCCCAGTGCTCTCATGCCTGGTCTCTCGGGGGTAGTCCAGAGTAGCAACAAGACAGCCAGCCAAGCCCACAACCACCAAACGGAAACCTGTAGTGCAAGGAGAACTAAGTCCTAAGGGGAACTAAGCTGGAAACCGCAGTAGATAATGGGGTTTCAGGGGCCCTTGCTTCCTAGTGGCATTGTTTGCTTAGGTGTGATGTTGGGCATCTGGTTTTCTAGCTTTGATTGAAGCAGGAGGTTGGGGAAGATGAAGAGTGGTGTTGCAGTAATGGTGACCTCCAGACTAAGTCTGGAGGTGTAGAAACCCCACCGTCGCTATCATTATCTGTAGTAAATATCTGCCAAGCACTTTTTTCTTGAACGACAGCTCTCTGTTGATGACATGATTTAGAAAGCCTCTGTTTGTCATGAGACACGGTTCAGGAGAAAATGGTGGCCTAAGTCAGAATTTCTTGGACTACGTTTGAACACCTGGAGATCATGCTAAAAAGGCAAAAACAAACAAATCATTGATAATTGTTTAATGTTCATTATAGTTACCACAGTACCTTGGGCTTGAATTTGTAGCGTAACAGGGTTGTAGTTTGTGATGTGGGTACAATTTATGATGTCTAATCAATATGTACCAAGCACGATGCCCGTATCATAGGATTTGTAGAATACCTTTAGTACTTTTCATCACTGTAAAGACTTATGATTATTTTATCCTTGTTTTTACAAGATGGTAGATCCTGTTTGCAACAGTGGTAATACTGAATCCTCGGTCAGAAACAGACACCCAATTATGGTACAGTTCTCAGTAGGAAAGATGATTTGTTTTAGGAGTATCCCCTTCACAAAGTGATTTTAAGGTCACAGAAGGAAATATTATCTGCATGGAACTTTAATTTTAATGCGTATTTGATATCGAATGCTTTCTATGTACCAATTCGTCTCAAATTTTGAAAATCTGATGATATTCGCAAGTCTCAAAACTGAGTTGATGTATTATTTCTGAAGTATTGTGTGCAAAGGATAGACTTGTTAGCCTGTGGTTTGATCCTGAAATACAGAAGCATGTTAGCTAGATGTGTAGAGCTGTGTAAGCTTCTGAAATGCTTCCTCTCTACCATCTTACTTAAGCCTCACATGCCTTAGATCTTAACGTGCCCATTTTAAGGAAGAATGGGTGAGTCCCATGATCTTACTGCCCTTTGCATTGTGAAAGCCTTTTGTTATGTTCATAGATGAGGGATTGTCCTGATTGCTGGGAACATCCCTGGCTGTTACTGTTAGTAGGAGCCATTTGGTAGTTAATCATGTTCCCTTGTCCGATAACTTTGTCTTCTGTTGTTATTTTAGTAGACATTTAAAGAATATTTATCTTTTTATACATGTTGCCTTTATTTTTCTAACTAACCTGTGCAAATCTCAGGTGTGTTCTGTTTCTTTATATTCCTTATATTACCTGGCATATCCTAGGCCATCAATAACGTCAATGAATCTGGAGCGGGAATAAGGAGGACCGATACCCTGATTTGCATCCTGCCTCATCTGCTTCCTTTCTGGGGCAGGGTTTTGTTCTTGAAGCCAGGCAAGGCTCGCGGTGCTTTCTCTCCCTTCCAGGCTCTCACTTTAAGGCGTGTCGTCGCCCAGCAGACCATGGTGCAACAAAGAGGATTTGGAGCCCACTCTACTCTGTTTTGCCAAACATTGACTGCTCTGATAAATCATCTATTGGCTAAGCTAACTTTGGGGAATTATCTGTGGACTTTAATTCTATTTGCTGGCCCCATCTGGTTGCCATGGATACTTGCTGTGGCAGAAGGTTGTCCTACAGGCATTGTACAGGGTGTTGCCTGTGGCAACAAATAGCTCGGGAGGAACAGGGATGGAACATACCAGATATTCACAAGGAGGGCAGGGACTTAGGTTGGATGGACCGGGCAGAGGCCTCGGGGCAAGGGGGTGGGTGGCATTCTAAGAAGGTAGTTGGGGCTGGGCCTGCGAAGGGAGTGTGTGGTATCAGGGGATGGTGTCGCCGCAGGGAGTGATCGTTGCTGAAGAGGTTCCTTAAGGGCAGCAGGTGTGTTTGGGCTGGTGATCAGCCACGTTGTGGTGGGGGATACTGGCTGCAGGTGATCTGCAGAGATCCAGGTGAGCTGGCGGTGGAGACTGGAAAAGGTATTAAGTACAGTAGATTAGGGACAGTAGTCAAGGGCAGTCTTCAATGAGCATGGGCATTTAGCCCTGAAAGGAAAGGGAAGGCAGAGCCTCAGGGTCCTAAGGAGAGAAAGTGGGGCTGAGGCACTACCCCCTGACAGAACTGAACCTGTGGTTAGCACTGGAGTTAGAAACTGTTGCTGTCGAAGAAGGAGTATGGACCCGGAGCAGGAAAATGCTGAGTTCAGACCCCTGCTGTTCCACATAGAACCTTGCTACCTCCGGAAATTATTCGTGCTTCTCTAGGTCTCAGTTTCATCTGTAAAATGCAGAGGATGGGTTGAAGTGCATTTTCCAACCTATGACCTGCATAGTGTTATCTTTTGTGAAAAGCATTCCGTGTCAAAATAGTTTGGGGAATGCTGTATGGTGTATCTCCCTCCGATATCACCAATACTTAATATGTTCGTTATTAGCTTAAGGTAGCCAGTGATGACCTATGATTGATTTTCCTTTAGCCTTGTGGCTCTCAAGCTGACTGACCATGGAATGTCTTCCCACCAGAGCAGCCGTTGACCTGGTGAGGGGGCCTAGAGTTTGGAAACGCACAATTTGAGGAAGACTGGGCTCTGTGGTTTCTCAGATGCCTGTCAGTTGAGCGGCCCCTCATGTGTGTCTACCATTCATTCATGAAGCCGCTGATATACAAATGCCCTGTCCAGTTGGGTAGCCACACATGGCTCCTTCCATTCACTTTTAACTTGGTTTTTCATTCTCTCTTTCCTCTTGAAAGTTATGGTGGAGACTCCACTGCTGTTAGGGATTTCCTGTCCCTCGGCAGAGGGACACTGGTCCCTGTTTCCCAGATCACAACACAGAGGAAGGGGTGTGGCAAGTGCCTGTAATTGTTCCTCCTTCCCTTCTCAGAGCGCTGGTGGTAGGTATAAAGTCAGCCTCCCCAGATCTGCTTGTCTTCCAGCCCCTTTAACTTTATCTCTTAGAGGCTTCTGGAAAACTCACCCCCACATCGGACATTTCTGTCAGTGGGAAAATGTTTTCCTCTTTCTAAACAACTGATATACAAATAAGCTTCTGGAATTCAGCCCATCACCCCGCGTTCTGTGGGGTTGGCTGAGGTAATTCCTTAATACAATCTGTTTAAACATTTTGTCATCCAGAGTAGGAAAAAATACTAATTGTTTTATCAGACTGCATTTTGCATAAATAACTTAAGAACAGCTTGATCTCTACCACCCCCACCCCCCAGCATCTTTTGGGATTGGGAAAATTTCATAAACGGGGGAAGTAAACGTGACTGTGTTTTAGTGATTGAATCTACTTACGGTAATGACTTTAAGACTGGCAATATTTACTAGGGTAGCAAGCGTTCATGCCATTTACACCACATGTCTAACATTGTACCAGGCACTGTGGGGTGTCAGCCAAGCTCCTGCCCTCAAGGAATGTATGCATCTGAGGAGGTAAGACCACAGTAAGACCCCCTTCTTTCAGGTGGCAGGTGGATAAGTAGGACCTGGGAAAATGAATGCGTGTAAACAGAGTAACTGCAGACAAAAAGAGTAATAAATCCAGCTTTCCTACTTGGGTTAAGTTGGAATCTTGCCAGCTTGGTGGGAATGGGTAGACAAGCCTGCTCAGTGGTGGACTCTGTGTTGGGAGACCTGGAACCAGAATTGAGTGGTGACAGGGGAATGTTACAGTTAACAGTTAAGTAATCATAATAATGAATACATTCCTGCGATGTGTTTGTTAAAAGAGCTTAGAGTTTTGGATTAGTTCACTGCTAAGGAGATTATACATTTCGAGTAAAATAAATTTCAAATTTTCATTTGGAATCATCCTAAGAACTGTCCCATGCCAAATTTGGTTTGGATAGGATAGTTTTCTTTCTTTCCTTTTTTCTTTTTAAAGATTTATTTATTTGAGAGAGAGAAAGAAAGCAAGGGTGGGGAAGAGGCAGAGGGAAAGAATATCCAAGCAGATTCCTGCTGAGTTCGGAGACTGATGTGGAGCTCGATCGCATGAGTCATTAGATCAAGATCCGAGCCGAATCCAAGAGTTGGATGCTTAACCGACTGAGCCACCCAGGCACCCCTGGTTTGGGTAGCTTTTTAACCATTAATGTTTGCCACATCACTTATATGGTTATATGGACAGTTGCCTGATTCTATTATAACCTGTTCTTGATATCAGGGACTAAATGATCCTTTTGCAGCTTTTATTTTTTTCTCTTATATATTTAGTTAAGCAAAGTCTTAGAACTGTAGTTCTGCTTTTAGCTGTGTTCAAGGGCCCACACAAAGGACCTCTGCTCCTGTTAAATGCGTAGAAAGATCAGTCAGGGATTTACCTGAGTTTTGCTTTGGGCTTTGTTATTATCTACAAAAATTAAGAGCTATCAGTGAAGCTAGCTGGTCAGTTCTTTGGAAGGCATGGACTGGCTTGCAGGTGTAGACACAGTCTTTATACCTGACTTGGAAGGCGTCACTAAACTTTCCTAGATCCCATCCAACCTATCTTTGGAATCATCGTGATACTATTGTAGGGATAAAACAGTAAGTGTCCCAAAAGTACACAGTAGAGGGTTGTTCTGTTAAATATACTCTATTAGGATTTTGTTTTTTGTTTTTTGTTTTTTCAGTACAGAAACATGGTTGACTGCCAGTAAGTGTTTGTTAAATAAGTGTGTGGTTAAAGAGTCCTGTTTCTGTTTCCGGCAGTTATTCACAAAATGGCAAAATGGCACTTTTCTATAGTAAGCAGACATCATTGACATTCAATAAATTGGAAGTATTAATAATAGTTGTCAAAAGGTTCTTAAAATATCTTGTTCTTTTTGTGTGTCTTATCCATGGCTGGAAATCCATTCTTTTTTTTTTTTTTTTTTTTTTTAAAGACTTTATTTGACAGAAAGAAACACAGTAAGAGAGAACACAAGCAGAGGGAGTGAGAAAGGAAGAGGGAGCAGCAGGCTCACCGCCGAGCAGGGAGACCCATGTGGGGCTGGATACCAGGAACCTGAGATCATGACCTGAGCTTAAGGCAGGTGCTTAATGACTGAGCCACCCAGGTGCCCCTGGAAATCCATTCTTAAGCCAGAATTATAATTTTTTTTTGTTATGTGTTTAAGTGGACTTTCTATTCATAGGGCTAATTTTAGCTTTATGCATATTGGAAAATTAACTCAAGCTATCTAAAACAGTATAAGAGATGCACGTAGTAAATGAGAGATGGTAAAGGGGAAGATTTTTCTTTTCCCGTTATTAAAAGCCTGTATTTCCCATAGCTAAGCCAATTCAGCAAAGACACGTAGGTACCAATTATGCAAGATTTTCCTTCGAAGCGGCAAACTTTAATTAAAATATATAGTTGCTATGGTTTCCGAGCCATCTATTTGAGCAATTTATCTGTAAAGATATTTTCACAAAATAAATTCCATGTTAATTGGAGGTTTCCTTCTGTATTAAGGAGCACACCTACACCAGCAGGTAACAGTTCAGAAAGTCTAAGCTGGTGTTGCTAGATGTAGCATTTCTCCCAAATCTTCTCTCCAAATGAAACATTATGCCATTTTTTCATGAATATTAATGTTTGAATTAGGGCTGTCTATCTCTGCTTGCAAAGCTAAGTGGGAAATTAAATACTTAGCCAAGAAACCCAGTTCATCTGTCCCCAGACTCTATTCCTTCCTCATTAAGAGGAAATTTTACCTGAAATATTGGAGTTGTGTTCATCATAGGAAATGAGCTTTTCAGGAGGGACTTGAAAGGGGTGTTTGTTTCAAAGCCCCCAACAGAGTAGTCTGACTGATGCTCTTAAACAGTCTTTGGAGTTTAAATTTTATAAAATCTGTCTCAGTTTACAAAAAGAAATTGAAATAATTTTTTAAATTCCAAGTGGTTTGTGGATCTGCTTGCCTGCTGCTACGTAACCTCCAGTCCTCCTTTACCCATATCTCCTCCATCCTGAGTTCTGTGGCCCTTTCTTTTTAACGTAAAGACTTTTTTTTTTATTCATTTGAGACACACACACACACACACACACACACACACACACACACAGTACACGCAGGAGAAGCAGCAGCAGAGGGAAAAGGAGAAGCAGGCTCTCCACTGAGTAGGGAGCCTGGTGCGGGGCTCAATCTCGGGACCCTTCGCATCATGACTAGAGCCCAAGGCAAATGCTTAATGGACTGAGTCACCCAGGTGCCCCACCTGGGGTCCTTTTGATGTGACATGGAGGATTATCCTACTAATCTCCTCTTTCTGTCCTCTTTGAGTAGATCACCACAAAGTTTCTAGAATGCCGTCCATCTTCTTTATTCTTCTAATGAAGACTGATGTCTGCTGTGTAGGTCATCTACTGAAAGGCCTTCCTCTGGCATGTTTGTATAACAGACCAGAGTTCTAGAGCCTGTATAATCTGCCTATGGATACCTTACTTTTTTTTTTTTTTTTAAGATTTTATTTATTCATTTGACAGAGAGATCACAAGTAGGCAGAGAGGCAGGCAGAGAGAGAGAGGAGGAAGCAGGCTCCCTGCGGAGCAGAGAGCCCGATGTGGGGCTCGATCCCAGGACCCTGAGATCATGACCTGAGCCGAAGGCAGCGGCTTAATCCACTGAGCCACCCAGGTGCCCCACTTTTTTTTTTTTTTTAAAGATTTTATTCATCTGAGAAAGAGAGAATGAGTAAGTGAGAGCATGAGCAGGGGGAGGGGCAGAGTGAGAGAGAGAATCCTAGAGCAGACTCCTCACTGAGTATAGGGCCTGATGCAGGGCTCGATCCCAGGACCCTGAGATCATGACCTGAGCCAAAGGCAGATGCTTAACCGACTGAGCCACCCAGGAGCCCCAGGATATATCACTGGTTATATAAGCTTATAGGACTTTAGAGCTGGGAGAGATCACATGACCTCCCATGACCAAGCTGTTTTGAGGCAGAAACAGACTTGTTGATTAACAGTTTTCTTTCTAATTTTACTCTTGACTAAAAAACCAAAAAATAAAAAAAACTGCTCATTTCCATTGCAGGGCCTTAGCAGGTGCTACCCCTTCTATCTAGAAGGTTCATCCTGAACCATGGCTGGCTCTCATTCATTCAGTATTTATCATTTTTAAATACCCATTCCTAAGAGAGGCCTTCCCTGACCATCCAGTCATTCTTTCACTCCCCTTAACTCATTTGACGTTAATTGATTTCTTTTCTTCTCTCTTGCAATCTGTTGTTTGCACTCTACTATATCCCAGTGTCTAGAGCATTAAAATATTTGTTGGATAGGCAAATCTACTCTCTATGGTGACCTTTGTTGGGACCTAAACAGGGTTTATTAACAGCCAAAGTGTAACTGGTCAGTTTATGGACACTCAGCAAACAAATTTTGGGCACACTTGGTCTTGTAATCCGTGCTGCTTCAAAGCAGAGGCATCTACTTTCTTTTTAATCACCCCCATTTTTCTTCATCTGGTTTTCACTCCCATTTCAGATTCCCTCTGCTGCTGTCCAGTGCTCCATGCGGTAGTCGGGGTTCTCTCGGTGAAAGTCGCTGTGACTTGGCAGTGTTGGTGTGGCTGGCTGAGACCGAGTAGCTCATGAAGATCTAAGATGAGAAAGCTAGGCTGACGATCATGTATGAGGACCACAGTGTCATAGACGGTGACACAAATGTTGAGCATAGTTCTTTCTGCCACTATGGCCCTGCAGTAGGAGGGCACAGCTAAGCAAGCCATCTGTTCCACCAGAGAGGGCCCGTGGTGGTGGTGGTAAAACCCACCTTTGCACTAGGAGTCTGGTAATAACGGCAGCTGGGGTTTACTGTCCTCCGTGCCTTACACTTAGTTACTTAGTCTTCCACCTAGGAGGTACATGTGTTATTAACCCATTTTACGGATGGGGAAACTGAGACACAGGAGTGTAGTAACTTCATCAAGGCCACAGAGAAGGGGGTGGGCGGAGCCAGGATGAAAGCTTAGGCAGTCTGACGCCAGCATCTGGGCTCTTAACTACATCTCTACCAGACGCCCCCCCCCCCCCTCCCGCCATGAGTGTCCTGGGGGAGTGATTCTTACAGTTGCATAAGGAGAATATTGCACAGACAAAGCAGGGTCATATAAGAGCTGGAACTGTCTGGAAGATTTCTAGTTAAAGCTGATAGAAGCAAATGAACAGGAAAGATGCTTGGTCCTGGAAGTCAGGCACAGGGCAACCAGAGTAAGCTCCAAGTCTAACGTGCCTCCTTTGAAGGTCTAGCACCTGCCTTTCTTCCTGGCCTTTGCTTTCCTTAAGGGTGCTTTCCACTCCGCAGCCTGACTTTTGGTTTGTGGCTGGATTCCAGGTCTGGTACCTGAGCCTGGAATCTAGTTTGTCAGAGCAGATTGAAAGCATCTGCACACAGGACATGGACTTTCGGGAGTACAGAAGGTTGGGATGACTTAGGCACCTGGGTGGCTCAGTGGGTTAAGCCTCTGCCTTCGGCTCAGGTCATGGTCCCAAGGGTCCTGGGATCAAGTCCCACATCCGGCTATCTGCTCAGCAGGGAGCCTGCTTCCTCCTCTCTCTCTCTGCCTACTTGTGATCTCTGTCAAATAAATAAAATCTTAAAAAAAAAATAACTTTTAAAAGGCCGCCTAAAAGAACACAATATCAGTAAGTGTTGTTTTAAAACTAATATTGCATGTACTTTCCAGGTGCTGATAAAAGTGGAATAAGATCAATAGGAAACACAGTAGAACAAATTAAACAGCGGGCACAGCTCATACTGCTGTGAGGCTCAAGTCATGCGGGAGACCCAGGCGCCAAAGGCTGGGTGCTGTGAAATGTCCTGGAAATTGGCTAGGAAATTCACTGGACCCCACACAACAGGGTGACTGGGTAATGAGCAAAGGCCTCGGTTCCGGAGACCGAAGAGCAAGACAGAAGGTGGCTGCTGACAGTGTAAGAAATGGAGGCTGAATCCAGCCACTGGGAAGGAGGCTGGGTTAGGGCTCCAGGGACGCTCTGTATTGTATAAGTTAACTTTGGCGTTACCGTGCAGCTGTTTGCTATTTCGATCAGAGCCAGCAGAAGATAGTAACAGGCAGTTCCTGGCCCTCATGAGTTTGAGAACCTTCATTTGCAACTCCTTTCCTTGGGTAGAACCTTCTCTGACCTGATGGGTAGGACTTGGCTAAGCTTGGAAACGTTTGTTTCCTCCCTATGTATCTATCAAATATTCCATGACAGTAGTGATCCACCGTGCTAGTATTTTTCTGGGCCTCTATAAAAATAAGGCTGATTTTACCTTATTTACATAGAATTGAGGAAAGCTGTCTTCAGAATTATTATATGTGCTCCTTCCGAGTAATTTATTTTTCTCCATGTATATCGGAGCTACATTCTTGGCTTGATAGGAGTGGTGGAATAAGAGAAGTTGGTGTCTCTTGATGATAGACTGACTTCCCTGTCATCCCCGCATAGACAGCAATAGGAAAATAAATTTCAAGTGAATTGTTATTTAGATGGAGAAGATTAATCTACCTATAGATCAGTTTGCTAAAGTGCCCATTATGAAAATATATATATATTTGTAAATGTAAGAGGTATCCATCATTTTTTATGATATGAATATACATAGGCCATGGGATATCGTTTTATTCTACCTTAATGTTCCTGGGTACTTCTTAAGGACAGAATGGAAATTGAAAACAATTCATCTTGTCCCATTCTTCCATCTAATATGATGATTTTAAGACATTCTTTCTCAGTAAATCTGCTAAGCCAGTAGCCTCAAACAGAAGCCCCATTTAGGTTGTTGCTGCTAATGGCAGAGAGCTGAGCCATACAGAGAGGGAAGAGGAATATAATTTATAAACAATTCTGCTAGCAGACCCTCTCCTGCATTATTTTAAGTTCTTGCATAACTTAGTTTATCCTCAGGGAGAAAATAGACTTGTAATTCTCTTTACACAATGATGGTGCCCCGTAGTTGTGTACCCTTAGAGGAGCCAGGATAGAATAATGCTAAGTATAATTGAAGGCGTGCGGCTGCAAGAGATACCTCTTTGACCAGCCTCCCTCCACCCAGCACGCCCTGAGATACCTTATTAGAATGGGATTTTCCCAAGTGTATAAAAACATTATTTTTATAATTATTATTATTATTATTATTATTTAATTCAAGTGCCCACTCAAGCCACTTGGGACCAGTAGACACCCTGCCCCCGCCCTTTTTTTTTTTTTTTAATCTTAATGTGTTCTGTGGGGAATGTTTTTATTGGGATCTTATTTGTACTTCTACTTTATTTACAGTTTTCTTTCTTCCTTGAAGCTAACTGCTGGCATTTTTTCCTACCTCTCATACACTTGAACTTCATAGGGATGTTTTGAACTCTTAAAATACTCAAAGGCCATTATTTTCATGTTGAAGAAACATGCCCCTTAGTATAATGACTATTTAGAGTTTAATGTTGGTGCCAGATTTGGAGTTATAAACATGAATAAAACACAGTCCCTTCCCTAAGGAATGTGGCATTCACAGTCCGTTTTAGCATTTCACAGTTGATTTCTTCTTCAATTTTTGTTTATGAACTTTTTATTTATGATTTAAGGTTTTCCCTAAACAGAATAACTGTACGGTGATAAGTAATTCAGTGAAAACTTAGATCTTCAATTCTATCTGCTTTGAAGGTTAAGGAAGCACTCTTGTGTTTTGTGAGGGAGAATAAAAATCATTGACTTAAGAATGCCATTTCATAATACAGCACATAGCATTCTAGGATAATACATAATCAATCTGAAAATTAGTATCATCAGAACAAAATTTAATAGATTCATTTTGTACCAAAATTAATTTAAAATATCCTTTCTGGGGCACCTCGGTGACTCAGTCAGTTGAGTGTCTAACTTTTGGTTTGGGCTCAGGTCATCATCTCAAGGTTGTGGGATCTAGCCCCAAGTCAGGTTCATCACTCAGTGGGGAGTCTGCTGGAAATTCTCTCTCCCTCCTCCTTGGCCTCTTTCCCCCCACCAAATAAATAAGTAAATCTTTAAAAAATATATCATTTTGATCGTTGTACATGTAATTTGGGGCTGTACAGATCTTGAGAAACCATTATTTGAAGATTACAGTTATTTTAGGTATAGAAATTTATTGTTGTACCTACTTATTTTTCCCATACCAAGAATATTGAGGGGCGCCTGGGTGGCTCAGTGGGTTAAAGCCTCTGCCTTCGGCTCAGGTCATGGTCCCAGGGTCCTGGGATCGAGCCCCGCATCGGGCTCTCTGCTTGGCAGGGAGCCTGCTTCCTCCTCTCTCTCTGCCTGCCTCTCTGCCTAGTTGTGATTTCTCTCTGTCAAAGAAATAAAAAATTAAAAAAAAAAAAAGAATATTGATACATAGTTTCAGGGTCCATAGGATTTTGTGGACAAGGATGATTACTTTAAAAAACAGTGCATTGAGATGCCTGATTTGGTGGAGTAAGCAACCTCTGTCCAAAGGCCTATGGTTACTTCTGTTAGGTGATTTATATCAAATTGTCTCTTGTTATCACCAGGAAGAAAGTTAACAGCTTTGAGAGTGGTGACATTAAATTAAGCAGAGTGAACTTTTCATTGGGTTGTCCAGCTGTTCAGAAGTTGTTCCAGGGAAGATTCAGGAAAGCAGCTACTTTGAAAACAAAAATCAGACATTTATAACCCAGGGGAAACTGCCTTTTGCCTTTGTCGTCATTTTCTTCCAAGACTGAAGATTCCGAGACCTGGGTTGTAAGAAGTTTGTGAATGTTTCCAAAGGTTGCATTGTGAACGGCTTCCGCATTTGTTAAGTGCACTCTGATGACTGGGCAGAGCCGGGCCTTTAACTTGGGATGGTTTGATGGTTTTGTTGACTGTGAAACTACCTTCCCCGCTTTGGCTGACTCTTCTTTACTTGAAGGCTCCACCATATGAACCAAAGAGGTGATGCACTAATTTGCATCTTAGGGAAAGATAGGGTTTTCGTTCTTGTCAATAAATGCATCAGTTGAGTGATGGTATAGTGCTCTGTTATGGTAGGAATTTAAATCAGACCGTCCTGGTGCTGGTCACGTTCTTTGGTTAATTTCTTTATTTAGCCTTTGCTCTGTGTCTCTTCAGGACCTATGTTCTCCAGCAAAGAGGATCATTCATGATGCCACAGATGGTGGGCTTCATGGGCACAGATCTCAGGTTGAGGTCCAGAGTCGTGCTCACTAGCTTTGTGACTTTGAGGAGTTACTCACCACGGTTAAGCCTTAATCTTTCATCTCGAAGATGGGGGTAATAATACCGGCTTCATAGTTTTGAAGTGAGGATTAAATGCATTAACACATGTGAAAAATGCATATGCCTTTTTAGCAAAGCGTTTAATGCATGATAAATCCAGTTAAAGTTACTAGTCATTATTTGTGTCATTTGATTTACTTGCTTGACCAAATTGCTTAGTCTGTTGTTGCCTAGCAACTGTTGAGTGAAGACAAAATGATTGAATACTTGTGAATCCAGAAGAGTCTAAATGAACTTTGGGGTCAGCAGAAACTTTCCTAGCTAGAATGCCATCTTCCTACCCGATCCTCCTTTACTATATGAAGTGTCTCTAAAAATCAAAGGACGTGAAAAACAGGATAGAGACGTTCAAGTTGGCCTGTATTGGCTGTGTTTAATGGGACTTTTGAGATACACTTCCTGTATCAAGTTTCCTCGTGTCAGAAAAAAAGCTGTTATCTTGAGAGTACCATCGTTTTACTTAGATTAAGTAGTGCTTTTATAGTTTTTTGAGTTCTTATTTTTGTACACATCCAATACTTTGTTCTCATCGATGGCATCGGTTAATATTCCTTTCTACCAAGATGTTGTTTTTCTTTTTTCTTTCTTTTTTTTTAAGATTTTATTTATTTATTTGACAGAGATCACAAGTAGGCAGAGAGGCAGGCAGAGAGAGAGGAGGAAGCAGGCTCCCTGCTGAGCAGAGAGCCCGATGCGGGGCTCCATCCCAGGACCCTGGGAACATGACCCGAGCTGAAGGCAGAGGCTTTAACCTACTGAGCCACCTAGGCTCCCCAAGATGTTATTTTTCTTAACCTGATGATTTTCTTGGGGGGAAAGAGTTTTTAAGTGTACAAAGTTAGGACGGAAATCTGTAAGGAGATATTCTGAAAGGACGGTATTTGAAAATGTGAACAAACCTCAGATAAGAATGTTGAGCTGTGATAATCAGAACTGGTATGCTTCCAACACATGGGTGTGCTTCCCCCCATTTCTCAGAACATGACAACATCATCTTAAATATTCTCTGCTTCCCCAAGGTCTCATACATCGTAGCTGTTCCACAAATTTTTGTTTGATGAATAAATGAAATAGCAGAAATATACATGTACTGTTAGGAAGCCTATCTTGGCTGCCTTTAGTGGTTTAACCACTAGTAAGGATTATTGAAAAGTGCTTGATAATTGATAGCCAGGAACCGTGGGTCTTAGACTCTTAAAGATCATTTGCTACAATATTTGTGTTCAGTGAGGGAAGATTAAAATCCACAGAGCTAGGACTGCTAGCCACTGTGCTCTGTTTCCCTCCTTCCACAAGTACTGTGGGAGGGCACGGGGTCCCGGAGGGTGAAGAATGAGGGGGGCAGGCTAAATGCAGCAGCAAGAGATCAACAAGAAAGTGGGAGGACTGGATTTAGGAATGAAACAGAAGTGAGTGAAGATGGATAAAGGGGTCCCATTAAAATATTCCTATGCGCAAGACACACAGATCCAGGCTGTGTCTACCAGGGAGGCTGGGCAGTGGTCAGCTTTCGGAGGCTCGGGGTTGGGGACAGATGGGAGACTGCAGAGAGGTGTTGGCCCTGGGACTCTGCCTCCTCCCCCAGGCTTTCATACTCAGATCCAGCTCCCGCCCTCAGGCTTCCTTTCCACAAGGGCTCTCTGCTCTTGACTTTGACCTTGAAACTAAAATCCCCAGTGTCTTGTCTGAGTTCCAGACTTATGAATTTATGTCCCCTTTTAGGTCTTACCTCACATATCCAGTACAAATATTAAACCTAACATGAATAAAATAGATTTCTTGATTTCAGAGCCCCCGTTGTGCTCCTGTTCCAAGCCAGCTCACGATTGCCACCACTATCCGTATTCATGTCAAAACTGTAGCTGTATCTTTGATTCCTCTTTTCCCCATAATACCTTACCTCTACTCTGTGCATGTGCTCTGTGGCTGTCTCCTCGAAGAGACGTAGCGAGTGAGGCCAGTGCTCTCTGCCCCACGGCTGTAACTCATTCGTAACCTGCAGTCCTCTCCCCACACACCTAGAGGCCCCCTCAGCCATCACTTTGCCTTTACCCATGTTCTTCTCTCCTCCACAGAGTAGCCAGGAAGAGCATTTGAAAGTAAATCAGTTGTGTAACATGATAGTGGCAAAGCCCCCTTCCATAATGGCTCCTCAATGTGAACAGTACGAAATCCAGGCTCCTTGCATTGGCCCACTGACACACTGAGCATCTGCTCACCTTCCTACTGAAGCAGGATCCTTTCTCCTCTGTCCTTACCTCTCCACCTTGCTTTAGCCACTCAAGCCTTCTTTCTGCTCTAGGAGTGCCCGTGGCTCATTTCCATTTTGAGGACTTGCCAATTCAGGTTTCAACTTGAATGCCCCGTATGTTTCTCTGATGATTTGGGGTCTAAGCCAAGTGTTGGAGGGTGTCTGGGAGAGTACCATAGCTATTTATGTGTCTATGCATGTGAGTCTCTCTTCCATTCTAGAATGCTCTTTAAGCAGAGGAGGCCCTTTTGGTTTCAGTGAATATTTGTAGCACAGGAAAGAGTGAGTGTTTAGCACCTAGTTAGTACTCAAATACATGTTAACTGCCTGTGATTACAGAGTGCTTTTTGATAAATATACCAAAAGAGCTAGTATACCAAAAAATAAAAATAAAAAAAGTTCCAAAATATGTGGTATTTCTAGTTTTGTTTATCTAAATTAACCATCCATTATCTGTGTGCACAGAAAATACTAAAATCCATTATCTGTTATATAGATTCTAGAATGTTATATCTAGAATCTAGATATTCTAGAATAATCTAGGTAATTCTAGAATATCCATCAAGATTCATCCATTATCTGTGTGCACAGAAAATGCTGAAACATTGGGAAAACTTAGCTTTTCTTATATGAGAGAACTACTCCCTAATTGTCTTACAGTGAGTTTGTTCTGCCAACTGTTTCATCGCCAGGGCTGGGAGCATGTATAGGCTCAACTGAAAAAATTTTTGTGAATTCCCAAATGACGGGATCCAAATTAATGATGCTTTGCTGTATAATTTGGTAAAAATTACTTTGCTGACAAGTATGACAGTAGAAACTATATACAGGCTTTTAGAAAACATCTAAATGTTAAGAAAAAATCAAAAATTCATAAGTCAGAATAATTACCTAAAGAGTAACATTTTTGTAGGTTTTACTGTCCTTTGAAAGCTTTCTTAAAGATTTACTTCCTTGCACATTTGTTGACAACACTGACAAGATATGCTTACAAGGGGGCCACCTACATTGAAAAAAATTGTTACATTTACTAAAATGACATCAGTTTTTATGCTCTGGCCTTGGGAAAAGGCAGTTATTTTCTCTAGGAAATGACAACAAGGACAGCAACAACGGAACAGTGGAAAGTAAGACGCATTTGAACCCCGAATAGCTGTGAAAATGGTACTCATGCTCAACAGCTCTTTAAAGTTTGAAATATTTTCCATATAGTCCCCCATCCTTTTGCCAATTTATTACTGTTTACCTAGTGCTTCCGTTGTGGGGCTGATGGTTTCAAAGAGAATAGTAAAAGTGAAGGCAATGTTAGGACCCAAATGTTCCTCGGAATCCGACTGCAATTTAGATTGCACGTTATTGTGTGCTTTCTAGGTGAAAATCTGACGGCACTTGGAGTTAACGGCTTCAAGCTGTCCGAGAAGAGGGGCTCCTCGGTGGCTCAGTGGGTTAAAGCCTCTGCCTTCAGCTCAGGTCATGATCCCAGGGTCCTGGGATCGAGCCCCACATCGGGCTCTCTGCTCAGCGGGGAGCCTGGTTCTCCCTCTCCCTCTGCCTGCCTCTCTGCCTACTTGTGATCTCTGTCAAATAAATAAATAAAATCTTGAAACTATCCAAGAAGAACAAACTTTGCTTAGGAGTGGGAGCTCTTGCGTACAGGGTGATGGGACATTGATTCATTCCTTCCTTCATCAATAAGTCACTGAACACCTTGTAGCACGTAGGTCTGTGCTAGTCATAAGGCAACTGAGAAAGGAACAGGAAGGCAGGAACTTGCCACACGGAGCCTCCAGCTCCGTGAGAGAGAGAGAAAGAGAAATGGAGGCTGAAAAAATTGTGTGTCCGTTACCAAGGAACAGGCCAGGTGGATGACAGCAAATACGCAAACAGTGCCATTTTCTCCCATTTTAAAAACACTTCATTTGGGAAGAGGAGAGATTAGGACAAATCTTTGGTGACTATTTTCTGGTACCAAAGTTAGGATTATTTTTTTTCTGATTTCTAAATTGACTTATATGCAGATCCTCGGGGTTCCATATCCATTTAATTTCCTCTTTTATCGACAATAAATGAAACAAAATCTCAACTGTTTCAAAACACACAGGACTTGTGTGGCACTAGGAGAAAGGGACTTGTGATGTTTTCTGTCAGAGCAGTCTTGGAAAGAGATGTGGTATTTTCAGCCTTCATTCTAATTGAAATAAACAGGACAGCCCCTTGCTTTGATTCCTTTACCTTTAAAATGACAGGTTTTTCCCTTCTCAAAGAAGCATAACCTGTTTTGATATGGACCGCTGCCCACCGTCCTGGTCCAGTTGCCCTCTGACAGCTCCGAGCCCCTCCCTCAGGCTCAGCGGACACCTGCCGGTACCCCCACAGCTGTGTGTGTGCCGTTGGACCCTCAGGACACCCCCCACAGAGGGGGGCCGGGAGGAGATGTTCAGTGAAGGTGCCATGCCAACCAAAATGCCAGCTTACTAACTAGAGCGGATTTCCAGCTGCAAGACATATTTTATATGGTATTCTAAGCAATGAGTGGTAGAAATGGTCCATTTTTTATGCATCCTCACAACTGTTGTTCTGTCTCTCTTTGCTCCCTATTCTTCTCATTCCCTCTTTACCTCTTTCTTGCTCTCCAGCTCCCTAACACACAACACACACACACACACACACACACACAGTTTTTTTAGCCTGCTTGGCACATTTCACATTTTCATACTGAAATTACCCACCAGTGATTTGATCTGGCATAATTTGAGAACTTCTGCCAAGTTTCTACCCAAAGTTTAACGTTCTCTAGTAGGTTTCTGAAATGGCACAACAGAATTGGTATTAAGCTCCATTTATTTATTTACTTATTTATAGCTCCATTTAAATACAAATCCTGCCTTGCCTGGAGTGATGGAAAAGTGTCTACCTGTACCATAAAATAATTCCCTTTCAGGGCACTGTCTGCATAACTAGGTGACATATTCAGTACATTTTAATTGTAAGAGACTCCATTCTAGGCACCTGGAGGTCCTCCCTCAACACAACTAGGGTCTCCGCCTTGTGGAGTTTACACTCTGATGGGGAGAGATTGAACTTCTACAGTAAAGATAACGCGTGCACAAGTTAACTTGTATGATAGAAGGTGATGAAGTGTTTTGAGAAAAGTAAGTACAACAGGCTTGGAGCTCAGGAAGGTCGCGTAGAGGTGGGGGGGGGTGGGAGAGAGGATTAAATGAGGTGGACTCTGTGAGTCACATGGAGAATCTGAGATTTTGACAAAGACTTGTGGGAAGTGAAGAATTGAGCAAGCAGCTCTCTAGGGAGGAGCACTGCAGAAAGGGGGAACAGAAGAAAGCAGGAGCACACCTGGGGTATTGAGGGCAGAAAGGCAGATGCGTGGCTGGAGCAAGGGGTGCGGTGACATGAAGGTTGACTGGTACCAGGGGCCCAGATCATATGGGGCTCTGCTGGACTTTTGAAGGACTTTGGCTTTTATGTGGAGGAAGATGGTGGGTTCCTGCAGAGTTCTGAGTGGAGAAAGAAATGAGCGGGCTTAGCATTTTAGAAAGAAAACCGTGGCCACTGTGGGTTGAAACAGAATTTGAATGTGAGAGAGAGCAGAACCAAACACGTTCTAGACGTTTCTATCGCAAGAGAAGCCTGTTGGTCAAAAGGTTTAAGTCTAGGCCTGGCGGTAAAAGGCAAAAAGAGGACAGTGTTTCAAAAACCTAAGCAGTGGAGGAGAAGAAGGTGACAAGACGGACCCGTCTCAGGGGCTGTCACTTGCCCCTTCACAACTGCATTCCAGAATGCGAATCTTCCGAGCTTGGGCCTGTGCATTAACCTTGCCTCATGCCTACAACTCTCTTCTCTCAGGTCTTTTCTTAGCTGGCTTATTCGTAGGACGTTAGCCTTAGAGCTCTTCCGGGCCATGCTCCCTCACCTAGCTGTACTTCCCCAGATCTCGCTGCACCAGTACTCTGTCTTGTCCTCGTTGCACAGATCACTTTCCCAGAACCTTGTGTTTTCTTTCCGTTGCCCATCTCCCTCTGACCCCCAATCCCAAATGCAAACTCCGTGAACTCACAGACTCTCACCCCTTTGGCTTGCTGCCATATCCCCAGTATCTGGGACATTGTCTGGCATACAGGAGGACACTCTCTGTTGGGTGAAGAAGTCTTGGTATTAAAGTAAATTGACACATCTGTATTAAACCCCCTTAGGGAACACCACCAGTCACCGTGTGAAGTTTAGGGAATATGTTCATGTAGCATATTTGGGCAAAAAATGAAAATATGAGGAAAAACAACATAGAGCAAGTAGCTAAAGAGAAATCACAAGGCACTCAGTACAGGATTTATTAACAAGTGAGTTGAGAAGAGATTCATGAAATAGGAAGAATTTAAAAATTTAGGATCTCTGAACTTCAAACAGCCCTGAGAGCATCCATAGGTAGATATCTCTGCAGCATCTTAGTACGGTTTCTCCAAACACCTCCAATAATGTCAAGCCCATTATGGTCCAAAGCAGTATACTCCAATCTTGTGATGTTCTAATCGTTAGAAAGCTGTCTTTCATATCATACACAGAAGAATAAGGAGCGTTGCACTAGGCAGAGTAGAGTGAGTATTTGGCCAGGGGAAGGAGTCGGAGAGACTCAGACCTAAAGAAATGTGGGGCCAGTGAATAACCAGTGACCAGTTTACTACATGGGAGGAACAGGATGGAAGATATTTCCTATCTCTTTCAGGCTGGTACAGAGGGAGCCCCATAGATAACGGACTGGAGCAAGACCTGATAATCATTTTTTACTTAGGACAATTAAACTTCCATTAAAAAAAAAAATTTCTGTCCATGAATAGGGCAGTTTGAATGAAATATCCAAGCAAATCTGAAAATGCTGATTCCAGCAAGATTTTTTTTTTTTAATAAGAAAGGCATCAAATTATAGTGAGAAATGTAATCACTTATATTTCTGGAGCTAATATGAATTCTAAGTAGGAGGCTGACCTTTGCTTGCCTGAGGAAGAAAGAGAAACACTTCAAGTCGGAACAGTAATAATTTTTAAAAATAATAATTCTGAAGTAATTTTCGTAAGAATGTGCAAAAGCCTGCAGACAGTGGGATTAATTTGGAACTAATCCAAGCCGTGTCCTTAGAAGTTGGGGTTTATCGAAGAGATTGCCTCCAGATTTCAACCACATGGTCATTGGCCTCTGGCTGAGGGGGCTGACTCTGAGAGGGCCATCGAAAAGCTTCCATTCAAACCCACAGCTGCAAAATCTTCCAAGTGATTTTCTTCCTGTTTGCTCTTCCAAATGCTGTAATTTGTCTTAGAATGGACCATTACTAGATATTATTTTCTGCCCTGAAATTTTGGAGACCCGATAGTACTTCATCTAATCAAAACTACTCAGAGGTTTGACAAACCTTAGACAGTAGCAACTACCAACAATAAACCTTTTATGTACAATAATCAGTAATTCGTGGGTGATTTCAAGGGTGGATGTTCCCTTACAAAAAGAAATGCCACTTTAGAAAGCAAGGGGAAGTGAGAGGGCTTAACGTTTTGAGCAGAGTATTTTCAAACTAGCAGAGGAAAAAGTCGAGCTACTTTGTGTGATTGAAAGCATTTCAGGTAAGATGAAAGTAAATCAAGTCCCAGATGTTGTCCAAAGAAAATATCAAGTTATTTTAAGGAAAGATCCATCTAGAATGTCTAACATCAGGGAGAAGGGAGAACTTGGAATTTACCTATGTAAGAAGCTTGATATCACTTAATGATTAAAAGTCCCAAGAGGGCAATCACTGTGGTGCCCCAGCAATGAAACAAAGTCTTCTTAAAATATTTAATCCTCAGTGTTAGAGGCCAAATTAGTACCTTCTGGGTTTTTTTCTCTCATCTGCCTAATGACTCAGTGCATCAAGGATAGGCTGAACTAGGAAACCCCTAAGGTACATTCCAGTTCTGAAACTGGCACCAGTTAGAAGATAGGAACTTAAGAATTCTTGTGACTATTGACCATTTCTTGCACTTGTCTTACTGGGAGAGGGGCTGTGGACTTTGACCTGTAGGTTTAAAGAAAAGTAAGATACATGGTGATAAATTGCTTCTGCTTTGAAAATACGCCCAAGATTTACCCAGAGAACATCTTGACAATGTCATTGGCTTTTCACATCAGTATTGTGTGCTTAACCTTGCTTTTCTAGCGGGTCCATGTCCTCGGTTTCCCATGGTGGAAAGAGAAAATACCTTTTGGGGATGTTAAAAGCAAATCACCATCTGTGTAACTGGGTTTCAATGTTGGTTTTTCATACCCTGAATTGTGGGAAGCAACTTGGCCTTTCCTCCTTCTCCCTAATATGTTCCCCTTTATCCTCCTCCATGTGCCTCCTTTCCCTCTTCACACCAGGATCATTCTGGGCTTCTGGTCCTTTTCTGCCCTGTGGCTATACTTTCATTCTCTCTGGCCTGTCAAACTTCTGTTGATCCATGAAGCCCAAGTTTCTCGTTCCCAAGAACAGCAGCCAATCCTTTCCTGATTGGATCAGCCAATCCTGATCTCTTTCTGGGCTCACGTTTCGCATGATTCCGCACTGAAGTTCACATTCCCGGATCATTTCCTTTACTTTCCCTTCTTCCTTCCCCACAACTGGTTATATACTTCTGAAAGACCGGTTCCTTCTGGAACACATGGGAGATCTAGGGAGATCTAGGTGAGCCTAGTGTTTCGCTGTTTCTCTGGAGCCTCATTCTCAGAGCTCTGAAAGCCAGATGACCTTCTGAAATCAAAGTTTTGACAGCTGTCAGCCCCTGGTAGAAGATGGGATGATCAGTTCAAATCATAGGGCATTCTAATTCAGGGCTACGTGCGCATGTGTCTGTGGGTATCACTTAATAATCAAAAAACCCAGGAGCACGGCAGAACGTAGAGAGCTCTGGAACCGCTGTGTTGTCACCTGAAACTAAGAGAACATTGCACGTCAGCGATACCTCAGTTAAGAAAAAAAGAATGCCAGTGTTCTTCAGAGATGTTTCTTACCTTAATGCCTCCCGGCAGTCCTCATCCCCTGCGTGTAATGGAAACCTGGCTTATGTGATAGGTGGCACCACTTTGGAAATCCCCTGAATGAGAAAGAAAGGGGAAGAAGCAGCCTGGGGAAGGGGTTGTACCAACACAGCCAAAGGCGCTGTAGCATAAAAGGGCTCCTTTTCTTTCTTACAAGGAAACTATTCCAGTGTTTTATCCAGGATTCTGCTAAGACTGGAATATACGTTGTGATGGATTGCCAAAGTAGGGAGTTTTGAGGTGCTTGGATGGCTCAGTCCCTTAAGCATTTGTTTCGGCTCACGTCGTCTCTTTCAAATACATAAGTAAATAAAATCTTTGAGCGTAATTAAATAAAAGTATAGAGTTTCTTACACTTTATTCCTATTATATCTTATTTTAAAATGGTTATGTATTTTCTATCCCATTGTTGGCTACTTACTACTAGACAGGATTGGCTAGCCTATGGAGCAGTAACAAATAAATCTCACAAGCCTAAAAGTTTAACAAAATGTTTCTTATTCTTTCCTTTCACAGTAGAAGGACTGAGTGGTTTCTTGGATGGTTTTTTTGTATAGGGACTTGAGGACCCAGTGATAACCCAGAAAAATGTTTGCCTCCTCCACTCCCATTAAGAAATTGTATAATCAGGTTCTTGATGAATAAAAGAACTAACAGTGGGGAATCTCTTATTTATGCATGCACATGAGCTATTCTTCCTGTCCCTCCCCCACCCCCGTCCCCTGAGGAGTTTTCTTACTGTTTCAGTAAGAAACTTACTGTTTCTCACTGTTCAGTAAGAATTGCAACAGAGACAACCTGGAACAATAGGGCCTTCTGGAACACAAAACATGGGCATGTAATCCTAAAGCTGAATTTGTAGTCTGAGAAACTGACCTTCTCTCCATCTCAACCCTAGGAAGGGGACTGACACAAACCGCTGACAGGGGCAGTGTGTGATGTGTTGAATGAATGAACTCAAAACCCTCCTTAGCTCTTTGCCTTTATCTTGTAAGGCTAATCTGTAAAAATTACTTTACCAATCTAAAAATGTTTCCTATCTTTTTCTGTCCCAGCCTATATTTGCAGTGAATGCTGAGAAACAAAGATGGGGATTTCATCTATTTTAACTTGACATTAAAAATTGGACTTCAGGAATGTTTTCCCAGTTCAAAAATTTACTTTCTTTTTTTGAGCTGACATGCTAGGTATTTCTTAATATAGGTAGACACTTAATGAAACCATCGAATATGTAAACTGAAAAACTTTAAAAAAGAGAAGTTGATTAAAATGACTGAAGATAGTTACTGAATTAAAATCCGTTCAGTGGCATTTTCAAATGTCACCCAAGCACTCTGTGTAGAGTCGTTTGAGCTGTTCTAAGTATCAAGGCTTAGGGGATAGTGCAGTTTAGGGAAAATAAAGATAACATATAAATGATGAGCACAGAAGAAAAGAATTATACTTGTTCATGGTGTCAGTAGAATTTCTGAGCAACTTTTCCCTTGGATGGCCTTATCAAGTGGTTGTTTCTCTAGAGTAGAGAGTGGCGCTTGCAAAACTGTGTTAATCAGACAATTTACATTCATATTTTAATGATCTGCAAATCACTTATTCATTTGCTAGAGCAAAGCAGATTCATGAAATCAATATATTTGTTATTCATTTATGCCCCCCTCATTTATTTATTTATTTATTTCGCCCTTTAGAAGAGTCCATAAAGCAAACTCTTCACATTTCATGAGCTAAAAAATGAAAGCGTATTTCTGGGCAGTGCCTCCAGTTTCCTTTACCTTGTCTTTCTTATGTGAGGGATGCTCAAACCTCAAGTCTTGCCCACTGGTGTGAGATCAGTGCATGGTTATATTAATGTCAGTGATAGGGACTTTCTGCAAACATTTGTGAAAAATGGGCATGCTATAAACCCATGGGGGATGAGCTTAATTGTTACATTTGCAAATTAAGGACTGAAGTTTCTTATGTATTTTAAGAAAATAAAATACTATCTGCTTTGAAGGTCACAAAAATGGAATTGAGTTCCTATAACCAATTTCCATATAAAAATTAGAGTTTTAGGATGAATTTCGGATCAAGGTATTAATTTGCATCAGTATCCATTCTAACTTCAGATTGTTAGGGGCTCCAAATATTTGCCATCGAAATGCACTCCCATCTTGATCTGTCTTCTTGCTGTTTTATGTTTCTGAAGCTGAAGAACTTGCGCCGAGGTTTAATATTAACGATGCTGCTCTAAGATTAACTATGGAAATACGCTGGAGGTATTCTATTGTCATGTACATTTTACTATACCTGAAGTATGTGTGTCGAGCATTCGTTCTTGAGTAATGAATCAATGGCAACCCTGTTGCTATAATGAAGGGTTCCTGTCAGATTGTAACTCAATGTGCAACTCCTCTTTTCTTCACCTGTGAATCCTTACCTGAGGTAAAGCTATCAACTTTAGAGTTCACAGACTCTAAGCCTAATGCTGATTGCCACCCGTCAGCACACACTTGCGCTCCTGAAGAAATGAAAGCAAGAATGAGTTTTAAAGTCAGCTGCTGGCTTACCTAAAGATTTGGGGAAAACTTGGGTCTGTGTCATATTCGATCAAAATCAGAGTCAAAATCTAGCCTCCCCTCCACTTAGCTGTTTGGTGGCGGTTCTCTGGATTACGGCCAATGTATCTGGAGATTGGGGAGAAGAATGAATGTTGCATTTAAGACTAGAAGTATTTATTGGGAAAATGAAGGGACCTGGATATTGGAAATATCTTAATTTTTTATTTTTAATATGACTTTGTAATTTACTTTGGTTATAATTAACATTACAAAAAGTCTTATGTGGGGGACAGTGCCTTGAAAGCTCAAAATGCCCAGAATAAGTAGAAAAGGGAGTAAGTGTCTTCAAGATGTTTGACATTCTGAGGACTGCATGAGGGCTGCATTGTGGAGGAAAGCCTACAGCCTCACCCCCCAGAAATTCCTCTACTTGTTCTTAACATGGTACAGTTGTTCAAAGTGCTTGCTTGTGGTTTCAATGGCTTTTGTTACTGGTTTTCTGGGGAGAAAGACTTTTTTTTTTTTTTTTTAAATAACAGACTACATTGTCACTACCTGATTTGAATAAATTGAACCAGAAATATCCTGACAGTGCACTAAACAAGACCTGTGTGTATAATGTGAGTTCTTTCTTTTTAATTTTAGAATCAACCTTGTCCTATGTTAGGCAGCTGGAGGCAAGAGTAAGACAGCTGGAGGAAGAAAATCGCATGCTGCCCCAGGTGGGTGACTTCCAGAAGCTCATAGCTAGTCAGTGTCATTTGAGTTGTTAGCATGTTATCTGGAATTTTAAGTCTCAATTACATTTTCTCCTTTCAGTGATAGAAATCATTTTGTAAATAGTCATTCATCAATGTAGAGTGTGCTTTCCATAATGACCATCATGTTATCTGGATTCTTAAGTGTGAAACCAAAGGATGCAGGTGTCTGAAACTAAGAATGCAAAGTAATTTTGAAAGGAAGGAAACAAGAGAAAGAGAAAATGAAAAGAAGTAATAAATACTTTGCTAGTACTACTCATATACATCTTGCATGTAGTTGGAGAATATAGGGAAGGGCCTCTTATTTAAATGAAAATTTTGCTAACTTATGAGCTAGGGAAAGCTGTAGGTAGTTTGAAGATTTCATATGTTAATTAAATTAGTACTTGCTAAAATTCTTTGTGAACTAATTGAACTCTTTCAGTGCAACAAAGCAATGACAGTAATTGACAGTTTTACTTTGGGGCTTAATTTCTTTTCCCTGGTGAATGTAAAGTGGCACTTTTTCTGGGATTTAATGCCTCACCATATATTTTACTTAGAATATTATCTCTATGGGCTGAAATATCTTGGTGAGAATGATGTTGGGTGAGGTGATGGTTCTCGGGGAATGTTTTGTTGAGGAGTTGAACAAATTACCTGATTTCTAGGTTGGTTTCCTTTACAGACATGGGGGCAGTAAAGTATTTTAATATTTTATGAAAGGAGTTTTCTAAGCATTAATCACTAGTGTTCTTTATACGGTCTGGTGACGATTTCTATTTCCTAAGTGACTAATGGAAAATTCACCTCTAAAAAACTCAGCAAAGAGTAGTTCACTGAAAGAAAGAGACTGGTTATAATTCGGGAGAAGACACATAAACATGAACACTTTGCAAAGATATTTTAGATCTTTTTAAATCTTGTTTTGTTTTCCAGCTGTTTTTGCTCATTAAGGACGATTTGGTCTGTCAGGTACTGCATCTAAGAATGCCTTTCTCTTTCTTTCACTGGCCAGTCAGCTGGCTAAAAATCATGAGATTAAATGAAATCAATCTACTTCTCTCCCTTCTCAAACTATGCATATGTCAATACTCATGTTGACAGAAGGGATTATTTGCATCATAAAATAAGATACTGCTGGTAGAGTTTTCTCTTTGCTCTTCTATACTTTCCATTTTTAAAGTTTTCTTTGCCATTTGTCCTTTATACGAGATTCACAGTATGACTGTGCCAGGACCCTTGACTGAAAACATCTAACTTCTTTCTGTTCCAAGAAACCTAAAAATATAATCAGGTTATTGTGAGTGTCCTATATGGTTATAACATCTCTGGGGCAACTGAGAATGTAAGTGAAAAGATGAAAAAAAAGAGAGAGAGAGAGAGATCTGTTTCTTAGCTTCCCTCTGTGTGGGAATGGAGGCTCATGTCAAACATTGAAATGCTAGCATGTGCGCTATGCTATTTAAAAAGAGGCACAACAAATATGAAAATGATTACAGGATTGATTTTTAAAAATCTGTAAAAGTGTTAGAAGTCTTGAAGCGCAATCAGAAGAGTCTTCAGCTGTACTTGATATATCAAGAGTGTGCGTACTTAAATACGGAGTACTTGCACAGTCGAGAAGTAGAGGAGATTAAACAACTTTTCAGGCTGACGTCTTCAAACATATGTTTTTAAATGCATTGCTATTTTCTATCAAAGAAGGTTTTCTTTCTCCCCAAGAAAAGGCTAGAAAGGATCATGTTTTACTGACTCTTAAGTTGTTATTGATGTGGGATGCACCATTATCCTAAGTACCACGAAGAATGGAAAAAGATGTTATCAATTATACCATGTCAGATTCTTGCTGGTTTCAGAGATGTTAAAATGGAAAAACAATGCTTTAGAATTAAACAGCTTTTTACATGTCCAGGGTACTTTAATGAAAAGAAAATCCACTGTTTGAAACACGCTGTTGGACATATATGCAAAGAATACAATAGGTCTCGGTTCAAAATGGTATTTTGTTAAGTTTCTGTATCTGAGAGTGTTGCCTTCATTTATAGCTAAGATAGATATGATAGGACCACCAGTTGCAAGTACTTGTATCAATACAAGTGAAATGAGCAGCCAGCGCATGAGAGCTGAGGATGGAAAACAGTAAGTTTCAGAGCAGTGAGAATCCTGTGAAGGGAATACTCACGGAAGGCTGAGATTTGGATCGGATATTTGGATCGGATAACACAAAGGTGTAGGCGACTTATTCTTGGATGTTACTGGTGCTATTACAAATAATTACGTGCTTTCCCTGCGGAAACTATTTCTGACTGCATGATGTTAGCTGACTGGCAAGGTCAATTCAATGTTACTAGCTGACATCCCTGCATACATTAGTCTCGATCTCTGAACACTTGATTTTCCCGTTGTAAGAACTTGCTCTCTGTGCCTTGATAAGAAGGTATTCTGTTTTATTCCCAAGTTTAAAAATAGATCTTCTTGACGTAGGATAAATAGGAAAAAGAATATAGTTGGCAGTGGGGTTCCAAGTATACTGGATATCTCTTGTGGCTGTGGCCAGGTTCTTTGCTGATAGTTTAGCATGTAGACTAATTATGTAAAGCATTTTCCTGGAGGAAGAAATCTCCTTAATGCTTATTTTTATTCATTATGTAAAATTGGGTATAATGAACTGAGAGTCACAACTTTGGCCCAGCAGTACATAGTTAAAAGTAAACAAGATGAGTGTAATAAGTGCTTGTGGATTTCTCTCTGGTTAGATGCAAAGGCTTCAGTTTCTTAATTTATAAATGATAAGGTTCCTCCTCGGAAGGTTCCTCTCGGAGGCCTAAGTAGAAATAAAGCGTGGGTCCAGTTTTACATCCATTTGAAGTTACCAAGTCCCAGAATGAATGGTATTTTAAAATTCATAAACAGCTAGAAAAAGGCGGTGGTGAAGATTGAGTCGGTTCTATCCGCTGGTGAAGAGGAGGCTACAGGAGGCAGGCGTGGTTGGAGTTCCAGCCTGGGGCCCCTGTGAGCATGTAGCTCTCTGCTCTGCCGTGATTTCTACAGTATCTCACAAGAATCACTGAACCGTACTTTAAGGCCAGTTTGTGAACACAGTATTTCAAAAGAGTCCTAATGTAATAACAGAAAATGCAATATTATTTGCTATTTTAGTACTTGAAAAGAAAATGCCTTTATATATTTGATAGGAAGACATGAGATCTACCCTCTTTTCAGATTTTCGAGTGCGTAACAGTTATTATTATTTACAGGTGTGAAGTACATTAGATCTCCAGAACTTAATTCATTTTGCATATCTGAAATTTTGTGCATGGTGATTAGCAGCACCCCATCTTCTCTTCCCCTCAGCCTCTGACAATCACCATTCAGTCTTTGCTTCTATGAGTTTGAGTATTTTAGATACCTCATATAAGTGGAATCAAGTGATACTTGTCCTTTTGTGATTGGCTTATTTCATTTGTCATATTACCAAGTGATCATTACCAGATGATCCAGCAATCTTTCTTCTGGATATTTACCCAAAAGAATTAAAATCAGGGTCTCAAAGAAATACTAGCAATCCTGTGTTCGTTGCAGCACTGTTCACTTTAGCGAAAATGGGAAAGCAACCTAAATTTCCATCAAGAGACGAATGGATAAAGAAAATGTGGCATATACATATAATGACATATTATTCAGTCTTTAAAAAAGAAGGAAATCTTGCAATATGTGACATCAGCGAATCTCAGAAATTTTTTTGGAACGTTGGTACATTGGATGATTAAAGATCACCTGAATTTAGGATATTCTTCCTTGGACACATAATCTAAGGTGGATATTTTTTTACTGATTACATAGAAAAATATTTCATGGGATTGCAATGAACCTCTCATAAGACACAGAGTGTTTAAACTGCTCAGACTGGTCTGTCAGCTCCACTGTGTACATATTTAATATGATAGGAACCCTAAATGAAGATTTTATGTGAATTAAATAAATGTAGCCACTGTATATGAAGTTTTTTAATTTTTTGAATCTAATGAGGTGGAGTCACCCACAATGATGTAAGTAGATATTTATAGATACAAGACCCAATATGGTAGAAAGCAGGTGCAAGAAATTTTATATCAAAGTTAAAAGTGATGTACCTATACCTTCCCCAATGTCCATCATCCAGCCACCCTACCCCTACTCCCCCAACCCCCTGAAACCCTCAGTTTGTTTGTGAGATTAAGAGTCTCTTTGGCTTTGTCTCCCTCCTGATCCCATCTTATTTCATTTTTTCCTTCCCTACCCCTCAAAACCCCCTCCCCTGTCTCTCAGATTCCTCATATCAGGGAGATCATATAATAATCGTCTTTCTCTGATTGACTTACTTCACTCAGCATAATACCCTTTAGTTCCATCCACATCGTTGCAAATGGCAAGATTTCGTTTCTTTTGATGGCTGCATAGTATTCCACTGTGTGTGTGTGTGGTTGTGTACCACATCTTCTTTATCCATTCATCCTGTTGATGGACATCTAGGTTCTTTCCATAGTTTGGCTATTGTAGACATTGCTGCTGTAAACATTCAGGTGCACATGCTCCTTTAGATCACTACATTTGTATCTTTAGGGTAAATACCCAGTAGTGCAATTGCTGGGTCATAGGGTAGCTCTATTTCCTTTGTGAGGAACTTCCATGCTGTTTTCCAGAGTGGCTACACCAGTTTGCATTCCCACCAGCCATGTAGGAGGGTTACCCTTTCTCCGCATCCTCGCCAAAATCTATCATTTCCTGACTTGTTAATTTTAGCCATTCTGACTCGTGTGAGATGGTATCTCATTGTGGTTTTGATTTGTATTTCCCTGATGCCGAGTGATGTGGAACACTTTTTTATGTGTCTGTTGGCCATCTGGATGTCTTCTTTGCAGAAATGTCTGTTCATGTCTTCTGCCCATTTCTTGAGACAACCCCATTTTTTTAAGTAAAGGCCTACAAGATTCACAGAATGTTAAGAGTATAGTCCTAGTCAGACAGCTAATGAAGGATGGACTCAAGCTAAGATGTGGGCCTATTCAGTGTTCTTCTAGAAAATGCATAGCTCCTCTTTAATCATTTTATACTATTTGTCATTCAGTATAGGTAAGCTGCTAAATCCGTTTTTATCTTATGGTCCAATTCTTTTTTTTTAACACTTATTTTAATTAACATTGCATTTGTTTAGCCCTCTAACATTTATCAGACATTCTATTCGTTGATTTAAAGTAGATGTTCTATTTTTCTTTAAGCCATGCGTGGTATCCATCATAAATTTAAAAAAATTGCATTTTATAGAGACTTCTCCTCCCTGACACATTTCCAAAATACTTCAGAATCCTAGTTTAGTACAAACATACACACCCATATCTGCATGAGACATTCATACTGAACAGAATATGGTCTGAGAAGGCCTTTTTGTTCAGAGTGAATTGGAGGTGGGTGGTGGTGAGGGAAACAAATAGATACAGTAGTAGTTTTTAAGGTACCCATGAAATTTGTTACTTTAGCCCAAATTTTAAAATCTTGCTTGGATCTCTCAACTCATCCCATGATCCTTTTCTTGATGGTCACAAGGATTTTTAATCCAGACCTGTCTACAATGTTTATGTGCTCTATCTGTGAGGAAGTCTACTCAGCCAGAAAATATCTTACAGTAGATGTTAGAGAACAACTGGCTGATGAGTTTATTATAAATAATACCATGTTTTGAAGAAATCAGTCACTAGTCCAACTTCACCATGAGGTAAAAACCAATTTTTAAAAATTCTTCTCACCATTTTGTGTTGAGTTTGGGTTTTGCATCAAGAAGAGACCGGAAATAAGCAGTTTGCTCTGATTCCAAAGTCAATTAAGTACATTTGTTAAAAGTCCTACTGGGAAATCTGTTCCCTCTCTTCAAATGCTTCGGCACCAGCATCTGCCTGGAAAGCACTCTGTGTCCCTCTCCAAAGCCAACCACCCACCTCTTGAGATTAACTTTTCCGAGATTCATTAGAATCCGTAAAGGTGCCCTGATCTGTCTTGTGTCTTGTGGCTGCCCATGTGCTGTGGGTTCAGCAAATTTCAGTGTTTGAAAAGCATGGCAACTCGATCGCCACTGTGGGCTCCTTTCAGCAAGTGTTTCTATTTCTGTCGTGCTAGCACACACAGAAGAGTCGAATTTTAGGAATGGAAATGAAAAAACCTTCCCCTCGTGTAATTTGGTTACATTGTGGCCTCACAATGCAGTGCATTGGGAAGGAGGCAGGGTCGTTTCCAGAGAAGTTTCTGAACAAAGGAAAGGAACCTGTCACCATTGCCAGGAATGCTGAGGAGGGTACACGGGCTCTAATGAAATTGAGTTTGTCACTTCCATGGCAACACACCCCAGGTCCAGCCTCACGTCTCTGAAAAGCTCCCTCACCTGTGTGTACCTATGCAGATGGCCATTGTCCCAGACAGAAATGAGAGGATTCCTTCTAACACCTAAATTTCCCTCATGTGCTTCTCCTGCCTTTGCCATGGAGATACTTAGGTTGTTGCTCTTTCTCTTTTTTGTATTTTCTGACGTTGTTTCTCAAGTCATTTTTGTCTTGTAGGAACATAAATGTCTGGCTTTTCTAGTGTTTGGAATTGCTGTGAAAGGAGAAAAATCAGTCACTATTGCACAAAAAACAGGCACAGAGTAATGATTTACAGGATGCTTAAAGCAAGTGATGCCATTCTTCGATTGTTACTTGCTTGAAAATTCTGGCACTCCTAAGGGGAAATTGAGGCAATTTTTTTTTTCATGGATAGCAACTCTATGTGGCACAAGTAGAATCCAGATGCTACTGATAGAAAAAATTAGTTAAATCCATTAAGGGCTGGTTGCTGCTGGAGTCGCATTTGGGGGAAAAAAATGGACTCCTCCAAAGAAATAATGCTTGTGGGTTGCCATTTTCTCCAAATCACCATGATTTATATAATTAAAGGAAAGAAAAAAATTTTTTATGTATAGTTCAATAGTTTTCGGAGGACAGATGGGAGCTGCCCAAGTGGCGTGGGTGTATTGGAATAAAAGAGACAAATAGATGTGGAAAGTAAATTTATGGGGGGAAAAGTCATGTTGGAGAACCTTAATAAAGGGAAACTGGATTTAGGAAAAAGCTAAATGTATGAGAGAAAATACAGAAGAGAGTGAAATGCATAGGAAAAACATCAAAATCAACACGGAGGCTTTCAGAGTGAGGGGGTTTACAACATTCTTCTGTGCCTCCCCACCCCCATGCTCAAGGGTTATTGTTTGAGGATCTCAGACATGTGATGTGAAGTCTTTATTCTAATAAGAGAAAATAGATGAACTAGAAATGCAATAGAAATTCAGCTATGCCACTTACTAAACTTAAGAGAATTATTGAATGTAAAAAACACTCAATTATTAGGGACTGTGGTATCCATTCTTATTTAACAGGACTTCTTTTTATATCTATACTGGCATGATAATAATTCTATCACTAGGGCATATTAAGTTTTTTATTTGGAGTAGCCATAAAAATAGCATTTTGGTTACCTGTTCTTGACAGAATTTGTCACCAAAAAAAAAAAAAAAAAGGACTTGCTCAGCAAAAATTTTTACTGTGTATTATCATCAACTAGGATCATAGATATTTGAATGAGAAGCAACGTGGAGGATATTCAGGGAAAACTTGAGATGGAATTAATTAATGAGAAATTAATGTTTTCTTGGAGAAATGACTTTCTACTCTTTCTTATATTTTGTATCCAAAGTAAAGTAAAAAATCAAAAAAGATGAAACAGTCTTTCCTTTTATAATTGCATATAGAAAGCGATAGAAAAGATTGTATAGTGTTTGATATGGAATCAGTTAAATGTAAATACTATTGCGATATGGATATATATATATTTAAAAAACAGTAAACTGTGAAAACTTGGGTCTAATAAAAGCTTATATAGATGGGGAGATTGAGCCTATCTGAGCTGCCTCCCTTTGCTTTCCATTTCCCACTGGAGGTCACCACTTCTCTTTTTTGTGAAAAAGGCACCCACCCACTTCACCTTGTCCTCTCTTTCCAATTCAAACCTTTCCTGCAACAGGATTCAGGCATTTCTTATTTAAAAGTCTCTACTTCCAGTTGTTTGGGTTTTTTGTTTTGTTTTGTTTTGTTGTGTTGTGGTTTTTTGCTGTAGCATGAGAAAAGTGATCACTCATGCTTCCAACACATTAAAAATTAAAGTTGATGCCTCTTAATATCTTGTAAATATAAAGTAGACAAATATAATACAGGCAGTATCTGTATAGCCTAAACATAATATAATCACTGTAATAGAGACAAATAATGGAGTTCTTTGGCAGATTAAGACAGTTTAAGTAAATAAATTTTTAAATGATTTGAGATTTTCCTAAATTATATTTAAGCTAGCATTGTGCGAAAAATAAAACATAACCGAGTTAATTTTAGAAAGCTGAGACCTAGTGACTTTGGACTCTTAGTTACCAAGCAATTAAATCATCCCTGTGAAGATGCTAGAACAAACAGAGAATAGGAATTACAAGAGCTAGGATTTAGCCTAATAAGCTGTAGAACCAAGATGAAGTGTCTTAAACGTTGTGAACCTAATACCCTTTGAGTAACAAAGAAGATAGCTGTAACTGGTATGGAAGGTTCTGGTCAGCTGTACAAATCCATGACTCTCTATCCAGAGAAAGTCTGTGTATGTGTATAATGTATATACAAAATAGAGGTGTCCTTTTTATTTTGATATTCCTTAAAACTACAACTTTATGCCATAGTGGGTCCCTTATTTACAGGGACATATTGATGTCATCATGGGTTATTCTACCTCATTGGGTTCTAAAGTTAATCAGATTTCATCAGATAGCTGTTTAAGGAACAGTCAAGGCTGTCTATCTTTCAGCTCATGTCGCATTAATATACGTATAGAGGGGCTCACATACCAGTCCGAGTAGTGTTAGCTTGTGTATTTTGAGAGATACACAATTGCATACGTTAATTGCATTAACGTCCCTTAATGTTCATTTTTTCTTTGTATAAGCCCTCCGTAATGAATGTAAAGGGACTAGTTTTCCCTAAGAGTATAGGTATTTAAATATAAACAAGATTGAGTATGTAAATGCCTATCAATTCCTCTTTGGTCAAGAACAAAGGTGTCTTTGTCTTCATTTGGTAAGGTTAGTCCCTTCTCAGCCCTGAATATTCTGAGCTCAAGGATTAAAAAAAAAAGAAAGAAAGAAAGAAAAAGAAAGGTTGTGCCCAAGTCCTAGAATGAAGGGGTCTTTAGTCAAGCACACTAGAGACTAAAGCAGTAGATTGAGAGGGTTGCTACCAGTGGGAAAGAGGAGCTCAGTGGAGGTCCGGCTGGAACATGAGTCATAAGCAGAGAGCACAGCCCTCTTCCTCTGCCGAGCTCCCTGGGATCCCACAAGCATCCTGGAGACAGACTTTAAATCCAGCATGTGAACGCAGAGTTTCAAAGAGAGCCCGAAAGTATGAGTCCTCTAATCAGGTATTATTTACCTGTTAGCTGTCGTTGCATGAGAAGGAGCTACCGTTAAAAAGTTGGCACAGATGATAGAGAAAGAGCACCTGAGCTTAGAATATTCTTTCCTGAGCACATAAACTAATGTGAACATTTTTTTAAAAATCACATTTTAAAAGTATTTTAAAGGATTCCATAGGATAAGTGAAGATCCGACATTTCAGAGAGAATTTTTTAAAATGACGACGAAAGAGTATACCAATGTAAGAAATGTTTAAAATTTAACTTTTATTTACCTGCAACTCACATGGAAACCATCTGTATTCTTTATATTTTTAAAATAGAACATACTTGTCAGGAATCCAATTCGGAGATAAGCCAAAAAGAAATTACTGTGAAAACGAGATGACAAAGACCCGATATAACCCACATTATTTTTTTTTTTTTTCCGGTGTGATAGACTGAGGAGAAAAACAAGACATGCATATGAATTGAAGTCTGCTATACAAAGGATACACAGAAGGAACAATGTCCAGAGGAAAAAATATATATTTTTTTCAAAGGCTAACTGATGTATTGGATTCGTTCTGTACCGTAAAGCATCGGAAGTAAGAGCTAGCAGTCAGTGGACCGGGCCTTTCCTCAGATTTTCTTGTTGCCCTTAAAGAGGAATCGTCAGGGGTACACCGTGAGACAATGACCTGCGTTGCCTTTACAGTTCCCATGGAACTCTTGCCGAATATCTTTTAGACTCTGGGCCATCCAGCCTGTATGACTGGGTAGGAGCTTATTGTAGGAAGCTAAGTAAAGTATGTGTAGAGAAGCAGTGTGAAGACAACATAGGAAATAAATTACAGGGTTCCCCTCAATTGTTTTGAGTCTGAAGGGCCTTATTCTCGTGGCTGAGAAAATCCCCCCACTCCTGCTTGCGGTCTACCTTGTTCAAGATCTAAAGCCTATGGGACAAATACTCCTTCCCATAGGTTCTTGGGGTACACCCAGAAATGAAGGAGGGGAGGAAGTGTTACCTTTAGTGAAGGATCAGTCCATTCGAAAAAAATGTTCTTTCCTTTTCAGAGCACTCTGTTATTCTTCATTCACGTGTCTCTCTTCTGTCTCATTCTTTCCTTTGGGAGAACTTCTTATCCTCAAGTTTATCAGTACTCCCCAAAAACTGACTCAGCGGAGGTATTTGTCTAGTCCAAGGACACAAAAAATTCAAGCACTCTTTCAGAATTTTTATCTTCTTGGAGATCTTTCTGACTTTCATAATCTAGGTTAATGGAGTAGAAGCAGCTTTTGAATTAATATTTTTATAAAGATTTTATTTCTTTCACACAAAGAGAGATCACAAGTAGGCAGAGAGGCAGTCAGAGAGAGAGGGGGAAGCAGGCTCCCCACGGAGCAGAGAGCCGGATGGGGGGCTCAATCCCAGGACCCTGAGATCATGACCTGAGCCGAAGGCAGAGACTTAACCACTGAGCCACCCAGGCACCCCTAATATTTTTTAAAAAGAAAAAAATATGGAGCACAACAAGGAGATAGCTAACCACCTTGCTTAATACCCTTGGACTTATTTTGCTAGTTTTATTAATCAAGCTTCTGCTCTTAGCAGTTTATTAGGGGAAAAATTGCATGTAGAAATTTAAGGATCAAAAAGAAATGTAAATCTGACTCAAATGTCGTATAATAAAGAAATTTGGTACTGCCTTATTTTTTTTAACCCAAAATGCCTCTTATTTGCATCAGAACAACATGTGATGCAGAAGTTCTGATGTTCCAGATAACAAGTAACTAATAAACCCAGGACCAGATGGGAGCCATCCTGGACTTACGTAAAAGCTGGCTCTAAGAAAGGGAGGCTTTTTAATAGCCAAGATATTTCAGCTGTTTTTGAAACCCAAGGCAGGTGTATCTTAGTGCCAAAAAGGTAATTTCTTTATTGAAACATTTTCATATGCAAGAAGACTTAATATCCACAAGTCCAGAAATCTCATACAAGAAAAACATAAAATACACACTCAGAAATAAATGACATGGGGTGCCTGGGTGGCTCAGTGGGTTAAAGCCTCTGCCTTCGGCCCAGGTCATGATCCCGGGGTCCTGGGATCGAGCCCTGCATGGGGCTCTCTGCTCAGCGGGGAGCCTGCTTCCCTTCCTCTCTCTCTTTCTGCCAACTGTGATCTCTGTCTGTCAAATAAATAAATAAAATCTAAAAAAAAAAAAATGACAATTCCAGAACTTAGTCACAAATGAATTGTGTGGGAAAGATAGGTCTTTATTCTTTTGGGTGGCAAGCATGTATTGAGAGCCAAAAGGTAACAGAAGCTACAGTTGGAATTTGGCTGACATCTTTTTGACAAAGAGTTTTAGACAAAGAGGGAGCTGCAGCAGCTTTGCATTTTGAAATTTGTTGTTTTGTTTGGAACCAGCCCCATTCACTTTCCATTCCTTGTTTCTGTCTCACTTGTATTTTAACGCATGAGTCCTTAACCAGCAAAACTCATGCACTTTTGTCAGTAAGTTCAGCAAATGATACGCTGGTCGGTGATGACAGCTCAGGTTCTTTGCCAGTTGAAAAGGACTTTGGAGAGATCGATTTAGGACTCGACAGTCTAGGGGCGCCTGGGTGGCTCAGTGGGTTGAAGCCTCTGCCTTTGGCTCAGGTCATGATCTCAGGGTCCTGGGATCGAGCCCCGCATCGGGCTCTCTGCTCAGCAGGGAGCCTGTTTCCTCCTCTCTCTCTCTCTCTGCCGGCCTCTCTGCCTACTTGTGATCTCTGTCAAATAAATAAAATCTAAAAAAAAAAAAAAAAAAGACTAGACCCCCTAAACGCTCACTTTTGAAGAGGATGACTCATGTGGCCTCACAGGCATTCATATAATTAAAGAGGACTGTCTTGGTTAGGAAACCAGTTGCACTGAGCCTTTGACATTGGGGAATGAGGTTAAGAAGGATATGAGGGCAGGTAAGGGCAGTTGCCTCTCCAATGTTTTTCACTTAAAACAAGTACCCTGCTCATGACCTTGATATTGACAGAGTTCTTTAGAACCAGTCATGAGAGCATCATAAGACAGCTCTCAGTTCTGGGTGGTTTCTTAGGGCTGTAAATGATGCTGTAGTTACTTACGAATCAATAAGACTTTGGTCTTTCAGCCTAGAAAATGTCCAATGTTGCTAATACATTGATTTTTAATACTTTATCACCTTATTAAATTATGCTTATTTTAGAGATATCTTTTATGTTCATTCTGTTTGAAGGCAGCAATCCTGTTGGTCTTCAGTATTCAGAATCTTAAGTCTATAGGGCCCAAGGAGAGATGTTGGAGGTCATGAAAGGGAGAGTGCCCAATTCTTTTATTTTTACAAGCTCTTAAATGATGGGGCTGCAGCCTGAAATGGACCTTTATCCCTTGAGAAACACTGCTTGGGCCACAGCAAAATGGCTGCCGTACGAGAATCTGTAACTCTCATAGTTGAGTCACCCTCATGGTACAGACAGCACACAAGATGGGGCTGGTTGAGTGGCCCGTTCCGGCTTGGAGGTTTGTTGTTGTCCCAAGCCCTAGAACCACATTCTAAGTATCAGTGGAGGTCCTGCCTATTGGAAGCCATCTTGATACTGACCCATCCTGACCCTGGCTCCTATGATAATCTCTGTTTTGCAGGTGAGAGAGTGTTCACTCATGGGCTAAGGCAAGGTTTGTGCCCAGATTTTCTGTTATCACGAGTCTAGCATTCTCCCCATTTTGCTGAAACCTGTGGCAAGGCAAATGTGTGTCTTTTGAAGCAAGATAGTGGTGAAAATACCACCAGCCACCACTGCGATCTCCATCACCATCCAGAGCAAACCTCTGGTGTAGCATCCTTAGGGTCTGAATTGGGAATTTGCCAAGAAACCCAGCTGAGTCGTTAGTCCATCTGTTTTATTAGTCAGTGAGAGACTTCATTGCTCTGATAATGATTCTCTCAGCATGGGAAGATTTCCTTCTTTTATTAATCTTAAGGACATTTCTAGCCCCTAGATAACTGATTAGTCAAGAAAGAATATTTTTCTACTTAATACTTATCCTTTCTGGTTCAATTATAGTTTCTTTGTAAGCCACTCTTCTCCTTCTCCAAAAAATTCCCAGACTATTCCAGTCTGCCATAATGTTCTTATCACCTCAACCAGGACTTGGCACCTTTTAAATAAAGGGCTACATAGTAAATATTTTCAAAGTTGTGAGCCATATGGTGTTTTTCAACTACTCCAGTCTGGTGGCATTCTCCAGTGCCACCAGAGGAGCTGGAAACAGAATAGCTAAATGAACAGGTGTGGGTGTGTTCTAACAAAACTACTTATAAAACAGATGAAAGGGTCTGGATTGAACTCCAACAGTAGTTTGCTGACCTACTCTACCCCGAAATTGTTTGTCAGTTTCTTGGGGTATCTCTTCATACTATTTTTTAAATTGGTCCCTCATATTGGTATGCAAATTTTCACTTGTGCATAAATAATTTATAATATACAAAAACTTTCCCCAATGAGTACTATTTCTATTTTCATTGGCTTAAGTTTCTTTCTCCTGTCATCCCCACACCTGCCCTCAGTTATCAATATGTGGGATTTGAAATGTGCTGTGAGTGAACCAGAGGAGTAGTTGGGAAGAGGCAAAGCTGTTCTTTCCAACAAGCCACTTAGGTTTGGGAGGAAAATTTGTTGGAGATCAAGATGCTTGCATTTGAACTGAAAAGGCAAGTCCTCCCCTACAGGACAGTTGTTGTGGTACTAACAGATAGGAAGTTTGTACTTTTCTGAAACACATTATGTCTGAGGATTGAAGCTGTACTTTAATGAGTGATTGATTTATATTGTTTTTGTGTCCTTATGCATCTTAGAGCAATTGGTGAAGATAACATGGGGCAAGCTCGTCTTTAAAATAGATACCACACGACGGGTAGCTTGGAAAGAACGTGAAATGCTGTGTACTCCTTCACAGACAAGTGAAATTCTAAATCCATGTCTATCTGTGAATGAGGAAAGCCATTTCTGGCATGGAAGGAGGTCAGAAACCAATTAATCTCCCTTTTTCTTTAAGTGAGGACATCACATGATAGAATGAGAAATCAGGAGATCACTAGTAAGAATAAAGTGACTTCTGTATTTCTCAGGTCATTCATATTCTCTTCTCCCATGATCTTTGTCAAATCTGTGGTTTTTAATGATGATCTGTGTTACGCTTGAAAAGGACAAAAAAAGGAAAAGCCTTCCTCTGGCCATTCACGCAGTCTCTCTTCATGGGGATCTGCGAGGTACTTTGGAAGGAACAAAGGAGAGCAAAGGCTAGCTTGCGTCTCCTCCGTGTTTCCTGTGGATCAGGAGGAGACCTATAGGAGTGCGAGAAGAATGCTCACTCATCTTTTGGTCTTTGTCAGGGGGACTGATTGACCTCAGAAGAGCCAAAGGGTGGAAAAGAACTTAAAAAGAGCCAGATGCATTCACATTGCTTTCATGGCAACTGATGGCCATCTGGAAATTAGGAAACTTCTCTATAGCTCTTAATGTTTTCAGAGTGCCTTGCAATCAGGCCTATTAGTCACCCGTCCCAGGCACCACATGAAGCTAATTGATAGGACTCTCCATTTTAGCCTCTCTATTGAGAACAAGTGACTTGCTGAGGGTCAGGCTGCGAGTAGCGTAGCGTATGGAGCTCATTAGTCTCCGGGTCATTTCCCTCTGGAGCTAGCAAAAGACTTTTTTTTTTTTTTTTTTTCCTAAACCACTTTGGCTAGCTTAGGAAAACTTACTACTGGTTAACCAGATTGTTTTCCAGGATGAGACTATTGTAAAAATTCTTTCAAAAAATTTCTTTTTAAAACTTGCCTTTCCTAAAGCTTTGCGATGTTACTTTTCAAAACTTTCCAGGAAATTTTAGCCGTGCATTTTAAGGGTCAGCCAGGTCCTTTACTTGGGTAGTGTTCTCCAAATTTTGGCCCTAGAGGCTCCAGGAGAAACGAAAATTTCTAACCGGGCAGCCTTGGTTTGTGGCATTAGCTGTGGTCAGAGATTGTATGGAGGGATGAGGGGAAACTGCTTTTTGTATCAGCTATTGATGCTGTCTTTTACCCCCAGAATCTCATGGAGGTTAGGCAAAAGCAGTGACCTTACTATTTGGAATGAGAAATGTTGACGCTTATTGTTAGATCAGTGCAGAGATATCCATTCAAAGATAGGTGATTAGTGGGCTTCCCCTGCTTTCCTTAGTATAACCAAAACAACAACCCCTAACTAAAAGTGAATGGGATTTCTGTAGATCATGGAGAATTGATGGCTTATATTGGCTGTTCTTTCAATAGTTGACCCCCTGGATATTTTGTGAGCACCTCTTACATACAGATAATGCTTTAGACAATGGGGATACAGCCCTGAATTCATGCAGCTTACATTTTAGTGGCCTACTCTTTTTAAAATGCCAAATATGTAATATGTGGCAGTAATAATGACTTTGAAGGAAACAAAAGCAGGGTACAGAAGTGGTAAGTGATTGAAGTGAGAGGGTATTTTGCATGGAGTTAGAAGAAGCCTCTCTGAGGAAGTGACATCAGGAGGGGTTGGAAGGAGTAAGGGAGAGCATCACAGGAAGTGAGAACAGCAAGGGCAAAGGCTTTCAGGGGCAGTGAACTAGGCATGTGTGAGGAAACAAGCACAAGAAAGTTAGTGTGGCTGGAACAGAGTGTGTGAGACGGAGGATAACAGGAGGTGAGGTGGTAAGGTCAGAGACAGGCAGGTAACAGATCCTGTGGATTTTGTTGACCAAAGTCAAGTGTCTGGGTTTGGGTCTTAGTTCATAGAGAGCCACTGGAGGAACGGAGTATGGGTGTGATACATCTAGTTACATTACCAGAAGGTCACTAGGAATGCTGGGTAGAGACCAAACTGAAGAAGTTAGAGGCAGGTTGGGGAGGACATAGGGACATGCGTTAGGAAGCTAGATCAGTAGCCTGAGAGGGTGGTGGAAGCTTGTACTAAGTGGTAGCATGGAGATGGTGAGGAAGTGTTGGATTCAGAGGATTTATCGAAAGAGGTGAGAGTGCTCCATGATAGACTAGATCTGGACTATAAGGGAAAGAGGTTGCATGTGGCTTCATAGTTTGAGGACTGACAACCCCAGAAGGAACCGTTTACATAGGCTGGACAGCAAGTGACAGCCCAGGGTTAGTCCAGTGTGACAGCCCTGGGAAGAATCAGGAATGACTCCTTGGGTTTTCATGTAAGTAATTTTGTATGATTGGTGGTGGTGTTTATGGAGATGGGGAACCCTGGAGGGGGGATGGGTTAGGAGGTACTGGGGAGTCAAGTTCTATGTTGGACATGGTACCTCTGAGGCAGACATCTATGAGGAGATGTCACCTGCAGAGTCAGACATAGAGGAGAAAGTCGGGGAGGGTTAGGGCTGGAGATACAAATTTGCAAGAATACATGGATATGGGACTGAATTAGAACTTCTTGTTGAATGAATGTTGGGCGGGGGTGGGGAAGGTTTGTGGACTGTGCCTTGGGACACTCTAAAATTTAAAGAGAGGGAAGGAGAAAATATAGTCCAGATTGGAAGGAGAGGCTCATTCAACTTCTTTAATCTCCCAGAATCACAGATGATTTGTGTACTCATTCTGCAAAGTGGTTTTGTTGGGTCCCCCCAAAACTGGGTACCCCAATAATGGGTCCGTGATTAAAGGAGCGAGACTGATATAAGGCGAAAGTCAAGCAAAGCTTTATTTCGCGCCAAGCATCAAGAATCTAACCGAACGTTCGGGGCCGCACCCGTTACAAGAGAGGGCGACCCTTCTGTTTCACAGACTAGGTTTTAAGGGCAAAGGCCATGCGGTTGGGCCTGGCCACGCACAGGAGGCCAATGAAAATGTAACACACAGGAAACTCCACAGTGATGCTAGGTGACCAATTGAATTACAATTTACCTTAGTAGACATTTGAACCAGCCTATTAGACCTTGATTAGGATTGGCGCCAAAAAAGTTCCCAGAGGGCGGGGGTCCCTACTCCTTCATAGCTAAGGAGACAGTATGCAAACCCCCCCCCCCCCCCCCCCCCCCCACTGATCGGATGTCTCCACCTGGCCAGACCCACCCTTTTTCTGGGCTTTGTTACCTGGAGCTGGTTTCCGGGACTTGTTTCCAAGTAAATCCCCTGGGGGGGGGGGTGCATGGACAGTTTCTAAATCGGTCCTTACAGTTTTACCCTTTATTTTAAAATTCTCTGATGGGTCATTGGCTCACCTTTCTGAATATTATTGACTCCAATGAGCGTTTATAGTTTGAATCCAAAACTCTTGTTTTTCATCATAAGTTATTTACGTTATGAGGTAGGACACACATAAGCCTATTTGTCTCTTCCTTCCTTCCTGGTAAGAGCTGGTTGTGAAAAGAGAGCTCATGCTTTCAAGATGCTTCCTTTTCTGCCCAGATGATGTTCTCACTGCGGGGGGTGGGGGGGGGTGTTTATCACTTCCGGCTAGAGATGTCATTTCCACCTCATGTGCAGAGGCTACACGGCATTCGTTTCGGCTGCTTCTGTTCCTGTGCGTCTTCACACATAAAGCCACTGCGAATCCTCCCAAGATGGAGCTTCCAAGAAATGGGACGGATGGAACAGGGGTGCATCCTGTGCTGGTTGGGGCAGAAGTACTCTTTCTAGTGGCTGCCCTGGGATGAAGCTGGTGCTACCGCTCTCTCATCTTGACCTTCCCATTTTGTGCGGGAGCCTGTAGCAAAAGAGGAGAAAGAAGACTCTTCCTTTTGCCAAAGCCAGGGCAGCCAACTCCACCTCACAGAGTAGCAGTTCTTAGTCAACTCAGCAAATATTTCTCTTAAATAGTCATTTAGTCCCTGGGGCTCTAGCTCTGGGCACGTCTACCACCGGGCTCCGGGGAGTGCTGAGGGATTTAACACCAGCATCAGTCAACTTTGTTCAGCAAGCCAAATGCAGTGTTAACCCAAGTTCCTTTTTTGCTTTGGGTGTCTACACTGGCCATTCAGCTGCAGGTCCTGACTCTGGGTCCTACTCCAGCCTCCTCAACCCCCATTCTTATAACCCTAAAAGTCTTCAGATATGTTTTTTCTCAGCAAAAATGCCATCAATCTTCACTATTTAATTGATGTCAACCTGATTGGAGAATCATTTAAGTGTATCATTTTTTTCCCCTAGAAATTTGAGTGTTTCTCACTGAGGATTGTATGTTAACAAAAGACAAGAACTAAGCACATAAACTCATTACCTAGAAGCAGAATGTACGTAAATGTAATTGTTCACATTTCCTACCTATTGTTTCACAGCTAAATTTTTTTTTTTTTTTAAATCAGGGCTTCATTGTTATTCTTTGTCTGCTGTCATTCTGGCTACAGAGATACCCGGTGTTTGCTGTCCTAGCCCTTTCAAGATACGGATTCTTTTCTTCTGGAATTTGCCTTCTCTAATTCTTGTAAAAAGGCATCGTGTTAATCTTTGTAATTACTTTCATTTAGTTTATTTTATTTTTGAAACTGTATTTCTATATCTGCAAGTTTCACCTGGAGTCTCGGGTATCTCAAAGTTACTTTGTTGTTCTCCCAAGAACACAGTATTATTTGATGGGATATTTTCATCATGGCATGACAATCCATTTAAAGATTTTGCAAATTCTTTTACCTGTCAGAAGAAAACCCCTGTAAGGGTGTCTGTGAGAGAGATGTTTCAGGGCTTTATATTGTTAATTACTTCTTTCATCTTGATTTTCAAATCTGATGAAGGAATTAGATACATGACTTGCTTTGGCATTTTCTGGCCTGGTTAACCGCATGACCCTCTAGCCAGTGCCCAGCCAGAAACCAGGGACCCATCCTGGATTCAGATTACCGTAAAGGCTCACAGGGCCCTGCGCTGTAGTCCGTCAGTATTATCCTATCATTCCTTATGTTGTTGTCTGGTGAGCAGAGAGCAATCACTTTTCATTTAGATTTCTTGGATGACCTCCTAATTGGACTTTATCCCAGCTAGCCTTGTCCCACCTAGATCATTCTTCACATTATTACTAGAAGGGTCTCTAGAACACAAACTGGGTCTAATCACAGCTCCTGCCTTAGCACAGAATCCTCCATGTGCTGTAGAAGGTTCTCCACAATCGGATTCCCGCCTTTCCTGTCAGCCTCAGTACTTGCTGCTCTGTCCCTCACATCCTTCTGAATGACTTCTGTTTCCCTAAACAGGGAAAATGTCTAAAATTTTAGGTTCTTTGAGTTAAAGCTCTTTACCGTCTCTTCTGTGACTCTACAGACCACAATCTTAGCCATTATTTGGCATAAGAAATGAAAATGAGTGAATAAATATTATCTTCCAGTTTCCCTGGCTGAGAACACCTGAATTCTTACAGATTGGCCTGCATTTAGTGAAGTTGAGAATAATATCTCTTTTGATATTACTTTATTTTCACTACTTAATGTTTGGCATCACATAATGATTTTGATGAGAACCAGCATATACTTTGGATGCCCTGGTCTAAGTCTCTTTCTACTTTTGGTCTGCTAACCAACCCCAGTGATCTTTTCAGTTGCTATTTTAACACATTTGAGCTTTACTATAGCTTTAGAAGTAGAAGAGATTGAAGATTTTCAGGATGAATTTATTTTCCTCAAATATGAGTAACTGGGTAATGAGAACAACAACAAAAAATAATGGGAATTTACTCAGAGTTTAACTTGCCAGAATCTGGACCATCAAAGACACGGAGTTTCCCTTCTTGATTCAGGCCACGCTAGCACTCTAGAGGTGTGCTTTACTTACTTGGGAAGTAGTTGAGTGGCTTCTAATTACCAAATGTATAGACACACAAGGAAAGCATTGACACAACTGTTCTTGAGATGATCAAGGAGAAGTCACAATCTCACACCTAGATTTTGACCATCCAGTAATATACTAAGTTTATTGAGCAACCACTATGTACAGATAGGGTACTAGTGATCACATTTACAAAGATAATAAAAGTCAAGTACAGTGACCTCAAGGAGCTCAAAGATACATGAAATCTTACTGTTAAATGTGACAGGGCTTAAAATTGAGCTGTGAGCCAGATTCTTATCAGTTTACCTTAAGGTGAGTGGTCCAAGTAATGATACGCATCTGTTAAACAATGAAAGTAAAGTTCTCATGATCATTACTTACGTATCAGCAAAGCCAGGATTGAAGCAAGTTTTTAAGATAATCTATTCCAGGATCAGAGAGGGAGAGAGAATATGAATATGAATGAATGGGAACCAGAATCAAGAGAGTGACATTCGGGATCGTAGTATGTTATGGTATCAAGAAAAGCATGAGATCCAAAAAAGTATCACTGAACCCAAACTCAAATGGAAGAAAGAACAGGAAATAGACTATTCTCTTGACAACTGTATTTCTCTGGATCCCTATTGCATTTCATTTATAGCATGACTCTTACAGTATTCCAAAGTGAATGGTCAGTAATTTTCCACAAATTCTTTAGGCGATTTTGTAAAATTCCAAGTTTCAAAATCCTGGGGTTATGATTCTAGATACAGACTGGATGTAACTCTTGGGGCCACAGTTAGATGCCTCAAACGGCGCAAGTCAAATGAGTACAGAGCTGACCTTAAGCTGGTATACACCGGTTCAATCTGTATCAGTTATTAATATTAACACACTTTTATTCCAATCCCCCCCCACGTCCCCCCACCCCCGGCCCAAACCCTGGGCCATTTCAGACAACCAGATCCTCCCCAGGATCTCTTTGCAGCCCAGGGACTAAGCAGTGGGTGCACAGAACAGAAGATCTCTAAGAACCTACACAAAAATTATGGAGCATAAATGATTAAATTATTGAGAACAGCACCAGGCCAACAGCTAGTGTCTTAATAGATATTAACATGTAGTAGTTTGAAGAATATATTTTTTAAAGATTTTATTTATTTGACAGACAGAGATCACAAGCAGGCAGAGAGGCAGGCAGAGAGGGAAGGGAAGCAGGGACCCTGGGATCATGACCTGAGATGAAGGCAGAGGCTTTAACCCACCGAGCCACCCAGGCACCCCGTTTGAAGAATATTTTAAATGGCAGCATTTAGGAGAGTCCTAACAGGTAGCAGGAGCTCCGTGGCTGAGTATTCTGGGGACTCAGACACGCCCTCAGTAAGTCGTCCAGCTGTTGGACAGTCTATGGGCAAACCCATAGACTGAATACAACCCTGAGCCACAAGTGAAGAAGAGAGTGGTTGCCGGACGGGTAGGGATTTCTCTCTGATTTCCCTCACACGATGCTCTCATCTGCCCCGGGATGTTGTTTCATGGGTCAGGGCCCTCATTTCTATTGGCTGGCAATTGTTTTCTTTCCTAGTGTGACTGCTTAAAATTGAGTGCCGGATCTCTACCAGCCATATTGCTAAGGAAGCTTTATTTCTTTTCATCATTTCCAGAAAAGCGCCTTCTGCCAATTTAATTCTCTGTGGGACTCAAGGTGCTTGCAACATGCTCTCGGTCTCCTCTCAGAGAGTTCTTCGTTCTTTGGACCGCTGCCCTGTGCTGCCCATTTGTATTGTGTTTCTGCTAGCGTTGTTAACAGTAGGATGTTTGGGGTGTTTTTAATTCTTTCCCTTCTGTTAGAGTAATTTCCTATCTGGGATGGGAAGGTAGATGTCTATATACTTAGACCACTTGAGGGCTGAAGCTCAGAGAGTTTCCTTTAAAATCATCCCAATCACCAAATCGGGGGGGAGGGGGGGCACTTACCCTCATCTGCAGAATCTACAAAGCTGTTGCCAGAAATGTGGCTTTGCTGTTTTCCAGTGCAGTTCTCCTTCTCTGAATCAGACTTCCTCAACTTGAGCACTGTTGACCTTTGGGGCTGGATAATTCTTTGTTGTGGGGGCCAACCTGGACATTGTCAGGCATTCAGCAGCGTCCTTGGCCTCAACCCATAAATGCCCCCACAGAAATTGCCCAATTTTAACAGCCAGTAAATGTCTGCATTTTTGCCAGATGTCCCTGTTGGAGGGCCAGCTCACCTCAGGTTGAAAACTACTCTGGATAACGAACATATGAAAGTAGGTTGACATATAATTTATAAAATGTGTTGATAGGCAAAGCAAACACATTCATAAGGACAACAAATTGCTGCAGAGCATTTGATGTGAGCCAGACGCCATTTTAAGAGCTCTTTTCATATAAGCAGCCTCATCGAGTGAGGCACCCTTGTATCATAAGTACCCACACTTTATGGATGGGGAAACTGAGGCTCAGGATCTGGCCAAGATTGTGAGCCCAGGCAGTGTGACCTCTAAAGTCAATGACTTACTGTGCTAGTTTTTTTGTTTTTTGTTTTTTTTTTTACACAAAAAGTTATTGGATTAGATCCAATCTACCTGGCATAACATGGGATGTTACCTTGGTAGCTGCTTAGTAAATATTTAAGTGAATAAATGAATAGCCATAAATTTAGGAAACTGCTTACTATTTTAAATCGGTATTGAAGACATTCCTTACATGAGTTCATTTTAGTTTTAAAAATACACTTTTCTGGGCACCTGGGTGGCTCAGTGGGTTAAAGACTCTGTCTTCTGCTCAGGTCATGATCTCAGGGTCCTGGGATCGAGCCCCACATCAGGCTCTCTGCTCAGTGGGAAGCCTGCTCCCCACCCCCCGCCGCCTGCTTGTGATCTCTGTCAAATAAAAAAATAAAATCATTAAAAAAAATAAAAATACACTTTGAATACAGCCAACTAACTGTCCTGTATTAGAGCAGAGGGTCTCAGCATTTCTATGCTCATTCACAGGAATCTTTTGGAAAAGATCTGTCAAGGTAACCTCTAAAGCTTCTGTTTGTGTGCTAGTGCAGTTTCATAAAAAGTATGTCAGAATGAAGACTGGTCAAACTGAACAAAGTACTTTCCTGATGAAATGAAGCAAAGCATCATTCTTTGTCCCGTAAGAAGGAAAGAAAATTCATCCTCCTTCCTCAACTAGGTATGCATTCTGATGCACCATATGATAGTTTGACCTAGCTTCAGACCTTATTAAAAATTGAACATCTTTAACTAACAGGAAACCACTTTCGCCGATCAATCTTTAGCTTTCCATAGTTGGCTTCCTATAATAGATGAGAGGGCTGGGCTCCAAAGTTTGTTACAAATGTATTACATCTGATTTATATCTAAGTGGGAAGCCTGTATTTTATATAAAATATAACAACACATTTTTTGTGTTAAAGACTTTTAATATGTGCTTCTGGAAGGCCAAAGAATGGAAACTTCCAGAATGCTAACTACAATAACAATAAAAGAAATGTAACCATAAAATAGCAAGAAGACAACTTAATCACAATAGCTTCCTCTTGTTGGTTCTCTTAAAACTATTATGAATTATAATAATTTTATCCCATGAGACCATAATTAATATATTTTCTTATTGTTTAGATGATCTTTTAAAAACTGAGTGGCTTCTTTTGTTCCCTTAATTCTGAGGAGAAGTCTGTATTGTAAGGACAATACTAGGAAATATCTCAAGTTCCAATTTTCTTAGACAAACGTCTTCAAGATATCATGTGATAAGAGTACCAATACATTTTATCTTCTTCAGTGATAGTAAGGGATGTTTTTGTGTCTTGATCTAGAGTGTTTGCTTACAGCACTAGATTTCATGATCTCTATAATGAGTACTTACCACATAGTAAATAATCTGTAATTTACCTCCCACTCAGTCTTGACGCAGAGCATTTTTTTGCTATTAGCATTTAGAGTGGTCCTCCTGATACCTAAATCAATTTATGGGTTATGCTACGTACCTGGATATAAAGTGGCTGACGAGTACACAGACGTCTAGGGGAATAGTAGGGTCATTCAGGCATTCTTTGTAAGTTTGGAATTTTGGAAAACTGCAGAAAACAAAACCAAGCAAAAACGGAACTCCTCAAAAAAATAGAAAGGGGGGCGCCTGGGTGGCTCCGTGGGTTAAGCCACTGCCTTCGGCTCAGGTCATGATCTCAGGGTCCTGGGATCGAGTCCTGCATCAGGCTCTCTGCTCAGCAGCGAGCCTGCTTCCCTCTCTCTCTCTGCCTGCCTCTCTGTCTACTTGTGATCTCTGTCAAATAAATAAATAAAATCTTTAAAAAAAAATAGAAAGGGACTTTTTGAGGTTTGAGGTTGTTCTCCTGGTTGATAGGCAGAATCTGGGCGCCCCTGCTTCAAGCTCTGAAGTTGCCAAAAACAATTCTACCTATAGAGTTAGTGAGGCTTATTATGTTTTATGAGGTAGCCTTCAGAAAATAGTGTGATGACCATTGGAGAGCTAAGAGAGAGCTAAGCTTTCATTAGTACATAAATACCATTTAATGTACTCGAAGGTCAAATTGATGGCCAGTCCAGAGTACGTTTTTGCATGACCTGGAGTTTTGCTTTGTTTTTAAAGTTGCCAGCATGAGTAGAAAGTCAATAGACCTCATTCGAAGAGTATCTTTCCCTTTAAAATTAAAATGGCTATACCATCAAGTAGTTTATTCTTCCATGAAAATCTGGCCCATATATACGGCCCCCTCTTTTTTTTTTAAAAAAATATTTATTTATTTATTTGACAGAGGTCACAAGTAGGCAGAGAGACAGGCAGAGAGAAGCGGGAAGCAGGCTCTCTGCTAAGCAGAGAGCCCAATGTGGGGCTTGATCCCAGTACCCCGAGATCACGACCCGAGCCAAAGGCAGAGGCCCAACCCACTGAGCCACCCAGGTGCCCCTATACGGCCCCCTCTTATGAGATTAATAATACTATGCAATCTATATATAATGTTTTAAAAGAACCGTTTACAAGATGCTGAAAGGCACAGCTATTATGTCGTGTTGAATCTACTTTACAAAAGTGGGGAAATACTGTAGCTAAAGGGCTGCTCCTTCCAGCAGGCTTCTAAATAATTATAGATGTTAGATTTTATGGTTACGATAATGAGTTTGTTTCATTGGAGAGGCATTGAGATTCAATCTCACTACACATTAAGGAAAAGGGAAGTAGGAATCCCTGTATGTCTTACTCTGTCATTGAATCCGGAAATGTAAAATCTGAGAGATGTTTAAGATGTTTGAGTAATGAAGGGAACCAAATCTGGAAGATAGGATTTATTTGTAAGAAAAACAAAATACAGTACTTTTTAATGATTATCTCAGAAATAGAACTATGGTGGAGAGGTGGATTCTAAGCTGTAAACCACATTATAAATTACTGGATAGAATTCTTTTGATGGGAAGAAATTAGATCTGACAACATTAGTCGATCACTTAAAGAGCCATGTTCAAATCCGTGTTGCTACCAATGAAATGATCATCATAGTCTAAATATATAATTTGCTCTGTTACATGTGAGGAATCTGTGTGGCTGACTTATGTAATAGGTAACCAGTTCTAGTGATTCCATAGATTCAGAAGAGAGATTTGCGAGTACCAGCTGAGGTCATCATTACTCTTTTTTCATTGTTCAGCCTCCAAACGTTGGAGAAGAGTGGAAATTGGGCCAGTGCTATTCACAACACAGCATACACTTCTACAAAAAGAGATCAGTGGGAACTGAAGAATTATGTTGTCATTTTTCAACCTCCTAAAATTAAACATTCAGACACCAGAATTTGGCTACTATTTGGTGAATTTTCTATATTTAAAAAAAAATTCTTATTAAGATGGGCACACTTAGATAAGGGTCTTAGTGTAAGTTGTCAGGGAGACGACTAAACACGACTGAAGTGTTTTCTTCTGATAATTTTAATAGAATCATGTTATTTAGCCATAGAAAAAACTGAAATTTTTTTATTTATCTGGTATCTCTAGTTCTAACAAGTATAGAAATTTGGAGATTAACTGATCAATAGATATTTTGATAATGATGTATACAGCCCATGTAAAATGGTTATTTTAATGCAGCGATGACCTCCTAGCTCATTACACAGTCTTCAGTGTGCACAAATGTTGCTGAGGATCTGATACAGTGTCAGTTTTTCTAAATGTTGGTGAATATATCTACCCACCTTGTGTTTCTTAACAAAAGGGTGTAGTGCTCCCAATTGCATTTCGAATGTTTTTAAACACGAAGAAGATTTAACGGTTAATTCTCTGTTTCTCACAAGTAAAACCAAATGAACAACGTTGTCTAAGTAGCTTCAGTTTTTTCTGGAAGTTTGGTATTATCACATATCTCTTTTCAGTAACTTAAGAATTAGTCAAAAGCTTTAAAAAAAATCATTATTAGCTCTACTAGACAGGACGTCAGTTTTACTTTATTTTTTTCCCCTAATTCGAGGTGCATGTTACAGCTTGCCATTGTGGTCATTGTGGTTCATTTCATTAAGCTTCTTGTTCTATCTGCTTTCTTGAGACTTGGGAAAGAGTATTTTTCTGAGTGATTGTACTATATTGTTCCAAATATAAGGCCACCCAGAATAGAAGGCAACCTCCAACTAGAAACAGCTCAAATATGGAGAAAGGCTGGGGGCCCAGAGCCCGGCGGGTCTTGCAGTGGTGGCAAGGGTGCCGAGGAATAGGACGATGCCTGCCCACTCTCCCGGTGAGTGAAGATGGGTCAGCTGCTGCATTTGCTTGTGCATACAGATGGCTTTTGTTGCTAGAGGAAAAGTGACACTTGGGGGGGTAGAGAGCAAATCTGTACACATGAAAGAAAGTTGCTGTGTGTGTCTGTTCTGGGGAGGGAAGCTGGGAGTAGAGTCTTTCATCTCCTAAACGATCAGCGTCAGTGGTGTTGTTTTGCTTTGTTTTTGTTTGTTTTGTTTTGTTTTGTTTTGTTTCCTGAACTTGGGGTTGAAAAGTTGCGTAACCTCAAGCAACTGGAGAACAAAGGTACCATGCACCTTTCAGGAAAAGGAGTTTAAAAGATCCCTGGCCATGTAAATGAATTGTCTGTAGACCAGCCCAGAAAATTATTCCTCGCCTTTTAAAAGTGCTCGCTGACCCAAGCAGTGGTATGTGCACTAGGCGATCACGTGTCGTTGGAAAACAACCTGGAAGCTGGGAATCACATTTCCAGTTTTCTTAAGATTTTCTTCTTTTTAAATTCCCTGTTTCCTGAGGCAGCCAAGTCACAATTTAAACAAACAGGCTTAACATTATTGTAATAAACTGCAAGGGACTGTTTGAAATCAGTTGTTTCACTAGCATTCCACTCAGCATATTTCAAAAACAGTTATGTGAAAATGTATTAGTCAACTAAGAGGGGATATTGATTGAATCTAGATAATTCTTCAAATACCGGTCACAGAGATACATGGCCTTTTGTTTTAGAGTAATTAAATGGGATGTGACTGAATGAAGTGCTTGATTGCGTTATAATCTAGAGAAGGACGGAGCACCTGTTGGTATACAACTTTACCAGGCATTTGCTCACCTTTGTGACTTTACCAAAACCACATAAAATACGAACAATGATCTTCCCAGTGATAACTAGTCCTTGGCACAGAAGGAGACTTGAAGGAGAACTTTAATCCCTGAATGAGTTGTCCCCACTGGGCAGTTCCAACTTTAGCCATTGTTATTATTTCAAAAAGTAGTGTTTAAGGGAAGAACAGGACTCTCCTTATGTTTTAACAATGCTAGCGTACCCAAAGGATTTGGTTTAGGGAAACCAGCTATCATGGATTTTAGACATTCTTTAAAATCTAATGCCCCCAAAAGATCAAAGGCCCCACACCCAAGCAAAAGCATGCTAGAATTGATATGCTTACTGTTTTGCCAGTTCTGGGAAGGGAACATTTGAAACGGAAGTGCTGGGCAGCAGAAGGTTGGACAGGAAGGGCTGGAAAGAAGGATAGCTGAAAACTATGGCCTGCCCGGTGAGATTAGCAACCAGAGGGCCACCTGCATTGCATTGGTAGGTCCTAAATGAGAAGTTTGAAGCAGATAGGGAAAGAAAATAGTAGGGAACCAGAGCTCTTCAGAGAAGGGCTTCCTTTAGAACTCCTTCATTTTGGAAACATTTCATCTCTATACAGGAAAAGGGTGTCCAAAATTTGGTGGTGATATTGAGGGGAATGGTGGGCCCCTTCACCACCTTAAAACTTCTAATAAGTTTCCTTCTATTATTTGTTTTGGGCACTATTATGTCTGATTTGATCTGAATTACAAATACAGGGAGACATAGACATTCTCCCCCCAGAAGGTGTTGGGACTATCAGAATTGGCTTTCCTATGTCATCACCTGCTATTAACATAATCATTAGTAGCAGTGGAGGACAGAGCTGGAGAGGTCCCCTAAATGTCCTACAGCTTCCTCTCCCTGGCGGCTAGTAAGGATGGGGGCAGCTCCCAATTTGATTGCATATTTCTTTGAGCAAGGAAAAGAACATGGCTCTAGTTGGCTTGTGATGTGGCAAGGATAGCCTTCAAGGACGTAGGAAGAAAGAGTGGCAAGGGAAGGGGTAAGATTCTCCAAGCTGCAAAAATGACCATCTTTGTGAAAATCAATGGAAGTTGTCAACTTCTCTACAAAGAATAGGGTCTGCATAAAACCCATACTTGTACCTGTTCCTGTTCTCAGACCCTCCCCTCCCATCCCTAAAATGCACGACACAGAAGCTCTTCTGTAGGTGCTGGAAAATAAATGTCCCTAAGCACAGTTGTGTCTTCCCTTGATGAAGCCACCCTCAGTGGCTCCTTCTCAGGGTATTAGAGTCATAAGATCAAGGGAAATGGAGCCGTTATTAATCTGTTAGGCATGAAGAAAATCTGTAGATTTGCTGGGCAGAAATTAAATTCTCTCAGGCCCTTTGAGTATCATGATCTCCATAAGAACAGCTTCAGGGAATTCCCATTTGGCGGCTTTTTCTAGGAGGGGACATAATTGAAGTTTTACTTTTTCCCCAGTTCCTGTATGGGTGGCGAGCATTCTCAAAGATCAAGTTAATCATGCCCGAGTGCTGATTTTTCAGCAATGAAGTCAAAGAGTCACATAAGTACAAATATATAATTTGTGGCCATAGTTTTTTTTTTTTTTTTTTTTTTTTTTTTTTTTTTTTTTTAAACAAAAAATAATTCTTCTGTAAAGCAAATGCTGAGTTTGGGTAAATCTCTTTGGAAAATGCTCCGCTTTGGGTCTTTGCCTCCAAGAAGGGTTTTATAAGACACACCGTTTCTCCAATGCAAGAATGAAATGTGTGCATATTTCCTGAGACATATGGAATATACCATTTGTCTTGCTGAGTGAGCATGTTTAACTCAGCTGCTGAGTATCTCGCAAACTCCCTACTCTTGAGTATCTTTACGTTTTAAAAATCATTCTTGAAATGTTCTTAATGGGCATTCCTGAGGGGGCATTGTTCTCTTTGGCAAATCAGGAATGACATCTGGACATGCATAGCGATGGCTCTTGCTTAAGTGTTCTTGCTGGTCAAGCAGCAAGCGTATTCCAATTAACAGGTTGAGAGTGTCTTAGGGCAGGCTAAAAAAAAAACACAGCTAAGCAGCTGATTCTCATTTGGCAGTGAAATTGAATACTGAATGACATCTATGCAGTTATTAGACGACTTTTGTTTTAATAACAAAGTTGTTGATTTTCTACTAAGGGTTCTTTTAGGTTGTCATCTGGGGCTGATGGGAGTAACAGTCCACCCAACTCTCCAGCTAGCTTCAGTGGACATACCACACCTTCTCAGCAGCCTGAACCCGTGGTACATTCTCTTAAGGTAACCAACTGTGTCCAACCGTTGATCCAGAATTTCAGTTGTGTCGTGGCTTGTTCGCTCTAGTGTGGTAGTCCTCACAGTCTTGTTTTAACCGTAGAGACTTTAATTTTTGATTTTTTTTTTTTTTTGCAACTATGAGTTTGAGTACTTCCAGTTGAAAAATCTCTAGTTTTATCATTTTGTTTTGAGTAATGTGATTCATATCACTCTGCATTGAAGTTGAAGTCTGATGTGCATGTTTATCAATGTGTGTAAACTCTCGTTCTGGGTATGTGATGGGCAGTGTCGTTAGCATGCATGATTTCAAAAGAGGGTCTCAAGGGTTGGCCAAAATAAGGAAGGATACCTGAGTTTTCTTTCCTCATGCAAGTGAAGTTCATGGTGCCACGACTAAAAGAAAATCTTGAACTAAAAACCTCCTCTGTCCCCCCATTAACTGGAAATTAGGTCTTCAAACTCTAGTTAAAGCTGTTCCATAGAGTGTTAGAAAACAGAGGGTCTTATTCATAAAGCTAGTTTTATTTTTGGTTTTTACTCAGATCCTCCGAGTATCTGCCAACAAGATCCAACTGAAATGTATTATTTATTCTCTTTACCAATAGTGAGTTTTTTAATAGATAAGCACCATAAGTAAATTAATAATATATTATTTAAGAGAAGAAACGGATATAGGCAATAAAAATCACCTTAACAATTAGGACGGTTCCCTGAAATTTTATCAGTTCCAAGGTATGACCCACTGTCCTTCAAATTATCTGTGATTCCTAATACGTAGCCTCCATCAAACCTTTCGGAGCTATCAGGTAGGTAGCATGCTTCAGTCCTGCCCTTGCCCTAGGAGTTTCACAGCTTTACTAAAATGGTTTTGGTTTTGGAATGATTTATCAGCAGCCTTAAGATGCACTCTTTTGGAGTGGGTCACCCTTTCTGGGGCATGCATAAAGCAAATAACCACATAAGAAATTCAGAATATGTATTGGATTTGGTTTCAGCAGGAGATATAGCTCCCCCATTATATTTTGCTGTAACTTCCATGAAATGAGCTGCTCCTCCCAAGCATATACTGATTGCAGATGAGGGAAGGTAGCAGAACCATGCAGCTGGCCAGGGCCGTGCACTTGGCTCTTCCGTCTTGGTTGGGATAATTCACCAAGTGAGGAACCGAGAGGAATTAGCATGGGATGACACAGCAGAATGAGGGGCACCGCCGTGCAGCCGGTGGGGACTGTTTTATCAACTGACCACTGCCTTGCTCTGGGCGGCAGCATTTGGGTGTCATGTAGCATGAGCAGCCTGATAAACGGGCTGTTACTTGAGCATGAACCAGACGCATCTTATGATGCATCTTAAAAAGAAAAAGCAAGTGTCTTTAGTCCTGTACTATTAGCATCTGCACATACTCTGCTCTGCATTTCGGACTGAAGACTGCTTCTGCCCATTGCCTTATTAAGTGGCAAGTGTAGTTCGAGTCAGATCAGCATAGTGGATAGCACTGCAATCTTTCCCCAGTTTTTCATTGCACCTGTGTTCCTATGGCTTAAGAGGGAAGGGAAGGAGGAGCTCTTCAATTTTCTCTGAATTCATTCTCTAATTTTCATATAAAATTTTTATCTTAAGAGAGAAAAATAATTATGTTATAATCAGAACATGTTAAGTGTCCTCACTCGGCAGATGGGTAGTACTGAGCAACTGAAGCATCTTTATTGGCTAAGGGGAGGCTCTTGAATACAAAATACGTTTGCTTCCATGAGTTAACTGTGTCATGAAACAGAAATATGTGCCTATGGGACATACTGCCTTTGGGAAATGCGTCTTAGGAATATCACAGCCTAAAAGAAGAAATGTAGCCACCCAATGTGTTTTGTTTTCAAAAGCCCACAGATCCTAGAGCTGATTTATAACATAAAATTTCTCTGTTGTGAAAGAGTTAAAACAATGGCTCAGTTTCTCATCTTCTGATAGATCCCCCACCCCTCTCTGCCCCCCGACCACCAAAATCTCTAGGCTCTAAAACAAACAAACTCTGTGGCTGTGGTTTGGGAGAAAAGTGTTATAAATCAGTGTGAGAAATTAGCCCACTTGTAATAACACCACATTTATCTTGCTTTAAAATGCATGCTATTAATTGGAGCTTCACTTCATTTAGTTGAAATTAACTGAGTTGAAGTACACTTCTCTGAGGTGCATTAGAAATTGAATTTGTAGGCAAATGAGCTTGTTCCAGGAGTTTTCTATGAATATTCACTGAGCATAGTCAGAATTTCCTCTGACTATATAGAGAATGTGAACGGATTCTAATTGGAGTAGCAGGGTAACTCTTTCATTTACTACCATGATATCCTCCCTGAAAGTAGTAGTACCTACAGAGTAATAATGGCTAGACATTTTGAGTTAACAAAGGAATAGTCTGTGAATTAGATTATTGCAGGACTGAACTCCAGTAAATATCCATGCAAACTATCTATGAACTGGACATGAAGGTCCCGCTTCATGCTTAAGTCATTTATTTGGGCTCAAATGTTCACTGGTGCTAGTTCTTACGCGACGCCTTTAGGTGTGACCATCAGCATTGACCGTGATAACAACAGAACAAAGGAGGTTAGCAATGTCACAGTTCAGTGGGGATTCTTGGAGCTTTTAGGAGAAGCGTTACTTTGGGGGCTTTGTTTTCTTGGGTCTTTTTGCTTTCTTAGTGCTTTGGCTTATAAAAGGATATAGAGAAAAATTACACTCAAAACCAAAGTTTTCTCCCCTTTTGACCTATAGAAAGTACGGCCTGAAAACTTGTAAACCTATTTGAAGAAATATTTAGAATCCATTTAGAGATAACGTAAAAGAAGTGGAATCAGAGGCCTCTAAGATTGCTTAAAAGCATCTCATGCCAACACTTTCTTTCTTTGCTCTAATGAAAGATAATGAAAGATAAAGTGCTGCTCAAGTATTTTTACTGAAAGGAGTCAGTTTTTCTCTTTGATATTATCAAAGAACCATTATCATAGGCCTTTTCTAGGCCCTGGGAACATGTCCAGGCAAGAACTGTGATGCCAGTAGCGTTCTTATGTACATATTCCTGGGTTCTGACCGGTTTAGTCCTTCAGTCCTCTAGTCCTCTTTTCTATAGGCCATGTCTACATATCATTTGGATTATGTGGCACATCGTTAATTATATTGCTCACCTTTACAGTACAGCAAGAATTTCTCCAAATGGTGGGCATAGTCACATTATCTTAATGACCCAATTAACTAAATTCATCAATGTCTACAATTAGATACATTCAATTGACTATTAGTGATACAATTGCTTTTCATGGCCATTTGAAAATCAAGTAGAATTGATCCCTTTTAAAAGATCTGCCATATATTAATCCACTCTGATGTGCAGACACGGAGAAAACCAAAGGTTTTACAAAGTGAAGCTCCTTGATGGTTTAATTCATAACTAACAAGTTTTTTTCCATGTGAAATTTGCTTTTCTTTTTCAACAAATCCAGGTCTTGGATGTTCAGGAAACTATAGATCGTCAACAGGGTAAAGAGTATGAAAATGACCTTAGTGAGACAGAAAAAGCTATAGTCAGAGAAATGTGCAATGTAAGTTTAATGTGCTTTATTGTGTATTCTGTGTTGAAAGCCCCATCATAGCTTAGTTACCACTTTATGGATACCTACTTTTCAAAATGCTGGCCAAATGTCTTTATTTTTTTATATAAAAATAAAACCAATTCCCCTTGTTCTTATCTTTAGTATATTTTATTGCAGTATTATTAACAGCCACAAAATATATTGAGGTAAGCAACAATCAGCCAATTCTGGATTCCAGAATGATCTATGAACATTTTTAAATTGTTTATTGCCTAACATTGTGGTGCTACTTTTGAGAAATGGGTTTCTGTTTCATACTTTCAAGCGGTACCTAAAAATCAGTGTTTAAAAGCCTGTGATAAAACAAAACACAGCCTTCTTCAAACTTATTTATAACCATATTTAGGAAAAAAATCATGTGATATGGGCACTTCATGTCACATAAAGTAGTATCTTTACATTTCAGTGCTGGATAAAAGCTCAGAAAATGGTTAAGAGGAAATAAATATGAACATAAGAGATAGACACATAGAAATCAGAGCAGAACACAGTAAAAAAAAATAGTTGACCTGCTATGTTGATGCATATCAATAATGGGATTTGGATTTTATTATTAATCCCTGACTAAATTTTGAGTAATATGCATGGGTATATCATTTAATCCAAGAATTCACAAGAATATAATTGGTAAAGTTTGTTAAAAAGCTAAAACAACCAGATTATATTAAGCACTGATTTTAACTGGCTCTGTTGGACTTTTGTCCTCACATTCTTTGTCCATGAGGGTATCAAAATTGCTTAGAAATACCTTTAAGCTATTAGGACCAGATATCCTCATGTATCTACTTCCTTGAGGTATTCTTGGAATCCAGTAAATGTTTTAAGTCCCCTGGGCATTTTATATGTGCTGGGGCCACAGTTTCATTCTTCTGCTTCTTTGTGTTGTAGCTATTTTTCTTTCCTGCATCTGTTTTCATCTGTTTTCAAAAGGTCATTAGTTCTAGAAGTCATAATTTCCACAATGCACCACTCTTCCCACCTTCTGTAGCTTTTCAGTCTGACCTTACAGTTTTCAATTTGAGTATGTCCTTCAGATCAAGTCAAATAGTTAAGCCACACACACAAAAAATCCTATAGCCTTTCATCTCTTGACTATGGAGGGAGAAAGTTCAAACATTAGGAATTCTAGAACCAGAAAGGAGCATAGAGATCATTCCACCGGTGGTTCTCCAAAGAGAAGTACAGGATCCTTTGTAATTTAGGTGCTGGGGTTTCACCCCAGCCCCTGGGCAGTTTAGAGAAGGAGCTCTGGGTATGATCCCCACAGTTGCATTTTGTATTTGAAGAAGCTAAAATCCCAAAATAAAGTTGCTCTCTCGAATTGTTCTTTAATGAGCAATAAGTCAGGACTATACCCAGATGTCCTCTGAGTACCAGTAATCACCAGTGGGGTAAATCTGGGGACTTGCACTTTCTTTCCGCAAGAAGGAAAGGCAATGCATCTTCCAGAAGGGACACTCTCTACTTTTCATAATTCCTGAAGTTCTGTAAAAAATACATGTCAGGATTCCTTGTTTTCTTGCCTTTTTGTTTTAGATATAAGACTTCCGGACATTGGATAATTCATTTCTTAGTCACAGAAGAAGCGGACTGAGTCTCAATTATTTCGTGTTTATCTTTTTGTTGGCCTGTATTTCCAAAAGTGCTTCAGAAGACCATATGCAATGGCAGTGGTGGTTTTCCCCGTAGAAGATATTTTCGGGAAGCCAAAAGCTTGCCCTCCTTGTTTGCCTTGAGCAGTTCCTGTCTACTTTTGTCCTTGATTCCCAAAGTTTGATGAAAAAACGCAAGCCAACGCAAATCCGATGGTTAGCACTCTTACACTTGGAAACTCTTTAAAAGCTAAGAGAAAAAGGTGTTTATTTAAAATGTTTTTGTCACCATTATAAATTATATGACCCCCAAACACTCATACTGCATGCTAGAGAATAAAGAGAAAAACAGATTGTGAGCAATTTTAATAGATAAGTAATTTCTTAGAACCTAGCCAAGGTTCTTAAACCCAATGAAGGAACTATGTGCTTTATATAATACTGTCACAGAAATACAAAGTTTTCTTATAATGTGAGGTCAGGTCAAAGACTCAACCAGAACGTAGGTTAGTAAGTTTTGCCTCTGTTTCTGCTGTTCCTCCTGGAGATCGGTTGTCAACATCTATACAAAGAAGTGACTGTTGGCATCATGTTGATTAGGAAGAGATACTTTTATTCTCTTTCCAAACTGTATCCTAAAAATAGATTTAATGGTTTCTTACAGTGCAATATATTAGTTTTTTAGGTCTATTTGACTCTTGCAAATTCCCCGAGAAGAGCTGAAAAATTGTTTGATTCAGACACCCACCTAGTCTTGCTTTGAGTTAACAAGTCCCTACTCTGCGTCCACCTTAGTATCATTGGCTCCTTTCAGAGTTTTGCCTTCTTGGACTCTCCTTCCACCACATTGTAATTTCAGGGTTAAGGCCCATGACATCCTACAGTTGAATACTTGGGGAGCACTAGCACTTTGAAGTTGTAACCATCTAATGCTTTGTGTCAGTGCTCCTGGAGGTCTTTGGCTTAGCAGCAGAGGATACAGCGAGACCTTCAAAGCACTGCTGTCAGCGGTGTTTGTGTGTACCACGGAAGGGCTAGGAAGGGCAAGTCCATAGCATCCCTTGGCTCTCCCATTCAATGTTTGCTCCTTTTCACTGTCTATTAAGAAACGAGACTTTCCCTAACTCTTGTGGGCAGGTTGAGCCCTCCATTGCTAGATCATTCGTCTCCTACTGTCTAAGGACCATCAGTATACTCCTCTTCAAATAGGACAGGTCATATCTACCACATAGTTGTGTCCGCTAAAATTGGCTTAGAAATGAAGGTAGACAGAATGCTGTATTCTTATGTGTAATGATGACTTGTATTGGGTTTCCCTAAAGTATCTGCTCTATTTAAAATAAATGCGAAAACAAACAAAAAAAAGAGAAACCGTCTTTCAATTATGAACCAACTGGTTTTGTGTTCATGTTAGAGCTATATAAATTTTGGGGAATGAATCAATCTGAAAATAATCTTTATAGTGAATCACCCTAAGGAGGGTTATGACCATTAATTGGGGGAAGGGAGTACATTTTCCAATTAACATATTGGTATATCATCGGTGAATTCAGAGGTTTTACTTGGGTTTCTTAATCTCACCTTTTGCTATCCTCTTTCTAAAATGACCCAGTTTTTGACATATTGTATCTATTTGGTGATTCTTGAATGTATCCTTAGTATTATTCCTGCATTTGTATGCTCTCTGCTTTGATAATCTGAGAGAGTGTATTATTTGGTAGTTAAGATTTATGACCGAGGGGGCCACCCCCCACTCTGTAGGGACAACCAGGGAAATTTACTAGTGGCCTAAGTCTAGTAGCTCAGGGCTTAAAATAGCTCAAAAACAAAAACGTCCTTTCCTTGGTGGAGAAAACATTTTGGTATCCCTGGTTCAAGATGTAGGATATAGAAACCAGGGTGATTTTGCTCATGTGTCCTTAGTTATGGCTATCCAGAATTATATTAGGAGCTTTAAAAATACAGATGACCATGCCTCCCCTCTACCAGTGCAGTCAGTCCGAGAGTGGGACTTACTGTGTAAGTTTCAAGTGCACAGTGTACAGCTGGAGTTGAGGACCACCCATGTACCTAGAGTAAGTTGGCATATCATTATTTAATTTCGACCCTCATTGCTGACAAAGCATAGTAGTTGCCTCTACTGAGCAGCTTTTGTGATTTAGAAACTTCCATCACATTTCACTGTGTTTGAGTTCATTCATGGAGATATTTTGTCTCGTCTTCACATTTCTCTTTGCCCCCTCATAGATCCCCATTTAAAAACCACAACTCTCTTTGTGGAGGGGGCAATTATGACCCTTATTTTTGTTTGCTTACTTACTTACTTACTTAATTTTACCTTTCTTAAGGTTGTGTGGAGGAAACTTGGAGATGCTGCAGGTTCCTGTCCTGGGATTAGGCAACATTTGTCTGGAAACCAGTACAAAGGACCGATGTAAAAGGCAGTCTTTCAAACAAGAGATCGTCACTGCCAGAGAGAGATAAAAGAAGAAAAAAGTGGGTTTCCACAAACCTGGACTCATTGAATAACCTGGAGTGATTGTACATTGCACATATTTTCCCTCAAACCTTTAGTATTACTGACGCTGTATTTCATCTCTCATTTCCATGTCCACAACAGCTCATCTCAAGTCAATTTCAGACAGCTTTGAAAATTACCATTTGAGTACCAGTATTTTCATTAGACCTAAAATGTTTTTGACTCCTCAGATCTAAAATTGTCACTGGGAGACTGCATGATTGGAAGAATCCAGTCTGGTGGAGTTGACTCATTGCACAGAACGGTGGGACTTTCCGACCACACTGTGTTGAGGAAGAGGTGTCTTCCAGCTTTCCAAGTTTGAGAGGCACCTGTTTCTTCTATTATAGTCAACAATTTCGAATTCCTGATGCATAATGAATTTGGATGTAAGATAAAGTTTCTGGGATGTTTGTTTTGACTTTTGAGGTGCTAAAAATACTACATAAATTCTCTTTACCAGCTAGAAGCGTAGCAAGACTTTGTAGAGTGCTTATCAGAGAGTACCATTTATTTTAAGGGATCAGGATAAATATAGCTTTTCTTTTAATCTTGCTATATTCATGAAGACACATCTTGGGGACATACCAACTTCCATATTCATTCAGTGTATCCATTGATGTTAATATTAATTCCAATTAAAGAACAAGCAAACATAATTTTTCTAAGTGTTTCCAGCTGTGAGATGTCAATTTCTACAATTTAGTTTCTAGATCTGCTGTTATATTTAATAAACTTTATGTAAACTTTAAAATATTGCACCGCATTTATGAAAAAAGCTTTCTTTGCCTACAGCAGCTAACAGTTTTATGAAACTGACGCATGTCCTTCATTGAGGCTAAAAGCTCTTGTTCAGATTGCTTGAGGTTTGAAAACGAAGTGTGCTAGCTTTGCTTAGTTTCTTATTTTTGGTATATATATATATATACACATAATATTAGGCTGTGTGTATTGGAAATGCTATGATAGGTATTGTGTTTTTTCAGATGCAATGATAGTTTCTTGTATGAATGTGCAAAAGGCCTGTGTCAGAATGCTAAGTTTTTATTGTAGTTTACGATTGTAAAAGTAGGAATGCAACAATTCCCAGTTTTTAGATTTCTTCTAAATTACTCAGATTGGCTTCATAGCAGATATTCATTGTTGCTGTTGTTTTTAAATGGACTCATTACAGTGTATTAATTGTTATTGGTGCAAAATGTGAAGGAATTTCGTTACACTTCTTAAAATGTTACTGTGATGAAAAAACAGCCCTCTGTTTTCTGAAAATATTTATGAATTGATTTACTATAGAATTATCTAAGTATTATAATTGGGTTACCAGGTAAGCTCATCTTTCTTTTGAAATGTTATATTATTACTCTGTAAAAGAAAATTGCTTGCTATATTTACACCTTCTCTCGTAGAAAAGCTTTCATCCTTAAATTGTTGTATTCCTACGCTCTGAAGACATTTAAAACAAGTTTTTGTGCCTGCGGTAGACACTGCAGAAAGCTAATACAAGGAACACTGGTCTTTTGACAAAATACTTGTGTAAATTTTGATACTGTATTAAAACTATTTTTTTAAAGTTCTGCATAAAATTGAGTATCAAGTATATGTGTTCATCTTAGCAACAGTAATAAATTATTTAATCTCAGTGTTCTCTTTCCTTCAAAATGCTTTTCCTACATTGAGTAGATTTCTAATAGTCACTAAGTATCACAATGTTCCTGTATGATAGTATTAACGATGCTAATATGGATGATTCATTATCTTAAATATAAAACAAAGGAATCTTTTAAAATATGTTCAAAATGAGGGATTTAATATTCAGGTTACTCAGTTCACACTGTTCTCTATTATAGTTAAAAATTTAGAATCGTATTTAAGAATATTTAAAAATCAGTGTTATAAAATCTTTCCCTTGTTATAATTCACATAGATTGAATTGAATTCAATTATTGTTAAAACCATCAATAGGAGGAAATATACTAAGGGGAGATAGTGCAGAGTGGAAAACTTGGCCTCAATACTGAAGGAACACATATACCTATGAGACCAAGACCCAAATTGGCAAATGCACACACCCACATGCTCAGAGAACACACCTACTCCTAGGAAACCACTGAGAAGATGGGAAAAGGCTTCCTACCACTGAGCATTAGCCCCAACTTTAACTGACGTAATAGTCCATGACCTGAATCTTGCTTTTACCTAATATGTTTATCAATAAAAATGTGTGGCATCATTCTGTGACCAGTTTAATGATCTCCTCCTTTTCTCTGGAACAAAGGTTAATTTATGCATCTTGGCAGAATATTATTACCAGCCTCGAAGCTGACAGACTGACAATCATAATCTAAGCTTTTCAAATGAATGCCTTTTACATTTTTACCATATGCTCAAGGCACAATAGAAAATTCAGAACTGATGTGACATCCAGTAATATATCACCGGATGTGAGTGTGTCATACATCACAATGGCTGGAGCCAACATAACGGATGCTTTAGTAAGTCCAGCACTGAAGAAAGGCTTTTTGGCTTAGCAAAGCCAACTTAGCTATGAGTTCAAACAATGTAACCTTGCTGAGACTGTGTCCTAAAATGGTGAAAAGAGAGAACATCTATCTCATTGCCTTATTGTAAGGTTCTCTAGAGTCTCCATAGTTCCAAAGCTTATGGTCTTGACCGTCCATGAGGAGTAATGATGAGCCCTCCAAGACATAGGAGCCTAGACCCATGAGCTGCGGCAATGTTATACCATTAGGCTAGGAGGGAACCACATCAATGTGAAAGGTCTATTAACCACATAAAGAGATTCTACCTGCACGGTTCACACTTTCAAGCTTTGTTTTCTATAGATCAGCTTATATATCCTCAGGCCTTATCCTGGCCAATCCCAGATGGTCATGGTGGAAATGGAGAGAGAGAAGGGATAATGGTCTGATTCTCATAGGAATGAATAAGTCTGAAAAACAAAATTTCCACAACTACTTAATTCTGTATTTTTCATATCCCTGAAAACATTTTGAGAATAAAGAATTTCACTTCAAAATGGTGGAATATCAGCGATAGCTCCCTCCTCGTCTTAAACTCCAAAAATGGTAGAAGAGTTATTTAATTTATAATCTCACAAGAACATAAATAGTGTATTCTGTGAACCAACAATTAAGATAAATTCTTGGAAAATGAAAGACAAACAATATCTGGCTGAAACAACGGATTCATTATTCCAAGTACAAGATGGAAGGGATTGTTAATAGAATGGCTGCAAGGGTACTCCAAATTAGGCATACTTTGAACCTTCATTGCATGGGCTTCTGGGGCAACTGACAGTAGCTAGGCATTTTGATTCCTGCATATAATCGCTGCCTCCTTGGGTCAGATAGAGAACAAAGGATAATTTCTCCTAGGCCAGAGCAGAGAAGCAGAGAGTAAGGATACTTGAATTGGAGGCACAGGGCAAGGTCTTCCATTTATTAAACAACGAGAGGAAAAGGACCCTCTGTGCCCAGATCATTAGGTACTGACACAGCCTGCCTAGAAGTTTGTCCCACTGTCCCCTACACTCAGGGTTAGGAATCCCCCAAACACAACACGCTGAGCCGTTTCTTCAAGCAAGTTGTGTGGTAAACAGCATGTTAATGAGGAAATATCCATACTAAGATGGGTATGCAGCCAAGTATCACCCAATATTGGTGGGAAGCCATGACTATGAATCAGAAACACACAACTTAATGAAAATATACCAAGGAAAAGAAAGGGGAATTTCACAACTGTGACCAGTATTCTCAAAAAAAGATAAATACTACATTCATTATAATGAATTAATTTCACATCCTGAGAATGTTACCATGAAAAACTCCGTACATTGACTGTACAGTAGAAAGGACACTGCTGAGAGCAATTCAGCAGGCTTGAAGCCAAGAAATTTTGCCAGAAATTACTAGAAGATTTTTAAAAGTCTGAAAGTTAAGAGAAATGGCTACTATTGTTCCCATAGTGCTTTCCCTTACTTCCTCTACCGTTTTTCCTTCATTCTTCCATCCTTCTTTTCAGAGCTGTTTTTTAATTGCCTTAATTTTTTAAAAAGATTTTATTTATTTATTTAACATTGAGAGAGAGAGTGAGAGAAGGAACACAAGCAGGGGGAGTGGGCGAGGGAGAAGCAGGCTCCCCGCCAAGCAGGGAACCCGATACGGGGCTCAATCCCAGGACTCTGATATCATGACCTGAGCCAAAGGCAGACACTTAACGACTGAGCCACCCAGGCACCCTGCCTTATTTTTTAAGTTTTAATGTCATAAGGCTATCTGAAAACCTTTTGAAAGTAACAATAAGACATACACAACATATAGTCTCATTTCATTGAGATTTAAAACACAAAATCCTCTTATTTTTACAGTAGGTTTTTTTAATAGTTTCCATGCCGAAGTTATAATTCCATCTGGTCTTATTACCAAGAAGACTGTCCCTTTCCCATTGTTGGACCCTTAGTTTTCTAGATCCTGTTCTGAAGTGATAGCATACAATATACAACATCATAATGTCCATGGAAACAGATTCATATGCTAATCAGGAATGCAATTTATAGAAGCAGAAAGTATCTGAAATTGGCCTTTGATTCCATGGATTCGTTGTTGGGTTTGGGCCAAGATGCATGAGCTTACAATGGCATTTCAGATAGGCCTTATTTTTAAAAGTGTTTTCCCTTTGTAGTAATCTAGGTTAGGTAGGAATGGGTTTCTGACAGACCAAGTAACAGTATCTAAGGTTTTTTTTTTGTTTTTTTTTTTTTAACCATCACCATTTCCCAGGCTCAGTCTAGCCCTTGCATTCAAACAATGAACACACTGATTGGTTACCCAGGATTCATTTTTCTTTTCCTCCTAAGAGAGCCCTCCTTTGTTTTAGAAACATATCCCTCCTCTACATTGTTCAAGTGAATCCAGAAGTAATTTCCAGTTCCAGAGCTGAATCTTAATTAATGCCTAGACTCAAAGCTGGCCTTTGTAGGCTCATCCTACATGCTAATATTTGGCTGAAGAAGCCAATCAACACATGGCATGTGTTAAGCCAATCAACACATGGCATTCCTGTGGTCCAGTGTGGGTATAAGACCTAACAAGGCTCTTTTAAACTCTTGGAAGAAATTCTACTGGATGGGTAGGGCAGAGGTTTTCCCTGTCCAGTGTGGGAGTGCTAAGAGTTTTCTGTTGCCTATAGTCACATGGGCTGCCATTAGAAAAGTCATCCTGAGCATCTAAGATAAAGGTAGAGCCAAGAGAATAGTGGAGAAAAGTGGCCTGAAACACTGATTATACCTTGTCTTGGGTCCACTCTGATTCTGGACTCTCAAATAGATTCAATTTTTCCTTATTATTGTAAACTAGTTTGATTTAGGATTCTGTTACAGACTGCCCCAAATCTTACTCAAGAAAATTATACACTCTGTGTGCCATGGCTTGGATATATGGTCTCCTAATACAGCAAACTGGAAGATGCAATAGCTTTATTTTATTGAAATAAACAGTGTGTCTAAACAAGTGATTCCTTTAACCACTGTTTAAAAAAAAGATTCTATATTCTCTTTATGTGATAAAATAAAAAGAAATTAGCAAATGGGGCTTCAAGTCCTTCCTCATTCCTTAGGTTTATTTTCCATCTACTTCTTCTGACCCCTCCCCTCATCCTCTAGTCCATCTGGGAAATAAGGTAAAAAGTGCTGAGGCAAAATCTCAATAGTAGTGGAAGACTGCCCAGTCTTATATATCATGACCTTTGAAATGTGGCCCTGATCACCATCTATATGAGGAGTGTATTTGTACATGGTACTCAGTTTCTCTAGTCCCCTAATAATGGCAGCCTGGTTTGCATGGCAACGGGGAAATCTTGAGTTAGGCCAGCTACAGTGTCCACACAAACCAGGACATATTTATAACCCTCACCCAGAAGAAAGAGAGTCAATATAATCAATCTACTGATCCCTTACCAGTTGGGAACTCAGGTGGATGGATGCAGATTCTTTTGTAGTTGCCTTGAGGATCATTTAAAAACACATTTATCGTGTTAGTCCATAAGCCCAGTCAGTGTATTTTAAGGGTAATCTGGCATCCTTGGCAATATGCCATCCCATCAGGCTGCTATGGTGGACACTTTTTCTCTATACCAAGTCTGCTCTGTCTACTGAAGGGTCAGTTGCTAGGGCTCATACTTGGGCTAGGGCATCAGTTTCCTGACTGCCAAGAATTGCCAGTGCCTTATGAACCAGGACATGGAAGGCACTGAAGACTGCCTTAAGCTTTTACAGGCCAGCCCAAATGTCTTTCCATCTATCCTGACTCCACAAAGGCTTAATCATGAACATCCATCCCTTAGTATATATTTCATTGTCCAAGCTATAGGGTTCATCACTTAGAATAGCCCAACTGTCAAAGCCAAGGGTTAATGGATAGGGCTCATGAGTGATCATTAACCAAACAGTTCTGCATTCAGCCCACTGCATCCCTGTTTCCTCCAGATGGTATCAGTATTGGGAAGATGAGTAATGTAGTCCATAGGGGCAAGTTGCCCCAACTGGACCCATCTGTAGACCCTTATGAGACATGAGTTGGAATTTCCCCCACTCCCTCTGTACAGGCCACAAAGGCCCACCATAGGAATAGGAGTGTGGGCATTTACAGGGTCTACTGACACCAACATTTCTAAAGACAGTAAGCTGGCAAACGTGGTGTTCCTCTGCATGCCATTTAGTCAAAATGGGGTTTGAGCCACAGAAGTGAGTGGATGAAACATTCTCAACCCACACATTGATCCAAAGGGAAGATCTTACCATGACTGGCTGTTCCCTTCTGAGCAGCTCTACTGAAGGACTGCACATGGCGAGGAGCTATTGTTCTATGGCATCGATCAGGCTTCTGTCCCCTTCCAAAGAGGACAAAAGTTCTAAGGGTACTCTCTCCTTCGGTTGTCTCTGCCACAGCCACATACCTGTATTTTTTTTGAGTCACGGATACATCTAACTCAGAGGATGACCCTGCTTGGGAGATGCCCAAAGCTTTAATCTGCTTCTCAAGTACTTTTGCTTTCTCAAAGTTGGCTTGCTATTATAATCCCCCATCCTACCTGGGACCTTTCTTTGCCAGAGAGTAGAAAGATAAAAAGATACTGTTCTAAGTGGAAAACAGAAGTTCTCCAAAGCACCCAAATCCTATAGTAGCCTGTACTTTTTCCATGTTGAGGTTGGATAAACTATAACTTATCAACATGTAAAGGATGAAATGAAATTGGGTAATTTGTGGCAAGGGAGGTTTTAAAATGGAGCCAGGGGACACTTAAGGAGATGGGTCTCATGCAAGTCTTCACTGGAGAAACCATAAGTTTTTAAAAAGGGCCAAACCATGATATTCCAGAGACCCGTGCATATACAATATCTGCAACTTGCCACAGTAGGAGACCTTGCTTGGTGACTGTCTTAGCAACATATTCAGTCAAGATTACGTTCAGCCAAGATTAGTTTTCTGTCACCAGTATCAGTGAAAATTCTTTGTAAATAAGATATACAAGGAAATCCAAGAAAAATGGCAGAGTAGAAGGATCCTGAGCTCAGCTAGTTTGATAAACATAATGAAGCAATAACTATACCCATTTCAACTAGCTCTTAAGATGACCTGAAAACTGGCAGAACAGATCTGCCACAACTAGTCAAAAAAGAAAAGGCCACATCAACAGGGGCAGGGGGCGGGCAGAGACATGGTGAAAAACCAACACCCCAGCACAACTAATCTCAAATGGGAGGGACATCACGAGCATGGAGGCACAAGGGGATCAGACCCCCATATCTGCCCTGGGGACCTACACTGGGAAGATGAATCACTGTAAGATCTGGTTTGAAAATCTAGGACAGCCTAAAGGATTACAGGAAACGTAGTCCCTACCCCTTAAAGGGTCAGCACACTTGGCCTGAGACACAGTATAGCAGCCACAGATCGAAAACCACCAGTGGTATACATCATGAAGGATATTTGACAAATCTTAGGATGTGTGCTGGAGGTCAGGATTGTCAGGACCTGATAGGCACCACTTTACTTGCCCTCCAGATATCAGCTACCCAGCATACATATCTGGACTCGTTCACAAACCTGTTCAAACACTCTCTACTTAACATGCTAGCACTTCCATGTCCTAGCCTGAAGTTTCTCTGCAGATCCTCCCCACACAACAAGCTCACCTGGAAAGGCACAGCTCAAAAGCAGCTCCCGTCCCATCAGACTTGGCAGCCAGCCCTGGCAGAATGGTGCCATTCCAAAGTGACTCCTGTCCCAAGGAGCAGGAGAAATAACTCCCCACACCAGTATGCCTGCATTTCCCATAGCTGAGCCTCCTAGAATGCTGCGTTGAGAGAAAACCCTGCCCTTTGGTGTACCACAGTTGTCCCAGCAGCTAAATGGGGACAGTCAGGGTGAATTACAGCCCTGTCCACCAGGAAGTCGGTGGAGGCTGCAGCTAGGCCTCTCAACAGTCATCAAACCTTGCCCAGTATGCCCAGAGCAAGTGAAGGTCATTGCAGACAGCTGGGCTGAGGGCCAGTCCAAATCACCAGCATGCCCATAGCAATTGTGCCACAACAGGAGGGAGCATACAATCTACTCAGGAGTGGTGTTTGGGACACCTGGTCTTGGTGACCAAGGGGGTTTGCACTAAAGGGCACCACAGGACCTCTTCTGTACCACACCATTATTTTCAAGACCAGGAGACACAGTTATCTACCTAATACACAGAAGCAAACACAGGGGGTTAGGCGAAATGAAGAGAGAGAGGAATATGCCCCAAATGAAAGAACAAAACAAAAATCACAAGAAAGAGCTAAGTGAAATGGAGATAAGCAATATGCCTGATAAAAATTTCACAATAATGGCCATAAATCTACTCACCAGATTTAAGGAAAGAGTAGATAAACTCAGTGAGAACTTCAACAGGAGATGGGCAGGGGCGGGGAGGGGGGTGTAAATATATGTCTATGTGTGTGTGTGTGTGTGTGTGTGTGTGTGTGTGTGTGTGTGTATTTATAAAAATATAGATATATAAAAATATAAATATATATTTATAAAAATATAGATATACAGAGATGAAGAATACAACTGAAATGAAAAAATATACTAGAGGGAATAAATAGCAGATTAGAAGATACAGAATTGATCAGTTATTTGTAAGACAGGGTAATGAAACCAAGCTGAACAGCAAAAAGAAAAAATGAGAACAGGTTAAGGGACACCTGCCACACCATCAAGCATAGTGACATTCTCATTATAGGGATCCCAGAATGAGAAAAGAGAAACAAGGGGGCAGAAAGCTTAAGTGAAGAAATAATCGTTGAAAATTTCCCTACTCTGAGGAAAGAAATAGACATCCAGGTCCAGGATTCATATAGTCCCAAACAAGGTGAATTCAAGGAAGTCCACACCAAGACACATAATAATTAAAATGGCAAAAATTAATGATTAAGAGAAAATCTTAAAAGCAGCAAGAAAAAAGCAGCAGTTACATACAAGGGACTCCCCCTATAAGGCTATGGGCTATCTTCAGCAGAAACTGTGCAGGACAGAAGAGAGTTGCATGACCTATTCAAAGTGCTGAATGGAAAAAAAAAAAAATCAAAACTCTACAATCAAGATACACCACCGAGGAAGGATATTCAGAATTGATGAGAGATAAAGAGTTTCCAAAACAAAAATTAAAGATGTTCATCACCACTAACTAGACCTTACAAGAAATGCTAAAGGGAATTCTTTCAGTGAAAAGAAAAGGCCATAACAAGGAGAAAATTATAAAAGGAAAATGTTTGACATGTAAAAGCAAACATGTAATAAAAATAGATCAGTCCCCTATAAACCCAGTAGGAGGCTAAAACACAAAAATAGTAAAGTCAATTATATCTTCAACAATTAGTCAGAGGATACACCATATGACAAGATGTAAAATATGACATCATAACAATGAACACTGTTATGCTGTAAATAAACAAATAAAAATAAATAAATTTAAAAAAAATATGACATCATATATATAAAATATGGAAAGGGGAGTAAAAAGTTAGTGCTTTTACAATGTGTTTGACCTTAACAATCAACTAATATAAACTGTGATACCTATGTTATATATGAACCTAATGGTAACCACAAATCAAAAATCAACCATACGGAAAAGCTGAAGAGAAAGAAAACCAAGCATAACACTAAAGAAAGCCATCACACCACAGGGAAAGAGAGCAGGAGAAGAAGAAAGTGACAGAGAACTACAAAATCAACCAGAAAGTAAAGTGGCAAATAGTACATACTAATCAATAATAAGTTTAAATGTTAATGGATCCAGGGTGCCTGGTTGGCTCAGTTATGCATCGGCCTTCAGCTCAGGTCATGATCTAGGTAAACATAGGGCTTCCTGTTTTGTGGGAGTTTTCTTCTCCCTCTTCCTCTCCCCCTGCTTGCTCATTCTCTCTCAAAATAAATAAATCTTTTAAAAAACGTTAATGGGCTCAATGCTCCAATCAAAAGACAGAGTGACTGAATGGATACGAAGGCAAGACCCAGAGAAGGCTAGCAAGATAGCAGAGTAGGAGAACAGTAAGCTCACCTTGTCCCATATATGCAACTAGTTAACACTCAGATCAGTGTAAATAACCCAGAAAATGACCCAAAGACTGGCAGAACAAATTCTGCAACTAAAGATAGAGAAGGTCGGAGACATAGGAGTTAAACCATTGGAAGTAAGGAAGTATTCACAGGCACTAAGATGGGAGAGAAACAGACCCTCACACCAAGGAGCCTGCAAGGAGAAGATGACCCCATAACATTTGGCATTGAGATCTTACAACTTTCTTGAGGTCTTACAACTAGTGAGACTTAAGCCTGGAATTTTAAAAATCAGTGGGCTCTGTTCTGGGGAGCCCAGAAAGTGAGAGGAAGCTGAGTCCCCACCCTTAAAGACACAGTACCACAAACAGCCATGAGAGATACAGCATAGAAGCAGCAGTTTGGACAATGCCTTGGCATATATGGGAGGGAGTTATTTACTAAACTTAGAGACTGTCCCAGAGGGGCAGAGTTTCCTGAGGGACTTCTCTAGGAGCAAAGGATCTGGCAGGTGCCATTTACTTCCCCACCTTCCAGCATAAACACAGGACACCTGCAGGAGCCAGCCTGGGCACCAACATTCACCATCTACATTGCTTGCACAAAGTCCCACCCTCCTGCACTCAGGTTGCAGGGCCTGTTCACCAACGAAAACTTCTCACAGGCAAAGTGCTCTGCAATTTGGTGCTATTGAGTCTCTGGCAAATCAGTAGTCTAACTAAACTTAAGCCCAAGATGGCCTCCAACTGGTCTACTAACACCACAGGAACCAAACACTGCCTACAAGAGGCAAAGAGAGCCACTGCAGACAACTGGCCTAAAAAATAAAGCAACCAAGACATAGCAGCAGGACATGCCAGCGTGCATCAGAGACACTCCCTGAAGTGCCAGGCCCTGAGGAGCAGGGGACACTACATTGCAAGGCACTATAGGACCTTTTCTTCATAAAGCCATTACCCTCAAGCACAGAAGTAGGAGATTTTCCTAACACACAGGGTATGCACATAGAATTAGACAAAATGAGAAGACAGAGGAATTTGTCCCAAATGAAAGAATAGGACAAGGCCGTGTCCAGAGACCTAAGTGACACAGATGTAAGTAACATGCTTGATAGAAAATTTAAAGTAAGGATCATAAAGATACTCAATGGATTTGAGGAAAGAGTAGAAGACACAGACATAAGGAATAACATAGCAGAGACAAAGGGCTCAATAAACAAAACAAGAAGCATGTTAGATGGAAAAAACGGCTGGCTAGAAGAAGAGGAAGAACAAATTAATAACCTAGAAGACAGAGTAATGGAAAGCAATCAAGCTGAGCAAAGTGAGAAAAACAAATTATGCAAAATGAGACTAGACATAGGGAAATCAGGGACTTCATGAAACATAACAATATTCACATTATAGGAATACCTGAGGAAGAGAGAAAAGGGGGGTAGAAAATCTATTTGAAAAGATAATAGATGAAAACATCCCTATCTGGGGAAGGAAACAATATTCAGATCAAGGAGTCTCAGAGAGCCCTCCAAAAAAAAAAAAAAAAAAAAAAATCAACAAAACCAGACCCACACCAAGATATATTATAATTAAAACAGCAAAAATATAGTAATAAAAATTTTAAAACAGCAAAACAAGACAGTTACATACAAGGGCAAGGATTTTTTTTTTTAAGATTTTTTTTTTTCTTTTTATTTGACGGGGAGAGAGAGAGAGAGAGAGAGCGTGCGTGCATGTCCAAGAGCATGAACAGGGGAGAGGAGCAAGAAAAGAGGAAAAAGCAGGCTCCCCACTGAGCAGGGAGCTAGATACAGGACTGGATCCTAGGTCCTTAGATTATGACCTGAGCCAAAACCAGACACTTGACCAACTGAGCCGCCCAGGCTTCCTATCAAGGGATTTTTTTAGGAGAAACTTTCCAAGCCAGAGAAGTGGCATGATTAAGTTTAAAGAGCTGAAAGGGGAAAATCTGTAGCCAAGAACCTATAATTCAGAATAGAAGGTGAGATAAAGAGTTTTCTCAACAAAATTTAAATGAATTTGTGATCCCTAAACCAGCCCTACAAGAAATATTCAAGGGCACTCTTTGGGTGGAAAGGAAAGACCAGAAATGACAGTAGGAAAGTAGGAAACACAAAAGCAGTAAAAAATGTTTTTGTAAAATACGGCAAGGAACTCACAAAATAAATAGATGTAAAATAGGACACCATATATCTAAAATGTGGGAAGGAGAAGACTAAAGAATGGATTCAAACTTAAATGATCAATATAGACTGCTATGTGCAGAAGATGTTATATATAAACCGAATGGTAACCACAAATCTAAAACCAGTAATTGATGTGCAAACCATAAAGAGAAAGAAATCCAAGTATATCACCAAAGAAAGCCAGGAAACTGTGAGAGAAGAGAGCAAGAGAAGATAGGATCAGAGAAGAACTACAAAGACAACCAGAAAACAAGAACAAAATGGCAATAAAAATATACTTCTCAATAATTACTTTGAATGTAAATGGACTAAAGGCTCCAATCAAAAGGCACTGGATGATGGAATGGATTAAAAAAAAAAATCTAGATGCTGACTACATAGACTCACTTCACACCTAAAGACACATGCAGACTGAAAGGGGATGGAGAAACATTTATCATGCAAATGAATGTCAGAAGAAAGCTAGAGTAGCAATATTACGTTAGACAAAATAGACTTTAAACAACAAAGACTGTAACAAGAGACAGGGATAATTTATACTAATAAAGGGAACAATCCAATAAGAAGATATAATAATCGTAAATATTTATGCACCTAATATGGAAGCACCAAAATATTTAAAAGTAATCAAAGGTAGTACAGCCTTAGTAAGGAATTTTAACACCCTCCTTACATCAATGGACAGATCATCCAAACAGAAAATCAACAAGGAAACAATGGCTTTGAATGACACACTGGACCAGATGGATTTTACACATATTTTCAGAACATTCCATCCTAAAACATCTGAATACACATTTTTCTCAAGTGCACATGGAACATTCTCCATAAAAGATCACATATTAGGCCGCAAAACAAGTCAACAAATTCAAAAAGATCAAGGTCATTGTGTGCATCTTTTCTTTTCTTTTTAAAAGATTTTATTTATTTATTTGACAGAAAGAGATCACAAGTAGGCAGAGAGGCAAGCAGAGAGAGAGAGAGGAGGAAGCAGGCTCCCTGCCGAGCTGAGAGCCCGATGCGGGACTTGATCCCAGGACCCTGAGATCATGACCTGAGCTGAAGGCAGAGGCTTAACACACTGAGCCACCCAGGTGCCTTTTTTTTTTTTTTTTTTTAAGATTTTTTATTTGACACAGAGAGAAAACACAAGAGAGTGACAAAGGGAGAGGGAGAAGCAGGCTCCCAGCTGAGCAGGAAACCCAACACGGAGCTCCATCCCAGAATCCCTAGATCATGACTTGAGCTGAAGGCAGAGGCTTAACCAACTGAAACACCCAGGCAAACTGTATGCACCTTTTCTGACAACACTATGAAACTAGAAATCAATCATAAGAAAACAAAACAAAACAAAACTGAAAAGAACACAAAAACATGGAGGCTAAATAATATGCTAAAGAATGAATGACTCTACCAAGAAATCAAACAAATAAAAAAATTACATGGAAGAAATGAAAATGAAAATACAATAGTCCAAAATCTTTGGGATGCAGCAAAAGCTGTTTGAAGAGGGAAGTTTAAGGCAATAGAGGCCTAACTCAAGAAGCAAGAAAAATTTCAAAGAAACAAGTTTACGTTACACCTAAAGGATCTAGAAAAAGACAACATCAACAAAAAAACCCAAAAGCAGTAAAAGGAAGGAAATAATAAAGATTAGAGCAGAAATAAATGAAATCAAAATTTAAAAACCAATAGGATAGATCAGTGAAACCAGAAGGTTCTTTGAAAAAATTAATATTGATAAACCTCTAGGCAGATTTATCAAGAAAAAAGAGAACTCAAAATCACAAGTGAGAGAGGAGAAATAATAACCAACACCACAGAAGTGCAATTATAAAAGAATATTATAGTATAGTATATGCCAACAAATTGGACAACCTAGAATAAATGGATAAATTCCTAGAAACATATAACCTACCAAAACTGAAGCAGGAAGAAATACAGAATTTGAATGGACCAATTGCCACTAATGAAATTGCATCAGTAATCAAAAAACTTCTGACAGAATTGCAGAACCAGACAGCTTTGCAGACAGATTCTACCAGACATTGAAAGAAGAGTTAATAACTGTTCTTATCAAACTATTCCAAAAAATAGAAAAAGTAAAACTTTCAAATTTATTGTATGAGATCAGCATTACCCTGATACCAAAACCAGATGAATACATCACAAAAAAAGAGAACAGGCTGCTATCTTTGATAAACATAGATGCAAAAATCCTCAGCAAAATACTAGCAAACCAAATCCAACTATATATTTAAAAAATCATTCACTACAATCAAGTGGGTTTATTCCTGGGTTGCAAGTTCATTCAATATTTGCAAATCAATCAACATGAAACATCACATCAATAAGAGAAAGGATGAGATCCCTATGATCATTTCAATAGAGACAGAAAAAGCATCTGACAAGGCACAATATCCATTCATGGTAAAAAAATCCTCAACAAAGTAGGTTTTGAAGGAACATACATCAACCTAATAAAGGCCATATATGAAAAACCCATAGCTAACATCATACTCAATGAGGAAAGACTGAGCACTTTTCTCTTAAGATCAGGAAAAAGACAAAGATGTGCACTGTCACCATTTTTATTCAACGTAGTACTAGAAGACCTAGCCACAGAGATCAGATAACAAAAAGAAATAAAAGATATCCAAATAGTTAAGGAAGAAATAGAACTTTCACTGTTTGCAGATGACATAATACTATATATAGAAAACCCTAAAGACATCATCAAAAAAGGTACCAGAACTAATAAATGAATTCAGCAAGGTGCAGGATACAAAACCAATGTACAGAAAATTGTCACACTTCTATACAGTAATAATGAAGCAGCAGAAAAAGAAATTAAGGAAACGGTCTTATTCAGAACTGTACCAAAAAGAATATAATACTTAGGAATAAACCTAACTCTGAAAACTATAATTAATACTGGTGAGAGAAATTGAAGATGACACAAAGAAATGGAGACATTCCATGCTCGTGGATTGGAAGAACAAATATTGTTAAAATGTCTATACTACCCAAAGTAATCTACACATTTAATGCAATCCCCATTGAAACACCAACAGCATTTTTTCACAGAACTAAAACAAACAATTCTAAAATTTTTATGAAACCACAAAAGAGCTCGAAAAGCCAAAGCAATTTTGAAAAGAAAAGCAAAGCTGGAGTGTAAACCTGGTGATTCACAGATCTGTACCCCTGGGGCTAATAATACATTAAATGTTAATTTAAAAAAAAGAAGCAGGGGCACCTGGGTGGCTCAGGTCATGATCTCAGGGTCCTGGGATCGAGCCCCGAATCGGGTTCTCTGCTCCGCAGGGAGCCTTCCTCCTCCTCTCTCTCTGCCCGCCTCTCTGCCTACTTGTGATCTCTCTCTCTGTCAAATAAATAAATAAAATCTTAAAAAAAAAAAAAAGATTAAAAAAAAAAAAGAGGAAGCAAAACTGGAGGCCTCACAGTTCCAGACTCGAGTTATATTACAAAGCTGTGGTAATTAAAACAGTACAGTACTGGCACAAAAATAGACATTGATCAATAGAATGGAATAGAAAAGTCTAGAAACAAACCTACAACAATATGGTCACTTAATCTTTGACAAAGCAGGGAAGACTATCCAATGGAAAAAGGACAGTCTCTTCAACAAATGGTATTTGGTGTTGGGGGAACTGGATAGCAACATGCTAAAGAAAAAAAACTGGATTTCATTATTACACCATACACAAAAATAAATTCAAATTAGATTAAAGACATAAATGTGAGACCTGAAACTATAAAAATCCTAAAAAAGAATACAGGCAGTAACCTTTTTTACATTGATTATAGGAACTTTTTCTAGAGAGGTCTCCTGAGGCGAGGGAAATAAAAATGCAAAAATCAACTATTGGGATTGCATCAAAATAAAAAGCTTCTGCACAGTGAAGGAGACAATCAACAAAATTAAAAGACAACCTATGGAGTGGGAGAAGATATTTGTAAATGACATATTCAATAAAGGGTTTCCAAAATATATAAAGAACTTATACAATTTAACAACTGCTAACAAGAAATCTAATTAAAAAATGGGGAAAAGACATGAACAGACATTTCTCCAAAGGAGATCTACGGATGGATGACACATGAAAAAATGGTCATGTCTCTTACCATCAGAGAAATGCAAATCAAAACTACAATGAGATATCACCTCACCCCATTTGTCAGAATGGCAAAACCAAGAAAAAAAAAAAAGCCAAAACAACAACAAACCTCAAGATACAACGTGTATTGTTGAGGACATGGAGAAAAAGGAACACTTACGCACTCTTGATGGTAATATGAATTGCTAAAGCTGCTCTGGAAACCAGTATGGAGGTTCCTAAAAAGTTAAAAGTAGAACTATCCTACCATCCAGCAATTGAACTACTAGGTAGTTACCCAAAGAATACAAAAACACCAATTCAAAGAAATGTATACACTCCTATGTTTATAGCAACAGTATTTACAAGTCAAGATATGAATACAGCCCAAGTATCCACTGATAGATGAATAAGAAGTGATATATAATGGAATATTATCCAGCCACAAAAAGGAATGAAATCTTTGTTTGCAACAACATGGATGGAGTCAGAGAGTATTATGCTAAGTAAGTCAGAGAAAGACAAATATCATATGTTTTCATTCCCACATGGAATTTAAGAAACAAAGGAGCAAAAGAGAAAAAGAGCAACAGAGACACGAACCAAAAAACAGACTCTTAATTATAAAGAAAAAATTGATGGTTATCAGAGGGGAGGGGGTGGGGGATGGGTTAAATAGGTGATGGGAATTAAAGAGTACACTTGTGATGAGCCCTAGGTGATGTATGGAATTATTGAATCATTAGACTGTACACCTGAAACTAGTATAGCACTGTAAAGAAAATAAAGTTACACTTACACCAAAGGGAAAAAAAATGGTGTGTCAATTCCTTAATATTCAACATGTAATCTAGTTCTTTAGAAAAAAATTACCAAAAATGTCTTTGTTTTGCAAATCTCAGCAAAACCAGAATTGTAACTCTGAAAACAAATCTAAGCCTACGTACCTTCACTAATCTCAAAACCTCCCCTTTTCTTCTCAAAATGCTTATAGATATTACAAAAAAATCAGGATATTAGAACAAAATTATCTTGTACTTAAGGGAAAAATTTTAATAGCAATTATATCAAATCTCTTAAAAAAAACCTGCATTTTTTTCTATTGTGTACAGCTATACATTCTTTCATGTTTTTGAAATATAAACAATCTACTATCACCCATGACTAAAGGAAAAAAGGGGACAAAGGAAGAGACCTTTTTAAAATACAAACTGCTAGACATGTTCTTATTCCCAGGCTCTAGCACCTCTGATTAGAAGGCATTCTGTCCCAAAACGTTTCCCTGGGGAAAAAAAAACCTCATAAATGGTCCTTATGCCTTTATAATGCAAATTTTCTACCTCTACCTTCTCTGGAACCTAAGAGCCATTCTTTGAAATATGGACTTTTTTTTTTTTTAAAGATTTTATTTATTTATTTGGCAGACAGAGATCACAAGTAGGCAGAGAGAAAGGGAGAAGCAGACTCCCCACTGAGCAGGGAGTCAGATGCGAGGCTCAATCCCAGGACCCTGGGATCATAACCTGAGCCAAAGGCAGCCACCCAACAACTGAGCCACCCAGGCGCCCCTGGACTTTTTTTTAATCAGAACAAAGAGCAGGAGGTATTTGGAAATCAGATCTATAATTCCCTCTCCACAAATAGTAAAAACAAAGGGCATAAGATTTTGGTTTGTGTTCGATCTGTGTGTTCAAATGTATTCCCATACATATGTTATAAATGTAGTATTTTCTATACCTCTGGATGGTATTAAAATTTATACAAGTGTTGTTTATAGTTGACTTAAAGGCAAGCACTAATAAGTATCAGCATTCTAAAACTCTCAGAAAGAAACTAACCCAAATGTTTTTCAAGATCATGTGCTCTGAAAAATTATTCAATATTCAAAATAATTTAATGTTGTTTGTTTAATTAAAATAGACATGTCTTCAAAGTTATTAGCCTTAAAATTAAAATTTTATTTTGTCTGGGTTTAAAGTTACTATTACGTCTATTACAAAATGTTTAAAAGAAATACTAGCATGGGAAGATGATTGACTTTGATGTCTCCAAAGTTTTTTTGGATAATCTAAGCATAATTATTAAGAACAAGTAAATCAAACAGATAACAAAAAAAACAAGTTTTTAAGTAATTTTTTTTGAGAGAAAGGGTGCGCAAGTGTGTAGCACACATGGGGTGGGGAGGGAGGGAGGTGTAGAGGGAGAGAGTGAGAGACTCTTAAGCATGTGCCATGCCCAGTGCAGGGCCCAGTGTGGGGCTTGATCCCATGATCCTGAGATCATGACCTGGGTCAAATTCAAGAGTCACACACTTACACGACTGTGCCACCCATGTGCCCCTAGGTAAATTTTTAAAACAGCTTTCCCAAATTATTTTGGTAACCTAAAATGCTGAAGCTTTGCCAAGTGATGAATTAGACTGAATTAGGTTGAATTCATTGAATATCTAGGTCACTACCAAATAAGATAAATAATAAACCTTAAGTACTTAGCATAGGTATATCTACCTTTGGCCTTCTTACTACAGAGAAACCAAAAATAAATTTGGGTCCATATGTAAACATGTTTTGTGCTTTATTAAAAAGATTGTACTATGAAGAAACATGATTCTTTTTTTTTTTTTTTTTAAGATTTATTTATTTGACAGATAGAGACCACAAGTAGGCAGAGAGGCAGGCAGAGAGAGAGAGAGAGAGGAGGAAGCAGGCTCCCCGCTAAGCAGACAGCCCGATGCGGGGCTCGATCCCAGGACCCTGGGAACATGACCTGAGCTGAAGGCAGAGGCTTTAACCCGCTGAGCCACCCAGGCGCCCCTGAAGAAACATGATTCTTAAAGTTATTAAATATATTCATAAATTTGCCAGTCCAAAAAATGCTGCTGAAACAGACAATACACAGTTACTACTGCTCATTTTCCTAGAAGTTAAATCTTCAAAGAATTAAAAATTCTAATTAATATGTGAGGTTAAAGCTGCTAAAAATAATATGGGAACAACTCTATATGCAAGAAAGGATGTATGTTTTTGATAAAAATAAAGTACAAGGAATGGAAATACATTTTTGTTGAAAAAACAATTTTTTTTTGTCCTATAGTGAGGCTAGTTAGAGAAATATAGGACAAAATCTGAATGTAAAAAAGTTGTAGAATGCTTATAGAAAAGGAACTTCTGAAATTAAATTTTATACATGGTCAGTACTGGCTAAGATTAAAGTAAATTTGTTTAAGAATGAGTTTTTTTATTTAAAAGATTTTATTTTATTTAACAGACAGAGATCACAAGTAGGCAGAGAGGCAGGCAGAGAGAGAGGAGGAAGCAGGCTCCCTGCTGAGCAGAGAGCCCCATGCGGGGCTCGATCCCAGGACCCTGGGATCATGACCTGAGCCAAAGGCAGAGGCTTTAACCCACTGAGCCACTCAGGCACCCAAGAATGAGTTTTAATATTAAAAGTATACTGGTATAATTCTGGGGAACATGGCAGAGTAGGAGAAACCTAGCCTCACCTTATCCCACAGATAAACTATACAACCCAAACACTAGCAGAAGAGAAGAGACGGGTAGGAAGGGTGGAGAAATGATCAGAAATTAAACAAACACGTGGGGATCTCCAAAAAGAGGGAAGGACTCTGCCACATGGAGGAGAGAGAGAAATAGAGCTCCACACTGGGGAGCCTGCATGGCAAAGATGAATCCCCATAACATGGCTTTGAGACCAGGGGAGCTGAATTACATGAGTTCTTAAAAACAGCAGTACTCAAAACCTGGAATTAAAAAATTCAGTGGGCTTGGCTTTGGGTGAGCAGGTGTGTGAGAGGAAAAGGAGTCCCCCACCTAGGGCATATGAGAAGGAGATTTATTTGGACAGAAATCCTTGAGGAACTTCTCCAGGAGCAAAGGAACTGGCAGGAGCCATTTCCCTTCCTCACCACCCAAAGTAAACACATGGCCACCTGTGGGACTAACTACTTACCTTCATAGCACTACCACTGCCACACTACCCCCAACACTTCTGCCCTGTGCTGAGATTCAGCAGGTCCATCTCTTTCAGTACCCCCTAGGCCAGAGCCCAAACAGGGCAGTGCCACAGACCTGGCAGTGTTTAAGTAGCCCCTACAGTGGCCATCACCATTCCAAAGTGATTCCCAACCCAGAGTCAGGGAAAGATATCCACACACACCAGTCAGAGGCCCCAGCACTGGGCTGGAGGTAGATGACTGGTTTGAATGCAGGCCCATTAGCCAACAAAAGCTTCTCAGGAAACAACACAGGGCAATTACCCTGGAGTTCCATGCTACTGCATCTCTAGAAAATGCCTAAGTCTGGCTGAGCTCAAGCCCAAGATGTCCCCAGACTAGCCCACTAACACCACAGGGACAAAACACTGCCCATGACAGGCAAAGACACCCACTGCCTGGTTGCCTGGCTGGCGCAGTCAGTAGAGCTTCTGACTCTTGATCTCAGGGTCACAAGTTCAAGGTCCATGTGGGCTCTAAAGATTACACAAATAAACAAAAGAGAACCCCACCACAGATGATTGGACTAAAGGAAAAAGTTGCTCAACCACAAGAGTAGGGTATACAATTCACACATAGGAGACACCAGGTTCTGGTGAACAGGGGACACTGCTTGGCAGGGCACTAGAGGAATGCTTTTTCATAAGGCCATCACTTTCAGGAGCAGGAGACATTGTTTTTTGAAACACACAGAAACAGACTCAGATTTAGACAAAATGAGGAGACAGAGGAATGTGACCCAAATGAAAGAACAAGACAAAAGCAAAACAAGAGACCTAAGGGAACTGGAGATAAATAATAGGCTTCATAGTGAATTTAAAGTAACAATCATAAAGACACTCAACTGGACTTGAGAAAAGAGCAGAGGACATCAGTGATACTCCTAACAATGAGATAAAAAAGAACTAATCAGATGAAAAACACAATAAATGAAATAAAAATACACTAGAAGTATTAAGTAATAGACTAGACAAAGCAGAAGAATGACTCAGTGACCTGGAGGACAAAGTAATGGGAAGTAATCAAGCTGAGCAGGTAAGAGGGGAAAAAAATGTGCAAGATGAGAAAAGGCTCAGGGAACTCAGTGATACCATCAAGTACATTATAGAGATCCAAGAAGGAGAAAAGAAGGAAAAGGAGGCAGAAATTTTATTTGAAGAATTAATAGTTGAAAACTTCCCAAACCTGGGGAAGGACACAGAAATCCAGATCCAGGAGGCACAGAGAGCCTCCAACAACATCAATCCAAGGAGGTCCATACCAAGACATATAGTAATTAAGATGGTAAAACGTAGCAAAAGAGAATTTTATTTATTTATTTATTTATTTATTTATTTATTTATTTTTTATTTATTTTTAATAGCAATAGAGAATTTTAAAGCAACAAGAGAAAACAGTTACATACAGGGGGAAATCCCATAACACAATCAGCTGATTTTTCAGCAAAAACTTTGCAGCCCAGAAGAGAATGGCATGATATATTCAAAGGCTGAAAGGAAAAACAAAACAAAGCAACAGAAATCCATAACCAAGAATATTCTATCTAGCAAGGCTATCATTCAAAATATAAGGAGAGATAAAGAGTTTCCCAAACAAAAGTTAAAGGAATTCATCACCACTAAACCAGTCTTATAAGAAATATTAAGGGGGACTCAGAGTGGAAAGGAAAGACTATAAGCAAGAGTAAGGAAAGTAGGAAGCATATGTCTATCTGTAAAAATCAGTCAAGGGACTCAAAAAGGTGTAAGTATGGCACCATACACACACACAGACAGACACAGACACAAAACATGGGAAGAGAAAGAATGGGCTCAAACCTAAACCTTAATATAGACTGCTACATACCCAGGATGTTACACACAAACCAAATGATAACTATAAACCTAAAACCAGTAATAGATACACAAAAAATTAAGAGAAAGGAATCAAGGTATGTCACTAAAGAAAGTCAACTAATCATGAGAGAAGAGAACAAGAGAAGAAAAGAATGGAGACAAAGTATAAAAACTGTAGAACAAGTAACAAAATTGCAATACATACATTCTTATCAATTATTACTTTCAATGCAAATTGATTAAAGGCTTCTATCAAAAGTCATAGGGTAATGGAATGGATAAAAAAACAAGACCCATCTAGATGCTGACTATAGAAGACTCATTTCACACCTAAAGACACATGCAGATCAAAAGTGAGAGTATAGAGAAATACTGACCATTCAAATAATTAAAAAAAGGCAGAGTAGCAATACTTAGACAAAATAGACTTTAAAATAAAAGAAGGACAACATCTACTAATAAAGAGGACAATCCAACAAGAAGATGTAACAGATTTAAATCTCTATGTACCCAACATGGGAGCACCAAAATATTTAAAGCAGTTAATAATGAACACAAAGGAAATAACTGATGCTAATAGAGTAATAGTAGGGGACTTTAATACCCCACTTACATTGATGGAGAGATAATCCAAACAGAAAATTAACAAGGAAACAGTGGCTTTCCCAAATGTCCATCAACTAATGAATGGATAAAGAAGTGGTACACAGACACACAGGAATATTACTTGCCCATCAAAAAGAATGAAACCTTGTCATTTGCAACAATATGAATGGAGCTAGAGTGTCAAGCAAAAATTCAGAAGGATAAATACCATATGATTTCATTCATCTGTGGAATTTAAGAAACAAAACAGATGAACACATGAAAAGGGCAAAAAAAAGGAGAGGGAAACAAACGATAAAATACTCAACAATAGAGAATAAACTGAGGGTTAATAGGAGGCGGTGGATAGGGGATGGGCTAGATAGGTGATGGGTATTAAGTAGGGCATTTGTTAGGATAAGCATGAGGTTGTTGTATGTAAGTGATGGATCACTAAGTTCTACTCCTGAAACCAATCATGCAGTGTATGTTAATTAACTAGATTTTTTTGTTTTTGTTTTTTAAAGATTTTGTTTATTTATTTGACAGACAGATCACAAGTAGGCAGAGAGGCAGGCAGAGAGAGAGGAAGGGAAGCAGGCTCCCTGCTGAGCAGAGAGCCCAATGTGGGACCTGATCCCAGGACCCTGAGATCATGACCTGAGCTGAAGGCAGAGGCTTTAACCTACTGAGCCACCCAGGCGCCCCACTAACTAGATTTGAAATCACAATTTTTAAAAAAGAAATAGGGCTTTCAAAGACACATTGGAACAGATGGATTTAACAAATATAGTCAGAACATTCCATCCTAAAAGAGGAGAATATACATTTTTCTCAAGTGCACATAGAATATTCTCCAGAATAGATCACATATTAGTCTACAAAACAAGTGTAGACAAATTCAAAAAGATTGTTGTCATCCATGCATCTTTTCTGACCCCAGTGTTATGAAACTAGAAATCAACCACAAGAAAAAAATCTGGAAAAAGCACAAATCATGAAGGTTAAATAATATGCTACTAAACAATGAATGAGTCTACTAAGAAATCAAACAAGAAATAACAAAATACATGGAAACAAAAGAAAATGAAAACACAAGGGCCCCAAAACTTTGGGATGCAGCAAAAGCAGTTTTAAGAGGGAAATTTATAGCAATACAAGCCTACTCAAGAAGAATAACTACAAATAAACAACTTAACCTTACACCTAAAGAAGCTACAAAAAGAACAACAAAGAAAACCCAAAAATCAGTAGATGTAAGGAAATAATAAAGATTAGGTCAGAAATAAGTATAAGAGAAACCAAAGAAACATAGGACAGATCAATTAAACCAGGAGCTGATTCTTTGAAAAATTAATGAAATTAATAAAGCTCTAGCCAGACTCATCAATAGAGGGGATTTGGGGTGGGAGGAGATGTAAAAAACAAAATCAGCACTGAAAGAGTAGAAATAACAACCAAACCACAGAAGCAGAAACAAGTATAAGAGAATATTATAAAAAAACTGTATGCCAACAAATTGGACAACCTAGAATAAGTGGATCAATTCCTAGAAATGTACAACCTACCAAAACTGAAGCAGGAAGAAATAAAAAAATTTGGACAGATTATCACAAATGAAATTGAATCAATAATCAAAAAACTCCCAACAAACAAAATTCCAGGAACAGGCGAATTCTACCAAACATTTTAAAAAGAGTGAATACTTATTCTTATCAAACTATTCCAAAAAAATAGAAAAAGAGATAAAACTTCCAAATTCATTGTATGAGACTAGCTTTACCCTCATCCCAAAACCAGATAAATACACCACAAAAAAGAGGATTACAGAGAACTATCTCTGACAAGCATAGATGCAAAAATTATCTACAAATTATTAGCCAATTGAATCCAACAATATATTAAACAAATCACTCACCACGATCAAGTGAAATTTATTCCCAGGATGCAAGGGTTGTTAATTATTCATAAATCAATCAACATAGAACATCACATCAATAAGAGAAAGGATGAGATCCCCATGATCATTTCAATAGAGGGAGAAAAAGCATTTGACAAAGTACAATATCCATTCCCTATAAAAGCCCTCAACAAAGTAGGCTTAGAGGGAACATACATCAACCTAATAAAGGCCATATATGAAAAACTCACAGCTAATATCATACTCAATGGTGAAATACTAAGTGCTTTTCTCCTAAGTACAGGAACAAGACAATCCTCACTCAAGGAAATACTGCATAAAAATCAGCAAACAAAAAGAAATAAAAAGCAATGAAACAAGATGAAACCAGAGAGGGAGACAAACTTTAAGAGACTCTTAATATCAGGAAACAAACTGAAGGATGCTGGAGGGAGCGTGGTGGGAGATGGGATGGCTGGGTGATGGACATTGGAGAGGGTATGTGTTGTGGTGAGCGCTGTATGTTGTATAAGACTGATGAACCACAGACCTGTATCCCTGAAAAAAATAATACACTGTATGTTAATAATAAAAAACAACAAACAAACAAAACAAGAAAAAGAAATAAAAGGCTCCAAACTGGTAAGGAAGAAGCAAAACATTCACTATTTGCACACAACATAATACTATATGTAGAAAACCCTAAAGACTCTACCAAAAACTACTAAAAATGATAAATGAGTAAGGTCACAGGATACAAAATCAATGTACAGAAAATTACTGAATTTCTATCCACTAATAATGGAGCAACAGAAATTAAGGAAGCAATCCTATTTATAATTACACCAAAATATTAAAATACCTAGGAATAAACTTAACCAAGGAGGTGAAAGACCTATATTCTGAACACTGTAAATACTGGTGAGAGAAACAGAAGATGACACAAACAAATCGAAAGATATTCCATGTTCATGGACTAGAAGAATCAATATTGTTGAAATGCCCATGCTACTGAAAGCAATCTACAGATTTAAAATATAATCCCTATCAAAAGACAACAGTTTTTGTTTGTTTGTTTGTTTTTACAGAACTAGAATAATCCTAAAATTTGTATGGAAACACAAGTGGCTCCAGATAGCCAAAACAATCATGAAAAAGAAAAACAAAGCTGAAGGTATCACAATTCCAGATTTCAAGTTATAGTACAATGCTGTAGTAATCAAAACAATATAGTACTGGCACAAAAATAGACACAGAGATTAATAGAACAGGATAGAAAGCCCAGAAATAAACCCACAATTATATGGTCTGTTAATATTCAATAAAAGAGGCAAATATATGCAATGGGGAAATGATGGTCTCTTCACAAATGGTGTTGGGAAAACTGGACAGCTACATACAAAAGAATGAAACTGGGCCACTTTTTTACATCATACACAAAAACAAATTTAAAATGGATCAGAGACCTAATATGAGACCTGAAGCCATTAACAATCTTAGAAAAAAGCATAGGCAGTAATTTCATTGACATCAGCCATAGCAACACTTTTCTAGATACATCTCCTGAGACAAGGGAATAAATGCAAAAATAAGCTATTGGGATCACATCAAAATAAAAGACTTCACAGTGAGGGAAACAGTCAACAAAACTAAAAGACAACCTACTGAATGTGGAAGCCATTTGCAAATGACATATCTGATGAAGGGTTAGTATCCTAAATATATAAGGAACTTATACAACAAAACTCAACAAATTACCCAGTTTAAAAAAGGGAAGACAACATGAACAGACTTTTCTCTAAAGACATACAGATGGCCAACAGACACATGAAAAGATGCTCAACATCATTCATCATCACTGAAATGCAAGTCAAAATTACAAGATATCACTCACACCTGTCAGAATGGTTAAAATTAACAGCACAAACAAGTGTTGGCAAGGGAGGAAAAGAAACCCCTGTGCACTCCTGGTGGAATGCAAACTGGTACAGTCTCTGTGGGAAAGAGTATGGAGGCCCATCAAAATTAAATATAGAATTACTCTAGCAGGGTTAACTCTCAGGTTTTATTGCCAGCTGCCAGCAGGGCTCAAACACAACATGCCAGCATTGTGGCATGGATATACCTGCTTCTAATGTGGCTGTAATTGGCATTGTATCCCGTACCAAAATGTCTTTTGAGAGGAAATAGAGGTGAACTATAAAGTGAGAGCCAATTTCTTCTCTATTATGCAATCTAGTAGAAAAAACTTTTACCCAAGGACAAATCAGGGTGAACCTTGCCTGGATCATGGTTGATATATTCAGCTATACATCCCCTCAACCACCTCTCAGCAGAATGACTTGGAGGAGGAACATCCAACAGAGGAAAAATTCAGAGACTGTGCCCTCTGCCACAGAACTATTGGATATGGACATAAACAGTATGTTAGAAAGGGAATTTAGGGTAACAATTATCCAGGCTATGGCTAGGTTGGAAAAGACCATTAGTGGCAACATAGAATATCTAAAGGCAGAAGTGAGGGCTGATTTGGCAGTACTAAAAATTGCTATCAATGAGATCCAATCTAATCTAAATACTCTAACAGTTAGGGTAACCGAGGCAGAAGATTGAATTAGTGATCTAGAGGACAAACTGATAGAAAAGAAGGATCAGGAGGAGGCCTGGAACAAACAGCTTAGAAGTCATGAAAACAGAATTAGGGAAATAAATGATGCCATGAAATGTTCCAACATCAGAATTACTGGGATCCCTGTGGGGGTAGAAAAAGAGAGCAGACTAGAAGATATAGCTGAACAAATTTTGGATGAAAATTTCCTTAATCTGGGGGAATGGAACAAGTGTTCATGTCCTAGAGGCAGAAAGTACACCATCCCAAGATCAATAAGTCTAGAAAGTCCTCCAGACACTTAATTGTGAAATTCATGAACCATAATTTCAGACAGGAGGTCTTAAGGGTAGCTAGAGAGTAGAGATTCCTTATGTACAAAAGAAGGACCATCAGAATAATGTCAGACCTGTCCACAGAAACCTGGCAAGCCAGAAAGGGCTGGCAAGACATATTCAGGGCACTAAATGAGAACATACAGCCAAGAATACTTTATCCAGCAAGTCTGACATTCAAAATGGATGGAGAGATAAAGAGCTTCCAAGACCAGCAAGATTTAAAAGAGTATGTGATCACCAAGTTGACACTACAAGAAATATTAAAGGGGGGGGTGGTTCTATAAAAGAAAGAACCAACCCAAGAGTGTCATAGAACAGAAATTTACAGAGACAATCTATAGAAACAAGGACTTCACAGGCAACATGATGTCAATAAAAACTTACCTTTCAATAATCACTCTCAACATGAACAGCCTAAATGCTCCCATAAAGCAGCACAGGGTTGCAGACTGGATAAAACGACGGGACCTGTCCATATGCTGCCTACAAGAGACATATTTTGAACCTAAAGATACATTCAGACTGAAAGTGAAGGGATGGAGAACCATCTTTCATGCCAACAGGCCTCAAAAGAAAGCTGGCATAGTATCAGATAAATTAGATTTCAAGCTAAAGACTATAGTCAGAGATACAGAAGGATACTACATAATTCTTAAGGGGTCTATCCACTAAGAAGTTCTAACAATTGTAACTATTTATGACCCCAATATGGGAGCAACCAACTACATAAGCCAACTGTTAATCAAAAGAGTCATATTGATCTGAATGTAGTAATTGTAAGGGATCTTAACATGCCACTCTCAGTAACAGACAGATCATCTAAGCAGAAAATCAATAAAGAAACAAGAGCTTTGAATGACACATTGGACCGGATGGACCTCATAGATATATACAGAACATTTCAACCTAAAAACAGTATACTCATTCTGCTTGAGTGTACATGGAACTTTCTCCAGAACAGACCACAGACTGGATCACAAATCAGGGCTCAAGCAATACCAAAAGACTGAGATTATTCCCTGCGTATTCTCAGACCACAATGCTTTGAAACTGGAACTCAACCACAAGAAAAAGTTTGGAAGAAATACTAACATTTGGAAGCCAGAGACCATCCTGCTCAAGAATATTTGGATCAACCAGGAAATCAAAGAACTTAAACAATTCATGGACACCAATGAGAATGAAAACACATCAGTATAAAACCTATGGGATATGGCAAAGGCCATCCTAAGGGGGAAATACATAGCCATCCAAGTCTCACTCAGAAAAACTGAAAAATCCAGGATATACCAACTCTCTTTACACCTTAAAGAACTGGAAAACCAACAACAAATTAAGGCAACCCCATGCCACTACTGTTTGACACAGTACTAGAAGTCCTAGTAATAGCAATAGCAATAAGACAACAAAAAGAAATAAAAGGTATTCAAATTGGCAAAGAAGAAGTCAAACTCTCTCTCTTCACAGATGACATGATAGTTTACATGGATAACCCAAACAACTCTACCCCAAAACTACTAGAACTCATACAGCAATTCAGTAATGTGGCAGGATATAAAACCAATGCACAGAAATCAGATGCTTTCTTATACCCTAATAATGAAAATATAGAAAGGGAAATGAGAAAATCAATTCCATTTACTGTAGCACCAAGAATCATAAGATACCTGGGAATAAATCTAACCAAAGAGGAAAAGGATCTGTACTTGGGGAACTACAGAACCCTCATGAAAGAAACTGAAGAAGACACAAAAAGATGGAAAAGCATTCCATGCTTATGGATCGAAAGAATAAACATTGTTAAAATGTCTATACTGCCCAGAGCAATCTATACTGTCAGTGCTATCCTGATCAAAATTCCACTGGTATTTTTCAAAGTGTTGGAACAAACAATCCTAAAATTTGTATGGAACCAGAAAAGACCCCAAATTGCTAAGGAAATGTGGAAAAAGAAAAACAAAGCTGGGGTCATCATGTTGCCTGATTTCAAGCTTTATTACAAAGCTGTGATCACCAAGACAGCATGGTACTGGCACAAAAACCCAGACACATAGACCAGTGGAACAGAGCAGAGAGTCAGATATGGTCTCACAACTCTACAGTCAAATAATTTTTGACAAAGCAGAAAAAATATATATATTATAGCAGAAAAAAGACAGTCTCTTCAATAAATGGTGCTGGGAAAATTGCACGGCTATGTGTAGAAGAATGAACGCAAATATTCTCTTATACCATACATGAAGATAAACTTGAAATGTATAAAAGACCTCAACTTGAGGCAGGAATCTATCAAAATCCTAGAGGAGAACATAGGCAGTAACCTCTTTAACATGTTGAAGCAACTTCCTTCAAGACATGTTGCCAAAGGCAAAGGAAACAAAAGCGAAAATGAATTTTTGGGACTTCATCAAGATAAAGCTTCTGCAGAAGATATTCGCAAGTGACACTACAGACAAAGGGCTTATATCCAAGATCTATAAAGAACTCCTCAAACTCAACACACACAAAACAGATCATCACGTCAAAAAATGGGCAAGAGACATGAACAGACCCTTCTCCAAGGAAGATACACAAATGGTAACAGATACATGAAAAAATGTTCATCATCATTAGCCATCAGGATATTCAAATGAAAACCACATTGAGATACCACCTTACATCAGTAGTAATAAGATGGTAATAACAATAAGATGGTAAACAACAAGTGTTGGAGAGGAAGTGAAGAAAGGGGAACACTCTTATATTGTTGGTGGGAATGCAAATTGGTGTAGCCACTTTCGAAAACAGTGTGGAGATACCTTAAAAAAATAAAAATAGAACTACCCTATGACCCTGCAATTGCACTACTGGGTATGTACCCCAAAGATACTGATGTAGTGAAAAGAAGTACCCCAATGTTCATAGCATTAATGGCCACAATCACCAAACAGTGGAAAGAGCCAAGATGCCCTTCAGTGGACAAATGGATAAAGAAGATATGGTCCATACATACAATGGAGTATTATGCTTCCATCACAAAGGATGAATATCCAACTTTTTTATCAACATGGATGGGACTGGAGGAGATTATGCTGAGTGAAATAAGTCAAGCAGAGAAAGTCAATTATCATATGGTTTCACTTACTTGTGGAGCATAAGGAATAACATGGAGGACATTAAGAGAAGGAAAGGAAAAGTGAATTGGGGGAAATCGGAGGGGGAGATGAACTGTGAGAGACTGTGGACTCTGAGAAACAAACTGAGGGTTCTGGAAGGGAGGGGAGTGGGGGGAAATGGGTGAGCCTGGTGGCAGGTATTAAGGAGGGCACGTATCGCATGGAGCACCTATACCTTTAGGGATTATACCTAAGAGGTGTTTTACCTAAAAATGGTGTTATACATAAAAATGAATCATGGGATACTACATCCAAAACTAATGATATACAGTATGGTGCTAACATAACATAAAACAACAACAACAACAACAACAAAATAATGTATTATTTGGAAAAAAATAGAATTACCCTAGGACCTTGTAATTGTACTACTTGGTATTGACTCAAGGAATACAAAAACACTTATTCGAAAAGATAAATGCACCCTTATATTTACTGCAGCATTACGTACAATAGCCAAATTAGAAGCAGCACAAGTGTCTATCAATTGATGAATGGATAAAGAAGATGTGGTACAGATATATAATGGGATATTATTCAGCCATAAAAAGAATGTAATCTTGCATTTGCAATGACATGGATGGAGACAGAGAGTATAATATTAATTGAAATAAATCAGCCAGAGAAAAAAAACACCATACAATCTCACTTATATGTGGAATTTAAGAACAAATGAACAAAGGGAAAAAAGAGCTAAAGCAAGAAACAAACTCTTAAGTGCAGAGAACAAACTGATGGCTACCAGAAGGGAGGTGGGTGTGGGGGTGGGTGAAATAGGTGATGGGAATTAAGGAGGGCACTTTTGATGAGCACTGGATGTTGTGTGGAAGTGTTGAATCACTATATTGTACGTCTGAAACTAATATAACACCATATGTTAACTATACTGGAATTAAGATAAGAAACGTAATAAAAAGGTACACTGGTGCAGAATTAGAATTTTTTTCTGTTAAAAAGTAAGATTTTAGATTATTATTTTAAGTTTATAAGAAATTATGAACAAATTTTTTCTTTACCTTTATCATAATCTGCCTAGAAAACAAAGATTCCATGCTTTGTCTTTATCAGATCTTTGATTATTCAAAACAAAGGAAAAACTAAAACAAAACCTGAATCTTAATACTAAAAGAGCTAATTTTTATGCACAACTATTTAACCCTTCTGTTTTTGTCTTCAAAATCCTTGACTGTTACTTTGGTTAAATATTTTTTCATGACGATCTGTGATCTGATTTAATTAAATGTTCACACCTTTTAATTTTTAAAATAAATGTTCCAAAATCAAATTCTTTTGATGGCAATGTAACTGAACTATTCTAGAAGGTTGCTTGAATGTTTCAAAGATTTGATTTGTCATAACAGAGATATTGAAATAATGCCTATTTGTTATGTTAAATTACATGCAAAGTATTGTCAAATAAGTGATACTAAATCTTACAAAAAAGAAAAAAAATAAATCTTCTTACACTATATTTATATAAGTATATTAAAATCAATGTTCTAAAAATTGTATGCAAATTCCTAGCAATCTGGATAGGTCCTGATATGTTGCTATCTTGACGGTTTTATCACCAAAATAACCACATTTCTTTATCAATTGCATTGTGATGAATTCTAATCAGCTCTTTAACTATGGCCATTTTTAGTCTTTTCTCACTGATAGTTATGCTTTTATTGAGATAAAATTTTTATTGATAAAAATTTTTATTGATAAAAATTTTATTGATAAAATTTTATTGATAAAATTTTTATTGAGATAAAATTTACAAAACCTTCCTGCAAAGATGTTTCATCTTCAGTTATAATGGAAAAGAACACTGATTTCATGTTTGTGATAACCTAAGATCATAAAACTAAAGTAGGTAAGATTTCTGGAACAAGTGGAAGAACCAAATTCAAGGAGAAAAAGAATTAGTAACATGAACTGAGGAGGAAAAATTATAATTTTTATGATTTTTTTGTCTGAAATATTACTGATAGTTTTCATCTTTTTTTTTTAGATTTAAGAAAACTTTTTCTCTTAAGCTAATTCTGACTTACAGCAATTTGATAAAATATACCATCGTGAATAAATTCACTTATCATTTTCTCCCCACTTGACCCCTCCAGAATTCAAAAACTCTAAATGAATATTCGTGTTTTCACAACAATATATTTGCATAAGTTCAGTAAGAATCTGTTCTCCTTATGACCAGACAAAATTGAAAACATTATTTATATTACGAAGGCTTTGACTGGAATGTCATTTTGAGGAGGTATGTATAGCCTTGGATATGACCAAACAGTTTTTAAGAATTAGGGTGGAGTGTATGGGGTCAATAAAGTCCCTTGGAAAAACCACCTTCTACCTTGCTTACAGGTGTTGGGGAAGAAGAACTTCCTTCATCCTTCAAGGTTCTCCTAACTGGACTAAGAATCAAATTGCCATGAGACAGAGTAACAGAAGAAAATGAAATTTAATAGCATGCTATGGGGAATCCACACAGACATGGAAATTCCAAAGACAGTGAGGCAACATGAAACTTACATGAGCTGAGGAGAGGGGTAGGGTCTGAGGATCCAAAGGGAAGTAGATCATTATCAGGAATGCAAAAACAGATTTTTGGAAAACAAAGGTGCTCTATTATGCAGAGAAGTTTCTTTTTTTCTTTTCTTTTTTTTAAAGATTCCATTTATTCATCTGACAGACAGAGATCACAAGCAGACAGAGAGGCAAGCAGAGAGAGAAGGAAACAGGCTCCCCGCTGAGCAGAGAGCCCGAAGCGGGGCTCGATCCCAGGACCCCAAGATCACGACCCGAGCCGAAGGCAGAGGCTTAACCCACCGAGCCACCCAGGCGCCCCTGCAGAGAAGTTTCTTAAGTAAGGAGGACTCTGATAATAACTCTCCTCCTGATACAAGGAGGCAGTTGAGGAGGAGGTAAAGAGCTCTTCTAGAATTTGCTGGATTTGGGTTGCTTTTAACTCAAAATAATGTTCATGCCGAAGTGGCCCATCCTGAGGCGGCCTGCCCTTGGTTCCTATACAGGGTTCCTAGGAAGCTTACCAGATGTGTAAAGAAGGCCACTTCTTAGCAGGTGCAAGAACCTAAGGATATAATTTGAAAAAAGAAATTCATCCAAATCTATCTGAAGAAGTTTCAAGCCAGACATCTAAAAAATCCTCTTGATTGGCTATCCTGAGAACCTCAAAACTGATTTTTAAATTTGATCCAGTTATTAGCCATTGTTTTTCTTTTGTTTCCATAGAAACACCTCTATCTAATATCTGATTATTTGAACCATAGGCTTAAATTTGAAAATACACTTGAATCACTGCTTCCTGATGAATTTATCTGAACTGACCTATTGTCAGAACTAAGAGACTGGTTTGCTCAGACAGAACAACCTACCAACTCATTTTTAATGTGTGAAACTTTCAGGGAATGGGGAGGCAAAGGCAGGCCACTCAAAATATGCCACTTTGGTTTATTATTTAAAGTAAAAGTTACTTAGGAGACAGCCTGTTCAAGAAGGACACCAGACGCTTTTCTATACCTCCTGAAAAGAGAAAATAAGTTTCCCACATTAAGGATAGCCTCCCTATACCAGTAGGTAAAGGACAGCCTTATCACTAAAGGCAGGAAATTTGGGGCCCAGAAGGCTATATGAACAACTCTTGTGACTTTTTATTAATTTACTACCACAGCCCGAATTCTGTTGAGAATTTCTTAACAGCTGAAGCTCCCAACGTTAAATTCTTTGTCCTGTCAATTCTTCACAGACTATCTCTTTGGCTAAAAGTTATAAAAACTTCCTCCTTGGTCATTTCTTTAGGTCTCAGTTTCATTATTTGCCATCTGTGTGTACACAGTAAAACTTTTTTTCTCCTGTTAATCTGGCTCATATAAAGTTGATGTGTTGTCTAGCTGGAAGACTTTGAAGACATTTTCCTCCATACATATGCTTTGTAGAAAAATCTTTTTATGACATGCTCCTAGAAGATGAAAACACCCTCCACTATTATCTGAAACCCAGAGATTTTTGTCTACTGGAAAAGACAGCACCACAAAGTTGCCCTATAACCCTAATGGAAAGGACCCTAGCAGGGATGCTTAACTAACCCTCATGCAGCTAAACAAAGACATTGATTCTTGGATTCATATTTCTCATTTAAAGAAAGCTCCAGCCACACACTGGGTCCCAGAACCTATTGCAGAACTAACATTCAAACTAACCCAGAGTTGAAGCAGAGGGCATCTGGGTAGACAACTTTCCCAACACATTAGACCAGGCTTGTATATTTCCACGTCTTTTTTTTTTTTTTTTTTTTTTTTTAAGATTTAATGTATTTGACAGACAGGGATCACAAGTATGCAGAGAGGCAGGCAGAGAGAGAGGAGGAAGCAGGCTCCCTCCTGAGCAGAGAGCCCGATGTGGGCCTCGATCCCAGGACCCTGGGATCATGACCTGAGCTGAAGGCAGAGGCTTTAACCCACTGAGCCACCCAGGCGTTTCCCCCACCCCTTTTTTTTTTAAACCAATAACTTATTGTCTTTATAACCTTTTCCCTAATCATCTTACTGGGAAAGCTCTTTTGTCAGCTTTTCTGTGAAGTAGGACATCGTTTGTAACATATATTCTCATATTTTTCTCATAGACCTCTTTGCCTGAAATGAAGAATACCAATGGACTTATGCTTGACATTTTAACTCGGAGAACACATCTAAGATTCTTAGGGAAATCAGTTATGAAGGACTGTTGAAAAACTGGAGTTGTTTGTTCTAATAAATGTCCTAACACTTTTTGCTATATTATATACATTAGGCCTCCTTAATTGATAAATCCTTATAGTGTCAGAAAAACTCACCACTTTCATATTGGTTATTTGCCCTATGGACTGAATCTACTATTTTAGTTGCTCTATTCTGCCTAGAACTCATACTAGCTAATGTAACTTTTTTTTCCCCCAAATTCTTACAATGGCCTCTGTTATTAGGAATGATTTTAGTCCTGGGCTACACTTTATTTTTTCTTGGGACCCTCATTACTGATGGTCAAGCCTTATTATACCCTTTTGTCCCTACCCTGCAAAAACTTTGATTCTGTAAACCTAACAGTTGGATTGGTGCCAGAGAAAATCATACTTATGAAATGCCTGAATTAATAGCTTGGCCTCTATCCCCAAAGGAACAGAAAACTTAACTGACAAATATGTAAGGTTCTCTTCTGTTGTCACAATTTATCCTTCAAGGTCCTTCTTGCTGGACTAAGAATCACATTGGTAGAAGAGAGATTAACAGAAGAAAATAAAACTTCGTACATACAGGGAATACACATAGTCATGGGAATTCCAAAGACAGTCAGGCAAAATGAGGAATATATGTCATCCTGAACTAAAGAGAAGGGGGTAGGGGTCTAAGATTTCGAAGGGATGGAACACAATTTCCAGGCAATAAGAGCCAATGTTTGGTAATTAGAGATTTGTCCTGCAATACCGATGGGCCACTCAGATAAAATTTATCTTTGGCAATAACCATCATTCTGGGAAAGACCCTCAACGTGGATTCTTCAAAGGAGTTAAGGGAGGGATACAAAATTTCTCTTGGGCCAACAGGGTCCTGATTTCCTTTAGCTCAAAATAAGCTCCATGTCAAAGTGGCCCATCTTGGGTTGGGCTGTCCTTAGTCTCTACAGTTACCTCCCCTCAACTTTCTTGAAGTTTTCATATTAAGAGTTAAGCTAGTAGATTGTTTCAATAAGATGAAAGAGTCTCAGTCTTGACAATAGGTCAGTTTAGTTATTTCAATTCGGGAGGCAGTGATGAAGGTATGTTTTCAAAGTTAGGCCTCTGTTTCAAGTAATCAGGTATTAAATGAGAAACAAGGACAAGGCTTAATGATTGTATCAAATTATTAACCAGTGTAAGTTCTGATGGTAGCCAGTTGGAAAAGATTTGTGGATGTTAAGCTTGAAGCATCTTCAGATAGAATGAGGGCAGGCAGTTGCAATCTGATCTTCCTCCTTTATATTTCAAGGTGTCTGGTGATCTTTGTGTGGCCCACAGAACAACAGGCCCCAAGATGGCCTATACTGATTTATTGTGACTTCTCTGAATTTTGTTATATTGTTTATACTCATTTTGCAGGGCTTCAGGGAAAAGGGTCATTTTAGTTCTCAGATGATTCTAAGTCAGAAATGTGGGAGAAAAATTTAAAATGTTGGTTTTGAGAGTTGTAGATTGGCATTGAAGGGCACTAGAAGAAATTAGGATAGTCTAGTTTATAAGAAACAGTACTAAAATATAATACTTACAAAAGTTGTGTTACATTTTCTCCATAAATCACCCTCATTTGTAATAAAATTGTTTATGAAATAAGTCTAGTTTCAAAAAAATCACTTTGCCTGATTTATGTAAGTGTGGCAAGAATAGCAATTAATTATATAGGCTCTTTAAAACCTGCTTTGCTGGAACTTTTCATAAGGAATCTCTAGACTGAACTTTTTAATAGCCTTCCAAGGCCAAAAGCCAAGCCAAATACTTTCATCAGACTAGACCCCCAATACCTGTAGATTTGGATAAATTCCTCTCTTTTCAAGGTCCCCCATGTATCCTAAGGCTCTTGCACCTGCTAGGAACTGAGCTCTAAGGAAGTTGGGAACTACTTAGTCTGCTGGGAATCCTGTAAGGCATCTGACTAATATTTCCAAGGGATATAAATAGCCAATAAATTTGGCTTCATAAAGTCAACCTTAGTTCCTTAAAGTTGTCTGGTCATATCTGAGTCTACACAGGTCTCTGTCAGATAGGATGCTGCAATCAAAGTTGGTAGGATGTTTTCAGTTGCATCGTGTCACAAGGAGAACAGATTCTTATTGAACTTATACAAATATAGTGCCATAAATATAGAAGAATATTCAGAGTTTCTGAATTCTGGAGGGTTTAGGTAGGCAGAAAGAAACATTCAATTTATTCAGAAAGGTATATTTTAACCAGATTGCTGTTAGTCAGCTTAAAAGAAGTTCTTAAAAAAACAAAACAAAACTTATTTTTCCAGATTTAAGTCTGAAATGTTTCTAACATAAAAAAAAATTATAGATATCCTCCTTATTCAATCCCATGTTTTAATTCTTGTTTTGCTTGAATCTAGTTTTTTCACTACTTCTGGAAATTTGTTTACCTAATTCAGTTTTATGATCTTAAGGTTATCAGAAACCAGTACTCAGCTTTTTTTTCCCCTCCATTATTCTCACTGAAGCACATTTTTAAGAAGTTTTTATATGATTTTTAGAGCACATTTTTTTTTAATTCCTCATGAAATTTTTGAAATGTTCCATAGGCACTTTGGAACACCTTACATCATGATCAAAATACGTTTAGAATTTAATTTTGGGAAGCAGGTCAAAATATTAAGTTTTGATCATTAAATTGATTACAAATCATTATGAAAAAATAATTATCCATTTAACTAAAGTGACAATAAAAGACATCAAAGGCAAATACAAAAAGGTTACATAGTTGTAAGCAAAATTTAGCTTTTAATATTAAGACTGTTTAAGTAATCAAAGACCAGATAAACAGGAAGATTTGGAAAAAGCAGATTTTTTTGGCAGATAACCTAAAGGTAAAGAAAATTTTTTGTTTATAGTATCTTGAATCTTTTTAAGATTTTATTTATTTATTTGACAGAGATCACAAGTAGGCTGAGAGGCAGGCAGAGAGAGAGGAAGAAACAGGCTGCCCGCCCAGCAGAAAGCCCATCGTGGGGCTCAATCCTAGGACTCTGGGATCATGACCTGAGCCGAAGGCAGAGGCTTTAACCACTGAGCCACCCAGGTGCCCCTGTTTATAATATTTAAAAGCATACCGATAGTTCAAGAAAATTTTATCTATTTAACAAAAACAATTTTTATACCAGTATACTTGTGATGTTAAAATTCATTTACTTAAGGAGTACTTGGCTGGCACAGTTGGTTAAGTGCCCAACTCTTGATTTTGGCTCAGGTTGTGATCTCAGGGTCATGAGATTGAGCCACATCAGGCTCCACACTCAGCATGGAGTCTGCTTTAGATTCTCACTGACCCTCTCCCCTTCTCCCTGGGCACTCTTTCAAATAAATCTTAAAAGAAACAAACAAACAAACAAAACCTTGCATTTGCTTAAATTTATCCTAGTCTTAGCCAATACTAATCATACATAAGATTTTTTTCCCAAAGATTCTTTCTTCATAAATCTTCTACAATTTTTCTACACTTTTATATTTGATTCTCAGTTCTCCCTCTCTAAATAACCAGTCTCACTTTAGGACAAAAAAAAAATTTCATCCCCTCAAAAAATATATTATATATATATTCTTCATACTTTCTTACCAAAAACCCATATCTTAGTTTCCTTGCATAAAGTTACAATTTTCAGTAATCCTAATTACCTTTATTAGAATTCTTAATACTTAGAAACCTTATTTTTAGTAAAAACTAAGTACTAAGCAATTGTGAACAGGGTCTCATCAGAATTCTTTAGATTGGCAAATTTATCAATATATTCCCAACGTCTACAAACATATGCTTTTTCATAGCAAACCTGTTTTATTGAAAGATTGTACTAACAGATTTATCTTGAGTTTTTCTGTGGTGAGACCAAAGTAGATAAACTTATGTTCAGGACTTAATGTTTCATTACTTTACCTTATTTGGAAAGGATATAGTATTTGATGAATTTAACCTTACTCATCAACTAACCTAGTAAAACTTCACAGTTTCAGATTACCAAAAGATTTTAGAAGCTATCAAAAAGAAAAAGGACCCAAATAAATAAAATCATGAATGAAAGAGGAGAGATCACAACTAACACCAAAGAAATACAGACAATATAAGAACATACTATTTAAAAAATTCACCTACAAACCTTTTTATTTTATTTATTTACCGGTTCTCAATTATGTTTAGACTACCCACAAATCTATTGGACATTAAACAGAGTAATCATTCTAAACTTTTTCCTGGCAAATTTTGCAACAGAGATAACATGAACTTATTCAACGTTCAGTAAACATATGCAGAATCAAAGTCTTGCAATTTAATGCTGATAACTCTAAAAAACATGGTATTTTAATTAAATGCACAACCTTCCATTAGCTTTAATGCTGAGTAGTTTCCCAGATTATGTGAATTTGAAAAACATTTACACTAGTTTTTCTCTTTCTGAATTTTAGAATGGCCAATCTTTACCAGTAACCTTGCCTTCAAAACAACTAAATAGAACTCTTTTATAAATTAATTTTAGCAACACGATCTGGAGGTAGAAAAAAAATCACATTTAGGGCATACTAGTACAAATACTGAGGCACAATGCAAACAAAATCTTAGAGCTTTTGTTTTTATTTGTGGAGGGGACAATACAGGCCCCATTTTCAAATCCCCCCCCCACCTCCCGCAACTTCTCCCTAAATTTTGCATTTCAAAGAAAAGCTCCTAGGTCCTAGAGAAAATGGGGGAAGGGGATGTGTAGAAAATTTATATCATAGGGCACAGAGAGAACACCTACATTTTCTCCAGGGTGCAAAATTAGACACACCTGCCTCTTATCAGAGGTGTTAGAATCTGGGCACAAGAGCCCTTTCAGCAGTTTATATTTTTAAAAAGCCCCTTCACACCTTTTTTTTCTTCCTTCAGTCTCAGGTAAATGTGGGCTATGTTTATTCTTCAAAAGGCAAGGCCTACAATTTCAAGGGACAGAGAAAGAATGTAAAAATAAAAACAAAAGATGCCCCCTAGGGTTTCAGGGTAATTCCCATTTAAAATCTATCCACTGGACCCCTTAAACAGGATGACTTTTTTCCCCTATCCTGACTTTTATAATACCCACAAGCATTCTGAGAAGAATAGGTGAGGTTTGGAGATTAGTAAAGATAGGTGGGTTTTGATTCATTTCTAGAGTTGTATTTCTGATTTTGTGGAGTTTTGTAATACAAAGACTGTTGTTTCTAATTCCCCAAAGATCTGGATTATAGCCTGAATGTTAAGGGACAGGCTATTTTTAAAAATGAAATCTGCACTTTTACATATCAGGGAGTCTTCTTGGTTTCGTTTTGTTGGTTTTTGTTTTTTGGGGTTCTTTCTTTTGGTATCAGGGAGATTTTTAACTAAAATGAGAATCAAAAATATTTGTGCCTTTTTAAAGTTTGTATAAAGCATTTTAACAAAACACATTTTTCTGGATATACAATTCAACTTTATTTCTATTAGTCCCTGAACATTGGCCTTCCACTGATTATTTGTAGGTGGGCCCAAGAGACATTTTGGTCACCCGTTTTCACTGTGAAGAGAAGGTTGTGAATACAGTCAAATGATATCTCCCAAATCTTGTAGGAAAAGGTAAGTTAAAACAGGCAAATGAGACTGGACTTTCAGAAGGGGATTTCACATTGGATATGGACATTTTTATCTCAAGTCTAATTTCTGTTTTTATCTTGTCTGGGGTCTCCCTGTGGCTAACTGTTATACTAATAAGGCAATTTACAGCTCTTTATAAAATTATGTATTTTAAATATAGCCACTTTAAAGGATCCATCATCTGGCCTTTGATAAGTAGGATCTTATTAATTTCAGTAACTCAAACCAATAAACCTTTCAGTGGCTTAACCAAAAACACAAGAAGTTTCCAGAGAGCACAGAAGATGCAGCCCCCACAATCCAAATTTTACTTCCAAAATCAGTCTCTGTTACAGGCCATTCATTAGGTTCTAACAGGATACCTGTAGACCAGCAGAGAGGTAGTCATGGCCAACTATCCAGAAAGTCAGAGACCTGTCTTGGCAGCACTCCAAAACAAAGCCACAAAAAGCCAGATCAAACCACACAGACCCAAGATGGCTGGCAAAGTAGGCCAGAAACCTCTGAACAAATAAGGGGGGAAAAAACCTGCTTCCAAGTAATTCCACCCCAAGTCATGAATATTCTCTCTCCTAGTTAATAACTGTCAATGAAAGAGAGAAACCCAGGGCATGCAGCTCATGCTATTCCTCAAGCTTGTCCACACTCCCATCTTGAGAGTACACTTTCGTTTTAATAAGTTTTCTTGCTTGTTATCACTCATCCACTGCGTTGTTTATATCCTTGAGTTCTTTCTCTTGATGAGACCAAGAGTCTTCAGCAACATTTTTGGGATGGGCTGGATTGAGGCCTCAGGGCCAAGGATCTCCCCAATTCACCAAGCAATGTAAGAAAGCAAAGGCCTTCTTTGCATAGGCAGTAAGGACGACGTAGTGAAAACAGTGTCTCTGGTCTCCTATGAAAAGGTCAGATGCCTCCAGTCACATATGAGCTAATGTGGGACACCAGGCAAGTGATGTTTTCAAGCACTAACAGATAGTGAAAGTTCAAATGACAAGGATTTTTATAATCTGGGACTTCTAATGACATTCCCTTGAGAAATGGCATGGCCAGAAACTCAGAAACCCACTATATTTAACTAGCAAGCAAGCTACACTCCAGTAGTACACTCTCCGGATGGCAGAGACCAAAGAGAATATTCTCAGTAGTCACAAAGCCAAGCTCTTAGGAAAGAACAAAATGAAAGGAAAAATCTTATCCAGTATATGCACATTAACAGCTTTATCCAAACCTTGCATCTCTCAGAGCCAAACCAATGCCTAGAAGGATGTGCCATGGGGTTGGGAAATATGTCTTGTTTTACAGTGTATTTCCATGCATCAAAGTTCTCTTGAGGTTGGCAGATGATTCAGTGTCAGTCTAATCCATTCTCTCACCAACATATCCTAACACTGGAATCTTTGGGTCAAGTGGCAAGTGCTCTAACAGTTTTTAAGTGCTCAACCGGTGCCCACCAGTTTTGGCATTGGTTTCCAAGGGGTCTATTAGCAAGAGCCTTTATCTCTTGGACTCATTATGGCAAACACAGAAGACACAAACAAAGAAAAACAGACTATCTTGGGGAGGAAATGGATCAGTAGCCAGAGAATACTCTACCGTATTTAACCAAAGAGTCTCTAAGCCCAAAGAAATAATTCCACAAATATTTTCTCCTGCTAACCTAAATTAAGAGAAAAAGACTCTCAACACACTCACTCATCAGACTCCACAGATGGATTCAGGGAGACTGGCATGGTAAGAAATCTTACCTTCTGCAGGCCATATGTCAGATGGCCTGAACTAAGAAGGGAGTAAGAGTCTAGGACTTTGGAGGGAAGGATTTTAAGTCCCAGGCAATAAGAAAACTAGGTGTTTTGTAATTAGATGTTTACCCTGCCATACAGGTGGTAGCTCATAAAATTTACTCTGGTAATAACCATTAGTCTGAGAAAGACCCCCAATTTAGATTCTTCTAGGTGGTTAAGGGAAGGGCAAAAGTTCCTCTTGAGCCTACAGATTCTCAGTTGCTTTCAACTCAAAATAATCTTCATGTCAAAGTGGTTCATTTTGGGGTGGCCTAACTTTGGCCCCTATAGTCTTTGAAGATCCTCATCAACTTCCATTTGGAAAACATGCCCTAGACAGAATTGCTCTTCTTTGGGTTGTCCCTGTTAAAAAGAAAATGCCTCTCAAATCTGGACATTGACTAATGATCTTTCCTTATGTTTTAAAAATAAAAATGGCATTGGTGGGACATTAGGTTATCTTCCCTTGAACATTTGTTTGTTTGTTTTTTAAAAGATTTATTTACTTGACACAGAGAGAGATCATAAGTAGGCAGAGAGGCAGGCAGAGAGGAAGGGGGAAGCAGGCTCCCTTCTGAGCAGAGAGCCCGATGTGGGGTTCAATCCCAGGACCCTGAGATCATGACCTGAACCTAAGGAGAGGCTTAACCCACTGAGGCACCAAGGCACCCTTTGAATGTTTGCTTTTTATAGGATTTAGATACTCATGAATTCACTCCACATTGAAGTCTACACAACTGCAGTATAATTTCTTTTAATGTATCCTTATGGTGCAGAAATGAAATTTATAAGGAACTGGATATTGGGAAGCAAAAGTGCTCACCTTAATGGGTAATAGAATTAATCAGAAATATGAAAAATGGTGGATGCTTAATTCCACCTAGCTTTTTCCTGGACACATCCCATATCTTAGTCCAAATCAGACTCCCAACAATCAAACTCATTTATTGCCTGAAGTACATAGAAATAAAAGGTGATCCTATGATCACTCACATGATTCCAATAAATCACATTATCATGTCCTCTAAATAGGACTACATTTTTGATCATGAGATTTCTTCTTTTGAAACTGATAAAAGCCTGGGGAGAAGGCTCACTTATGCCTTGGTCTAGAATGTTCTTGGTATCTCGGTGGCACCAATATTTACTCCAATCTTCCCATTATATGGAAGGGGTATGTTGGAGTTGTTATCCTTGTCCCTGGTGCTACCATTAGAAAGGCTCTTCCTTCCACTGCTTATATACCAAATCCGGAATCCTTCTCTTATCAATTAAAAAGGCTTTAGAAAAGCTAGGAAGGCTATACTTTTAGATAGATGTCAAACCCAGTGTATAACCCACTTGTAGATGGAAAGGGTCTTTGCCATGCCCTTGCCCAAGACTTCTTTCCTTTGATTGGAGTATCAGACTGGGTAAAGGCAATATGCAACCTATCAATAATCATGGCCATCACATTCAGTACTTCTGTTCAAGCATTTGAGTATCAACAAACTCAAATTTATAGCCTGGAAGAAGTTGTCTTACAAAATAGAAGGGCACTTGGTATCTTAATGGTCCAACAAAGATGTACTTGTGTCCTATTATAAGAATGCTGGGTTTTTGGTTTGTTTTTTTTTGCTTTGTTTTTATTAACATATAATGTATTATTTATTTGATTCAGGGTTACAGGCCTGTGATTCATTGGTCTTATACAATTCACAGCACAGCACTCACCATAGCACATACCCTTCTCAATGTCCATCACCCAGATACCCCATGCCTCCCACCCACCTCCCCTCCAGCAACATGGATGAAATTAGAGGGTATCATGCTAAGTGAAGTGTCAATCAGAGAAAGATAATTATCATATGATCTCACTAATAAGAGGAATATGAGACACAAGACAGAAGATCATAGGAGAAGGGAGGGAAAAATGAAACAAGATGAAACCAGAGGGGGAGACAAACAATAAGAGACTCTTAATCTCAGGAAACCAAGAATGCTGTTTTTATGTTACCCAATCTGGCAAAATAACACAAGAACTAAAAACTATACAGGACGTTATCAACCTATTAGCTGAGGTAGGAACACATGCCAGGACTTGGAGAACACTTCAATCTTTGTAGTTGGTTATCATCAGGAATAGATCATGGTTAAGAAGGATAGCACAAACTGGCTTATTACTTTCATCTTAAGATGTATAGTGAGGTGGATCAAAGGCTTACGAGAAGTTGTAATCACTGCTATAACTCGCCCAAATGCATATCTTATGTTTGCACAGACGACCAAGTTAGAGGCTTTCGTCAGGATGGATTTATGGACAGAAGAATTGAATGAAAGGAATTAGCAGTTGGCGTTTTCACAAGCTTCCTGCACCACATCCTGCACCCCCTACTCCCGCATCCATTACCAAGGGACTAAATGGAACTGGAGCAGGTAATGAAACCACTCTGGCCTGGAGGGATTGAGGTTTTCTCCAGGAAATCAGAGCAAAGAGGAAAACAATGAGAAGAGTTGCCAACAATGACTCCATTTTTACTCTGGACTCCATCTTGTTACAAAATGAAATATCAATTTTTACTCGCCTTGCCAACTTGCCAACAATCGATAGAAAGTTTTAGTTCCTTAGATCTACTCTATCACACTGATAAGTTTACTGAGCCTGAAGATAATAAAAAATTTTAAAGTAACATATAATATATTATTAGCCCCAGGGGTACAGGTTTGTGAATCGCCAGGTTTACATACTTCACAGTACTCACCATAGCACATATCCTCCCCAATGTCCATAACCCAACCTCCCTCCCACCAGCAACCCTCAGTTTGTTTTGTGAGATTAAGAGTCCCTTATGGTTGGTCTTCCTCCTGATCCCATCTTGTTTCATTTTTTCCTTCCTTACGCCCCAATTCCCCCACGTTGCCTCTCAAATTCTTCATATCAGGAGAGCATATAATTGTCTTTCTCTGATTGACTTATTTCACTCAGCACAATACCCTCTAGTTTCATTGACATCGTTGCAAAAGGCAAGATTTCATTTCTTTTGATGAGCCTGTAGATACTTAACAAACATTCTTAATCTCCTGGATCAATGCCTACTGTCCAGGAATTTTTTAGGTTATTGCTAATTGCTCTAATGTTCATCACCTTGTTAGGTTTATCTAAAATGTTTATAAGCATCTGTTCAATGTCACTAAGTGAACTGATTCACCTAAATCTCCAGGCAGTTTAACAAAGCCCCAGATGAGGATATAACCTAAGAGCCATTTCCCAACTGCCCCCTTGTTGTTGCATGTGGCCTGACTCTAATGACAGTGACTCCTTAAAACAAACCAGCAAAGATTTAAAAATCCTCCTGATGTGGGATAGGATTTCCTGGGACAGGTTCATCCCAGTGACATGGGACTAAAGCAATAGTTGATTAGATGTTTTGAGAGAAAGATCTTGATCAAAGGGGGAAATGTGAAAAGTAAAAAGAATTGGGGTCATTTATGTCAAGGAGTTTTAAAGTGGAGCCAGGAGTCCACTAAGAAGATGGGCCTTTTACATGTCCTCACCAGAGGAACCATGAAATTCAAACTGGAACAAACTGCAAATATTCCAAGGACATAGCCTAAAGGCCTAGCAACTTGCTACAGTAAAACACTTTGCTCAGTGATAGTCTTAGCAACCAATCATATTCAATCAAGACTAGTTTTCTGCCACTAATACCAATCAGAATTCTTTGTAAATAACATTTGGCATAGCATTCCCTTTTGTCTTTAAGAACCCTTGACTTTTGGGGAGGAGTCAAGATGGTGGAGAAGTACCAAGATGAGACTACATCAGGTAGCAGGAGATCAGCTAGATAGCTTATCTAAACATTGCAAACGCCTACAAATCTCATGGGAGATCAAAGAGAAGAAGAACAGCAATTCTAGAAACAGAAAATCAACCACTTTTGGAAAGGTAAGACTGGTGGAGAAGTGAACCCAAAACGACGGGAAGATAGACCGCCGGGAGAGGGGCCGGCTCACAGTAAGCCGTGGAGCAATGGAGCACAAAATCAGGACTTTTAAAAGTCTGTTCTGCTGAGGGACATTGCTCCAGAGGCTAAACCAGGGTGAAGCCCACACGGGGTCAACATGGCCCTAGGTCCCGCAGGGTCCCAGAAGGATCAGGGGTGTCGGGGTGTCACAGAGTTGCAGGTATTAGAACGGGGAAGCCAGCTACAGAGACAGAGCTGAGGACTGAGCTCTCAGCTTGGGGTTACCTTGACCTGGTCACAAGCTGGGTGAGCTTAGAGCGTGGCCAGAGGCCGGGGATATGGGAGTGATTGGGCGCTGTTCTCTGGGGGCACACTGAGGAATGGGGCCCCAGGCCCTTGGCTCCTCCGGGCTGGAGACTGGAAGGCCGCCATTTTCATTCCCATCCTCCGGAACTCTACAGAAAACATTCAGGGAACAAAAGCTCCCGAAAGCGAACCCGAATGGATTACTTAGTCCGGCCCCCCGTAAGGGCGGTGCAATTCCACCTCCGGCAAAGACACTAGAGAGTCACTACAACAGGCCCCTCCCCCAGAAGATCAACAACAAATCCAGCCAGGACGAAGTTCACCTACTAAGGAAAGCAGGTTCAATACCAAGGACAGCAGCGGAATTCCAGAGGAGGAGAAAGCAAACCACGGAACTCATGGATTTCTCCCCATGATTCTTTAGTCTTGCGGTTAATTTTTTTTTTTCAATTTTTTTTTTCTTCTTCTAAATTTTTTTTTAACTTTTACCTTTTCTTTTTAAAGTTTTTTTAACTAGTTTATCTAATATATATATTTTTTTCTTTTTTATATTTTTTCTTTGTTTTCTTTTTTTAATTTTTTTTTCTGAACCTTTTTTTTTTTAAAGATTTTATTTATTTATTTATTTGACAGACAGAGATCACAGGTAGGCAGAGAGGCAGCCAGAGAGAGAGGAAGGGAAGCAGGTTCCCTGCTGAGCAGAGAGCCTGATGCAGGGCTCGATCCCAGGACCATGGGATCATGACCTGAGCCGAAGGCAGAGGCTTTAACCCACTGAGCCACCCAGGAGCCCCTGAACCTCTTTTTATCCCCTTTCTCCCCCCCATGATTTGGGGTCTCTTCTGATTTGGTTAGAGTGCATTTTTCTGGGGTCTTTGCCACCCTTTTACTAGTTTATTTGCTCCTTCATATACTCTTATCTTATCTGGACAAAATGACAAGGCGGAAAAATTCACCACAAACAAAAGAACAAGAGGCAGTACCGAAGGCTAAGGACCTAATCAATGCAGACATTGGTAATATGTCAGATCTAGAGTTCAGAATGACGATTCTCAAGGTTCTAGCCAGGCTCGAAAAAGGCATGGAAGATATTAGAGAAACCCTCTCTGGAGATATAAAAGCCCTTTCTGGAGAAATAAAAGAACTAAAATCTAACCAAGTTGAAATAAAAAAAACTATTAATGAGGTACAATAAAAAATGGAGGCTCTCACTGCTAGGATAAATGAGGCAGAAGAATTAGTGATATAGAAGACCAAATGACAGAGAATAAAGAAGCCGAACAAAAGAGGGACAAACAGCTACTGGACCATGAGGGGAGAATTCGAGAGATAAGTGACACCATAAGACGAAACAACAGTAGAATAATTGGGATTCCAGAAGAAGAAGAAACAGAGAGGGGAGCAGAAGGTCTATTGGAGAGAATCATTGGAGAGAATTTCCCTAATATGGCAAAGGGAACAAGCATCAAAATCCAGGAGGTGCAGAGAACCCCCCTCAAAATCAACAAGAATAGGTCCACACCCCGTCACCTAATAGTAAAATTGACAAGTCTTAGTGACAAAGAGAAAATCTTGAAAGCAGCCCGAGAAAAGAAGTCTGTAACACAAAAACAGGCACATAGATCAATGGAATGAAATAGAGAGCCCAGAAATAGGCCCTCATCTCTATGGTCAACTAATCTTCGACAAAGCAGGAAAGAATGTCCAATGCAAAAAAGACAGCCTCTTCAATAAATGGTGCTGGGAAAATTGGGCAGCCACATTCAGAGAAATGAAATTGGACCACTTCCTTACACCACACATGAAAATAGACTCCAAATGGATGAAGGACCTCAATGTGAGAAAGGAATCCATCAAAATCCTTGAGGAGAACGCAGGCAGCAACCTCTTCGACCTCAGCCGCAGCAACATCTTCCTAGGAACATTGCCAAATGCAAGGGAAGCAAGGGCAAAAGTGAACTATTGGAATTTCATCAAAATCAAAAGCTTTTGCACACAAAGGAAACAGTTAACAAAACCAAAAGACAACTGACAGAATGGGAGAAGATATTTGCAAACGACATATCAGATAAAGGGCTAGTATCCAAAATCTATAAGGAACGTAGCAAACTCAACACCCAAAGAACAAGCAATCCAATCATGAAATGGGCAGAGGACATGAACAGACATTTCTGCAAAGAAGACATCCAGTTGGCCAATAGACACATGAAAAAGTGCTCCACGTGACTCGGCATCAGGGAAATACAAATCAAAACCACAGTGAGATATCACCTCACACCAGTCAGAATGGCTAAAATTAACAAGTAAGGAAATGACAGACGCTGGTGAGGATGCGGAGAAAGGGGAACCCTCCTCCACTGTTGGTGGGAATGCAAGCTGGTGCCACCACTCTGGAAAACAGCATGGAGGTTCCTCAAAATGTTGAAAATAGAACTACCCTATGACCCAGCAATTGCACTACTGGGTATTTACCCTAAAGATACAAACGCAGTGATCCGAAGGGGCACGTGTACCCGAATGTTTATAGCAGCAATGTCTACAATAGCCAAACTATGGAAAGAACCTAGATGTCCATCAACAGATGAATGGGTAAAGAAAATGTGGTATATATATACAATGGAAATGAAATCTTCAAAAGAAATGAAATCTTGCCATTTGCGATGACGTGGATGAAACTAGAGGGTATCATGCTTAGTGAAATAAGTCAATCGGAGAAAGACAACTATCATATGATCTCCCTGATATGAGGACATGGAGATGCAACATGGGGGTTTAGGGGGATAGGAGAAGAATAAATGAAACAAGGTGGGATTGGGAGGGAGATAAACCATAAGTGACTCTTAATCTCACAAAACAAACTGAGGGTTGCTGGGGGAAAGGGGGTTGGCAGAGGGGGAATGGGGTTATGGACATTGGGGAGGGTATGTGCTATGGTGAGTGCTGTGAAGTGTGTAAACCTGGCGATTCACAGACCTGTATCCCTGGGGATAAAAATACATTATATGTTTATTAAAAAAAAAATTAAAAAAAAAATAACCCTTGACTTTTGTTCCTAGAATGAGGCTGGGGGAGAGGGGTGCACAGAAGACTATTTGGATTATTGTTCAAAATCGGTGGTCCCTGAATTACAATTTTTAGACCCCAAATAAATGCTTTATTTTAGCTCTGCCTTTTTTTTTTTTTTTTTTTTTGGTGAACAAATTACAGCTTCTGGAACAATGTATATCTTACCTAACCAAATGACTTCCAACACTTCAAGGTGGCGCTGGGCATTGAGTTTTCTGTGGGTTCACTGCCCGCCCTGTCCCTCACAGATGTTCCCAGCAAAAGGCCAGGAAGTGTATGCAGGCTTAGCTTGTGTGGGCATGGGACATGGGGTGGGAATGGGGATTTCTCAGACAGGGCAGGAGGCAGAGAAAATGACCACTCGTCCTGCCTGAAGGCAGGGTCTGCAGGGTGCTGGGGCGGAGAGGGGAGTTCAATGCATTCTCTCATGCATTGGATTAATCTAGCCTACAGGGAAGTTTGGCCCATGAAGGGGAACTCCCTGGGCCTATGGGATCCTGGCCTTTTGCTGGAACGTGGTCCCCTGCACCCATAAGCATACACGCTCTTTTGGATGGCTCCTGAATTGGGGGGTGTTCTCCTAGCTGGGGTCGTTGGTTATTGCTGTTGCTCTGGCTTTCCTTCACACGCAGGGTAGGACAGCATGTGACAGTTTATCTGTCTCACTATCAACACAACATTCTCCACTTTGCTCTCGTCACTTTCCCTGAGGTTCCAGCTCTAAGCGTCCTAATCAGGCTCTGTCTCCAAGCACTTAGACCGTAACCTGGGGCAGCATGAGCACCCTCCTACTTAACGCAAAACAGCATGCTAAGGGCTCCAAATAGTCCTGCTCTCCCACCTTGGCTGCCAGCCCCAAGGCTTGCAGAGTAGTGGATGTACACAAGTTCTCCAACCTCGGCTCTTCCAGCTGCAGCCTCCAGGCGGCCATCAGCAGCCAGCCCGCCCGCCCACAGGAGAGGCCAGCCCGTTGCCGCAGCCAGCAGTCTCCCTTCCCCGCACAGGGCTCCCCGCGCTGTTCCTCAAACCCGCACGTTAGACCAGCTGGCATTTTCGGGGCATTCCTGTACTCCCGAGGGGACCCACAAGCCTCTAACATACGCGCCAGCCCTCCGCACCCAAAAGTCAAAGGCCAGTTCAGGGTTTCCCTGGCACACGCCATTTCCCTGAGACCCGTTCTTCTGATTTCCTTGCTGGGTCTCCAGTTGTTGGTTTGCAACCTCTGAGATTCCCTGAGTGAAACCTGAAACTGGCTTCATACACGGAGGGCACAGAGACGGAACAGAGGGGCAGGCCACTTCAGACTGGTGGGTGGCAATTCTGATAAGCAAGAGAACTTACTTACAAGGCTCGTCTTGGGCGGCAGCAGGATAAGAAAGAAGATCCTCACACCTGTCTGCCAGACTGTTAGGAGTTTATATGGCGAGGCCTGAATGGGGCTTGGTCACGTGTACCATCCAGATGCTTTCAATAACACATTGCTCTCTCAAAGCTACAGCGCTTGAAAGTGAATCTAGCTGTGGGAGCAGTGCTGGGAGCCTCCCATGGCCCGGGATCCAGCTCTGGGGTCCACCGGAGGTCCCATCTTCTCCTCGACCTCCTCCAGCACTTACTGTATGATTTAAAATTCCTGTGTCTTCTTTATATCTCGGTATCTTGTTTTTCTTCAGTCCTGACTCTTTCTCCTCCATGTGAGTTTCAGAGATTAATTTGTCAACATTCATAAATAGTCCTGCTTCAGAGTTTGATTGGAATTATCTAAAATAGAGCATTACGTTTTCCCACCCATTACTCTTTGCATTTGTTTACACTTATTTATATCTTTTCATCATGCTTTGCAGTTGTATTCATGAAGGTCTTACATATATTTTGGGGCATTTATTCCTAGACGCACTATAGTTCTTGTTGATTTTGTGGGTGAGATGTTGGTTCTAGTACATTTTTTTTCTAGTTGGTCATTACAGAGGTATGAGAACCCTGTTTATTTTCCTTTGTGGATCTTTTATCAAGTAACCCTGGAGAATGGTTAATTTGAGTATTCTGTTGAATTTCCATTGTAAACAATCCTGTGATTATCTGAGAAGTATTACATGGTATGTGTGTTTCTCCCATTCTAATTCGTATAGCTGTTCCTTTTAAACAGAGTGGTTAAGAGCAAGCCTTGAAATTATACTTCCTGAGCTTCAACTCTTATCAGCTTTGTGACCTTGAGCTCCCTACTTCAGTATTCTCATCGGTACAGTGGAGATAATGATTCAAATAATTCACATATTCTTTTGTGAATATTACATGAGTTATTTGTAAATCACTGGAAATAATGCTCCACAAATAAGTTTGTGATAAATAATGCTATCATCACTGCTATTGTTGTTGTCCTTGTTACAGCTAAGCATATATTGTCATGTAGAAAGGGAAGCTGTGATCACTGGCATCATTGTATTTTCTCAAAAAGAAAAAGTGCCATGAGCTAATGTCATGTTTTACAAAGTAAGGGTATCAAATTCTACAGCTTATTTAAGTATTGGATCAGATCTAAAATCTTTTCCTCACAAAACTTACTGGCTTCCGAGCAAATGCTCACCTGTGGACATTGTTGGATCACCAGTGAATCCAAGAGAGAATGGCAGGTTGTGTGTCAGTAGTTATAGGAAAAGATCAGTTTATCCACCTGCTCATTGGGTTTCCAAAAAATGGGGAGCTTTTTTCAATGCACAGTCAGTCTAGAAATTTGATTTTCAATCACTGGTCAGAGAGTATGGCTTAAATTTTCCATCATGAGGCTCTAAACAAAAACCTGGCTGAGAAAATTCCGTTTAGGAAAAATAAAGTATTCACTATTTTTGGTAATTTTAAGCTGTTATTGAAACAAATTAGGGGGTGTGTGAGTGGCTCAGTCGGTTGAATGTCCAACTCTTGATTTCGGCTCAGATCATGATCTCAGGGTCGGAGATTGAGCCCCACATCTGGCTCTGTGCTCAGTGTAGAGCCTACCTAAAATTCTCTCTCCCTCTGCACGCCCCTAAAAAAACGAAAAACAAAAAACTCACAAAAACCCCACAACAAATTAGATCACCTGAGTTTGCCATACAAATCTTGTTCATAGAACCACCTTCATTCACTTGTATTAAATAATTAACCAAGTGTGGTTTTGTGAAATGACCATGTGTTTGCTGTAAAAATGTTACCAAGCATACTGTCCACTGATCAAATAGGATCTGTTACATACACTCTCAGATGAAAAATTCAGTCTGAAATTTATAATTGGAAAATGTTTGTCTTATGTAGTGAATTAGTTGGTCCCCCCCCTAATTTGGTGTGTTTTTTTTTTTTTTAAAGATTTATTTATTTGACAGATAGAGATTACAAGTAGGCAGAGAGGCAGGCAGAGAGAGAGAGAGGAGGAAGCAGGCTCCCAGCCAAGCAGAGAGCCCGATGCGGGGCTCGATCCCAGGACCCTGGGATCATGACCTGAGCGGAAGGCAGAGGTTTTAACCCACTGAGCCACCCAGGTGCCCCTTATTTGGTGTGTTTAAACTTACCTTTTGGGGCACCTGTGTGGCTCAGGTGGTTAAGCATCTGCCTTTGGCTCAGGCCCTAATCCCAGAGTCTTGGAATTGAAGCCCTCATTGAGCTCCCTGCTCAGTAGGGAGTCTGCTTCTCTCTCTCCCTCCTCCCCTCTCTCCTCTCATGCTTTCTCTCTGGGTGCTCTCTCTCAAAGAAATAAATAAAATCTTTTAAAAAATATTAAAAGAAATAAACTTGCCTTTTTTCTGGCTGTCAGGAAGTCTAGAGCCAAGTTTGAAGCTCAGTCATGTAACAACATTAACCACTATGGTTAACATCCTATTTTTTTTTTTCCTCAGTCCTTATTTTCCTTTCCTGATTTATTAATCTGTACTGGCCATTGCAGTGTCTACTTTTTTAAGCTCAGTGAATTTTTTGACAGAACTAGAGTATAAACTCAGGAATTAAAGACTTAACCGTCAGGCTGCCTTATCAAATGACTATCAAGCCACAGCAGCTGCATGAAGGAACTTCTAAATGAACCACAATAAAAGCAAAACAAAAATAACACAAAACTGCTACAAACTAAGGGATTTTATTTCCTTTTTATATTTGCTTCTGTGAATAAACCTTTCATCTGAAGTTTGGAACACGTTTGGATGTTTATTAAAACGTTTGGAACATTTTAATATAGTTAATCTGCATTTGTACTTAAACAAAGATTTAATTATTGAGTAAAAAGCTACCTGAATTATCTTTTCTTTTAGTGGGTAAAGTTAAGCATAGTTCTCATTCTTTTCTCAGCTGGTATAGCTATTTCTAAAATGTTAGCAGGGGGCTTTTATAAAGAAAACATCTTCACAGCCAATATACATTGCCTTTTTCCGCCCTAATACTCTCTTCAACTTGCAGCAGGGACCCTAATTTCTTTTATCTGAGCCAACTTTCTTTAGCTCCCAAAGGAAGATGGTACAAGTTGGAGCCAGGATCCCATGATTAACAAACACATCTTTTTCCATGTTACAACTCCAAATTGACATGTATATTGCATGAAGCATATTCATCTCACAGAGGAAGAAGAGGAATTGAAAAAAAGATTTAAAAAACAAAGAATTCAAATTGGCTTAGTTTGGTAGTTAAAATTCTGGGCAGACTAGCAGAGAGAACTGACTTTGATATTTTCCTTCCACATGTCCTTCTCTTCTGTATTCTGTGCCTTGAAATTATTCAAGAAATCTACTTGCAGCAATATGGTGTCATTAAGTGACTGAGAGCTCACACCAAGAGATTGTCAGTTCCTTTTCTGGCCAATGAAGAGCTCTCCGTGTGTCGATTAATGTCCAAGTTTTCTCTCCTGTATTTACTACTCTAATGACCTGAACCATTTGCTGAGGCCTTGCTTAGTGGCCATGAGCAGCTGTAGTGGTGATTTGGGAGTCTCACCACGTGTTAGGTCTTGCTGAGGTGGTTCAAAGAACCAGATATTCTGAACATTATTCAATTCATTGTAGCTATAAGGAAGGAACCCAAGGGGAAGAGTGACTAGAATAACTTTGGTACCCAGTGTGATTGGGTACCTGCCTGGCTCCTGTCCTGACTCTGTCTTCTCTTTTAAAGAAAGTGATCAGAGTAGACAGTATAGAGAAAGAAAGCCCAGAAGGTTGAACACTGACATGCATATTACTAAGGCCTTCTATTTTTCAATAATAAGCCTTGCTTACCTATCTTTGGTTATTTAATCAAATCTACTTTAAAAAAAACAAATATTTTTTCCTTAAAGAAAACTTACAGAGGTGTCATTAATTCAGTAATTAATCTTAACTCCCTTGGTTTGTTCATTCATTCATTCATTCATAATCTGACATGTATTTACATCTACGTGCCACAAATTAGGCTAGACACAGGAATGCAGCAGTAGAAACAATACAGTCCCTGCACTTATGCAATTTAGATACCAGCAGAAAGAGATTTTGAACAAGCAAATGCCCAGGAGATGAGTAATATGAAGCAGAAGTACAAAGTACAATAAGCGCTATAGCAAAAATGTTTTGGGTTAAGCTTCCCAGAAGCAGACTCTGAGCTAAGAAATGTTGTACCAAGCAAGTGCTCTGCAGAGAAGCCAGAAATTTAATGAAGGAAGCATAAGAAGGGAGAAGAAACCAAGCAAGCTCATCAGTCCTGCAGGTACCTTCAGTCTGTGTCCAGAAACAAAGAAATTAAGCTGATAAACAACAACAGAAACAAAATCCCATAAAACCAACATATAACAACAACAAGGGACAACAGAAATCCATCATTCTGCTGCCATAGTGTGTTTTATCATTGTAACTGTCGATTTACATGACAAATTCTTCCATAGAAAATTATTCCCATGGCAAGATGTTCAATTTCTAGCTTATATGAACCCATTAAAAACAACATCTCAGCCACCCCAAGCCACAGAAAAATACAACAAACAAAACTTGGTAGCATGTAGATGATTATTTACATGACTATAAATAAGAAAGTAATACATATGAAGCTATACATTATACTCACTTTAAAATTAAGCCATTTATAGCCAAAAAAGGGACAAATTAATAAGTACTAATGCTTTAAAAATACTACAATGTAATTTGTTTTTTGCAATCAACATTTGAAATTAAATACTCACAGTATACTGACACTTTATATGCACGTGTTAGCTTATTATGTCAGTTCTGATTTCTTACAGAAAGATTTCAATCCTGAGTGAAAGATCGATGTCATCCAGTGGGGATTGTCTTTAATTATCATTTCTTTCACAGTCTAAAGGGACTGTTCTGACTAGAGAAGCAACTAACATTTTATTTTGACAGTTATTTGAATTATAATAAAGGAGTCTTTTAGACAATACATTTATGGTTTTGGAGAAGCAATCTGTTGAGAAATGCATTTTGTGCATTTCTCAATCGAATTAGTGGGGGTCTCTACAATAGAGGGGGAAAAGGGAGTTATTAGAAGATATATAAGTCATTTCATTTTTAAAGTAGTGCTTTTGGTCTTTGATCACACTGGAAACTCTGTCTCTTCACATTCCAGTCTTCCTACCTGGAATGAACCATTTCTTTTTTCACTGCGAAGTCAACCCTTCTTCATTTTTAATTCCTCCTCCAGAGTTGTCCCAACAGTGAATAGTAATAATAACAACAGCAGCAGCAGCAGCAGCAGCAGCAGCAACAACAAGAACAATAATAATAATTATTATTATTATTTCTGGTGTGTGTGTGTTTTATAAGCAACCATTGTTGGGAAGGCTCTTGTCTCTCTCTCCTCTTTCTCCTCCTTTAGGCACAATTCTGAAACTTGTCTTGGATGTCTCTACTAGATCATGTCAATTACTCCACGATGACAGACCCCGTTGCCACTTTTCAAAGTTCTCACTTAATGTACCAAAGCTCTATGGGGTTTAGGACTAAGTGAGGTGGGTTTTGGCACTCTCTTTGTATATATGTGGCTTTCTCTATTACACAAAGGCAGCCCACACTAAGTCCCAATTCTTTATAAGGGTTTAATTCCTACCATCCCCCCACTCCCCTCAACAGTAACCACCATGGAATTGGAGTGGATGGTAGTTGGGGTAGCAGACAAAATGAGCAGAAGACCCCACACTATGCTTAAGATTGGGTTAATGTGTCGAGCTTGCTTTTTTCTCTTAGAAATGACATTCTTGAACGGGGTCTGTGGGCCCTTCCTGGGTCTGAATGGACTACAGTGGATTATCTGAGCCTTGTGAATATGTGCGAACATTTTGTGAATTTAATGAAGCGTTTTTCAAAATCCCCCAAAGGTCAATAATCATAGCATATTAGCTTTCTGTCACCTCATAAAAAATGTATGTCTAGTTTGCCCATCCGCCAGTCTTGTGGACATGCTGGGAAATATAAGATTTCTGTAATTTTTGGCTCAAACTGGAGCAATTCTCCACTTCTACTGCTACCCTTAACACCACATCAAGACAAAGGACTTGGTGGTTAGCTATTTGCTGCAGGAGGTAATATTTGATGATGTTCAGGAGTACTGCTTTGGAGGGAGGCTGTGCTGGACTTAAGTCCCACCTCTACCACTTTCTGATTGACTAGCCTTGGGTAAGTCACACAGCATAGCTAAGCCTAAGTTATAAAAGATATGTATGGCATAAACCTATCTCATAGGGTGATTGTGAAGAATGTAGAAAAAGTATGGAAGAGAACATGTTTCAGAGTAAAAACAAGTACTTAAAATATAGCAATGGACTGTTTGGCTGAATCACCCCTTATATCTCTCTCTCCTTTTTGTTTTAAACCTGTTTGTTTGTTTTTTTTAAGATTATTTATTTATTTATTTATTTGACAGACAGAGATCACAAGTAGGCAGAGAGGCAGGCAGAGAGAGAGGAGAAAGCAGGCTCCCCGCTGAGCAGAGAGCCCGATGCGGGGCTCCATCTCAGGACCCTGGGATCATGACCTGAGCCGAAGGCAGAGGCTTAACCCACTCAGGAGCCACTCAGGCTCCCCCCTTATATATCTATTATATATGTAAAACTCAGGGGACTTTTACATATCCTCAATAATACCACGAGGAATTAACAGGGCCCACATAGAAAATGTCTCCTGTACCTACAAAATCTTTCCAGTCCTCTCATAAACAGCAGAAGACATCCTTTAAGAACCGAGCACTAGATATTTAGAAACACATATGTATGCTTTATGTGCCTTTAACAAATTCAGATTCCCCTAGATTGGGTTCTTTATTTCACCAGCTTATATGTATAAAATATTATTAATAATAGATTATAAATGCATTTAGGGCACACAGAGTTTTAGTCATCTCTTTTTTTGGGCAATTAAGAACATTATCTTATATTAAGATTTAAACAACACCTACTGAGTTCTGCTATTGTGGGAGGCACATGCAAATATTAAATATTATTAAGTATTAATGTGTTAAAATATCTTTAGAACAAAAGTGAATGAAATAATTTCGATAGTTAATAGTCACTGCCGTTAAAAGACAAGATATCCTTTAAATGTCCGTGTTATTAGGGAGCCCTGGTGTCTCTGTGTTAAAGAGAATTGGAAAGAGATGAAACTTTACAGCTGGATGGTCCAGGCTTCAATATTCAACCATTTAATGGGCAGCTCTTCAGGCCAAGTGCTCCAAGTCTTTGTGCTGGTGCCAGTGGCGGGTGTCTTACCTTAGTCACAGAATTCCACTGTACCCTCAGTTCTGAGGAAACTTGATTGCAGGTCATTGGCTTGGAGCAAAATGACAATTATTGTCCTTAAGGAAGAAAATTATTTTCCAATTGGAATAAACGGGAGACTTTCTCCCACCTGCCTGATGCCACCATCTTGCTGTGTATAACTGGATCCTCTATGTTGGCTTCCTTGTCACCATCAACTTCTTAGTCAATACATTTGACTCCCCCAGAGCCTCACAGATGTCTCTACAGACAAAACCACATGTGAACTCCATCTCAGCTGGAATTCCTGCCCGAGGGAGGAAATATATCTGTCCTATCCCACCACTCCAATCATGTGACTCCGTAGCAATCAGATGCAGAGTTTCATAGCACAGGGGCATGCCTTTGAACCTATTCCACAGGACCACACTTATATTTAGATTTCCCACACTTCTTCTAGAACTGAAAACTATCATTCATGACTGGGTTCTAGTTTAATAATTTGTCCAAACTAGTTTTCATTGTAATATATTTTGATTTTCTGTTGTAGAAATTTTGGTCAAGTCGGATTGAATTTGGCCTAGGGATACAAATCAGATTAAACTTCAGTGTTTTATTTTTTTCAGGAAACTGGGGAATAAGGTTTTTCTAGTTTGCTTCTATTTTAGTAAATGGCCCTATCATGTATGGGTTTGAGTCTGTTTTAAGAGATCCACTAGATTTTGATTGGGAACTGTATAATGGTTCAAGGTTTAGTTTAATTCAAGTCGCTAGATGGGGGCTTTTTGTTCAGATGGTAGGAGTAGTTCTGTTCTTGTTCTCCAGCCTCTGTCTGCATCACAGATATATGATATCAAATTAAGGATGTTTCACATTCCTGACCAGGCAGGCCTGGTACTATGCAGTTGTAAAGTCACAGATGGAACACCTATGCCTTGAAAAACAGTCTTCGAAAAAAAAAGAAATAGTTGTCTTTTATATGGAGGGGTTGCCTTCCTTCCAAAGAGCAGGCATCTGGTGTTCTCCATGAATTTTTGCTTTTTTAGGTAAATGTTACAAGAAGAGATAAGACCTATTCATATTCTTCAGAGGTTCCACCTGTACCTCCATTGCTAGCATAAATCGAAAGACTGAGTCCCCCAGAGACACAAGAAAAAGTATAAATGTGGCACGTGGCCACAAGAGCCTCAGATCACTCTCTTGGAAGCCCCAGATTAAGGAAAGCACTGCAGAGCGGGGCAGGACTGGAGTTACAGTGTCTGCGATCTCTCTTTGGGCAGCAGATAGGGCATCAATGAGCTGAGGGACTCTAGGGGCTTGGAGTACAGACATTTGCATGCCCTATTGGCTCTGACACCTAAGATCAAAAGGTGGGGAAACCAGAACTCTTTGTCCAGGCCTTCCCTCTTGGATTATGGTCTATCTAGAGAGCCTTGGGGATTTCCCAGTGGAAAGTCATGGTTCTCCGCATGAGTAAAGAATCAGAACTGAGAGGGCATAAACTTTTTTTGGTCATGAAGTCGCTGATTTTATTCTGGTTCTTCTGGGAACCCACTTGTGGCAGGAAAGGCTGCTGCCTAAGATCAGTGGTTCTTAAATGCTCGTGTGCAGAAGAAGCGACTGAGTAGTTTTTCAAAGTGGGCTTCACAACCAGAAATTCTGATTTGGTAGCTCTGGTTCATAGGTCACAAATATGTATTTTGAATAAACAGTCTGAGTAATTCTGAGTAATTTCTAGACCTATCAGTCTAGAAAACACTGGGGAAGCAAAATCCAAATGTTTATGGCTTCAGTGACCTCATTTTCCACAGTTTAGGGAGAAGTTCTGGAAAAGAGACATTTTTTAAGGTACAGATAATGGAGGACACAGCTCTGAGACTCTCCCAAGAGGACCATCTACCTGCGGGCAGTTTTCCGCCTACCAAAACAAGCAGATGAGCATGGCTTTGTTGGTGATGTTACGGACAAAGGTTAGAGAAGTGCTATTAGAGCACATATGTATTTTCTGGTGTTGACCCATCTTCCTGAGGACCCTCTATCAGGTAAAGGGGCCCAAACTAGGAGTCAGGAGACTTTGCGACAGTTTCTTCAAATATATATGGGGGGCACCTGACTGGCTTGGTTGGTGGAACATGCGATCTCAGGATCTGAATTTGAGCCCCATGTTGGGTGTACAGATTACTAAAAAAAAAAAAAAAAAAATACACTTAAATCTTTCTATTTCTCAATCTCTCTATCTATCTATGTGAAATTGAGCAAGTCAGTTCACTTCTCTTAGTCCTGGTTTCCTCCGATGTAAAATGAGACGGTTGATGCAGATAATTTTAGGTTCTTTAAAATCTTGTGTTGTATGTGTTGGTGTGTGAGTGTATCTTCTTTTAATAAATTTTCTGAGTATCTAAAAGAAAATGAGGTTACTAATATTCCCCCATCATTGCCTTGTCATTGTTGTCATCATCATAATTTTCTTCCTTGAAGAAAAAATTGTATAGTGCTCTTAAGGTCAAGAAAGTAAGCTCCCAGCTGGTAGGACAACAAAATCTTTATTTGCTTAAGATTTAGCAAATCTCCCTCACCTGTTTGACATTTTCTTTCCGTATTCCCATTTGGTAGCATATATTTTGTTTTTGTTCTGGATTGGATTACCATAATCCTATCTGTTGAGAAGGTAGCAGAATATTGTGGAAAACAGGATAGCATAATTGCTAAACATGTGGGCTCTTTGGGCAGAAAGACCAGACACAGATTGCTGTTTCTGAAACTAACTGGCTATTTAAATGACTAAAACCTTCTAAGTTCAATTACCTCATTTATAAAATGGGTAGAATGATGGGAAATACCTGGCAGAGATGTTATATGACTTGAATGAAATCATGCTTGTGAACAATTTATTGTAATGCTTGACATGTAGCAAGAGCTCAATAAATACTAGGGTATTTTGTTTATGCCAGAAGTTCTCAACTCTGGCTACACAGGAGAATCATCTGGGAAGTTTTTAATACATTGCAATGTTGGTGTTCCACCTTAAACTAATTAAATCAGTACTTCTGAGGTTGGAGTCAGGCCATAGGTATATTTTGAAAGCTTCCCGGGTGATTCTGTGTGTGGCAATGGTTGAGAACCTCTGGTATTTGCTGAGTGTCATATAGGACTCAGAGAGGGGACGATTCTTTTGGCCTCTCTTGTATGTGTGACTGTTAGACATGATCCACATAGCTGATACAGTCCTCCCCAAAGACACAGGAGAGAGGCCTTTGGTAACCACAACAGTGTCAATCCTTAACTAGTCTCTGGTTGGTGCCCCAGAGGCCAAGGTCATTAAATAGTAGCAAAAAGACAAGACATGTGCTGAAGAGTCTATTTTAGCTCGTAGACTCCCAACACATTGTTCTGAATTTTGTAATCTCTGGTCTTGAGGGGATTTTTCACAATCTTCCTGGTCCTATTGCTATTAAAAAAACAACATGATAAAAAATAGTCTCTCAAAACTGTGAGAACTATGTAAGGAAGACATTTTCCTAAGTGTGAGGGAAGATGGATTTGGGTCTCTAGGGGGTTCAGTGCGTTTTTTCACTGGACACTGGTTCCCTGGTCCAACTCTGAGCACAGAGTAGGCCCAGTGAAGTCGATTAAATTCTGGGGGACTTTCCCTCAAGTGATGGTAGTCAGGGATCGCTTTGGCAGCCCTTGTCTTGGGGAAAGCTGTTTCAGGCTCTGGTCTCTACTCCTATCCCTAAGGGAGTTTTAACTTTGAGTTTGTCTGAATAGGTAAGGCAAATGCCAGCCTTCTCTAGAAGTTTTCTTTTCTTTTTTTAAAATTTAAATCCAATTAGGGGCGCCTGGGTGGCTCAGCGGGTTAAAGCCTCTGCCTTCAGCCCAGGTCATGATCCCAGGGTCCTGGGATCGAGCCCCGCATCGGGCTCTCTGCTTGGCTGGGAGCCTGCTTCCTCCTCTCTCTCTCTCTCTGCCTACTTGTAATCTCTATCTGTCAAATAAATAAATCTTAAAAAAAAAATTTATAAAAAAAAAATTTAAATCCAATTAGACAACGTATAGTACATCATTAGTTTTGGATGTAGTGATGTAGTCTCTAGAAGTTTTCTAAGACATGTGGCTATACTTTGCCAGAAAGAGGTTTCTGAAGCTCTAACACAAATTCAAATAAATGAAATGACACCCCTTGCTTGGAATGGGCTGAATCAGCACATACTCACTGAGGTAAGACAACTGTACACATAATGTCCTCTGATGGGCTCTGACCCTCCCCTTTCACCACAGGAGGCTCCCAGCATTTCTTTCACAGCTCCAAATATATGCATTCCATCCTTATTGGAGAGTGGGCTTTGAAGGCTATAGTTAAAATATGGAGTGGAGGGAACTAGGGTGCCTGAGGATTCAAGGAAAGCTGAAGGCAGTGTTGAGCAGTGAGAGGACCATAAATGCCTACAGCGGCAGGCGGAGAAGGCCCGCAGTGGGAAGCCATAAAGTTGGTGCTTTACCCCACCCCCCAGCAGCACTGCCCCTCTGGCTCCAAAAGCAAATAGTGCTAGTGGAATGTGTGAAGTGCAGGAGTAACTCAAGCAGGACCTATCAGAGCTTTTCTTGGAGACTGATATCAACAATGAAATCCAGATGCTGATGGTGACTATCTGTCCACAAGTGGAGAGTATGCAACGAACATGGAAGTAAGGAGAGGAGACAGAGGGAGGGAGAGACCTGAGGATTCCTCTGTGCCTGAACCTGGCCTACCTTTTGGTCTTCCCAAAACTGTGAGCCATTCTGTTCCCTTTTAAGACCAAGGGAGGTGAATAGAGTTTCTGATCCAGAAAGTTCCAATACAAGCAGTTGACAGTTTGACAAGAATTGACCCTCCACGTGGCAGTAACAATAGAATTTTTTCCTTAACATTTCCTTGAAAAGTCTGCCTCTCTTAACAGCGAAGTCCTTGAGCAGTACAGTTCATAGAACTCTTGCCTCTGTAGGCAGTTTTCTATGGTCTGTTCTGCACATTTATTCTGCTCTGGTGGATTGAAAGCTCTTCAGTTGCATTCCCAATTTAGACTCAGAACACCTAAATTCAGAGCCTATCAGGCCTTGTTCCTACCTGCTTTCATTCTTTTCAGCTGAGACAGCTTTGTCAGTTACATGCTGCCTGGTCCTTGCATAAAAGGTGAAGGAGCGCAGAATGAGGACCAGAGCAGGAAAGGTAGTACCACTAATGATTAGAAGCCCCCTGATCTGTCCTACTTCCTTTTCACAGGACCTCAGTGCTGACATTGTTTGGATCCAGAAACTAAAATAATCTATCAGGGGCATTTCTCTGGAGGTAGAGAGGGATCTTCAGAAAAACACATTCTCTAGAGTCTTATGGTTCAGTAGAGCTAGATAGAACTTGTTAGATGCCTTGGAAGGCGAGCACTGAGAACAGGTTTTAAAGGGATTTTGCCCACCCATCACCAGCAGCCTGGTTCAGGAGGGGGTGTGCGCTGCTGCTTAGATCGATTTTAAGAAGTACTGTTTACAAGAGGCAACATTCTTTCTTTTTTTTTTTTAAAGATTTTATTTATTTATTTGACAGACACAGATCACAAGTAGGCAGAGAGGCAGGCAGAGAGAGAGAGGGAAGCAGGCTCCCTGCAGAGCAGAGAGCCCGATGCGGGACTCGATCCCAGGACCCCGAGATCATGACCTGAGCCGAAGGCAGCGGCTTAACCCACTGAGCCACCCAGGCGCCCCAAGAGGCAACTTTCTAAATGGTCCTGGCGGGGAGGAGTCTTAGAGTAAATGTCAGGCTGAGAAGTGATTCTTAACTGGGGGTGATTTACTCCTCAGGGGATGTATGAAATGTCTGAAGACATTTTGGTTGTGACACCTGGGGATGGGGTTTCTATTGCCATCAGTGAGTAGAGGCCAGAGAGGCTGCTAAGCATCCTACAAGGCACAGGACAGTTTCCCGAATTATCTGGTCTTAAATGGCAATAGTGTTGCCCTAGAGAAACTGGGCTACTGCCGTGAGTGACACCTGGGAGACATGGGGAGCTCAAGAACAGACAGACACCCTTTTCAGAGAATCAGAGGTAGGACTGATGCCAGGACCAAGTGAGAGTTCTTAGTTAAGGGAAGAAAGTGTTCAAAGGAGTGCAAGTCAGGAACACAGGTCCTGGGATGGCAGTGAGCTGTCCGTGTTGATTGGTCTTGTGTGAAAAGCTTAAGGTTACTTAAAGGTCCAGAGTAGACTTTCTTTCATTGTTTTTATTCACAACTAACAGGTTAAAATACTTCACTAAAAGAGAATAGTTGCAAGTGCCTCTTGCTCTTTCTTTCTGTGTCCTCAGTGCCTAGAACAGACTAAATTCAGGAAGTAGCTGTTCACTGAATAGAAATGAGTGGACTATTATACTCCTTCTGCAAAACATACATGCATTTTTACATACAAATATAAGAATATTAATTTTTACATATGTACATGCATATATATTGTTTTGCACACATTAGAGGCATAAAATATGAGTATTTGTTAACTTTACATTTATTAGCTGAGACCTAGAGTAAGTCAATTAAACTTTATAGTCTTAGACTTCTCATAAATATACAGAAAGACAATACTAATATTAATAATACAAGGGTTTTCTTTAAACTTTAAAAAATTGAAATATATTCACATGCTATAAATTTACCCTCTTAAAATGTACAATTCAGCTGTTCTTAATATATTGAAAAATTTGTGCTATCATCATCACCATCTAATTCAAGTATATTTTCATCCCCCAAATGAAGCCCTGTTCCCATTACTGGGCCCCATTTCCACTGTCCTTTGGTAACCACTAATCTACTTCCTCTCTCTATAGATTTCTCTATTTTGAACATTTCGTATAAACATAGTCATATAGTGTGGCCTGTAGCATCCGGCTTCTTTCACTTAGCATAATATTTTCAAGGCTCATTGATTATAGAATATATCAGTAATTCATTCTTTTTTAAAAGCTGAATAATAGACCATTGAATGGATGTCTGTCCAACAAGAAGATCTAACAATTTTAAATATCTATGCCCCTAACGTGGGAGCAGCCAAATATATCAACCAATTAATAACAAAATCAAAGAAACACATCAATAATAATACAATAATAGTAGGGGACTTTAACACTCCCCTCACTGAAATGGACAGATCATCCAAGCCAAAGATCAACAAGGAAATAAAGGCCTTAAATGACACACTGGACCAGATGGACATCACAGATATATTCAGAACATTTCATCCCAAAGCAATAGAATACACATTCTTCTCTAGTGCACATGGAACATTCTCCAGAATAGATCACATCCTGGGTCACAAATCAGGTCTCAACCGGTATCAAAAGATTAGGATCATTCCCTGCATATTTTCAGACCACAACACTCTAAATCTCGAACTCAATCACAAGAGGAAAGCTGGAAAGAACCCAAATACATGGAGACCAAACAGCATCCTTCTAAAGAATGAATGGGTCAACCAGGAAATTAAAGAAGAACTGAAAAAATTCATGGAAACAAATGATAATGAAAACACAATGGTTCAAAATCTGTGGGACACAGCAAAGGCAGTCCTGAGAGGAAAATATATAGCGGTACAAGCCTTTCTCAAGAAACAAGAAAGGTCTCAAGTACACAACCTAACCCTACACGTAAAGGAGCTGGAGAAAGAAAAAGAAAGAAACCCTAAACCCAGCAGGAGAAGAGAAATCATAAAGATCAGAGCAGAAATCAATGAAATAGAAACCAAAAAAAAAAAAAAAAAAAAACCCCAGAAAAAATCAATGAAACTAGGAGCTGGTTCTTTGAAAGAATCAATAAGATTGATAAGCACCTGGCCAGACTCATCAAAAAGAAAAGAGAAAGGACCCAAATCAATAAAATCATGAATGAAAGAGGCGAGATCACAACTAACACCAAAGAAATACAGACAATTATAAGAACATACTATGAGCAACTCTATGCCAACAAATTTGACAATCTGGAAGAAATGGATGCATTCCTAGAGACATATAAACTACCACAACTGAACCAGGAAGAAATAGAAAACCTGAACAGACCCATAACCAGTAAGGAGATTGAAACAGTCATCAAAAATCTCCAAACAAACAAAAGCCCAGGGCCAGATGGCTTCCCAGGGGAATTCTACCAAACATTTAAAGAAGAACTGGGGCGCCTGGGTGGCTCAGTGGATTAAGCCGCTGCCTTCGGCTCAGGTCATGATCTCAGGGTCCTGGGATCGAGCCCCGCATCGGGCTCTCTGCTCCGCGGGGAGCCTGCTTCCTCCTCTCTCTCTGCCTGCCTCTGCCTCCTTGTGATCTCTCTCTCTGTCAAATAAATAAATAAAAAATCTTTAAAAAAAAAATAAAGAAGAACTAATTCCTATTCTCCTGAAACTGTTCCAAAAAATAGAAATGGAAGGAAAACTTCCAAACTCATTTTATGAGGCCAGCATCACCTTGATCCCAAAACCAGACAAGGATCCCACCAAAAAAGAGAACTACAGATCAATATCCTTGATGAACACAGATGCAAAAATTCTCGCCAAAATACTAGCCAATAGGATTCAACAGTACATTAAAAGGATTATTCACCACGATCAAGTGGGATTTATTCCAGGGCTGCAGGGTTGGTTCAACATCCGCAAATCAATCAATGTGATACAACACATTAATAAAAGAACGAACAAGAACCATATGATACTCTCAATAGATGCTGAAAAAGCATTTGACAAAGTACAGCATCCCTTCCTGATCAAAACTCTTCAAAGTGTAGGGATAGAGGGCACATACCTCAATATTATCAAAGCCATCTATGAAAAACCCACTGCAAATGTACCATCTTTCGTTTTATCTGTTGGTGGGCATTTGGATTATTTTCACTTGTTGGTTGTTATGAATAATGCTGCTATGAACATTTATGTTCACGTTTTTGTGTGGATATATGTTTTCTATCCTCTTTGGTATCGGTTAGGAATTGGATTAGTGAGTCATATGGTAACTTTAGATTTAACCTTTTAAGCAACTGCAAACAGCTGTCCAAAGCAGCTGTAGCTTTTTACATTCTTGCCAATGATATATGGAGGTTCCAGTGTCTCCAGATTCCTGGCAATACTTGTTATTATCCATCTTTTTAATTATAGCCATCCTAGTGGGGATGAAGTGGTATTGATTTGTATTTCCCTAATGACTAATGCTGAACATCTTTGCTTGTTGATCATTTGTATATTTTTTTGAGACATGATTCTTTGAGTCCTTCACCCATTCCTAATTGGTTTGTTTGCACTTTTGTTGTTGAATTGTTGCATGTATTTTGCAGAAATTTATACAAAAAAAAGAAAAGAAATATGACATATACATGTGATGAAAGAGTGACTTCAGTTGGATACAGGTTAGGAGAAGAGGCATGTAGTCAAGGACACCATCTAGTAAAGCATTTTCCTGTTGGTCAGAGGCCACCAACCATCCTATAAATGGCTGCTCTTTGGGTCAGGGGTTGATCCAGTCCAAAGAGCTGTGGTCTTAGGATCCAAAGCGTGGAAATCTATATACAAAAATTAACTGGCTAATTTGTCTGAAGTGATGTGTAGGATGTGGGCATTCAGGGTATAGGTGCAGTCCAATAATGATCGTATTTTGAGGTTTGATTTTCCATATGAAGAGAACGGTACCCAGAGATATGAGGATTTTTTTTTTTTTTTTGACAGACAGAGATCACAAGCCAGCAGAGAGGCAGGCAGAGAGAGAGAAGGAAGCAAGCTCCCCGCTGAGCAGAGAGCCCGATGCAGGGCTTGATCCCAGGACCCTGAGACCATGACCTGAGCCGAAGGCAGAGGCTTTAACCCACTGAGCCACCCAGGCGCCCCCAGAGATATGAGGATCTTACTCAAAGTTATATAAGGTTTAGTATTAGAACCAGACATCCTGAATTCCCAGTTCAGTGTTCATGCCATATTGTCACACAAATTCTGCCTCTTTTAAGAAGAATTTGAGAAAACAACATTCTAGTTCATATAAGGAAGTTATAATAGATGTAGGAAAGAGGTTTTTTAAAATTGTTGGTGTTTGATGCTAATTTTTTTTTTTAAGACTTTAACCATTTATTTGTCAGAGACAGAGACAGAGAGAGAGCACTAGCGGGGGGAGCTTCAGACAGAGGGAGAAGCAGGCTCCCTGCTGAGCAAGGAGCCAGGTGCAGGACTCAATCCCAGGACCCAGGGATCATGGCCTGAGCTGAAGGCAGACACTTAACTGACTGAGCCACCCAGGTACCCCTGGAGCTAAATTTAATGGAAAGAGAATTTCATCAATGTTACTAACAAAATAGTTACACTCTGATCAAATCTCCAAATGGCTGTATGACTGGATTCTCATGGTGGCCCATCTTCAGGCCACCAATTTGTCCTTAACTCATTGCTGGCCAGTCTGGGCCTTAAGGGCCCATCCTTCATCAGCTCTACTCCTATCTCAGCTGCAGAGGATGCAGAGGTCAAGCTATCTTCCTCTGTCAAAATAAATCAGGGGCTCTGTCCACTACAGAGAGCTAGAATTGGCATTCCTCAAGAGTAAGGATTTGTAATTTAACACCCCCATCTCAGTCTCATGGCCTTCCTTGTTTAAGTCCGCTTGGAAATTAAAACTCAAGAATAAAACTTTTTATTAGATCTGAGAGGACATTTGCTATAAAAGGACGGATATGACCTAAAGGCTGTTCTGCCTTTGGTTTGTTACTTTGCATCTCTGAATCTTTACAATGAGGATAATAATATCTATAATATTATGAGGATTAAAGTAGATAATCTATGTAAAGCACCTAGAAAGGTGTTCGGTTTGTATCTGTGGACCACATTTTTTCCTTCTATCCTTGTAAAACATCAGTTTGTGGAAATTCATTCTCTCACCCATTTTCAAATGCAAAGTAAAGAAACAGTTTAAGTGTTCCAAAACTGCTCAGAATGGAAATATTTTCATTAGATTTGTTCTTCAGTGGTGATGTGTTGACTCAGTATTGTCCCAGTTATGTTGGTGGTTTTTTTTTAGCTGACATCAGGCCTAGCTAAGACAAGAGAACAATGGGAAGAGAAGACCAAGCAGCTTAAGTCCATGAAAAAAGCAGGGATCACCAAGGAATAAGAGAAGGCTCAGGGCTCAGGCCCAACTATAACATTCCATTTCTCCTTTAGTAATTATTTATTGAGTACTTCCTATGAGTTAAACACTGGGTGGGCTTGGCACTGGACCTATAGTCACAAAAAAGTCATGGTTTGCGGTAGATTTATTGCTAAACTGACCCCATTTTCCACTTCTGCCTTTATCCACACCTTTTGTAAGTTCCACCAGGAACTTACAGCTGGCCCCTTCCGGAAGCAGAGAATAATTTTCTATCCCTTGAATCTGACTTGGTCTTGGGACTTATTTAGGCCAACAGAATGCAGCAAAGGGACAATATGCTAGTTAGTCCCAAAGCTAGGACTCAAGAAGCCTTGCACCTCTCCCTTGCCCTCTTGGAATCTTTTATGAGTGTTCTGTGCTGAAGGATGACAGAGCACATGGGAGAAACAAGGGACCCCAGCCCATAGACAGTGAACTTCCAGAGCAAAGCTACCAAGTGCAATTCCCTAAAGGAGTCCAACTGAGATCACAAGAATGGTCTGGTGCTGTTGTTTTAAGTTTCTGTGTCTTGGTATGGTTTATTATGCAGTAAGAGCAAACTGATTGAGAGTTCCTGACCTCAGGAGGCTTAGAATCCTATAGTTGCAGAGGTCAAACTCAGGTTTGCAGAAAAAAAGAAAGAAAGAAAGAAAGAAGGAAAACAAACCCCACCACAATTCCTCAGAAGACAAAATAAAGCCATAGTATTTTCCTGATGTGATGTTCAAGGGACAGGCTGTTAGGTGTGACCAAACCAAGGAAATGTACAAGTTGAGTAAGGATTTATTCCCCCCCCCCTTTTTTTTTTACAGGAGGCAAAGAAATGCCCTAACAGAAAGAAACACGAGAGTATGTCTCATTATTAAGTGTCATTTAGTGAGCATATGGTAATATTCGCGCAACCAAGTGGTGCTCATGGGAATAATTTCAGAACTGGATCCAGGTCTCTTAAGCCCAGAAGTTTCATGAACTGAGCCCTGCTCTCTCTAGTTTAAATTAGGCCTCAAGATCTGGAGACTTTCTTCATGAGCTTGCTTAAAGTATTTGAAGTGTACAGCAAATTCTTTTTTGAAAGAATATAAAACATTTAAAATTAATTTGTGAGGTAGCTTATTTGAAACTCATGATAGTGTAGCATAAACACCAAGTTTATTCCAAATATGGCTCTGTTTCCCAGCACTATGCCAGAAGTCATGGCTTCTCTCTAATTCACGGAACTAGGTCAAGGAGACTTCCAGAAGTAGTATCCAAAGCCTCTTGTAATACTACAACCCCACTGTGATGAGCAAAATTCAGACAATAAGCAAATGACTGATTGAGGCTTGAGATCTTCATTTTATGGGGATTTTCATTTTTAATAATGTTTGTTATTGAAGGATTTGGCCAATATACCAATTTCAAGGCTCAAATTTCTTTCACCGAATGTGAAATTGCTTCACACTGTATTCAAATAGTATTAGTACCGTTGTTACTGCTATTACTACCACTATTACTCACAAATGCACACCTGTTCTTTAAGACTATTGTATGCCTAGCACCGTGCTGTTTATATATAATCTCATTTTCCTTATAATAAAGTTTTGAGGTTGGTATAGGATTATTATCTCCATTTTACAGGTGAGGAAATTGAGGTTAAGAGCCATTATGCAATAGCTTATGCAATTACAAAGCTAATGAGAGTGTAACCCTATATGTGAGGTGAGGATTCCTGAGTCTGAATTCAGTTTTCTTTCCACTATTCTGCTGCCTTCTCTGTAAAACGGAGGTGGGATGTCTCTCCTGCCATCCTCATAAGGCAGAAAGAAGAGACAAATTATATAAATGTTTTAAAGTATAATTTGAATATAATGTATTAAGTGAACCTGACAAGTGACTTTGAGGAGACCATCGAGGAAAGAACAGAGATAGAGAAAAGAAAGAGATAGGAATAGGAAGCCAATGTCCCTTCCTTCATTCACTCATTGAGCATGTATTAACTGGACCTTTACTATGTGCCAAGCTCTCCTCTAGGCATTGAGAATTCAGTGAAGACAAAAAGGACAAGGTCCCTGTCTTTGTAGGACGAAATTCTAAGCAGCAGATCCATATTGTAAATAACTAAATAGGGCATTTACCAGCTGTGAAACATTATTCGGATACAATGAGTATGGTGATGTGATAGAGCCCAATTGAGGGGGTTAACTGTCATAGTCAGACGACTGCTTAGAGGAGGGTACATGTAAGCCCCCATACTAATGTTTCCTTCATAATAAGACTAACAATGATGGTGGTGTTTTATGCGACTTGTCGCCATCATCTTCTTGAAGTTCCTTGCTCTCCTTTTTTGACTTCCTGGTTTCTCACTTATTTGAATTTCCTTCTATTTCAGCTCCCTTAACTGGTATCTCTTCTGCCCCACCTCTACATGGTGGACTTCAGGAATATGTCCTGAATGGAACTCTGTACTTTCACTCTCAAAGCTGTTTCTCTCCATAGTCTTCCAAATTTGGGGAAATAGCAGGGGAACCCACCCTCTCAAGCCTGGATTTTTTCCTTGACCTACCCCCTCTTTCATATCGAATACATCAGCATGTCCTGCCTATCTAACTGCTCAGACGACCTCAGCTCTCTCCTCTGCTCTGGAACTCTCTAGATGACAGTGACAAATCTCTTTTCTGGAGTCCTGTACATGTTCCCAAAATGGCTCCCAGCTTCCCTGCTTGCACTCCTCCATTCACTCAGCAGCCCTTTAAAAGTATAAACACCAAAATATTACCCCTCTTTTTAAAGTCATTTAAATATTTTCCTTTGCGGTAAGAACAAACTCAACCTCGTCAAGTTGGTTTCAAAGATCTTGTATCATCTAGCTCCTGCCTGTCCCTCTGACTTGATTTTCTGCTACTTCCTCCCTTGCTAACCATACTCTAGCCAGTTACCTAGCTTCATAAGGATGCCATCTTCTTAGAGAAGACTTAATGGAACATTTCAGCTAATATAGACTCTTCTTTTATTCTGAATTCTGGCACTTTTTGTTTTCTTATAGAATTACTATGACTGACTTGTTCAATTACTTGTATACTTCCTTGTTTCCCTGGCAGTTACAAAAGACACCACAACTCCTGTTCACTGGTTTCTCCCTAGCATTGGCCACAGTGTCTGGTACACAGGTATGCCCCTAGCTGCCTGTTGAATGAATGAAAGAATGCCAGCCACCACCTCAAGCACCTCATTGTATCTTTCTCAAGCCTCCAAAGTTCTGATGAGATAGGCACTGATATATGACTCTCAGTTTGTAGATGAGGGAACAGAGTGCAGCAGCATAAGTGACCTCCTCAGTGACACGTGGCTAGTCAGTAACAAAGATGAAGCCCCAGACCTGATCTTTTTAATTCCAGAGCTGAGAGTCTTAGTCATTGTAAGGCTCTCCCAGCCTGGCGCTTTGGGAGACATTTCTTTGCATTGGTTACTCATTCTTGACTTCGCTCTTCTCTTTAGATTCTGAAATTCTTGAAAGATTCCCCCCTATATCTTCAAGGTGACTGCCCCAAGCAGAACACATGTCTGTACAAGTGGGTGGATGGTGGTGGTAAAAGGTCTTGGAAGTTTTTGCAAGTAAACAACTCAGAAGTTTACACTTTTTGAATCTGAGCTTCTTTTTTGAAGACCTCTCTCAGGAGAGCGTGTTACTGAAGCGGAATGACCAAAACCACAGCTACTGTATATATTATTTACTGAAAGGCTAGTAGATTCCAGTCATGGAAACAGGGCACTTTGCTTACATTATTAATAATCCTCACTCTGACTTTAATGAGGTGGGTATTTTCATTTCTATTTCACAATTGAGAACTGAGAATCAGAGAGGCTAAGTAATGTGTTTAAAGTTGCATAGCTAGTACTAAAGCTAGGTTTTACTCCCTGTGTTTGTCAAGATCCAAAGTTGACACTCTTTCTAATATTGATATATATTTTCCTTTGTTTCTATCTGACTGCCAAAGTTTTCTAAAAATTTAGAATTTTTAACAAATTATTTATTCATTTTTTTAGAGAGAGAGAGAGCAAGAGAGCAGAGGGGAGGGGCAGAGGGAGAGGAAGAGAGAGAGAATCTCAAGCTGACTCCCTGCTGAGCATGGAGTCCAACATGGGACTTGATCCCACGACCCTGAGATCATGACTTGAGCTGAAATCAGGAGTCAGTTGCTCAACCTACGGTGCCACCCAGGCACCCCTAACATATAGAACTTAATAGTTATCCATGTAAATGATATACTAAAAATATATACTCTTTTTTACCTCATTTTGAAGCTGAAATATTTTGAAGGATATTTTTTCTACATGTTTTTATTTTCTGTTCCTCTCTGCCTAATTACAAATATCAAAATCAAACAGATCAGGGATTGGCAAACTTTTCTGTAAAGGCCAGATAGTAAATATTTCATGCTTTGTGGACCATGTCTCTGTCACAACAACTCAGTTCTGCAGCTATATTGCAAAAGCTGTCATAGATAATATTTGAACAAATGAGCTTTTCCTGTGTTTCAGCAAAATTTTATTGATACCAAAATTTCAATTTTTATGTTATTATGTGTCATGCAATAATTTTTGCCTTTTGTTTTTGTTTTTAAAGATTTACTAATGTATTTTAGAGAGAGAGAGAGAGCGAGAGTGCAAGCATGAGTGTAAGGGGCAGAGGGAGAAGGAAAGAGAATCTCAAGCCGACTTGGCACTGAGCGTGGAACCCCATGTAGACCTCGATCTCAGGGCCCTGATCATGACCTGAGCCAAAACCATGAGTCCAGCGCTTAACTGACTATACCATCCAGCTGCTCCACAACAATCTTTAATTTTGCCTGGATATTTAAAAATGAAAATTATAAATAAAATAATATAAATGTAAAATAATAAATATTTAAAAATAAAAAGTAAAAATTACTTGTGGGTTATACAAAAATAGGCAGTGAGCCCAGTTTGACCTGGTTTCTGAGTCTGAGTCGAATCAATAGTCTATCAGTTCCAGGATGGTTTTGAATTTCTTTTTTTTTTTTTTTTTAAGATTTTATTTATTTCTTTGACAGACAGAGATCACAAGTAGGCAGAGAAGCAGGCAGAGAGAGAGAGGAGGAAGCAGGCTCCCTGCCGAGCAGAGAGCCCGATGTGGGGCTCGATCCCAGGACCCTGAGATCATGACCTGAGCTGAAGGCAGAGGCTTAACCCACTGAGCCACCCAGGCGCCCCGGTTTTGAATTTCTTAATTTTTCTTAAAGTTCCAAATGCTCTTGGATGTATTTTGAAATCCCTAACTCACTAATTACATGAATTTTGAATTAAAGACATGATTTCTCTTAAACACAAGCATTACATTTGCTCTTCAGTTGTAAAAAGGGGAAAGGTTTTAGGTGGAAATTTTTCAATGATTAAAATTCAATTATAGTACCATTTTCAAAGCCACCTACTGCTTAGAAGAGTCAAATCAGTGAATTCACAACACTTATATAGTGCCCTTCCTGCAGAGTCCTTTTACCTTTTTTATAACACCTTTGAAATGAAATAAATGTCAATGAAAGTGAGTGGAATACAAAGTGAGATGACTAGTAAAACAGAAATTTTCCACAATGAAATCAGGTGGCATTGGTAAAATGCACTAGGTCTCAAATGGTCTTCACTTTTAATTGCCAGCAAGAATTTGATACTTGAGCCATAGTCCTTTTCTCCAGATATTTTCATCTATATAATAGCATACCTTTGGCTTTAAAGAGATGGGTATTTTAACTTTTGACAAGAAGAGCTGTAGCTGAACATGAGCCAACATGAGCCAGTTTGGTCTGGCCATGTCTGATGACCTGGAGCTTGAGCAGTGCTCGGGCTACTCTGCAGGAGCTGGGTCAGTTTGGCAGGTGGGTGGGAAGAGACAGGCCGGAAGGAGTGTTGTACAGGGGAAAGTGGAGTGGGCCATGAACAGCTGTGTCTCTCAGTGCAGAAATTCCTAAAGTCTTCATCTGAGCCTTAACAAGAGAACACTTTCTTCCATATTTGTGCAAAACACACCATGATTCAGCCCTTTAGGCCTGAAGTGAAGGCAGCATGGCAGCATGGTTCTACTTGGGGAACACATAGAAGTTGTGGGTAGAGCAGCTGCAGGGGCAAAGCTCTGTCCTCCTGTAGCTCTGAGGGCAGCAGACATCCACAGAGAGACAAAAGGAAGCAGAGAAAGACTGCAGGCTGAGCAGACTTCAGAGTGAGCCCCTGCTGGGACACTTGAGTCTCCCAGAAGCTATCAGGTAAGACTACAGAGACATCCCTGCTGCGTATGTAGGGATGACAAGCCAGACATACTGAGCAAAAAATGCCTGATGTGACTTCATTTAATTCCATAGGCTCAAAGCTTGCAGGGTCCAAAGACAGACAAGGAAGCACAAACCAGGTAGTAGAAAACTGTCCAGTAAAAAAGACTTCACTTTTTTCTAGCGGTTTTGCAGGTTAGAAAACTGGTGATGGTTAGATGTGAGCTTTTCAGAATTCAATTTCTTCACTTTTGAAGGTGGACAATAATAGCATTTAATTTTCTGTTTTAGGAGAATTAAATTATATCATACCTATGACGAGCTAAGCAAAATTCCTGGACTTAGAGATGTTCAGTTAAAGCTAATTTTTATTCTTATTATTTACTATTCTTAACATTATAAATGAAATTGGTGTCCATGTAGTTCAAACTAACTCTCAGCAGGTAGGTAGAGCCCCTCCCCTGTCAGAACCTTATCCACAGGCAGTCTGGAGAGACTGTTTCCAGGAAAAGTCTCCTGAAAGGAAAAAATGTGTCTCAGGTGAGTATCGGAGCTTGACTTAGAGGCAATTACGTGTACTCAGACATTCTCAACCCCATGCTTTTCCCTGGACACATTATTTTCAGATTATTTCAAAGTTTAGTATGAGTGCCCTGAGTTCTTGATATTGCTTACTTCCCAAGTGTCCCTAATTGATTGTCTTTTAAAGATTATTGTGAGACAGAAGCAGAGAAAAGAATTTAGAAGAACCAGAATTTTCCAAAGAGAGAAGTTGGGCAAGGAAGAGCTGACTAAAGTAGGATGTCGGTAAAATGAGTGGAATAAATTCCTATGGGGCAGCCAGACCAGCAGGCAGCTCTAAGAGCTGATGGATCACTATCACTTCCTCTTGGACACCATAAACATACCTGCTGCTTTTGGACAAATGCCCAGGAACTAGCCTCCATGGGTCACTGGTTGAGAATTTACATCTTCCTCTCCGACGATTTGTCTTCATTTCCAATTATATTGAGTCACTGAAGTTTAGAGCATTCTGGGCATTTATTTTTAACTGTTTTTAAAATGAATTTTTTATTTTGATAATATGCTCATTATAGAAAAGTTGAAACAATGCACAAAAATGCAAAGAACTTCCATAATCCCAACCCCAGCAATGGAAACTGTTATCATTATGTTATGTTCTTACATCTATTTTCTATATGGAACATCATTATTACATATAACGTATCATTCTTTACAGGATGGTATTATGTGGTACATACTTTTTTTCTTGCATGCTGCTTATTTTCCTTCTATGATACCTAATGAACCACACCATTTCCACAAGATTTAATATTTTTCCAGCACTTGAATTTTCCTGGCTACATGAAATGCACCATAATTTATTAACCAATTCCCTATTTTTTGACACTGAGATTGTGTCAAATTTTTTAGTGTAATGAGTAATGCTTGGATGAGGACTTCTATAGATAAATATTTATGCACATCCTTGATTATTTCCTTATAATAAACTTCTGGAAGTAAATGTTTTGGAAGAAAGAGTATGTACACATTTAAGGTTTTATAAAATATCAAAGATGTTTTATAGGAAGATTGAATCGATATACATTCAATTTAGCATCACATAAAAGCATTTACTTCCTTACACCCTGGTTAACATTGGTAACTATATATGTTTGTGTGTGTGTGCATGTGTGTTTAATTAGCAATTTGATAGGTAGTAAATAGCATTTTATTGTTTATATTATTTTCATATTTACTTTGTTTACTGATGAAATAGATTTTTTTCAGATGATTTACAGTTATTTGTAATTCTTCCTTTGTGTATTGCTAGTCTGGGTGCTCTGATCATTTTCCTATTATTTTAAAAATTTGATTATTAACCTATATGAGCGTTTACATATTAAACTTATTATGCACTGTTTGTTATATATTGCTCCTTAAATACATATTTTATTTCCCCATAATTCCCATTGCATTTTAATTTTCTTTGTGGTTGTTTTTCACTGTATAGGAGTTTTTTAAAATATATGTAATAAATACATCATGCTCCTTTCTGACTTCCTTCTCTGCTTTTTATCTTAAAAAGCCTTTAGTCAGGGGCACCTGGGTGGCTCAGTGGGTTAAAGCCTCTGCCTTCAGCTCAGGTCATGATCCCAGGGTCCTGGGATCGAGCCCCGCATCGGGCTCTCTGCTCAGCAGGGAGCCTGCTTCTTCCTCTCTCTCTGCCTGCCTCCCTGCCTACTTGTGATCTCTCTCTGTCAAACGAATGAATAAACAAAATCTTTAAAAAAAAAAAGCCTTTAGTCAACTAGATAGAAGATAAACATCACTTATATTTTCTGTTATCTTATTTGATACATTTTCCCACTATGTGGCTCTTAAATCTATAACATTATTTAGTGACACTGGATTGTCTTTTATTCTTATATAAGTGGTTCTGTTTGGGTCCGCTCCATCTTCAGTAGCTTTCTTTTGTGTCTGTGTGCTGTCCATGCTGGGGGGTATGCCGGCATTGCGCTCTTTTCCATATTCCTGAATCGTCACGATTTTCCCTTATTTATCAAATTGACTGGCTTCTTTAAATTCCCCTCAAGTTGCAATCTTGAAAGTGTAATCCTATATCATTTCTCCTGCATTTTTCTCTGCTTAGCAGAGTGTCTTGTGGAGTGGTTTTATTGATGCCTCTAGATCCATTTTATGGAGTTACAGAGTTGGTGGGGATTCTCGTCCTCTTTGGAAGCCTGTGCTGACTGGAGCAGCCCTTATCCATCACCTCGACGGGCATGTCTATAGGCTTCAAAATGTCCAATATTCTCATCTCTTTTTTTAAGAGTTATGTTGGTAAGGTTTTTATCAAGGAAGATAATTTTAGAGGATGTTTAGGTCCACATACCTACTGTAGGTAGAATTCTAAAAATGCACCTTCCCCAAGATTTTCTGCCTTAATCCCTATGACTGTGAATAGGGTAAAATATCAAATGCATGAGTATATTATGTTGTGGGTCAAAAGGACTTGGAAGATGTATTTCAGATGACTGATTAACAAGACCTTAAGAAAGGGAAAATTTCCTAGGTTATCTGGTTGGGCTAATCTCACTACATGAGACCTTTAAAAGTGGAGAGTTTTCTCTGGCAAGCAACAGAAGGAGAAGCAGAGATTTGAAGCATGAAGGAGATTTGATGCACAATTGCTGACTTTGAAGTTGGAGGGGTCCATGTGTTAAGGAATGCAAGTAGCCTTTAGGAACTGAAAGTGACCCCCAACTGACATCCCCATCTAGCAAGGGAATGGGGACCTCACCTTTACAACTGCAAGGTACTGAATTCTGCCAATTCTCTGAATGAGCCTGGAAGTGGCTTCTTCCTCTAAGCCTCTAGTTAAGAACCCAGCTTAACTGACCTTGATATTGGCCTTGTGAGACCCTATGCAGAGAACCAAACCACACTGTGCTGACATATAGAAACTGAGCTAGTAGGTGGCTGTTTTGAGCCACTAGGTTTGTGGTAATTTGGGTTTTTCAGTAATAGAAACTTCATTCAATACCCACATTAAGGCTCTTATTTTTACAAAGGCACAGATGACATATCACGGCAGGTGGAGGTATGGGCAATGAGTCAGAGCTCATGTCCTCACCAAAAGGGAGCCACTTGGTCACCATAGGACAGAGAGGGGAGTGAGGCAGGAGGACTCTGGCCAATGGGGCCAATGGCCATTCCTTCTTCATATTTTTATTCCTTGGATAGATAAACCTATAACATAAATAGGGTAGGCCATCTTCTGGAAACACAGGCACTTAGCCACTCAGTTGCACTACTGATTTTCAAAGGCTAAAAGATTTTCTACTGCGCATTACCAGTAGCTTGCTTGGCAATCCTGAGACATATCATCCTCTGCAGTTAGTATACAGAGAAGGTCCCTGTGAATAAAACAAACTATGGCAGCCACTTGGATCTGTGATTTCAGAGGACAGAATTGAACTTCAGCTCCAGGTGCTGCTCTCTGAAATCCTTCACACCTCTGGCACACTTCCCATGTTGCTCCCAGCCAGGGACTGAGTATGGTAGGAATAGTCAGGCAGGTGCACTCCTGGGAGAGGCTGTTCTTTGACAGAGAATACCTTAAGCTCCACTGAGTGGCCTCCCCTTGGCTTTACTTAGAATTGCCCTGTTGTGTAAGACACTTCCGTCCAACCTTCTTTCATCCTCTTGTTCTTTGCTTGGAGTCAGACCTACATGGCTGTCCGAAAGTTCTTCTGGCCTCTCCTGATTTCTCCCCATTTTTTCTTCTGAGAATTCCCACAAATAACTTTCTGGCACCTCTTTATTTCTTGGAAGACATAGACTAACTGTGAGCTAAGAGTGAAGCAACCCTTTGGGCTTGAGCTCTAGCTTCCTCTGACCCACCAAGGATCATGCCAGTCAAATAGACACAGGGAAGCTTTTGGGTCTGGTTAGAGAGGCCCCAGCTGTGGGCCCCAAGCTATACAAGGCTCTGAAGGGCATAAGCACTGACGATATAGTAGGCGGGCCTTTGTTTGTGCCTTTGTTCCAGGCCCCACAAATGTCACAGGCATCCCTGACGCAGGGATGTCATAAGTCTAACCCATTTCCTCACACCCAATTGTACATTCTCATTGTAAAGTCAAAAACCATTAATTCAGTAGTATGTGAAGTTGGGCCCTAGAAACTTTATTTGTGGGTTTCTTCCAAAAACACTCTAGCCAGGGGATTAACCTTTGCTTTCTGGTTATCAGAGAAGGTCTGGGACACTAAATTAATGTAATGAGGATGATTAGCGTTTGTCAGACCTCCTTAACTAGGCAGGGAATAGTTGCTTCAACCGATCACGAGGTAATGTTTTCCAGAGAGTGTTCTGCAGAGTTTGTGACCTTGTGGATTTGTAGCATCTGAGGTGCTCAGCCAGCCTTCATTCTGGTAATGAAGGATATGGTTCGTGAACCACACACATTTTTCTCAGGAAGGACATACTGCAGCAACACAGAACCTTTGTGCTAAAATAGAGTTCACTTTACACTTGTGGAAACTGAGGCTCAGAGCGGTCGACTGATGTGGAACAAGTCACACAGCTGGTTACTGATATAGCAGCAGCTGAAGGCCATGGTCCATCCGATAATGATTCACGGGGTTTTCGCCCACACTTTGGGCTGAAGACATACTTGGTTAGAGGCAACACGAACAAATGAGCTGTAGGTCAGAGGCGATGTGGAAGGGAGTGTTATTTAGAGTCTGGTGTCACTTACCACGCGATTACTTCAGCTCTGTCACTTGGGTCGCCATAAAACCATCCGCTGATTTACTCTGGGCTCCCGGCCCTGTCTCATAAAGGCATCTTCGTAATTCTCACCAGAGATCATCTGCTGGGATGACAAATAACATCGATCATTAAAAATGACATCCGTAATTTTGCAGCCAGGGAAGACGATCTTTTAAAGCTGTCAGTGAAACAAAAGGGATTTTTAGGAGATGCTGATGCAATCTCTTTAAAATCTTTGGAAGTTCTAAAGCATGAAGAAGAACTGGCCGTTCTGGAACTGCGGGATTTATCGTGTGCTAAGGCCTGCCCTACACCCGCCCTGCTGTCGGTGGAGGTGAGGATCCAGGCAACCAGAGTTCCCTGCGGCTCAATCATGAACTTGCTGAATGGGCTAGGGGTTAATGGGCTTCATCCAGAGCCGGAGGAATAGAGGGCGGGCATGGAGACAGGGGAAAACTCACTGTCTGTTACAGAAAGAGGAAGTGGGAAGCAAAGCCTCCCGGAGAGGTGAGGGAGACACAGACCCTCCAGATCCAGCTCTGCTTTGAGGCTGGTGGTCATTTAAGCAACCAAATGAAACTTGCCCCACAGACGCTCAATTTTACTGAAGCTGAAGTCACCTTAATGGATAGTATTGTCTCCCTCTCCTCTTCATTAAATTTTCCAAGGCATCAAAATTGCTGAATCGTCAGCCATGTCAATCTCCACAGCTCTGCGGACAAGAAAAGGGGATAAAAGAAAAGAAATTAGATGTCCATTTTCCTGAAAATGGAGAGGGAAGAAGAGAGGAGTGAACCTGAGCCTCACACCCTTTTCTCACCAGAGGCAGGGAGCTAATTAGTCGAAATAAGCAGAAGCATGGAGCACCAAGACTAATGAGCAGACTTGCTCCCTCCGAGTGGAAAGCAAGAATCTGGTGAACAGCTGCAAGTGCAGAAGGGCTAGCACTGAGGGTGGGAAGGCCTGTCCTGGGAGGGGTGAGGGAGCAGCGGAGGGAGCGGCTGCACTTGGAGTTCCCATATCTGAGTGAACATTCTAGATGGCTAGAAGAGCAATGCGGTTTATAGACCCAGTGTGGGCTTTAGACTCAGTCCACACCAGTTTTGCTTCTCTATGCCCATTCCTTACATGCTACTTTATTTACCCCACTGGTTATTTTTTTAGAGGAAACTTTAACTGCAGCAAGGATTTCAGGAGGGACTGAGCAGCTAATGACCTACATTGCCTGTTACACTTGGTTTTTTTTTTTTTTTAAAGCTTTTCCTGTTTTGTTACCTGATGCCATGTTTTCTCTCTGTGTTCTCAGTCTGCAGTGAATTGTGGGCTTGCTGCTGACCCCCTGCAGTCCCTGGGATTCCCAGGCTGGGGAGCAGGGAGGTGTGCAGCCAGCGTGTCAGATTCTGGGGTGGAAGTCAGCTCGAGGGGGTGGAATAATTTTCCTATGCATCGCCTGCTGACTTGGCATTTAGTGTAAATACCTCCTGCTTCCAAGACATCGCTTCCATAATTACCAAGCATGATTCTATTTTCAGTGCAATAGCTAAGAGGATGTAATTGGAAACCACAGAGACAGATTATTTTCTTTCTTTAAGGGGCTTTTTGCTATCATCATATAATCTTTTCCTCCCAGTCACTTATACCAGGTACTTGTCATGCTGAATAAGAGGATGTACTAGTTCTGAGTCTTTCTGCTTATAGGGTATTTTGCTTAAAACCTGCAAAAGTTCCAGACTAGAGGCCTCTGGCCACTGTTTTCTTTGGCCTTCACTTTCAAAAACTTGCAATTGTAAATTCTTTCTCTGCCCCTTTGAGATGTAAATCTTCTACTATGTAGGAATATCTTTCTCCAGGGTCTGGGAGCCAGCCTTTTGAAATGTAATCAAGACACACAATGTCCCTGTTTCCTAGTCCTTTGGGAAGGTAGGAGCTTAACTTTGATTCGGGACAACTGGCAAACATTGATGGTTAATCACATTGAACATTACCCTCCTCCCCTGCCCCCATATCCTCTAGTACCTTCTCACTACCTCACCCCAGTACTTAAAAGTTTTCCTGACTTTCAACAGATTTGAGTTCAAGATCTTTCCCCTTCTGAATTAATCCTGACCCCCTACTGAAATATCCTTGCGTAGTCTTCCTTAACTTGGATTTTAGCTGAATTCCGTACTGAAGTATCTTTCTCCTACTGCAGTAGCTTGTATAAAATCTGTCTTGCCATTTTTACCAGGTGTCGAATTCAATTTCTCTTTAACATGGTGCACCTGAAATGTCACAGTTTCTTTTTGCACAATATAAAAAGGCACAGCGCAGGTATTATTTGTTCACTTATGGAGCCATCCCTTGGCTAAGCCATCCAACTGCATGAGTTAGGGATATTTATTTCTGATTTAAAAAAAAATGTTATTTGCTAAAAAAAAAAAACAAAAAAAAAAAAAACAAAACTCCTGAGTTCCTACCAGACCATATATTAAGCACTAGAGATGCAATGATGAGCAAAAATTGACATGATTTCTGTTCTCATAGGATTTTTTGTATGATAAAGAAGACAAACATTAACTGAACAATCACCAAATTAAATATTAAATTACAAATGTGAAAAGTGAAAAGTGCTGTGAAGATAAAGTATATCGTTCTATAAGAGCATGTGCTGGGGTGAAGATGATTTTGTCAGGGAGGTCAAAGTTTCCCTGAGGTATTTAGTTGGGTTTGAAAGAAGAGTTGAAGAGCTGAGGTGTATGTAGGCAGAGAGAATAGCATGTGTAGAGGTCTCCTTTGAGAATTTTGAGAAGGAAATTTGAGAAGAAAAGTCCATGAAACTTGTGTAAAGACTCTGTGTCCATGTCAATTATGATTAGTATTAGTTGGTCTAGTCAGTGGTCAAATGTCCACCCTCCCCAACAGCTTCCTTCCCAATAGGGGGAGGAAGTAGCTGTATTCCTTCATTTCTAGATGAAGCTGTATTTCTAGAAATAGCAATGACATTTCATCAATGAAGCTTCTATACTATTGGGGAGGGCCCAGTTCCAATGAGCTTTCATAACACTGTTTCTTCCTTTTGTTCCGTTCAGTCTTGGTCAGTAATATCTTCTAGCTATTGGTAGTCCCTGGGATATAAAGGATATTGCCTCAATATCCTTTGGTTTTTAGTGGTGCCTACATGTCTATGAATATTCTTTTCATTAAAATTTCTTGTGCCATATGAGTTGGATTTTTTTCCTTCTGGGATCTTTACAGTTACAGATGATCTCATAAAGCTATCTCTATTTATGACGGAAACGTAGTTCTCTCTTGCTCCATCTGTAAGGTGAGAATTAGTCCTGATCATTCCATGTGCCCTGTCCCTGTCCCTTGCACACTCCAATGTAGGTTTCATCCTCAAGTCTTGCCTCAACCAGAAGGGGAGATTGGGTAGTCTCACGATGTTTTCTAACATGGTAAGACAACTTTGAAGAGTTTGCTTTGAAGAGTTTGCTCTAGAAGAGATTGTTCCTACCATCTTTATGCTCCCTGAAAATTCCTAAATCCACTTTCTCCTGAGCTCAGGAGTCACCAGTTATCCTAAGACAGAGTTCTACTATTGTCGTGAAGTAAGTTTGCTGAACCTTATTTGTGGTTGTTCAATGTTGGTGTTTTTCATGCTTAGACATGTTTTTGCTTCCTTCACTCCTCAACAATGGGCCCATCAAATGGAGTCTAGTAGTATACTTTACAGGATAAAAAAAGACCAAAAACCACAGCTCTGGTGTCCATGATTAAGGGATATCTTGCTTTTCTCAAATCTCAGAGCTCATATTGACTTCACAGTTTCCATAATTCAGTATTGTTTTCTAAGACAATGCCCAAGTTTTAGATTTGTTTATTAACTTTCCATTTCCCCCTTGCCTACAAACAAAAAACTTGCCTGTCTCAAGTTCCATTTCTGAAGAGTCTTCAGCTGGGTATCAAACTAGAAAGATTGTGCTAGTTGAAGTCAGATGAAATTATTGAGAGCTATATTGTTCTTGACACCTGGATGCAACAGACAGAATGCTCTTGTATGTAACAGATGGGGGAACATGCCCTAGTTTCTAATGTGTCAAATTTTTGGCACTGAAACTGGCTAGTAGAAGTAATAACAGAAAGGAAGGAGTAAGAATCTATGTAAGAGGGACTTCTTACGAAGTGGATGAAATGCCTATTGTACCTATTTGGAAAAATACTTACTGTTACAGAGCCAGAGAGAGAGTAGGATGTTTTAGCCCTGCCCTAGAATCTTTGTTCTTGGAAATCCCCCACTTCATAATCCCAGCTAAAACATAATAATTTTTTAAAAGTAGTAGAATTTTACATAGAAGACTGCCTTCCCATTTCTGTCAACTGTGATAGAGCTGATGTAATTTGGAATTTAATATTTGATAATACAAAGATATGTGTAGTAAGTCAATTATATATATATGTGTATATATATATATATGTATAGTCCATGATCTCATCAGCCTTCCCAAGGACTAGAACATTACTAACACTTTGGAACTTTCCTGTAGATTTCTCTCATCCAACGTCTGCTTTTCCACCATGGGTAACCACTTGTCCCCTACAGACTGCAGCTTTGTCCCTGGATCTAGCTCCTTCATCTTTAATACTTCCTTCTGTGACCCATCCCTTCCTGGACTTCTCTTAATAAAAATAAAGGCAGCACAGATAAAGATGAGATAGAGAGAGGATAATGAAGATAGAGGTGGCCCTTGTTCTGGAATTGAAATGAAGGTATTTATGAAATGAAGGTTTTCTTTGAGAGTATTCTTTATCTGCCAATGTAACTAATCATTTTTAAAGGAACACTTGAAAAAAGAAATGCTTTCTTTGCATTGTTTGAGATGATTCTTGTCATCCAGCGTCATTTCACTTCCTTGGATGCAACGTTGCTGCTTCTAGGATAAATTGTGCATGACTGAATTCACTCAACACTATTAGCTGGTAATGTTTGCCTGTCACAGGGAGTGAAGTTCAAAGAAAAAAGTAACACTGAAATTCGTACTGACTCATATATCATATATAACTTTTAGTTAAGGTATTTTAAAAACAAATCAAGTTTTTGAGTTCAAGTGATTATGGGTTGGAGGCATAATTAGTCTAATTATTTTATACAATAGGATTTATCTGGATTTGAGGATAAGAGGGGAGATGAAGAAGGTGTCTGACTGAATTATTAATCCGAGTGACTCTTTGAGATGCAATATAGTTACCACTCCATATTGTTCCGTCCCTGCAGTTTCAAAGGAAAAAAAAAAAAAAAGAGGAAAAGAACACACCACTAAGCTTAAACCACAGGAGAATTAATGTTGGAACAGTAGAATCCTGCAATGACTTGTTATCAATTTGCTCTTCACCCACTAACGTCCTTGAAGAAAATTAAGAATAAAAAAGTTTCAGGAGAAAAAGTTTATCTGCATAGAACTATATATGTCTCTGGTGACTTTCCAAGGGATGCAGCCAGATGGAATAAGTTTTTTTAGTTTCTATTTTCCATAGCTTACCATTTATACGGTCAGCAGTATGTGTGTGTACATATGTGTGCATATGTGTGTACACACATATGTGGACATATATAGTCACATTCATATATTCATTTGTCAGCAGAGGGACATAGTAAATGACCACTTGAGGAAGCTGCGTATTCTGATTCCATGTTCTGAGCTGAGTTTGTAAATAAACACAGGCATCCTCCTGTCTTCTCATACACACATATACTTATCCACAGTCACACTCCACTCCATTTTCCTGCCTCAAAAATGAGGACAATGCTCGCCTGACTCCTGAGGATTGTATCAGGATTAAATAAATAATTGAGTGATTGGAGAAGGGCAATGAAAGTAGGGGAGTGTGAAATTAGACTGTAAAGCAGTACATAGCTGTGAAGGCAAGAGGCAGATTTAAGTGCTGAATGAAATACTGCAACACAAACTGGAACTTATTAGTTCATAAAATGCTCTTGAAATTCCAGGAGAACCCAAGAGCCTATGGGATGTGATGTGAGACTCCCTTTCTCAATGAAACAATCTACACTTCTAGAAACAACACTAATATTTATGCTGAGAAATTGCTTTGTTCTTGAGGAGATGGAATTTCGGGGGGTGAAGATGAAGTTTTTTCGTGGGTGCAGACTTGCCAGGAAAACCACCAGCAGCTATAACTGCTTAGCACGTGGTAGAGAGAAAAAGAGAGCTCTCATGTAATCAGGGTTTCCTTTAGCTTAGGAGCCATGGGCTAAGAGGCTGGCATGGAGAGGGACTCTCCCGAGTTTCCCAGTCTGTGGGCAGCTTGCTCATGATCTGCAGCACAAGAGGCCATGCTCTGGCATGCAATTCTCTGCAGATTATGCTGTTCTTGCTACATAAACCTGTCAAAAAATTGGCACCGCTTCCGGCGGCAGGCTTCGGAAATAGGGAGCACGTTTGCCCAGCCGGCATTGACTGACGCTCCCTGGTTTCAAGAACCCCTAGACCGTGGCCCCATCCCTGGTCAGTGGGTAAGGCATTGGGATGAGGCAGGATGTCACAATGACCGCACCCACCATACTCTGCCTAACACTTACCTCTGCTGTTCTCCAAAGGGGAAAGTTTCAAGACAGTGTGATCTCTTTGAGACTTGTCCAACATGTGCCCTCCTTGACACGGAAGGGAAACAACACAAGTTTCTTTAGTGGGGGAACTGTTGAGGTTTTTCTGAACTCCATTAAATCCATTTATAACCTGCTTTGATTTTGTCAGTTTTGAAAATGGTGATAAAGTTTTGCTGCATACTTCATGCTTGATCCTAATCAATACAATTTTATACATTCTTTTGCTCTGATGCATCAGAAAATAAGACAGGAAATCATTGAAAAGTTTTCCACGGCGACGCTGTGTTGAAAAAAATCGATGCTTTTGCCTCTGTGGGGAGGAAGAGTGGAACTTGCAGGGAGATGGTAATGATTTTAGAATGACTTCCCACTGTAAAGAGGCAACCAAGATCACGTGTTTTTTCCCAAACTGTTTTTTGAGGCACAAAATCCCCTTTGGAGGAAGTGATGTTATAACAAAAACGGTGAACAACAATTGAATGTTTATTTGCCAGCCAACTGTGCTGTCATTGTTGGGAAACCATAGCGCTGGGCATAGCGGTCTAACTCCACACTCTGGGATAAATTCAAGCTTTCGTTTATAATTTGAAATTCTTCGTAGAGCCATCTTTCCTCAGGAAACTCTTAGAACTGAAGAGACCGAGCTTGAACATGACACCAGGTCCTCAGCCCCCTGCTGATGGGATTGTCACACAGCCCACTTAGAGAGGCACCCTTGAAGGATGCCTGCAAGTGATTGTAGAATTATTCTACACAGCAATTCCTGCATCATGAGGACACCCCAGGTTCACAACAGGATACCTGCCGATTTCCCCCCTTTCTTCTGGCAGATGGCATTCAACTTTGCTGTTCTCATATTTTTCTACTGAAAAAAGAAAAAAAGTGACAGAAGCATAAAGCATGCTTCCAAAGTCCAAGGAGCAGTAGTATTACTCAGAAGGTTTTGAAACAGGAACACTTCCATTACCTCCTGACCATGCGCCCTCTTTGTTGTGAGACTCTGGGCAAGTCACCTTGGGCCCACTCTTCCCTTGCTTCTGCTATATTTTCACAGGACCAGGGCCCAAGTGGGATGCCGCCGCTCCGAGCCTATTAAATCTTCACAGTGACTCTGAAACCAAGTCACTAGATCCTCAATAGCCACAGTTTTCATTCTTAAGCTGTTGAGCAGGACCTTCGCGTTGTTTCCACGCAGAGAAACCACCGGTAGGATCTCTCCAGGGCCTGGGGGCCCTTTTTCTGCAAGCATGGCCTTCACAACAAAGCAATTTCTTCACTGGCATAAAGCAAACGTGAAATTCTTTGCTTCAAGGGGAGCTGAAGTTGAGGAAATTTAAGTTTATTACAATCAAATTATGACGGTCCCTAATATATCTTCTAGAGGGACAGTTGCTTTTATTTTTTATATCAAAGCTTCACAGTGTCTTTTTTTCTTATGAATGTAAACTCGTTATCTTTTCCTCACAGCATCCATGTAACAGCGATATTAGTAACAATGACAATAGCTAAACTTTAGTGGACACTTAGAATGTTCAAGGACCTCTATAATTAACATGAATGATTTTAATTAATCCTCTCAATAGTCCTAGGAGGAAGATACAATCACTTCATTTACATGGGCAAAGAAACAAAAAAAATCAGAGAAATAAATTCTTCACGCAGGGCTTTTTACCATGAGACAATTCTGTCTTGTGAAAGTCTTCCAGCTTCCTGAAGCCAGAGTCTGAGGTTCTTTTTGTCAGCTAATCTCACCTGAAGGGCGAGATTCATTGATACGAAGATGCCACTCCTCCCCCAGTCTGCCAGGTAGTGACAGTAGGTACCCTTTTATAGAGAGGAAATAAAAATGTGTAAAAAGATGAGTCTCATGCTTACACATTTTCCGTAGGCCCTCACAAGGATTAGGATTCCATTTATAGAAGGATAGAGTAAAAACTTGGATTCAGCTTTAAATTTGGAAACTCCAAATAAGGCTGCAACTAATTTTCCCCAAAATGAAAGAAACCTGGAAACCGCAAAATTAAATTGGTCAGATCCCAGAAATAGCACCTTAGTTATGAGTGTGGCTAGCCACGCAGGCTCATAAATTAAATGGAAGCCTACCAGGCATTGCCACCCCCCCTCCCACATATACTAAATTTATTTCTAGTAGCTGCTGTGGATGTGCATTAGAAATGCTATGATTGCCAGCAGGAGTTTATAAACCAAGGGACTTCTGTGATACTCCCTGCCTCAGGTCCCCCCCAACACAACCCCCTCCCTCCCCACCCCATGCACTTTCCAGTGCTAGTGAGGAGGGATCAGGCTGAGGCTATCATGGGTAAGCTCAATTTCACCTTGGACCTTTTGACTATGTTGTTCATCCTTACCTGTGAGATGTTAAAAAGTCTGGAAAGTACTTTCCTTAAGGTTGTACAAAGAAGCTGTGGGGAGGACAAGAGTGAACAGTTGCATTTTCTCTTCTCTCTCCTCTTCTAAACCACTGTTCCTTTTGATTCTCAAAGGGTGAGTGTGTCATGGACTGGAGAATGTCCACCAAACCGTACCAATCAATCCCATTATCTTTCCCTAAAATCTATCATGGCAGAGAAATCTGTTTAGTTTGAATTCTGCTTCCAGCCAGTCGCACGCCCTTAGATAAGTCACTAAACCTCTTTCAGTGCCTCAGGTTCTCTGGTATAATGCAGATGCAAAGTGCATTGGACTTGATGTCCAATGGGTTCCTGTCCAAGACTTACCCCTTAATATCTCTCTGGCATTACACCAGTTTACCTCTTTGGGCCCCAACTTTGTTATCTGTATAATAAGGAATATAGATCACTACTTCCAAGAGTTTTTATTGTTTTTATGGGGTTAAATACACACACACACACATATACATATATATACACACACACATACATACATGCATATTTATGTATATTTATATATTATGTGTGTACCTATAAATATTTCTCTCTCTCTCTATATATATATAAAATGTTCTTTGTGCACTGTAAAGTCCCATGTAGATAGAAAAGATTAATATTATTTTTGTTGTTTGCAGACTTAATGATATCTAGTCTGGAAGACAAAATGAGCTCTCCTGGTTGCTCCCACCCACTTCTTTGTTACAGCACGGCATGAAAGCTGGTGAAGATGGATGGAGAGCCAAATTCCCTGGCTTCCCATTAAGTCAACAACCACCAGTTTTATTCCTTTCTCAGCTCTTTCTCTTCTCATGGGATTCCTATAGGACAGAGTTATTAATATGACATAGCTGGTTGTCAGAGTGGCCCTCCCAGACCTCATAAAGGAATCCATTCCGGGGACAACCCCCCCCACCCCCTCCCACAAAAGCTCAGTTCCCAAAGACTCGGTCAGGACCTCTAAGTTTAACTTGTACTCAGAAAATGTGTTTTCATAAACAGAAATGCGAAGTCTTTCTTGAAGTAACAGCAGACTGTTAGAGTGAAAATAAACTGGAAATTCAATGAAGCGTAAGGGGTTTTTCTGCCATCGTGACTTGGAGAGAGCTGCACTGACTTGAAACAGCACTTAACTATTTAAGATCCCTTACTCAGCTCCTCCTCTCCTTCCCTTTCTTTCCCTGCCTTTCCTTTTCTCCTCTTTCAGATAGCTCTGTACTCATCAGGAAGGGGAGAGAGGTTACAACTCTGCTGAGGCAAATTGATGCTACATTTTGATCCTGGCTAGCATCTCCCACTTGGTGTGTTTTCGAAGTTCAGGAAGAAAGCAAAAGCACAGCAAAGCTGCCTAATCACCAAGTTGTCTACAGGGCACTGGTCTTCCAACTCTTCCTTGGGGGGTTTTCCTCTATCTGTCTCTCTCTCTCTCCTTACTAACTGGGCTTATAGCACACAGCTTTTACACGGGAGAAGTCCACAAGCTGACCACTCACAGATCTGAAGGGAAGGGGCTGCGATGAGAACCAGCTTGTATGATGTCAACTCAGTCCAAGCTGACACATCGGAGACAAAAGCAGAGCAGACTTTGACACAAGCTCTTGTGGTTCTTGCCTGGCCTTTGCCACTCACTGTGGCCAAGTGTCTTTGTGCGAAAGCAAGGAAAGGCCTGCTGACCATACTTCTGAGGCGTATACAAAGAGCCATATGACACATACCAATAGTAAGCATGGACTCTTCAGATAGGTGACAGTCTTTGCCATCCTCTGCTCCCCAGCCAAAACCTTGTGAAAATATCTTGATCTGTGTCTGGAATGTACCACCTCCTCCTTAACCTGGAAGATGTTTATTTGGCATATGACTTGAGTGTTGTAGGGAGATACTAATGAGGCTACTGGCAACCAAACTAAGTCCACACATAAAGCAGACCAACAAATACAGGGGCAGGGACCCCATACACATGTATGAAAAAGACATAAAGAAAACAATATCATTCACAGATCATCAAAATAATAATAAATAAAGAGTAAAACACTTAGGATAAATTTAATCAAGGAATGCCAGATTTGTACAAAGCAAATGATAAGACTCTGATGAAAGAAACTGAAGAAGACATAAACAAATGGAAAGATACCCTGTGTTGGTAGGCCAGAAGAAATAATATTGTTAAAATGTCCATTCTACCCAAGGCCATCTATAGAGTCAATATGATCTCTATCAGAATTCCAATGGTATTTTTCCAGAAATAGGAAAAACAATCCTAAAATTTTTATGAAACCACAGAAGAGGCCAAATAGACAATGAAACCCTGAGAAAGAACATAGGTGGACGCATTGCACTTCAGGTTTCAAGTTATACTACAAGGCTATAGTAATCAAAACACTATGATATTGGCATAAAAATGGACACACAGACCCATGGGACAGAATAGGTGCTCAGAAATAACCCCCCACCTATACCGTCGACAAATATCTGACGAGGGGGCCAAGAATACTCAGGGGGGAAAGAATAGCTTCTTCAAAGTGGTGTTGGGAACACTAGATATTCACATGCAGAAGAATAAAATTGGACCCCTATTTTATACCACTCACAAAAATGAATTTGAAATAGATTAAGAACCTAAATGTAAGACCTGAAACTATTAAACTCCTAGTAGAAAATAGGGAAAATGCTCCTTGTCATTGGTCTTGGTAATAATTTTTTGAGTATGACACCAAAGTATTAGCAACAAAGGTAAAAATTAACAAGTGGAACTATCTCAAACCAAAAAGCTTCTTTGTACAACAAAAGAAACAATGAACAAATGACAAGACAACCTATCATCGGGGAGAAAATATTTGCACAAGCATGTATCTGAGAGGGGGTTAATATCCAAAATACAGCAAGAATTCATACAACCCAATAACAAAAATATCTGGTTTTAAAAATGTGTGGAGTGAAAGAAAAGGCATTTTCCAAAGACATACAAATGGCCAACAGGTATATGAAAAGATGCTCAAGTTCATTAATCATGAGGGAAACACAAATCAAAACCATAATGAGGGATGCCTGGGTGGCTCAGTTGGTTCAGCATCTGCCTTTGGCTCAGATCATGATCCCAGGGTCCTGGGACTGAGTCCCAATTGGCTCCTTGCTCAGCAGGAAGCCTGCTTCTCCCTCTGCCTGCTGCTCCCCCTGCTTGTGCTCTCTCTCTTTCTCACTCTGACAAATAAACAAAATCTTAAAAAATATATTAAAAAAACCATAATGAGATCTTACTTGATACCTGTTGGAATGGTTATTATTAAAAAGAGAAAAGAAAATAAGTGTCAATGAGGAGAAAGGGAATACTTGTGCCTGTTGGTGGGAACTTTGGAAAACATTACAGAGGTTTCTCAAAAAATTAAAAATAAAGCTACCATGTTATCCAGCAATCCCACTTATATCCAAAGAATATAAAGAGGATATCAAAAAGATATCCACATTCTTATATTTATTGTAACATTATTCACAATAGCCAAGATATAGAAACAATCTATCAACGGATAAATGGATAAAGAAGATGTGGTTGTGTATATACACACACAATGGAATATTATTCAGCCGCATGAAAAAGCGTGAGAGAAATCCTGCCATTTGCAGAAACATGGGTGGTTTCTAAAGGCATTATGCTAGGTGAGATAAGTCCGAGATAAACAAATACTGCGTGATTTCTCTTATATGTGGAATCTAAAGAAGCTGAACTCTTAGGAATAGTACAATATGTATCTATATTTATACATAGCATGTCTTCTGTATCTTCATCTGTTGATGGACACAGGCTGTTTCCCGTCTTGGCTAAGAAGTACACTTTTCATACTCTTTTACTCCATTTGGAGTATTCTAGGTGAACCAATGCATCTCAAAATTTTTTCCTTCCCTAGAGGGCTGCAGGGAACTGGCTATGGAGTGCTGGAAGACAGGAACTTTTCTCAGGGGGCAGTTAGTCAAGTTGCAAGCTGCATGGCAATAGGGTTGATTTCCCAGTGATACAGACAGGCTCTATCTGAGATGCAGTCCACAGACTCCTCCAAGGAACTATTGATCTGTTTTTTGGAATCTTGAATCTCATACTTTCAACCATCACCAAGTAATACAAATGACACTATTCATGCTCACACTAATACATACAAGAATTTATTGAGAAATTATTATGTGCTAGGCTCTAGGATAAGCAGTTTGCATACACAGTCTCATCGAATCATCAAAATAACTCTATAGAGAAGAGTATTGTATTACCACAGTATTATAGCTCAGTAAGCTGAGGTATTGAAAGGTTAGACAGTTGCTTAAGGTCATTAAGTCAGGGAGCTAGGATTTAATCCAGTATGATTTCAGAGTTGGTACTCTTCATTCCTACCTCTGCAAACATCACAGGGTTTTTCTTTCTTAGAAATCCAAATACCTGAGTTTACTTCCTTTTACTCCAGATCAAAGTGTTTAAACCCACTTGACTAATGCCACTTGGGACTGAGCTAATCTTGCTAGGACCTCAGTGAGGACTTGCGGGCAGTCAGGCCAGCACTGAGAGACATTCTGACTTCCCTTTAGTAGATTCGCACATTCAAGTCAATGAAGGGAACTTCAGAGCACATAGAGAACTCTTTGCTGTTAGGCTGGAGTCGCACCCAGGACCCGTTAGGCTTAGAGGGGGCACAAGGGTGGAAATGAACCTATCCTAGAGGTTTGCTTTAGCCCCAAAGCACAACATTGCAAGGATAGCCTCGTTCTCACAACTTTAGGTCGTTTGATATCTTCTAAGCAGTTCAAAAATGGTAATTTACAGAGTCTTATAAAGCCCGGTAAATGATCAATGAGGAGAGGCATGGATCATTATTAGTTCGTTGAGGATCGGGACGACTCCAGTCAATCCCCGACCCAAAGACCTGCAAGGGAGCTATAAAGTAGATTCCAGGTGATGACAGAGACCTTCAGACCTCGGCAGGACACTTGCAACCTTTCCCTTCTGACACGATTTGGGTATTTCATTACCTCTCTCCTTGACCACTATCCCGAGGTCTGAGTTCTGTTGGGGAAACTGGGAATGCACACATGCTCACTGGGCTCATCCGCTGGGCTCAGATTTGCAATTTGTCCAGCTAGAAGGGAGAAGATGAAGTAGGAGGGGGAGAGGTTCTAGGCATGAGAAAAACTCAGACTAAGGATGGGGGAGTGGCTGGGAGCACAGGAGTGTAACATGTTAACAATTTTACTCATTCATGATTTCATACCACGGACCATTTATCTTTCAGATAATGAACTTTGTATTGATTTTTAAGTGCAGCTCTATATTTATAGTCATAAGAGGAAAGTCTCTGAAAGAAATAAATATTACCAACCTATTGCAGGTGCAAGAGAAACACATCAGTGAAATGTTTAGAGTGGAAATAAAGGCGCTTTCATTTTTATATCAGTGAACCTATAGAACACTTGGCAGTCACTTGCTTTGTATTGACGTGGGCACCTAGCATTGATCTGAGTGACTTGCTTTCCCTCTGCATTCCTTCTGTCATCTCTCCAAGGAATGGGGTGATATGAGAATGAATAAACAGTATGATAAGCAAGAACTCTGGAAGCAGCACTCAGCCTTCAAACTTAAAGATCTGATATTATGTCACTAAGTCCATGACACTTAGTTAATCACTTTTAATGTGTATCTGAGCACAATGTAATAGCTTATCAGTGTCAATGGTGTAACTCATGAGAGTGAGTTAAAAATAGCACACAGGCTATTTATTATCCCGCCTTCACTGGACTGTGCATAACAGCCTCAGATTGGCGTGACAGCATGCTGTCCTGGAACAATTCCAGAGAAGTCATTTCTTCATATTCTCTGCCATCAGAACATCCCAGAAAAGCAGAATTTCAGGTTCTGGTAATAGGATGCTGCTACTGTTAGACAAAGCTCAGAATTGGTGAGACTTCGAGATAAGGTAATCGAAACAAACTCACAGAATGTCTTAGGTTCATAAAAAGGTGAGGCTGTCTAGAATATGCTGGGGATTTCCTTTTACATTACTCAGCTTCAAGAGAAAATATACCGAAAACACTTCTGTCCATGTTATGGATGAATAATGGTATCAAATGATTCAAGTATCTGTTTCCAATTTCATAAATTCAGAGAAGTTCTTAAGTCTCAAGTAGAATGAACTGATGATATTCACTCCAATTTTTCAGACCAAGGAGCTGGAGGCTACAAATAGCTCAGGATTCTCTCTGGCCCAGTGATCTGCTTGCATTTAATAAAATGTTCAGTATTAAAAACATCCAAATGTGTTGATTTGAAACAAATCTAGAATGGCTGCCTCTAATCTTTGCCTTGTGCTTCTTACAGTGATTCTTTCCTTGGCTTTCTCTATTAGCTAATGCTGGCACTGACCAAGATCTCATCGAAACAGGCTGGCACACAAGAGGTTCTCCCAGAGTCTTCCTCAATTTTTCTTTCTTTCTTTCTTTTTTTCTTTTTTTTTTTAAGGTTTTATTTATTTATTTTGACAGACAGAGATCACAATTAGGCAGAAAGGCAGGCAGAGAGAGAAGGGAAAGCAGGCTCCCTGCTGAGCAGAGAGCCCGATGCGGGGCTCGATGCAGGGCTCGATCCCAGGACCCTGGGATCATAACCTGAGCTGAAGGCAGAGGTTGTAACCCACTGAGCCACCCAGGCACCCCAAGTCTTCCTCAATTTTTCAATCTGTGAAATGAGACGCACATGTGAATAAAGGATTTTAATTAACCAAAGTCTAAAACCTCTAACCCTCTTATCTCCACCCTTAAAAAATCATAAATTATGCATTGTCTTTTTAGTGTAAATAGAATATTTGTGTATTTGAATTCAATCAGTTGATTTTAAAGTATCTTTATTGAGAACAATCTGTATACCAAAATATATCCATTTTAAGTACATAATTGAATGACTCTTAGTAATGTTACAGAGTCACTCAACCACCCTCACAATTTTAGAATGTTTTCATTAACTCTGAAAAGATTCCTCAAGCCTATTTCTGTTGTCTTGCTATCCTTGCAGGAAATCAGTTGAGCATAATGTAAGAGTTCATTTCTGGACCCCCAATTATATTTTATTGATATACATGTCTATCCTCAAGACGCTGCTACAGATCATGATTATAATAGCTTTGTAGTAAATTTTGAAGTCAGGAAGTATGAATTCTCTGACTTTATTCTTCATTTTCATTGGCTATTCAGGATTGCAGTTTCATATGAATATCAGGAGCGGTTTGTCAATTTTTGCAAGAGATTTTGAAAGGGATCACATAGAATTTACAGATCATTGTGGGGACTGTTTTCATGTTAATAGTAAGTCTTCCATTCCATGAATATTGGATGTCTTTTTATTTCTTTAGATCTTCTTTAATTTGTTTCTATATTTTGTACTCTTCAGTGTACATCTGGTACTTCTTTTGTTAAATTTATTCCTAAAGATTTTTTGATGCTATTGTAAATGAGATTTACTTCTTGATATCATTGTCAGATTGTTTATTGGTAGTATATAGAAATACAATTGTGTTTGTGCATTGCTTTTGTATCTTGCAGTTTGCCGAATTAATTTATTAGTCATAATATTATTTGTGGATTTCTTAAAATTTTCTATATACAAAATTATATCATCTCCAAAGAGAGATATTTTTACTTCTCCCTTTCCAATCAGGATAATTTTACTTCCTTTTCTTGTCTAATTGCCCTGGGTAGAACCTTTAGTTCTATGCTGAATAGAAGTGGCAAGACTGGACATCTTTGTCTTGTTGCTAATTATAAGAGGAAACATTTCAGTCTCTTATTGTTATGGATGATTTTAACTGTAGTTATTTTGTAGATATCCTTTATTAGGTTGAGAATGTTTCTTTCTATTTCTGATTTTTTAGTTTGTTTTTAATGAAGGGGTGTTCAATTTTTGTCAAAAAAATTTTTTCTGCATCTATCAAGATGATGATGTGGTTTTTGTCTTTTATTTTATCAATATATTGTATTACATTGATTGGTTTTTGTATGTTAAATCAACCTTGCATTTCTGGAATAAATCCCATTTTGTTATGGTGTATAATCTTTTTAGATATTGCTAGATTCTGTTTGCTGGTATTTTGTTGAAGATTTTCCCATCTGTTTTCATAAGAGTTATCAGTCTATGGTTTTCTTTTGTTCCAAAGTCTTTAGTCTTGGTGATTCCATCCTCAGGTAGTTCATTGGAAAAATGTTTCCTCTGCTTCTATTTTTTGGAAGAATTTTTGAAGTATGGTATTAATTCCTCTTTCTGTATTTGCTAGAATTCACCGGTGAAGGCTTATGGACCTGGGTTTTCTTTGTGGTAAATTTTTAAATTACAGATTTAGTCTCCTTACTTTGTTATAGGTCTATACAGATTTTCTATTTCGTCTTGAGTTAGTTTTGACTGAGGGGGTCTTACTTGGCATCAAGCTGGGCCACTTTGGAGGAAGAGTGGTTAGAGGTAAAGTGAAAATGTTCTTTTACAGTCCTCAGTGAGCCTGCTCTTTGACTTCTTACTCCAGCGATGTGCTGGATCTTCTCTGCTGAGCTCCTCCCACAAAGATACTCACATCCAGGGTGCTTGTCAAAGCTGGCGCACTGTGGGGAGATGACAATATAAAATTCTTATTCTGCAATCTTGCTGACATCACCTGGAGTAGTTTTAAAAGATTTTACCAGGCTGTAAGGTGATAAAAATATAGTCTTTGGAATTACTACTATATAACCCTGAGTTCAGCTTTCTTATCTCTTTTCAGATAATTTGTTCATATTTTTCCCTTCTGCTATTTCAGTTTTTTATTTAGTAAGCTTAGCAGTTAGGTTTGACTTAATACAAAACCATGCCTGAAATCTGATAAAACAGTATTTGCAAGCCAGGGATTCTTCTCCGCCACCCAAAGAGTGCCAAAGTTATACCTTCCTCCAGTTGCTCCTATTTGTGAAGGACAGTATAATTTCATAGGAGGTGTTAACAATTCTAGACATAGTGCTAAAGAAATTCATTTTACTCCTCTGTTGGGAGGTGCTGGTGGGGGTAGGGAACCAATTAGCAAGGAGAAAGGGGGTAATTATTAAGTGCATAAAAGTTTCCCAAATCAAATTAGCACTTAAACACAGAGGCACAAGGACTTCTCATCTTTATACGTATCATGTGTTCTCTTTTTAAAATGCTTGTGATGTTTCTATATTGAGATTTCATTTGTAATTGCAGGTGATTCTCATTCTTACTAGAAAAGTAAAGCCCTATCAGTAAATTCAGTAAATTTGGTAAGCTATTAAATTTAATCCTGGGAATTATTTTTTTATTATGGTTTCTCTCTCATTTTTCTATTTGCATTTAAAAAAAAGGTTTATAGGTTCTCCTCTTGGCTATTTCACTCTTCCTCTGGCTTTGAAAAATTCCTCCACAGGATATTGTAACACAAAGGTAATAATTTTGTCTTGAGCCATCATTATGGAGTTCCTTAAGAAATTTCCATTCTTGGGGCGCCTGGGTGGCTTAGTGGATTAAGCCTCTGCCTTCGGCTCAGGTCATGGTCTCAGGGTCCTGAGATGGAACCCTGCATCGGGCTCTCTGCTTGGCGGGGAGCCTGCTTCCCCCCTCTCTCTCTGCCTGCCTCTCTGCCTGCTTGTGATCTCTGTCTGTCAAATAAATAAACAAAATCTTAAAAAAAAAGAATTTTCCATTCTTCCTTAAATTTCTGCTTTTTGCTGGATCTTCCTAAGCAGTACAGAGTAACTTCCCTACCTATCCCCAGGCTACTTTATTATAGTTGGAAGATGCTTCCCAAATAATTGGTATAGGACCGTTCATAGTGCTGCAAATGTAATTAATCTCTGCTGTTGACATACTTTCTTCCATGCTTGTAACTAATGACTTCCTGTTGGATTCTAATAAATCCATGACTAGATCTTTATTTGCTTCTTGAGTTTTGCAAAGTCAGTGCTCCTCTCTGTGTAGTTCACATGCTTTCTGTGGACTGTAGGGCCGTGTCAGTGACACAAAATGAGGTTACCTAAAGTCTCAAAAAACCAGGTGTTAGGATCCTGTTGTCTTTAGATATTAAGACATCTTGAGGGAAGAGCTCTTTTTTGTGACTTGAGCATCTAATAGGGTTACACAAATGCCTTTCTTTTTCTTTCGGTCCTTGAGTTACGAGTAATCTATGCACCCCTATTATAAAAAATATCTGCAAAGGATAGAGCTTCAAGAGGATCTTTTCTTACCAGTCTTCACCCAGTCTATGGTTCCATTGCAAACCTTGTCCCAGTGTTTGGAGAAACCCCTATTACTCCTGCCTACAGCATACTGATTCCTGAACTAGTCCTGTTCTCTTTTCCCAGTGCCAGTTTTTCCTGGGAAAACCCAGTGGTGAAAAGGGGGAAAGTGAGGGATATATGATAAGGAGACACTGTGTATCACTAAGTGCAACTTTCCTAGCTCCTGTTGGTCCTCTTTCCTGCCTCCAAGGACCACCCAAAGGCTGAATTAATGGGTGACCATTATACTGCTCTTCCTCCCCATACCATCCCTGTTCTGCAGCCCAACATAAGCTCCCCACAGTTCCTTACACTCCTAGACCCTCCTGTATTCCTCTGGAGACTTTCAACTGCATATTAAATGACCAGAGCAAACTGAGAAACAAAACTGGGTATTTAACTTACTGTCACAGGACTGAAATGTACAAAAGCAATAGTTCAGGCCAGTTTGATCCAGGTGCTCACAATCTGTCATTTAAAATCTGCCTCTCAGGGCGCCTGGGTGGCTCAGTGGGTTAATGCCTCTGCCTTCAGCTCAGGTCATGGTCCCGGGGTCCTGGGATCGAGCCCTGCATCAAGTCCCGCATCGGGCTCTCTGCTCAGCAGGGAGTCTCCTTCCTCCCCTCTCTCTCTGCCTACCTCTCTGCCTACTTGTAATCTCTGTCTGTCAAATAAATGAATAAAATCTTGAAAAAAAAAATTTGCCTCTCTCCAATTCTATGCTCTCACTAGGATAGTCTTAATATTTGATGGTAGAACTTGGCTAAGCCGGCTGCTTTCCTCTTTTTAACATACAAAGGCAGAAGATTTCACTTTCCCTTCCGTCATTGGCCTATAAGCTTATCTACCCTCACCTACGAGCAGGAAAATCTTCAGACTCACTGCTTAAAAGATGGGCAACAAATGTATTGGGAGCATCACTAATTTGGATTCTCCAAGGCATTTTACTTATTTATACTTACTTAAAGTCCTGCTTTGTTCCAAAAATTATTTAGGGTGAAAAAGAAAGACTTGTTTCAATGGCAGTAAATGTCAAAGTGCTTCCAAAATGGAATTTCAAATACTTTTTTAAAAAAAGATTTTATTTATTTATTTATTTGACAGAGAGAGAGAGATCACAAGTAGGCAGAGAGGCAGGAAGAGAAAGGGAAGGAGAAGCAGACTCCCCGCTGAGCAGAGAGCCTGATGTGGGGCTGGATCCCAGGACTCTAAGATCATGACCTGAGACGAAGGCAGAGGCTTAACCCACTGAGTCACTCAGGCACCCCTCAAATACTTTTTTATAAGCTAAATAGATTTCTATAGATGGCCTGGCCCAATATCCAATCACCATTTTGAACATTTTCTTTAAGGGATATGCTTCCCAAGTGAAAGGTGATTTATAGATGGAATTTTTGGAGCACAGTCTGGTCAGACTTGCAGTGGACTGCCTTACTCTTTTTCATATCAATGACTAAGTGAAATCTACTTGGTAGTCTATGTTAGATTCTCTCATTATATTTGTACAAATGCTTGATTGAATAAGCACTTGGTCCCATTTCTTTCAAGGCAAATCCTTAGTCTGGATGATTCATATTGCTTAGTTTTCTAGCTAGCCTGCTACTTCAGTACTGAAATTTTGAACATGTGCTCATTTCTGCCAAAGTCTAAATGCTTTCTTCCCCCAGAATATAAAATACATGAAATATGTATTGTCCAAATACCCCTAGGCCTCATTAGCCTGTGGAAATAATGAATTTACATTAGAATTTATGCTCAACTCCTGCTGGGACATTGTCCTCCCTGCCCAAGCAGGAAGTCAGCATCCCAGAAAATTCCCTTACCACTGCCACTCCACTACCCCTGAGAGTATTCTTGGGGGGCATTTTTCTTAGGGGGCGTTTTTATGTGGAATCATAAAATCCATGTCTACCAGAGAGCCATTCTCCCTCCAGATTTCCCTTTTTAGGACAGCGGGCTCTGGAACTGAACTATCTGGGTTCAAATCCTGGTGCCACTGTTTACAAGCTGTGTGATCTTGGGCAAGATGTTTAACTTTTCTGAACTTTAGCTTGTTATCTGGGAAATGAGGCTTGTTTCTTCTTTCTTTTTTTTTCATGGTATGTTAAGTTTAATTCAACTGGTTGCCAAATACTATGGATAGTACAAAATAAAACAAAATCAATTTTTCCATAACAAACTTTAAAAGTTATACACATATATTCCAAAATGTTATCACTGATTATCTCTAGGTTGTAGGAGTCTCGTATTTTTTTCTGCCCTTTGCTCTTTAGCATTTCTTAAACTTTTAACAATATTCCTTCTCACTTTTGTAGATATGTCAGTGCATGTGATTTCCTCAGTCCTACGATGTATTCTGCTTTTGTTTGTTTTCAGAAAATGATATGTAAAAACAATTTAGTAAAGCAAAATAACTTGATTATTCTTAGGACAAAACAAAAGTCAAAATGAATTTAGTAAATACTATTAAAAAACTTTTCAAACATTTTTAATTTTAAAAAACTACTTTCGATTGATTTAATATTTTATTTATTTTAAGCCAGCTAGCTCCAGGATATATAATATGCTGTTTTTACATTATTTTAAGACAACGAGAATGAATTGGACCCACATGAAATCTTTTTAATGGGTAACGAGCTACTATTGAAAATATTTGGAATCTGCTTTAATTTTTGGTCTTATCGATTCAGAGGGGGTAGTAGTGTAATGTCATGATTATAGGAGAAGGCTGGAGGGCAGTTTGCCTACTTAAAATCCTGGCTCTACCTGAATGGGAACTGTGCATCTTGAACAAGTTTCTTAACCTTTCTATACTTCAGTTTCCCCATCTGTAAAATGGGGATAATAGTAGTCCAGCTGTTATAGGACTGAGAATTAAAATAGTTAATATATATTAAGTGGTCACAGTGCTTGGCACGTAACAAACCCTCAATAACTCATGGCTTTATAATCTATTATGTCAAAAACCTTGGACAAAAAGAACCTCATTTTGATTCATTTACTTAAAAAATATCTTTGGAGGATCCAATTCCATACCAGGAACTGTGCTAGATTATGGACTAAAGCAATTAAGACAAAATTACTTCCTCGAGGAACTAATAGTCTTGTGTTTGAAAATTTTCATATAAGTACTTCCATTAAACATTTCATTTTAGAGAACAGCTATATAAATGAACCCAGCTTATGGAAGAGATGGCTATTTTTAAAAGGGAAAAGGTATCTCTTGTATAAATGTAGAATTAAAAAAATTATATGTAGTACTCTTTTTCTTTCTTACCCAAAATATCTGAATTTCAGGCAAGTATGACTATGTCAATGAATAGCTTTAATGGGATTCAAGTGTCTAGGAAGAGTTAATGCAGCTGCAGAGAAAACTCTATGCTTTTATCCTCCTAGAAGTCCCAAATAATTTAAAAATTAGCCTTCTGAAGATAAACTAAAATAATTTCCATTTTAAATGCAACATTGTATAATTAGCATTTTTCCATTTAGTCAGTGTTTCTGTTCTTCAAAGAATAGTTAGAGTTACTTAAACTTGAGTGATACAGCTAAGCTTAAATTGCTAGCAACTATACGTTTCTATCTTTTCCAGGAAATACATATTATTTTCTAGAAATTCAACATAATCAATAAGATTCTTAAAATGACACAAATTGGAAAATAATTTAGCATTCCAATTATTATTGAAAGTTTATGAGAAAGGCTGATAGTCAGTCTCTTGGGGTAAATGGAAGTAAAGTGACAGCAGAGGGTACATACGTTGAGCTGTGAAGCGAAACTGACCTTGTGCCAATCTCTCAACCTTCCCTTCTTAACAGATGAATGTCATTTGCTGTGTCAGTGGTTTGAAGTCAATAACCATTGATACTCTCCTTTGGGAACTCTTGTGCTTACAAAGGCAATATTTTAGAATGAGGACACAGTCTGCTGATGAGTAAGTAAGTATCTCTAATGATGGTAGGAAGAAATGTTACTTTGAAGCTCTGAAATTCAAAAGAATTATTGCTCCTCTGTTCTTTTTAGTAGTTATTGAACAATAATGGTGCATAATTCTGAACTACATTCAAGCAGGGGGAAAAAAGGTTGTATCTAATAAGAACTTTAAAAAGTTTGTGTTCTGTAATACATCATTCTTGTCCTCTTTGGAGAGCAATTTCAAAATGCTTACCTGACAAGAAACTTGGTAGAACAACACCTTTTCAAATGAACCTGTTCATTTATGTCTAGGTCAGAAAGATATGCAGAAGGTTAGTTTTCATCCCAAATATATTCTCAGCTACGAAATCTGTTTTACCATTCCATCGTATCTTGCCTTTGGAGCCCTTACTCTAGTATTTTGTTACTTGCCTTGCCTGGGCAAATTTTGAACCCTGACCTTGTAGGCAGCTAAAATCCACTGTCAATTGTGGCTCACAAGGTTTAGCCTTTTTAGAACCATTTCTTTATTTCGTTGTCCTCACATCTTTCTGGATGCCATATAGTACTTAAGACAAACTGCGGAGGATTTGGATAGCCCCTCAGTCTTTGTCATTGAGGCCTTAGAGTGTCATCAGGCTTTGGTGTCAAACACAACTGAACTGGACAATTCATTTTACCTAATTCCACAAGGTAATTTGGCTTTTTTCATGAAGGTGTGAATCCTGGTTCCAAGTAGGAGCTATTCATGATCCTGGTAACCTCCAGTTGGGCTGCAGGAACCTGGAGATGTGGCCCATTGGATATGAGCTTGTCTGCTTTCGGACCCACTTTACCTGTGGTTTATTTGTGGAGCTGGAACTGCACATAAAATGTGCGGATAACAGTTCTCCCTGCCCCTAAAAGTGCATTTTTGTAATACAGGTTAGAGTTAGCATTTAGGAAGTTCACCCTTATTCTCTTCTCTCCCCCCTCAAAGCCTCCGGAAACATGTGAAATGAACAAAAGTGTGATTAGATGAGACAGCTACAATATGCTCTGTAGCACCCTGTCAAAACATTTGTCACACCATATTGTGACTTATCTTTTTATATGTCTGTCTCCCCACCACCCCCCCTGCCCCGCCCGCCGCTGACTGTGACCTTTTTCAAACAGGGATTGTGTGTTACTGCTCTTTCATCAATGCCTGGCCCAAGTCCTGTTGTAGAGCAAACATTTAATGTTCAATAAATGAGCAAACAAACAAATAACATAAATGAATGAATGAGTAAATTTTTGAGTAGATCACTTTGCAAATTATTTTGTTATTGAGTACTGCTGAGATGTCTCCTAAATCCAATTAGGACACATGATGCTTCTCAACCTAATCAACAATGAATGAGCAATAAATGTAGGACATATAAGGATGTGGAAAGAAACAGTTACTTGAACCCAGAAGCCTCTGTTTCAAACCTGTCTGGGTAGATGATCAGCATCATTCAGATCTCTGTGTATTTCAATTCAGAGTGTTTATAAACACACTAATTTTTACAAGAGGCTTGCATTATTTCAAATCAAATGGATCCAGCAAATTTCTCTTTAACAGAGAAATTTCACTTAAGTTCACATACACACCAGCATTGATAATAACTAGAAACAAATTCCCAATGACTATGTGTAGATACTCTTGTTTCATTCATCGTAACCTTAGTCATCTCAGTGACTTTCCACTTTCTTAAGTAAAAATGACTAGAAAATAGAACTTGATTTGATTGGTTTGGTTGGTTCAGTGATTAATTTACGCATGTGTTTATGAGGCTCTGTAAGAGACTTGTTCCAGATCAAAACAAAATTTGACTATTCAGAGAAATTGTGTTTTTGAAAAAAATCTATCTCCTTTTGAGTGTTATAATGAACACATAGACATAAATATATATACTATATATAGTTATATGTGTCTATATATAGACATAAATATTTATATGTGTCTATATATAGACATAAATATATATATTTTATACTATATATATATATGTATATATAATCTGCTATATGTATTCAGACTTCAAAGATTCCAAATCTTGAATTAGGCTATATGAATAATACACTCTTAATAAAATGCCAACATTTTGAGACATCTGACAAAATGATATTAAATTTAAGTAGGAGGCATAAATATGTCATCCGGTTCTTAAATCCAGTGGAACTTACATTATACTTGGGAGAGACACATATGTAAGTAAATGTATAAATAAAATATATGTTTAATTTTTAGACAGTGAAAAATGCTCCAGAGAATAGCACAATAGGTGGGTATGGGGCACTATCTGTGGGGCTTCAGCTTTAAATAAGGCCTACAGAGCATACCAATGAGGTAAGTATTATTACTTCGATTTTATAGGAGACAAATTTTACACTTCCAAGATATGCGAATGCTATCTGAAAATCAGTAATGGTCCAAAAAGAGTTTGTTTTGGGTATTTGAGTTACTTAAATCAAAGCTACAATATAACCACCTAAAATCAATCCAAGAAAATACAACAGATGTTTTGATAACAATCCATGGAATTTCTGTGTTTAAATAACTCATTGGTTAAAAATCGAAACCTTGATTCTGTCGTGTTTATAAAATAATGAAAATGAAAGCAATAAGCTTCGGAACCTATGGGGTGTATCCACAGTTATATACAGCACAATTCCCATAGTATTAAACTCTTACATAAACAGTAAACTCTTAAACAGTAAACATAAGCTCTTACATAAACAGTAAGTAAATTAATTATTCAAATCAAGTTTCTTGAAAAGATCAACAAGTAAGAACTAAGGAAAGCAGAAGGAATGATTTGACACAACAAAAGCAGAAGTTTACACATAATGAAACAAAACCTATAAATAAATCCAAAGCCTGGTTCTTAAAACAGAGAAAACAGATTAAAATTGAAATGAAACTGAGGAGATAAACAACTGCACATAAAGCAGAAATCAAATTGGTTAAAAGTGAGCATCTTACAATATTCTGTAATTCCATTTGAAAACCTAGATAAAATATAAATGAAAGATTAAAACGAAAGTTTTTCCGATAAAAGAACTAATAAGTTATCAGAATTTACTCAAAAAGATATGGAAAAACTAAATGACTCAACATTTCAAGGTGAAAATTGGGAAGTGTTTGTTATCCCCTACAAATATCATGATGGAAGATTGTACAGATGAAGTCTTTCAAATACTTTGGAACTTTGAAAGAAATAATTCTTAGTCTGTCAAATAAATTTATATCATATAAAAAAGGAAAGTTTAAACTGATATCAAAATCTGATTAATGGTAACAGACAGGGAAAAACAAAGACAGACTATTTTAACCCATGAAAGCAAAAATGCAATAAAAATTATTGGCAAGCTGTATGAAAGATGCCTTCATATTTGGAAAACTGGACTATAATTTACATATTAAAAGTGGAGGAAAATGGTATGATCAATTTAATAGATACAGTTGTTTTTGAGCAATATTTATTTTTCAAGATAAAACTTTAAAAACTCTTGGGGCACCTGGGTAGCTCCATTAGTTAAGCATCTGACTCTTGATTTTAGCTCAGGTCATGATCTCAGGGTTGTGTAACTGGGCCTTGTGTTGGGCTCCGCGCTTGGCACGGAGCCTGCTTAAGATTCTCTCTCTTCCTCTCTGCCTGCCCCCTCCCCCATGCTCATGCTTGCTCCTCTTCTTCAAAAAACAAAATAAAACACTTTAAAAACTCTTAAAATGGAAATGAAACTTCCTTAGCATGAGGTAAATACATGTCTTAATTAAAGAGCAAATATCTGACCTAATACTGAAACACTAAGATATTTCTGTTATGGTGGGAAGAAACATGAAGATGCTCTTTTACATTGTTATCATTTATTATTTTTCTGGAAGTACAGCCAGTAAAATTAGGAAAAAACAAAATTAAACTTACGGATATTGGAAAGTATGGGCCAAATTTTTACTTTGCAAATGTTAGGAATATACCCTAAAAGAATAAACTAAAAACTATTATAAAAACAATTTAGTAAAATAACAGATTAAAAATAAACAACCAAAGTTTCCTATACACAAAAGCTATCAATTTAGAAAGAAACACAGCTTCAATGTATTCTATATAACAAGTAGCACAAGAAAAGTAGTATTACGAAGTTGTATTACAAGAAGATAGATACCCCTGAGTATTATGCTGAGGGAAATAAGTCAATCAGAGAAAGACAATATCATATGATCTCTCTGATGTGAGGAATTTGAGAGGCAGGGCGGAGGCTTTGGGGGATAGGGAAGGAAAAAATGAAACAAGATGGGATCAGGAGAAAGACATACCATAAGAGATTCAATCTCACAAAACAAACTGAGAGTTGTTGGGGGGTGGGAGGGGTAGGGAGGATGGTTGGGTTATGGGTATTGGGGAGGGTCTGTGCTATGGTGAGTGCTGTGAAATGTGTAAGACTGATGATTCACAGACCTGTACCCCTGGGGCAAATAATATATTATATGATAATTTAAAAAATTAAAAAAAGAAGATACCCCCGAAATGAAAAACTACACCTACACAGTAAATCAACATGAAAATGAGGCATAGAACTTCTTACATTGAGATACATATCCCTGTTATGTTAATGAATTTCAAGAATGAAGTAATAATTATTCAGGTCTCAGAAAATGCTAGTCACCTCCAAAGAGAGGGAAAATCAGACAGACCTCAGCCTTCTACAGAGCAACATCCCATGCTCAACTAACTGTAAAGGAGAATTGTCTACACTGTGCTGTCCAATAGGATCACCGTTAACTACATATGGCTTTTGAGCACTTGAAGTGTGGTTAGTTCAAACTGAGATGTGCTATAACTGTAAAATACAGGCTAGATTTTGAAGACTTACTATAAAAAAATGTTTATATCATTTACCAAATTTTATATCGATTATGTGTTGAAACATACTGAGTTAAAATACATCATTAACATTAAAAATGAAAAATTAGTGGAATAAAACACTTAACATACAATGTCTGGGAGTAGTAATCAGTGTGTAGAATTTATGTTTAAAAAAAACGTAAGGGGACCTGGGGTGGTTCAGTTGGTTAAGTGTTCAACTCTTGATTTCGGCTCAGTTCATGATCTCAGGGTCGTGAGATCCAGCCCCACATCAGCTCCACACTGGGGCATGGAGCCTGCTTAAGATTCTCTCTCTTTCTCTCCCTCTGCCCCTCTCCTCCTGCCATCCCCAGGCTCTCTCTCTCTCAGAAAAAAAACAAAAACAAAAAAAAAACTTTAAATCTTTTCTAAGGATAGTAAAGAAGTATTAAATAAAGAGAAAGACATTCTTTGGATAAGAATTATCTATGGTATAAAAATGTCTATTTTTCTCAAATCTGTACTTTTAACATACTTCTTTCAAAATAACAGGAAGATTGCTTTTAAAAAATTCACAATATACTAAATTTCATTTGGAAACATAAATAGTAAGATTAAAATTAAAATTTGTAAATAAGAATAACGTGGGAAAAAAGACCCTTCCCAATATTATACATGAATATACATATTATAAATCTAAAGAAATGGAGTTTGTTACTGATATAAGAACAGACTGAAAAGTGTGGAAGTAGAAGTGAAAATATATGAACATTTCATATATGATAAAGGTAGAAATTCAAATAAATGACAGAGAGAATGGATTAGGTAATAAGTGATGTTTAATATAGTGGTTTGACATTTGGAGAACTAGTGAGATCTCTATCCTACTTCTTACACTAACATGAATTGCAGATGAATCAAACAGTATCATATAAAATCATAAAAGCAAATGGAGTAAAACATTAGAATATTGCTGTATGAAGACCTTCTAAGCATGATGCAAAATTTGGAAGTCATGAAGAGACTGATCAATTTAAGAGCATAAAGATTCAATCATTCAGGCAACACCAAAAAGCTAAAGTCATAACATGAATGACAACCATGGGGAAAAGTAATTGGAAAAGCATATAAGAACAGGCTAATTTTATTTTTAGAAAATAATTCATAAATTAATAAGAAAAAATAGTTCAACCCTATAGAAATATGAACATAGAGATAGTTTACTAGGATGCCTGTCTCAACACATTTGTAACAACCACTCACATAAAAAGTGAGTTGTAACAACCACTCACATAAAAATCTGGAAACCATCTAAATATCTTTCTGTTATGATTGACACAATTAGTAGAATGTACAATATAAATTTTTTTAGATTTTTATTTATTTTTTAAATTTCTTTTCAGTGTTCCAGAATTCACTGTTTATGCACCACATCCAGTGCTCCATGCAATATGTGCCTCCATAATACCCACCACTAGACTCACCCAACCCACCACCCCCTGCCGCTCCAAAACCCTTAGATTGTTTTTCAGAGTCCACAGTCTCTCATGGTACAATATAATTTTTATTAAAAATGAGGTAGATTTTTTCACAAATATGGAAAAGTATCCAAATCACAATATCCTGTGAATAAGTAGCCTAACAGTATAGAGAGACTTATATTATTTGTAAAAAAGCAGGGAATTTCTAATAGAATATCCTTACTCTCATTGTTTGTAATAATGTTCACTTAATGCAAAGCATAATGGGTCTATTCTATGTTAGTAGCTGATTATTTCAAAACTCATAAAATTAAGTAGAGTTTAAAGGGAAAAAGAAAAAGGAATATAAAGAGTGTAATACCCATAATTAAATGCATTATGTTGCTTTCCTAGGAAACTGATTTTGTTTTAGTTTTTAAGAGTGTTGTGTGAATTTAACATATTGTTTTGAAAATAAGTATTTTAAAATATTAAATTCATTGTGTAACTTTATAGGTGATCCACATGACACATGTGAAAGCTAAAGTATTCAGTTTATTATTTTAGTGAAATAGTATATGATTCCAATGACATATTCTAAAGATAAGTTTAAAGAAGCTCCTTTAATTGAAAAACAGTAGCATTTTACAACTTACTGTGGATATTTTTTAGCTTCATGATAAATTTTCTATAGCTGTTCTTCTTTCAGAATAAAAGAATAATTATCTTAAATCTCTCCATAATAGTATCTATTTCATTTTAAAGAAAAGAATTATATAGTATACTTTTTGAATTTCTGAAATTTTAATTTAATACACCTCTGTTTTCAAAGTTTTAAAAAGATACAAATAATTTTCACTTCTTTTTTTGAAGGAATATTATTTTAAAAATACTCTGTCTTCAAATATAAACCAAATATAAACCAGAGAAAATTCATTTGGCCATGGAATTATTAATAAGCTACTAAGGACTTGAAAAATAATTCAGCACTGAGCTAAATTTTATCTTTATCTTTCAAATCAATTAGCATATAGCCACAGTGGAATAGGCAAATAGGAGGTTTTGCAAAAGAAATTATCGGGGTAATTCTGTTAGTAGCAGCAAGGCCCTCGGGTAGTTTCAACCATTTTAAGTGTCTTCTACTTTTTTATAAGTTATTTGGAGTTGGTTTCTTGTAACCTATCCTTCCATTTCCTAGATAAGGAAATGGGAAGTTGTCATCACTCTGAGGTGATCATTTCTAGGGCTCTTGCTGGGAATCTGCCTCTCTTCCAACTGTGTTTGGCTTCAGATTAGCATGGCTGCCTCCAAGTTGAATCTATTATCACAACTCTTTACCTACATTACAAAAATCTTGGAAATTGAAGGTTAATGTGTTGAACTTGAGGAAAAAAAATTAATAAAACGAATTGAATATAGTTATCTGAGAGAAAAAAAAAAAACCTTTTTTTTCTTTTTTTACTGTGAGTGATCCTGTATAACCAACTTTTCCAAAGAACATGTATCTGTCTCCAGATGTTCAAGCAAATCCTTAAAATGTTTTTTTAAATCTTCCCTAGAGTTAATTAATATTCTAATAAGGATGGTGAATAACCCAGAGGAAGATATATCCCAAACTTATTTGACTAGGAAACTAATTTTTCCCTCTATAGAACATCTGTTTAGTAGGACACAATTTGAGTAACACTGATGAAAGCATACTTTCAGACATTAAAAAAAAGAATAATTACCTTAATAATTTGACTTCCAGAAAAATCTCCTCTTATATTTGAATAAATTTATACTTTAGAAAATTAATCTATAATATCACATTTTATTGGTATGGGAATAGCACATATTATGACATTAGCTAGAAGTTTCATAACTAACTGCTAGACTTTTACCTCAGAAGTGATTCTGTCAAGGACTCTGTTGGCCAACTTGCTGCTATGCGTTTGTTTGAATAGAGATTTGCCAGTCACCAAAGCTGCTGTGCACAGTGGTGGAACCTCATTCATGTTCTGTAGGCTCTGCCCCAAAGGACAACCATGGAGGCAGTTCGGATGTAAAGGCTGGCTGTAGAAGCCATGTGATTGGTACCCCTGCAGGCAATGACTGTTTTGGCTATACAATGAGCAGATGAAAAAAAAAAAGAAGGCATTTTTATGTGGACACCTTTAAGTGTTATTCACTCTCAGAAGGTTCAATATGAGTACAAGGTAATAGCTGTAATAAACTTAAAGGCTCAAGTTCTTTTGTCATTGTTCCAGGTATGGTGAGGAAACTTAAATTGTTATTGTTCTTCTGATCTGAAGTTTTCCCCTAAATAGTTCATTTATTCATGCTTACTTGAGGGAAATTTAAAAATTCTTTTGTACTCCTTCCTTTCATGTATTCCAGTCAAATTAAAATTGTGAGGACGTGAAGGCAGTTGGGTTACTCTGTTATGTCATTTGGCAGCTTCCTTTTCAGCTTTTCTATAAACCTGTTAAATTTCGTGTCCAAATGAGAGTTTTCTACCTGTATTTTATTCTTCTACCCAACAGGTCCATTTCATTGTGTTGTCTTCACAGTATCTGTGACCTTCCACTCTCAATATATATCTACAGAAAACTTCTCTTTACTGCATCTTATAGGAAGCAAATGGAAGATTGGTTCCTGCTTGTAAAATTGCTTAGATTCGAAAGAAACACCTTTGATTTGAAAAGGAATGGAATTCCCATTATGATGGAAAGAAGAAGAAGGGATTTAAATGATCTAAAGTCGCTCTGTAAATTGAGGTGGTGATTGCCTGTGACCAATTTCAGGGATCTCAGAACAATAAAACATTGTATCCGTAAAAATTCTATTTTACTGAGTGGAGTCTCATCTGTTTGTTTTAAGCTCTTTGATCAGTACTAAAATGTGATAGGCCTTCAGATTCTCAGTTAGATATGTCAACATTTATATTGAGAATTTCAGGTGGGTTAACCTAGGAGGACTTGAGCAGGGCAAGAAACAGAGAGACTGTGGGAGGATTTGGGATAGCTGATGTGGTGAGCAGAGGAGAGGGACATGGAAGACAGACAATTCTGCTCTCCCAAGTGCCAGTTTTGAATATCTCACTAAATATCCTGAAAAGGAAATCCTGGCCAGTAGTGTTAATGTGGGTACAATGAAGACCAGATGGCTCACACTTTGTCAATTTTTAGTCAGTAATGTGATATGTTTTTAAAATTTGCGGGTAGGGTATGAGATAGGAAAGCATCTTTGCTACATACTGCTCCAAATCTGTCACAGATCCTGTGCATATTTTTACATGAAGCTGGTCTGAAAGTTTGAACCATGGTCTTCCTGAGTTTTCTAGGATTGGGTTTTGGATTCTTTGGTGCCAGAATCTCTTCACTCATCCAGAAGGTCTTCCCTGGCTGCTGCTGTAATGTCTATATCCTTTGTCACTGAACTTCAGGGTTGTGTGCTTCAGGAGGGAACTAGGTTGATAAAAAGAGTCTGGAGGTAATGGAAATCTGAGGCCCGTGAACCTGTGAGACTTATTTCTTTGGAGTGGGTAGAGTGGAAGGGATTCTTAAGTCCAAACCCTAGAAATCTGAGGTATGGTGGTGTCTGCAGCTGTTTTTGGCCTTCATCAAAGACATGGCATGCTACATACCACCTGAGTCTTTCTGGGAGGCGGTCAGTGGAAACCCGTGCTGTTCTTTACCAAGCTTGTACTTTTTTTTTTCCATTTTGTTTATTTTTTCAGCGTAACAGTATTCATTCTTTTTGCACAACACCCAGTGCTCCATGCAAAACATGCCCTCCCCATTACCCACCACCTGTTCCCCCAACCTCCCACCCCTGACCCTTCAAAACCCTCAGGTTGTTTTTCAGAGTCCATAGTCTCTTATGGTTCGCCTCCCCTTCCAAATTTTTTTTTTTTAATAAACATATAATGTATTTTTATCCCCAGGGGTACAGGTCTGTGAATCACCAGGTTTACACACTTCACAGCACTCACAATAGCACTTACCCTCCCCAATGTCCATAGCCCCCTCCCCCTCTCCCAATCCCACCTCCCCCCAGCAACCCCCAGTTTGTTTTGTGAGATTAAGAGTCATTTATGGTTTGTCTCCCTCCCAATCCCATCTTGTTTCATTTATTCTTCTCCTATCCCCCTACCCCCCCATGTTGCTTCTCCATGTCCTCATATCAGGGAGATCATATGATAGTTGTCTTTCTCCGATTGACTTATTTCACTAAGCATGATACGCTCTAGTTCCATCCATGTCGTTGCAAATGGCATGTTTCATTTCTTTTGATGGCTGCATAGTATTCCATTGTGTATATATACCACATCTTCTTGATCCATTCATCTGTTGATGGACATCTAGGTTCTTTCCCTAGTTTGGCTATTGTAGACATTGCTGCTATAAACATTTGGGTACACGTGCCCCTTCGGATAACTATGTTTGTATCTTCAGGGTAAATACCCAGTAGTGCAATTGCTGGGTCATAGGGTAGTTCTATTTTCAACATTTTGAGGAACCTCCATGCTATTTTCCAGAGTGGTTGCACCAGCTTGCATTCCTACCAACAGTGGAGGAGGGTTCCCCTTTCTCCACATCCTCTCCAGCATCTGTCATTTCCTGACTTGTTAATTTTAGCCATTCTGACTGGTGTGAGGTGATATCTCATTGTGGTTTTGATTTGTATTTCCCTGATGCCGAGTGACGTGGAGCACTTTTTCATGTGTCTGTTGGCCATCTGGATGTCTTCTTTGCAGAAATGTCTGTTCATGTCCTCTGCCCATTTCTTGATTGGATTGTTTGTTCTTTGGGTGTTGAGTTTGCTAAGTTCCTTATAGATTTTGGATACTAGCCCTTTATCTGATATGTCGTTTGCAAATATCTTCTCCCATTCTGTCAGTTGTCTTTTGGTTTTGTGAACTGTTTCCTTTGCTGTGCAAAAGCTTTTGATCTTGATGAAATCCCAATAGTTCATTTTTGCCCTTGCTTCCCTTGCCTTTGCCGTTGTTCCTAGGAAGATGTTGCTATGGCTGAGGTCGAAGAGGTTGCTGCCTGCATTCTCCTCAAGGATTTGGATGGATTCCTTTCTCACATTGAGGTCCTTCATCCATTTGGAGTCTATTTTCGTGTGTGGTGTAAGGAAGTGGTCCAATTTCATTTTTCTGCATGTGGCTGTCCAATTTTCCCAGCACCATTTATTGAAGAGGCTGTCTTTTTTCCATTGGACATTCTTTCCTGCTTTGTCGAAGATTAGTTGACCATAGAGTTGAGGGTCGATTTCTGGGCTCTCTATTCTGTTCCACTGATCTATGTGTCTGTTTTTGTGCCAGTACCATGCTGTCTTGATGATGACAGCTTTGTAATAGAGCTTGAAGTCCGGAATTGTGATGCGACCAACTCTGGCTTTCTTTTTCAATATTCCTTTGGCTATTCGAGGTCTTTTCTGGTTCCATATAAATTTGAGGATTATTTGTTCCATTTCTTTGAAAAAAATGGATGGTATTTTGATAGGGATTGCATTAAATGTGTAGATTGCTTTAGGTAGCATAGACATTTTCACAATATTTATTCTTCTAATCCGGGAGCATGGAACATTTTTCCATTTTTTTGTGTCTTCCTCAATTTCTTTCATGAGTACTTTATAATTTTCTGTGTATAGATTCTTAGTCTCTTTGGTTAGGTTTATTCCTAGGTATCTTATAGTTTTGGGTACAATTGTAAATGGGATTGACTCCTTAATTTCTCTTTCTTCAGTCTTGTTGTTGGTGTACAGAAATGCAACTGATTTCTGTGCATTGATTTTATATCCTGACACTTTACTGAATTCCTGTACAAGTTCTAGCAGTTTTGGAGTGGAGTCTTTTGGGTTTTCCACATATAGTATCATATCATCTGCGAAGAGTGATAGTTTGACTTCTTCTTTACCGATTTGGATGCCTTTAATTTCTTTTTGTTGTCTGATTGCTGAGGCTAGGACTTCTAGTACTATGTTGAATAGCAGTGGTGATAATGGACATCCCTGCCGTGTTCCTGACCTTAACGGAAAAGCTTTCAGTTTTTCTCCATTGAGAATGATATTTGCGGTGGGTTTTTCATAGATGGCTTTGATAATATTGAGCTATGCGCCCTCTATCCCCACACTTTGAAGAGTTTTGATCAGGAAGGTATGCTGTACTTTGTCAAATGCTTTTTCAGCATCTATTGAGAGTATCATATGGTTCTTGTTCTTTCTTTTATTAATGTGTTCTATCACATTGATTGATTTGCGGATGTTGAACCAACCCTGCAGCCCTGGAATAAATCCCACTTGATCGTGGTGAATAATCCTTTTAATGTACTGTTGAATCCTATTGGCTAGTATTTTGGCGAGAATTTTTGCGTCTGTGTTCATCAAGGATATTGGTCTGTACTTCACTTTTCTGGTGGGATCCTTGTCTGGTTTTGGGATCAAGGTGATGCTGGCCTCATAAAATGAGTTTGGAAGTTTTCCTTCCATTTCTATTTTTTGGAACAGTTTCAGGAGAATAGGAATTAGTTCTTCTTTAAATGTTTGGTAGAATTCCCCTGGGAAGCCATCTGGCCCTGGGCTTTTGTTTGTTTGGAGATTTTTGATGACTGTTTCAATCTCCTTACTGGTTATGGGCCTGTTCAGGTTTTCTATTTCTTCCTGATTCAGTTGTGGTAGTTTATATGTCTCTAGGAATGCATCCATTTCTTCCAGATTGTCCAATTTGTTGGCGTAGAGTTGCTCATAGTATGTTCTTATAATTGTCTGTATTTCTTTGGTGTTAGTTGTGATCTCTCCTCTTTCATTCATGATTTTATTTATTTGGGTCCTTTCTCTTTTCTTTTTGATGAGTCTGGCCAGGGGTTTATCAATCTTATTGATTCTTTCAAAGAACCAGCTCCTAGTTTCATTGATTTTTTTCTATTGTTTTTTTGGTTTCTATTTCATTGATTTCTGCTCTGATCTTTATGATTTCTCTTCTCCTGCTGGGTTTAGGGTTTCTTTCTTTTTCTTTCTCCAGCTCCTTTATGTGTAGGGTTAGGTTGTGTACTTGAGACCTTTCTTGTTTCTTGAGAAAGGCTTGTACTGCTATATATTTTCCTCTCAGGACTGCCTTTGCTGTGTCCCACAGATTTTGAACTGTTGTGTTTTCATTATCATTTGTTTCCATGAATTTTTTCAATTCTTCTTTAATTTCCTGGTTAACCCATTCATTCTTTAGAAGGATGCTGTTTAGTCTCCATGTATTTGGGTTCTTTCCAGCTTTCCTCTTGTGATTGAGTTCTAGCTTCAGAGCATTGTGGTCTGAAAATATGCAGGGAATAATCCTAATCTTTTGATACCGGTTGAGACCTGATTTGTGACCCAGGATGTGATCTATTCTGGAGAAGGTTCCATGTGCACTAGAGAAGAATGTGTATTCTGTTGCTTTGGGATGAAATGTTCTGAATATATCTGTGATGTCCATCTGGTCCAGTGTGTCATTTAAGGCCTTTATTTCCTTGTTGATCTTTGGCTTGGATGATCTGCCCATTCAGTGAGGGGAGTGTTCAAGTCCCCTACTATTATTGTATTATTATTGTGTGCTTCTTTGATTTTGTTATTAATTGGTTTATATAGTTGGCTGCTCCCACGTTAGGGGCATAGATATTTAAAATTGTTAGATCTTCTTGTTGGACAGACCCTTTGAGTAGGATATAGTGTCCTTCCTCATCTCTTATTATAGTCTTTGGCTTAAAATCTAATTGATCTGATATAAGGATTGCCACCCCAGCTTTCTTCTGATGCCCATTAGCATGGTAAATTGTTTTCCACCCCCTCACTTTAAATCTGGAGGTGTCTTCGCGTCTAAAATGAGTTTCTTGTAGGCAACATACTGATGGGTTTTGTTTTTTTATCCATTCTGATACCCTGTGTCTTTTGATTGGGGCATTTAGCCCATTAACATTCAGGGTAACTATTGAGAGATATGAATTTAGTGCCACTGTATTGCCTGTAAGGTGACTGTTACTGTATATTGTCTCTGTACCTTTCTGATCTACTACTTTTAGGCTCTCTCTTTGCTTAGAGGACCCCTTTCAATATTTCCTGTAGAGCTGGTTTGGTGTTTGCAAATTCTTTCAGTTTTTGTTTGTCCTGGAAGATTTTTATCTCTCCTTCTGTTTTCAATGATAGCCTTGCTGGATAGAGTATTCTTGGCTGCATGTTTTTCTCATTGAGTGCTCTGAATATATCATGCCAGCTCTTTCTGGCTTGCCAGGTCTCTGTGGATAAGTCTGCCGCCAATCTAATATTTTTACCATTGTATGTTACAGACTTCTTTTCTCGGGCTGCTTTCAGGATTTTCTCTTTGTCACTAAGACTTGTAAATTTTACTATTAGGTGACGGGGTGTGGACCTATTCTTGTTGACTTTGAGGGGGGTTCTCTGCATCTCCTGGAATTTGATGCTTGTTCCCTTTGCCATATTAGGGAAATTCTCTCCAATGATTCTCTCCAATAGACCTTCTGCTCCCCTCTCTGTTTCTTCTTCTTCTGGAATCCCAATTATTCTAATGTTGTTTCGTCTCATGGTGTCACTTATCTCTCGAATTCTCCCCCATGGTCCAGTAGCTGTTTGTCCCTCTTTTGCTCGGCTTCCTTATTCTCTGTCATTTGGTCTTCTATATCACTAATTCTTTCTTCTGCCTCATTTATCCTAGCAGTGAGAGCCTCCATTTTTGATTGCACCTCATTAATAGCTTTTTTGATTTCAACTTGGTTAGATTTTAGTTCTTTAATTTCTCCAGAAAGGTCTTTAATATCTCCAGAGAGGGTTTCTCTAATATCTTCCATGCCTTTTTCGAGCCTGGCTAGGATGTTCAGAATCGTCATTCTGAACTCTTTTTTTTTTTTCCCATTTTATTTATTTTTTCAGCGTAACAGTATTCATTCTTTTTGCACAACACCCAGTGCTCCATGCAAAACGTGCCCTCCCCATTACCCACCACCTGTTCCCCCAACCTCCCACCCCTGACCCTTCAAAACCCTCAGGTTGCCCCAACCTCCCACCCCTGACCCTTCAAAACCCTCAGGTTGTTTTTCAGAGTCCATAGTCTCTTATGGTTCGCCTCCCCTCCCCAATGTCCATAGCCCGCTCCCCCTCTCCCAATCCCACCTCCCCCCAGCAACCCCCAGTCTGTTTTGTGAGATTAGGAGTCATTTATGGTTTGTCTCCCTCCCAATCCCATCTTGTTTCATTTATTCTTCTCCTATCCCCCTGCCCCCCCATGTTGCTTCTCCATGTCCTCATATCAGGGAGATCATATGATAGTTGTCTTTCTCTGATTGACTTATTTCACTAAGCATGATACGCTCTAGTTCCATCCACCTCGTCGCAAATGGCAAGATTTCATTTCTTTTGATGGCTGCATAGTATTCCATTGTGTATATATACCACATCTTCTTTATCCATTCATCTGTTGATGGACATCTAGGTTCTTTCCATAGTCTGGCTATTGTAGACATTGCTGCTATAAATATTCGGGTACACGTGCCCCTTCGGATCACTTGAACTTTTGATCTGACATATTACCAATGTCTGTGTTGATTAGGTCCCTAGCCTTCGGTACTGTCTCTTGTTCTTTTGTTTGTGTTGATTTTTTCCGCCTTGTCATTTTGTCCAGATAAGAGGATATGAAGGAGCAAATAAACTACTAAAAGGGTGGCAAAGACCCCAGAAAAATGCGCTGTAACCAAATCAGAAGAGACCCCTAATTGTAGGGGGGAGAAAGGGGATAAAAACAGGTTCTGGAAAAAAAAAGAAAAAAAAAAAGGAAAAAAAAGAAAAAAATTTAAAAAATAAAACAAATAAAAAAATATAAAAAAGAAAGAAAAAAAAATATATATTTAGATGAACTAGTCAAAAAACGTTAAAAAAGAAAAGGGTAAAAGTTTTAAAAAATTTAGCAGAAGAAGAAAAAAGAAAAAAGAAAAAATAATTGAAAAAAGAAAAAAAAAATTGAGGTAGCTGCAAGACTAAAGAATCATGGGGAGAAAGCCATGAGTTCCGTGCTTTGCTTTCTCCTCCTCTGGAATTGCTCTGCTGTCTTAGGAATTGAACCTGCTTTCTCCTTGATAGATGAACTTCGTCCTGGCTGGATAGTTTGTTGATCTTCTGGGGGAGGGGCCTGTTGTAGTGACTCTCAAGTGTCTTTGCCCGAGGCGGGATTGCACCGCCCTTACCGGCGGCCGGACTAAGTAATCGGCTCGGTTTCGCTTTTGGGAGCTTCTGTTCCCTGAACGCTTTCCGTAGAGTTCCGGAGGACGGGAATGAAAATGGCGGCCTCCCAGTCTCCGGCCCGGAGGAGCCGAGAGCCTGGGGCCCCACTCCTCAGTGCGCCCCCAGAGGACAGCACCCAATCACTCCCGTATCCCCAGCCTCCAGCCGCGCTCCGAGCTCACCCAGCCCGCGACCAGTTCAAGGTAACCCCGAGCTGAGAGTTCAGTCCTCGGCTCTGTCTCTGCAGCCGGCTTCTCCGTTCTAATACCTGCGAGCTCTCCGACACTCTGACACCCCCGATCCTTCTGTGACCCTGCGGGGCCTGGGGCCACGCTGACCCCACGTAGGCTTCACCCTGGTTTAGCCTCTGGAGCAATGTGCCTCAGTGGAACAGACTTTTAAAAGTCCTGATTTTGTGCTCTGTTGCTCCGCCACTTGCCGGGAGCCGGCCCCTCCCCCCGCGGTCTATCTTCCCATCGTTTTAGATTCACTTCTCCGCCAGTCCTACCTTTCAGAAAGTGGTTGATTTTCTGTTTCTAGAGTTGCTGTTCTTCTTCTCTTCGCTCTCCCGTTGGATTTGTAGGTGTTTGCAATGTTTAGATAAGCTATTGAGCTGATCTCCTGCTACCTGATGTAGTCTCAGGCTGCTACTTCTCCGCCATCTTGACTCCTCCTCCAAGCTTGTACTTTTAAGGTTGCATTACACAAATTAGGTTAGTAAGCTTTTCTAGCAGGACATTTGACTTTGTAAGACTCCACTCATAGTATCTTAGGGCAAGGAAACTTAGAAATCATCCAGTCACATTCATCTGGTTCATAGATGAAGAAACGGAGATTTAGAGAGGTAGACTGCCTTACCCAAGACTTCACAGCTGCACAGGAAGGCAAATCTTTCAGCACCAGCTCCTGCTTCTCCTCGCTGCATCACGCTGCCCTCGCTGTATCTTTGGACTCACTTAACCTCACCTGGAATGAAAAAGAACATGTTTCCCTTAAAACACTCTAAAACATCGAGGACTTGGAATACATTTTTAGTGCCACAAATCAAATTAAAATATACAAAACAATCACACTTAGATAAAGAAAGATCAACACTTGCTTGTTACAAGTGAAACATTCTCATAATTTACTTGGAATCTGAAAGAGTTATTTAAAATTTACCAAAGACTTAAAAAACTTACAGATCTCCAAAATGCGAATCATCTTGAAGAAACATAAGGTAAGAATTCAAACGAACGACATCTGCTTGCATTAGTCCCTGCTTACGCAGCGAGCTGCCTACCCACCTGTTCTGCTAATGAGCTTGTTCTTAATATACCCCCTCCCTGTTCCTTCTTAGCATGACGAAGTCTTATAAATTCAAGAAGTTATCATCTAGTAAAGTCCCGCTCAGCATGAAAAAAATAATTAACGAAACTCCACTGTCATGCACATTTCACAGATTATCTTCATTTTTCCTACCAGGAGTATGATCTTCATTGCTTTCAAATCATAAAGTGGTTTCTTAGCTTTTTGCATCTGACTCAGAAGTCATTCATTCATCTTAAACCAGCCCATCTTGCTCAACCCCTCTTTTCAGTATTCTACACTGAATGGCCTTGGGCCTTAAAGTATCCTGGGTGAGGATGTTTTGCATAAAGAGGAGGATAGATATAGCAGCATACTTTCAACAACATTTTAAGTTTATATTTTTCTAAAGTAATACTTCATGGTGCAGGTTGGATTCCCTGGGGAAAATATTCAGATTGAGATTTTATGCATGGGAAATTTATTGGGAGTGCTCTTGGGCCCATATCTGTGAGACTGTGAAGGAAATTAGGTTGGACTGAGGGAGAAATTGAACTGTCACAATGAAGGTCTGTGCTAAACCAGCAGGAAGATCTGGAGTGAAATGGCCCTATGGATTTAACCCACATGGAGCCAAAAAGAGCTAGCTAGGCCCTTATACTCTCACACTGACAAATATTTGCATGTGAGCTGCCTCTGGAAATTGGGGGTTGGGAGGAGTGACCTATGGAAAGGGGGCTCTCTGTAGCTTACATAGCCTTCTTCAGCCCAGGGTGGTTCCAAAAGATAAATTCAGATGAATGCCATCAGCGGCCAACACTCAGGAGGTGGGGGAATGAGAGACAAACTCAGTCCTGAAGGTTGATCTGGGCATGGTGCCATGGCACCTACCATTTCCACTGCTCAGACCCACAAACTTCATGTATTATACTCAGAGAGCAGCTCCTCCTGGATCTACTAGACTTTTCCTAGAAAAATTAGGAGAGTAAATGTTAGTGGGATGAGCTCTACCTCGAGATGAGCTCTAGATGAACTCTAGCTGCTTCTTCTGGTCTTAAGGCTACCACATAACATTTCTATCTTCTACGAATTATTCTAGATTCCACTTACTTTTGGCTAGCAACTCTTGATCTGGATGGCTCGCTTGCTGGGATGACTCAGATCCTAAAGTCAGTGGCTCAAGCCCTGGGTAACATGTTCTTCCTAGTCTGCAGCTGTGAACTTGCCCATCACAATCAAAATTATACCAGAGCACTGAGAGACACTGATAAAGGTTATCAGGGTGCCCACATGTTCTTCCATGCCTTTCTGGTGTACCAGGGACCTTACCTCTTTCTGATGATTACTCCAATCACTCTCGCCAAGATATAATAACTCCTTTCCTTGCCAACTGGTCTCTTCATTCAAGAAATGTAAAGTCAGGAGCAGCATCCATAGTTTAAAGTTCAATGGTACTTCTGCCATATCCCATGGTGGATGCACTCCTACCCGGGAATCAGAAGTTTTAAACCTGCAGAGTGTAGCATTAAGGGGAAGGGAAGCACACATTCCTCACCTGGGTCACTGAGAGTGAGGGTAAGCTCTTGAGTTCTGACCCTTTGATTGGACTCACATGTTCTACTCTTGGGACGTCAGCACCATGAAATAGTCATTAATTCAGGGTGTTATAGAACATTCTGGAGGAAGATCCCCTATCTTCCCAAGGTATTATTTATAAGCTGGTGCTTTAGCTGTTAGCATGTTGGACATTCGGCAGCAGCAGCAGCTAGATCAGCCTTAGTGAGTAGGAGCTTGTGCTATTGGGCCCACGCGTCACCCTCATCCTCGCTACTGGGGCTACTCAATTCGTGCGTCCTCTGTGCCAACACTAGGTGGTTGATGACAGAGTCCAGCTGATGTTACCTGGTCAAATGTTTCTATTTGGCTATTTAAGGCCTCTTCTGAGGCGGATGCTCTCTGATGGGTATTAACATGTGATCAAAAGTCTTCACCCTCATACCTACTCTCATAGGTCCAGCTATATGCTTACTTCTCAGACCAGAGCAAATGATTACTCTCAGTGACAGCCAACTGATTTCATAGTCTTCATCACTATTTCTTCCATATATCTTAAGGGATGAGATGTTGGACTCACCAATGTATTCTCTTCTACCAGTATCTTTTCAATTCACTATTCATGAAAGTTTTAGTAATTGCCCCACTTACAGCAGGCTAGCAGCACTCAGTGCTCCATACACCATCAGGTTAAAATTTTTATTTCTAACTGATCAGCAGGTGATTTGTCATCCAAATCCCCTTTTGTAGATCATTTCTTTGAGTCACTCCTGGCAACAGCTATTACATATTGGGTTCTCCCAAAAAATAGAGGCTGAGAAGGAGATCTTCCTGTGCAAGAGTATTAGCTGTCTTCTTGGGTCAGTATTTCTACAGGGTTGAAGTGAGGGGGATGATGCAGAGGGAGAAGTTGAAAGATGATGTTAGTATAAGCAGTCTCAGCTGATCTTACAGGGAGCTCTGGAGTTGGGACGTAGAGGTGAATCACAGTGAGGGTCTAGACTTTCATGCACCTAGTAGGTCAGTCACTGAATGTCAGCTGCCGCTGGGAAAAAAGGCAACTCTGTGTGAGGCAGCTGTCTTCAGGCTGGGGCAGATTCCCCATGAAGCTCCAGAGAGCTATGGGCCACCTACTATCCTAGTACTTGGAGCAGGAAAAGAAACATCAGTGCTCCAACTACTAGGATAGTAGGGGGTTGGGAGGCGGGCCCCAAATCTGGGTGGTATACAGAGCATGCATCGTTTATCCTATAAAATTTAGAAAGCACAAAAAGTGTAAAAAGAAATATAAAAAATGGTTCATGATACTGTCACTCAGCTTGAACTGTTGTTGGTATTTTGGTGTATATTTTCTTCCCTCCTTTCTCCTGGGTATCTATAGTTGCTACATATTTGAAACTACACCAAAAACATCATTTCATAGATTGCTGTATCCATTAACATGATTTAAGTAATTCTTCATATTAAAAACAATGACTATATCCTCAACTTTAACAACTTTACATATTTCATCTTGTCTCTGTGCAAAAATTTACCTAAACATTTTTCTTTATTAGTTGTGGTCTCTTTTTATATTTTGCTAATATAAAGAATATCAGTACAAATTTAAATCAGTCTGCAATCTAAAAATAACTGTTAAAGCCTCTTTTCCTTTTTCGTTAATTGGAAAGTTAACAAATCTTTATGGGAAAGATCCTCTCAACATCCCTTTCCCGAAATTCTTGGATTTATGGGGAAAAGCAATTAAAGCTGGCCTCTGTTTCTCTTGTGTTTTTATTTTAATTCTGCCACTTACAACTCTGTGATTTTGAGCTAATCACTTAAGTTCTCCGACCTTAAGATTTTATATCCCACATGCAGAATCTCTGCCCTTCACACATTTATTGTAAGAAACCTAAATACTCTACTCATAGGGAAGAGACCGTTCTATAGTGATGTCATATGTACAGATAGAAGAAAAGTATAATGTGGAGATACAGAGAAAACAAACAAAAGCAAGAACAAATATTTTTTTTTTTCCAAACTATATTCCAATTTGCCTACGGTCAGGATCATATACATTTTACAGAGAAACAAGAAAAATGAAACTCATTAGTTTTGTTTCACAACAGACAGGGGCTGTGCCTGCTTAGCAACGAGCAAAAGACGGAGAAGGGCAGGTTTCAGCTGACGGTCCAGACGCTTGCTGATATTCCCAGTGTAAACAAAGCAACGCAGTGGCTGACTGAGTCTCCCATTCGTCACCAAGATGCTTGGCTTGTGTAGACAAAATTGCAAGCTGGTGATGGGAAGGAAAAAAATCCATATAGCCAGAAAAACAGAAATACACATGTTTCCAGTCTAGTATGTTTGGATGTAAATGTCTCTCTTTGTTCCATTCTAAGTGGGAAACTTAGGCAGCCTATCACTAGAGCAGGAACAGTCATAAAGACAGTAGGGATATAAATGGTGACAGGACAAATAGTCTTCCATCCCACTGCAGATCATCAGAGGGGAACCTTTTAAAATAAAGTATGTTATGAACCTTCTCAAGTTGGTGTGACTTTACTTATTTCATCTTAACGCTTTTTCAAATTGTAGTCTCTCCAGAAAGCATAAATTATTGTAAAACGAGAGGAGGGACCCATAGTCCTTGCTTGTTTTCATGGTACCTGAGAACAACAAGGCTGGAGACCCCTCAGGATGTGATGCTGGTGAGTTAAAAACTCTAAGCTCTGTCTTTAGTCTTGAATGAATGCATCCAGATTTCAGACTGGGATGTGAGGTTTAGGAGAGTTAGGTTATTTTATCCCCCACCTTTAACTATGCAGAGAGGGGAGGAAAGCCAAATATTTGTCTTAAAGAGGAGAAAGTCAGCCTTTCACTTCCTGCTTTCTTCTCCTCCTCTGCTTCTACAGCCTGGAGGGGACTTTGGAAACGGGATTGCTTATTTTAAAAATGAATTTCTCTGTGGGTGAAATTAACCAGATATTTAATAGGCAATCTCTTTTCTTTTGAGGTTTTCATCTGCTTTATATTTGTTATAAATTAGAGAATACATGTGTAACAACTCAAAACACAATGTAACATTATCCTAAGTATTTGTTAATCATTCAGTATGTGCTTGTAAATGCACCAGGCACCGAAGAACCTACAAAGTGCCTGGAGAAGTAGTTCTTGATACTTTCTGTCTCCTTATCTCTCATTCTGTTCCTATAAATTGACTGAAATTTCTCTTGCTGAGATCAATGACCTCTTTTTTGATACACTCAATAGAAAGATAGTCCTTAATCCTATATGACCTCTCAGCAGCTTTCTGTAAGGCCAACTAGTTTTTCTTCTTGCAAAGCCTTTTCCCTGGCTTCTGGAATACCATGCCACCTGGCTTCCCTACTACTTACTTCAATCTGGTCCCCCTTTCTTTGACCCTTAGCATGTTTCTCCTTCCTCTGCCAATCCCTAAAATGTTGATGTTTTTCAGGGTTCTTCTGTAGATTTCCATTTCTCTCCCCTCCCATTCTCCTTTCTCTCCTCTTGTCTCTTCTCATTTCACTCAACCTCCCTGAGTAAACAGAGCCATTCCAAAGGCTTTATAATCCCTAATCTCATATCTACCATTCAGCTTCTTATAAATTTGATGGTTTTAATTATACTTTTTTCTGAATGTTTATACCTAGATACCATCCCATATATCAAATTGCCCCTTGGATATCTTGATTTTGTTGTCTCACAGATCCTGCTATTTTAGTATAATCGAGGAAAAATTCATCATCTCCTTCCACTAATGTGACTTATCAAATTTGGAATTTTGCCTTTTTTTAACCGAATGGTACTAACATCCAACCCATACCTTATGTCACAAATGTGGGTGGGATGTTTACCTCTTCTTTCTCTTGTACTCCACACATTCAATTAATTACCAAGATCTATGAAATTTAACTAAGAAATACTTCAAAATATATTCACATCCTTCCATTTCCCTACTAATACCTTAATCTGGTTTCCACCATGTCTCTCGGGATTGCTAGGTAACTCCTCATTTAAGCATACAAACTTTGGAAGGGGCGATAGATGTGGCGTACTTTTAGGAAGGAAGACTTACCACTAGTCCAGCTGGAATAAATAAGGGTCCATGGGACAGGCCACAGCATTTCTTCATCTCTTCCGTGCTCACCGTTCAGTTCACATAGACTTGGCTTCGGATGGACATGTGAGACTCCCTTCCTCTTCTGATCTCCTCCTCCCTTTTTTCCTCTTCCAACTATTCCTTTGGCTCTTCTGCACCCTCACTTCAAGTGCCTTAAATCCTCTAAGGTTTTGATAACGCCTCCTGTTTCCATCCAGTCTGAGCGGCTGTAGATCCTAGCTACGCCATAGATGCAGAAATCATTAGCTACTTCAGAAGCTTCAGAGAATAAACAAGGCATATTTTAATTTTATTCATTCATTCATTCAGCATGGAGTGCCTCTCTTGGCATAACGTTTCTGTATTAGCATTCCATCCACATCTTTATCCCTAGGAATCAGAAGGGGAGAATGGAAGGTGTGACTCCTTTTTTCTGTTAATGTAGCTGATGTACCCCTGGGATCAGAGTGAGACTTCCAACAGGTGTGTCCAATCATAACAATTCCCCTCTTGATTGCTTCCAATTGCCCTGAGGGTAACTATCAACTTCTTCACATAGAAGAGCTGTCTACTTCCTTTCATGGGTCATCTCTAGCCATGCCCACTTCTTCCCCCCAGGCTCAGCTAACCTGGATTTGTATCGTGCTCTGTGTCTTCTAGTTCTGTGTTATTTATTTCTAGTCCATTGCATATGCTCTTCCCTCTGTCCCAACACAGACCTTGGAATCTTTACAATCTCATGTCTCTGCTTAGTGTTCTTTCTTTCTCATCTCTACTTCTTCTTTCTACAAGCAGATAGATGAGAATGCGAATTTGAGTCTATATGGGTATTTGTTTATGTTCTGTTTTTTGCTTTGGTTTGTTTGTTTCTTGAATCCTCCCGGTAGCAGCAAACCTGAAATTGAATTCCAAGTCTCTATGAATAGGAAAAGAGCCTCCTGCCCGGGAGTGTTATTCTTGCCTGTGCCTCTGTTGGCTGGTAATTGTCTTCTGGTGAAGAATGGTGGGATGTGATTTCTAGTTTGGGTCTCCCAGCTGTGGGAGTAAAACCACAGGTCCCTCTTGTGCAGGTGCGTATGAGGACAGCCACGATAAGCTGAAAACTGGTATTTAATTTTCAATGTTGGTATTACAGAGATAAGGATGAAGGGTTGTTTTAGCGTAAGGAATTAAATATCTTTCAAGATCCTCTGCAGCATTAGTATGTAAAAAAAATTCACTCCTAGCAGATTTCTGGACTTAGATTCAATGAGTAGTTATTGGCATCATTATTTAGTAAGAGAATTTCTGTCAACAGAGTTGATTTATTTCTGGTTCCTAATTTAAATGTTGTGGGTTTTTTTTCCTGTTAGTATAAAGAATGTTATTATCTGTTAGATTTGATGGTAGAAGCAAAGCATAAGGAAGCAGAGAATATGAAATTATGAGCTCAAGCAGTAACAATATTTAGGAAATGGAAACAATCCCAGGAGAAAGAATTGGGTAAAGTTGATAGGTTTTCTGATTTATCTTCACAAAAGTATTCCTATATCCCTAACCAATTCTATTTTCTCTCTACCACCTCCTCTATGGTATGCCTTAAAAATCACTGTAACCCTTAAAAAAACAGAGTTGACACAATGACTTCTAGTATACCAATATTTTGTCAGTTTTAGAAATAATGCTCATATTTTTTCCTAGAGTTATGATGGGTCCAAAGGAATTTAGCTGAAGACAAAATAAGAGACATCATTTTACATCTATGGAATGGCTTATTTAAGTTATTACTTTTATTTTTATAACCATGCTAACTTCTTTCCAAGGGGATTTGGAACATGAAAAATAAATCAAAAGTTTTTACTTTTTTTTTTTTTTTTTTTGGTTTGTCTGTTTAACCATCATTTCAGAAGGTTGTAATGAACCCTGCAGCAATGGGTATTTTGAGCTCTGGTAGGTAATTTTTATAGTCCATACCTATAAAAACCTTAGGCGTATGTTCCCCAAGAAGATGCAATTGATCTTCATGGCTCTCCTCCACTTCCTGAAAATTCTGCAGAAGTGAAGTTTGGAATCCAGCTTATGATGATATTACTGAGATACTGAGCTAGCATGGGCAATGAAGTCCAGAGGCATTAAGCGTGTTCATTTAGGCAATAATTTTCATGTTATCTGTTAGCAACCTTTATTAGAGTGATTAGCAAGTAGCTAAAGTGAGACTGATTCTGACTTAATTTTATTTCATCTCCCTTGTCTCCCCTTAAATGAAAGGCATTAACTAGCAGTGAATTGACCAGTCCTCCGAGATAGGGATGGAAGGAGAAAGAAGAAAGCAAATGTCCAGTTTCTCCTTGAGACTGGACAAACTGCCTTGATCAAACAAGGATCTTTGGCAAACAAAGATCCTTGCCTTGACTCTGTCTTTCTGGAAGAAGCTGCAGTTTCATCTGGAGAGTATAGGAAGATACATAATAAGAAGTAAATACCATATAATTTTCTTCATTGCAGTTGAGATTTGATTGTTGTTCTTGTGTTCCTTAGGCTCAGGGCTGGAAAACTGGGAGTGTATGCAGCTTGAGATGAGGATGGGGCATCCGGGTTGTGGGTACACAGCTTTATGCAAAAGACTCACATGCCCACACTTTAGACAATTCTGACAGCTGCTGGGACAAACTATTTTCCAGTGTAATTACCTAAAGCCAGAAGCAGTCAGCAATTGTATTTACCATTTTGGTTTTTTTTTTTTTTTAAAGATTTTATTTATTTACTTGACAGACAGAGATCACAAGTAGGCAGAGAGGCAGGCAGAGAGAGTGAGAGGGAAGCAGGCTCCCCGCTGAGCAGAGAGCCTGATGTGGGACTCGATCCCAGGACCCCGAGATCATGACCTGAGCCGAAGGCAGCGGCTTAATCCACTGAGCCACCCAGGCGCCCCCGTATTTACCATTTTGAATTGCATTTCAAATCTTATTCTCTCTGAAATATTTATTTTAATGAACCAAAGATGCTCACTTAAGAAATAAATGGTCTTGCATGTAAGGATGTTCAAAATATTTTTATACTTTCTGGTAGCGTTGCTACATTTCTTCCTGAACATATTTTGATTCCTAAGTTAGATCCTACCATGGCCCAAACTCAAGTCTACAAATGGCAAAATGCTCTCTTATAGTTAGTTTTCACGAACTTGTGGTCTTGATCCACAAGGAATAGATTGAATTTTGGGAATCGTGGCAAATGGATAGTATCTTTTATGATGTTTGTCTTCAATCTCTCTGAAGAATATAGGTTGCCCGCTGAATGAAATGACATAATGATAAAGTTGATTTTTTTCAGCTTACCTTTCTGAAAGCAGGGATGATAGAAGGCAGACGAAGCTCAGAAAATGGAAACTTTCATCCAATCCACCTATCCATTAACTTTAGACTTTTTACTCCCATTAAATTTCTTTTTTTTTTTTTTCATTTTATTTATTTTTTCAGTGTAACAGTATTCATTCTTTTTGCACAACACCCAGTGCTCCATGCAAAACGTGCCCTCCCTATTACCCACCACCTGTTCCTCCAACCTCCCACCCCTGACCCTTCAAAACCCTCAGGTTGCCCCAACCTCCCACCCCTGACCCTTCAAAACCCTCAGGTTGTTTTTCAGAGTACATAGTCTCTTATGGTTCGCCTCCCCTCCCCAATGTCCATAGCCCGCTCCCCCTCTCCCAATCCCACCTCCCCCCAGCAACCCCCAGTTTGTTTTGTGAGATTAAGAGTCATTTATGGTTTGTCTCCCTCCCAATCCCATCTTGTTTCATTTACTCTTCTCCTATCCCCCTACCCCCCCATGTTGCTTCTCCATGTCCTCATATCAGGGAGATCATATGATAGTTGTCTTTCTCCGATTGACTTATTTCACTAAGCATGATACGCTCTAGTCCCATTAAATTTCTTGTTCTTTCTGCCACCTTGTTGGAAGTGCTAACCAATGGTATGAATAACTAATGACAGAAACTGGATGTGGTGGCCTTTCCTTTATAGCTCACTGAGACATGCCTACTTGTATTGTAGCAAAAAGTTTGTTGTTTTTTAAATTATGTGTCTTCCCTCCAGATCAGGAGTTGGTCTGCAGACCAAACCATGTTCACTCCTTGTTTTTTTGTAAATTAAGTTTTACTGAAACACAGTTCTACGCTTCTGTTTATGGATTGCCTGTGGCTGCCTCTGTGCTGCCGTGGCAGGAGTGAGTAGTTATAACAAGGACTGTATGGCCTGCAAAGTCCAAAGAGTTACTATCTGACCTTTAACAGGAAATGTTTGCTTAACACCTCTGCAGGACTATGTGTTCTTGAAAGGTTGGGACTGTTTTGCCATCTGTAAATCTCAAGTGCCTAGCCTGTACCGGGCGTGGAATAGTAAGTACTCAATGTCATTATTAAAAGCGTCAGCAGCATTGAGATTTGCTTACTATCTCTTAGGCACTCTGCTGTGTTAAGTGCTTATTTATTTATTTTACCACAACCGTATGAGTGGTGATGCTATTGTCTTTGTTTTACAGGTGAAGAAATTACAACAAAGAAGCTTAATGATTTTTTGAAAAGTCGCACAGTTTGTACGTGGCGGAGACAGTATTCATGAATTCAAATCTGAATGCCTGCTCTCCTTAAGTGATTCCAGAAAGGTTAGTACGCAGAGCAGAGGGCCCCAGTTACTTACAAATTACATCAGAAAGCAGGGTTCCAAGAAGAACCTATGCTAGGGGCTGCCATTCTAGAGGTCTGAGCCTTTGTGAGAAGATAAGAAGAGGCTATTTGCTCCTACATTTTTGACCCTGTCTTTCTGTGGCAGTGGTAAGTTCTGAGTGTCTTTTGCCAGGCAGGGCTTAATGGAGGGAAAGCTGGGTCAGAATGAGGCCTCAGTGGGAGGAAGCAAGGAGGACCGCGTGCCTATCTCTGGGTCAGTTTTCAGGGCTCTTTGAATTCTATGCTCTTCAGTCCGGTGGATAAGGAGGAGGTGAGTATTTAGAACGGAGGCTCTAGCTGTGGTAATAACTACACGTTGGCTGGTTTGAATCCTGTGTCATGTCTTGTGGGAATCACAGTGAGGCCGTCGAGGATTTGGATTTGGGAAGGTACTGACTGAGCCATGGGAGCCCAAACATCTGCCAGAGCCAGCAACAGGAAAACTCAACAGCTGGTAAATGACCCAAGCTCTGCCTGCCTCCAATTGTAATAACAATGGATAGATAGCTTTTTCACATGGTGGGTAGTAAATATAAGGAATTTACTGACCGTATTAGCCTCCAAAGATTTTTATGAGAAGAATAAAAAATGACAGAGATCCATGAAATATTTCAATACTATAATCATTTATTAAAAGGGAATAATGTGCTCAGAATATATTTATGAAATGACTAGATAGTAGGGTCACCGAGTTTATTGACTGTGGTGAATGCTCAGCTCCCTAACAAAATATTATTTACATAGCTAAACATATATACTAGTTTAGCATATATATCAGAATGGCTCATTGAGCTGCTCAACATAGAATTATATTTTCTATTATTTGTTTTTATTATTAAAGACGAACTGGAGTTCTAATATTGTGAGTCTTGACCAGGAGTGTGAAGTATTCTAATCAAATCATTTGATAGCCTCAAATAACCTAAAGCTATTTCCTGATTGTTTATTGATTCCTTCTGGTTTATTTCCAAAAATTTGTTGTGATTCTTCCCATCTTCCATTGTCCCTCCAACCAGACAGAGTTCTATGGCCAGTGTATATTCACAAAGAAGCACTGAGAATAGATGAGAAACCTGAAATGCTTCATAACATTTCCAGGACACGAGAGTAAGAATCTATGTGCTAGGTTAGTCATTTACTGAAAACCAAAACCATTTTGCTTTAGATTTCTCTTGTTACCACCTCAGGGGTGCATCGAAATCTTCTGAGTCTTTTGTTGTTCTCCCTTGTTCTGTTTTTCTTGAAGGATGAATGCGCTAGGTTTGTTTTTATGTACAATTGTACTCAATAAACTCTGAAATTACAATCTGGAAAACATGTAATTATGGAAGCAAGCAAAGCAATAATCATTTTGCACAAAACACCAAACGCCTACAACTGTGGCAATTAGTGTAGCCCACCTAGCTGAGATCAAATTTGCATAGTGTTAATGCCAAAGTGATGCTTCCATGTGGCTCAAAAGAATAGAAGGTCTCCTAATCCAAAATGACTTGCAAATGATAACCAAGGGAAAGCCAGCAAGGTTTCTTCTGTGACCTGGCAAGTTTATGTATCTTCCCTTCTGAAATCACTTGCTTAGTTTTTGCTTTTATTTGTCTAATTGCCAGTGAAAGGCTTTCATATTTCTACAGTGAGTTTTTAAAGCATTGATCATTCTGATAAATGTCATACACTTCATTTTGTTCTCAAATCGTCTCTTTAAGGTGAATATGAAGATATTTTTCTTCTTTTCTTTTTCAAGTATTTATTTATTTATTTTGAGAGACAGCATGTGTACTCTGGAGAGCTGGGGGGGGGGGGTCAGAGGGAGAGAGGGAGAGAATCTCGAGCAGACTCCTCGCTGAGCATGGAGCCTGATTCAAGGCTCGATCCCACTCCACAATCCTGAGATCATGACCTGAGCCAAAACCAAGAGTCAGGCATGCTCAACCAACTGAGCCACTCAGGTGCCTCAATGATATTTTTCTTTTAAATGGTTTGTATTCTAGATAATTCAAATGATTTGCCTCAGACAGTCTGAAAGTGTTGTTGTTACTGAGTGACACAAACTCAGCTTCTGACTTCACATTCTTCTCCCTTAGTTTGGGGAAAATCAATTTTTACCTGCCCCTAAAGTCCTCTAGTTTCTTTTTCTTTTTTTATCCTCACTCTAAATATCTACAATTTAAAAAAAATAGTAGATTATATTTAGTCTCACTTTCTCAATGTGAGTGAAGCAGATTTTATTTGAACCCTTCTCAGTTTTGATTCAACTATTTTTTCCTGCCCTCCCCACCCCACCCAGCTTGATTCATTTCCTCTTTTTTTTTTTTTTAAGATTTTTATTTCTTTGAGAGAAACAGTGTGGGGGAAGGGCAGAGGAAGAGTGAGAGAGACTCTTTTTTTTTTAAATTTTATTCATTTATTTGAGAGAGCGAGAGAGAGAGCGGGCATAAGTGTAGGGGGGAGGGGGAGGGGGGAGGGAGAGAGAGAAGCAGACTCCCTGCTGAGCAAGGAACCCAGAGTAGGGCTTGATCCCAGGACCATAGGCAGACACTTAACTGTCTGAGCCACCCAGGCACCCCATGGGAGAGAGAGTCTTAGGCAGGCTCTATACTGAGCAAGCCTGATGCAGGGCTTGATCTCTTACAACCCTGCGACCAGGACCTAATCTAAAACCAAGAGTCCAAGGCTTCATCAGCTGTGCCACCCAGCCACCCCACTGATTCAATTACTTTTAAAAGTCTTAGAAGGTAATGTTTGCACACAATGAAAGCATTTCATCAATGACAGCAACAGTTAGAAGTTAGGTATCTATTGCTTCCTAAATACTCTGCTGAACCCTGTAAGAAAAGTTGTATAGATGAGAAACAGAAGCTTAAAGAAGTTTAAAGAACTTATTCAAGGATATGTGGCTAGTAAGTGGATTCAAACCCAGGCAATCTGGTTCTAGTATCCAGGCTGTAGGTTGCTTTGCTATTGCTTGGCTGCATTTTTCCCCCCACAGACAGAGTGAGAGAGAGAGCATGTGTGTATTGGCGGGGGGGGGGGGGGGTGAGTGAGAGAGGGGCAGGAGGAGAGGTAGAGAGAGAATCTTAAGTAAGCTCCACACCTAGCACAGAGCCTAATGCAGGGCTTGATCCTATGACCCTGAGATCATGACCTGAGCTGAAATCAAGAGTCAACACTTTACTGACTGAGCCACCCAGGTGTCCTTGCATTTTTTTACATTTAGGTGGATATGAATACCTATTAGCTAAGTCAATGTGAACACAGCATACACGTTAACAGGGCAGGTGAGTGGCTGATGTCCTCCAGCCAGTATATGCAGAAGGAAGACCATATCAAAGTTTCTACATATTTCTACAAAGCTCTTCTTAACCTCATGGGCATTTTTGAGAAATGGAAAGGCTTAACAAATAGCATCTCTGTAGCTTCTGGATGTTTTATATTTATAATCCTAACGACAGCATATTGTCCTCTTATTTGTCTTCCAAGTTCTCCTTTTCTATTTCCATTGAAATATGACTGATATGGTTTATGACTAGTTAGCACCTTTGGTAAGTGCCTGAAATCTGCCTTCTGTTTTGGCAAAGCCACACAAGTTTTATGGTGGTTGCATTTCTGTGTAGCCTTATAACTTATTTTCTTGACTATTCCATTCTATTCCCCTTCTACTCTTATGTTTTTCCTTATCACATTGTCATGCATATGTGCTAACCAATAGCAAGGGAGTGAAAGGAATCTGCAGGTCTATGTAGCCACCAGGATAACTCAAGCAGACCATCATGTTAAGGGTACTGGGCATAATGATGCCATGGACCAGACTATTGACATGAAAAGATCTGTGCCTATCAGAATGTGGCCCAATGATGACAGTACAGTGATCCCATACATGAAGGACAGAGTGTGGGATCAAGCCTCACATTCATTTAGGCAGACCTATTTAATTACCATTGGAAAAAGTAAACAAAAATATTTTAGGCCATGGAAAAGGAATGCTTTTCTTAAAAAATGTTGTTCAAGATGCCTCCTGGTCAAACCAAGATTCTAATGAAAAATCTTGTTTCCAATTTCAAAGCTTACACAGCTCTTTGTATACTGTCTTTGCAATAACAGAATTCAACGTGTAGTTGGACCTCTATCACATAAAAATTAAGCTCTCTGACTTCATCTTAGGATCCTGTCTGAGCCCTGTGGTAGTTCTATAATGACCAGGTAGCAAATGCCTACCCCGCTGTGCACTTGTGTTTACCTGACCACACAGGTTTATAGGAGGCCAGAAAAATACAAAACATCCCCCAAATGATCCCAGTTTGATATTTACTAAGACAAAGAGCATGATATGATTGTTCCAAAGAAATACACACTTTTAACCCTTTAAACTGCACTGGAATTTTTGCCATTCCAATTGAAGTCAAGAAATAAAAGTTACCTGTTATTTCTTAGGACAGTAATCTTTTACCGCTAGGGAGTTTCATATCAATTATCTCTGCCAATCTCAGTCAGGGGTTAAACTTACTTCAAAGAATTTGTTAACCTTGCATCATGTTTAAAAGCTAGCAATAGGTCTCTTTTTATTGTGAGAACTGAAAAGTTCCATTTATCTTGTACTTAAAACCAGCTCTTTTATACCAAAACATTGCTCTGTGATAATTTCTTATCTTATCACTAATACCTATCTGTATTAGTACTACTGTTTTGTATTTTACTGTTTCGAGGAGATAATTTGGTGTCTTATCTTCCAAAACTCTGAATATCTAGTTTCATTTAGCTTTTTAGCAATCTAAAGTGGGGCCCTAGTCTAGGCAATATGTATTTGTCACTGTAAATTGTTTATATCAAACAATTAGATTTTTTTAAAATAGAAGTCTATTTATTTGGAAGTTTTGTGACTCTATTTCTGAGACAGGAAAAGGTTTAGTAGGAGCAAGGCATACCCTTAACAAAATCAGAAGGTTCTAGAAATTTACATTTAAAATTCTTAGCTTTATATTTCTTTTATTCATTCAACAGGGCTCCTTCCAAGTCATTGGGATACATTAGTGAACAGAGACATCTGTTATGCCAACTTCCTTATAAGCTTTTCTCATTCATTACCATCACTCCCTTGTCTTTGTCCCTCTTTTGGGTTCATCACTCATGAGCAAATATTTATCTGAGTATCTCTGATGTATCAAGTACAATCTTGGTTTTCCAGTGGCCTTGTAGCTTTCTTAAACTGTTCTTAGAGAAGGCGGTGCAATGAGTTGTATGTTCCCAAGTATGAACTGAAGCCGGCTTTACCTTGTTCTCTTTCAGGTGTAATGACTTTGAAGTCTTATGTAAGCATAGAGATACTGGATTTTATGAAGGGGATTTGGTATTAATTAGGAGATGGCTAAATTAGCGGTCTTAGAGCTCACTATCTATGGGTGGGTACATCGCACCTTGTATTTACAGCTAATGAGAAGATTGATTTACAGCAATCTCAGGAGTCTTGTTCTTTGCCGCTTTTACTTAGCAGGTAGGAAAGGTGAGGTCGAAGAGGTTTTAAGTTGCCAAATAACAAATTTGTATCCAAACTTACATCAGAACTTGGCTTTTGTTACTCTCAGTCTGATAAGTATTATTCTATCATGGTGAATTTAAGGAGAACCTAAAGCAGTAGGAGCCCAGAGAGGACCAAAAGGCTGAAAATTAGAACTGTAATGTGTAAGCATTTAGCCTGGACAAAAAGTGGCTAATGAAAGACTTTATAGCTACCTGTGCTGAAAAGTGTCAATAGCTTTCACAGCAAGAATTGTGATGATCAACATGTACTATTGACTAAAGGCATAAAAAGAACAAATATCCTTACGTGGTACTCTGAAGATTTGGGTGAGGTAGAAACAATTTCCTAATGTAAACTGTAGAAGATATTTCTGGGGGAAGAATGATGGACCTGTATTTGTGAAAGGTATTTTTCTGAGATAACCTAGATCCAGGTGTGTGTGTGTGTGTGTGTGTGTGTGTGTGTTTAGTTGCCAACCTCCTGTGCAAATGGAAAGAAGCCCATCATATGAGTCAGGTGAAAGGCAAGCTGAGCTTAGAGAGAATCTCACCTACTCATGGGATCCCTGAGTTCCTCTGAGTGGAAAGCACTGAGCCAAAAACATCATTTGCCCGGAACGGCTTTACCTTGGGGCAGAGAGTAGCTGTGTGAGAGTGCTTGAGCTCTGACATTCCAGGAAGAGCTCTCTGCCTGCATATTAAGGAGTCGTTTGGCAATGTACATGATATTCAGCAGCCATTGACTCCTGCCCTCTCATTTCAACTAAATGGGATAATCAATGTTCAACATAAGGCCTTGCACACCGTGGGTTCTTGAAAAATATTTGTTGAACAAAACAAATGCTGTTCTTTGGTGCTGTAGAGAGCTTTAATCCTCTAAATGAGTTGGTGAAAGCAATGACAAGTCAGTGTCTCAGAGTTAATTTTGGCTTCCTATCCACTCTAGAGAGTGTATTGGATTTCACCCCATGGGATGGCTGCCAAAGATACAATTTTCCCAGCTCTGTTTGTGCGTGTAGCCTGGGCAGAAGCTGGGATGGCTGTGGCAGCAGAAACATGAGACACAGACCTGGGGCCAGCTTGATTCAGTCAATATCTTTCTGCTCAGCACCTCAGAAGATGTTTCCTGTGCTAATCTCTTTGGACGGTAATGAGGGAAGGAAGGATATTTTTGAGAGAGTAACTTATCAATATGAAACAGATGCCCAAGTGTGTTCTGGATTGGATAGTTTACACCAGAACTTTCAAAACTGATTTTCTTTTCTTTTCCTGGCTTTGTATAGTTGTGGGAGATGACAACAAGACATTATGGATTTTGGGTATTGAACGGTTAATCTACCATTGAATGTGTGGCTCTGGAGAGTAGTAATTTTCCTGGGTTCACTGACTTTTAGGAACTTAACACATGCTTTTAGAACTGCCATATGAGGAAGATGGTGTCTTTATAGACAAAAAGATATTTTGCAGTCTCCTTCTCCCTGCTGTACCCCCACAAAATATGTTTTTGTGGTGCTTTTTTTCAACATTTTTTTCTTTCCTTTATTTTATCACACAAATAGCATAAAATAGCAAGTCATACGTAAAGAAAAAAGGAAGAAGTTGTCCAAAATATCATTGCTCAATTATGGAAAATGTTTTAATTTTTAGATTTTTCATATAGATGCTGAATTCATACAAATACTATAAAGTGCTAACCAAGATATAGATAGAATTATGTTTTCCATTTTATGCCAAAATCGGTTATGTGTATTTTCCATGTTGAATAATTTGCACAAGTCATCGTATTAGTGGCTATATTCAATTAGTAGGTGTGTTACATATAAAACTTGTTCTATTGTTTGATGCTTATTTACAGAGTTTCCAAGTTTTTCTGCTATTTAAACAACTGAAACGAGTGAGGTAACGTGTGATTTTTTCCTTCTTCTAAAAGCAGCACAGCATAGAGATGATTCCTTGCCTAAAGAAATTTATATTTTCGTGGGGATAGACATGAAGAAAACAAGTGGGCAACAGTTGCTATAGCAGCAGAGTGCGGAGAGGAAATGACAATGGTGGATTCCTGATGGCTCAGAAGTTTTTTTAATATATGAAAGAAGTGGTGCTGTTACAAGTTTTGAGACTGTAGATTATAGCCAAGTGTGTGAAAGCAGAAGGAATTACAGTCAAAGGGAAGATTAGGTGCAAAAGCATGGAGGTCTGGTAAGTCCTGGGAACTGCTGGTCATGAGGACCAACCGGAAGTCAGGTTGAAGGAGGCTCAGGTTTAAGCTAAGATGGGGCAGATAATGAAGGGCCTTGGATGCCCAGTTTAGGAATTAGATTTTGCCATGGAGGCAATCATTGTGTCATTAAAGGGTTTCAAACAGATGTGAGGTGCAATGCGATTTCTACTTTAGAAAAAATATTTTGTTAGCCTTAAGGAGGAGTGATTTGAGAGTGACAGATTACTGGAGGTGCAAAAACCTACCCTTGTAATGGTAGTTCAGGGAGGAAGTGAAATGAACTTTGGCCATATTGAGTTTTACATGTTGGCAGACTCAGGAAAGAACTAATGATTTTAAAGTCACTTGTATATATGGTATTTGAAATGTTTGAATGAATGGCATCACCAAGGGAGATTGTATAGAATGAGAGAGGGCTAAAAACAAAGTCTTGAGAAATAAGGCAGGAGGAGAAGAAAGAGGCAGATGGGGGGAAATGTAAAGGCAAAGGACAACCTTTGTCCTTTGTGAGGTAGAGAAGAATCAAGGTTGAAGAGTCAAAATATTTATTGGATAAGTGCATTTAGGTAAAAAAAAAAATATATATATATATGTATATATATGTATGTATACATATATATGTATGTGATATATATACACACACACACATATACATATATGTGTGTGTGTGTGTGTGTGTGTGTGTGTGTGTATCCTTGAATTTTGTCCGTTTAGTTCTCTCTGGATTAAAACTCTAACTATTAATCCATGCAAATTTTCCATATCATGTAGATATTACCTCTTTGTAGAAATTGTATTTGACATTTATTCTTCCTTGTGCATTTTTCTATTTTTAAGTTTTCAATTATATCTATCATGAGTTCAACAATTTTTTAAGACAATTGAATTTTGATGCTTTTCCTTCTGCTCTTTTTCTTTTGCATTGATGTCCAGGCATATTTATTAAGACAGATTAAAGGCAAGAGATAGGGAGCCCAGTTAGGAAGCTATTATGATACAGGGATGATATCCTGACGACCTAGAATAAGGGAAAGAGCAGTAGGGGTGGAAAAGAGGTATTACACAGGTAAAACTTATATGTCTTTGTAACCAACTATAAATACTAGGTAAGGATATTTGGCAGATGAAGCATTAGACAATGGGGGAAGGAGAAAAATTTTAGAATTTAGAAAATTAGAATTTAGAACTTAGAAAAGAATTTTAAGCTTCTACCATATTTTAGGAAATTTTTAGATGTTTTCATTTCTAGGTGTTCAATCATTCAAAAATATTTATTGAGCACTTACTATGAGCCCACAGTGTCCCCTGTGCTTGGGATGAATTTGCAAAAAAAGCAAAGATTCCTGCCCCTGTATAGTTTATATTTTAGGAGTGAATACAGATGATAAATAAGCAAAAAGAAATAACAATAGTATGTAAGTAAAATATATAGTACATTAGAAGTGAATGTGATTGATAGTCTATTTACTTCTTTAAATTTATTTCATCCTTTCCTCTTCCTTCCAGAGCTCTGAGAGTCTGACTTTTACAAACTTTTACAAAAAAGAATCAAGGGCTCTTTTGTCTTCTGGATTCCAATTAAGTTCACCCAATAAGAAGAAATAAAAGGAGATCAGAGACTGGGTGTGAAAGTTGTTCTGTCTTCCTCCTGGTCTGAGTATTGATAATGTCTGGGCTTTCTAGCAACCGACTCAACCTCTGTATAACTCCTTATTCTGTAGGTTTCCTGGGATTAAGAAAACTGCTCTTCCTCCCTTTGCTATTTTAGCCTAGAGTGGTACCAGAATCTTGATGTTCTGGCTCCAGTATGCTTCACCATTTATTAATTTTCCTTTTATTTGCTTAGTAACACCTTTAATCTCCTCCATTTGATTATACCATTAGCTTTCTACCACCCCTGGCTTGTGTTAGCTGATAAAGGTTAAAAAAGAAAAAAAATAGGTAATGGTAAGGGAAATCAGTATTTTCAGAAGTGAGAGGATAATTTGAAGTATTAAACATGACGGCTAGTTGGGTTTCACTAAAAAAAAAAATGAGATATTTAAGCAAAAACTGGAAGGAGATGAAGGCATTATTCAAGTGAGTATTTGGGATAGGATCATTTCAAGCTTACTACAGGTAAAGTGCTAAGAATGGTATGTCCTGTTATGTTTAAGAAAAAGAAAGACAGTGTGACTGGAATACAGTGAATGAGTTGGCTTGTAGTAGTAGAATATCAAAGACCATGCAGAAATTAGAAATGACTCTAAATGATCTGGCTTTTATTCTGAAACAAGGAGTAAGTGTGCAGTATTGAACAGAGGAGTGCTGTGATCTGACACATTTTAACAGGAGAGTTTTGCTTACAAAGTTAAGAATAGCTGTAGGTAGGGGAAGGGGACTAAAGATTGGATTTGATCACAGTAGTCTTCTTGGAAGATGATCGTGACTATAAACAATGATATCAGAGAGTGGTGCAAAGTGGTCAGAGCCTAGATAAATTTTAGGGTATGAGAGAACAAGAAGAATAAAAGATGACTCCAAAATTTGTGTCAAGGCTTACTGGAAAGTGGATTTGTATCACTTCAGATGGAGTGAGAGGGAAGATTATTTCAGTTTTGGACATGTGGAATTTGAGATGTATATTTGATATCTCTAATTGGAAATCTCAAGTAGGCTGGCAGATATATGATCTGGAATAATATATTGGGAGGCATTATGTAGATCTGCATTGTCCAAAACAGTAGCTTCTTGCCACACACACTGGCATATTTAAAGGGCTCAAGCAGCCTCATGTGGTTAGTGGTTACTGTATTGGATAATACACATATAGAATATTTCCACCATGGAAGAAAATTCTGTTGGATAGTGCTGATCTTGGTGGTACTTCAAGTAACAATGCTGGGTGAAATCACCTAGGGAATAATAAGAGAAGAAAAGACTGAACTTCAGGGCAATCCATTATTAAGGAACTGGAGAGAGAATATAGAAGCAACAAGGATTTGAAAAGGAATGAACAAAGAAGTATAAGGCACACCAAAAGTATCTGATGAAAGGTAGCATTTCATCTTCATGACAAAATTAAGAGGCTTTAATTATTTTTAACATTATTTAGGTGAAGAACAGAGGCTCAGAGAGTAAAAAAACATGTCTTTTATCACACAGATAATATTTGAAGAGTTGGGATTTGAGACAAGAAAGTGTGGAAATCCTTATTTGGGAGGGATCTCGTTGGCTGTGGTTGTGATGATGGTGATTTCTCTTCGACCTTGACTAGTGTGTTCTCAGCAACGATATCTATTCTAGTGAATTCAGGGATTTGATTCAGGGTGTACTGACAAAAGTGGCCTCTGATTATGACCAAACTTCCATCCTAACCTGTAATGCTAACTAAAAGATAGTGTTTGCCTTTTATTTTCAGTTTTATTGAGATATAATTGTTACATAGCATAGCATTAGTTTTAAGTGTACATCATAATGATTTGATGTATGTATATATTGAGAAGTGATCACAACAAGCTTAGTTAACATCTACCACCTTACATAGCTGTAGGTGTTTTTTTCTTGTGATGAGAACTTTTAAAATGTGCTCTTAGTAACTTTCAAGTATACAGGACAGTATTATTAACTATGGTCATAATCCTGCACATTCCGTCCCCAGAACATCTTGTAACCATAAGTTTGTATCTTTTGATTACATTCACCCATTCCCCTTCAACACAACTCCAGTCCCCTGCCACTGACAACCACCAATCTGTTTTCTGTATCTATGATTTTTTTTTTCAGATTCCACATATGTGTGAAGTCATACAGTACTTGTCTTTCTCTGTCTGACTTATTTCACTTTAGCATAATGCCCTCAAGGTCTACCCATATTGTCACAAATGGCAGTATTTCCTTCCTTTTTATGGCTAAAAAATATTCCATTGTACAGATACACCACATTTTCTTTATCCATTCAACTCCTGATAGACACTTAGGTTGTCTCCATGTCTTGACTATTGAGAATAATGCTGCAATGAACATGGGGGTGCAGGTATCTTTCCAAGATCGTGATTTTGTTTTCTTCAGATACCCAGAAGTGGAATTGCTGGATTATGTGGTAGTTTTTATTTTTAAATTCTGAAGATCCTCTATACTCTTTTCCATAGTGGCTGCATCAGTTTACATCCTACCAACAGTGCATAGGAATTATCTTTTCTCTACATCCTCACCAACACTTGTTATTTCTTGTCTTTTTGATAATAGCCATTCTAACAGATGGGAAGTGGTATTTCATTGTAGTTTTGATTTGCAGTTCCCTGATAATGATGAGTGATGTTGAGCATTTTTACATGTACCTACCTGTTGGCCATTTGTATGTCTTCTTTGGAAGAGTGTCTATAAAATTACTCTGCCATTTTAAAAAAAGACGCATTTATTTATTTATTTTAGAGAGAGAGAGAGAGAGAGAGAATGCAAGGCCAAGGGCAGAGGAAGAGGACGAGGGAGAAAATCTCAGGCAGCCTCCCCACCGAATGCGGAACCCATGCGGGGCTACATCCCACTACCTGAGATCATGATCTGAGCTGAAACCAAGAGTCAGACACTCAGCTGACTGAGCCACACAGGTGTCCCTGTTTCTTTCTTTTTCAGTGCAAACCAGAGACAGATGCTGATTGAAATCAACAGTGTAAAAATGGAATAAAAGTAATATGAAATTCCACTAGATTAAATAAAGAATATTGGCTTTCACAAAGAAGTTTGGCTTTTACATCAAGGTGAAATGAAAACTCTATGAATAAGGAAAGCTATCATTTTGTGTCAATTTCTTACTAAAAACTCATGTGCAACCTAATTTTCCTTTTTATCAGATTTGAAAAGATGCAAGATGAAAGCCAATCTATTTCTACTTTGGTTTATTGCAATGGGCATATTGCTGATTATAAGTTGTGAATTTTCTATTAAATATCTTATCTGCCCTGTTGTATTGCACACTCATTGCTCATTGTTTTTGTTTACAGTCTTATTATCTAGAGATGAAGACAAGAAGAAATGCCAACAAGTCTAAATATTGAAAGGTCAGGGTATTCATACACACATTATTTCACTTTTCAGAATGCATTAGCCATTTAACTCTGGTATCTCTTTCGACTTTCAGATATCAAACTGACATTGTGACATTTTCTCTCTTAGAGACAATTTTTGAGATCATAAAGATGTGCAAGGGACATGAAAATGGGGCCTGGATGATTTGGTATTGACAGAATTTTCAGCTCATGGGTACTGAGAAAGAACAAAAGCTGCTGGTTTTACTGGCTGTTTGTTTTTGTAACCCTTCAAGTAATAAAAGCAGCAACATAAATTCTGGGTTGGTTTTGTTCCCCCTTGAAGTTCTGCTCTAGGGACTGAAAAATCTCTTTGTACAGCTGTGTAAATACTGTGTTGCCATTTGGCACAAATGGGCGGTTGGTCTTAGAAACCTTCATTTGTGAAAAATGGAATAAGCACAGGGCCTAGAATGGTTGTGGGTTAGAAAGGAAGATAGAAGCAGGAGCTCCCCAGTCTGGGATTATTCTGTATAGATATTTGCTTCTCTTGTCTACCCAGCATATTTTTATTTGGGTACTTGCTCTTTTTCTACCTAACAGTTTTGGTTAAGCTGTTAAGCATAGTATCCTGTGTTCTGTCCAAAAGAGTATATGCTAGTGATCCAACAATTGTAAAATGACAGGCAAAGGAAAATGGCTAAATTAGACTCTACATAATGTTCTTAAATGCATGAAAAAAATGTAAACAAAAATCAAAGATATTTGATAAGCTTGGAGAAAATATTTTTAAGATATATTGCATATAAAGGATTAATATACCGAATACATAATAAACTCTTAAAATTAGAAGGGACATTTTAAAAAAATCTAGTAGAAATTAGGAAGAAAACTTAAATAGATAATTCACAATAAAAATAGCCCTTAAACATGAAAAGTGTTCCAGTGTCTCTACATCCTTACTAACACTTGCTATCTTTTTTTGTTTTAGTAATAGCTGCCCTAACTGGTATGAGATAATAGCTCATTGTGGTTTTGATTTGTCTTTCCCTGATGATTAGAAATGTTGAGCATCCTTTCATAAACCTATTGGTCATTTCTGAGTCCTTTTTTAGAGAAATGTCTATTTAAGGCCTTGGTCTATTTTATTTTTTTATTTTTTGGTATAGAGTTATAACAGTGAACCTAGTGGAGATTATGCTAAGTGAAACAAACCAATCACAGTAGGACAATCACTGCATAATTCCACTTACATGAGATGCCTAAAATAGTCAAACTTATAGAAACAGAGAATAAAACAATGGTTACCAGGGGCAAGGGGAGAAAGAAATAAGCAGTTCTTCAATTGGTATAAAGTTTCAGACATGCAAGATGAATTAGTTTCAGAGATCTGCTGTATAGCATGATACCCAAGACCCACAATCAATAAAACTATGATAGACACTTAAAAATTTAAAAGGCTAGTTATTGTATTAAGTAGTCTTAGCACAAAACACAATACAACACAAAACAAAGAGGTACAAAGAAAATTTTGGAGATGGCTACTACCTCGATTGTGGTGATGGTTTTGTGTTTATATACATATGTCCAAATCCATCAAATTGTATGCATTAAATATGTGCAGTTTTTTTTTGTATCTTAATTAAACTCAACAAAGTTGTTTAAGACAATAACAACAAAAGAAAACAAAAATATAAAAGGCATCCGACTTCAGGCAAAGTTAGAAAAATTAAAATAAAAATTATACAGATTATCACATTTATCACTTTTCTAAGTGGTGAAAATTAAAAAGTATGACCTGATTATGTTGGCAAGGCTGAAAAACAACCAGAATTTTCCTATATTGCAGGTGGAAATGCAAATATATATGTAGCTCTATTGGACGGGAAGTTGACAATCTCTAACAAAACTACACTCTTATTTTCCTCTTGACTCAATAATCCTTCTTATAGGATTTATCTGAAGATATACCTCCAATAATATAAATGCACAAGTTTATGCAGTATTGTTTGGAATTGAAAACAATAGGACTCAAACTAAGTGACTATACATAGAAAATTGATTAAATGAACTATGATATTTAGAAACAGTGAAGTATAATGTGCCTATAAAAAAATGAAAAAAATCTTTAAAACTGATATGTAGCAACTTCCAGAATATATTATCAAGTTTTTAAAAAGCAAAAAAAGAAGGCGTATTGATAAGTGCAAATTAGTGTCTATACAAATGAATATGCTATTATTTGTGTAAGAAAAAAAGGAAAATAAAATAATGTGCATGTGTTTATTTGAGAAAAGGAAACATGGAAGATATAAAGCAAAAACTAATGACATAAACCCTATATTATAAGGAAATAAGTGATAATGGTGTGGATAATTGGAACAGGGTAGAAGGGTTGGGGTAACACTTCTCTGAATATACCTTCTCATTTAGTTCTGACTTTTAGAAACAGACAGTGCTTCATATACTCAAAAATAGATTATTAAAATCAATATGGATACAATGAAACCAACATGAAAAATAAATCAAAACAAACGAACCTAAATGTATATTATAATAAATAGCATAACCACTAGTGAGAAGGAAAAGGGGAAGAAAAGAATTAACCCAAGAAATTTTGAAAAAGAGAATTTTCACTATATAATCTGATGTTAAAGATAAAAAGAATTAAACATACATATTGAACTTGAGTTAGTAGATGAGATTTTTACAGGTATATAGATTAGCAATTCTGGAGCTACTTTGTGTGTATTCCAGATTTAAAGCAATAGGTAAATACATTGTGCACTATGACAGCCAGATTTTTTTTTTTTTTTTTACTTTCCAAAAGAGGAGTTACAAAATAAATCTTGCTGCTGTCAGAGACCTTCAGAGGAAGACCACCAAGAACACACCTGTAGTTCACAAATTGAGTTCGTTATTCATTGCAGTGAAGGGAGAACACGCACACCAGAGGGAACCATGAAGTGTTTCAGAGAATTTTTAGAAAGAACCCATCATAGGATTTTGGTTTTTTGGAGGTAAACTGAGTGAAAGTCTAAGGAGGTAGGGAGTTCCCTCTAGATTGAATGCTGTCAGAGAGTGGGGCAATTCAGTCTTTGGGTATCTCAATAATTGTATTTATAGGGAAGGTAGACTAGAGTGGGAATAACACTACAATTGGAAAAGAATTAGCAACCGTTTATTTCAGCCTGAAGAGAGGGATATTTGGTATTTGGTGGGTGGCACAGTGACCTTGTTTCTGTATGTGTTAAGAAAAAATTATGAAGTAGTCTTGTTTTCTCTCACTTTATCACTTACCTTTTTTGATGTTGGTATTCTGTATTTATATTCAACAGAATAATATGGCTTAGCTGTGAGTGCTGTGCCCTCTTTAGTAGATTAGATTAGAACTGGAGTAATTGGTACGAACTCATTATTCATTACACACTGATATATACTTCTGAGCTCTGTCACTGAAAGGACCTAGAAGCAGTAACGCACCAATGTGAATGAGCACGTCTCTCAACCTTGTCTCAGTTGCTGAACACTGGTCTCCAACAAAAGAAACAAAAACTCCTTGAAGAGCTAGATCTGTGGCTCAAACAGCGAAATTGCCTGATGAAACTGGAACATATTCTGGGGCCAGAAAGTAAGAAGGTGTTTGGAAAATGATTGGCATAGCAAATGATTGACATATCAAAAAGACACAAAAGTCAACCTTGGTGGGATTAACAATGGCCAAATCAGTGGCAATGTAAGCAAAAAAATGAATAATGTTAGTAAAGGACTTTAATCCAAGTAAGAACATATGAATACTTACTGATATAAGCAAATAATTGAATAAATAAATCAAGAAGGAAGAGAAACTTCTTTCTACGATTTAGTATATAGGCATTATAAACGTTTGTGTAAAGTTGTTTGGGTGAGGGTTCTGATGATGGTCAAGTATGCTTTAAGGTTTTCACCTTCCTTGTTAGCATTCATTTAGGGCTCTACCTCCTTTCCTGCCCTTTGACCTCTCATCAACCTGGGCTCTTCATTAGCCAAGTTGTCTGCCAGAAAATAAGTAAAAGTATTCCATTAAATATGTGACCCCCTTACTGCAGATTGGTTTATCAGAGTGCCTCAAAATTCTTTCAGGAATACCGTAAACACTATAGATTACATATTATAGGCGGTACTTTATCCCATTCTATCATCCCCACTACCTTTTGTTTCAGTAACATATTCTTCTTCCTATTCCTTTTAGAAACCTTAGAATTAGTGTTCATTTAAACTTGCCTTAATATTCTCTAATAGGTTACTATACTATAAATGCTATAGTTCCTATTTCAGCCTTACCATTTGCCTACAGATTCATAGTCTGCCTTTTGCTCGTGCTCCATGTTTCTGGTGCTATTCAATCAGATAACTGCAATGACCTGGGCCTTCTCTCTGTAGTATCAATCTAGTCCGGTCCATGACTTAAATAAAGATCTCTTCATTACACATCTACAAACAAGCTCCTGACAGGTCCCTAATGCCCAATAGATAAAGGCAAAACTCCTAATCATCGTATGCAAAGATCTTCCCCACCTGGCACCAACTATCTTTCCATTCTTATCTCTTGCTGGTGCAATCAACATATGCACATAACAATACTGCTGTTTTTAGGACTTCCAGGGCTTTTGGTCTTTGCAGACGCTCTTGTTTACATATATGATACTTTCTCTTTTCTTTCTAATTGGAGAATACTCAACTTTCATAATCTGTCTTAAAAAGACGCAGATATTTTTTCTCTATGCTTCCTGTTCCCAGCCTGGGCAGGTAAAAAAAAAACACTCTCTCTTTTCTCCATAATGTCTTGCACATCTTGCTATTATCAAATTCATCAAATTATATTGTGATTATTATGTCACTTTTCCTCTAGTAGATGCCTAGCATAATTAAGGGACCCAATAAATATTTAGTTGATTGAATATAAATTAATGAATGCATGAGATACAAGGGAAGTATTTTAACTAGACAAGCACATACTTTCTGTGAGCACCCAAATGTGCACCATTACCAAATAGTCTCCTCTGGTTACGAGGATGACTGTTCTCAAATAGTTCATATGGCTTCTGTCTTGTAAATCCGAGTTCATTCTTGGTAGTTCATTCTTGGTTAAGTTCATTCTTGGTAGTTCAACTTTGGGTTAAGAACATTCTAAATCGTAAACTTCAAACCACATTCCTGTTATTTAGTCTATAGCAGTGATAGAACAATGGCCACAGGAAACCATACATTGAAATATTAATTTAAGTCAGGTGGTAAAACAAGAAACTTTATTTTAGAGGTCCAATTAATTAAAAAAATATTTTATTTATTTATTTGACACACAGAGAGAGCGCTCACAAGCACACAAGCAGGGGGAAGGGCAGAGGCAGAGGGAAAAGCAGAGCCTGATGCGGGACTGGGTCCCAGGACCGGTGGATCCCAGGTCTGTGATCATGACCTGAGCCAAAGGCAGATGTTCAACCAACTGAGCCACCCAGGTGCCCAACTTATTGGTCCAATTAATTTAATAAGCTTTTCAGTTCATAATATATCATGTAGAAGTTTATTATATATATAGTTTTTAATAATATATACTATGTAACATTTCACTTTAAATATCAGTAATGCTTTTGAGTATAAGCTACTGTGAAACTGGAAAAAATCAACATCCATCAGACTCTAAGTGTTGACGATCTTTTTTCCTTATATAGAAACTATATTGTTATATTAGAAATAGATGACACCATTTTCCAGTCTGAAATTATAAGTCAGAATACCTCCAGACATTTCTCAATGGATAAACTGAAAGGTAATCACATTTGTACAACTTTATGTGCTATAAGTTTGACAGATTTGAGTGGACTGTTTTGTTTTCCAAAAAATGATTGTACTCTTATCTTTAAGATATGGAGCTCTTTACTCCAAACTGTTTTTTTTAAAGGATTTGCCCTGGAACAGCAACTGCATCTGTAAAATGCATAGGGAGGAAAGCCAGAGAATGCATTTTCCATATGTCTTTTTGTTTATGAATTTCTTGCCATTGTGACTTTATATAAGGCTGTTTATAAACATTTTCGTGAATGTGTGGATGTATATATTTAAGACAACGCAGATATTTGTGTGTTGCTACAGAAACACAATGTTAAGTGCTGTCTTACATGATTAGCCCTTAGCCTCTGCATTTGCGTTCTTATTTTCACAACTGAACTTGTGACAGAGAAGAGTTGCATGAGGCTGGAGGGACATGATGGATCCCTGTCCAAAATGAAGAAATGGTAAAATTGCAAAGGTTTAAGCTGATGTTCACAATACTTTATTCTTTTGGCTCTAAATCAGAGTCGTAAATTCCTTATACTTGAAGAGTTTGAAAACACTTAATAAGCCTTCCCCCCCCCCCATGTATAGTTTGATCTTGACATTAGCTGAAAAATAAACTGAAATAAGCTAAGGGAAAACATAGCTGTTGTCTTCTTTGTCAAAGTGTCTTTACATTCTCTCGTTAAGAGGGTATGAAACCTAATTCCTTTGTATGAAGCAATGATCACCACACTGAAAAATAAAACACCTAATAACCGTAATAGCACATTGATAGGCTGCAAAGGGAATTTTATATACTTGAAGTTTTCTTCCCATTCTGAAGAATGGATTTAAGAAAGGAACCTTCCATGCAGTTGCAGAGACAAGATCAAAACCTCCTCCAGGCCTCCTGAAAGGTTTAGTGACCAGAGAAGTTTCCTTAACTTTTCTAGTGGTATTAGAGTTTTAGCAACCCGAGTCTTAGAAGCTTCACAGACCTGGAGACCTAGGAGGCCAGATCCAGGGATTACATTTTCATTTTCATTAAAAGTACTCTATTTTTTTCAGAGTCTATCTGAATCTTTATGTACTGGAAAATCTCAGCAGATTGAAACTTTCTAGAAGGGTTTCACCAGGGAAGAGGGTTGAGATGTATATTTTCACCACAATCAGTGTTTGAAACGATACTGATTTTCTCCCGAAGCCTTAATAGGCATTTCTACTTAACTTAGTGTGAAGAAAATACCACCATTTCATCCCTAGTGCAGAAATTAATTTCATATGGGAAAACTTCCTCTTCTATAATGAGAAAAGAGAATTAAACAGGGACCATTTTGATTCAAACTCAAACCAAGATAGAAAATATCTTTTCCCAAGAGCAGTTTCTGATGGTTGGAAGAAGAGTAAAGAGAAGATTAGGACACTTAATGGAAGAAGGACAAAGTATCATAAAATTGGGAGAAATAGAGAGAAATGGGTTGAGAGGCTGGAGTGCTCACAAGACAGTTTTGATGATAGTTTGATATATGGATAGTGTGACCTTTCTACACGGCTTACCCTTAAAGCTGGCTATCAGCTTTGTGGCTGTACCTGTGTATGTTTTTAAAATATTAACCTTTTGGTGGTTTGGTATAGTTGTTAAATAGTGCTAGATTGTTGTTGTTTTTTTTTTTCTCCCCCACATAGAAACTGGACGCATTTCTTAAAACAATCACGGTAGAGGACATTCTTCTAAGTACTTCTTTCTGCTTGTATTTGCCCTTCACAGAACAGTAACACATAGTGCCTAGAAAATTCATGTTTTAGCTGACATGGCAATTGACTAATTATACTTAAGGATGGGGATCATGATTCTTTCAGACCTCTGAGAGCTACTTGGACAGAATGGAAAATTCCAGAAATCAATTTGTATGAGAAACATAAGAATAAAAGACTGATTTTTGAATCGTTACTTAAAATACAATGGGCTTAGTCCTATTGGTGAGCAAGTCGTTATTCACAAAGTGTCATTTAAATGTGATGATTAGCCTTACACAATTTACAATTCTGTTCTTAGAGACTTTTTTATAATTAAGCAGTCAACTGACTTTTCCTTTGAGGGGGCTAGAAATCTCGGAGTCTTGAGCCTGTGCTAGAGTTTCTCACCAGCTTCCCTTGAAGCCTTTATAACTAAAGGCTTTCAGGCACCTCAACAGAGGAACTACTACTGTCCATACGGAGCCAGTCTCCACGCATTTGTACACATTTTAAAGTACACAAGGCACTGCTTACTGATCAGCTTTTTCCATTTTCCCAGGAGTCCTTAGCCTGCTGCTTAACTTTGCTGATAATGGAGGGAAGTCTTCATTCCTCATTTTTTTTTTTTGAGCGTTTGCTATTTTTAAGGCACTGCACTAGATGTCCAAAAACAGAATATTCTTATTTTCTGAAAGTTGGGAGGGTATGTTATTTGAAATATTCATAAACAAATTGAATCTATAAGCTTAAAATGACACAGAAAAAACAGGTATTTACTGAGCATCTACTATGTACTATACACTCTGCTATGTGCTGTGTGTGATTAAAAAAAGAGTAGAATCCATGACCAAACTATGAAGATGTTGCATACATACAGGAAACACAGACTGGTCTGAACCAAAATAAGTGAGTAGAATCTAATGAGAGGACCTAAGAGAGCTTGATATATGGGAAGTGTTTAACAAATATTTAGAGATTGTTTATAGAGGATTAGGGGGCAATCAAGGACTATGGAGAAGTTTTGGCTGGTGCGTTAAGAAAGATGGTCTGGTAGAGTAGGAAAGGAGGAAACACTCTGGGCAGGGCAGATATGAGGAAAGGTAAGGAATTAGGTATGTACTGGCGTGACTGCAAAGGAGAGGTTAAAGGGAAAATACGAGTTGAGGGCAAGAATGAGACTTAGAAGTCAGATCACTTTCACAGTTGTTCATCTAAAAATAAATAGGGCTGGGATTTGAACTTGGGAAGTCTGACTCTGACTCTCCAGGGTGGGAGGTAAGATTGCACACATAAGGATTGTAGTAGCCTTGAATTTGGACACAGTGATTTGACTTTCATTTTATGGATACCAGGGGATTTATTGGGTATTATTTTCTTATATTTCTGCTTATGAATATTATCAACTGCTTTAATATTAGAATAGAAAACTCCAAATGGAAAGAATCCATTTTCTGAAATTAGGGTCTTGTATATGAACCTAGGTGTTAGAAAGTAAATTTTTAACTTTTGAAATTCTAATACTCTGATATATGATAATATACAATTCTATGCTATTATTTCGTTTCTGCTGAAGACTGTATAGGTTTATAAAAGGAATGTTTTCAAGCTGGAGATAACTTATTTGAGGTTCTTAATATGTGAAGAACTTAGCTCTAGATTTTTAGATTTTTAAATAAACCCAGTGAGTGTTATGGATTGATTTGTGTCCCCCAACAAAGTTCATATCTTGAACCCGTGACTCCTAATATGATGTATTTGGACATACGGCCTTTAAGGAGGCAATTAAGGCTAAATGAAGTCATAAGAATGGAGCCTTAATTCAATAGGATTTTGCATGTGGGAGAAAGGGAAATTGTGACGGCAGCTATCCACAAGCGGGGAAAAGCACTCTCATCAGAAACCAACCCTGATGTTGCCTTCGTCTTGGACTTGTGGCCTACAGACCTGCAAGAAAAATAAATGTCTGTTATTTCTGCTACTCAGGCCGCAGTGTTTTGTTATGGCAGTCCTTGACTAAGGCAGTGAGTATTTGTATGGGGGAAAAAGGAGGAAGAAAACAGAATCCTACCTTTGAAATTAATAAAGGAAAACTGAAGGGATATGCTGTACACCTAGAAATACCTTATCATCTAAGGAGGTCTTAACATGGAAAGCACATCTTTACAGGCTGTCTAGGTTGACATACTATGAAACACCAGGAAGTAAGCGAATGGGTCTTCTTGGAAAGAGAACCCAACATGAAAATTATGGATGGTGTCACTGGGGTTACATATGTTTAAAAAAAAAATGTAATTGCTGCCAGTGAGAACTACTGAAGACTATTGGCCATTTTTTGTTTCACTCCACTACAGTTTATTAACACAAGCTTTAATTAACTCTGTTGACAGTATTATTTTTCTCTTGCAGCAGCTGACTAAAAATCTAGGGCAAATTCTAGCAATAACTGTGTTGCATCTCTTCAGGGAAAAAGTGAGAGCAGTAATACTTATTAAAGTTTCCAATGGTTTGCGTTAGCAGATTTTTTTTCTAAGACTGACTGTTTTCACTTTTTGTTCATTTGAAAGCAAGCAAACTAGAGTTTTCTGAACTGGAAGAAAAGTTTCACTTTTCACAGGGAGAATTTCTTAAAAAGATAGAAATTATTTTGAAGAAGATGCAAATTTTGGGGTATCTCTGTGTCTAAGCTTACTTAGTAGCTCGGTGTTGGACGACGTGGCATCTTTTCTGTTCCTGTATTCATAAATACTGAAACTGTGCCTCAGCACTGCAATGAAGACATGACAACTTATGATTTTCCATATTTTCAAAGATTCTGGGGAAAAAAATCTAGGTCATGCCCATATTTAATAAAAAGTTTTTAACATTCTTTCCAGATTCACATACATCCATCTCAATATTTGGTTTCTCTTACAAAGATATTGAGAACTGAATTTTTGGCTCTATGATATATATGATACATAAATTTACACAAATTTATAGATATATACAGTATTGATGATGAAAGTGTTATGAGAAGACTGATTAATGTTTTCCAGCTAGACCTCCTGGAGAAGGGAGCATTTAATAAGGCTTTCTAAGGCTGACTAGTATTTCCAACAGGTAATTTTGGGAGCAGGAATATTTTTAATGCCTAACTGCTGAAATGAACAAAGGAGAAGAGTGAAGGTATGTGGTGGGATATCTGCAGGGGAAATCGTGGTATTGGTTGTGTAGGAATTTAGCAAAGGGTGTAAACTAGGTGAAGAAAATGGAAATGGGCTTGGGACTGGTGAGAGATGAAGTGGCCATACTTTTGGAACTCATTCTCTAGGGCAGCAGTTTCCAACCAATCTCCAAGGAAGTTTCCTTCTCAGTCCTCATTTTCAGAGATCTGATTTTTCTCTATGGGCTAGAGACTAGAATTTTTCTTATAACAATGACAAATTCGGGCGATGTAGCTTGTCCTCATACAACTTTTTAAGAACACAATACATTGTCACATACCTGTAGCTTCTACTAAGTCCAAATGTATGGAAAAATGACAATAAGTAATCTACCTCCACTACTACCCAATATTACTGTCAAATAATATTCATTCATTCATGTGTGTAACAGGTACCATCTAGGAGCTAGAGATACAGTAGGGATGAAACAAAGTGCCTGCAAGCACAGAGCTGTGTTCTAGTTGAAAGTGAGGTAGAGACCATCTTCTACTTAGTATTTTCATTGAAAAAAACAAACAAACAAAAAATAAGAATAGGAGACATATTGTGTGCTGGGGTTTTTTTCATAGCAGTGGTCAGGGAGACATTCTCTGATGATGTGAAATATGAACAAAGCCCTGAAGGACATGGGGAGGGAGTCTATTTGAGGAAACACATTTCAGGCCAAATTCCATGAGATGGAATCTGTGGAAGAAGAACAAGAGTCCAGTGTGGCTAAATAAGAGGGAAGAGGAGAGGAGCTAAAGAAATAGCAGTTTAAAGAGGAATGTGTGATATTTTATGACATGGTAATGCATTTCCTTGTATTCTTAGTATGGGAAGAGGATTTTGAGCAGATGATTTATACATTGAAGTTATCACTCAGGCTGCTCTGGGGAGAAGAGATTATTGAGAAAACAGAGTTGAGATGTGGGAGGTGATGGTGGTCTAGACCAGCCTGGATAATGCTAACAAGTATAGTATGGCTATGGTGATACTTATCCCATTACACAACATACATCTTCAAAGATGTTTAAAGAGTTCTATGATGTTTTCCAACATCAACAACCAATTCTCTGATTCTGAGGACATGAACTAGATGCCCCACAGTTCAGTCCAGTTCTGGCACTAACTAGTGTTCAAGTTTTAGTGTCAGATTCCACAAGTTTAAAGGACTTAGTCCCACAAGACTGTAAGGGACATGACTTTGAAACAGCCAAATGGAAGAGATGCATAGGGCAAGGTATGGGAAAGGCACACAAAGCTTCCATGACTTCTCTTTTCCATGCTTCCTTCCTAGCATTTGGATGTTTCACCAATCCGGAAGTTCTGTGAACTTTGTCATTTAAGGTTTTTTTTCCTCCCCTCCATATTTGTATATTTTAAAATTTTACTTTCAGTATAATTAACATATGCCATTTAGGGTTTCTTATGGAGCTTCTATTATATAGGCATGACTGATTAAATTACTGACCATCAATCTCCAACCCCCTTTCCCTCAGAAGTCTGAGGGTAGGGCTGAAAGTTATAATCCTCTAAACAAATGATTGGGTTCTCTGGCAACCATCCCCCTCCTAAAGCTGCCTGGGGGTGAGGGGCTACCCAGAGATATCTCATTAACTGGTTGAAAGGGGTTTCTTAAGAATAACAAAAGATGTTCCTATCACCCCTATTATTCAGTAAATTCCAAGAATTTTAGAAACTCTGTCAGGACCTGGGGACAAAGACCAAATATGCATTTACTGCAAGTACAAATAGTGCTTAGATTTTTGTGTTGGCTATAGGTCAGCCAGCTTTAAGGATACATTTCTTTAAGTATTACTTTTGACAACCACAGTCCATGCTTTATTGATGCCTATGTATCAAGGAAAAGGAAAGCTTTTTAGCATTCCTATAAAAGGATAATTATTACTTCTATAATTTAAAATTTAAAATAATGGGAAGTATGCATCAGGAAATATATTTATCTTAAATCCTTCTTGCTGAAATGCAATCTATTGCTCTCTCTCTAGTACCATATGCTTGTTTAACAGGATACAATAAAAGAACTTCCAAATTATGTTAAGATTTCAGCTGCTTTACATTAGCTAGTTCTCTTTATGGAATTAATGTCAGTGCCAGTTAAATTAGAGAAGAGGTCTCAAAATTCTGAAGGTCAAAAATCACCAAAGGACATGAAGATAGCCAATAACATTTATAAAACATGAAGGGTGATTTGATTTAACTACACATTAATGGCCATTGAATGTTAGTGCTTTTCAATAATGGCATAGGAAATTAACTTATTTGTGTGTTGTTAAATTCTTTCCACAAATGAGAGAACTGGCGTATACTTTAATTGTAGAAATAGATAAGTTTTTATTTTAAGAATGAGGAATGTATAGAAATAAAGGCAATCCTATACTTCTAAATAAAGAGTACTTTAAATACTTCTAATAAAGGAATGCATCTACCAATGATAATGATTTCGGTCAATTTGAGTAACTATGATACCGTGTTCACCACGTGGAAAATGAAACATCCAGTTGGGCATTATCTATAGCACATGCCCACTGATATGCCGCAAAGAAGATTTAACGTGACACTTGTAGAACATTTAAGAATTTATGAATTTGGGGCGCCTGGGTGGCTCAGTGGGTTAAGCCGCTGCCTTCGGCTCAGGTCATGATCCCAGGGTCCTGTGATGGAGTCCCGCATAGGGCTCTTTGCTCAGCGGGGAGCCTGCTTCTACCCTGCTCCCTCTCTCTCTCTGCCTGCCTCTCTGCCTACTTGTGTGATCTCTCTCTGTCAAATAAATAAATAAAAATCTTAAAAAAAAAGAAAGAATTTATGAATTTTATGGTTTCGAAGTGAGGCAAGACAGCAATAAAGAGTCTCTTCCTCAGGATAATAAAGCCGGACAAAGAAGGACCTAACGAGATGTGGATGCATTGGTACTTTCCACCTGTGGGAGCCGTGGGGCGGAGCAGGTGAGACTGCGGGGCTAGAGAGGCCTTTCCGGGAACCCTGTGGCTGAAATTGCCCGGCTGGGAGGTGGCGGGGCCAACTTCCGACCCAGGCTCCTACTTCCTGCTGGTGTGCTGACAGGCTAGGAGTTGAGCCCAGCTGATGAGCAAGGCGACGGAAGAGCTGCTTGCTGTCTTCGTGAATGCGCTGGGCTTGTCGCTCTTCTGGTGAGTCTTTTCTATCACTACGCCGCCGGCGGAAGAAGCGGGAGAGGGGGTGTCACTTTATTCACAGCAGGTATCCAGCACACAGTCTGAGGGTGATAGTTGGGTATGTCGGCCTGAGAGCGTGAGGAGCCTTCGCACTTCACACTTCGCCTTGCCCCTTCCACCTTTTTACAACATACAGGGCGACTACACCTGGATTTTCCTGAACAACTTACTTCCTCGAAGTCTTATTTAACCCTGTGGAACGGGAAGTTGTCGCTGAGTAGGGTCAAGTATAGAGGAGGCTGCTTACTTTTCTTCTCCCCTCCCTTTCAATATGAAATTGTAGATTTATGTATATTTTTTTGTGGGTAAGAAGTACCTATGATTCTTAATCTATTTAATGTGCAGTAAAATTTGGTTATAAGGAATGCAGTAAAGGGTGAATATTCTTAAGAGGTCTGGCTTCTGGAGTCTGACAGCTGGGGTTTCAATCATGGTTTATTAACTACATGGTTAATTAACTGCATAATAATTATATTAACTATAAACTATATTAACTACATGATATATTAACTACTAATAATAATTATATTAACTATAAACTACAGTTTATTAACTGTGTGACTCTAGGGAATGTCCGGGACTGAATGTTTGTGTCCTCTTAAAACACGTTATATGTTAAAGCCTTAATTCCTCGTGTGGCTGTATTTGAAGATGGGACCTCTAAGAAACGAATTAAATTTAAGTGATGTCAGAAGGACGAGGGTCTGATGCAGCAGGATTAGTGTCCGTGTGAGAAAAGACACCAGAGAATTACCTTTTCTCTTCTTTCTTGACTCCTCCTTTATCCTTCACAGAGAAAAGGTCAAGGGAGGAAGCCAAGTCAGGTAGAGAGCCCTACCTGAAACTGAATCGGCTGAAAACTTGATCTTGGACTTCTGGCTTCCAAAACTGTAAGAAAATAAATTTCTGTTGTATAAGTCATCCAATCTGTGGCAGTTGTTATAGCAGCCTGAGAAGACTGATACAGGGAAGTGGCTTAATTCTCTGTACCTTAGATTTCTTACAATAAAATGAAGATAGCAAATAGGCCCACTTCCTACTGTTGCTTTGATGAGCTGAGTGTAATAATCGCAACTAATGTTAGTTACTCATATTCTAATTATCGAGAATATAATTTATTGTTCTCTCTCTATATGTAGTTAGAATCAGCTAATTTTATGTGGAGTGAGTCTTTTTTAAAAAAACTAAGCGCATTATATGTATTTATTCTTATATCGTGTGTAGAAGAATCAGTGTGAGCCTGAAACTGATTTAAAGTAATAGCAAAGAATGCTAAATACAGAAGTCTGTGAAATGTAAGAAGAGTAAATTAAACAAAAAATTTTTAAAAGAATTTTGGCTTTTTTTGATGGTATGGCTCAAATAGGACCAGACTTAGAGCAATGAATATTGTTTCTAAGTTTTCAAAGCTCCTCAGAATGTCCTCTAAATAACTAAATGCAAATTCTTAGTCTGAGATCTTACTTCAAACAATAACAACAACAAGAAAAAACAACAAAATTCAGAGTATGTGGTTGATTTAATTATTTTGGCCCCAAACTTCAATATGAAGTTTTGACTGCATGAAACTATTTGCAACAAGTTTAATTTTTTTTTTCTTTTCTTTTCTTTCATTTTCTTTCTTTTTTTTTTTTTTTTCCGGATAAGTTGTTATTTTAGTGTTTTGCAGACACAGAGCCAGTCAATTTAGTAAAGCAAAGGTCATGATTATTTGTGTTATAAAAGAGGAAATGATGGGGTGCCTGGGTGGCTCAGTGGGTTAAAGCCTCTGCCTTCGGCTCAGGTCATGATCCCAGGATCCTGGGATCAAGCCTCACATCGGGCTCTCTGCTCAGCGAGGAGCCTGCTTCCCTTCCTCTCTCTCTGCCAGCCTCTCTGCCTACTTGTGATCTCTGTCACAGATTGAATAAATACAATCTTAAAAAAGAAAAAAAAGAGGAAATGAGTAACTGATTTAGTGAATTTTGTATTTTTTAAACTGGTAATCCCCGTGAGTTTTAGACAAAACCTTAATGAAATCAGGATTTCTTTTCCTACTAGTTCATACCTTAACACAGTGATCTGTATCATTGTATAGCAAATTGCTTACTGCATTAGGTGCCTTAATAAAATCTTTGGGACCCAGAACTGAAAGTAGATGTGCTTGTGGGGCAGTGGATGAGGAGGATTGTGGAGGTGAAACCAATTATCTTCAATCATTTGACTTGATTGACCTAACAAATTTCCTGCTATTCCTAAAAAAATTTCTAGTTTGTTGCTGATGCCCTTGATGGTAAGATGCAATTCCTATAAGAAAATAAGAAACCAAGGATGGGAAAGAATGTTGATAAAAAATGAGAGATAAGGTAGGGAAAACAGATTTTTTTTGAAAAAAATATCTTTTTGAAATCATTTTTCTCCCTCTTAATTAGCAAGTCTAGTTAGAGGAAAGTAGGAGAGAGAGGATGAATACAGAATTTCAGTGTCATCAATAAAGCACGCCCACATTTGCATATTTTATTGTAATTCTGTAAAACTGGGGCTTAGTAGTGGAAAATTCTATAATTGATCATAAATATAATTGTATTTTCTTAGTATAAATAAAATAAAATATAAATATTTTATATTCATATAAAATATTATATATAAATATATAAATATATATAAATATATAAATATATAAATACACATATATTTATATTAACATATTTTATTATATATTATATAATATATAATAGAATAATAGAATAATACAGTCTTTTTATAATAGAACAATAAAATATTTTAACAAGCACTAGAAAAATTGTAAATATGAAACCAAGTAATGAAAAACTATAGTTTAAAATAAAACACTTCACAGTACTCTAATTTGTTTGGTATCTTAATTAAATTATCTGAACTTAGTATTGTAAATTCAGTGTGTAATTAGATAATTCCTTTCCCTAAGAAAAGGGGACTTTTAAGTTTTTTCTCACTTAAGTTATGATAAAGTATTAATGTGCTTCATATGCATTTTATTAAGTGGTGCATAGGCAGGAGTAGAGAGGAGAATAGAAAACTTTAACAAGTGATATAAAAGTTGTTTTGTATTGAATTCCCACCTGAAAATTTCAGAGATAATACAACTAATATATCTAGTTTTTAAATACTGCATTAGGAATAGTTTTATTTGATAAAAAATAATGAAAAGACAACATTTCTTGGTAACATAAGAGAGTATATTTGATTGCAAGCTTTCAGTATCTATAAGTGCTGTTTGCAGATGATATTGTTTCCTAGGCAAAACAAAGCATATCAACAGGAAAACTATTAAAATTAAGAGCATTGGTAAAGTGGCCACTTTCAAAATAAATATTATAATTATGTATAATTTATTTTATATGTATATGTATATATGTATATATGTAAATATATATGTATATATGTATATATTTATTTTACATATAACAAATATATTACACATCATATATAATAATATATAATATAATAATTATAATACATCATATATAATATATGTTATATATAAAATAAATAGTATAAATATAAATATTTATATAATAATATAAATAAATTATTATTATATAATAATAAAATATATGTTATAGATAATTATTATAAAATTATAAATAAATATTATAAATAAGTGATTTTATCAATAATAAACATTAAAAAGAACAAAAAATTACACTAAAATTGTAACAAGAAATTTCTAGGAATAATCTCAGTAAAATTGTGTAAGACCATATGAACAAATTTAAAACCTCATCAAGTCGGGGCGCCTGGGTGGCTCAGTGGGTTAAAGCCTCTGCCTTCGGCTCAGGTCATGATCTCAGGGTCCTGGGATCGAGCCCCGCATCGGGCTCTCTGCTCGGCAGGGAGCCTGCTTCCCCCTCTCTCTCTCTCTGCCTCTCTCTCTGCCTGCCTCTCTGCCTACTTGTAATTTCTGTCTTTCAAATAAATAAATAAATAAAAAAAAAAAATAAAACCTCATCAAGGAAATAACTAAAAGACTATTTTTTCCCTTTTTGTATCTCTAATGGTTTAAATTTGCTGGATACATAGTAGGCCATGAAATATTTGTTGAACAACTAATGATTCAACCTTGTGGAATATGTAGAATATAGTTTGGGAAATGCTTTCATGGTGTAAAATATTGCAGTGTTGACATTCAGTGTGTGTGCATATATATAAAATATGTATATATATATATATATGCACACACAAATATATATATATATATTATATATATTATATATATATATATATATATTTGTGTGTGCATATATATATAAAATATGTATGCATATATATGTTTGTTTAATGTATATACCCTGAGTGTTAACATGGCAATATTTTTATTTATAATATTCTATATAGATGTTTATTTAATATAAAATTGAATATTCTTCTTAACATCACATCTAGCATCCTACATAACAGACATAATAGAAGCTTGTCATTCTAGTATTTCATCAGAATGTCAAGGGTTACAGATTTATTCTTTTATATTCACTTATCTTACTCCTAAATTTTAATCCCTAGTTGTTATATACTCTATTTTCTGTATATTAAGGCCAAAATGCTCAATTGCTAAAACCAAACATAAACACTTGCATATACATGCATGCTCACACACATAAACACACACAGTAGTTAACCAGCCAGAGAATTAAACCTAGTGTCCCAGTTCAAATCAGTATCTTGTTCCATCCATCTACCTACCCATCCATTAATCTACCAATCTATTGATCCATTGGTGCCTCCATCCTTCTGTGCATACATATAGTAAAGTTTGTTTATCTAATAAACTGCTATCATTAACCTGATTCAGCCAAGGAAACATAAATAGTAATCAGAGAGAGTTAGAAAATGGAAGAGTATTGCCATATAAGTCTAGGAAAGGCAGAATAGTTTCAAGGAATTGGGAGGAGTCTGTTGGGATCTTATTATGTTTTGATATGTTTAATTATGTTTTGACAGTATTCTCTTGGATTCATCCCTTAGGATGCTACTGATGAATATAAGAGCAATTTCAATAGGTTCATCAAGTACAAGCCAAATTCAGTTGTACTGAAGGTAAGTGGGAAGATGTGGAAGTAGGTTGATGAAGATGTGTCAATCCTTAATCAGTACTACCCTTGTAAATGGGAAAGCTTGCCCTCTGCCCTCAGAACATAAAAGAACATATGTATCACAAGCACACACTCTCACAAGCTTATTAAAGGACATGAGGGCAGTGCCGTTAATCAGGGATCTGGAACTTAGTGCTCTCAGAGCACAAGCAGTGAACCTAAACATCCTCTTTGGGGATAGGCCATTCAATCTCCAGAGAAGTGTTTCTCTTCATCTCTTGCACCATGTCATTGAAACAAAAAGTGATAGTGTCTGAATGCCATGAAGATTTGTGTGTCAGGCCATTGTTAAAATCACAGATGGATGTACCTTCAAAGTGCAGGACTGATCAGAGCAAGTGGTTAGGTAAAAGAAAATAAAAAGATACTAATTAACTTGTCAGATTCTTTCTCACGTGGGAAAATATCATAGATTCTTGCATGACAGACTATCATTCCCAACAGTTCTGAGCATCTAGAGTCTCTCTTCCTCTATGTTCTAATTCCTGGTTCTGGAGGCACTCAAAAATAGTACACAATTTGAGGCATTTGCATGGCAGCTAAGAATCAGTTTGTAATATTAAAGAAACTACATTACTATAATGATTACTTTTTTTGCTTTAATATGTATATTTCATAGAAATACATTGAAAATTTGGATGCTTTGACTACAATGACATTTTATATTTGAACTCTTAGGTCATTCCAGTCAGTAGAACATAAATAGCATTCTAATACTGCTTATAAAAATAATTTGTGGGGGCACCTGGGGAGCTCAGTAGTTAACTCTCTGCCTTCGGCTCAGGACATGATCCCAGAGTCCTGGAATCAAGCCCTGCATCGGGCTTCCTGCCTAGCAGAAAGCCTACTTCTCCCTCTCCCACTCCCCCTGCTTGTGTTCCTTCTCTCACTATCTCTCTGTCAAATAAGAAATCTTTAAAAAAATAATTTGTGATTTTGATGAAATAAAGGCAAAAATATTTAGGAATATAATTTGTGAGTTAAGTATGCCTTTGTTTATTGCATGGCCAAACAGTGCTGTCTCAAAAGAGAACACTCAGATATACATAATATTGATTAAATTCAACCATCTTTGATATTTTACCTGATTTCAGTCACATAAAAATATGGTTTTATACGTATTTTTCCATTTCTAAAAAATTATGAAGGTAGATTTATCAAAGCAGAAGAAAATGTGGTATGTGGGCTTCATTTGTATTCTTGCTTTGGGCGTTGCAAATTGTAGGGGTGGGTCTAATGTGATTGCATTCTTGAGCATTTGTCCATTACATAGTTTCTTAAGAAAAGTTATAGAAACAGAATCAAAGAGTCAAAGAGAAAGCACTGTTTTATGAGCATTTAGATCTGTGATGCTTTCCTAGGAAAGGCACCTTTAATAAATGAAAAAACTGTTTATTGTATACCTCCTACTCTCCTTCTAGCAGAACAGCCCTCTTAAATTTTTTACTGAATGTGTAGTTATTGTAGTGCTAAAAATTTTTGCAGAGCTCTTCCACAGACTCTGAAGAGATGGAGAGGAAATGAGAGGAGACCTGGGGACATGGGCAGAACAGCTGGAAAATGCTTTCTTTGGACTCAGGTTTTATCAGTGGTCTCTGTGCTGCAGTTTAGTTGAGATCCAAGAATCCCTGAGCCTGGAAATTTGGTTGTGGGCCAAAATTTTTTTCAAAACAAATAGCATTTTAAAAACCTATACAAAAATGTGTAGAGAGATAATTACATACAGTCCTATACCTAGACAAAAGTTGCTGTAGTACTTCTGTGTGTGTGTGTGTGTGTGTGTGTGTATATATATGTATATTTCAGACTTACATAATGTAAATACGTATGTGTATTTGTGTGTGTATGTGTATATACATATATATATTTAAATTTTACCCCCACTTAATATACTGTGAACATCTATCCATGTCAATACATATCTAGGGTTGCGTTTCATTGGTGTATGCATATACCTTAATATTCATTTATGATTTGTATCACATTCTTAGATATCTAAGATGTTTTACTTCCATAAATAATGTCAAGATAAACATCTTTGTACATAAATCTTTAGAATCATCCATTTACTACTTTAAAGCATTTTCAGCGAAGTGGAATTACTGATGTTAAAATAAATGTACATTAAAGCTTTAGATAAACATTGTCAAATAACTCTCCACAAAGGGTGTATGTATTTTACCCTGCAGTATGTGAAGGAGATTAATTGGCTAATTCACTGTCATTGTTCTTTGTCACATTTTACCAATCTCAGTGGCAATCCAAAATAATTTCTGTTTTACTGTGTAAAGTTACAAATAATTTTAGATAAACTTTCTTATATTTATGGACAAATACATTTATTTATGACATTTGTTCATATAATTTCCCTATTATTATTTAATGTCTTCAACCTATTCTTCCTTATGAATAATACATCTTACCAGAAAAAATATTAAAACTTCATCTCAATTTAATAACAATTAGAAAATTATTTATTGACCAGTGTTCTGTTTGAGGCCCCATGGAGGGCACTAAATAGACAAGATGAACAAAATAGATGTGACAACTGAGCTGAATGACTCATTTAGTGATCAAGTCAAGGAAGAGAGAAGAGAAAGAAAGAGGGTTTTTATACCTGAAATGCTGTTTTAACCAAGACAAGTTGTGATTAAATTTACATTGTTTTAGAGAAAGAAATCTGGCTCTATAATTCATATTGTTATATTTTCCAATTTTGTTATCTTATATTGGTTTATTACAACTATAAATTTGATGTATTTTTAGAATTCAGGTAGTTTGAAGTAGCTTATAAGAAAAAGCAGCAGCATATTCTGTTCTGTTCCTCCTTACCTTGTACTCCCACTATATAAATGCAGTCACCCTCATCACTTTAAGTTATTGAGAGAAGTATTTGCCTGCATATTTCTAAATAATATATTTAAATGTCTTTAAATGCCCGCTAGTATAAATTGATTTGATGTTAAAAAAGATGGGCTTTCACTCTGTTATACTGTCATACATGTACATACATACATACATATACACATACACATCGAACACCTATACTTTATTTTCTCAAAATTACAGTGTTTGTTTAAATCATTTTCGTGAGTTTCTAATGTACAACCATTACCCAGGGTTTCTGAGTCTCAGCACTGTTGACACTTTGGGTTGGATAATTCTTTATTGTGAGAGGCTGTATTGTCTGTCCACTGTAGATAAAAGGTAAAAGGCCTTTTTTTTTTTTTTTCAGTTTTCAGCAGCATCCCTGCGTCTACTTCCCAGATGCCAGTAATACATCCCAGTTGTAATAACCAAAAATATCTATAAGCATTGCGAAATACCCCCTAGAGGGCAGAATTTCCTCCAGTCAAGAACTCCTAATTTTGTCTTTTAAGTGGTGAGTTTTGCTTTTAAATATTATTTACCATTGATATTACACATCATTCAATTATTTTACTCTTTCCATATAAGTTTTATTTTTGTTGGGGGTCAGTGGTTGCATTGTGTGTATACGTATGAGTTTGCTTCGTTTTATGTGTAAATTCACTGACAGAGTTAGAAAACCTCTCAATATGTCAAAGACATCAGCTAATCTGTTAGCTCCATTTTCTCTGGGAGGTATACCTCTGTCCTCCTGCTCCAGTATGGAATGATTGCTCTCTTAGATATAAAGCTGCCATTATGCAGCTTCTTATACTAAGAATTTCCTTTCTTCAGTAATCTGGTAAAACCCATTTCCTGTGTTCATATGTATTGACTATAAATTGCATTTGGCTGCTTGTAACAGATAGCCAAATATCTGTGACTTAAACAAGCAATGAATTGACATTTTGCTGATGTGAAAGTAGTGGAGAGCTTGTTCTCTGCAGTTACGATAGCCCAAAAGTGATCAGATACTGGCTCCAGGTCTTTATGTGACACCATGCTTATGCACGGCTTGCCTTCTGATATTCAAAAAAATGTCTGCTAGATCTGATGTCTCTGTACTCAAAGCAGGAAACAGGAAGAAAGGAGGAGAGAAGACAAAAAAAATCTTGTGTAAAATTTGTTTTTGTTTGTATAAAATTCTGTGTTGGAAATCATGTTCTCTTAGATTAAGATGTTGAAACTATTTCTTCATTGTCTTCTGGCTTTTAGAATTGCTGCTAAAAAGGCTCATATCATTCTGATTCCGGATTCTTTGTGATTAATTTTTTTGTTTTGTTGTAGATGCTTTTAGCATGTTTCCTTTATCTTTACTGTTTTTAAATTCCAAGATAATCTTCTTAGTTTGGATCTTTTTTTTTTTTTTTTTTTAAACAATAGAAATTAATTTTATTTATTTATTTTTTTTCCCTTTTTATTTATTTTTTCAGCGTAACAGTATTCATTCTTTTTGCACAACACCCAGTGCTCCATGCAAAACGTGCCCTCCCCATCACCCACCACCTGTTCCCCCAACCTCCCACCCCTGACCCTTCAAAACCCTCAGGTTGTTTTTCAGAGTCCATAGTCTCTTATGGTTCGCCTCCCCTCCCCAATGTCCATAGCCCGCTCCCCCTCTCCCAATCCCACCTCCCCCCAGCAACCCCCAGTTTGTTTTGTGAGATTAAGAGTCATTTATGGTTTGTCTCCCTCCCAATCCCATCTTGTTTCATTTATTCTTTTTTATTTGTTTTGCTGGGCACTTGGAAGAGTTGGACAATTTTCTTGTAGTTTTTCTTTTTTTTAATATTTTATTTTTAAGTAATCTCTGTATCTAATATGGGGCTTGAATTTACAATCCCGAGATCCCGAGATCACATGATCTACTGACTGACCCCTCTTATAGTATTTCTTTGGTAATTTACTCCTCTTTACTTTTTTTGTGCTTTGATTCTGGATGTTAAGACTCTATAAACAGTTGAATGTTGGAACACCTGAATTGACTTTATAACTTTTCTTTTTTTTTCCCCTCCAATTTTTAATTCTTTTCTTTTTGGTTCTGTGTTTCTGATGTTTTTCACTTTTAACTTTAAAATCATCTCTTCAATTTCTTATTTCTATTGTCCAGTTATATTTTCTTTCTTATTTTCTCTTTCTTTTATAATCTTTTTACATCATGATTTCAGTAACTTATCATTTCTCTGAGCACATGAGTAATGAAATTTTAGCATTTTCTTCACTTCTCCAAGGTGCCTTTTCCCTGCTTGTTTATTTCTTTTTTTTCTTTTTCATTAAGAGACAGTCCTGGGGCGCCTGGGTGGCTCAGTGGTTTAAGCCTCTGCCTTCGGCTTAGGTCATGATCTCAGGGTCCTGGGATTGAGCCCCGCATCGGGCTCTCTGCTCAGTGGGGAGCCTGTTTCTCCCTCTCTCTCTCCTTGCCTCTCTGCCTACTTTTGACCTCTCTCTCTGTCAAATTAAAAAAAAAAAAAAAAGAGACAGTCCTGAAATATCTTGTAATGCTTTGATCATTTGTTCCTCTTTAAGGGTGAGGTGTTTAAAAGGTAATTAGAAGATCTCTCTTTGTATAGAGCTTGTCATTTTTCTTTAGCACTATTTGGCAGGGACTTGACTTGACCATTTCATTGGGAAAGCCCAAAGTCAGTATCTGTAGATACGGTTTTCCCCCCCAGTTTTATTGAGATATAATTAACATGTAACATTACCTAAGTTTAAGATGTGCAACATAATGATTTGATATATGTATTGTGTTTTCTAGTTCTGATCAGACTCCTTGTGGATGAATACTCTAACCCTCCTGTTCAGGAGAGACATATAAACTTGGCTGTTAGTGTTCTGGGAGTAGAGCATGAGAAGTGGAATGCAAGCTGCTTTTTTTAGGATGTATAATTTGGTTACTTTTCCTGTTTCAGAATGGCACAATATTCCCGTCTTCATCTCTGCAGCTTCAAATCTGCAGGTTCTTAAATTCAAATTTTCCAGAAACTTAACTCCACATTTCTGTGTGGTAGGGGAGCTGATATGAGGGCCTTAATTTTCTTTATAAAGATTTCAACAAATCCTCCCTTTTCAGACCCATCTTCTATTTCTATATTTCTATACAGCTACCTGTACATTCAATTACTGAGTCTTTAGGCTTCTATGGCTGGAATTAGTTTCAAGAGTCTCCCTCTACTAGGACAGTTACTACTCATGAATCTTAGTTTTGTCTTCTCCGTATTTACTCATATATCTTATGAGAGCTAGTTAAGTCTTTCATTTGTTTTGCCCTTGTGCTTTGTCCATTTTTATTGATTTTTTCCTTGTTAATCTTGGAGGCTGAAGATAAATAATTATGTTCAATCTGCTGTTTATCAGAGTTTTCATTAATTTGTTTTAATTTCCCAGGGTAATATTTAAATGGCCTCAAGTATGTAAAGAAAATAGGCATTTTAAGGTAGTTAGGCTAAGATAATGGAAAAAACTAGTTACCCTGAGTTGACTTCAGGGGCTGGTTTAGTGATGGGGCTTTGACAATGCCATGAATTATTTGGCCAACAAAACATAGCAAGATTGTATAATTTAATCCCCACTTTAGATGTTCCTTATCATGATAATTTGTATAGCTGCTACCTTTGTTAGGGTGACTAAGTCAAATGTGCCAAGATTTGAAAGATACTTATGTGGTTATCTGATAAAATGTAACTTGGAGCCAGCGTATTTTTGCGTCACTTTCACCCCTCACTTCCAAACTGATTTTCACATTAACTATCATGAATAAAGGATTTATGACTTATCTTATCTCATACCCAGTGTTGAGTTGAAATTCAATGAGAACAACTGGGGATCTCCCACATAGCTTCCTTAAGTTGAGAAGTTTGAACTGAACAGGTTTTCCTCACTAGCACAGCATGGCATTGGTGGGTAGGAGTAGAAGTAGGGAGGAGGAGATCTGCAGTAGGGAGGAGGAGATCTGCAGTGGTCAGAGTATATTTCTATTATATTTCTAGTATATTTCTGGTATAGTATATATTTCTAGTATATTTCTAGTTTATGACTGATGTGGAGGGTTCCTACTCAACTGATTTTTGGCAGTTACATTGCCTGACATGTGAGGCACTATATAACATGCTTTCAGTCATAACTTTAGTGAAATGTCCTTATTATTTGGATTTGTACTGATTCCCTAGCGCATTTTGTACTTGCCTCAATTTAGGTCAATATTTACCTGGTAAGTGCAAGTCACTTCTCAGATGACATAGTCTTTGAAATGCCATATGAGAATAAATAGTTGAATTTGATTTTTGATTATTTTCAAAATGCAGCAGTGAAAAGCTGTGGTAAAATATAATAATGTTTAATCCCTGGACAAAGGAAATTACTTCGTTTCAGCTACCATATCCTGTGTCTTACAGAAATGCTAGCTCATATTATTAAGAAGTACATTGCATTGTATATCTCAAGAGTAGAAAGTTTTTTGCACTCTAATTAAATAGATTATGTATCTTGGGTTAAGCAAAACCAAGAAAATAGCAGTGAGATTTGGCTTTAAGTTTTCAGATGTTAAGAAAAAGAAAAAAAATAGAAATGCAGAGTTTAACAATTTTTGTGTTTTTCGACAACAGGAAGGTGTGAGGATAACTTTTGCATGTGTGTGCAAAAAAAAACAGAAATTTGTTTTGTGGTTCTTTATACAGACACATATTCAAATAAAATCTTCAAACATAAAAAAACAGAACAAAACAAAAAACATTGCCCCATGAATGGTTCCTGTATCGACCTTTAGTAGAGGGAAAGAACATTACATTAAGTTGTGCCACAGCAAAAACAATTCTTTGAAGGGCTGAGATAATGTGGTAAATGTGCTTTACTGTCTGATGGTTTAATAGAGGTATGGATCTTGGGGAATCAGACAAATGGATGTCAGCACACCCATTAGGCTTTCTGCAGTATCATGAGTAGAAGAAACCTTAAGATTCTGTAGAATTTCTATACTAAATTCAGTTCTTCCTTAGCCATTCAGGAGTATGGAAGTGTTACTTATCTCTGATGTCATCATGATTATATCCCTGTAACTGAAATTCTTTATGGTATTCATACCTTGTAGTGTATACTCAGGTTCACTTCTCTATTTTCCTTGGTATGAGTAAAGATGTCTATTTTTATTTGATTGTACATATGGAAAATTTTGTTCTTGTTGATATCTATAGGTAGCTAAATATTCAGAAAGTAGATGAATGGACTGGAAGCATACTTTTATTCTCTTCAAATAAGCTCTCAATTCAAACATATAAATTTAAAGATTTATGGCTTAGCAGTTTATGGCATAGTTATTATTTTCTTCAAAATTTAATGCTAAAATGTTTAAACAATTGTATTCATGTACTTGGGCTGCCATTATAAAATACCGTAGACTGGATGGCTAAAAATACATTTATTTTCTCACAGTTTTGGAGTCTGAAAGGCTGAGATCAGGATGCTAGCATGGTCAGATTCTGGTAAGACGTCTCTTCTTGGCATTCAGAAGGCAACCTTTTCTCTGTGTCCTCACGTAGCAGAGGGAGCAAGTGCTCTGGTGCCTTTCTTATAAGGGCAGAAATTTGATCACGAAGACCTACTCTCATGACCTCACCTAAACCTAATACGTCCCAAAGGTCCTATCTCTAAATAGATACACTGGGGGCTAAGGTTTCAACATATGAATGTGGAGGGGACATTGGAACATTACCTGGATTTTAATGTTGAGTATTCTGGTTGACTCCTCTAGGTTTCCCTGCAGCCAGTGTTTGTAAACCATGATGTGTGGCCCTCCTTCTGTCTGACTAAGGTACTAGGGCTCCTTCAGGAGAACTTGTAAGTTTTATTTTGGCTGCACTTCCCCTTACTTTTAAAGACATGGTCAGCAGACTCAGTTTTGTAGAAATCCAGGAATTTTTAGTTAAGGGATTGATAGATCTGATGAAAAAGGAGGAGAAAATAAAAAATTCAGAAGCACTACAGAATTTTTAAACAGACCCCATATCAAGCATGATTTTATACCCACTTTCCATCAAACATTAAACACATACATAAACTCATAATTCTAATTGCTTGGTACAACTTACTCATTTACATAAACATATATATACATATAATGCAATATATGTAAAATAATGTCCCCGATCCTTTTACTTTGCAGATTTCATGTGAACCCACACATAAAGTATAAAAGCTAACACATTCATTATTTTATTTTATTTTATTTAAAGATATTATTTATTTATTTGACAGACAGAGATCACAAGTATAAAGAGAGGCAAGCAGAGAGGGAGAGGAAGGGAAGCAGGCACCCTGCTGAGCAGAGAGCCAGATGTGGGGCTCCATCGAGCCCGAAGGCACAGGCTTTAATCCACTGAGCCACCCAGGCGCCCCTGACACATTCATTTAAACAAAACGTTCATATGGTAATTCTCTTTGAATTATCACAGTATACCAGTTTCCATTCCCACCAACACAGTGTACAAAGGTTCCTTTTTCTGCACATCCTTGTGAAAAATTCTTTTTCATGCTAGACATTCTGATAGGTGTAAGGTGATATCTCATTGTGGTTTTGGTTTGCATCACCCTGTTTAGTAGTGACATTGAGCATCATTTGTGTGCCTCTTGGTTATCTGTATGTCTTCTTTGGAAAAATGTCTATTCAGGTTCTCTATTCATTTTTAAAAATTGGATTATTTGTGTTTTCTTTGGTGTTAAGTTGTAGAAGTTCTTTATACATTTTGGGTATTGATCTTATTAAATATGTCATTTGCAAATATCTCCTCACTCAGTAGGTTGCTTTTTTGTTTTGTTGATGGTTTCCTTCACTGTGAAAAAGTATTTTACTTTGGTGCAGTCCCAATAGTTTAATTTTGCTTTTGTTTTCCTTGCCTGAAGAGACATATCTAGAAAATGTTTCTACTAAAGATGCCAGAGAAATTACTGCCTGTGTTTTCTTCTGGGAGTTCTTTGGTTTTAGGTCTCACGTTCAGGTGTTTGATCCATTTTTGGGTTTATTTTGTATATGGTGTCAGAAAATGGTCCAGTTTTATTTTTTTGCATGTAGCTGTCTAGTTTTTGCAACACCACTTGATGAATTTGTTGAAGAGGGTGTCTTTTCTCTATCGTATAGTCTTGTCTCCTATATTATAGATTAACTGACCATATAAGCATGGGCTTATTTCTTGGCTCTCTATTCGGTTCCATTGATCCATGTGTCTTCTCTGCCAGTACCATACTGTTTTGATTATTACAGCTTTGTAGTATATCTTCAAATCTGGGATTATGATACTTCCAGTTTTGTTCTTCTTTCTTTTTTCTTTTTTTTTTTTTAAAGATTTTATTTATTTATTTGACAGAGAGAGAGATCACAAGTAGGCAGAGAGGCAGGCAGAGAGAGAGGAGGAAGCAGGCTCCCTGCAGAGCAGAGAGCCCGATGCGGGGCTCGATCCCAGGACCCTGAGATCATGACCTGAGCCGAAGGCAGCGGCCCAATCCACTGAGCCACCCAGGTGCCCCTTGTTCTTCTTTCTTAGGCTAGCTTTGGTTATTTAGTCTTTTGTGTTTCCATACAGATTTTTTGATCTGATTCTATGAAAAATATTATTTTGATACATATTGTAGGTATTGCATTAAATCTGTAGATTGCTTTGGGTAGTTTGGACATTGTAATAATATTAATTCTTCCAATCCATGAGCAGGGAGTATTTTTCCATTGGTTTGTGTCATCTTCAATATTTTTAATCAGTGTCTCATAATTTTTAGAGTATAAATCTTTCACCTTCTCTGTTAAATTTAGTCCTAGGAATTTTATGACTTTTGGTGTAAATGGGGCTGTTTTCTTAATTTCTTTTTCTGCTACTTCATTGTTAGTGCATGGAACCATGTAACGTATTTGTATATTAATCTTGTATCTGCAACTTTACTGAATTTATCAATTCTGATAGTGGTTTGGTGCAGTCTTTAGGATTTTCTATATATAATATCATGTCATCTACAAATAGTGATAGTGTTATTTCTTCCTTACCAGTTTTTATTTCTTTCTGTTTTCTGATTGCTGTGGTTAGTACTTCCGGTCCTATGTTGAATAAAAATGGTGAGACTGGGCATCTTTACACTTTTTGAAATACATTTTTTAAAGTTCTTGAGACCAACCAAGCATATATGAAAGAATGTGAGCAGTTTCATTTCCATGTGTGCTCTTTGCAGACTAAAGGAACATTGTTTTGCTGATCATAATAGTCTTAGAATTTATATACTTTATTTGTATTTTTAAGATATAGCCAGTTGGGTTTAGAAGAGAGAAGCCTGCTTCGGCTCAGGTCATGATCCTAGGGTCCTGGGATTGAGCCCCGCGTCGGGCTCTCTGCTCGGCAGGGAGCCTGCCTCCCCACTCTCTCTGTGCCTGCCTCTCTGCCTACTTGTGATTTCTGTCTGTCAAATAAATAAATAAAATCTTTAAAAAAAAAAAAAAGGAAGAGAAAAGCCTGGACCGTATTCATATGTATGTGTCTTATTGGACTTTGAGCTCTTTGAGGGCAGGTTCTGTAACATACTTGACTCTGGTACCCAGAACAGTATTTGCATAATATAGGGACTCCATAAGTGCTTAGTGACTGATTGAATAAACACTCCAAACTGTCTTGGACACAGTATAATTAATTCAGTGTTTTGATTTGATTTAATGACCAATAGAAATAGCTCATGGTCATATAAATTCATGTGTATCAAGTTTATAACAAAAACGGTGAAGCAACTTATTTCAGTAACAATTATTTATAAAGTCTTTCTATTCATCTTACCGAAAGGTTAAACCTGTATTTTAAACAAAATATTAATTATGAAGATTTATATTCTTGTTGCTAGTTTATTTTCTTTTCTGTTACTTCAATTTTGAAGATTACTCTGAATTCAAAAAATATTTCCTACCTCATTGAAAATTCTGGATGACAAGTTCTTGCTTGAAAAATGCAAACAATAGTTTTGGTTATGTCTGGTGTACTTGCAGAGTATTGGAAACCTCAGGTTAACAAAATTTCAAGTACATTTTCACAGAAACTCTTAAAGATAGACCAGGATGATTACAAAGTCAAGGTCATTTTGCAACGGTAAAATTCCTTATTGAATTCTAGTTAACCTGAGGATTCTTCTGGTTAAATGCCAAGTCGGATAATTGCTTTATGCTGTAGAAAATTTCCTTCTTGGGTTAGAATGTATTTGCTTAATTTTATGATTTCTTTTTTTTAAAGATTTTATTTATTTATTTGTCAGAGAGAGAGAGCACAGGCAGACAGAGTGGCAGGTAGAGGCAGAGGGAGAAGCAGGCTCCCCACCGAGCAAGGAGCCCATGCGGGACTCGATCCCAGGATGCTGGGATCATGACCTGAGCCGAAGGCAGCTGTCCAACCAACTGAGCCACCCAGGTGTCCCCAATTTTATGATTTCTGCTGGGGGTGGATAATTGGTGAATATTGGTGGTGCTTCATCACAGACATGGTTGTAATATGGGTCCTGGGAAGTGATATGTACTAGGTTGCAGAATTTTGTGGCTTTTTATATTTACTATCTGGGAGTCGATGAATTCATAGCACTGTGCATTCATCTGTGAAGCAGAAACCAGAGAGAAATACCTTGATGCTTTGTCTTAAAAAGAATTGGGACACCTTAAGATGCAGTAAGATAATATATCATAGCAGTGCCATCATAGCACTTGTGTATAAACAAAACCAAAATCAACAATCTGTACAGATGTTAGTTGTAGCATTGTCAGGAATGGATGAGGAGAATTTCCTATCAGTTTATTAGGTAACCAAATAGTGTAAACAAACATTGCCCTTGTGGTAAGAGTATTAGTTTTGGAGTCATACAGCACTGGTTTTATTTCCAGTTCTCCCCTTTAGTAGTTGTGTTTACACAGGCAAGTTAGTTTTCAATGACTGGCATATAATAGTTCCACAATAAATGGCAGCTACTATTATTAATAAAAACAACTAAGATGTCTTAATGGAATATTCACATTTCTTAAATCAGTGTTTGTGTTGAACATTTTCATTTAAAGCTAGGTTAAATATTTTGTTGGGGTGAAGTTTTTATTTTGAGATGTTCCCTACTCAGTTAACCAAATATCTTTTACTCTTGGTTTACAGAGGAGAAACATCAAGGATTAAAGATAGAAGCATTTGCATAGTGTATCTCATTTTTGTTAGGTGTTTTAATAGGAGTAACATTAAAAAAATCACTTAGCAGTAGGGGCATAGTCATTCCCTCTATATTTTGCTTATATATTCAAGAAGGTGATAAGGCTTATATATTCAAGATGGTAGGTGATAAGGAAGTTGTGACTTAATGGTCCCTGAAGTGCTGTTCTGTTGAGACATATTCAGATTAGCCTTATAAACTCTATTTCCTAGTTAATTTTCCCGGGTGCGATTGAGTGTGAGGAGGAGCAGGATCCTGAGGTTTCTTACTTTTTTAATTTTTGAGGGCTAGGGAGAGCATATGTAAATTAATTAAATAAAAAATATATGTTTGATCTATTCCTGAGATTATATTGAACTGAACTCTTTGATTATAGGGTCATGAATTCTAGCTTTACTATTAGCTGTGTGACTGCCTATGAGTTACTGAACTTCTCTGAACTTTGTGTCTCCATCTATAAAATGTTAATAATATGTCCACATTGTTATCAGTTTTATCTAGAACCCAATTACCTAGGTAATGCAAGGAAATTCTTGGTTCAATTTATATTGCAAAATATCTGTGCAGAAAATGATCAATGATCTCAGAACTAAATTTCTGAGGGTTGAGAATGCAAAAAGGGAACTAATAATTGCTAAGAGGTACATACATACTGGGTATGAGGTAAATGTTGAGCAGTTATTATTATCATTATTTTTTAAATTTCTTTTCAGTGTAACAGTATTTATTGTTTTTGCACCACACCCAGTGAATGTTGAGCAGTTATTATATACACTTATTTAATCCACATACCAGTCAAGTAGGTCTCTTTATCTTCATATACTGGATGAGGGAACTGAGTTTTAGACTGATTTAGTAATTTGATAAATTGCACAGCTGGAGGCTGATCATGTGAAATGTTTTCTCCATTTGTCTACTACCGGACTCCAAATCCTGTTCTCATGGAATGTACTGTGTTTTTGGGTCTGAGTTCTTTGCTATCACCAAAATATCTTCATCATTTCCTGTTGGTTAGTTTGTTCCTTCTTATGCTGAGCCTGTGTCCTTTACTTTAGCCTACATACCTGGTTGATTAGGATTGGTAAATATGTATCTATCCATTTTAAATGTCAGGAAATCCATGGTATTGATTTTGTAGTTAGCAGGTATACTAGAGAGGGATATGATTTATACAGATTATTTTGTAGCATTGTTGTTTAACTCCAAAAGCAAACACATTCATTTTATGTGCATTTAATAAGCAGAAAACCAATAGCATTAGATTCCTTGATATCCTCTTGAAAAGACATCACCTATAACAGAAATTTACTTACATTTTTCTAATTAAGTCGCATAGATTTACTCTATAGAAAGAGAAGGTCTGCATATCTGTGGTAGAATCAAGCATGTTTGAAAGATGAAGTCATTCACAGTTGCCAGTGAATAGTAACAATATGACCCCCCCAGAGTGGAAGTGCTTTTATCTTTGTGTCCTCCTGCTAAAACTTTCAGAGAGGGCGTGGAAAACCAGAAATTCTGCAGCTGCACCAATATGACAGCTCTAAAATGATTGTAAAATGGAAAAAAAAATTGATTTTGAGATATTCTGATATATCAGTTTCAGCCCTGACGAAATCTAATTGTTAATGAAAAATGAAGAATTTAGACATGAAGTTAGTTAAATTAATTTGTCATGCTCCTTCCTATTCATAGCTAAATTTATGTTTTCAACTTGAAGATAGTTGGTAAGTAATGCAAAGCAAATATTTAATAAACTTAACTAGACAAACTTCTATATATAGAATGCAAGTAAATTTGGTGGTTAACAGTGTTTAAGCTTGAAAACCTTGAAATGTTTTAACTATACTTCAAGACAAGATAAACAACATAAAAATAAATTGCTTCTATTTTTCTTTTTTTTTTCTTTAATTTATTTATTTTTTCAGCGTAATAGTATTCATTGTTTTTGCACAACACCCAGTGCTCCATGCAATACGTGCCCTCCCTATTACCCACCACCTGGTTCCCCCAACCTCCCACCCCCTTCCCTTCAAAACCCTCAGGTTGTTTTTCAGAGTCCATAGTCTCTCATGGTTCGCCTCCCCCTCCAACTTCCCTCAACTTCCTTCTCCTCTCCATCTCCCAGTGTCCTCCATGTCATTTGTTATGCTCCACAAATAAGTGAAACCAAATGATACTTGACTCTCTCTGCTTGAATTATTTCACTCAGCATAATCACTTCCAGTCCCGTCCACATTGCTACAAAAGTTGAGTATTCATCCTTTCTTTTTCTTTTTTTTTTTTTATAAACATATAATGTATTTTTATCCCCAGGGGTACAGGTCTGTGAATCACCAGTTTTACACACTTCACAGCACTCACGATAGCACATACCCTCCCCAATGTCCATAACCCCCTCCCCCACTCCCAAGCCCACCTCCCCTCAGCAACCCCCAGTTTGTTTTGTGAGATTTAGAGTCATTTATGGTTTGTCTCCCTCCCAATCCCATCTTGTTTCATTTATTCTTCTCCTATCCCCCAACCCCCCATGTTGCATCTCCACGTCCTCATATCAGGGAGATCATATGATATTTGTCTTTCTCCGATTGACTTATTTCACTAAACATGATACCCTCTAGTTCCATCCACGTCGTCGCAAATGGCAAGATTTTATTTCTTTTGATGGCTGCATAGTATTCCAATGTATATATATACCACATTTTCTTTACCCATTCATCTGTTGATGGACATCTAGGTTCTTTCCATAGTTTGGCTATTGTAGACATTGCTGCTATAAACATTCGGGTACACATGCCCCTTCGGATCACTGCGTTTGTATCTTTAGGGTAAATACCCAGTAGTGCAATTGCTGGGTCATAGGGTAGTTCTATTTTCAACATTTTGAGGAACCTCCATGCTATTTTCCAGAGTGGTTGCACCAGCTTGCATTCCCACCAACAGTGGAGGAGGGTTCCCCTTTCTCCACATCCTCTCCAGCATCTGTCATTTCCTGACTTGTTAATTTTAGCCATTCTGACTGGTGTGAGGTGATATCTCATTGTGGTTTTGATTTGTATTTCCCTGATGCCGAGTGACGTGGAGCACTTTTTCATGTGTCTGTTGGCCATCTGGATGTCTTCTTTGCAGAAATGTCTGTTCATGTCCTCTGCCCATTTCTTGATTGGATTGTTTGTTCTTTGGGTGTTGAGTTTGCTAAGTTCCTTATAGATTTTGGACACTAGCCCTTTATCTGATATGTCATTTGCAAATATCTTCTCCCATTCTGTCAGTTGTCTTTTGGTTTTGTTAACTGTTTCCTTTGCTGTGCAAAAGCTTTTGATCTTGATGAAATCCCGATAGTTCATTTTTGCCCTTGCTTCCCTTGCCTTTGCCGATGTTCCTAGGGAGATGTTGCTGCAGCTGAGGTCAAAGAGGTTGCTGCCTGTGTTCTTCTCAAGGATTTTGATGGATTCCTTTCTCACATTGAGGTCCCTCATCCATTTTGAGTCTGTTTTCATCTGTGTAAGGAAATGGTCCAATTTCATTTTTCTGCATGTGGCTGTCCAATTTTCCCAACACCATTTATTGAAGAAGCTGTCTTTTTTCCATTGGACATTCTTTCTTGCTTTGTCAAAGATTAGTTGAGCATAGAGTTGAGGGTCTATTTCTGGGCCCTCTATTCTCTTCTATTGATCTATGTGTCTGTTTTTATGCCAGTACCATGCTGTCTTGATGATGACAGCTTTGTAATAGAGCTCGAAGTCCGGAATTGTGATGCCACCAACTTTGGCTTTCTTTTTCAATATTCCTTTGGCTATTCGAGGTCTTTTCTGGTTCCATATAAATTTTAGGATTATTTGTTCCATTTCTTTGAAAAAAAAATGGATGGTATTTTGATAGGGATTGCATTAAATGTGTAGATTGCTTTAGGTAGCATAGACATTTTCACAATATTTCTTCTTCCAATCCATGAGCACGGAACATTTTTCCATTTCTTTGTGTCTTCCTCAATTTCTTTCATGAGTACTTTATAGTTTTCTGCGTATAGATTCTTAGCCTCTTTGGTTAGGTTTATTCCTAGGTATCTTATAGTTTTGGATGAAACTGTAAATGGGATTGACTCCTTAATTTCTCTTTCTTCTGTCTTGTTGTTGGTATATAGAAATGCAACTGATTTCTATGCATTGATTTTATATCCTGACACTTTACTGAATTCCTGTACAAGTTCTAGCAGTTTTGGAGTGGAGTCTTTTGGGTTTTCCACATATAGTATCATATCATCTGCGAAGAGTGATAGTTTGACTTCTTTTTTGCCGATTTGGATGCCTTTAATATCTTTTTTGTTGTCTGATTGCTGATTCTAGGACTTCTAGTACTATGTTGAATAGCAGTGGTGATAATGGACATCCCTGCCGTGTTCCTGACCTTAGCGGAAAAGCTTTCAGTTTTTCTCCATTGAGAATGATATTTGCAGTGGGTTTTTCATAGATGGCTTTGATAATATTGAGGTATGTGCCCTCTATCCCTACACTTTGAAGAGTTTTGATCAGGAAGGGATGCTGTACTTTGTCAAATGCTTTTTCAGCATCTATGGAGAGTATCATATGATTCTTGTTCTTTCTTTTATTAATGTGTTGTATCACATTGATTGATTTGCGGATGTTGAACCAACCCTGCAGCCCTGGAATAAATCCCACTTGGTCGTGGTGAATAATCCTTTTAATGTACTGTTGAATCCTATTGGCTAGTATTTTGGTGAGAATTTTTGCATCTGTGTTCATCAAGGATATTGGTCTGTAGTTCTCTTTTTTGGTGGGATCCTTGTCTGGTTTTGGGATCAAGGTGATGCTGGCCTCATAAAATGAGTTCGGAAGCTTTCCTTCCATGTCTATTTTTTGGAACATTTTCAGGAGAATAGGAATTAGTTCTTCTTTAAATGTTTGGTAGAATTCCCCTGGGAAACCGTCTGGCCCTGGGCTTTTTATTTTTGGAGATTTTTGATGACTGTTTCAATCTCCTTACTGGTTATGGGCCTGTTCAGGTTTTCTGTTTCTTCCTGGTTCAGTTGTGGTAGTTTATATGTCTCTAGGAATGCATCCATTTCTTCCAGATTGTCAAATTTGTTGGCGTAGAGTTGCTCATAGTATGTTCTTATAATTGTCTGTATTTCTTTGGTGTTAGTTGTGATCTCTCCTCTTTCATTCATGATTTTATTTATTTGGGTCCTTTCTCTTTTCTTTTTGATGAGTCTGGCCAGGTGCTTATCAATCTTACTGATTCTTTCAAAGAACCAGCTCCTAGTTTTGTTGATTTTTTCTATTTTTTTTTTGGTTTCTATTTCATTGATTTCTGCTCTGATCTTTATGATTTCTCTTCTGCTGGGTTTAGGCTTGCTTTCTTGTTCTTTCTCCAGCTCCTTTAGGTGTATGGTTAGGTTGTGTACTTGAGACCTTTCTTGTTTTTTGAGAAAGGCTTGTACTGCTATATATTTTCCTCTCAGGACTGCCTTTGCTGTGTCCCACAGATTTTGAACCATTGTTTTCATTATCATTTGTTTCCATGAATTTTTTCAATTCCTCTTTAATTTCCTGGTTCACCCATTCATTCTTTAGAAGGATGCTGTTTAGTCTCCATGTATTTGGGTTCTTTCCAGCTTTCCTCTTGTGATTGAGTTCAAGCTTCAGAGTGTTGTGGTCTGAAAATATGCAGGGAATGATCCTAATCTTTTGATACCGGTTGAGACCTGATTTGTGACCCAGGATGTGATCTATTCTGGAGAATGTTCCATGTGCACTAGAGAAGAATGTGTATTCTGTTGCTTTGGGATGAAATGTTCTGAATATATCTGTGATGTCCATCTGGTCCAGTGTGTCATTTAAGGCCTTTATTTCCTTGTTGATCTTTTGCTTGGATGATCTGCCCATTCAGTGAGGGGAGTGTTCAAGTCCCCTACTATTATTGTATTATTATTGATGTGCTTCTTTGATTTTGTTATTAATTGGTTTATATAGTTGGCTGCTCCCACGTTAGGGGCATAGATATTTAAAATTGTTAGATCTTCTTGTTGGATAGACCGTTTGAGTAGGATATAGTGTCCTTCCTCATCTCTTATTATAGTCTTTGCTTAAAATCTAATTGATCTGATATAAGGATTGCCACCCCAGCTTTCTTCTGATGCCCATTAGCATGGTAAATTGTTTTCCACCCCCTCACTTTAAATCTGGCGGTGTCTTTGCGTCTAAAATGAGTTTCTTGTAGGCAACATATTGATGGGTTTTGTTTTTTTATCCATTCTGATACCCTGTGTCTTTTGATTGGGGCATTTAGCCCATTAACATTCAGGGTAACTATTGAGAGATATGAATTTAGTGCCATTATTAGCCTGTAAGGTGACTGTTACTGTATATTGTCACTGTACCTTTCTGATCTACTACTTTTAGGCTCTCTCTTTGCTTAGAGGACCCCTTTCAATATTTCCTGTAGAGCTGGTTTGGTGTTTGCAAATTCTTTCAGTTTTTGTTTGTCCTGGAAGATTTTTATCTCTCCTTCTGTTTTCAATGATAGCCTAGGTGGATAGAGTATTCTTGGCTGCATGTTTTTCTCGTTGAGTGCTCTGAATATATCATGCCAGCTCTTTCTGGCCTGCCAGGTCTCTGTGGATAAGTCTGCCGCCAATCTAATATTTTTACCATTGTATGTTGCAGACTTCTTTTCCCGGGCTGCTTTCAGGATTTTCTCTTTGTCACTAAGACTTGTAAATTTTACTATTAGGTGACGGGGTGTGGACCTATTCTTGTTGACTTTGAGGGGGGTTCTCTGTACCTCCTGGATTTTGATGCTTTTTCCCTTTGCCATATTAGGGAAATTCTCTCCAATAATTCTCTCCAATAGACCTTCTGCTCCACTATCTCTTTCTTCTTCTTCTGGAATCCCAAGTATTCTAATGTTGTTTCGTCTTATGGTGTCACTTATCTCTCGAATTCTCCCCTCGTGGTCCAGTAGCTGTTTGTCCCTCTTTTGCTTGGCTTCTTTATTCTCTATCATTTGGTCTTCTATATCACTAATTCTTCTGCCTCATTTATCCTAGCAGTGAGAGCCTCCATTTTTGATTGCACCTCATTAATAGCTTTTTTTGATTTCAACTTGGTTAGATTTTAGGTCTTTAATTTCTCCAGAAAGGGCTTTTATATCTCCAGAGAGGGTTTCTCTAATATCTTCCATGCCTTTTTTGACTCCAGCTAGAATGTTCAGAATCTTCATTCTGAACTCTTTATCTGACATATTACCAATGTCTGTGTTGATTAGGTCCCTAGCCTTCGGTACTGCCTCTTGTTCTTTTGTTTGTGTTGATTTTTTCCGCCTTGTCATTTTGTCCAGATAAGGGGGTAGGAAGGATCAAATAAAATACTAAAAGGGTGGCAAGGACCCCAGAAAAATGCGCTGTAACTAAACCAGAAGCGACCCCAAATTGTGGGGTGGGAGAAAGGGGATAAAAAGAGGTTCCAAAAAAAAAAAAAAGAAAAAAATTAAAAAAATAAAACAAATAAAGAAAAAAATATAAAAAAGAAAGAAAAAATATATATTTTAGATAAACTAGTAAAAAAACGTTAAAAAAGAAAAGGGTAAAAGTTTTAAAAAATTTAGCAGAAGAAGAAAAAAGAAAAATTGAAAAAAAAATTGAATTAACTGCAAGACTAAAGAATCATGGAGAGAAAGCCATGAGTTCCGTGCTTTGCTTTCTCCTCCTCTGGAATTCCGCTGCTGTCTTAGGTATTGAACCTGCTTGCCTTGATAGATGAACTTCGTCCTGGCTGGATATTTTGTTGATCTTCTGGGGGAGGGGCCTGTTGTAGTGACTCTCAAGTGTCTTTGCCTGAGGCGGAACTGCACCACCCTTACAGGGGGGCCGGACCAAGTAATCAGCTCGGGTTCGCATTTGGGAGCTTCTGTTCCCTGAACGCTTTCCATAGAGTTCCAGAGGATGGGAATGAAAATGGTGGCCTCCTAGTCTCCGGCCCGGAGGGGCCGAGAGCCCGGGGCCCCACTCCTCAGTGTGCCCGCAGAGGACAGCACCCAATCACTCCCGTATCCCCAGCCTCCAGCCATGCTCTGAGCTCACCCAGCCCGCGACCAGTTCAAGGTAACCCCGAGCTGAGAGCTCAGTCCTCGGCTCTGTCTGTGTAGCCGGCTTCTCCGTTCTAACACCTGCGAGCTCTGCGACACTCCGACCCCGATCCTTCTGTGACCCTGCGGGACCTGGGGCCACGCTGACCCTGCGTAGGCTTCATCCTGGTTTAGCCTCTGGAGCAATGTCCCTCAGTGGAACAGACTTTTAAAAGTCCCGATTTTGTGCTCCGTTGCTCTGCCGCTTGCCAGGAGCCGGCCCCTCCCCCCGTGTTCTATCTTCCCGTCATTTTAGATTCACTTCTCCGCCAGTCCTACCTTTCAGAGAGTGGTTTATTTTCTGTTTCTAGAATTGCTGTTCTTCTTCTCTTCGATCTTCCATTGGATTTGTAGGTGTTTGGGATGTTTAGATAAGCTATTGAGCTGATCTTCTGCTACCTGATGTAGTCTCAGGCTGCTACTTCTCTGCCATCTTGACTCCTCCTCCTATACTTTTTTTTTTTTTTTTAGAGAGGGATAGAGTGCGCCTGAGGGAATAGTATTTGATGGAGTGGGGATTGGGGAGGGGCATAGGGAGGGAGAGAATGAGAATCCTGAGCTAGCCGGTTTCATGCAAAGGGTGGAGCCTGACCTGGGGTTCAGTTCCATTACCCTGAGACCCATGACCTGAGCTGAAATTAAGAGTCATACCCTTAACCAACTGAGTCATCTGGGCACCCCTCAGGGTTTTACTTTTTACTTTTTAAAATTTTTTCCTATTTTCTTTTCTTTTCAGTGTTCCAAAATTCATTGTTTATGCACCACACCCAGTGCTCCATGCAATAGGTGCCCTCCATAATACCCACCACCAGGCTCACCCAACCCACCACACCCTTCCCTCCAAAACCCTCAGTTTGTTTCTCAGAGTCCACAGTCTCTCCTGGTTTGTTTCCCCCTCCGATTTCCCCCATCTTACTTCTCCTCTCCATATCACAGTGTCCTCTGTGTTATTCCTTATGCTCCACAGGTAAGTAAAACCATATGATACTTGACTCTCTGCTTGACTTATTTCACTCAGCATAATCTCTTCCAGTACCATGTTGATACAAAAGTTGGGTATTTATCCTTTCTGATGGAGGCATAATACTCTATTTTATATATGGACCATATCTTCTTTATCCATTCGTCTACTGAAGGGCATCTTGGTTCTTTCCACAGTTTGGTGACTGTGGCCATTGCTGCTATGAACATTGGGGTACAGGTGGCCCTTCTTTTCACTACATCTATATCTTTGGGTGGAGAAAGGGGAACCTTCTTACACTGTTGGTGGGAATACAAGTTGGTGCAGCCACTTTGGAAAATAGTGTGGAGATTCCTCAAAAAATTAAAAATAGAGCTACCCTATGACCCTACAATTGCACTACAGGATTTTACTTTTAATGCTTCATGGTTAGTGTATAGGAATATAATTCCTTAAACTTGTGCTTAACTTTCACTTATAGAATTTATGTAATCCAGGAGAACACAGGAGTGATCTTGGCTTTTTCAGCGTCGTTTTGACCCCTGCCCTTCCTAGCCCAAATCTCAGCAAATGAGCCTGAGGAAAATAGAAGGAAAATAGGAGCTACCCAACAAAAATTCTCCAAATTTTCAGCTCTTTACCTAGAAAGTTATCTGCATCTGTATACTGCAATTATAGAGGAAGAGTATCAAGACTGATTCATTTTCTAGTGCTGTGTACCCCATCACCTCCTGCTACCTCTGGTTTCTTATTATATCCATAATAGTGGTCTATTCTGTGTTGTTATTCACTCCCTTTTCCCTGGTTCCTTTTCTCATCTTGGAAATGCTCATTAAGGGGTGTCTGGGTGGCTCTGTCAGTTGAGTGTCTGCCTTTGGCTCACATCATGATCCCAGAGTCCTGGGATTGAGCCCCACATGATCACATCATGATCCCAGAGTCCTGGGATTGAGCAGGGCTTCCTGCTCAGCAGTGGAGCTGCTTCTTCTCCCTCTGCTGCTCCCCTGCTTGTTTTATCTCTCTTTCTCTCAAAAAAATAAATAAAATCTTACAAATAAATGCTCATAAATTCAACAATTATTTATTAAGAATCTGCTTGATGACAAATTCTTTTCTAGGTTCTAGTAGTACAGTATTAAATGAAATAGACAAAAATACCTACTTCCATGGAAGTTACATTCTGGTGATTGGTACTAATAAAGAGTTCATAAAATAAGGTGGTTTGGCAGGGCTTTACTAAGAAGGTGAAATTTGTCCAAAGGAAGTAAGAGTGTAGATCTGAGGAAGAGTACTTTAACAGAGAGAACACCATATATAAAGATCCTGAAAGAGGAGCATTCTTGGAAAGAACAAGAAAGAGGTTCTAGTGGCTTGAGCAGTCAGTTAAAGGTGGTACAGATCATGCAGAGCATTTTTGACAATTACATGAACTTTGGCTTTTACTTTGAGGAGAGGTGGTGTGATCTGGATTGATTTTTATCAATAAATTTGATAATTTATTTAATTTATTTATGATAATCTAGTTCCTGTGTTATACAAAGGCCATGGAGAGTAAGGGTAGAAGCAAGATGATCAATTAGAAAGCCATCACAAAATCTGGACAAGAGATGAATGTGGCTTAGATTAGAGTGGTGATGGTAGAGTTGTTAAGCAGTCAAAAAAGGGGTTTTTAAAAAAGATTTCATTTATTAGAGAGAGAGAGAGAGTCTTTTTAAGAAACGCACTTTAAAAATAGAAAAAATATGGGGCGCCTGGGTGGCTCAGTGGATTAAGCTGCTGCCTTCGGCTCAGGTCATGATCTCAGGGTCCTGGGATCGAGCCCCGCATCGGGCTCTCTGCTCTGCAGGGAACCTGCTTCCTCCTCTCTCTCTGCCTGCCTCTCTACCTACTTGTGATCTCTCTGTCTGTCAAATAAATAAATAAAATCTTCAAAAAAAATAGAAAAAATAGAATAGACTATTAGGATTGAAAAATATATAACATACAGATAATAAGGAAAAGAAAGCTACAGTAGTTGTATCAGTATCAGACAAATAAGACTTTGGAATAAGAAGTAGTACCATAAACAAAGAAGAGCTTCACAAGACACAGAGAGATCATCTCTCCAAGAAGCCCTGTCGATTATAAATAATTATGCATCTAAAAGAAGAACAAAAGCTGATAGAATTTAAGAGAATAAACAAATACACAACTTAAGTTGAAGATTTTGATATTCCATCAACTGATACAAGAAAGTGAGCATGGATATAGATGAATAATAGCAAATAAGTTCACCTAATAGACATTTTAGAACAGACCTCTCCATGCACACCCACACCCTCCCACACACATGTGGTGGGGAGATGGGGAGAGAGAGGAATACACATTTTGTTTTGGAAATGTACATGGAATATTTCTAACCTTGACTATATTTTGGGCCATGAAATAAACCTTACAAACTTAAAATAATAAGAACCATACACCATATGTTCTTAGACCATAATGGAATTAAGCTAGAAACAAATAATAGATTTCCAGAAAGTACCCAGGCCCACAATTCCTTGTTAACTTACCAGTGGCCTCCTCCACCTGTGCTGCTATCATCATCACATCCAATGTGGTATTTGTTCCCATAGGAAAGCTCTCATACTTTCTGTTTGTTGGTATGGACACAATTTAAATTCTACCTCATTTCTAAAGCCTTCACTGATTGCTAACTTCTGTCCTCTCTAGTGACAGCTCTTCAGATATCCCATCCAATGTGGTATTCGTTTTGGTACTTAGCAAGTGTGTTATTGTTTTAAATTCATATGCCTTTTTTCTTCACTAGATTCACCTTTTTTCCAAGCCCTAGCCCATCCCTGAACACAAAGTTTTAATGTAAGAATGACTGCATAAACAGAATGAAATAGAATGGGCTGAGTTCGGTTGAATAATCTCTCATGCAACTTTCCAGACTCATGATTCCATAATGCATTTAAACTCAATAAAGATAAGAATCAACTTTTAAAATATGTTCAAATTATCCAGATATAGAAAACATATGAAATATTAAGTAGTTTCTTCATTTTCAAAGCATCATATTTATCAATATATTCTTTGGATTTTCTAGTATTGTACCACACATAGTTTGTAGATGTATGTGCATTTAACTATTTCTAAATTTTATATACACATGACTTATTCTTATACATCAAAATAATGGTCAAAATTTTAATTAGCTATCAATCTTTAGCTATAGAAAAATGCCTTCTGTGCATAAAATGTGATTCTATACTGAGAGTGGGAAATTTTATCATAAAATTTTTTGAAGATGTGCTGAAAATATGATCCATGATGAAATCCTTAAGCCAGAAATCTTGAACAAAATAGGATACATTAAGTGCCCAAATATTGTTTGTTGCTGACAGGGTTCTATTTGACCTTTTGATTTGATCTTGTTAAGATCCAAAATTGAATCCTGAATGGATGGCTACTGGGTATATCCAAATTACTATATATTACACTTAAGAAGATTCTTTTCTTGCCTTAATATTTAATTGGCTGGGTGTTTAATTCTTTCTTCTGAAGAGTTACAATAGCAGTATTACTAAAGTCAGTGAATCAACCAACTTTTCTGAGTTATTTCTACTATAAATAATAAATTTGAGATTTGATTGATTAGAAAGAATTCTTGTTTCCGATATGCTTATAGATTGATATCAAGACAGTACCAGTATTACTACTACTAATTTTGAGACCATCAACAACAGTATTATATGTTGATATATGTGTCTAACACTGTGCCAATGAATTTATATATTTATACATATAACATATATATATATATAATATTATAGTTTAATCATTACAAAATGATAACTGTGTGGTAGATGTAGTTATTATCCCTATTTAACCACAAAGCAAACTAAGGATAAAGATTTTAATGAACTTATCTAAAGCCACAGTTGTTAAGTAATAAAGCTGAGATTTCTACTCAGTCATAGTAGAGTTTGTTTTCTTTATTGCCACAACCTATTGCTACCCTAAATTTCAGAAACAAAAAATGTGAACAGTTTAAAGTACATGGACAAACCATAGTTCAGTGTAACAACCTGGAAATATTGTGGGCAGTACATGATTAATTGCCAAAAATGGTAAAGATTGTCTTTGGGTTTATCTTGATTCTCTAGAGTACTTTAAGACTGCCTTCTTTCTCTTCTCTTGTACTGTATTTCCTGCTTTAAACATTCTACTTGCAGCTCCAATTTGATGGCAAAGTCCAGAATTATACAAATTTACTCAAAGTATTTTTCCTATATAGATTAAAAAAAATACTGATTAAATTTTTGTTCTTTTGAAATACATACAAAAACTGATCTCCTGCTTCTATATATAAACCAATTAGTTTTCCCACTTATACATCAGGCTTAAAGGATAGTTTTTGTTAAAATTTTGCAAAATGAATTAGATTAAAGTATTCTCGTATCTATCAAGTATGTGCCAGTCAAATAGCCATATGGTAATAGCAGATGTCTGGCTGCGACCTATAAAGGACAGTTTTTAATATAGTTTCTTAGGGTACATCTTTAAGTTTTCCCTTATTTTAAATCTTCTCTCTATACTATCTTAGAAGTTCACAAAATTCAGAAGTAAGTGCATTCAGTCTGAATGTATAGGACTCTGGAGATTTTTGATGCAGCTATATGTCTATAAAAGTAAAGTCATGTGATGATGATTTTCTTTGATTGTAAGAATATGCTTTTTAGAAAATCAGTTGAGCATTTTTGCCTCCCCATTTCAATGTAGATCATCACTACTTTAAGTTATAGCTCACATCAGGTTTTGTACAGAAAGAGAAAAGAAAGCTTTGTTTGGGCGTGCTCTACAGTGATTAATTTACTGAAAGAAAAACCTCAGTAGAAATAATTTTAACCCTAGCTTTTCCAAGGAATCTGCAATTTTAAAATACAGGTAACTTTAAAATACAGACATATTAATTCCATGTTTATGCTAGTGTAAACTCTTTTAATTGAAGGTGGATCTACCTAGAAGAAACCAAATTCAGATGGTTTTATTACATAAAGGCTACATAGAATCTGAATAAGGCAGAAAAGGAGTCTCGGCCTCATAAAGTAACTTTTGTTTGCAACACGGGATTTGAATACTGGTGGCACAAATCTGCAAACAAAAAGTGCATAGTCAGATTTACGATTTTATGAAACTGCTTGACTGCTGGAGTTTATTTTGAGCATCTCTGATTTGATTTTCCCTTTGTGGATCTGTTTACAGAGGAGCATGGAGTCCTTGATGTAATGAATTTGTTCCTTTCTGAAATATCCTAGTATAGTTTTGATGTAGTGGTGATTGCCTGATTTATTCTAATATCGGCTATAATATGCAATTTAACTTCTCTAGCACCCAGATTATGTTAAATATTGAAAAATGTGACATTATTTCTGATTTTTTTAGTAAAAAGGGACAGCTTATTCATAAGAATTTCTAAATTCATCTCATTGCCTATTAGGATTTAAGTGTAGATGTAAAACCACTGATTTGTGAGTCACATGGCCAGTGTTCTTATCTTATCTTTGTTTCTCTGAACTTTAATTTCTTTCTTAAAATAGAAGAACATACCTACTGATATGGTTGTTTTGAGTAAATAAAAAATGAGGTCAAAGGGTATTGCCGGTAACCCTTATTGGGCAAGTGTAGTCATCATAATTATTTTACAATAAATACATAATTATTACTTTTTCTCAACAAGAAAGGCATTTCTATCTTGCTTTTAATATGCAGTTTTTCTCTTGTTTGGCACCTGAAAGAGTTTCTCAGATTTGGTAATTCATTCTTTTTTGATTAAAAATTAGGTCTTCACAGTGGGTTATTTCTGACAAAAATGTTTTGGAATTTTGAGCCTCATTCGTCTACTTTGAGTAACCTCTGAGTTGAAACCTATGTTTGAGACAACTGAGTGCTTTAAAAGCACAATTTCTTTAAAGATTTGGAAAGGAACCCCAAAAGTCAGAGGGAGAAAAATTAAATATTTGAGCTTGTCATCTTTCAGAAAGATGCTGTCATTTACTTTAATATTTTGTAGTTGCTCACATGGAGTATTAAAAGGTTCTGTCATATATTAACAGGTCCTAACAATCTTTGCAAAGGATTGCTATAAATAGTTTACTAAAAGAATACTACAAAATACATTTTTTATTGAATTATCCTTGATCTGAACATCAGTTGGTATCTATAAAGAGACCTGATATGTCAAAAAAGAAAACCAAAACTCCTGTAGAAGAGTTGATTAACTGTGCACAGAAAGTAATACTCAATTATATGAAGAGTAAAATCAAATCAGAGGTAGCAGCAGCTGAATTTGATAAATTTAGGAGCAGTTGGGAAAAATCGCACTTTAAGGGAAACAGTCATCTTGGGTCACTAAAGCAGACAATTTCATGTTTCAGAAGTGCTTTATTTACTGGATTGAGTTTTAGAGAACACAATATTTATCAATTTTCTTAATTAAATGATTCTAAACTATATGTTTTCTAAACAAGTAAGGAAAAATCCTTCATGGCATTAGCATTTTTGTCAGGAATGAGGAAAGTACGATTTTATTTTATTTATTTTTAAAGATATATTTATCTATTTTTAGAGAGAGAGAAAGGGTGAAAGAGAGCACGAGAGAGCGCAAGCAAGCACATGACCAGGAGGGGCAGAGGGACAAGGCTCAGCATGGAGCCAGATGCAGAGCTTGATCCCACAACCCTAAGATCAGGAGCTGAGCCAAAACCAAGAGTCTGATGCTTAAGGGACTACACCACCCAGGTGCCCCCAAAAGTGCCATTTTAAAATTAGTTAAATATCATTTACATGTTTTCCAAATATTTTTGTTATTAATATGTACAATGTAATCATGAAGTATTGATAATAAAGGGTCTCAATATCAGCATTTTCAGTGTGACCCACCTTTATGGTTTATTCATCAGAAATGTGCTACCAAAATAACATTGACTTATTGGGTCACATAAACAAATTCTGAAGCTTTGAACCCTGTTGTATCTAAATGAGATGGCATCTGTTGAGATGGCTAGGAGAATTCTCTGGATGGTATTGCTTGGTTGCCTAGCAATCAGTCACTTGATATGTTTGGGGAATCAGACAATGAGCAAGAAGTGTGACAAAAGAGGGAAGCCACAAAATCTTTTACAAAGGCTAATTATGTGTACAATAGCATCTGTTTTAGCTTCTGCTTGAGTGTATAAAATAATTGAAACTAGGCCAACAGTACCTTTGGATAAGCTTCATCATGGAGAAAGAGGGATCTGGCAACATTTGTGTTGAGCTGCTCATATGTTTTTTTCTCAGAAGACAGGGATCATCTTCTCAGGAGACTTCTAAGAATCCAAGAAGATGTCCAATGTCTAGCCTACAAATTATAATGATTTGGGAAATAACATTTTGCAAAGACGTCCTTTGGCATTATTTTCAATAGAAAATTTCAGTTCATGTGAATGAATATACCTAAATAAGCAAGTATTTATGTCTTTAGATTAATTCTCATCATAGAGAGTCTTTTTCCAAAAATACTGTGACTTCTTGATATAATAAAGTTTTGTGTCAAAAATAGGGAAGCCATCTAACAAAATGTACCTGTTGTACTATTATTGTGTCTAAATTGGGGTAATGCTAGGATTCTTAGACTAGTTAATGTAGCAGTAAGTATGAACTACAATTTGAACTCTTCTCTGCCAAGATACGGCATGTATTTGTGGCTTCTCTTGTCACACGTATTGATGAATGCTGAATTTGATACAGTAGGGTCTCCTACTCCTTATGAATTTTTGAAACCCTCTATAGAATAAGGCAGGGTAAAAATAAAAAAGAATAATATAAAAATAGAGTGACAAGTTTCTGTAAGAACTATCTTGAAAAAGTATACATATGAAGAAGTATTTAGCAGAACCTCTGATCCAGAATATGCTACCCGTATAACCATACTACAAAAAAGTTCCAGAACATACGTACTTCCCTATCATTAATATTAGACTTAGCTATTTATATTTAACTTTAATGTTTAATATTTAAATATAAAGAATATTAAGATTTTAAAAATTGAGGACATTCACATAACATGAAATAACATTATTTTAATAATTTTAAAGTATACAATTCAGTGTTTTTTGGTTTATTCATTGTGTAGCCAATACCACTACTAATTCTGGAATGTTTTCTTCACTCTACAAATATTCTTATAGTCACTAGCAGTCATATTCCATTCTTCCCTCTCCCCAAACGACTCACAAGCACTCATTGACTTTCTGTATAAATGGAGTTACTTATTCTAAATATTTCAAATAAATGAAGTCATACAATATGTAGTATTTTATGTCTGGCTTCTTTCAGTTAGCATAATGTTTTTAAGATTCATTGCTGGGAGTGGCTAGCAATCCTGTATGGATTGGTGATGGATGGATCCTGTATGGATGGATGAAAGATTACTCCATACTTTGCTGTGAAAGAGAGAAGAATGCAAGGGGGTCACATCCTGTATGGATGGATGAAAGATTACTCCATACTTTGCTGTGAAAGAGAGAAGAATGCAAGGGGGTCACTGCTCAGAGAAGAAGACCCTTCGCTCTTCTTTTCTATCACCTTTGTTGGTACTTCAGGTTAATCATAAATTTTTATTACTCTGTTTCTCAAGCAAGTGATGTGTGGCAAGGCGTCTTACAGAAAATAGAAGAGTCTGATTACAGGCAAGATACAGTGTGCTGGTCAGCATGTTCTATGAGTTTTGCTAAACACAGCGTAGGGGGCAATGTGTGCATCTTTTAGATCACAGGGCAGCCATTTGCACTAAGAAAGCTTTAGGGAAGGCAATTCCCTATAGCATTCCTGTGGCAGAGTGGTCATGCAGACCTCAGCATTCCAAAGGCCTATGCCCTCCTCTGAAACCTTCCATTGCCCTCAGCGGCCACCGTGTTACATTTTAGCAAGCTAGGTATTACAGATGATTTCATACTCTACATTAACCCCAATAATTCATTTATGTTTTAGCATGTTTCAAGACTGCAGTCCTTTTTAGAGCTGAATAATATTTCGTTGCATGGATATACCATATCTTCTTTATTTGTTCACTGGTTGGTGGACACCTGGGTTGTTTTCACATTGTGGGTGTTATTAATAATGATATGGTTTAATACGCTCTGATTACTCATGTACGATTTTTGTGATAAATGCTTCAATTTTTTGTAGATATATATCTAGGAATGGAATTGTTGTTAACCCTATGTCTAACTTTTGAGTAACTACCATTTTTTTTCATAGCAGCTGCACTGTTTTACATTTCTACCAGCACTGTATGAGGGTTCCAGCTTGCCTGCATTATTGCCAATGCTTTTTATTTTCTCTTGCTGTTGTTTTTTAAATTATAGCCATTCTAGTAGGTGTGAAATGGTAGCTTCATGTGGTTTGATTTTTCATTTCCTTATGAATGAAGATACTTTTCATGTACTTATTGGCTTTTTATATATATATATTTTGAGAAATGTCTATTCAAAAACTGTGCCTGTTTTTTTTTAAATTTCTTTTAAAGATTTTATTTATTTATTTGACAGAGAGATTACAAGTAGGCAGAGAGGCAGGCAGAGAGAGAGAGGAGGAAGCAGACTCCCTGCCAGGCAGAGAGTCTGATTCGGGGCTTGATTCCGACACCTTGAGATCATGACCTGAGCTGAAAGCAGAGGCTTAACCCACTGAGCCACCCAGGTGCCCAAAAAACTCTACCTGTTTTTAAATAGGTTGTCTTTTTGTTGTACAGCTCAGTTTGTTACATATTAACATGCTAGACCCTTAATAGGTATATTATTTGCAAATACTTTATTCCATCTTGTAATTTTTTTCTCTCTCACTGTCTTGAGAGTTTCCTTTGATGCACAAAAGTTTTTAGTTTTGGTGAAATCCAGTCTATTTTTTCTTTCGCTTGTGTTTTTGGTATCCTGTTTAAGAAACCATTACCTAATCCAAGGTCATGAAGATTAACAATATGTTTCTTTTTAAGAATGTTACAGCTTTTCTCTTCAATTTGAGTCGTAACATTTATTTTGAATTTATTTTTATATGTTGTGTGACATAAGGGCGCAATTCATTCTTTTGCAGTTGGAGATCCAGTTACCCTACATCCATTTTGAGAAAGATGTTCTTTCCTCATTGAATAATCTTAGCATCTTTGTTGAAAATTGATTGTGTTGGTTTATTTGTGGATTTTCAGTTATATTCCATTGATTGATATGTCTGTTCTTATGCCAATATCCTGCTGTTTCAATTCTAGTAGCTTTATAGAAAGTGTTGAAATTTGGAAGTTTGAATCTTTCACCTTTGTTTTTATTTTTCAAGATTGTTTTGGCTTTTCTGGGCCCCTTGCAATTCCATGTGAATTTTAGAATCAGCTTGTCCATTTTAGCAAAAAAAAAAAAAGGGAAGCTGGACATTTGATAGGGATTGCATTGAATCTATGGATAAATTTGGAAATTATTGCCATCTTAACAATATTAAGTCTTTCAATCCATGAACACGGGATGTCGTTCTATTTATTTAAATTCTTTCAACAGTGTTTTGTAGTTTTCAGTTTCAAGTCTGGCATAGCTTATTTAAATTTCTTTCAAAAGTATTTTTTAAAAAAACTTTAGTATGTGAAATTGTTTACTTTCTACATTTTAGGATCGTTTACTGCTAGCATATTGAGATATGACTGATTTTTGTGTTGCTCTTTTATTCTACAATTTTGGTGAACTCATTTATTAGATCTAATAGCTTTTTGTGGATTCTTCAGGGTTTTCTATATAAAAGATCTTGTCATCTGTAAATATAGGCTAAAATTTTCCATGTCTGCAAAACATACTATTGGAAATTTGGTACTATTGTGTTGAATCTGTAATATAGGTGTCCTAATATAAAAGTTTCCAATCCATGAACATGATGTGCCTTTCTTTTTCTTTTTGTTTTGTTTTACATGCCTTGCAGTATTATTTTTTTTTAAGATCATATTTATTTATGAGAGAGAGAGTGCACACACGAGCAGTGGAAAGGGCAGAGGGAGAGGAAGAAGCAAATTCCCCACTGAGCAGGGAACCTCATGTGGGGCTCTGTCCCAGGATCTTGGGATCATGACCTGAGCCAAAGGCAGCCACATAACTGACTAAGCCATCCAGGGATGCCATGCCTTGCAGTTTTTGTTAAAAAGGGGGCTTTTTGCTTAAGAAAACCTAGTCCTCCCAATATTAAGAGCTAAGTTTTATTCACAACTCTGTAAACTTCTTTATTTGCCTTTAAAATATTCTCTTGTCACTTTGTTAAAGAGATAATTAAATATTATTTGGTAATAAAAATGGGCATTTTGAATGTTATGATCATGCAAATTTGGAAATCATATTTCTTTTTTTTTTGCTGGGCTTCTTGTTGCTGCTTTTTGTAGTGGTGGTTGTTTGGTGGCTTTTCTAAACTAATTTTGTAAAATAGGTATTCTTTGTCTTGTTTGGCCAATGAATTCTGTTCTGTTAACTTATTGATCTACTGGTGATTGGACAAATACTTCATTAAATGACTGGAACTAAAATATAATCTCCCAGTTTTTCAGATGGGCTCTATGAGTGAGTTTGGGCATACCTTTGACACTCAGCCAAGCATTTTACAGCTCTACCTTAGCGTTTATTTCCTGCTTGTACATGCCTGAAGAAAGCCAGAGCTCAGCATATAGGGGCTTCTCATGTCTTTACTGAATATGTGCACAGTCTGTGTATGAACGTGGCCTCCTGGATTACCAGTAACATCTTGGATCTTTTTAAAACTCTTATTCCTCAAAACATTTCATTTCTCAACGTTTCTTCTCAAGCTTTTTGGTTAGTCTGTTATTTTTCCAAACTATCATCCATTGTCCTTTGGCAGATGTGACTAATATATTTCCTTGTAAATCTGACGGTTCCTCAGATAACCAACTCAGTACTGTGAACATCCCGAGTTAGGCAAGATAAAGGCCAGCTCTTTGATCTAAGGAGCACCAGACAGGTCAACAGGATACCCACATTTCCTTGTAAATGGAGTCTGTTCTGTTCTCTCTGGTATTGCTGTCTGACTGGGAATGTGAGTTGTTATCTTCAAGGCCAAATCTGAGCCAGTTATTGAGGAATGGGATGAGAGTAAGTTCAAATACAATAAAGCTCTCATTTTTTACCAACATTCCCAGTTTTTCTTGATTATACATTATCTTAGTTGCTGAAAGTTTCTGGTTGTTTCCACAACTCCAAAGAAGCTGATGAACATGTTTGTCAGTGTTTTTATTGACTTCATGGAGGGACAGACTTAGATTTTAATACTATACCATTTTTTTTTGTGAAGAACACTCTCTTTAGGATTTTAACAAATACTAACATATAGTATTTACTGATAAGAATCCAACTATATGAAGTATTAAGATCTTAACACAGTGGATTTATGTTATTACAAAATGAAACAGAAACATATAATCTACATGCTACTCTACACTTTGACCCATTTTTAACTCCTATAACTTTTTCTCTTTCAATAATTGGAAACAGAATTTATATTCTTGTTACATGGTATAAGAAAACATGTAGTTAAATTCTATTTGTACTGTTTATCATTGTATCTGTTTATCATTGTACTGCCCTTTTGCCAAGACTCAAGCAGGATTGTTAGCAGTTACTATTTAGCACCAGAGTATCACATATTAATAAAAACTAAATGTGCTTCTTCTCTCTGGTACTTCCCCAGCAGTATTAATTCTTAGATATGTTAAGCTTGCATAAGACTAGGAGAAATGGGTGAGACATGTGTATTGATTTAAAGTTAAGTGCTTGGCAAGAATATATATATATATATATTTTTTTTTTTCAGGTATACAGGGAGATAATAAAATAGTAAAACAAAGGTTTTGCTTCTTTGTTTGAACATTAATTTTGCATATTCTGTGTGTGTGTGTTTCAGGCATTTATTGACTTCTGTTAAAAACAGTATTCCAAAGTACTTTATAACCTGTTTAATTACAGTAAGGAAGTTTAAAAAAGTTGTTCTTATCTGTTACTTCAGAAAAATATAGCCTAGCCTAACATTAATATAGAAATTCATAGTTTATAAATTTATGGTTGTTTTTTCCATAGTTTGTCCCTTCAGTTCTCACAAAAATGTATTAACAAAGGAAAAAAGATGTTCAAAAATGTTGAAAATAACTTGGGGTCACATGTCTAGTAATTGAACAAATTGGGACTAACTACAAATCATATTCTTTTCCCAATACCATGCATTTAAAAATAATGTGTATGGGCTTGAGTGACAGATGTTTAGTGTGAACCATTTCCCTAACTAAGCAGTCCATGGAATTGATTTAGTGCAGTTCTGAAATTTCACCTCAGTCTGTTATCTCAGGAGGCCATCATTAAAACCATTCCTTAATGTAATGCTATAAATGGGTTCTCCAATATTTTAAGCTTTTCTCTGAGGAAGGAGTTGCCTGAAGCCTTTGATATTTTACAATCAGAAGCCTTTTTGATCTTGTTTGGCAATACCAAATTTGCATAATATTCCCCTGCCAATAATAATTCTATCATATGAAATTGCTCTGCTTTTTGCTTGATGGTCATCAAAGAGTGTTTGTTTCAGTCAAATTAATTGCCTGTGGTATAAATGCAAACAAGGGAGTAATTTCTGTGAGAAGTTTAAAAGCTTATTCACTTTCTAAATTTCAAGTACTTACTCGGTTAAATTTGTTTATGCCTTTATTCCCAACCTTGGCAGAGGAAAAAAATGTCATATCACTATTCTAAATTATCTTTAATATGTATCAGAGTTTGGAGATAACAAAATAAATAAGAAGTCCAGATGACAAGAGAGAATAGAAGTGTGCTTGATTTAAAAGTAAGCTATTGATACTTGAGTTGTATGAGAAGTGAAATACCTCTGTCTGTGAACCCAGGAACATTTACTGAGCAGTCGGTATTCTGAATCTCTATGAGATCAGTAATCCGAAGCATAATTCTGTGGAAAAGAATGTCTGAATGGATGGATGGATGGTAGGGAAAAGTGGGTTTCAAGACCGACCCTTCTGTTTTGGTTTGCTAATTATCTGTTTTAACTGTTTATAGGTGATTATCTTGGGGAAGTAAGTATGGAAAATGTTTTAAAAACTATAAAGTGAATCACAGACATAAAGTGCTTTTATTACCACACATTAATAATTCTTAAGAGAGGGTAGCAGTGTGCCATATCAACTATACATGTTGGAAGGTAACTCCCTAGTTGCCCCTTCTTAAGATGTTTGTCTGCCATCAAAGCAACAGTTCCAGCCCTGTCATCAAGCAGGGTAGAGGAAGTCATAATTCTTAGCTCTCTTTCTAATTCAAGGAACATTATCAGTTCAGGTGAGACAAAGTAAGTCACAATGCCAGATTTCAAGAACAGTGTTGGCGGTGGCTCTGGATAGCTGGAATCGAGGTTTAGATGCTATGAGGATTTCCTCAACATTTGATTCTGACTCTCTCCCTATACTGGTTTCTTCATATTTGCTGTACCCTCATGACCTCATTTAACCCAATTACTTTCCAAAGTCTTTACCTCTTAGTATTATCCCAGTGGTGGTAGGATTTCCAAATACGAATTTTGAGAGGAGACAGACATGCAGTCCATAATATTTCATTCCTGGCTTCCAACATTCCTGTCCTGTTCACATGCAAAATATCTTTATCCCATCTCAATAACCTTGAAAGTCTTAACTTGTTCCAGCATCAGCTCTGAAGTCTAATCTGAAGTCTTGCCTAATTATCTGAATAAGATATGAGTGAGACTCAAGGTTTGGTTCATCCTGATACAAATTTCTCTACAGCTGTGAATCTGTAAAACCAAATGTGCTTCTAAAGTATGGTGGTAGGACAGGCATAGGATAGACATTCCTGTTCTAAGATGGAGAAACAGGCAAGAAGAAAGGGATAATAGATCCCAAGTAAATCTAAAACCAACAGGACAGACAGTAATAAACCTCAAGGCTCAAGTATAACAGTTTCTGGTTTGATGCTCTATCTTCTAGTCCCACTTGGGTGACAGTTTTCTTCCCATGGCTTAGTAGGACATTCCTACAGTCATTCACTAGTGGCTTTACCCCTACAGCAGCTCTCTGCCTGGGCCCTGTGGTTCTTCAGGGCTCTCTGCCCTGTACCTCTAGCTCTCCTAGTTTGGGGTCCTAGCTTGTAGTTCCAATGGGCAAGCACATCCTTTGAAATCTAGGTTGAGGTAGCCATGCCACTCATGGCTCCACTGTGTATAGCCCAAACTAAGCTCATTGCGGGATCCAGCCCCTAAGACACAGGGCAGGGACATCCTGGCCTGTCTGACTGGATAGGTAGCCTCCTTTGAATCTACCTCATCTCACAGGCCCTTATATGCTGGGCCTCTGATGGGAGTGACAGCCCTGATGGTGTCTGATTTGATTTGGGTGTCATTTTTAAATTACCTTGTTATTCTTCAGTTGTCTTGAAATAGTTCCTGGCTTCTGTTCAGATGGCTGATTTATACTAATCTTCTTATCAAAGGTTTGCTGGGCTGCAATCTTAATATTCTCATTTTTTAATAATATGGATAGGCTAATGATTTCCAAATCTTTAAATTCTGCTTATTTTTTAAAGTACTTAAAAAAAATTCCAGTTACTTAACATATAGTTAATACTTGTTTTAGGTGTACAATATAGTGACTCAGCACTTTCTTAGAACATCTGGTGCTCATCACAAGTGCAGTCCTTAATCCCCATCACTTATTTTACCCATAATCCCACAACCTCCCCCTCTGGTAACCATTAGTTTGTTCTCTATAGTTAAGAGTCTTTTTCTTGGCTTGCACTCCTCCCTCTTTCTTCCCCTTTGCTCATTTATTTTGTTTCTTAAAATCCACATATGAGTGAAATCATATGTTATTTGTCTTTTTCTGACTTATTTCACTTAGCATAATGCTCTCTAGCTCCATCCATGTTGTTGCAAATGGGAAGATTTCATTCTTTTTTTATGGCTGAATAACATTCCGCTGTGTGTACACACACACACACACACACACACACACACACACTTCTTTATCCATTCATCAGTCTGAACATTTGGGCTGTTTCCATAATTTGGCTATTATAGATAATGCTGCTATAAACAATGGGGTGCCTATATCCCTTTGAAGTAGTATTTTTGTATTCTCTCGGTGAATACATAGTTTGTATTCTCTTGGTGAGTACATAGTAGTGCAATTCCTGGATTGTAGTTCTATTTTTAACTTTTTGAAGAACCTCCATACTATTTTCCAGAGTGTCTGTACCAGTTTGTATTCCCACCAACAGCGCATGAGAGGTCCCCTTTCTCCATATCCTTGCCAATGCGTATTGTTTCTTGTGTTGTGTTAGCCATGCTGACAGGTGTGAGGTGAAATCTCATTATAGTTTTGATTTATATTTCCCTGATGATCAGTTATGTTGAAGATCTTCTCATGTGCCTGTTGGCCATCTGAACGTCTTCTTTGGAAAAATGTCTATCATGTCTTCTGCCCATTTTTTAATTGGATTATTTATTTTGGGTGTTGAATTTTGTAAGTTCTTTATAGATTTTGGATAATATCCCTTTATCAAATATGTCATTTGCAAATATCTTCTCCCATTCCGTAGGTTAGCTTTTAGTTTTGATTGTTTCCTTCACTGTACAGAAGTTTTTGTCTTGATGAAGTCCCATTAGTTCATTTTTGCTTTTGCTTCCCTTGTCTCAGGAGACCTATCTATAAAGAAGTTGCTATAGTTGATGTCAAATAAGTTACTGCCCATGCTTTCCTCCAGGATTTTTATGGTTTCCTGTCTTACATTTAGGCCTTTCTTCCATTTTGAATTTTTTTGTGTGTGTATGGTGTAAGAAAGTGAGTTGGTTTCATTCTTCTGATGGTGCTGTCCAGTTTTTCCAACACCATTTGGTAAGAGGCTGTATTTCCCTTTTGATATTCTTTTCTGCTTTGTTGAAGATTAATTGACCATATAGTTGTGGATTAATTTCTGGGTTTTCTATTCTCTTCTATTCATCTATACATCAGTTTTTGTGCCAGTACCATACTGTTTTGATCACTACAGCTTTGTAATATAACTTGGGGTCTGGAATTGGGATGTCTCCAGCTTTGCTTTTCTTTTTCAGGGTTGCTTTATCTATTCAAAGTCTTTTGTGGTTCCATACAAATTTTAGCATTTCTTATTATAGCTCTGTGAAAAATGCTATTGGTATTTTTATAGGAATTGCATTGAATGTGTAAATTGCTTTGGGTAGTATAGCCATATTTTAACAATATTTGTTCTTTCAATCTATGAAGATGGAAAGTTTTTTCATTTCTTTATGTCTTTTTCTGTTTCTTTCATAAGTATTTTATAATTTTCAGAGAACACGTTCTTTACCTTTTTTGGTTAGGTTTATTTCTAGGTATCCTGTTGTTTTTGGTGCAGTTGTAAATAATATTGCTTTCTTGATATCTCCTTCTGCTGCTTCATTATTATTGTGTAGAAATGCAACAGATTTCTCTATGTTGATTTTGTATCCTGTGACTTTACTGGGTTTGTTTATCACTTCTAGCAGTACTTTTCAAGTGCACATGGAACATTCTCCAGAATAGATCATATATTGGGTCACATAACAGACCTCTATGAATACAAAAAGATTAAAATCATACCATACCCCTTTTCTGACCACAATGGTATGAAACTAGAAATCAACCACAAGAAAAATTCTGGAAAGACCACAAATACATGGAGGTTAAGCAACATGCTACTTAACAATGAATGTTAAGGTTCAACCAGAAGGTTCAACCAGAAAATCAAAGAAATAAAAAAAAATACATAAAAATGAAAACACAATGGCCTGAAACCTTTGGGTTACAGCAAATGCAGTCTGAAAAGGGAAGTATATAGCAAACAGGCCTACCTCAAGAACCGCCCCCCCCCAAAAAAAAAAAAAAAATCTTAACCTAACTTTGCACCTAAAGGAACTAGAAAAAGAACAAAAAAGGAAGCCTAAAGCCAGCAGAAGGAAGGAAATAATAAATATTAGAGCAGAAAGAAATGATATAGAAGTAAAAAAAACCCTCAGTAGAACAGATTAATGAAACCAGGAGCTGGTTCTTTGAAAAATGTAATAAAATTGATAAACCTCTAGCCAGACTTATCAAAAAGAAAAGCAAAAGTATCCAAGTAAATGAAATTACAAATGAGAGGGGAGAGATAATAGCCAACACCACAGAAATACAAACAATTGTAAGAGACTATTATGAAAAACTGTATGCTAACAAATTATACAATGTAGAAGAAATGGATAAATTCCTAGAAACATATAAACTTCAAAACTGAAACGAGAAATAATAGAAACTTGAACAGATCAATAACCAGCAAAGAAATTGAATCAGTAATCAAAAAACTCCCAAACAAACAAAAGTCCAGGATCTCATAAGAGTCTGATTAAGGAGCTGATAAGAGTCTGAGCTCTTATCAGAATCTTCCTTAATGGTCTGTTTATGGCAGTGTAGGTTTATTTTATTATGCACTTCAGAACTTTTTTAGTTTCTGCTCATTATCAGTTCCAAAACCACTTCTATATTTTTAGGTATTTGTTAAAGCAGCACATTTGTTTCTTGGTACCAATTTTGGTCTTATCTTGGGTTACAATATTAAAAATACCATTGACTGGATGACTTACAAACAACAGAAATTTATATCTGACAGTTAGGAGGCTGGCAGTCTGAGATCAGGGTGTCAGCATGGTTGAGTTCCAGTGAGGGCCTTCTTGTGGTTTGCACACTGCTAGCTTCTCAGTGTATTTTCACATGGAAGAGAGCAGAGAGAAAACAGGCTCTCTTGTGACTCTTATAAGAGTACTAATTCCATTCATTAGGGCTCTATCCTCATCATCTCTTCTAATTCTAATTACCCTTCAAAGGCCTGCCTCCTACTATCATCCCATTGGTAGAGTTTCAACATATGAACTTCGGAGAAATACAAGCATTTACTCCATAATAAATGTATATACCACATTTTGTTTAATCTTTCATCCCTTGAAAAACACTTAGATTATTTCCACCTTTTGGTTACTATAAATAATACTGCTATGAACATTGGTGTACAGATATCTTTTTAAGACCCTGTTTTCAGTTCTTTTGGACCCAGAAGTGGAATTGATAGATTATATAGTCATTCTGTTTTTAAGTTACCTCCATACTATTTTTAGAATGGCTGCACCATTTTACGTTACCACCAAGAATGCACAAGAGTTATAATTTCTCCACATTCTCACCAGCACTTGTTATTTTTTATTTTGCTGACAGTAGCAGTTCTGATTGATGTAGAGGCTTCATTGTTTGTAGAAATTTGCCAGTCTTAAGCTATGCGTCCATTTCTTTTTTTTTTTTCCCATTTAAGAACGCATGTAACTGAATGAGAATGATTTTATTTTGTCTTGTCAAGTATCTGTTTTAATTCATTTAAATCATTAAGGACTAATAATTTGCCTATTTTTAGTAACATGTAGTGTACAATCTGTCAAGTAAGAATTATAAATGGTGGCTCTGAATTCTCAATGATACAATTGTGATGTGTATAAAAGTCTTAATTCTTGAACTTATTTGGCAGAAAGTGGTGATTCATATTTTCTATCAGCATTCCTTCTTTGCTATCTGATTTTTTTCATCCCAAATCTATTTTAGCCTTAATTTTATAGATCCTCTTATTTGAGCAATTGAATATATTTTATGAATGGAAATGAGAGTAAATCACTAATTTGATAAAGTCTTACTGAGTTCTCTTTATGTGTTAGACAATGTGCTAGATGCTGGGGATAAAATGAACAGGACAGGGTTCCTTTCCTCACTAGGTTTTACAGTTAGACATCAATAAACAAATTAACCAAATAGTTTTAATTACAGTTGTGGTAAATTTAATTAACAATTGTGATAAACTTATCACAATTGTGATACATTGTGAAGAGGGGGTGTATAATTGGGGTTCAGACTAAGCGGGAATGGGGTGGGGAAGTAAGCCTTTTTTGAGAATTGACTTGTAAGTTAAAGCTGAAATTGAGTGGTTGGTTAGTAAGATGATAACGGTCTGCTGATAGACATGTCTATATGGACGGATGAGGGAAGACTCCAGGCTAGGTTAGAAAATATTTAAAAATCCATTGGTTGGAAAGACTAGCAATTTAGGAACCAAATGTACGTGAATTGAAATGAAGCATAAAGAAATAAGACTGGAGAGGAGTTAAGATGGCAAAGTAGTAGGGGGACTGTGGTGTTGCCTTATCCCTCGAACACAGCTAGATCAACATCAAATCATTTTGAATACCTAGGAAATAAGTCTGAGGATTAAGGGGACAATCTGCAAAATTAGAGGGAGAGATGTAGCGGGCTTATTTTAACAAACAAATTAGAGCACATATAGCTAAAGTTCCAAACACTCCCCACTGCAAGCAAGGAGGAAATTTGGAGACAACTCACCTGTGGGAAAGAACAGCCAAAACACGACAGCAGAGTGCACACAGTATACACCAGCAACACTTCTTGAAGTGCCAAGCCCCAAATAGTGTATGATCCCTTCTTTTTAAAAAAATTATTATTATTATTATGTTCAATTAACAGCATATAGTACATCATTAGCTTTTGATGTAGTGTTCAGCGATTCATTAGTTGCATATAATACCCAATGATCATCACCACATGTGCCCTTCTTAGTGCCCATCACCCAGTTACCCCACGCCCCACTCTCTTCCTTCTGTAACCCTTGGTTTGTTTCCCGGAGTCCAGAGTCTCTCATGGTTTGTCTCCCTCTCTGATTTCTTCCCATTCAGTTTTCTCTCCCTTTCCCTATAGTCCTCCATGCTATTCTTTATATTCCACATGAGTGAAACCGTATAATAATTGTCATTCTCTCCTTGAGTTATTTCACATAGCATAATCTCCTCTAGTTCTATCCATGCTGATGCAAATGGTAGGTATTCATCCTTTCTGATGGCTGAGTAATATTTCATTGTATGTATGAACCCCATCTTTTTTATCCATTCATCTGTTGAAGGTCATCTCAGCTCCTTCCACAGTTTGACTCTCGTGGACATTGTTGCTATGAACATTGAGGTGCATGTGCCCGTTATTTTTACTACATCTGTTACCTTTGGAGTAAATACCTAGTAGTGCAATTGCTGGGTTGAAGGGTAGCTCTATTTTTAACATCTTGAGGAACCTCCACTATATGAACCCTTCTTAATAAAGTATTACTCTCAAGAGCAGGAAACATAACAAGGTTTCATAACATGCAAAAGACAGAAATCTAGACATAATGACAAGATGGAGGAATTCTCCCTAAAAGAAAGATCAAAAAGAAATATAGCTAGCAATTTGCTAAAAATAGATAAGCAATATATCTCAATAAGAATTTAGAACCACAGTCTTAAGGATATGTTAGCTGGGCTTGAAAGAAGCATAGGGGACACCAGAGAAACCCTGGCTGCAGAGATAAAAAATCTAAAAACTAGTCAGGCCAAAATAAAAAATGTTATAACTGAGATGCAAAACCAACTAGGTGTAATCACAGTGAGGATGGAAGAAACAGAGGATTGAATAGGTGATATAGAAAATAAAACTATGGAAAATAATGAAGCCAAAAAGAAAGAAAGAAGACTATTAGATCATGAATATAGACTTAAGGAACTCCGTGATTCCATGAAGTACAATAATATCCCTATCATAGGAGTCCCAGAAGAAGAAGAGCAGGAAAAAAAAAAGGGGGGGGGATAAGGTTTATTTGAACAAACTATAGCTGAGAACGTCCTTAATCTGGGGAAGGAAATAGGCATGCAAGTCCAAGAGGCAGAGAACTCCCCTCAAAATCAACAAAAGCAGGTCAACACCAAGACATATCATAGTGAAACTTGCAAAATGCAAAGATAAAAAGAATTCTGAAAGCAGATAGGGACAAAACTTCTTTAATCTCCAAGGGTGGACACATGTGGTTAGCAGCAGGCCAGAAGAGAGTGGCGGGATATATTCAACGTGTTAAATGGGAAAAATATGCAGCCAAGAATACTATATTCAGCAAGGCTGTCATTCAGAATAGAAGGAGAGATAACTAAAGAGTTTCTAAGACAAGCAAAAACAAAAGGAGTTTGTGGACACTAAACCTCGAAGGGGACTCTGAGTGGGAAAGAGAGGACAAAAGCAACAAAAACTAGAGAGGAGCAGAGACAATCTTTAGGAACAGTGACTTTACAGGTAATACATTGGCACAAGTTCCTATTCATCAGTAATTACTCTGAATTTAAATGCTCCAGTGAAAAGACCTGGGGTATCAGAATGATTAATTAACCAAGACCCATGGATATGCTACATATAAGAGACTCATTTTAGACCTAAAGCCACCTTCTGATTGAAAGTGAGGGGGTAGAGAACAATTTGTCATGCTAATGGACATCAAAAGAAAGCTGGAGTAGTCATACTTGTATAAGGTAAACTAGATTTTAAGCCAAAGACTGTAATAAGACATGAAGAAGGGTACTATATCATAATAAAGGAGTCTACCCAGCAAGATCTAACAATTGTAAATATTTGTGCCCCTAACTTGGGGGCAGCCAAATATATAAATTAATAACAAACTTAAAGAAACTCAATAATAATAATACAATAATAGTATGGGACTTTAATACCTCACTCACAGCAATGGACAGACCATCTAAGCAGAAGATCAAGGAAACATTGACTTTGAATGACACACTGGATCAATGGACTTAACAGATATATTCAGATTGTTTTCATCTTAAAGCAGCAGAATATACATTCTTTTTGAGTTCATATGGAATATTCTCCAGAATAGATCACATACTGGGTCACAAATCAGGTTTCAACCAGTACAAAAATATTGAGATCATATCATACATATTTTCAGACAACAACACTATGAAACTTGAAGTCAACCACAAGAAAAAATTTGGAAAGATCACAAATACGTGGAGGTTAAAGAATATCCTACTAAAGAATGAATGGATTAACTAGGAAATTAAAGAAATAAAAAAAGAATACATGGAATCAAATGAAAGTGAAAACGCAACCATCCAAAACCTTTGGGTTTCAACAAAGGTAATCCTAAGAGGGAGGTATATAACAATACAAGTCCACCTCAAGACGCAAGAAAAGTCTCAAATATACAACCTAACCTTACATCTAAAGGAGTTGGAAAGAACGGCAAATAAAGCCTGAAACCATAAGAAGATAAATAATAGGGATTAGAGCAGAAATAAATGATATAGAAATTAAACAAAACAACAAAAAATGGTAGATCCGATGAAAGAAACCAGTAACTGATTCTTTCAAAGAATTAATAAAATGAATAAACCCGTGGATAGACTGATCAAAAAGAAAGGAGAAAGGATCCAAATAAATAAAATCACAAAGGAAAGAGGAGAGATCACAACTAACACCACTGAAATACAATTAGAAGAGAATATTATGAGCAATTATATGCCAATAAATTGGGCAATATGGAAGAAATGGATAAATTCCTAGAAACATAAACCACCAAAACTGAAATAGGAAGAAATAGAAAATTTGAACAGATCTATAACCAGCAAAGAAATTGAATCAATAATCAAAAAATCTCCGAACAAACAAGAGTACAGGTCCCGATGGTTTCTACCAAACATTTAAAGAAGAACTAATACCTGTCTTTCTGAAGCTGTTCGTGGGATTTATTCCTGGGCTTCAGGGATGGTTCAGCATCCATGAAACAATCAACTTGATATACTACATTAATTAATAAAAGGAAGGATACAAACCATATGATCCTTTCAATAGATGCATAAAAAGCATTTGACAAAATACAGTATCCTTTCTTGATAAAAACCCTTAAGAAAGTAGGGATAGAAAAAACATACCTCAACATCATAAAGGTCATATAGAAAAGACCCACAACTAATATCATCTTAGTGGGAAAAAACTGAGAGCATTTCTTCTACTGTCAGGAAAAAGACAAGATGTCCACTCTTACTATTATTATTTAACATAGCAGTAGAAGTCAATCTCCACAATCAGACAACAAAAAAATAAAAGGCATACAAATCAGCAAGGAAGAACTTTTTCTTTTTGCACATGGCATGATGCTCTATGTAGGAAACCTGAAAGACTCCACCAAAAATTTGCTAGAATTAATACATAAATGCAACAAAGTTGCAGGACATAGAATAAATGTACAGAAATCTGTTGCATTTCTATATACCAGTAATGAAGCAGCAGAAAGAGATATCTGGGAGTTAGTCCAATTTACAATTGTACCACAACCCATTAATACCTAGGAATAAACCTAACCAAAGAAGTGAAAGATCTGTAAAACTATAGAACACTTATGAAAGAAATTGAGGAAGACACAAAGAAATGGAAAAACATTCCATGCACATGGATTGGAAGAACAAATATTGTTAAAATATCTATACTATCCAAAGAAATCTACACTTTCAGTGCAATCCCAGTCAATATAACACCAGCATTATAGCAAACAGTCCTAAAATTCATATGGAACTAGAAAAGACAATGAATAGCCAAAGCAGTGTTGAAAAAGCAAAGCAAAGTGGGAGGCTGTCACAATCCCAGTCTTCAAGCTGAATTACAAAGCTGTAATTATCAAGACTGTATGATACTGGCACAAAAACAGACATATAGATCAATGGAACAGAATAGAAAACCCAGAAATGGACTCACAACTATATGATCAACTAATTTTTGACAAAGCAGGAAAGAATACCCAATAGGAAAAGAACAGTCTCTTCAAGAAATTGTGTTGGGACAGACCTGTATCCCTGGAGTAAATAATACATTATATGTTAATAAAATAATAATAATAATAAAAATAAAGAAATTGTGTTGGGAAAACTGGACCATTTTCTTACAAAAATAAATATAAAGTAAATTAGAAAATGGATGAATGATATAAATTTTAAGACAGGAGTAAAATGCTCAGTATCACTCATCACAAGGGAAATATAACTCAAAATCACAATAAGGTACCACATCACACCTGTCAGAATGGCTAAAATTAACAACTCAGAAAATAATCGATGTCAATGAGGAAGTGAGAAGGGAAACCCTATCACACTGTTGGTGGGAAGTACAGCTACTCTGGAAAACAGTATGGAGGTTCCTCAAAAAGTTCAAAACAAAACTACCAATTGCACTACTAGGTATTTATCCAAAGGATAAAAAAATGCAAGTTTGCTACTGATGTGTAAGTTAGGCCTTTTATGTAAAATTTGAAAATGAGGAATAATAATGTTTATTTGTACATACACAGGTGCAATCACAGATTTAAAAAAATGTGGGGTAATGATAAATACCAGATTCAAGGCAATTGTTACCTTAGTTAAAAAAGAAGGGAAGAGGATAGGAATGAAATCAATATGGGCTTAAATTGCTTGAACCCATCCTTATCTGCCTATCATCTGCCTATCTGAAACATGCAGGACAAAATGGAGAGTAGTTCTGTGAGTATTAGTTTATTCTCTTTGCGGAATATTTTAAAAATAGGTTTCTAAAAGATTATACTTGCTACTGTGCAGATAATGGATCACAGGAGTTAAGAAGGGGTGTGAGATACCATTGAGTCTGATTTCAGTAGTGGATAGAGGAAAATAGTGAATCTGAAAATTGTTTCAGAAGTGGAATGGAAGTCTGTGGAGACTTCTTGAAAAGTGTGGAGAAAGGCTGGTGGGAGGCTGATTGGAGGCCGGTTCTCTTGTTTCTGTCATGAGCCACCTAGTGGACAATAAAGTGAATTCTATTGTTAGAAAATACATGTGGAAGAGTTTTGTTGATGGCTGGGGTGAGGTGACCCCCTATTTATTGAATTTTAGTGTTCACAATTTATATTTCTTGCAACATTCCTTGATGTGTCATATACATTCTTAACTTCACCCTGAAGCATTTGCTACAGTCTAACAGAAAGAATTTTCTGATGTGGCTTGCTTCCTTCTGAAAAGTCCAAGTTAAAATTTTCTGTTTAAAGAAGTAGATTCCTTCAAAGAACATATTCACTGTTTATACTGAATGCCAGGAGGTGCTGTGGGAGAGAACCAGTACTTGGTCCTGCTTGTGGACAGTATGTGCTTTGGACTGTGGAGATGCCAGCAGGGTTGAAACAGTGCTTACTGCTGAGAATCACCTGTTAGGAAAGGGCGGTTGCATAAAGGTGCTGGCTGGAGGTTGCAGAATGTGCTGTCCTCTGTACTGGAGAAGGCCCTAAAGCAGGCAATGCTGCTAAGATTTCAGGTGAAAAATATATGTTACAGGCACTTTTTTACCCCAGCCTGACTTCTGCAAATGCTGCCAGTTGATCAGAATTTGCTGCCTATTGCTTTGTTTCCATTTTTACTTATGCACTATTCTGGATCTATGATTTAAAAATAATGCTTATGCTTCTTCAGTCATAGTAGACAGTACAACAAATAGTTCTTTCTCACCTTCAAAACCCGAAGTTATTTAAGATTTTGCCATAGCACCGTTTATTTGTGCCTGATCAGGTTCTTGGCCAATAGCAGAAGCCAGTGCTTCTGTTCTTATATTACTGGTGCTCATTGCTGTAACAGATATGAAAAAAGCTATTGGATACCCTTAAGTATTATATTAATAAGTGAGAACATGTGGCTTCTTAAGAACAAAGGCTCAGCTTATGAGACATCCTAGATTCAACTATATATCAGTCTTATTGCTAGGACCTGCCACTTTTCTAAAGTTGACTTTTTATGACTGCATCCCTTATTCTGAATCATAAGAGGTGAGGAAATGTTTAAAACTAAAACTAAATGTTTAAAATTAAAATACCACTTTTAAGCAGTTTGTAACATCTGTGGAGGAAATAGATAATCCTAGTAACTTAAGGGTTCCTTTCAGTTAAGAATAAAAATTGTATGAATATATTTTATTCACTGAGACCAAACATATTACACTTTTCTTAATTAGGTTCCAAGAATTAATCAGTGGGAAGCTAGAGAAAAAAACAGAACAAACAAAAAATGAAATCTTGGTAGCAGAAGACGTAGAGATGCAAAGGCCTGTAAGAAAAGGTACCTTCCATAAACTTCATACAAATTAAATTTGTAAAATTATAATAAGCATTTCAGGGACAAGGTGGTATTTGTGATTTGCATGCTCAGCAGTCATGACCAGTGTCTATTTTGTTAAAGGGGAAACTTCAAGAACAGTTTATATTAATATTTCAGGGCTTTGACCCTAGGTTATGAAGATTGTGAGGGAGACTTACAGATTTGTTTCTACTCTGTACATTATTGAAGACTCCTGGTTTTCTATTCTACTGATTTCATTCCCAGGTGCATTCAGATACTCCTAATGTTGCTTGTACTTTGGACAAAGTACAACCTTACAAAAAATAATTTCTTGGGCTCCTCCCTATCTCCCTTCTAAAATCATAGTCTTATACCTGCAAGGCTCTTCTGCTGCCTTTACCTGTTACATACAGTTGGTTCTTCTAGAGCAGAGTTTATCAACCTTGGCACTGTTGATTTGGAGCTGGAGAATTCTTTGTTGTTAAGGGTTGTCCTGTGCATTGTAAGATGCTTGGCGGCATCCCTGGTGTCAATCTACTAGATGCTGGTAGTACTCACCTACACAGCTGAGATCACCAAAAATGTCTCCACAGCTTACAAATGTCCCCTGAGGACAAAATTTTCCCCAGTTAAGAACAACTGTTCTAGAGATTTATAGATTGATTCCCAAGAGGAGGCAATGGTGAAAGACTATAATTTTGCAATCTTACTTGTATTTGGATTAGGTTTTCATGCGGGTAGAACTTTGGTGAGAGTTACCCTAAAAAAATCATGAAAGGGAACCTCTTTTTACAGAAGCATCATTTTGTCACAGGACTTACCTTCTGTGTTCTGACTCTGACAGCAGTGTCCATTCATGGATTACTTTTCTGTATTAGGTGCCAAAAACTTTAGTATGGATGAAAACTGATTTCTACTCTAAAGGAGTAGGCACTTCAGGAACTATTGGTAAATCCTTGACTAAAATGAAACTTAACATAATTCAGCATTAACTGTGGACCCTACCTTTGTAACACTGGCTTTCATTAATGAAAGACATCACACTATATATATTCATTCCTGTGCATAAGAATCTGCCTTACTCTGCTATTCTTGTATCATCATTAAAGGATGAATAATACCCAGAGACATAGTTAAAGCCATTTAATTGGCATATGAATAAATGAAATGTTCAATTAAGAGGGCCAAATGCCAGGGATTTAAATTAGTTTAATGCTTTTCTGTGACTTGACATGATGCATTAATGGTGACTAACATTTACAAAATGCTCTGCTTTATAAGACACAGGGTTAATTGTTAAGCTTTGGCTTAAAGCACTTAATTGTGTTGTCACTTTATATTTTCTTCTGTTGTTCATTGCTTAAATTCATACAGAATAGTCCTGATTTTACTAAACATAGTTTCCATTTTAAGATCTTCTAACGCTTTATTATTTACTGATGTTCTCATTAGACGCCATGTATTTTAATATACTGCACAGCTACTAGATTGAGACGATTTCTTAATTGGCATCTTTCAACTTCCAGTGGCTCACACAAATTTAAATTCTCCTCTGCTTATCAGGAGTGAACTGATAGCTTGTGACATCTCTGCGGATCTTAAAAATTATTAGCCATAAAATCATTTATTGTCCAATCAAGTAAATTAGCTTCTATCATAGGCTGAATTTTCTGAAATTTTCCCCAAAATAAAGTAATAATAATGAATAAAAGAATACTAATAAAAAGCAAGCATACTAATGCATAATATAAATTTTCTTTGCCTTTATTTGTTCGGTTGGTCACTCCTCCTATTACCTATTTCCAAAAGTTACCCAAAATAGAAACCTAGTACTCTGCATATTATGGAAAATACTCCTTTAAAAGAGAAGAGCCAGGTGGGGCACCTGGGTGGCTCAGTGGGTTAAGCCTCTGCCTTCGGCTCAGGTCATGGTCCCAGGGTCCTGGGATCAAGACCCACATCAGGCTCAGTGGGAAGCCTGCTTCCTCCTCTCTCTCTCTGCCTGCCTCTCCAACTACTTGAGATCTCTGTCTGTCAAATAAATAAAATAAAAAAAAATTAAAAAAATAAAATAAAAGAGAAGAGCCAGGGGTGCCTGATTGGCTTAGTCGTTAAACGTCTGCTTTTGGCTCGGGTCCAATCCCAGGGTCCTGGGGTTGAGCCCTACATCGGGCTCTGCATCGGGCTCCTTGCTCCGTGGGAAGCATGCTTCTCCTTCTTCCACTCCCCCTGCTTGTGTTCCTGCTCTTGCTATCTCTTTCTCTATGTCAAATAAACAAAATCTTAAAAAAAAGAAGAGCCTTGGGGCACCTGGGTGGCTCACTGGGTTAAAGCCTCTGCCTTCGGCTCAGGTCATGATCCCAGGGTCTTGGGATCGAGCCCCACATTGGGGTCCCTGCTCAGCTGGGAGCCTGCTTCCTCCTCTCTCTCTCTGCCTGCCTCTCTGCCTACTTATAATCTGTAAAACAAATAAATAAAATCTTTAAAAAAAAGAAGAGCCTTTATTTTGATGCATATGTACTTAGAATTATTTGAATACTTGAATATAAGAATTAGATGGAATTATATTATTTAGAACAGAGAGTGATTTTATGGGTAATTTAGTGCAGTGCCTTCATTTTACAGGTACAGATGCGGAAATTCAGGTAGGTTGAATTATTGACTTGCTCAAGGTCTCTCAGATAGGAAGAGGCAAAGTAAGCATAATAATATAGATAATAATACAAAATTAATTTAATTCCAGGTCTAATGGCATTGGTTTTCTAGCATACGATCTTTCTATATGAACTTAAGAATTATTTTTTTCTGGTCATAAAGATTTAGAAGATGTGGATAAAGAAGATGTTCTTTTATCCATAGCCAGAAGTTTTGTATATGTTTCAAGGGTTGTTTTAATTAGTCCCCTGCCATTTGGAGACTCACCATGAACATCACAAGTATAACTGAACACACGTGAGTTTTATGATCTAATTGTTCTATTTGAATCAGATTTCTTTCTGTTTCTATATGTTCACCTTTTCGGATTTATATAAAAAAGATACCTTTAGTATTATTCATTTATATGAACACAAAATGTTAAAAAATAAAAGGACATGCTTTTATGTGTGGGCTTTTTTAAAAAAATTTTTTACAGGTAGGAACAAAAATATCCCTGCTATAATAAATCCAGAGTTGCAGAAGTGAATATTGTTTTATTATGATAGATATCAGTATGATTTCAAGGGATACAAACTTGCTATAGTGAGCATTCCTATAGAAGAGAATTCATTTGTCTTAATTCAGTAACATTAGTGACATTGTAGAGATTATAGTAGATGTGAAAATATCTCACTGTAACTGTGATTTGTATTTCTGTAATGACTAAAAATATTGAGCATGCTTTTTAGGTGCTTTTTAGGTGCTTTGGCCATTTGCATATCTTCTATTCAAATCCTTTGCCTATTTTTAAATTAGGTTATTTCATTCCTAGTTATTTACCCAAGAAAAATGAAAACATACACACACAAAAATTTGTACATGAGTGTTCATGTCAATATTATTCATAGTAACAAAAAATGGAAACAGTCCAGATATCTAGCGATAAGGAATAAACTAAGGAATAAACAAAATGTGGTGTATATTTACACTCAAAAACTATTTAGCAATTAAAGTGAAGAAATACTGATGCATGCTATAATATGGATGAACGTTGAAAACATACTAGATGAAAGTCAGTCACAAAATATATTTATCATATAATTCCATTTATATGAAATGGCTAGAATAGGCAAATCTGGTACAGACAGAAAATAGAACAATGGTTGCCTGGGGCTAGGGAGAAAGAGAAATGAAGAGTGAGTGCTAATGGGTATGTGGTTTCTTTCAGGGCTGATTGGGAAGGTTCTAAAATTAGATAGCCCTGTAAGTATACTAAAAATCATTGATTGTAAACTTGAATAGTAGAGTAATGTTATGGTATATGAATTATATTTCAATTATGGTATTTGAAAAAAGAAAAAACATAAAAACACAGTTTTACTTTCTAACAGTTTATCAAATAATAGAAATGAGACTTTCAAAATAAGGCTTTTAGAATCCTTACTATGAGAATAAGTTGATTACCCAGCTGCTCAGTAAAATAACTGTTTGTACTTAAATTGTTAATTAAAATCAGTGTATTACAGTGCTAAGTGAAATAAGTCAGAGAAAGACAAATACCATATGTGGAATTTAAGAATCAAAACATGAACATAGGGGAAGGGAAAAAAATAAAGAGAGGGAGACAAAGCACAAGAGACTTTTAACTATAAAGAACAAATTAAGGGTTACTGGAGGGGAGGTGGGTGTTAAGGAGGGCACTTTGTTGAGCAGTGGGTATTATGTGTAAGTGATGAATCACTAAATTCTACTCCTGAAACCAATATTATACTATATGTTAACTGGGAAATTTAAATAAAAACTTAAAATTCAAAGATAAATTAAAAAGAATAAAATAAAAGCTTTGTAATACAAACAAGTGTTTTCACTTCCTTTCTCAGTCAATAGCACTACCATCTATCTAATTGCCCAAACCAGATACTTGAAAGTCATTTTTCCACTTTCTTCACCTCTCACCTGTAGTAAGGAAGAGGTTCTGTTGATTTCACCTTTTGTCTCCTGGGTATCATTTGGCATTTCTAATCATGCTGCCTCAATCTTAGTTCAGAATATTTGACCTACCCTATTTTTATAGCCTTTGATTGGTCTAGTCTTCTGATACAGATTGTTTTGAAATACATATATGATCCCAGTGATATCAATGGTACAGTTATACTTACAGAATAAATACTAAAATTCCTAGTATGATCTGGAAGGCCTAAAGGACCCTGTCCATGTTCCAATCTTACTTTTTATCTTTCCCACACAGCAAGTTGCAGAAGAGTTCATTGCATTTGTCATGACATTTTTCTCTTGAAATTTCTGCTTTGATTATTTAGAAGTATGCTGTTCAGTTTGTTTTTAATTTGGCCATTTAGAAGTGTGTTGTTCACTTTCCAGATATTTGGTGATTTCCAACTACCTTTCTGTTTATTGATTTACAGTTCAATTTCACTGAGGTCTGAAAACATACTTTGTATGGTTTTTGTTCTTTAAAATTTGCTAATGTGTATTCTACAGCCCAGAATATGCTCTGTCTGGGTGAACACTGAACACTCTATGTGAGCTTAAAAACATGTATATTCTGATGTTGGATGCAGTAATCTATAAATGTCAACTAGATCAAGTTGATTGATAATAAAATTCAGGTTATGTATATTCTTACTGATTTTCTGCCTACTTTGTCTATCAATTATGGGCAGAGATATGTTGAAACCTCCCATAATAATAGTGGATTCATCTGTGTATCCTTGCAGTTTTATCAGTTTTTTGTTTCATATATTTTGACCCTCTTTTGTAAGGTGCATACATGTTTAGGATTGTTAAAGCTTCCTGGAGAATTGACCCCTTTATCATTATGTAATAACCCTATCTATCTTTGTCTGTCTGAAATAACTATTCCAGCTTCCTTTTGATTAGTGTTAGCCTAGTTTTCTCTATTCCTCTACTTTTTATTCATCTGAGTCTATATTTACGGTGTATTTCTTATAGACTACACATTTGTGTCTTGTTTTTGTTTTGTTTTCAGTCCACTCTGACAATATCTATCTTTTAATTGGTGTGTTTAGACCATTCATACATAAAGTGATTATTAATATAACTAGATTATTATCTACCATGTGTGTAACTGTTTTCTAGTTATTGTATTTATTTTTGTTTCTTCTTTTCTCCTCTTATTCCATCTTCTCTGGTTTCAAGCATTTTACATGGTTCAATTTTATCTCCTCTCTTTAGTGTATAAATTATACTTTGTTTTAAATAAATGGACTTTATTTTTTTAGAACAGTTTTAGGTTTGCAGAATGATTGAGGAGAACGTACAGCGTTTCCATATCCTCCCGCTCTCCACCCCCATCATTTCTTCTATTATTAATATCTTGCATTGAAGTGGTTCATTTGTAACAATTGCTTAACCAATATTGATATATAACTATTATGTGAAGTCTGTAGTTTACATTAGGGTTCATTCTTTGGGTTGTATGTTCTGTGAATGTTGACACATGCAGAATATTATGTATCCACCATTTTAGTATCTTACAGAGTAGTTCCACTTCCCTAAAAATCCCCTATGTTCCATCTGTTTCTCCTTCCCTTTTCTCTTCTACAATCCCCTGCCTTCCCCACTGCAAATGAACTCCTGGCAACCACCAATCTTTTTACTGTCCTTTCTGGAATATAATATAGTTGTAATAGGAATAGGTGTATAGTGTTAGATCACTATTGTATTAGTTTTCAGTTCTCTAATGATTTATGATAATGATCATCTTTTCATATGCTTATTTGCTATCAGTACATCTTCTTTGGTGAGGTGTCCATTCAGTTCTTTTGCCCACTTTTTAATTGAATTCTTTTCTTACTATTGTATTTTAAGAATTCTTTGAATATTTTGGATACAAATAAGTCCTTTACCAGATGTGTTTTGCAGATACTTTTTTCACAACTATGGCTTGTCTTTTCATTCTCTTGACACTTATAGAAGAGAAGTTTTTAATTTTGTTGAAGTCCAATTTATTTTTTTCATGGATAATGCCTTTGGTGTTGTATCTAAAAATTCATTGCTAAAACTAAGTTTAGTCAGATTTTCTCCCACATTATCTTTTAGAAGTTTTATGATTTTTATGTTACATCTAAGTCTATAATATATTTTGAGTTAATTTTTGTGAGAAGTTTAAAAATTTTGTGAGAATTTTTGATGATGATTCTTCTTGTATGTGGATATCTTATTGTGTAAGAACAATTTATTGTTGAAAAAGCCTGTGCTTCTTTGTCAAAGATTTGTTGCCCATATTTATGGGGGTGAATTATGGCTTCTCTAGTTTATTCCATTGATTTATTGTATATTCTTTTGTCAGTACCATACTGTCTTGATTATTTTAAGTTTATAGTAAATGTTGAAGTCAGTGCCTGTCCTTTAACTTTATTTTTCTTCAATATTGTTGACTATTCTGGGAACTTTGTCTTTTCATATAAACTTCAGAATTAGTTTGTCAAAATCCATAAAGTCATTTACTAAAATTTTGATTCAGATTGCATTGAATTTATAGATTAAGGTGGAAAGAAATGACATTTAACAATAGTGAGTCTTCTACTTATGAACATGGAATGTCTGTCCACATATTCAGATCTTTTTAAATTTCTGTCATTAAAGTTTTGTAGTATTCCTTGTGTATATCTTATACATGTTTTGTTAGCTTTTTACCTAAGTATTTAATGCTTTTTTGGGTGCTAATGTAAATGATGTTTTTTAATGTCTGATTTTAATTGTTCACTTCTAGTATATGGGAACACAGTTGACTTTTGTATATTAACCTTGTACTCTGCAACTCTGCTATAATTGCTTCTTAGTTCCAAGAATTTTTGTTGTTAATGATTCTTTGGGATTTTCTTTTTTTTTTTTTTTAAAGATTTTTATTTATTTATTTGACAGAGAGAGAGATCACAAGTAGGCAGAGAGGCAGGCAGAGAGAGAGGAGGAAGCAGGCTCGCTGTGGAGCAGAGAACCCGATGCGGGGCTCGATCCCAGGACCCTGAGATCATGACCTGAGCCGAAGGCAGCGGCTTAATCCACTGAGCCACCCAGGCGCCCCTCTTTGGGATTTTCTACATAGACATGACAGTCATGTCATCGGTGAGAAGAAAATTTTTTTTTTTCCTTCTAAATGATTAGTTTGTTCTTTCTTTCGTTCTTTCTCTTTCTCTCTTTCTGTTTCTCTTTCTCCTTCTCTCCCTCTCTCCCTCCTTCTCTCACTCTTTCTTCTTCTCTTCCCCCTTTCCTTTCCTCTCCTCTCCTCTCATCTCCTCTCATCTTCTCTCATCTCCTCTCCTCTCCTCTCCCTTCCTTTCCTTCCTTCCTTCTAACCTTCCTTTATCTTTTTGGTCTTTTTTGCATTGGTCAGGACTTTCAGTACAATGGGGAAAAATAAGTGGTGAGAAGGGACACTCTTGCTTTACTTCCAGTCTTGGGGGGACAGCATCTGGTTTCTCACCACTAAGTATGATGGTAGACGTATGGCTGGTTTTTTTTTTTTTTTTCCTTTAGATTTTTTTTTTTTATCAAGTTGAGTAAGTTTTCCTTTATTTCTAGTTCTCTTAAGAATTTTTAACATGAATGGATATAGATTTTGTCAAATGCATTTTTCTGAATCTCTTGATAAATTATTGTTTCTTTTTTAACCTGCTACTGTGATAGGTTACATTGATTTTCAAATATCAAACTACTTTTGCATACACCTGAAATAAATCTCATGTGATTGTGGTATATAGTTATTTTTTATACATTGTTGGATTTGGTTTGTTCATATTTTATTGAGTATTTGTGCATCTACCTTCATGACACTTTTGTATAAATGCTTTGTGGCTTTAATTTTATATAATTTTAACTATAACCTAAGTCTACTTTGAAATAACACTGTACCACTTTACATGTAGTAGAGGAACCTTACTATCGGTTCTTCCTCATAATCGAGTATTCCGAGTTCCTTCTTTCTGTTCCTGTGACCTTGCTGTAATTCATTTCACATATCCATATGCTTTCATGACCCAAAACATTGGTATTATTAGTGCTTTATATAAACAATTATCTTTTAAGTCAATTATGGATAACAAAAATATAAGGCCTTATTTATTTCTTCATTTCATTATATAGATCCAACTCTCTGATCTGTGTTATTTTTCTTCTGTTTGAGGAACTTCTTTAACATACTTGAAATGCAAGATTACTCTTAATAAATTCCTTCAATTTCTGTTTGAGAAAGTCTTGATTTCTTCATTTTTGAAGGACAGTCTTACTGGATATATAATTCTAGGTTGGTGGATTTTTTTTAATACTCTCTTGCTTGTATAGTTGCTGATGAGATATTTTTATTCACTGTAGTTGTTATCCTTGTTCCTCTATAGATAAGGTTCTCCTCCCTTGCTTCTTTCATGATTTTCTGTTTGTATCTGTTTTTTTTAAATTTAAATATGATATGCCCAAGTGATTTTTTTTTTTTTAATTCTACCTTATATTCTTTGAGCTTCTTCATCTTTTTGGTTTGGTTTCTGTCTGTAATTTTGAAAAATTCTTGGTCATTATTATGTTAAATGTTTTTTTTTCTGCTAAATTTTCTCTTTATTCTCCTTCTGGCATTTTATAATACATATGTTATACCTTTAATGTTATCTCAGAGTTCTTGGATACTTTGTTCTTTGTTGGATACTTTTTTCTTTTTTTTTCTTGTTTCTTGTTCCCCTCAAGTCTACTCATGAGCCCATCAAAGCATTTTTTATATTTATTACACTGTTTTTATTTCTAGCATTTCCTTTTGATTTTTAGAGTTTCTGTTTCTCTTATTTATCTTACCCATCTGTTTTTGTATTTTATCCATTTTTTCTATTAGATCTCTTATAATAAGACTTATTTTAGTAAGTCTTATTTAATAAGGCATTTTAATTTTAATAAGACTTATTTTAAATTTTCTTTCTACTAATCTCAATATCTAAGTCACTTCTGGTGCTAATTCTGTAGATTGCTTAGTTTATTTAGACTTCGTTTTTTCTTTGCCTTTTGGCATGACTTGTAATTTTTTTTGTTACCACTTGAACATGTTGTATCAGGTAGTAGTACCTGAGTAAATGGGCCTTTAGTATGAAGATTTGTGTTGACGTAGGAATTGCACTGTATTTAATGTTTGTTGTAGGTGTAGGTGCTAGAAGCTTTGGCTTTTCTTGTTTTTATATCCTCTTGAGTTTGGGTTTTGCTAAGTATTCCTCCTCAGAGAGATTCTGTACTTTTTTGCTTTTTGAGCTGTAATCCACTGTTGTTATACTGGATCTCTGATGATGATAGTAATAAGGTGTTGGCGATGGGAAATGTTCTGTAATCTTTTCATTATATCTCAGGACTTGAGTGGCCTCGTGGGACTATGGCCTTCACAAATGTTTATGAAGAGTTTTAGCTCCTCTTACCCCCTTTCCATGGCAGCAACATTCTTTTGGTTTGCATAAGAACCATTCTGTTTCCTTGAAGCTCTGACCCTGGTTGACCTTTTTTTTTTTTTTTTTTTAAACTTTAGTTGAGGTAGAGGCAGGAGGGGGCTGAATTAGGAGGCATTCCCTCTTTCCAACTGAAATAAGGCTCATGTTAAATCTTTTCACTCAGAAGCAGGCCTTTGCTAAAAGGAGGTTCTGGGTTTATTTCACAAATATTCTCTTCTTCTCCCTGCTGCTAGAGCCACAAGGGAATCTTTCTTTCATTTCCACTGTGAGAACCTAGCTGGATGCCTGGAGGTAAAGGACACAAAAGTGTGAGGCCTTCCTAAGATTGCAGCACTAAGACTGTACTCTAAAGCTAATTTATACTCAGCATCCAACAGTTCATACCATTAAATTGTTCCTACCAAATTCTGATTCCAGTAGTGGCTTCTTTTCCAGGGAAACAAATCTCAGCTCTGACTCTGGGTTTTCCTATCTCTCTGGATGGGGTGGAGGCAGTTTGCCTCGAGACCTCAGATCTCTGTTGAGTGCAAGAAAAGTCACTGATTTTCAGTTCTCTACTTTTTTCTGTTGTTAGTGTGGGAGTGATGATTTCCAAGCTTTTTACATACTGGGGCTGAAACTTGATGTCCTGTCATGTCATTTCTCCTCTGTATCTTTAGATGTATTTTTCCACTTATCCTAGAATGCAGTTTCTAAATTACCATTTAGAACCCACCTCTAATATAATCAACTCAATGAAATCTCCCTAATTTTCCTGTCCACCCTCCACCTTAGAGGGGTTAGTTGTTTTTTCCTGTGGCTCCTAGAATATATACAGTATTAGAATACAAGTGTTATAGTACTTATTTTTACTAGGATACAAGTTTTTATCTTTCACTGACGTGGGAATTTTAATTCATCTGTGAATTTTAATTCATCTCTGTATCTCAAGTGTTAGGACACATGCCAATACATACTTTACTTTTCAATCAATATTTAATAGATAAATCATTGGGAATTATAAAGCTTAATTTTGTTTGCCCCTCCATGGTTACAAAACCAGCTCCTCCATGATTTTTGGTCTAATTAACCATAACCCAGTATGGCATGAGGCAGTTTTATTCACCTGGATATCTGTATTCCTTTCAGCTAAAACCTTACAGCTATACAGGTAGCTGATTTAAGCTATGACAAATATTTGACATGAGGACAACTGAACTAATGTTCCCATTCTTTCTCCTACCTTAGACGATAGTAAAAAAAGACTAAAAAAATTATCAAATGGAAGGTTTTATTACAACGCAGGTAGTTTAAGCAGAGATATGGTGAGTTTTTTGAAATATGACATTTAATTGTAATATAATTTATAATGCAAGCGGTTACAGATAATACAGTTTTATGTAAGGCTCATTTTTTAATTTGTATATGTCTCTCCCTAAGTATAATGGGGCTTCTTTGTGTAAGGACTGTGTTTTTTCTTACCTTTTTCTCTAAGAAGCATCAAATAGAGTGACAGTTGGGTATTAGACACTCAGTGAGTCACTTTCATAAGTGGACATTAACCAATTAGCCTAATGTTCAAAATGAACTATTTTCTTTTTTTGAACAGTATCATAAAATTATTACTGTAAATGCCATCTAACATTTGAAACTCTGTTAGATGTCTTTATACTAAGTAAGTCAAGCCCTCTGACCTGCTAATAACTAGCTCTAAATAGAATGTCAGTTTCTGAATCTGTACATCAGGAACATCATTTAGGAATACGGGAGCATGATGGGCTTTATTGTAAAATGCTGTGGGTGTAATCTCCATATACATATGTTCTCCTATATTAAACTTCTCAATTGTTTCACAAATAAAAGCAGTGCTTTCAGAGGATCTGCCAAAGGATGACAATTTGAATTATTTATGGATGATTTAGATTCTGGGGTAATTTCCTGCTTGAATATTTCATGTAATTGACTAAATATGAAAGTAGGAAGAATTGTTGGACTGATTTTTTTTCTCATTTTGAAATTAATCTGTGCTTTCAGACTATATAACTTCCCTTAGGAATATCATGGAAATGAATGAATTGGATTGCTACATACAGTGACTGGAAGCTGCAATTGTTTTAAATTTTTATTATTTATATGTTTTAATATTTGCTTCTCTTCATCTCAATTCTAGTCCCCATCATTTAGAACTGTCATTCATCTGTTTCCAGTTAGCGAGAATGTAGGAAATTTCATCAGTAGCAGAGAGAAGCTCATTTGAGCAATGTTTGTGATTAATATTGTGGAAACAAGATGACCTCAATATATAAGTCATAATGTTATGAAATTTTCTAGCAATGAAAGATAAACATAAAATAAAGATTAAATAAAAATACCCTGAAAGAAAAAAAAAAAAAGCTTATTTGAACATAGAAAACCAGGAGATTACTTTAAAAGCCTTGGAATCTCCTAGATTATTAGGTGTTATTTGGCAATACCTCTAAGAATAGTAGGGTTTGTTTCAACTGAATTCAGGTGTACTTCCAAAAACAGTTCTAGTTGTTTCTTAGTCATGGCTCAGTCCAAGCCCTCATCCTCTTTCGCTTTTTGGAGTCTGGGCAGGTGTCTGCCTCAGAACTTCCTCCCTCTCTCTGCACCACCCCCCTTCCTTCCTTTCCCCTCCTCTTCTCTTTCTCTTTTTGGATTGTTTGAAATATTTTATTTAATGAAATATTTTGAAGACTATAGTTTATTAATAGGAAAAATATAAAGCTTACGTATTTAAAGATCATTTTGTGTTGACATAGTAAATAGATTTATCGAAATAACATGAGCAGTTTATAGTGTCACTAGTGGAATGCATTCTGTGGAAATGTGATGTTACCTTCAAATTTGAGCACATTGCTCCAACATATAAAAAGAAAAAAGAATAACAAAGAACACAATTTTGATTACTTTAAATTTTAGTAGACAACATCTGCTTTATTGAAGAGTAAGTTCTTTCATTTATCTCTTCAAGGAAGTGCTTGAGCAGGGTAGGAAAATAAATCAATATATATCAATATTTGTTATAGCCATGTAATTTTCAACCTGGGTTTCAGAGACCTTCAAGGGCCCCATAAATAGTTTAGTACTTTAATATAATCAGCTTATGTTTTAATCCCAATTTTGATTTTATATATTTAAAAACATTATTCTGAATTGGGGTTCATAGACTTCTCTAGGCTGCCAAAGAGGTTCATTGAACCTAAGAAAAGTTTAACTTTTCTTATACTGGTGGCAAAGTTAGAAATACTTTCTTACTATCATAGAAGCAAATAATACATTATCTTACTTTCTAAATAGGATTGACTAAGCAACTGTCTAATTTTATCTTGTAGATACAGTATTATTTTGTATAGTCCTAGCAGAATATTCAGAAAACTCTATCAATAAGCCATTAGCTTTCAGTCACAAGACCATTCTGGCATTGTCAGTTTTTTTTTAAGTGCTTGATTTCTGTTCAGCATTTTCTAAGACTACACACCATACAAATTACGTGTTTCTTTTAAATTATTTTAAATTACTATTTAAATTGTTCATGGAATGAATGTGTCTCTTATTTTAATGCCCTTTCCGGAATCATAAACAGATATTTCATACATAGTTGTTGGTAGAGGCACTTAACCAGACTCAGGAATGGAACACAATTAACATGGATTTAGGGAATGGAAGTGAATCTGTTTCAGTTCAGTATCTTTCCTACCTACCCATCATTCCTACACATTTCTTTTAGGTTAAGTCATTTTAGGCCTCTGTTAATGCTTATTCTCCTAGGACTAACATTTCTTAACATCATCTTTTAACAACATAGCAGATTTTCTGTTTAGCATTTGTTCTCTAAAATACTGTTTTTCAAATTATGGGCCATGATCTATTTCTAGGTTATGAAATCAATTTAATGGATCATGATTAGCGTTTCTTTTTTTAAAAAAAGAGAATAGAATAAAATAGAACATATCGATTCCATCATATGCGTAAAAGGTAAATATTCTTTTGTGAAAAGATGTGTGTTTGTATATGTGTGTAAAAGAGAGACTGAGAGAGAGGAGTTATATGTATATGTACTGCATTAAAATATAATAATTTTTGTTAAGGTTGAATTTGGTTAGAGCTGAGGGAGGGGAGAGTCAGAATTTAGAAGTAAACAGATAACAGGGTATGAGAAGGTAGGAACATTAGCAACTGAGGCTTGACAAAAGTGGTATTGAGTATTAATATTTATAGTGATAAGTATTATTATTATACCTGATGTTTATTGAGTGCTCACTGTGTGCCAGGCACTGTTATAAGAAATTTCCATGGGTTAACTCATTTAATGTTCCCAATGATGGTTTACATTACATAGATAGTATTACTGTTTTAATTTTACTGTTTGGACAACTAAGTATAGATAAACTTAGTAACTTAGACGAACATTATTCATCTTAGTGAGTGACAACTCTGGGATTCAAATGTAGTCTCTCCAAGTATAAGGCTATGTTCTTGAATACTACAGAAAATTGCTTCTCTGGTTAAATGGGATTGAAACAAAATAAGAATTGCCTGCTTCAAATTTATTTTTAGAGAGGACTGAGTATAACACTTTCCTCTTCTAAAATAAGCTTCAGACAATGGACAGACATACAAGATCAGGGCATTCAGTACCTAATGCATTCATCACTATAAATTAGTTTTTTGTAGAAGACTTTAAAACTATCTACAGGTTAATGAGCTTGATACAGTAGACTTGTAAAGAAAATGTACTGACTGAGTAGAGAGCCGTAAATTTAGCTCCTCTGAAGTTGACATGTTGTACAACTCAGATTTCCCAATGTATTGAATTTTAAAATGACAAAAAGATTTAAGAACATTTACTCAAATGCTTTTAACTTTCTTCACAAAGGCCCCAAGCTCATTAGAAACACAAACAAAACTAAAATTACTCTTTCAAACTTCAGGCAGCTGGGGAAGGATTCTACTTGCTGATACAGCAACCTGAGGTGAAGAGGAAGTGATTCAGTTTGATATTTTCCTTAACATACACACTGTACAAATTATGCTTCTATCAACATTACTGCATATATATTCCTCAGGGATCACTAACAAGCAGCCAAGGCAAGCCAAGGTGAAGTGGCTGGAAGGTTTCAGAACTGATGTCTTCACCCTCTTGGGAGCTGATCTTGTCCATCTTTCTGACACGTGTTCTCTGCATATCAGAAAATACTGTTGATCAAATCAAAGTGTTCATGAATCCAGTGTTTTTTTTTTTTCCTTCACCAAATGTTCTAGTCTTTTTAGATCTTTGTCAGTGGTGTCACAGCTGAGTGAGCAATTCCTGGCTTCCTGAATTTCCCTGAGGGCTTAACTGTCAACATCTGTGTTTATCATGGAAACCTTGGAGTTGAGAAAAATAATCTGATTTTAATCATGATTTTATATGTAGAATAAAGTCTGTTTAGATGTTTTAGTTTTCAGAATTTGTCCCTTTATGAATTTAGATAGTGTATTTTTCCAGAATTAATGAAATTTTCCTTTTTGTTTTACTTCTTTCCCTCTTTTTTCTCTCCCTCACTCCTGTTCTTCCTTTTTTATTCCCTCCCTCTTCCTTTTCCTTTTCTATTTCCTTCCCCTCCTTCTCACTCTCTCATGCTCCTATTTTTTTTTTACATTTTTTATTTAATTTTTATTTTTTTTATAAACATATAATGTATTTTTATCCCCAGGGGTACAGGTCTGTGAATCGCCAGGTTTACACACTTCACAGCACACACCATAGCACATACCCTCCCCAATATCCATAACCCTACCCTCCTTTTCCAACCCCCCTCCCCCCAGCAACCCTCAGTTTGTTTTGTGAGATTAAGAGTCACTTATAGTTTGTCTCCCTCCCGATCCCATCTTGTTTCATTTATTCTTCTCCTACCCTCCTAACCCCCCATGTTGCATCTCCACTTCCTCATATCAGGGAGATCATATGATAGTTGCCTTTCTCCAATTTACTTATTTCACTAAGTGTGATAACCTCAAGTTCCATCCACATCATCGCAAATGGCAAGATTTCATTTCTTTTAAAAGCTGCATAGTATTCCATGGTGTATATATACTACCTCTTCTTTATCCATTCATCTGTTGATAGACATCTAGGTTCTTTCCATAGTTTGGCTATTGTAGACATTGCTGCTATAAACATTCGGGTGCACGTGCCCCTTTGGATCACTACATTTGTATCTTTAGGGTAAATACCCAGTAGTGCAATTGCTGGGTCATACGTTAGTTCTATTTTCAACATTTTGAGGAACCTCCATGCTGTTTTCCAGAGTGGTGGCACCAGCTTGCATTCCCACCAACAGTGCAGGAGGGTTCCCCTTTCTCCGCATCCTCGCCAGCATCTGTCATTTCCTGACTTGTTAATTTTAGCCATTCTGACTGGTGTGAGGTGATATCTCATTGTGGTTTTGATTTGTATTTCCCTGATGCCGAGAGATGTGGAGCACTTTTTCATGTGTCTGTTGGCCGTCTGGATGTCTTCTTTGCAGAAATGTCTGTTCATGTCTTCTGCCCATTTCTTGATTGGATTATTTGTTCTTTGGGTGTTAAGTTAGCTAAGCACTTTATAGATTTTGGATACTAGCCCTTTATCTCATATGTCGTTTGCAAATATCTTCTCCCATTCTGTCAGTTGTCTTTTGGTTTTGTTAACTGTTTCCTTTGTGTGCAAAAGCTTTTGATTTTGATGAAATCCCAATAGTTCACTTTTGCCCTTGCTTCCCTTGCCTTTGGCGATGTTCCTAGGAAGATGTTGCTTTGGCTGAGGTTGAAGAGGTTGCTGCCTGTGTTCTCCTCAAGGATTTTGATGGATTCCTTTCTCACATTGAGGTCCTTCATCCATTTTGAGTCTATTTTCGTGTGTCCAATTTCATTAAGGAACTGGTCCAATTTGATTTTTCCTGCATGTGGCTGTCCAATTTTCCCAGCACCATTTATTGAAGAGGCTGTCTTTTTTCCACTGGACATTCTTTCCTGCTTTGTCGAAGATTAGTTGACCATAGAGTTGAGGGTCTAATTCTGGGCTCTCTATTCTGTTCCATTGATCTATGTGTCTGTTTTTGTGCGAGTACCATGCTGTCTTAATGATGACAGGTTTGTAATAGAGGTTGAAGTCCAGAATTGTGATGCCACCAACTTTGGCTTTCTTTTTCAATATTCCGTTGGCTATTTGAGGTCTTTTCTGGTTCTATATAAATTTTAGGATTATTTGTTCCATTTCTTTGAAAAAAATGGATGGTATTTTGATAGGGATTGAACTAAATGTGTAGATTGCTTTAGGTAGCATAGACATTTTCACAATATTTCTTCTTCCAATCCAGGAGCATGGAACATTTTTCCATTTCCTTGTGTCTTCCTCAATTTTTTTCATGAGTACTTTATAGTTTTCTGCATATAGATTCTTAGCCTCTTTGGTTAGGTTTATTCCTAGGTATCTTATAGTTTTGGATGCAATTGTAAATGGGATTGACTCCTTAATTTCTCTTTCTTTTGTCTTGTTGTTGGTGTACAGAAATGCAACTGATTTCTGTGCATTGATTTTATTTCCTGACACTTTACTGAATTCCTGTACAAGTTCTAGCAGTTTTGGAGTGGAGTCTTTTGGGTTTTCCACATATAGTATCATATCATCTGCAAAGAGTGATAGTTTGACTTCTTTGCCGGTTTGGATGCCTTTAATTTCTTTTTGTTGTCTGATTGCTGAGGCTAGGACTTCTAGTACTATGTTGAATAGCAGTGGTGATAATGGACATCCCTGCCGTGTTCCTGACCTTAGCGGAAAAGCTTTCAGTTTTTCTCCATTGAGAATGATATTTGCGGTGGGTTTCTCATAGATGGCTTTGATAATATTGAGGTATGTGCCCTCTATCCCTACACTTTGAATGAAGAGTTTTGATCAGGAAGGGATGCTGTACTTTGTCAAATGCTTTTTCAGCATCTATGGAGAGTATCATATGGTTCTTGTTCTTTCTTTTATTAATGTGTTGTATCACATTGATTTGCGGATGTTGAACCAACCCTGCAGCCCTGGAATAAATCCCACTTGGTTGTGGTGAATAATCCTTTTAATGTACTGTTGAATCCTATTGGCTAGTATTTTGGTGAGAATTTTTGCATCTGTGTTCATCAAGGATATTTGTCTGTAGTTCTCTTTTTTGATGGGATCCTGTCTGGTTTTGGGATCAAAGTGATGCTGCCCTCATAAAATGAGTTTGGAAGTTTTCCTTCCGTTTCTATTTTTTGGAACAGTTTCAGGAGAATAGGAATTAGTTCTTCTTGAAATGTTTGGTAGAATTCCCCTGGGAAGCCGTCTGGCCCTGGGCTTTTGTTTGTTTGGAGATTTTTGATGACTGTTTCAATCTCCTTACTGGTTATGGGCCTGTTCAGGTTTTCTATTTCTTCCTGGTTCAGTTGTGGTAGTTTATGTCTCTAGGAATGCATCCATTTCTTCCAGATTGTCAAATTTGTTGGCGTGGAGTTGCTCATAGTATGTTCTTATAATTGTCTGTATTTCTTTGGTGTTAGTTGTGATCTCTCCTCTTTCATTCATGATTTTATTTATTGGGGTCCTTTCTCTTTTCTTTTTGATAAGTGTGGCCAGGTGTTTATCAATCTTATTAATTCTTTCAGAGAACCAGCTCCTAGTTTCGTTGATTTGTTCTATTTTTTTTTTTTTTTTTTGGTTTCTATTTCATTGATTTCTGCTCTGATCTTTATGATTTCTCTTCTCCTGCTGGGTTTAGGCTTTCTTTCTTGTTTTTTCTCCAGCTCCTTTAGGTGTAGGGTTAGGTTGTATACTTGAGACCTTTCTCGTTTCTTGAGAAAGGCTTGTACTGCTATATATTTTCCTCTCAGGACTGCCTTTGCTGTGTCCCACAGATTTTGAACCGTTGTGTTTTCATTATCATTTGTTTCCATGAATTTTTTCAATTCTTCTTTAATTTCCTGGTTGACCCATTCATTCTTTAGAAGAATGTAGTTTTGTCTCCATGTATTTGGGTTCTTTCCAAATTTCCTCTTGTGATTGAGTTCCAGCTTTAGAGCATTGTGGTCTGAATATATGCAGGGAATGATCCCAGTCTTTTGATACCGGTTGAGACCTGCTTTATGACCCAGGATGTGATCTATTCTGGAGAATGTTCCATGTGCACTAGAGACGAATGTGTATTCTGCTGCTTTGGGATGAAATGTTCTGAATATATCTGTGATGTCCATCTGGTCCAGTGTGTCATTTAAGGCCTTTATTTCCTTGTTGATCTTTTGCTTGGATGATCTGTCCATTCAGTGAGGGGAGTGTTCAAGTCCCCTACTATTATTGTATTATTATTGATGTGTTTCTTTGATTTTGTTATTAATTGGTTGATATAGTTGGCTGCTCCCACAGTAGGGGCATAGATATTTAAAACTGTTAGATCTTCTTGTTGGACAGACCCTTTGAGTATGATATAGTGTCCTTCCTTGTCTCTTGTTATAGTCTTTGGCTTAACATCTAGTTGATCTGATATAAGGATTGCCACCCCAGCTTTCTTCTGATGCCCATAAGCATGGTACATTGTTTTCCACCCCCTCACTTTACATCTGTAGGTGTCTTCGCATCTAAAATGAGTTTCTTGTAGACAACATATAGATGAGTTTTGTTTTTTTTTATCCATTCTGATACCCTGTGTCTTTTGATTGGGGCATTTAGCCCATTAACATTCAGGGTAACTATTGAGAGATATGAATTTAGTGCCATTGTATGGCTTGTAAGGGGACTATTACTGTATATTTTCTGTGTTCCTTTCTGATCTACTACTTTTAGGCTCTCTCTTTGCTTAGAGGACCCCTTTCAATATTTCCTGTAGAGCTGGTTTGGTGTTTGCAAATTCTTTCAGTTTTTGTTTGTCCTGGAAGGTTTTTATCTCTCCTTCTATTTTGAATGATAGCCTAGCTGGATAGAGTATTTTTGGCTGCATGTTTTTCTCGTTTAGTGCTCTGAATATATCATGACAGCTCTTTCTGGCCTGCCAGGTCTCTGTGGATAAGTCTGCTGCCAATCTAATATTTTTACCATTGTATGTTACAGACTTCTTTTCCCGGGCTGCTTTCAGGATTTTCTCTTTGTCACTAAGAGTTGTAAGTTTTACTATCAGAGGACGGGGTGTGGACCTATTCTTGTTGATTTTGAGGGGTATTCTCTACACCTCCTAGATTTTGATACTTGTTCCCTTTGCCATATTAGGGAAATTCTCTCCAATAATTCTCTCCAAAAGACCTTCTGCTCCCCTCTCTGTTTCTTCTTCTTCTGGAATCCCAATTATTCTAATGTTGTTTCGTCTTATGGTGTCACTTATCTCTCGAATTCTCCCCTCGTGGTCAGTAGCTTTTGTCCCTCTTTTGCTCAGCTTCTTTATTCTCTTTTATTTGGTCTTCTGTATCACTAATTCTTTCTTCTGCCTCATTTATCCTAGCAGTGAGAGCCTCCATTTTTGATTGCACCTCATTAATAGCTTTTTTGATATCAACTTGGTTAGATTTTGGTTCTTTTATTTCTCCAGAAAGGGCTTTTATATCTCCAGAGAGGGTTTCTCTAATGTCTTCCAAGCCTTTTCAAGCCCAGCTAGAACCTTGAGAATCGTCATTCTGAACTCTAGATCTGACATTTTACCAATGTCTGTATTGATTAGGTCCCTAGCCTTTGGTACTACCTGTTGTTCTTTTTTTTATGGTGAATTTTTCCACCTTGCCTTTTTGTCCAGATAAGAGTATATAGAGGAGCAAGTAAAATACTAAAAGGGTGGCGAAGACCCCAGGAAAATGTGCTTTAACTAAATCAGAAGAGACCTCAAATCGTGGGGGGGAAGGGGGAAGGGGATAAAAAGAGGTTCAGAAAAAAAAAAAGAAAATTTAAAATAGAAAACAAATAAAGAAAAAATATAAAAAAGAAAAATATATGTATTATCTAAACTAGTTAAAAAACGTTAAAAAAGAAAAGGGTAAATGTTAAAAAAATTAGCAGAAGAAAAAAAAATTGAAAAAAAAATTAAATTAACCGCAAGACTAAAGAATCATGTGGAGAAAGCCATGAGTTCCGTGCTTTGCTTTCTCCTCTTTTGGAATTCTGCTGATGTCCTTGGTATTGAACCTGGTAGGTTCTTCTTGGTACGTGAACTTGGTCCTGGCTGGATTTGTTGTTGATCTTCTGGGGGAGGGGCCTGTTGTAGTGATTCTCAAGTGTTTTTGTCCAAGGTGGAATTGCATCACCCTTACCAGGGGGCGGGCTAAGTAATCCGCTCCGGTTTGCTTTCGGGAGCTTTTGTTCCCTGAATGTTTTTCCGTAGAGTTCCGGAGGATGGGGATGAAAATGGTGGCCTTCCAGTGTCCAGCCCCGAGAAGCCGAGGGCCCGGGGCCCCACTCCTCACTGCGCCCCCAGAGAACAGCGCCCAATCACTCACGTGTCCCCAGCCTCCGGCCGCGCTCCGAGCTCACCCAGCCCGTGACCAGTTCAAGGTAACCCCAAGCTGAGAGCTCACTCCTGGGCTCTGTCTCTGTAGCTGGCTTCCCCATTCTAATACCTGCGAGCTCTGCGACTGTCCGACATCCCCAATCCTTCTGTGACCCTACGGGACCTGGGGCCACGGTGACCCCGTGTGGGCTTCACCCCGGTTTAGCCTCTGGAGCAAAGTCCCTCAGTGGAACAGACTTTTAAAAGTCCTGATTTTGTGCTCCGTTGCTCTGCCGCTTGCCGGGAGCCGGCCCCTCCCCCCGCGGTCTATCTTCCCGTCGTTTTGGATTCACTTCTCCACCAGTCCTACCTTTCAGAAAGTGGTTGATTTTCTGTTTCTAGAATTGCTGTTCTTCTTTTCGATCTCCTGTTGGATTTGTAGGTGTTTGCAATGTTTAGATAAGCTATCTAGCTGATCTCCTGCTACCTGATGTAGTCTCAGCCTGCTACTTCTCCCTCTCATGCTCCTTTTTAAAATCTTTTCTTCCTTTCCACATTGATTGAAATGCTGTTAATGTGCCACATACCATGGATGTAAGGAGGATGCACATGTTCTTGCCAAGAGGGACTCACATTAACCTCTTGCTATTCAGTCTTAACCATGAAAAAAGCAGCTTTCTTCATTCATTGCTTTTTCCAGCACCACTTCTGTGCTCCTTCTGTCTCCTGTCCTCTCCATATGCTTGGCAGCGAGGTACAATAACGTCCTGGGTATGCCTGGTTGGGTTTATCCCATTTTATGTCTGGACATGATAATTGGGTAGATTATGGCATTGCTTTTGCCTAAGAGGAATGAAAATGGATCTATTTTAATATCAGATACAGCAAAGTAGGGAGGAAGAGGCTTAGAATTCAGACATACAGGACGATGCCAGGGAGGCAGAATTTCTACTCTGCACCCTGTGGTCCCTCTTTGGGTGCCCAGTTGTTTGAGATCATAAGTGTTCTACCAGGAGTAAAAGCTTTGCGTGTGTGTTTTACAAATTCACTGGATATGTGTAACTAGTTATGTTGCCCCTTATTACTTTTCACCCCAGCCCATTCTCTACATAGTCACTAAAGTCACTTTTTAACATATTGATCTGGTTATAATGCTCCATCATGTAGAACCTTGTGGTATCTGATTGCCTAAATGTAAAGGCAAAAGTTTACTAGCTTTGAATGTTCAGCCACACATGTTGTGCCCCTGCAACCTCTCTGTCTTGCTCATTCCCCTTCTTGTGATACTATATATACGAACTCTGTTCCCCATATATGGATCTACTTAGAATTCCCTGAATGTGCCATGTGATTTTATACTTTTATGCCTTTGTATACCTTTTTTCCTCTATGTAGAATTCTCGCTTTCTTCTCTACTATCCATCTACCTGAGAAACCCAGTCAGTTCATTAAATCAGGGCCTGGCATTATCTCCTCTGAAGATCTTCCTCGAAATCCGAAAGTAAATGTAATCATTCACTTTTCTGTCCTCCTATAACTTGTACTTATTTTTTATTATTGAGCTTCTCATTTTGCCATAGAATCACCTATATTTATATTTATTTTCCTTTTTATACTGAATTCCTTGAAAGTATACTTAGCATTTCTGTTTCTGTTTCTGCTTGCTTATCAGGTATTTGAAGTAACTAATAAATATTTGTAGCTTTTTAATTAATTGATATGGATTTACATATTTTTCTATTTATAGTTTTTTCTCCATAAAATTCTTTATTCTCTAAGGAAACTTAATAACAAGTTTTATATGCCCATGTACTACCCTAAGTCATTTGTATTCTATAGGAGGCCAAATTGGACTTTAATATATAGTTCTTCTTATATTTAATATACTCTTCCTTTAAAAAAAAAAAAAACACTGCTAGCCTAATATTGAAAATAATGTTCTGACTTTGACTCAGCACCCAAGGAACAAATAATCTAGTCAAGAAATTGTGCAGAAGACATGAACAGACACTTCTTCAAAGAAGACATACAAATGGCCGACAGACACATGAAAAAATCCTCAACATCACTTGGCATCAAGGAAATACAAATCAAAATCACAATGAGATACCACCTCACAACAGTCAGAATGGCTGGCTAAAATTAACAAGTCAGGAAATGGCAGATGTTGGTGAGGATGCAGAGAAAGAGGAATGCTCTTTTTTTTTTTTAATTTTTAAAGATTTTATTTGAGAGAGAGAGAGCAAGCACAAGCAGGGGGAGGGGCAGAGGGAGAAGCAGGCTCTCTGCTGAGTCGGAGTAGATGTGGGACTTGATCCTAGGACTCTGGAATCATGACCTGAGCCAAAGGCAAATGCTTAACCAACTGAGTCACCCAGGCACCCCAAAGGGGAACCCTCTTACACTGTTGGTGGGAATGCAAACTGGTATAGCCGCTCTGGAAAACAGTATGGAAGTTCACCAAAAAGTTAAAAATCGAGCTACCTGATGACCCAGCAATTACATTACTAGGTATTTACCCAGATAAAAATGTAGTGATCTGGAGGGGCTTCTTTACCCCAATGTTTATAACACCTGTGTCCACAATAACTAAAATATGGAAAGAGTCCACAGGTCCATCGACAGATGAATGGATAAAGAGGATGTGGTACACATACACACACACACACATGCATACACACTCGATAGAATATTACTGAGACATAAAAAATGAAATCTTACCATTTGCAACAATGTGGATGGAATTAGAAGGTGTTATGCTAAGCAAAATAAGTCAATCAGAGAAAGACACTTACCATATGATTTCACTCATATGTGAAGTTTAAGAAACAAGACAGAGGATCATAGGGGAAGGGAGGGAATATAAAAAGATGAAATTAGAGAGGGAGACAAACCATAAAGAGACTCTTAACTATAGCAAACAAACTGAGGGTTGCTGTAGGGGAGGTGGGTCGGGGGATGGGATAACTGCATTAAGGAAGGCATGTGATGTAATGAGCTCTGGTGTTATATACAACTGAAGAATCACTGAACTCAACCTCTGGAACTAATAATACACTATATCTTAATTAATCAAATTTAAAAAAATAAAATAAACAAAATATAAAAAAAAACCCCAATGTTCTGCAGTCAAATGCTCTTCCCCCTCCCAATGTTCTGACTTACATTAAGTGAAGCTGGAGTGAAATCTAACTAGGTTGATGAGCTTATCATTTACTCTTTGTGGAATATACATATCTTTCAACTATTTTTTTTTAAAGTTTATTTATTTGAGAGAGAGCACGAGTGGGATGGCCAGAAGGAGAGGGAGAAAGAATCTCAAGCAGACTCTGTGTTCAAGTACAGAACCTGATGTGAGACTCTATCACAACCCTGAGATCAGGACTTGAGCTGAAACTGAGTCAGACAATCAACTGTGCCACTAGACCCCCTTCTTTCAGCTATTCTTTATTATGTATCAAATTAAGAGATTTAAGTTAACAAAGAAAAAGTCAATGTCTATACACTTCTTTATGATTTCTATTTTTAACTTTGGAACTCAAGAGTTTTGTTTTTTTTAATTTTTATTGGAGTATAGTTGACACATGTGTTGGTCAGTTTCCAGTATACATCATAATGATTCAACTTCTCTCTGTGTTATGCTGTGTTCACCACAAATGTAGCTACCATATGTTACCATGGAACACTATTGCAGTATCATTAATGATATTCTTCATGCTGTGCCTTTTATTCCTGTGACTTACTCCTTCCATAACTGGAAGCCTGTGTCTCTAACTCTCCTTCACCCATTTTGCCCATACCCCCACTCCCCTCTCCTCTGGCAACCATTAGTTCTCTGTATTTATAGATCTGATTTTGTTCTTTTCTTGTTGTTGTTTATTCAGTGTGAGGGTTTTTTTGTTTGTTTGTTTGTTTTTAGGTTCCACATGTAAGTGAAATCATATGGTATTTGTCTTTCTCATTCTGACTTATTTTACTTAGCATAATACTCTCTAGGTTCATCTATATTGTTGCAAATGGCATCATCTCATTCTTTTTATGACTATGTAATATTCAAAGAGTGTTTTTATATGTATAATCTCATTTTATTTTCAGAAGTTCTCTGTGAGTGAAGTAGGACACATTTCACTTACAGAATTTCTTGTTAAGGTAAATGTTGCAACATCCTAGCTGGTTGAGGCCTGTGGAAGGCTGGCTGGTCAGTTAGACATTTGTTGGGTAGAGGAATTATCTGTATTTTAGGCTTTGGGATCAGAATTCTGATGTTCTGGTAAATGAAGAGGAATATTAAACTTTCATGGGCAGTCTCACACTTAACCATTCTTTCAGATTCTGATGGTTGAAACTAGAAAGATGGTTTAAAAAGTTAAAATGAAAATAAAGCATTATGAGGGGATAGGACACTTGTATCCACTGGTTAGTACACTGTGTAGACAAAACTACATGAGTTTCAAAATTATAATCTGAGGATATTTTAAAAGCATTACTGAATGTAGCAAGGAGAGCATAAATGCCTGCTTCAGCCATTTCTTTAAAGGCTGCCATTAGGACAAGAGAGGCCACATCTCTGAATATTTACCTGAATGGTCACTCTGACTCTGATGTTGATTTCTTCTATGCCAATCTTGTTTCTTTGTTTTTGAGGCTGATTTTTTTTAATGGACATTCTTTGTATCAGTCAGGTCCACCCAGGGCATTAAACCATTCTATGTATTTTAATATAAGGGAACTTAAAATGGTTAATAGGTTATGTAAGTGATCACAAAATGGAGAACCCAAATGAAGTGTTACTGATCAGCCGTAGGAAGAAGTGCCTGACATTCCTATGGCTAGGAGGATACTGTTTTCAGAATTTAGAAGTGAGGTTCATCTGATGAGAGCCAGAAGTTCAGCTGGGATGAGGTTTAGCTGATGGGACCTGACTCACAGGATGGGGATATCAAGGAGCCATGGAAATTATATATGCTGCATATACATATATACACACATATATATGCTGTAGAAATATACTAGAGGAGGCAAAGAGTGGAAGAAATATACAGTGTCTTCTCTCTTCCTCCCACCGCCTTATCTTCCTTCAGTTCTTTGCATTGGGTAAGACTACTTGGAAGCCAGACAGCAGGGATGGAACCAAGTAGCAAACAGCTTCTTTCTTTGGACACGTTCAAACATTAAATTTCATTAGCAGACAATTTGCATAATTGATTCTATTAAGGATTCTGCATTTTCTGCAAGTTTGATCAGATTGATTTATCTACATTTTAAGGCCTCTGTCAAAGAAACCTTAAAAGCAATATACATAAGATTATGGGACTTGAAGTACTATTTTCTTCCTTAGCAATTCGTACTTCCCAAACCTGAAAGAAATACTTCCTTTTAAACTTCCAGACTCTTTATGAAGCCAGCATTACCCTGATCCCCAAACCAGGCAAAGACCCCAACCAAAAGGAGAATTTCAGACCAATATCCCTGATGAATATGGATTCTAAGATTCTCAACAAGATCCTAGCAAATAGGATCCAACAGCACATTAAAAAGATTATCCACCATGACCAGGTGGGATTCATCCCTGGGTTACAAGGATGGTTCAACATTCGCAAATCAATCAACGTGATAGAACAAATCAATAAAAGAAGAGAGAAGAACCACATGGTCCTCTCAATTGATGCAGAAAAAGCATTTGACAAAATCCAGCATCCATTCCTGATTAAAATGCTTCAAAGTATAGGGATAGAGGGAACATTCCTGAACTTCATAAAATCTATCTATGAAAAACCCACAGCAAATATCATCCTCAATGGGAAAAAGCTTGCAGCCTTCTCGTTGAGATCAGGAACACGACAAGGATGCCCACTCTCACCACTCTTCTTAACATGGTATTAGAAGTTCTAGCAATGGCAATCAGACAACAAAGAGAAATAAAAGGTATCCAAACTGGCGATGAAGAAGTCAAACTCTCTCTCTTCACAGATGACATGATACTTCATGTGGAAAACACAAAAGACTCCCCCCGCCCCAAACTACTAGAACTCATACAGCAATTTGGTAAGGTGGCAGGATACAAAGTTAATGTACAAAAATCAGTTGCTTTCTTATACACTAACAATGAAATTACAGAAAGGGAAATTAGAGAATCGATTCCATTTACTATAGCACCAAGAACCATAAGATACCTGGGAATAAACCTAACCAAAGAGGTAAAGGATCTGTACTCAAGGAACTACAGAACACTCATGAATGAAATTGACGAAGACACAGAAAGATGGAAGCCCATTCCATGCTCTTGGATCGGTAGAATAAACATTGTTAAAATGTCTGTACTGCGTAGAGCAATCTACACTTTTAATGCCATTCCAATCAAAATTCCACTGGTATTTTTCAAAGAACTGGAGCAAATAATCCTAAAATTTGTATGGAATCAGAAGAGACCCCGAATTGCTAAGGAAATGTTGAAAAAGAAAAACAAAACTGGGAGCATCACATTACCCACTTTCAAGCTTTACTACAAAGCTGTGATCACCAAGACAACATGGTACTGGCATAAAAACAGACACATAGACCAGTGGAACAGAGTAGAGAATCCAGATATGGACCCTCAACTCTGTGGTCAAATAAGCTTCAACAAAGCAGGAAAAAATATACAGCAGAAAAAGACAGTCTCTTCAATAAATGGTGCTGGTAAAATTGGACAGCTATATGTAGAAGAATGAAACTCGACCAATCTCTTACACCGTACACAAAGATAAACTCGAAATGGATAAAAGACCTCAATGTGAGACAGGAATCCATCAGAATCCTAGAGGAGAACATAGGCAGTAACCTCTTCGATATCAGCCACAGCACCTTCTTTCAAGATATATCTCCAAGCCTCTGCTTTCGGCTCAGGTCATGATCTCAGGGTCCTGGGATCGAGCCCCGCATCGGGCTCTCTGCTCCACAGGGAGCCTGCTTCCTCCTCTCTCTCTGCCTGCCTCTCTGCCTAGTTGTGATTTCTCTCTGTCAAATAAATAAAATATTAAAAAAAAAAGATATATCTCCAAAGGCAAAGGAAACAAAAGCAAAAATGAACTTTTGGGACTTCATCAAGATCAAAAGCTTCTGCACAGCAAAGGAAACAGTCAACAAAACAAAGAGGCAACCACAGAATGGGAGAAGATATTTGCAAACGACAGTACAGACAAAAGGCTGATATTCAGGATCTGTAAAGAACTCCTCAAAATCAACACACACAAAACAGATAATCATGTCAAAAAATGGGCAGAAGACATGAACAGACACTTCTCCAATGAAGACATACAAATAGCTATCAGACACATGAAAAAATGTTCATCATCACTAGCCATCAGGGAGATTCAAATTAAACCCACATTGAGATACCACCTTACACCAGTTAGAATGGCCAAAATTAGTAAGACAGGAAACAACGTGTGTTGGAGAGGATTTGGAGAAAGGGGAACCCTCTTGCACTATTGGTGGGAATGCAAGTTGGTGCAGCCACTTTGGAGAACAGTGTGGAGATTCCTTAAGAAATTAAAAATAGAACTTCCCTATGACCCTGCAATTGCACTGCTGGGTATTTACCCCAAAGATACGGATGTAGTGACAAGAAGGGCCATCTGTACCTTGATGTTCATAGCAGAAATGGTCACAGTCACCAAACTGTGGAAAGAACCAAGATGCCCTTAATGGACGAATGAATAAAGAAGAGATGGCCCTTATATACAATGGAGTATTATGCCTCCATCAGAAAGGATGAATACCCAACTTTTGTATCAACATGGACGGGACTGGAAGAGATTATGCTGAGTGAAATAAGTCAAGCAGAGAGAGTCAATTATCATGTGGTTTCACTTATTTGTGGAGCATAAGGACTAACAAGGAGGACATAGGGAGATGGAGAGGAGAAGGGACATGAGGGAAATTGTAAGGGGAGATGAACCATGAGAGTCTATGGACTCTGAAAAACAATCTGAGGGTTTCGAAGGGGCGGGGGGTGGGAGGTTGGGGCAACCAGGTGGTTTGTATTATGGAGGGCACGTATGGCATGGAGCACTGGGTGTGGTGCATAAACAATTCTGTTACGCTGAAAAGAAATTAAAAAAAAAGAAAAGCTTCCTTTTTTTTTTTTTTTTTTTTTTTTTTTTTTGGTTGAGTCTGTGTGTAAGTTTAGATCAAAGAAAGGATTGGTCTTCTGAAATTGACATCCTGTTCATGATAATGGATTCTAATGCTTTTATTCAAGTTCTAAGAATATTCAAACGAATATTAGTGGCAGGAATGTGCAGCAAACACTGTCCATCTAGCCAGTTCCTATCAGTCTCCTTGGCAGAGAGACATGGTCCCACTATGCACATGATAGCCTCAATCCTTGTGGATTAGAGGTGTGCATTACAGTTAAATTTTCAACAGTGCTACTGAATTCAGGGATTGAGTAAGGAACTGTCCATACATCAGTAAGATGGGAGTTGAATGACTTTTCACCCTATTTACCCAGAAGGTAAGATCCGAAGTGCTAGGCTGATTAGGTAGGTGCCAGTCCCTCTGCAGTTAAATGCTTTGGGGCCATTAAATTATTTTGAGAAAGGAAGTAACATGGCTATCTTCATACACATATACATATATAACATATACATATACATATACATATATAACATAAAGATAATTGGAACAAATGTGGGCATATTTGGAAGTAAGTGCTTGAAGATAGGAAGCCCCATTACAGTACAGTACAGTGGTCCAGGCCAAGTGAAGCAGGAGGCCCAGAATAGAGAAGTGATGGAGAGACTATGAACGGGTCAGTTCTGAAGTGAACAAGACATTGGGTTCTTCCTGACAGTAAAGCACTCTCTATGGATGTTCCTTCCACTTTAGCAAAGTGTTGATTAAATAGCCTTGTGGCTTTTCTGAACAGTCAGAGCCATGCATTTCCTACTTCCTACCAATTCTTGTCTCTCGCTTTGTTTCTTAGTGAATACATCTTTTGGGGAAATTGACTTACAATCAGTGTATAGTGGGAATTGGGAAAATAAATTGAACTTAGAATAAAGATAAAGATGTATTTGGAACATACACGTTCTTTTTATGATCATTTTGTGCCTTTACAGTTTAACAATTAGCAGCCAGATAAAGTTAAATAAGTATAAATGGCATTTATATTTATTATAGTTATAGGTAACTAAATAATATGATTGATTCCTAATAAGGTCTGAGACAAATCGAACATAGGTAAACTAAGGATGCAAATTATGTCCTCTGGCCACTAGTATTAAAATTGATAGGAACCACAAGAATATAAATAGAATATGCCATTAATTGTTGTTTATAGATTTTTTCATCACATCAAACATTTTAAAAAGATTAAGACCTTTTATAAGTAATGTGTTTTATAGCTTACAAATAACACCCTTGGATATTCTCATTTGATGCTCAGAACAGTTCTGTGAGTAAGGCACTTATTATTTTCCCAAACAGAGACATTGAAGAGAGCTGAATGAATTTTGCAACTATTTACCAAGTTGGCAAATAACAATGAATTTCTTATTTTCTTTGTGACATTTTGGATTCTATGGCATGCTACCTAAGTTATTAGATTCATCAGCTAGACTAAATTTCAGTGACTCAGATCTATCTATCTATCTAATACATGTTCATCAAGTGTTGGTTGGGGCTGTGTTCTGTGTTTTCCTCAATCTGGAACAATAAGGCAAGAAGAAAGCTTTGTTATGGCTCATGGCCAGTCATCATGACAGGGAAAGAGAACATGACAAAGCCCATAAAGATTTTGAAAGCTTCTGACTTGAGTAGGACACACTGCTAATGCCTCCATGACATGAATGAAAGTAAATTACACAATTGTACCTAGATTCAAGTGAGCAGGGTTGTCTATCCCTCCATATTTCCAGAAAGAGGGAGATCTGGGATATTTAGAAACTTCCTAATTATTATCATAGTTGTTAAAACTCACAGTTGAAAACTTAATAAGAACTTAGAAAAACTATATTTTTTTTCTTTAAAGAAGACAGTAAGTTTGCCTTTTACCCAAAGATAACATTTAGATTGTTTTCTTTGTGTATATTTTAATGAACACAATTCCTGGGCAACTCAGTACAGGGGTTTTCAGAGTAGAATTATATAACACTGAGCCTTTGAGGTCCTCTGTGATCTAAGGCAGTTAGTATACATTTTGGGACCCTACATACACCATCACTTTCTTGGAAAGTCACAGTTACATTAGCATTCAAGCCCAAGAATACTTGATAAAGTCCAAACTTATTTGAAGACAATTCTTCTTGTATGTGTGCATGACATCCACTTGCATCCTGATAACATGAGGCCCTTTGGAAATGCTTCCCTGAGTTGTTGTCATTCTTCTTTTTTAAGATTTTATTTATTTATTTTAGACAGAGTGAGAGAGAGAACGTGCGTGCACTCACGAGAGAGAGAGAGATACACTGAAGTGGGGATGGGCAGAGGGAAAGAGAGGGAGAAGCAGACTCCCTGATGAGCTGGGAGCCAGATGTGGGGCTCAATCCCAGGACCCTGAAATCATGACCTGAGCTGAAGGCAGACACTTAACAAACTGAGCCACCCAGGTACCCCCCCCACCCCCGAGTTCTTTAATGTCCTCCTTCTCAGTCCCCACATTCAACCTGCCAGAAAGTCCAGAGTTCTACTTTCCAGAATTTTAGACAGCAAAAACTTTGAAAAGCCTTTTGTTAGTAATCATACCAGTTCTGTGCCACAGCAAGTGACTTAACCTTGCAGAAACTCAGATTTCTCATTTGTAAAAGCGGTTTGTTTGATAGTTTCTGGGAGGATGAAAGAGACAATGCATGTCAAATTCCTGACCTAGTAGGCAGTTACTTTTTTTTTTTTTAAAGATTTTATTTATTTATTTGAGAGAGAGAGCGATCACAAGTAGGCAGAGAGGCAGGCAGAGAGAGAGAAGGAAGCAGGCTCCGTGCTGAGCAGAAAGCCCGATGTGGGACTCGATCCCAGGACCCTGGGATCATGACCTGAGCTGAAGGCAGAGGCTTTAACCCACTGAGCCACCCAGGCACCCAGTAGTAGGCAGTTACTTTTGATTTTCCTTTCTGTTCTTCCTTTCTATTTCCACTTATATATTGGGAAAATAAATGAATGGAAATGATTTGCTATTCGTTCTTATTTTTTAAACTAAAATATTCTATTTGGTTGTTTCTTAAAGTTAGCCAGCAAAATTCTGATGGAATAAACTACCACACCTATAATTGTGCTAGTAACTTTTTGTGGGGTGTGTTAGAAATAGAGAGCACTGAGCCAACAATCTGAAAGTCATGATCCCAGGAATTAACATGTGTCAGAGAGTGAAAGCTGAAGGACCTTCGTCAGCAGTATTGACTGCCACTTTTCATGATGAAGGCACATTTTTAAAATGTACCTTGAGCAGGTCCCCAGAGCAGGCAATCAGAAACATCCCATTTTAACATCCTATTTAGATTTGCTCTATTCTAGTCTATCTTTCCCAGTAACAAGAGGAGAGAACTATTTGTCAGGGTAAGGATTGCTTGTTAAAACTCATTTTTAAGTGGATTTACCTTTGGTGTATATATAATGAAGAAGAGGCTCTTTATGGAGAGCTTATGGGTCTTTGGGAAAGTTGGGCTAGATAACAGTCATAATAGACAAATGCAGCTACCACAATTGGTATAATGATGCAAAATCAAAATAATAAGAATAAATACAAGATAATGAAAATGTTAGAAAGTGAAAGCTTTTCTACTGTACAACTTCCCAGGAGGGCTGGAGCTGAAAACCTATCTTGTTCTGGAATCAGTTCTGTATTCCAAGATGTGGTTCATAAGCGGTTTATTCTGAGATGTAAGAAATATGCCTGTGTTCTCTTTATGCCATACCTGGGTCTTGGAGACCATGAAGGAGGAGACTGGTAGTGCAGCCCATTTAAGGACTGAGTTGCAAATCACTCCTCTGCAAACCTGACCAGGGATTTTGGACCTTATAGTCCTTTGTGCAGTAAATCTATGCTAAATAATTTTCTGTAAAACTCCCTCATCCTGAAGTGGGATAATGTGAGATTGTGGTGCATGGGGGACTGGGAAGAGCAATGATTTCTTTTCAGAAGCATCCTATCCTACTCTGGTTTTCTGTGGCTCAGTAGATGTGAGTCCCCTTTTTCGTTGACTTTTTGATTTTGTCCTTAAGTTATACTCAGCAGTGGACTACTATTTATTTCTTTACATAAGAAAGCTTTCCTCTAGCTGTGGTGTTCCCTAAAAACAGACATCTTCATCAGTTCTACTGAATCCAGGGGTGATTTTCCAATGCTAATTTTAGGCCTGTCCCTTGGAGCTGAAGGTTCATTGAGCCAAATATAGAGTAGACATTATTTCCACTCTGTAACATTGATAGAGTACATCATAATAGCTGGACACAGCCAGCAAATGTGAACCTCTCCTCATCAGGAAGGCTCCAAAACTAGTATAGAAAGCAAAAACTGAGAGGTAGCATCTAACTTGGTGACCTTCATGACAGTGAAAAATTGCCATTCATTTATTGTTTCATTTATTCCCGAAGTACAGGCTCTTGGTTACCAGCCCCATCTCCATTTCTGATTAGTATTTTCATGCCTTAGATGACTGTTTTTTTCTTGTCCAAACCTTGGTAGAGAGAGATGTGCTGAATTCTTGGTAGATTGACTGTGAAATTCATGCTGCAACCAGTTTACACTTTAGATATTGTTTCCTGCTTGCATGCTACCATCAAACCACAAGGAACCATGAGATATGATCTGCAATCATAAATCAAGCCAGAAATATTGAACAAAGGCAGTTTGTGTAGTGAAAATGAATGTATTGGTGGTGCTGTGTACTGATAGAAAAAAACCTCTTTTTCCCTCCTCCTTCCCTACTGAAGCTGAAGGCCGTTACATAATAAAAAGTGACCCTTGGAAGCCAGCAATGCTAGCATTCCCAAACTTGATAAGAATATTCAATTCCTTTATCACCAGACTGGTCTTAAAGGAAAGTGTAATTCATACATAAAGAGACCAGGCAATTGGTTCCAGAGCTCCTTCTGTTTCTGCCCTACCTGCCAGGATTTTTGGCATGGCATCAAATAGATCTGCATACCCCAACCCAGATGCCTTTTTAGGGAACGGGTGTTTTAAAGAGGTTGCCTTCTGTGGTAATTAGCTGACTGACCAATGAAGAATATCTGGCAATGCCATCATCATTCTCACATTAAAATTACAGTGAATATATGAACATGCAAGCATAGGTATTTATAGTACACATTTTTATTTCCTTGTCCACCTAGATTCCATTCCTGCTTCTTCTAATATTAGAGCTGCAGTTCCCTTTGGAGAAATTATGTCTTCTATATCATGTGTAGTCTGGTTATTGCTCTCCATTGATGTGTTCTGTACAATCCTCATAAAATGGTCAATGCATAACTCAGGCTCAGCCAAAGAATCTCTCTCCAAAATTTTAATTTTCAGTGGCATGACATGGAATGCAGAAATGGATGGAGTTGATTCATGTGAGAGGCTGACTCTAGCACAGTGCTTTCCAACAGATATTTCTGCAATCATGGAAATATTATAGATCTGTGCTATCGAACATAATAGCTGCTAGTCACATGAGACTACTGGCTGAGCACTTGAAGTGCAGCTACTATAACCAAATAACTGAGTTTTAGTTTTATTTAATTTTAATTAATGAAAATTTAAATAGCCAACTTTTTATAGTATTTCCTGTTTTGGATAGCATAATGGTAGCACAGTTCCCTGAGGAAATTGTGCAGTGGCATGTACTATCTGGATTCCCAGGGCTGCCTTGGCTTTTTCTCTTTTTAAGCCTGGTTCTTTAGCTGTTCCTTTGATTCTGGGAACTATCCCTGTCCAATTTGTTGTTATTTTCTCTGTTTCCTATTAGCTAGAATCAATTTTGTTTGCTTATATCCCAAAACCTTTAACTAAGAGATTTTGTGGAAAACTCACTAATTTATTGGTATATTTATAATAAACTAAGTTTCTATATGTGTGAAAGACTGAGGAGAATTTGGGGATGAAAAGGTGGAAATGGATATCATATTTCCCATTCAGGAACTGAGACTAATGAAGATGATAAAAATAGAAATAGTAATAATACAATGAGAAAATCAGGTATTGATAAAGAGTTTTGTGGTCTCAGGAAGTTTCATTAATATGATACAGTATGTTGCATGGTAGTCTCCTCAAAAGATAAGTCCACCTGAAACCTGTGAATATGACCTTTTATGGAAATAGTATGTTTACATGTAATTAAATTAAGGATTTTGAGGTGGGATTATCCTGGATTTAGGTTGGACCCTAGATACAATGGCAAGTGTCCTTATAAAAGAACCCAGAGGAGAGATACAGGGAGACAAGAGGAAGTAATTTGAAAATGGACAAAGGGATTAGTGTTATGTAGCCCCAAGTTAAGAAATGCCTGGAGCCACCAATAGCTGGAAGAGGCAAGGATGGATTCTTGGTAGAACATTTGGAAAGGGCATGGCCCTGCCCATACTTTGTTTTCAGACTTCTGGCTTCCAGAATTGTGAGCTAATATATTTAGGTTGTTTATGCTGTCAAGTTTGTGCTACTTTGTTATGACAGCCCTGGGAAACTTTGTGTTTGTGTGTGTGGGTTGTTACTTAGATATCCAGTCTGGATTTCAAGGGTGCTAGACCCGACCCCTTTCATTCTACCTCCAACTGTTAAGTAGGGTCCTCCTGCAAGACAGATGGGATTTAACCAGTTTATCTTGAATATTGTCTGTTCAACTGTGATTTCCACGAGGGAAGGGATGTTTGTCTAGTTTGTTTTCCACTATATTTCCAGCATCTAGAAGAGTACCCAGTGCACATTAGGTTTTACATAAACATTTCATTTAATTAATTAATTAATTAGTATTCTTGCTACTGGGTCCTTCCTCTGGACATTGCTTAACTTTGCTTTCTCCTGCCATATCCACTTTCAGTGTTTGTGCTAATCTTGGTAATGTTCAAGATCACCATTCTTCCTGAGTGAATCAAATTCAGTACTGCTGATTACCACTACCCTAGGAGGAGCAAAACCATGGAATTGACATAACAAAACCATGGTCACTCCCACCCCAATCCCAAGTGGTCTCTGGATTCTGCCACCCCTCTATCAAATTAAAGTATTCTAAAAAGAATAAGAGTAAAAAGTATCTGTGAATCACACTGTGATAATCACATCTTTGTGAAAACTTGGGGTTTTCCTGATATATTTAAACAGATTGATTTGATCAATATATTGTTGAACTAATGTCAAATTTATTTTCTTAGCATTTCTTCAACCTTAAGCATTATGTCAGATTTAAGTTGTATCACATTTTATCCATAATGCCACACAATTTATACATGAAATTTCTGGCATTGGTTGTAAGAAGAGATCTTCAGATTCTCATTAGATTTTATTGCCACTTTTCAACATACACTTTTAGAAAGTTTATCTTTTTTCTCAGGTTACAAGGCATTTAAGTAACTAGTTGCAATGACTCATATGGGTGACACAATGACAAGTTATAGCCTAATATTGACAAGAAAAGGTAGTTATAAAATAGATACCAAAAAAAAAAGCAGTGTGCAACAGACAGGAGCCATTTAATGCAGGGACTAATAGCTCTACATCCCTCAGCAATCGGCAGTATAATGAGTGCTCATTATAATGACTCAATCATCAGAAAAGACTTAGGTTATGTTCAGTATATTATATTTAAGAGACTAAAGTGGTAGAGAATATATTTTTTTAAGAATTTCACCAACTCATTAATTAAAAAAAGGTGCTTGAAATGGCAAATCTTACTTATGTGGATGAGAAAGACTGGGAAGCCCCAAGAGCTCCAAGAACAACAGCAGTCCTGTTAGGTGTGAAGACTGAGAATTTTGAAGACAAGAAGTTAGGTTATCATTGTCAAATTGGAATACATACTATGATTTGGAATATAAGTAGGAGGTCACTAAAGGTACACAGAGGATTATCTCCAGCCTGATAGATTAATGCTCTCCTCCTTCTCTCTTTTCTCTCTTTGTTTCACACATACATACAAACTACAAACTACACACACACACACACACACACACACACACACACACACACCCCTCACGAATACATCTATAGAAACATTCGGACCATGTCTCTGGGGTATAGAGGCCCTGCAGCAATCTTGTGTTTATGTGTCTTTATCCCAGCACAAAGACAGCCAGTCTAAGGTTGAATTATGAAATCATTTGTTCTTGGCTTCAGCCTTGTTGGCTTCCATTGCATCTACAGGAACTGTGGTGCCTCCTTTTCTCTCTCAGGGTCATCCCTCTCCTCTGTTGGACCCCAGGTATTATTTATAGTCATTTTTTTCAAACACTACAGTCTTGCCACCCCCAGTCTAAAACTAACAGCTCTGATAGCATTGATCTAAATTTACCTGAAACATATTTAGTTATTTATCCCAATGTAATATTGTGGGTTGTTATTATCTTTATTATCTTTACCTCTAAGCTACTACAATATGGTAAAGAAGTCCTTTTTATTGAATATGTTTCCTATCCTCTTTTCACATCTTTATTTCTTCAGAATTGGTAGAGATATCAAGATCTGTAACAGATTTATTGGCTGTTCCCACTACCAAGAATACAAGCTTTCTCTTCACAAATTGGCAGAATAAATGATATGATTCCCAGGGCACTACTCTATCTTTAAAAGATAAAAAGTCACTGGATTTAGTGAAATCAGAACTAGGGGAAAAATGCTCTGTTTTCCTTCACTCCACCTGCCTGCTTCTATGGTTATGCAAAATTAATGTTTTTAGTTTCTTATGTTGACACTTTTCTAAAATAGTAGAAGAGGGTTCAGTGGTTGAGTTTTGATATTCATCTTTTCCCAGACTTGACTTTCACAAAAAATTCCATCACTGTAACACTAAAAGGGGCAAGGTATGAAAAATTTAATCAGATTTCTTTCACAGAGGAAAAAGAACAATGTCTTACTCTGTTATGTTGCACGAATGGTATATTTCCTCATTCTAAAGAATCAGGCACCAGCTTATGAGTTGGTTTTGTGTAATGCAGATTCTGACTAAACTAACATTTACTGAACAAGAACAGCTTGCCACACACTGCTGTATATCTTAATAATATTGTTTAACGACAAGGGATAATAACTGTAACTGCAATGTGTAATTGCCAACTTTGTGCCTGATGATTTTTGCTCATTTATTGATGTTGCCCAAAGTTGTACGGTCAGTAAGTGCTTGGGACAAGGTCTAATCACCATTTTGTTTAGCTGCACAGCCTGTGCTCTAGTATTTCTTACCCGGTGCTGCCTGAATTTCCATTGATTTGTACCATTTTCCTCATGATATCTTTTCCTGAATTTAAGAATTTTACTAAGTTTAGAATTTCTACTAGAATTTAAGAATCCTACTAAGACTGATCCACCCATTTTGATTACTAAAACACTAGACTCTCTTTTTTTTTTTTTAAAGATTTTATTTATTTATTTGACAGAGATTTCAAGTAGGCAGAGAGGCAGGCAGAGAGAGAGAGGAGGAAGCAGGCTCCCTGCTGAGCAGAGAACCCGATGCGGGGCTCAATCCCAGGACCCTGGGATCATGACCTGAGCCGAAGGCAGAGGCTTTAACCCACTGAGCCACCCAGGCGCCCCTACACTAGACTCTCTTGAAACAAACTCTTCAGTAAGCAGTTGTTCCTGAGAGGCTGACCCCTTAAGCCTATCTTGGCCAAGAGTATAGGAGGATAATGTTTGAGCTGTGCCCTGGGACAGTGAGATAAGGCAGAGTAACTAAGGATGTGTGATTATGAGTATGCATTTGGCTCAGTGATAGAGTCATCGTAAAGGAAACTAGAAAAATCCAATATAAGCCACTGGTGCTTCATTACTTATAGAACAGTTCCTCTCCTGCCTATATCCAATCAGAATTGTTCCACCAAGAAAACTTACAGACTCTTGTTACAGGTTTAGTATAATTTCTTCCTTTATTTTTCCTTTATTCTTTTAACTGTTTCCAGTTTCTGCGCCTCTTTTTATCAGTTTAGTTGCCTGAGGCTAGCTTTTGAACTTGCCTTGTAGTCTTGTAGGTATCCTGCACAAACGTTTACAGGTGCATTTTTCAACAGAATAAAATTGTTTGAAGTTAAGCTCTTCCAAGGGAAGAATTTTCACAGTGTCTGTTCAAGGTGAACATGCATCTAATTATCCTAATTTTTACCATAGCAACGGAGGGTAAATAAGAGTTCTATCTCCCAGGAGATACAAACCTAGTAAAATACAGAACCAAATAGTCAAGGGTCCAAGAGTTGGGAGTGAAATGTGAATTCCAGAGCCCATTTTCATTTATATAAATTGGTGTTGGCACTGGTGTCAGTTCCCTTAAAATCATTCCTGGGAAGAGAGCAGCACCATGTTTGAAGTCTAGTTAGGTTAATTGTGTGGAAGAAGTGGTGTTGAGCAAGTGAGAACAAGAACATCAGAGAAATGACAACCATTTAATTAACGAGAATTTATTCAGCATTCACTATATTCCTGGCACTGTTGTAGGCAGTATCGATTGAGCTTGTGCTATAGGAAATTTTGTAATAACAACGGTTCTTCTGTAGTGCTCAGTTCTCCCTTCACAGGTACCTTTCTTCAGATGGCTTTCTTCAGGAATTCTGATTTTGTTGTGTTCATCCAGAATTTTCTAAGTTATTATTGGTAAGAAATTGTGGAGAAATACCTCTTAAGAGTATTTGCAATTTAAGTGTTTCTATAAGATTAATTGGGTTGATGGGAAGGACATTAGTTTTGGAATGAGAGACATGGATTTTTATTTCTGCTTTACCACTTAATATACTTGTGGTTTTTGGTAAGTCTTTTATCTTCTCTAATCCTGAGTGTCTTCATCTGTAAAATGGAGATAAATACCTTCTGGGTTGGTGTGAAATATGAAGATTAAATGAGATAATGTATATACTATATATGATGTACAGCACCAAGTAAGGGCTCCATAAATAACCCAAGCTGCTGTGCTCTTCTATTTTAATCACCCAGAACAGAGCTTAAAATACATTAAAATCACTATAATTCTTATTTCATTTCTCTTCCCTTTAATCCAAGACATGAAGCTAGGCATGGAATTGTCCCTGTAACTGAAAAAAAGTACGTACAAATTTGGCTCAAGGGAAAGAGAAGGAAAAGAAAGAAAAGTGGAAGGAAATTTCTGAGGCTCTTCAAACCAAACCAGCTGTGACCTTAAATTTCAGTTTGGGTTAAGCTCTGTTCTGCTAGTGAAAGATTCAGAAAGCCAACTTTTCTTTCCTTTACTATCTTAAAATGTATCTGGAGTGAGAAGAAATAGGCAACCTCTTGACATGCTTTATTTTGGTGGCTAAAACCCATATACTTAGATCTCCAAAGTTGACTTACACCAGAGTTAAGATGTTTGGAAAAACTGTAACTTCTTTTCTGTATCAATAACTACTTTACTTTCTTTCTCAACCCATTATTTAGTTGGAAGCTGGTAGGGGCTGAGGCGGGTCTTATAATCATTTTCTGTTTCACATATCATCTCTTTCTACAATTTATTTTTATTTTTATTATTTTTTTATTTTTTACTTTTTCTTTTTCTTTTTTTTTCCCATTTTATTTATTTTTTCAGCGTAACAGTATTCATTCTTTTTGCACAACACCCAGTGCTCCATGCAAAACGTGCCCTCCCCATTACCCACCACCTGTTCACCCAACCTCCCACCCCTGACCCTTCAAAACCCTCAGGTTGCCCCAACCTCCCACCCCTGACCTTTCAAAACCCTCAGGTTGTTTTTCAGAGTCCATAGTCTCTTATGGTTCGCCTCCCCTCCCCAATGTCCATAGCCCAATTTAGACGTACAGTCCCTACAGATTTTGATTTTGTTCAGCACTCCTAGGAAAGAATGCTCAGGCTTTGGGATTTTAGTTCTTCCTTACAACTGCAGTTCTCTCCCAAGATGGTGGCTGAGTTTTGGGGGGTAGAAATATGACTTACATGATGTCGTGGAGGACAAAAAGACGTAGAGAACTTGAGGATAATATGATCTTTTTCCCGCTCTCAGGCACAGTGTCTTCTTTCCTCCCTATTTTTAGCTTTCTGGGTGGGTAGGCTTATACCTGTAGTTGGAGGGCACAGCTGATGTAACTCAGAGTTCTCTCTCCCTCCCAGTTTTCCTTCTCTCCCCAGCTGGTTCAGCTTTTCTTGAGCTACACTTTGGTCTGTATACTCCTCTGGGATCTGGCTATAAGTCTCCTTTAGCCAGGTGCTAGGAGTTTGAGCTACAGTTCGTGCCCACTGGTAACTGGGGCTCTGTAGAAATCATCTGTCTGTTACAATATGCTGTAGCTTCAAAATATCTCAAAGGAAAAATTAAAGCAAATTGTAACAGCAAAGTTAGAAAAATAAAAGGAAAAATATTACCACTTGTGAGCCCAAAGACTTCCTGCTTAACTCTCTTATTGTTGGTTTCCAAATCCTACTAACTCATCTTAGGCTGAGTCCTTATGTACGAAATATTCTAGATAACAACTACAACAAAAAAAAAACCAGAAAAAATTAAAAATTTTACTGAATCATCAAGATAATTAAGTGCATGTTTGCTTTGGCTGTCTAAATATTTTTTAATTTTATTATTTATTTTTATTTTTTTAAAGATCATTTACTTTATATATAGAGAGAGTGAGGGAGAGGGGTACAAGAAGAAGGAGAGAGAGAATCCCAATGTTGAAAAGTGTTATGACACTTAAAAGTTGGTACCTTTATTATCTTTTCCCCTAAAACTTAAAGTCCTCTTAACTCAAAAGAGCTAAATTTGAAAGTTTGAAAGTCATAGTTTGTAACATTTATAACAAATATAAAAGGAAAAATAATATAATCACCAGAATCTTTAATAATAATATTATTAATACAAGTCCCATTTTAATTTATCACAACTATTCGTATCAATAGGCCATTTGTATTAATGAAAGCTCAGTAAAGTTGGTAGCACACATGAGATGATTCCCATATGTAGAAAGGATATATGACTCAGAGGAATAATGCAACTTGCCTGTGCTTTGTGACTGCTAATTAGTACCAGAGCTAGTACCAAGCATTGAAACCCTCCTCAATTAAGGCAGGGTAAAGGGAGAAGAATGTGTAACAAGAGGGCTGTCAGTGATAAAAGCAGAGAGTTGGAAAGATACAGGGTATGAAAAGATGTTTCAAGATCTCAGGTTTTTCATGTTTCCGATTTGAAGCAGATAAAACCAAGATAATTCTTGAAGACTCTTCTAACACCAAAATATATTATTCTTTTTTAAAGAAAAAGCATTCCCATTACGTACTCTTAAAGTTTGATTGAATGGATATTTCCACTCAGCTAAAGCATAACTATTTTTGGAGGGCAGTTTTCTATTTCTGGAACTCTGATATCTCTGAAACTTAGTTCTGCCTCTCTTATTTTTGCAGAACATTTGCACCTGAAGTTTTTATTTTACCTTCAATCTATTATGTCTAAAATGAATTCATTATTTTTTTTTCCAAATAAGTTTCCTTTTAGGGTATGTTTATAGAAACATCATTATTCTCCTAGTTACTAAGGCTGAAAGCTTTGAAGCCACCCTTATCGCCTTCTTCTCTTTTATTTGCCTTTTTTAAGGGCAGCCATTCACCAGTATCTTCTGCATTTGTAGGTTCCTTTTCATTCCACTGATGCTAGGCCAGAATGGAATCTCATTGCTTCATGTCTGCATAACTTTAATAATCTCATAGTTAATTTTCTCCCTTGCTTTCAGTTCATCATATAAACACAAACAGCAAAGTCACTTTATACACAAAATTATTATTAACCCAAAGTGATATGGGATAAGTAAAGGCTATTAATGTGTTATTTGCATTTTTTGTAATATCTTATGTTTGTCATATCTTATTTTTGTCATATCTTATCTTTGTCATATCTTATGTTTGCCATAAGAATAGGTATCTTGGCTTTCTATTCAGTACTCTTTCCCAGCAGATGGAACATTGATGTCATAGACAGAACCTAAGAGGGCTGTCCTGCCTCAAAGTGTTTTGATCACTCACCTTGGTTATAGGCAGGACCTGTGACTTGCTTCTAATCAACAGAATATGGTAAAGGTGATATGATGATGTTTCCATGGTTATATTATAGAAGGTTATAATTTTCATCTTGCTGGCTGGCTCTGACTGTTGATTCCTTTGCTGGTTTTGAGGAATCACGTGCCATATGGATAGATCCATCTGACAAGGAAATAAGGGTGATCTCTGAGTGATAGCTAACACATTGCTAAGGCCTTCATCAGACAGTTTAAGGACTTTAATTCTGTTGATGACCACATGAGCTAGCAAGCAGATCCTTCTCCAGTCCAGCTTCAGATGAGACTCCAGCACTAGATCTTGATTGCAACCTTGTGAAGCAGAGGATCCACGTAAGCCATGCTGGGATTCCTGAGCTAATTGTGAAATAATAAATGTGTGTGTATTAAGCCTGCCAAATTTATGATAATTTGTTACACAACAATAAAAAATGCAAATGCAAATGCAAATTCAGTGATCAATCAATATTTCTCAATTGGATAAATGAATGAAGTATTCTCTTTGCATTCTTATAAGTCAGCATTCTCCACATACATCCAATAAATATTCCTTAAAAAAGAAAAAAAATACTTCTTAACAGTTAAGAAAACTAAATTGACTTTAAAACTGGGACCTTCAGTCTTGTGGCATTCACTCCAGTGTTGGGTAATTATGTGGTGATTGAGGTAGTTTCAGTTATTTCAATTATTGCTTTTGAGATCTGGTGGTTGTTTGTTTGCTAAAATCTCTGCTATCAGTGAACATGTGTAATTTAATGTATGATCTATACTTTCATAAACTAGCTAATTAAGTGTGTTTCTGTAACGTGAACTCTCCTTTTATTTTCTCATAGAGTCTTTGAAGTTCCAAAGTCATTTTGCCATAATTCTTGAGCAGGATGCTTAACTAATTTGTTTTGTTTTTGGATATCCTCATCACCAACAGTCCATTGCACCATAGTTCTGGGCATGCAGAAAGAAAATCAAGTTATAAATTGAAATGTTGCAATAAGCATTAAAAATTAAATTCTATAGAAGTTAATCTCACTTGGCAAAGACTAATATCAGAAGATGATGCTTTATATTTCATATCTCCTATAGAATATTTAAAAATCATGGTCATCTCTCAGGAAGAAGAAAAAGTTTCAGCAAACTTAAAATCTATATAATATAGTGATATATATAAGGAGTACATATATTTTATTATATTTAATATATTTATTATATTTAATGTATTATATTTTAATATATTATTATATTAAGGGAAAATACCAGGAGACAATATGTTTATTACCAAGTTGGAATTGATGTGTTTGCATCAGCTTTTTCTAGAAATTTTGCAGTGGCTTTAACTGTTTGCTCCTGTCATTCAGGCAATTCCTTGTTTGCTCCTTCTTCTAACCTAACTCATTTTCACTTTGTCTTACCCCACCAGAACATTTACCTTTCCATTCTACCATTACTGTGTTTAGAACTGATCACATCAAACAGAAAACAATCTTAAATTAATTAAATATGTCTTAAAAAATTTTTTTTTCATTGAACAGAGGATGAGAGTATGTTTAGCTATAGTCCTTGCTAAAAAAATTCTTAGTGGAAACCTTAGTTTTAAAACATAATCTGGAGCACAATAGTAAAATTGGGCAGTATGTTGTATTTAACTAAAAATACAAGTGGACAATGAAAACTTTGTATGAATAGTCATTAAAGGAAATCATATAAAGCAAAAATTAGGAAGTCAAATTTCAATCAAGTAGTTGTTGAAGCTCTTTTTATCTTTTCGGTTCAAATGAAGTACAAGTTGTACTTGGAGGGAGGGTTGGCTGGTAAATAAACTGGCCTCAATGTAGTACTTAGTGGAGAGTGTGAGTCATATGGTCAGTCAAAGACATCAAATTTGACATGTAGTATCTGGGATGGATTTCAAGAAAGAAGAGGATACTTTGAAAGTGAGACTTAAAGGAGAGTAAAAAATAAGAACCTAGAAAATAAGATCCTTCATAGATCTTATTCTCTGGTGTCTTTTTTTTTTTTAAAGCTTTATTGAGGTATAATTGATATATAAAAACTGCACAGTTTAATGTGTACAGTTTGATGACTATGCATATTTGCAAACACCCATAATATTATCATGACAGTAAGGGAATAAACATTTCCAACACTTACTAAAGTTTCCTTGTGTCCCTTCATTTCCCCTCCCCCCACTTTTTTGGTGTTAAGAACATTTAATATGAAGGGTACCTGGGTGGCTTAGTTGGTTAAGCACCTGCCTTCTGCTCAGGTGATTGATGATCTCAGGGTCCTGGGATTGAGCCTTGTATAGGATTCTGTAGTCAGTGGTCTGCTTCTCCCTCTCTGCATGTTCTCTCTCTCTCTTTCTCTCAAATAAATTAATAAATAAATCTTTTTTTTAAACTTTAATATGAAACCTACCCTTGCAACAAATTTTGAAATGCATAATACTGTATTATTAGCTATAGACAGGATTTTGTCAGCAGATATCTAGAACTCATTTATCTAGGATAACTGAAACTTTTCCCATTGAAAAATACCTCCCCATTTCCCTACCTGCCATCCCTGGCAACCACTCTTGTATTAGATACTTCATATAAATGAATTATTCAGTATCTGTCCTTCTGTGACTGACTTATTTCACTTAGCATAATGCCCTCAAGATTTATCCATGTTGTTACAAATGGCAGAATTTCCTTCTTTTTTTTAAAGCTGAATAATATTCCACTGTGTGTATGTACCACATTTTAAAATTCATTCATCTGTCAATGGGCAGTTGGGTTGTTTCTACTTCCTGGCTATTGTGAATAATGCTGCAATGAACATGGGAGTACAGATATTTCTTCGAGATTCTGATTTCAGTTATTTTGGACTTATACCCAGAAGTGGGATTGCTGGATCATATGGTAGTACTGTTTTCAGTATTTATGGATCTCCATACTGTTTTCCATAACTGCTATACCATTTTACATTCCTTTTAGGACTAATATGCAAATTAAAGTTGCAGGATATAAAATCAATATGTAAATCAGTTGTGTTTCTATACGCTAATATCTGAAAAGAACACTGAGGGAAAAAAATCCCGTGTACAATAGCATCAAAAAGAATAAAATATTTAGGAATAAACTTTACCAGAAAGGTAAAAGATGTATACACTAAAAATGTAAAACATTGATGAAAGAAATGAAAGGAGACACAAATAAATAGAAGGACATCCTGTGTTTATGGATTGGCGGACTTCATCTTTTAAAATGTCCATACTACCCAAAGCAGTCTACAGACCCATTGTTATCCCCATCAAAATTCCAATGGCATTTTTTGCAGAAATAGAAAAAAACAATCCTAAAATTCATAGGGAACCACAGAAGATGCAGAATAGCCCAAATGATCTTGAAAAAGAAGAACAAACTTGGAGGCTTCATATTTCCTGATTTCAAAATATATTACAAAGCTGCAGTAATTAAAACAGTATAGTACTCGGGGTGCCTGGGTGGCTCAATGGGTTAAGCCGCTGCCTTTGGCTCAGGTCATGATCCCAGAGTCCTGGGATCGAGTCCCGCATTGGGCTTTCTGCTCAGCGGGGAGCCTGCTTCCCTCTCTCTCTCTGCCTGCCTCTCTGCCTACTTGTGATCTCTGTCTGTCAAATAAATAAATAAAATCTTTAAAAAAAACCAGTACAGTACTCACATAGATACAGTCATATAGACCAATGGAATAAAATAGCTCAGAAGTAAACACACGTGGTCAGTTGATTTTCATCACAAGTGCTAAGTATACACAAGGGGGAAATTTTTTTTTTTTAAAGAATTTATTTATCTGAGAGAGAATGAGAGAGAGAGTGAGAGCATGAGAGGGGAGAGGGTCAGAGGGAGAAGCAGACTCCTCACCAAGCAGGGAGCCGGATGTGGGACCCTATCACGGGACTTCAGGATCATGACCTGAGCCGAAGGCAGTCGCTCAACCAACTGAGCCACTCAGGCTCCCTAAAGATTTTATTTATATATTTGAGACAGAGAGAGAGAACGAACACACATGAGGGAGAGGCAGAGTCAGAGGGAGAAACAGGCTCCCCACTGAACAGGGAACCCAACACAGGACTCAATCCCAGGACCCTGAGATCACTACCTGAGCCAAAGGCAGACCCTTAACTGACTGAGCCACAGTCAGTTTCCCCATTTCCACAATGGGGAAATTCAAGAAATGGTGTTGGGAATACTGCATATCTATTTGCAAGAATAAAACGAACGAACCAAAAAAAAAAAAAAAACCAAAAAAAAAAAAAAAAACAACTATGCTATAACCCAATAACAAAACAAAACAAAGTCTTATACCACACACAAAAATTGCCTTAAAATGGGGGCGCCTGGGTGGCTCAGTGGGTTAAGCCTCTGCTTCGGCTCAGGTCATGATCCCAGGGTTCTGGGATCGAGCCCCGCATCGGGCTCTCTGCTCGGCGAGGAGCCTGCTTCACCCTCTCCCTCTGCCTGCCTCTCTGCCTACTTGTGACCTCTCTCTGTCAAATAAATAAAATCTTTAAAAAAAAAATTGCCTTAAAATGGACTAGAGTTAAGTGTAAGACCTAAAACTGTAAAACTCCTAGAAGATAAAATAGGGGAAAAGCTTCTTGATCATGGTCCTGGTAATGATTTTCTTGGGTATAATACCAAGAGCAAAAATAGGCAAGTGAGATTACATAAGACAAAAAACAAGCTTCTGTACAGCAAATGAAACAATCATTAGACTTAAAAGGTAACCTCCAGAATGGGAGAAATATTTATAAGCCATATATCTGATAAGGAGTTAATTTCCAAAATATAGAAGGAACTTACAAAAGTTAATAACAAAACAAAAGAAAACAATAAAAAGAATACCCAAACCCAACCCAAACCTAAACAACCCAACCAAAACAACAACAACAACAATAAAAAAAATCTTTAAAAAGTGGGCAACAGGGGCGCCTGGGTGGCTCAGTGGGTTAAAGCCTCTGCCTTCGGCTCAGGTCATGGTCCCGGGGTCCTGGGATCGAGCCCCGCATCGGGCTCTCTGCTCAGCAGGGAGCCTGCTTCCTCCTCTCTCTCTGCCTACCTCTCTGCCTACTTGTGATCTCTCTTTCTATCAAATAAATAAACATTAAAAAAAAAGTGGGGAACAGATGTAAACAGATAATTCTCTAAAGAGAACATACAAATAACCAACAAGTATATGTGTATGTTCAAAATCACTAATTATCAGGGAAATATAAATCAAAACTACAATGTAATATCACCTTACAACTATTAAGATGGTGGCACCTGGGTGACTCAGTCAGTTAAATATCTGCCTTTGGCTCAGGTCACGATCTTGGGATCTTGAAATTGAGCCTGAGCCCCATGTTGGTCTCCCTGCTTAGTGGGGAGTCTGCTTTTCCCTTTCCCTCTGACCCCCCCACTCTTTCTCCTTTCTCTCACAAATAAATTTTTAAAAAATCTCAAAAAATAACTATTAGGATGGCTACTATGCAAAAAAGAAACAAGGTTGGAGAAAACGTGGAAAAATTGGAACCCTTCCTTATACACTGCTGGTAGGATAAAATTTTCTGACATTTTTGATAAGACATTAGGTTTGTTCCTGAGTCAGTCTTTGGTTGGTTTATGGTATCATTTAAAAATCATTATTTTAATATCTAAAAATACATTTTAAGGGTGCCCAAGTGGCTCAGCCGGTTGAATGTCTGCCTTTGTCTCAGGTCATGATCCTGTATTCCTGGGATTGAGCCCCACGTCAGGCTCCCTGCTTGGTGAGGAGTCTGCTTCTCCCTTTCACTCTCTCTCTCTGTGTTCTCTCTTTCTCTCATAAATAAATAAAATCTTTAAAAAAGGAAATACATTTTAAAAGATATAGAAGCTTAAGTCACCTATGTCATTGGCAAAGGTGTTGAACACATTGTCTGCCTTGCTTTCCCCCAGCTATGAGGTCAATCATGGAAATAAAAGAATTTCAGTTTGCAGTTTAAATTGATAGACATCCTAAGGCCCTCATGAAGGTCTTTGAGAAGACTAGACTGGAGAGTATATTAGTTTCTAAAAAAATAATAACATCTATGGAAATGCTTTTTAAACATAATTCCTTTGTAGGGTGCTAAAAATATTTCCAAATACTAATGTATAAATGAAGGAAATGAGAACTTAATGATTTATTAATTTTTCCATAGGCCAAATTTATTAAAGGACTGAACTTTACTCTGCAGTTGTATCCTTCTTAAGTATTGGATTCTAAGTGATCTATCCCATATGAGATGATTATAAAGTTAAATGAAAGAGCTTTTAAAAGTGTCTTTACATAGCAAAATACAAAATTGGCAATTCTAGTCTGTCCAAAACAAAAATTTAAATAGAAACTTTGACTATTAGCATGTTTGTGTGGCTTTAGCTCTATTTAGCATACTGAGTATATTAGGAATGTCTGCCTTGTCCTACAGTTTTGAGATCTCTGTGATTAATGGGAATGGCTTTTCATAAGACTAGCACATGGAAGGATAACCATTTTATTAATAGGACGTGTTCTAGAGTGCTTCCGTGGTCTACACTGTCCACACTCATCATCATGGTTTCTAGCCTTTGTTCCCTATGCTGGTTTTACTGGGGCCTCTCCGTTCTTAACATATTTGAAGCTTTAGTTTCTGACCAGGAAGAAATTTATAGTTTTTTAAAATTTATATACCTTTATTGAAGATCTTTCAATTTATAATTTCTGGTGAAACCTGACACTTTTTTAGAACATATCTATCTAGACCCAATAAAAATATTTGATTATGAGTTTGGGCATCTATTTTCATGGGCTTTGTATTATTATCACGTTTTATATAAAAAGGTAAGGGTATATACAATATTACTTTGAGTTGCTTTTTAAATGGTAGAGAAGAGTAGAAACAAGCTGTGGAATTTTAGAACCAGAATGGACCTTAGAAATTGGGAAGGCTGTGGTGGCTCAAATTAATTTAGCAAAAGAATCAGAATAATATAAATACCTGTGTTAAGAGTTCAAATCTGTACTCAGTCTCTTTTCCTATATTCTACATTTCTATATTCTAACATATATATAAATATATATTCTATATTTCTATATTCTAACATTCTTTTGATTGTTATCTTATCATCATGCTTTTAAAAAAATACACATTAGAGTGCTAAATCATCTTGTTCAGCATCCATGGATATAAAGTTATATAAATAATATTTTGCTCTCAAACAATAATATCCTTAGGTCCAAGCAAGAGAGACTCTCTGCCATGGTCTCTATTTTCATGAGGACACTCTTCTTGATTACCTCTAGCCACGCTCCTCTCCATGGCTTATACTTCCCTTTCTTGGCGATTCTCTTGTTAACTGGAACCCTGGAATTTTCTTCCCCAGTTCAGGGTCTGGATGGGTCTCTTTCCCGAGTGTGTCCCCTTTAGGATTGATGGTATGAACAACTCCAAGACTGAGAGATGATTAAGGAGCAGCTGTTAATGGGTGTTGTGGACAGAATCTGGCTGAACAGGCTCAGATTTTTGTATGTACACATGCATGCATGCATGCATGCATGCCAGGGCTCTTACTCTGTGGAACAGAGCTATGACTGTGAAGAGAATGAAGCAGGCAAGGTTTTAGAGGCTGCATCTCTCCTGCTACCATTTTTGATAGAGTGAGGAGTTTAATAATTTTAAACTTATACATGGGTTAGCTGGGTATTGGAACATATATTTATCAGGGCAAGAGAATGGAATATATTTTACTATAACTGTTTACTAGTTTGATTTTTCTTTCTTTCTTTTTTTAAGATTTTATTTATTTATTTGAGAGGAGAGTGAATGAGCATGGGAGCAGGGAGATCAGGGGGAACAGAGGGGAGGGGCAGAGGGAGAGGGAGAAGTAGACTCCCTGCTGAGCAAGGAGCCTTTTGGAACAGTTTCTCAGTAGGTGCTTAGAAGAGAAATAAGATCGCTGCTCTTTGAGGAAGTATCATATCAATCAAAGGAATTGCAGGATCTAGCCATGTCCATTGTCAGGAACCATAGAGAACAGGTGTAGAAGTAATTCTTAAGGATGTTACACCCGGCAAGCAGGATGTTAGACTGGAAAATACAATTTATTTACATGGTGGTTCTCCACTCTGGCTTATTTTAAATGTCCTGGCAAGAAGGTGGCCTTACTGGTTTGACTCTTAGAGGCTTAAGCCTGTTGATTATCTAAAATAAATTAGATATATTGCTGAGGGAGATTCAGATGATTCAGAGAAGTGAATAAAGAAAGTCAGAGTGGAGTTACTTGGAAAGATCAGAGAAGCTACCATCTTATAGGCTTCCAGAAGTTCCTAAAGGACACACTTCTCCCTCTAAGATAATAGGAAATACACTGGTCAGTGGTAGGGAGGAGAGATAGTGGAATCTTTGAGAAGATTTAGTGCGGTTACTATCTATAGGCCAGAATGGTGGGAAAGGCTCTTGTGAAATTAGATTCCCTTTTTGTCCTTTTTGAAACTAGATTCTTTAATGTAAATGGGGCTGATGAATTCCAGAATTGCAAGACTAGCTGACAATACACCTTATCAGATGTAGGGTAGATGTAATTGCCATGATAGGCATTGAAGGCCAGAATGGCAAGATATCAGAAACAGCACCATCGTCTTCCAGTTACAGGGCTTATGGTGGACCAGTTGTAGTAGTGAGTACCATAGTTTGTTTCATTAACTCCCTTGCCTAAAGTCTTTTAAGATACTGTGTTTTTGTGACTTTTACTTCATCCTTTGGAGTAATGAGGACATCTTATTCTCACAAAATTGCAGGGTCACTTTGCTGCATGGGAGCTGGGTAAAATGGAAGGGTATGAGTGGATGTGAATGATGCAAAGAATGAATCCTTTCATACACCTTCTAAGTATTGCTTCAGCTGCTTTTGACCTCACTTGCCCCTAGTCCATGGCTGCTTTTTACCTCACATACTGTGATGACTAGCTTCACATAATAGCATCTTCTCTCTTGCCTGTACTCTGCATAGCTTGCCTCTTTCCTGGGGTGTCCTGGTTTCCATTGATGTATGAGATGTTGTAGGATACACTTGGCACCTCTGCATGTGCAACCCTGAAGCTGAACTTTTGACTAAAGAGAAGTAGGAGATGGTGCGTATATGCTTAATCTGTTTCCACGTAGACAGACTCTATTAAAATGCAGTGCTAAATATGCCCTTTTAGTAGATGATCTGCTAGATCAAGCAAAATCAGTTGTGCTGGATTTCAAGCAATGATCAGTTCTATAAAACTTTCTTTCCTATTTATTCTCTTTCCTTTAAAACCTCATTCTTCATTTTCTTCCCTCCTGCTTCCGTGGGATTTCTCTCATCCTTAAAGTATTAACATATAAATTTTTGCCATAAGCTTTGTTTCTAGAAATACTAAGCCAATATACTACATACCCCAGACATATGTATCTACTTCTTATATCTGTGCTGATTTTTTGTTTTTCCATATCTTGGTGGGAAACTCCTGATCATTCTTCAAATCCTAGTTAACTGTGTTCTATAAAGTTTGATCCACTCAAGCAGAATTAATAATTTTCTCTACTGTGTTACTGTTAATTTCTTAGCACATGTATCTATTATTGTATTTATCATAATGTTCTATAGTGGTTTGTATTACTGATTAAGCCATGAACTCCTTGAGAGCCATGCCTTATGCTTCTTTGGATTCCCAATATATGAATGGTCTTTTGAACGTTGTATATGATAAATTAATGAGTTAATTGAAATATAGTATTAGGACCATGTTTTAATTTATTGGCTTGTGTGACTGCAAGGAAATGTCTTAAGAATTGAAGATTTATGCCATTTGCGACGACATGGGTGGAACTAGAGGGTATCATGTTTAGTGAAATAAGTCAATCGGAGAAAGACAACTATCATATGATCTCCCTAATATGAGGACGTGGAGATGCAACATGGCGGGTTGGGGGATAGGAGAAGAATAAATGAAACAAGATGGGATTGGGAGGGAGACAAACCATAAATGATTCTTAATCTTACAAAACAAACTGAGGGTTGCTGGAGGGAGGTGGGGTTGGGAGAGGGGGAGGGGGTTATGGACATTGGGGAGGGTATGTGCTATCGTGAGTGCTGTGAAGTGTGTAAAACTGGTGATTCACAGACCTGTACCCCTGGGGATAAAAATACATTATATGTTTATAAAAAAAAAAAAAAAAGAAAAGAAAGGATGAATACCCAACTTTTGTTGCAACATGGACGGGACTGGAAGTGATTATGCTGAGTGAAATAAGTCAAGCAGAGAGAGTCAAATATCATATGGTTTCACTTATTAGTGGAGCATAACAAATGACATGGAGGACATTGGGAGATGGAGAGGAGAAGGAAGTTGAGGGAAATTGGAAGGGGAGGCGAACCATAAGAGACTATGGACTCTGAAAAACAACCTGAAGGTTTTGAAGGGGCGGGGGTGGGAGGTTGGGGGAACCAGGTGGTGGGTAATAGGGAGGGCATGTATTGCATGGAGCACTGGGTGTTGTGCAAAACAATGAATACTGTTATGCTGAAAAAAATAAATAAAAGAATTGAAGATTTATACTACATTAGCACTTGTTATATAATTATACACATATATTAAGCATCCAAAATTTTTTATTTACCTTTCCATTTTATCTGTCTTGCTATTTGTCTGCTACCAATTGCCTGCCTATGGTCAATGTGTAATATCCATTTGAAGATGAGAAAGAAAACAACAAGTGTCATTGATAAACCAATAGAACATGAGGGTACTTGTTCACAGTCAAAGCCCTATAATCTTTGGAGAGAGAACTTTTATTACTTTAGCTAGAAAGTAAGCCTACATTACTTCTTTGTTTGGGTCCAGTGTGTTTTGGTTCTGACAGAGATTTTGTTGTTATAATGGTCTCAGTGCTTAAACTAGATATAGAAAGTCTGAGAAATGGCATCATTTCCCCCAGTAATTGAGATGAAAATAAAGAAATTTCATTTGCAGCTGAAAGACTTAGAACTTCAAGTCAATCCTAGATTCCCGAGCAATGTATTAATTTATTTGCAGATCCCTCTCTAACATACCTATTGCTTCAGACCTCCATAGTAACCTAGTATAATTGTTATTTTTCTGATTTGTAGGTGTTACCTCTCATTTCTATGCTACAGGCTACTTGCTAGTCCAAGACCAGTCATTATATAATTCCCAGAGTGAGAAAAATGTCTGCCCACATCCAGAGCTTTCTCAGTTATTGGCGTATTTTGCTTCTCATCACTCAGCTTACTTTCAAATTTAGCCCTCAGGCTTTTGCCTCCAAAATCACCAAAAAAGGCATCAAGTCTTGGATGCTTCAAAGGTACAGGAACTTAGGTTTCTGTGTTCCAGAAAACAGTTACCACTTATTATATTATTATAAGTGTCCAGAAAGTATACAATGATAATTTTGTATCCAATTGAAAACACACCATTAGAATGTAATTATTCCCTATTGAAATTATGTCTGACCTGAGTATATTATTTATGGGTGAGAATAAAGGGAGAAAATCATTCCTTGTTTGTTCAGTTTACCTCTGTGATTTATCCATATTGCTTAATTTAGTTCTTTTTTAAAAGACTGCACTTTGAGATAATGCATCCTGGAAAATATCTGCACTATGTTTGTCCAGAACATTTATTTGGAGTGGATTAAAGATCTTGAAGTCTCTATTATATTCTTTCTTTATCATGCCTTTAAGAGATTTCTCAGTGCCTGTCAAGGTACCTAATATTTCTTTTTCTCAGCTTGATGTAAAATGTCATAAAACAACTCTAGGAGAGTGTGGGCAGTCTCCATATTGTCAAAGAGAAGTGATCTTCATTTTTTTATGAAATTATAGCTATTTACTTGAGACTTTTAAGCTGATTTGTCACTTGGAAGTTTCTATTCAATCATTATACTTTAAGCAAAGGAAATATAAATAGATGAGACAGAAAATTAATGAATATGATCACTTTATTCATTAAAACAATTTTAAAAGGGGCTGTATGAGTTTAGGAAAACAAATGTCATAGTTACATATAATCTTGCAGATTTTTTTGTCTGCATTTCCCATGCTCTCAAATGCCAAAACAATAACACACTTGATGTCGGTGAACAAAAATTGTTTGTTAAAGTAATCTACTTACCAAACATGACCTAATATTATCCTATTTTTACATTGTTTTGTAGATACAAGGCTTCTTTGGGCTTCTAAGACAGGTTAGTCCTCAGAAGGGAAGTGCATGACAAACAGTGAAAAAAGCTTTGGAATTGGTTGGTTTGTTTCTAAGTGTCAGTGCTCTTATGCTCAAATCTGATACTAGTGGTGAAATGAGAGGAGGAGGACTTGGGGGTTGAGTTGGTAAAATTCATTGGCAAAAGAGAAGAAGCACACATCCCTAAGAAGAACATGCTACTTCTGATCTTAGGTTTAATATTGACCACCTCACCCATTTCACAGATGAATGAAACCAATTCAAAAACATCAATATTTAATATGCTTATTTATGGACTTCTTAAAATCCTTTTCTTTAGTATATCCCCTACACTCCCTGTTCTGCCATTTCTACCTTTATATGAAAATGGACTTCTCAAAAGTAGCACTGTTGACATTTGGGGGTAGATTTATTCTTTTCTGGGGGAGTAGAGGCTGAGCTGAACCGTCTTTTGCCTTATTAACTATTTAGCAACATCTCTGATTTTTATTTACCAGATTGCAGTAACACAACTGTCCTCCATCTAATGTGACAGCCAAAAAATGTCTCTTGACCTTACCAAATGTCACTTAGGGGACAGAATCTCTCTTGTTAAGAACCACTGTACTAAAATAAAAGAAGAATTATAGATTCCACATTAAATATATTATACTAGCTACTCTTCTCAAATCTTGGTTGCTTGACACAGTAAGTTAATTTTTTCCTCACTTTATAGTTATGCACAGATATTCCTGGTCAGATGGCCTTCTGTAATATAATTAAGGAACATAAAACACTGTGTTTCATAGATCTACCTTCTTTAAGGGGCTTTGAGTCCTCCGTATCCAGCAGATGGAAAAAGAGAATGGGGAAAAAATCTGCCCAATTCTTAATTACTTTGGATAGGAATTGATATGTATATTGATCTGTTTACATTTCATTGAGAAGAGTAGACTTTGGCATCACATGATTAACATAAACTAGGAAACCTGGTCCTAAGTTAAAGGCAAGCATTTCCAAGCCATGATTCCCCCTAAAGAAAAAGATCAAAATGTGTCTTTGGGGGTTAGAAATGGGGTGTCACTTTCTTTTATTTGATGCATAAATTTGGAATAGTTTTTTCCACTCCAAGTACCCTTTGAATTTGGACTGCTGGAGAGGTTTGGGAGAGTAACTAAACTGAGGTGCCTCTTCAAAATAACACTAATTAAAAGTGTTTTTAAGAAATTTAAATATTTGAGAAATTTAAATATTTACTAGGTTATATATTCATTTAAACCAAATTTATACAATATAGTGGGTTTAGAAGAAGAAAAGTCTGATTTTTTATTTTGACTCTGCTTTTACTGACTTGTAATTTGTGGAAGTCATTTAACTTCCCAGTCCTGGATTGGAAGAATAAATATTGTGAAAATGTCTATGCTACCTAAAGCAATCTACACATTTAATGCAATCCCTATCAAAATACCATCCATTTTTTTCAAAGAAATGGAACAAATAATCCTAAAATTTATATGGAACCAGAAAAGACCTCGAATAGCCAAAGGAATATTGAAGAACAAAGCCAAAGTTGGTGGCACTACAATTCCGGACTTCAAGCTCTATTACAAAGCTGTCATCATCAAGACAGCATGGTACTGGCACAAAAACAGACACATAGATCAGTGGAACAGAATAGAGAGCCCAGAAATCGACCCTCAACTCTATGGTCAACTAATCTTCGACAAAGCAGGAAAGAATGTCCAATGGAAAAAAGACAGCCTCTTCAATAAATGGTGCTGGGAAAATTGGACAGCCACATGCAGAAAAATGAAATTGGACCACTTCCTTACACCACACACAAAAATAGACTCCAAATGGATGAAGGACCTCAATGTGAGAAAGGAATCCATCCAAATCCTTGAGGAGAATGCAGGCAGCAACCTCTTCGACCTCAGCCGTAGCAACATCTTCCTAGGAACAACGGCAAAGGCAAGGGAAGCAAGGGCAAAAATGAACTGTTGGGATTTCATCAAGATCAAAAGCTTTTGCACAGCAAAGGAAACAGTTAACAAAACCAAAAGACAACTGACAGAATGGGAGAAGATATTTGCAAACGACATATCAGGTAAAGGGCTAGTATCCAAAATCTATAAGGAACTTAGCAAACTCAACACCCAAAGAACAAACAATCCAATCAAGAAATGGGCAGAGGACATGAACAGACATTTCTGCAAAGAAGACATCCAGATGGCCAACAGACACATGAAAAAGTGCTCCACGTCACTCGGCATCAGGGAAATACAAATCAAAACCACAATGAGATATCACCTCACACCAGTCAGAATGGCTAAAATTAACAAGTCAGGAAATGACAGATGCTGGAGAGGATGTGGAGAAAGGGGAACCCTCCTCCACTGTTGGTGGGAATGCAAGCTGGTGCAACCACTCTGGAAAACAGCATGGAGGTTCCTCAAAATGTTGAAAATAAAACTACCCTATGACCCAGCAATTGCACTACTGGGTATTTACCCTAAAGATACAAACATAGTGATCCGAAGGGGCACGTGTACCCGAATGTTTATAGCAGCAATGTCTACAATAGCCAGACTATGGAAAGAACCTAGATGTCCATCAACAGATGAATGGATAAAGAAGAGGTGGTATATATACACAATGGAATACTATGCAGCCATCAAAAGAAATGAAATCTTGCCATTTGCGACGACGTGGATGGAACTAGAGCGTATCATGCTTAGTGAAATAAGTCAATCGGAGAAAGACAACTATCATATGATCTCCCTGATATGAGGACATGGAGAAGCAACATGGGGGGGTAGGAGATAGGAGAAGAATAAATGAACCAAGATGGGATTGGGAGGGAGACAAACCATAAATGACTCTTAATCTCACAAAACAAACTGGGGGTTGCTGTGGGGAGGTGGGATTGGGGGAGGGGGAGCGGGCTATGGACATTGGGGAGGGGAAGCGAACCATAAGAGACTATGGACTCTGAAAAACAACCTGAGGGTTTTGAAGGGTCAGGGGTGGGAGGTTGGGGGAACAGGTGGTGGGTAATGGGGAGGGCACGTTTTGCATGGAGCACTGGGTGTTGTGCAAAAAGAATGAATACTGTTACGCTGAAAAAATAAATAAAATGAGAAAAAAAATAGGTATAAAACCATTTCTCTTAACTTCCTTACAGGGAATTAAAACAAGACTTATGTTTATATCTTTATTTGAAAAATTCTTCATTCTAGGTAACTCCAAGGTGTTATGTTTATATTGCACTACTTATTACAAGTCAGGGTGTGATATTGGTGATTGAGTCAGATATTGGTACACTGTCCAGTAGATACAAGGATTCTGATTTACCTGGAAACGAAAAGGCTGAGAGATTGAGTGGTAATCTTGTAAACCCCATGAGCATTTAGACATGTTTATGGAGACTCCAGTCAGGCTATATAAAAGGAATCTCCTCTGTGATGTGTACCATAAAGTATAAAGGCCTCAGTAACAATAGTTGAACTGTAAGGAGGATGAAATTTTGTAAGAGAGAACATTCTCTCACAGGGTATAGCCAATGAATTAGACAATTTTTGAATACAGTGCTCTTGAGGGAGCTATCCATGGTTCTGATATTGTACTACTGACATTTCTGCATTGAAGGTTCAGTATACCTATTCTTGAGCAAATATTGGTCTTAAATATTGTTCTTCTGGTTTTAACTATCCTTGACATTACTGTTTTCTGGAGCAAAATTGATATGTAAATCATTCTTTTACCTTGAACACTTTTCCATCCTAACTTCCATTAGGCTTTATGAGTTAAAGAGTTAAGCTGCTGCCCAAGTTAACCAGTTCCTAGTCTGATCTTTATATTCCCCAGATATGCCCGAGACCTATATTTTGCTTTCAGACTGGATGGAAAATACATGCATTGTGCATGTAGCCAATGGTTAGAGAAGTACCTTCATACAGAATCAATAACTGTAGTGCAAATCAAACTAATTTTTATGGTTTGTGACATTTTAAAGTAATTGAGAAGAACCTGAATTTGGAGCACAAATCTTAGCAATGATTCGATATATTGTGAGAACAATGATTTAGTTGTAAATTAATACTTAATAAAAGGATTGTTCAGTTTTCTTATCTTGGCCAAGAATTACAGCAGACTCATATATATTTATAACAGGTGATGAAATCATATGAGCTACTTTGCTATTCATTATATTATCTCACATGATTCCATTGTCATGTAAATATCCTACTCTGATAATAAGGAAAGAAAAGATAAGTGGTCTGTTTTTGGCATTTTGGTCTGATTATTTTCTTCACTGACCTTTAAGAATATGAAGTGTATTATTTATGCCAAGCACAAAAAATCACATTACCTGAACTAAGAAGAACTGTATTTTACAGGGTTGATTCCTATTAAAGAGTGAGTTTTAACAGCCAAGGGCACAAATAAACCAGCTTGAGGAGTATTGATCAGAAGAATTGCAGGATTGAAACTGACTGCACTTTTGTTATTCGGTTGAAAGCCAGCAGCGTGCGAACTAGGGAGATTCCTTAAAAACACAAACCAAAACATGTCTAAGGTGCAAGGTTTTCTAAATTTCATAAGAATTAATTTAGGTAAGATCAGTTACTCTCAAAGGAAGGAAAAATGGATGAACTGGCAGATGAATGATTTACTTGAGACACTTTATTTTTATTGCATCTGATTGACCTTTTTCCAGATAATGATATAAAAATGTACTTGGCTTCTAGGTGTTTTAATGAATATAAAATAAATATGGCTATTTTAATGTGTGTTTCATTAGATTAACACTACAGTGCTACTACTAAACATTGCAACATATTTTTATTGAGGTAAGTTAACATACACTATCGTATTAGTTTAAGGTGTACAACATAGTGATTTGACATTTGTATACATTATGAAATGATCACCATGGTAAGTCTACTTACCATTTGTCACCATGCAAAGCTATTGCAAAGCTATTGACTAATTGATTATTGACTATATTCCTGTGTATGGTATACTTTATATCCCCATGACTCATCTATGTTATAAATAATACTTCATGTATTTTGCTCATTCCCCTACCAGTTAGGCAACCACCAGTTTTTTTTCCTCTGTATTTATGAGTCTGTTTTTTAAACATCTATATAGTTTCCCTGGCTAGATTTTCCATGACATATGAAAAAGAAACTAATAAATATTCCAGACTGTCTATACTTAATGACATATACCTTTTTATGTTCTTAGGAACCATAGTATTTGAATATGGGAAGGGAAGAATACTACCTAAGTGGTGTATTAACAAAAACATATTCATTGGCAATTACTGCTTTTACTTTCACCTTTTTCTATATTGGATACTATATGAACAGGGATAGAAATTTATAAAAAAATGGCCCTATTTTCAGTGATTTGAATAGCACACACAGCTTAAAGATAACAATAAGTCCCAGGCACTGAGATAAATAGTCTAATGTGATAGTAGTCCTGATTATATGCTTCAAGTTTTGAAGGCTGCTTTCATTTTATTTGTACACACATTTGGCAGTTTTATTGTTTGCCCAGTATATAATTAGGTTAAAGGCCTAAGTAAAAGAAATTAAAGAATAAAATTGTTCATTTCTTAAAATCAGGTAAAATGTGGCCATTTTCTTCCTGCCTGTCTGTGTCCTTTCTTGAATGTTCTTTGGGACATTAGAAAGTTTTCCAAATTTTAATGTGCATGTTAATCATGTATACCTCTTGTTAAAATGCAGACTCTAATAGTAGATCTGGGGTAGAGTCTGGATTCTGCATTTCTAGTAAGCACCCATGTAATGCTGATGTTGCTGGTCTGAAGACTGTACTTCTAGTACTGAGGCATTTGTCTGTTATGTCATGTCATAGCTATTATTTATGTAGCTATTATACTAAGATATTTGTTCTTCCTATTTCAAAACCCTAATCTTTACAATAGTGATGGTGAAGTATAATGAGTAAGAGCATGGGCTCTGGTGTCAGGTGATCTGAATTTGATGTCCCGCTTTTACCTTCATTTAGCTGTGACTTAATTGTTAAGCCTCCCTAGGCCTTAGTTTTTCATTAGATAAAAAGTAGATATCTAGTCCTACATCATGGAATTCTTTTGTGAATTACATGAGATAATGCTTATAAAGGACTTAGTCCATGATTGACCTATTCACATTTATATGAAACTAAAGGGCTTTCAGAAATTCTGTAGTGTAGCCCTTAATTTTTATAGCTTGGGATGGTAAAACATGTAAGATAAACTGAATTTGCTTGGATCACTCAGCAAGTGCTGCTTAATAACCTAGACGGGTAGCATATACGAGGCAGGAATGACCTGAGAAAAAACTTGGAAAGATCAAGACAGTTAAAAGAAAATCCATTATTTTTGCAGATACATTTATCAAGAAATAAACCCATCATTTACCATTACTTAATCAATGTTTATATTTTTATGAACATATTTATTTTTTTAAATATTTCTTAAAATTTATTTATTTGACAGACAGAGATCACAAGTAGGCAGAGAAGTAGGCAGAGAAAGAGAGGAGGAAGCAGGCTCCCTGCTGAGTGGAGAGCCCAATGGGGGCTTGATCCCAGGACCCTGGGATCATGACCTGAGCTAAAGGCAGAGGCCTTAACCCATTGAGCTTCCCAGGTGCCTCTGAACATATTTCTATTTTTTAAATGTTTCATTTGTGATATTTCAAATAATTTATAATGTAGCTCATACAATCTTTTAGAGCCATTTTAGCAGACAGAATCTTGAAGTACAAATAGAAATTTTTGACATACTTCTGCAACAGAATGATTGCTTGGCAAATATCAAATTCTTTTATACTTAAAAAATTTCTTGTTCATCTTGAATTGGATGTCTATCACTACCTGGGCCTGATAATCAAGACACATGCATTTTAATTCTATTTCTTTTACTCACTGATTGTAGGTTCTTGGGCAAGTCAGTTTATCTCTCGCTCAATTTCATCAGCCATAAAAGATCTGTTTTTTCCTTTAGGCATCAAAAATTCTCAGTGTTGGTCAAAAATATGTTTTTGAATTATCATCAGTTTGAATTCATTATAATAGCACATCTTTGGAAAATAATTAAGGCTGTCAGTGACATAGGCTCTTTTATGAATGTCAGTGACTTTCACAGTAACAAAACAAAGACCCATTTCTTTAAGTGTTAAAAGCACTGAAAAATTGGGTAGCAGCTATTGACATTGCACAGGCTAAATTGTTAACCATATAAGTGTAGACCCAGGCATTTCCTTTAGGTAAAAAAAAAAAAAAAAAAAAAAAAAAAAGAATACCTGACATCATTCTAAAATATGGTTGCATTAACTTTATCTCTAGCTGAATTTTTAAAAATAAACTATTGTCTATGAACTTTTCCAAAAGATTTTCTCATGATTTGAGTTGGAATTACCTTTTTTAAAAAACTGCTATGACTTTATTCTTTCTTACAAAGTGACATCCAAATGCCAACATCATGAAGAGAAAAAAAATGGCCTTAGTAAAGTGGATCTCAACTTTTCATTAAAGATGGATTAGTATTTATTGATTTCTCTTTACCTCAGATATGTCTGCCCAGTAAACGCATTTCAAAATTCAGGATTGTCTCTGACACTCCTGTATGTTCCCTAGGATGTTCTTCCCAATGAAGGTCAAGATTTATCTAAGAAAAGTTTATTGTATTTGAAAAACTTTAAAAAACTATTATTTCTTTCTGTTCCCTCAAGTAGAGGCTGCCAAGATCATTCAGGCAGTCTCCACTTGTTTCTTACTGGAGTTTTGGCATATGAACTCCGCTTACTGATTGAGGAGGTCATCATTCAGCATACTCCATGTGCTTTGTGCTGTTAGTTCTTGAAGCCCCATCCCTCCCACTGTCTTTTGTCCCTCTATTGGTCACTGAGGAATATCAGATAAGCTGTTGCATTCACTTATAACTTCGTCCCAAGGTGATGGTTGATGGAAGTGTAAAGAATATCTTGAGAGGAAAACTTGTCATGTGGAGTAGAAGCATAATATCTTTTTAGGTCTCTTCCTGAAAGAATGCTGTCATTTTTGAATTAACACCTGTGTTCAAAGAAAAAGACTGAAAGGAGTCCTGGGCTCCCTGCTTAAGCTCTTTTCTTAATTTAGAAAGCTTTAATTTTCAGATATTCTATATAAAATGTGCCCATTAGTAATAGCAGAGTTTTCTGAGTTCATTTAAAAGTCCGCATCAGAGGGGAAGACAAACCATGAGAGTCTGTGGACTCTGAGAAACAAACTGAGGGTTTTGAAGGGAAGGGGGATGGGGGGTTGGGTAAGTCTGGTGTTGAGTATTAAGGAGGGCACGTATTGCGTGGAACACTGGGTGAGTTGCATAAACAATGAATTTTGGAACACAAAATTAAATTAAATAAAAAAATAAAAGTCTGCAATAGAGAGTGTATAGTAGCCTTCCTTGTTTAAAAATTTCTTTCTTTAAGCACATCAGCAGTCTGCCTCGTCCCTGGATAGCATTTTGAAAGATGCTTTGACCAAGCCTCAAACCACGTAGTCAATTAGGGAAATAGATTTTTTTTTTTTTACTAGTAAAAATAGGCTTTGCTTATTGTTCAAAATGTGGAGTAGTCTGAAAATATTTAGCTAAGATGCAGAGTAAAATAAAAGCAAAGTCCTTTTTAAAGTATTAATTAAAATATGTTTTGCAATGATTATGAAATCCACTTTTTTACTTAATCCTAGATATAGACCTCTTGATTTGAGTCATAGGGACAATCTGGGATGTTGTGAGTATACTGAGCAATCTCTCAGAATATGTGCCTGAAATTTAATAAACTTAGAAAGAAAGGGTTTCTGCCAAGAAATCATTTTTATTTGACACCTCAGCAATGAACATTGAGATCTGACAGATTTAAAGTTAGTATGTGAATGTGAAAAATACAATTTTTGTAAGAGCAAAGGGAAACATTGTTTTGCCACACAATGATGATCTATTGAAGAAAGTAACCACTGTACCAGAAAGACTTAACTTTCTTTGATGTATGTATTCACTGGGGGCAGAGCTTGACAGCTGTTTCATTTAGGAGAAAAACACCATTAGTACTGAAATTCTTTAACGTTAGTTGCAACCAGCTTTTAGAGTCAAACATGGGCCCCATTTGAGCTAATAATATTAGTACAAAGACCCTCTAGCTCTCATTGCCAGGCTGCTTTACATAATCCATAGGAGCAGCTGTATAATTTGACTTTATTCTGAGAGCTGGCTTTGATAAAAAATAATTTCTGCCACACAAAAAATTAGTTGATAAGCCTCCTATGTTCTATGTTTGTACAGCCATGATAGCTCATCCCTTTGGAATTATCAGTGAAATAACAGGGCCTTCAGGATCTGTTCAATTAGTGTTTTCTTGTACAAGGCATTTAATCCCCTGGAACTACTTACAGCAGATCCTGAGATAAAGCATTAAAAAATCATAACTTATAATAACAAATGCTAATATTAAGATATCATTATTCATTCTTCAGGGGGTTATATTTTAAAGATGATTTTTTCCCCATAGGCTTTGGGTTTCTCCTTGGCAAAGTGATAGTTTCTTCCCAGTCTAGGCTCTAACCTCCTCCAGGCTGGAGAACTAATATGAAAAGTTAAGGACTGGTAGGGACTGTGAGCTCTCTTAGCCTTGCATTCTTTTGGCTTATAGCTGTTAGAAGTGAGGCCATATTTTCTGCCATTCATTTCACAGTTGGTCCCCAGCTCGAGATTCACAAAACAAATTGCAGGAGGTAAACAACAACCAGGTCTTGCACTCCATGAACCGGCCTTTGCCTGAGGCAGCCATTTTGTCAAACTCTACATTTTACCTCCGCTGAATACATAGGAGGGAAAAATACAGTTGGTCCTATATGAGTTCATCAAAATTCAAAGATAGTTTTCAGGAAGAGTAGTTTGTCAAAAAAGAAAAAAAATGTGGGGGGGGGGAAGTGAGGATAAGAGTTTGTTTGTAAAGTGAAAAAGTACTCTGGGTTTCTCTTTCCAGGAAGATTTTGAAGTGCTGTTTTGTTTTGTTTTTAACTGGTACAGCATACCTAAATCAAAAATGGAGAATTCAAACAATTCTTTAAATATTATAGGCAGTTATATCAATTAGAGTTTTATAACATATACATAAACTATTTTGTTTTTCTAAAATGTATTTCTAAAATGTATTCCTAAATAATATATATACACACATGTGTGTGTATATATATATATATATATATATGTAGCTATGATTATTTATCTATACCTACTTTATTTCCATTTAGATCAATAATTTAATTTTGGCCTTTTGAATAATTAAGATGAGCTGCTATTTTAACTCACTTCTGGTTTGGGTTTCTCCTATCACATTATTTGCAACTGCTCTGTTATCAGTTGGAAAGTAATTCTTGTTCATTTCTTTGTTGTACTCCTTTTGTAAGGCAGGCACAAGGGAATATATTCTTTAATAAGCAACCAGAGCTACTCTGATTACAGATAAGATAAATCCATGCAAAAAAATGAGGGCGACAAGGAGTGCTGCTTTGAGAACCCCCAGGTCCCAGGGCAGACATTAGAGATACTGGCTCTTCTACTTTCCCCTCTTAGCTGCAAGTCCCCTTCTGCCAGGCCTTAAGAGCAAAAGCAAGTTGTGGAAGGGATAGGGGTTATGTAAACACATGGGAGGGTAAAAACATTCAGAATCATAATGGGGCAGATATGCAAGGGGGTTAGAATTTATAGGAGTCCAGTGTTTCTCAAATTATTGCCTCAGGCCTGCCTGGCAGAGCCACCACTTGCCCCTAATGAGTCAGGCTCCTTGGAGTTGTGGGTCCAGGGTACAATCACACCAAATGACTTTTCAATACATACTAAGGTTTGTAAATCACTGATTCTAATCAAATATTCCTTCTAGGAAAACTGAATTACTTTGTTACATCATCATCACTATCATCAGCATTATAAAGCTCGGATTTATTGAGAATTTACTCTGCAGGGCACTGTGCTTTCCATGCTTTATTTTCTTTAATCTTCACAACAGTCTTATAAATTAGGATTATATAAACTATTATAGGTAAAAGGAAAAGGGCCTCAAGAACTGAGGAACTTTCCCAAGGTCACAATAAGTACTGGTAGGGACAGAATCCAGCCTCTCTTCTGTGTGACTGTAGAGCTTTACTCTTGAATATTTTGTAAAGAATAATTTACACAAAAATTAATAGTAATGTTTTTTGTAGAGACTCAAAATAGTGTGAATGAATAGGAAAATGCTTTAGGTACAATGCAATTAATTAAAATACTTGAAAAACCATTTAATCTCATCTAGCCTGTTATAGTAACAGAAATACTAGAGTTAGCCACAAATTGGAAGAAAGAAATATGGGATTGTGGCATGGATTAAGACCAGCGTATATGCTCTAAAATTTTTTTTAGGGGACCTGGAATTTGCATAGACCAATGTGAGATAAAGAATAGTGTAGGATCTGATGGGTTAGTAAGTAAAATACCTTCAGTTTCAAACTAAAAATTCTTTCCATATACCTTTTTTTCTAAGGTTCTTACTTTGCTGAAAATATCTGGTATGTTAGTTCATTACTGGGTTAGTTTTCTAAAAACCTTTAAAACAATCTCATTGCCCTGAGACCATCAGTGTATAGGAGAGCTAGCACAGTGTTCAGAAGAGTCTATTGGTTAATATGAACATAGTTTTGATTGAGTTCTCTCTGTAGATCTGCCCTCTGTGCAAGGACCTTTTGCTCTTTTATAGTATATGTGACATAATCCATAAATGTTCATGACAGAACTTTCTTATAAGTCCTTCGTGCTGCTCCAAGGCTTTAGTAGCCAAAACCCTTTGTCTATTTAGGTGCCAGGGAAAGTGGTTGCAGAATTTAGTTGGCAGTTGTTAATGATCCAAATGTTCTTTGAAAACAGTGCACTCTGTTGGCATGGGTCACACAGGATATGCCTTGAAAAGGGGGTTTCATGACCACAAACATTTGGGAAATGCTGCATATGATACTTTGCCCCACGCAGATTTACAACGTACTTCAGCATATTAAAAGCTTGACGAAATCCTTTGCTAATTTACTTTAGCTTTGCCAAATCCTAGATTTCTGAAACTTATTTGATTTAAAACTCTTTCCGGGCATATTTTTTTACTGTCATTTGGAATTCGTATCCAAGAAATAACTGATGTGAAACATTGTGTTTTAATATAATAATGATTTTTTTTCCCCTTAGGAATGTACTATATCGCTTTCACCTTTTCTTTTTGCTATCTGGGCTTTTATTCTAAAGGGCCATTCTAATAACTTTACAAATCTGCCACAATGTCTCAATGGAGATTTTATTTAGGAAATGTATGAATAAAGCATTTAAAAATATAAAGGGAGAACATGGAGATCATCATGAGATGATGCCAAGAGACTTTCAGTGCATCCTTTGTTGGTAAATTCTGTGTTAAAAAGTGGTCTGTGTTGAGATGGGCTGCAATCTTCAGTCCAAAATTCAATATAATGCGGATGTTAAAACCTTGGATGTTTAAGTCAGAAAGACTTGATTTCAGGTCATAGCTCTTCAAAATTTTATATGTTCTGAGACAACATACCTAACCTCCCCATTTATATGCTGTGTATGGGAATGCCCCAATTCTAGGTATGTGGGGAAGGTGTGGATGTCTTCTATGTATAACATCTTGAAAGTAAAAATTATAGAAGTATAAATACAAAAAGGAAAATGGGACCAGCTGATATTTTACTAAACACAAGCACATTTTTCTTTTGTATATATGTGAAACATGTTAGATTATATTAGAAATATAAGTTGTTTCTATGTGATACTGAACACACAAATGAAAAATTAAAATTAACCAATCATTGCTGATTATATGAACATCCAGATGTTTGGCATAGAATAGATTAAACATCTGATTCTTGAATTGAAATTTTTACTTTTCATATGCAAGTTTTGATGGCACTACTTGATGTATATTTCTTTCCTTTTTTAAAAAAAGATTATTTATTAGAGAGAGTGCGGGAGTGTGGAGAGTGGCAGAGGGGTAGGAAGAGGGACAAGGAGACTCTGCAGGCTGAGCAGGGATCCCTGTATGGGACTCAGTTCCATGACCCTGAGATCATGACCTGAGCCAAAATCAAGATTCAGATACTTAACTAACTGAGCCACCCAGGTGTCCCTATTTGATGTTTATTTCTATAAAATATTTTCCTTTCCAAAGTAACTGGCATATGACTTGCACAAAAGAGGGAAAGCATTTCAATTTTTGGTAAATTTTAATCTCACAATTACTTTTTACTCTCAGTTTCATACCCAATTCAATTTATTCAGTAACAGTTTTGAATGTTATTATAAAGCAAATCCTGTGTTAGGCAATATGGATTTAAAAACAAACATAAAATCCAACACTGCATAGAGAATAGGTCACATTTGAAGGAAGAAAACAAATGTTTGAAACAAAAATTTAGCATCAGCACTGAAATAACATCAGAGTGCCATAGGCTCACAATAATGGGGCCCCCTTCCCAGTTCCCAGCTAGAGAAACTATAGAGAAGGAATTTTTGGAAAGACTTTCATGAGGAAGATGATACTGAAATTGAGTAATAAAGAAAAATAACTGTATGCCAGGTGGATTAGAGAGGTAATGGACATTCAAGGAGCTCATGGATGTGTCCCCTGGAGTTTAGGATCTATATGTAAGGTGTTTGGGAGATGAGACAGCAAGGAGAAATTTTATTTTTTTTTATTTGTTTTTTTTTAAAGATTTTATTTATTTATTTGACAGACAGAGATCACAAGTATGTAGAGAGGCAGACAGAGAGGCAGACAGAGAGGCGGGGAAGCAGGCTCCCTGCTGAGCAGAGAGCCCGATGTGGGGCTCGATCCCAGGACCCTGAGATCATGACCTGAGCTGAAGGCAGAGGCTTAACCCACTGAGCCACCCAGGTGCCCCATCAAGGAGAAATTTTAAATAGCTTCCCCCTATAGTCAGTGGGGTGACAGGGTGATGTTGAACAAGAATGAGTGTGAGGGCAGTAAGATAATGGTAACCAGCAAGGAGACTACTGCATTCTGGGATTATGAAAACCTGACTTTAAGAAAAAGGAGTAACAGGAGAGGACAGAGTATTGAGATATATATGAGCTTAAAAACAACCCAGTTTGGTGCTATTAGGAGTAAGGAGTGAAGGAAAGGGAAGTTTGCATTAACTGTTTTGGGTTTCTATCTGAGTGACAGGGAGATCATGTCATCTCTGTATAGATCTTAGAAGAAAGGAGAAAAAGGAACAGCTCTGTGACTGAAAATGGTGAATCTAGTTTTTGACAAATGTCTAGAGAACCATAAAAAGTGGTCTAGGTTGTAATAACTGATTTTGCAGATGTTGAAATCTGAGTAAATAAGAGGAAACACTATAACAATTATAAACACTAAATTTAAAATATTCTGTAAATTACATGATAATCCAGAACATTATCTTTTGAAATGTCTTAATTATGAATTCCATTAATTAATGACATTGGATGATCAGAATGTTGGAAATAAATTTATTATTTATGCCTGATAGAATCTGGGAGCCATGATTTTACTGCTGTCATATGTGCACCTTAGCCAGAACTGTATGATTTTGTAAGATATCTTCTAGAAGACCAATTTATTTGAATTTGAAGACTAAAAATATGAAAGATTATGTGTCTTTTGTGCTCCCTATGCTCCATTTGTATTTGAAGGGAACTGGGTTTTAAATTCAGGTTTTTGTCTGTGGGTCTAAATAGCAGAAATAAATTTAAGTGCCTCCAAAATTGTTGAATAATTTGATGATATGTCACTTTGTATATAGTATCAATTATTTTGTGTTGGAAATATTTCTGGATGGAATCCCAAACATTAGACTACCTATTGACTCTGTTTGACCTTGCCTTGGGATTTTAATATTGCTATTATGTGGAACCAGAGTGTGATACCCATTATCAAACTTCAGAGCACAAGCCTCACTGTCATCTACGAGCTCTATGAGGCAAGGGAAATGGAATTTTGCCTAGATGTTGGCAGGAGGCACTAATACAGACCTTTAAATTAGAGTCAAAGCTAAACTTCTGAATAGCCATCAGCAGGTCAGGGACTTGGCACCCCTCCACAGTAAGATCTGACCTATAATGGTCAATATTGTTTTATCTCTTCAGTGATGGATTGAGGAATAAATTTCATTTTTCTGATAGCCAAGATAACTTGGCTCAACTTTACACTAACACTATATGTTATTAATCTCAGAATGACCCTTGCTCTGTTTTAGTGCTTAAACAACCTTAAAAATTTAAATGATAGTGTTTCAGTTATTGAGGACTAATGGTATGTTTTAATACTGGGTAAATATTGTTCACTCTCATTACTCCTTATTTTTCCTCCTGATTTTTTATAGCTTTCTATTATGCACAAAATTCATACTAAATGCTTTAGCATATACATTTAAAGAGAGAAACTTTCTCACATATACATTATAGTACCAACATTAAAAATAATTCCAACTATTTTCCGTTACTAACATTTAGCTCATATTGAAATGTACTGGATTGTACCTCAAATGTCTTTAGTTTATTGTTGTTTATTGAATCAGTATTCAGAATCTACACATTGCATTTTGCTGTGATGTCCCTTAAAGCTCACACACATGTGCAGAATTTTTTTTTTAAAGATTTTACTTATTTATTTGTTGAGAGAGAGAGAGATAGTGAGCTGGGAGGAGAGGGAGAAGCAGACTCCCCTCTAAGCCAGGAGCCCAATGCAGAGCTCAATCCCAGGACCCTAGGATCATAACTGGAGCCAAAGGCAGATGTCTAACCAAGTGAGCCACACAGACACCCTCACATGGAATTTTTTTTAATGCTATAATCTTGTGAAGAGGCTGTTGATCAGTGATTTTCTAGAATGTCCCACATTCTGGTTTTGCCTATTTGTTCCCAGATGTCTTTGCTTATTCTTTTCACATATTAATTTCAAAAGCAACTTGTATAGAAAAAGTCTCCGTCCATGATGGAGTAACAAGAATTAGATTCTCTTCCCTACATTAAAACAACTAAAACCTGTCCTAAACGTATGAAACAATGGATTTCTGCCATTGGACAAAAGGCAGCACAGAACAATGGTTCCTGTGAGAGAAGAAATAAACAAAGTGAGCCCTGTACACTCCAGCTTATTACCTGAAGAGAATTTCCAAGTTGCAGCTCATAATGGGGGTATCCTAATAGAGTTTAGCAGTCTGAGGTGAGGAGAGAGAGTTCAGAGTTTAGGGAGGGAGAGTTGGCTAAAATTCATGGAAAAGAATACAAGAGAAGAGAGCTGCACACACACATACACAAAGCACACATAGAGAATGAGAGAGAGAAAGAGAAGCACATTGTGAGGGATGTTCTTGAGTCTTTAAGTAGACATCAGTATATTGTGTACTGTGTGAGGCCAGACAAAGAATCACTATGAAAAAGCAGGTGGAATGATCCTCAGAAGTGACATACGGTTGAGAATAGTTCTTGTTCTTACCATGTAGAGAAAAAAAATCTCTGAATATGCAAATTGAATAGAGTCTTCAGAAGAGCAGAGCCAGAGTACTGAGAGCAAATTAAATCTTGACCCATAACAGCTCTTTGGGATCGATCAAATCTTAAAACCAATCTTTGAAAGGATCGGATTTTTGCTAATTAAGAGAAAAGAGCTAAAAAAGTAAAAATTTACAATCCATAATTAGGAGAAATGTCAGTAAAAACTGAATAACAATGACAGAAATGATAGGCTAGGCAAATGATTATATGCATACTCCACATGTTCAAGAGAGTAGGAGAAAGCATAAGAGATAATAAAGATTAAAGAAGAGACCCAGTAGAACTTCAAAAGTGGAAAGTACAATGTTTAAAATGAAAAATGCACTTATCAGGATTAATAGTAGATTAGACACTACAGAAAGCCAGATTTGTAAAATTAAAGTGATAGATATTATTCTGAATGAAACAGAGAGAAAATGGACTGAATTAAGATGAACAGTGGTATAACATATGAGGTCTAATATATATGTGCTTGAAGTCTTAGGAAAGAGTACATGGAGGGAAGCATTTGAAGATATAATGGGTGAAATTTTTCTAAAGTTGATGAAGATAGTAAACCCACAGAGCCAGGAATTTCAATAAATCCCAAGCAGATAAACAAAAGATGATAGAAACTATGACAAGGCACATTATAGTCAAATTGCTTACCCAGTGATAAAGAGAAAATCTTAAAACTAGCCAGAAATAATATAACATATAGACAAATTGAATCACTATGTTGTACACTATATGCAATATATGTATACACTATGTATAACATATGTACAACAAATAGTGTTGTACACTATGTTGTGTGTCAGCTAGACCAAAAACAAAACCAAAACTAGCCAGAGGAAAATAATTTTATACATAGAAGAAAAAAGACAAGATTGACAGCTGACTTCTTGTGAGAAACAGTGTAATGAAAAAGACATTTTTAGGACAGTTATAACATATTAAAAGAAAAAATCTGTCCACTTACAGTTGGATAGTTGGCAGAAATATTTTCAGTATCAAAGCCAAACAAGGACTTTTCTATGAAAACTAGAAAAACTTACCACTGGTAGACTAGTACTACAAGTAATGTTAAAGAAAATCATTTCATCAGAAGGCAAATATAAAGGAATCAGTACTGGCACAGTAGAATAAATAATATCAGGAAAGACAAATATGTGAGTAACTATAAAAGGCTTTTTTTTACTTTAAATTCTCTTTGAAAGGAATGGAATATTTAAGGCAGGAGTTGGCAAAAAAGGACTGTGGACCTAATCAGCCCCTACAACCTGCTTTTTATGGCCTGTGAGCCAAGAATAGTTTTTACATTTTTAGTGGTAATAAGACATAAGCAAAAGCATAAAAAAAAAAAAAACAGAAGAAATATGTAACAGAGATCTCCTGTGGCCTGTAGTGTCTAAAATATTTACTGTCTGAAAAAAATGAAATATTTACTGGCTGGCCCTTTACAGAAGAAAATCCCCGGTTTAAAGCAAAAATATTAATGTTATATTGTAACATTTACACCATATGGAAAAGCAAAATGTGTGAAAATGACAGGACAAATTCTAGTAGAGAGGAAATGGAATAATAATTTTCTACATAGAAAGTTTTTCTATTATCCTTTAAGTGCTACAACATTATTTAGGGTCAGATTAGGGTCAGAAAAATTAACATATAAAAATTAACATATAAGTTAATGATAATAATGATAAAGCAACCACTAAGAAAAATGAACAGTTACTAAGATACGGTGAATCTGTATATGAATAGTTACTTTAGATACAGTGGACTAAAATAATCATCAGTTATTCCAAAAGAAGGAGGTAAATAAGAAAAAAGATATAAAGATCAGAAGGAAAAATTAAAAAATGATAAGCAATATGGGAGAACTAAACCTGAAAATATTAATAAATCATGTTAAACATGATTTACATTATACCCCATTAAATGGCACATGTGCCAGATTGCATAAATAAACAAGATACAAAAGTATGTGGTATTAAACTGATAAGAACAGATACTACACTTGATCTTAGCCAAAAGGCCGAGAAGCGATAACTATCATATGATCTCCCTGATATGAGGACATGGAGAAGCAACATGGGGGGGTAGGGGGATAGGAGAAGAATAAATGAACCAAGATGGGATTGGGAGGGAGACAAACCATAAATGACTCTTAATCTCACAAAACAAACTGGGGGTTGCTGGGGGGAGGTGGGATTGGGAGAGGGGGAGGGGGCTATGGACATTGGGGAGGGTAAGTGCTATCGTGAGTGCTGTGAAGTGTGTCAACCTGGCGATTCACAGACCTGTACCCCTGGGGATAAAAATACATTATATGTTTATTAAAAAAAAAAAATTTGGAAGGGGAGGCGAACCATAAGAGACTATGGACTCTGAAAAACAACCTGAGGGTTTTGAGGGGTCAGGGTGGGAGGTTGGGGGAACAGGTGGTGGGTAATGGGGAGGGCACGTTTTGCATGGAGCACTGGGTGTTGTGCAAAAAGAATGAATACTGTTACGCTGAAAAAATAAATAAAATGGAAAAAAAAATTATGTGGTATACAGTAAACCCCCTTCAAACATAAAGACACAACTGTTTAAACCTCAAATGATGGGAAAAATACATGGAGGGGCTATATTAATATAAGATGAAATAAATTTAAAGAATATTGCCAGTGATAAGGTACACTAAATTTAGAGGATATTACAATCCTAAACCTTTGTGTATGTAACACAACAGTTTATAGATAAATGAAAAGAAACTAGTAAAATTGAGAGAATAAATGGACAAATTTCCAATTAAAGCAAAAGATTTCATACTTGATAGAAGACAAAAATAAGTAGGGATATAGAAATCTTTGAACAAAACTATAAATAAACTTTACCTAGTAAATATTTTTAGAACCTTCTACTCAATAATATCAGAATACACTTTCTTTTCAAATTCACGTAACTTTAACCAAGATAGATTATATTATGGTCATGATGCATGTCTCTAGTTAAAAATATTGAAATCATGAGGTGCCTGGGTGGCTCAGTGGGTTAAGCCTCTGCCTTCGGCTTAGGTCATGATTTCAGGGCCCTGGGATCGAGCCCCTGATCCGGCTCTCTGCTCAGCAGGGAGCCTGCTTCCCCCTCCCTCTCTGCCTGCCTCTCTGTCTACTTGTGATCTCTCTCTCTCTCTCTGTTAAATAAATAAATAAAAATCTTAAAAAATATATTCAAATCACGCAGAGTATGCTATATAACAACTGTGGGCACAAGACTTTATTCTGATTTCACCGATTTTTCCATTAAAGTTCTTTTTCTGTTCCAGGACAAATCCAAGATACTGTATAGCATTTAGTAGTCATTTACTATTATTTATTTAGCAAGTGACTTTTGGGTGCAGTTAATTGTACAAGAAATAAACACACCTGCTTTGTACTAATTCAGTTTTTCCTCTTTATAATTTATGGTAAGGCAATGGTTCTCAAACTTTAATGTGCATATGAATTACCTGGGGGTCTTGTTAAAATGCAGATTCACGAAGTCAGTAAATTAGGGTAGGGCCAGAGATTCTGCTTTTTCTAACAGGCTTTCAGGTGATGTTAATATTTTTGATCCATGGACCATACTTTGGATTGCAAGGACCTAAAACATGGAAACTATGATTAGATAGACTGAGTGCTAACTCTGTAGTTAGTGCTAGACTTGGGTTTCTGGCAACCCAGTCATGTGGCTGATGATTTGAAACAGACAGAAACTTGTAGGGTGCTGTGTTGAGAAAGGAGATAAAGAAGATGTGAAGCCTTTAAGATCACAGAACTTGTGAGCAAAACGGAGACAGAGATGGGACTTCCTAGATAATAGTCGGGCTCCAAGGAACCCAGCTGTTAGAAAGCAGTCCCTAAGTCTAACCCCACTCTCTTTCTACACTAACCTTCAGTCAATTATAAGCCCACTTTATTTAAATTAGCATTAATGGGACCCTACTTCTTCCCCCCTAAACATCCTGATTTAGACCCATATAAAAATAATACCCCCCAGCCACACCAAGGAAAAAAGAAAAGAAAAAATAAAATATTCTGGGAATATATGGATTTAGAAATATAAATTAGTCTTTCTGTAAAATCTTGTTATAATTTCTGTTGATACAACATCTTTTTCCAGGAGTTCAAAACATTTCATACAAAAAAGAGAGATTCCTCCAAAATCACGTGTTATATTTGTAATTCAAACACAAATTTTAGTGTAAAAAATTCGTATGAAATTGAAAAAATGATTAGAATTTATAAAACCAATTCAGTATGTTTTTTGTTATATCAGTATATCCTATTAAGATGCTGTGTGTCTGAGGGACAGAACTGAAATCACAGGTACAGTTAGCCTCTGAGATAAAAGGATAAACCTGATGATCTTGCAATTTCATCTCTTGTTATTATTATACAAACAAAACTGGGCAGACATCACAACATGTTATGTTTGTGCATTTTTTTTTCTTAAAGATTTTATTTATTTATTTGACAAAGATCACAAGTAGGCAGAGAGGCAGGCAGAGAGAGAGAGAGAGAGAGGAGGAAGCAGGCTCCCTGCCAAGCAGAGAGCCCGATGCAGGACTCGATCCCAGGACCCCGAGATCATGACCTGAGCCGAAGGCAGAGGCTTAACCCACTGAGCCACCCAGGCGCCCCTGTTTGTGCATTTTTAAAGTGAGGTCAACAAAACGAAGTATGATTTAAGGTACGTGATATCTTTTCTGGTCTCTGCAATAGTATCATTGAGTAGAATGATCACTTTGTTGCTTCTTCCTACTTTGAAACTCCCTGATTTTATTATCTGTATGATTGGTTGAGTTTCTTTCTTTCTTTTCTTTCTTTCTTTCTTTCTTTCTTTCTTTCTTTCTTTCTTTCTTTCTGTTTCTTCTCTGTCTCTTTCTCATTCGTTCAGCATGTATCAAATGCATATATGCCTCTGTGAAGTAAATATAAAATCAGCACTTCAATCCCACTAAAAATTGGAAAAATATCATTTGTTCTCAAAGCAGTTTGGACATATATAATTACCTTCTCTCCTGTGGTGCTAAAAAAAGTGTGTCTGTGATCTCTTCCAAACTAACAAACCTCTTTCTGATTCTCTGAGGTAAGTCAATATTTTGATAAGCTTATATATAGATTCTTGCATTCTTGCTACTAACATGAGATATTTAGTATTTTATATATGTGTATATAAACATATATAATGTATATAATATGTAATGTAATATACATACTCATTCATATTTATATATAATAACTTTAATTGTGTGTTTATTCACACAATTTAACACATAATTTAAATCTGAGTGTGTGGTACTCTTGTTTTCATGTTTGTTTACCCAAGCATTTTGGATTTGGACATAAGATCTGTATGTTTTCTGCCCTTTTATGGGTTTATGTCTTCTTTTCTATTCCATATTTTATATCTTCTCTTCTATTCCACAGCATAGTCCTGGCCCTGAGGTGACAATGTCATATGGACTCTGAATGGCCAGTTGGTCATTGATATTTCTATTTGATTTTTAGTTCATTTCTCTTTATGATCTGCGAAATAAAACCTTAAACTCTTCTTTTTCCCAATTTTGCCCTATATAAACTTGGAGAATTTGAACAAAAGCAATTCACTTTTTTCAGTATACCTAGAATGAGTTACATTTCTTTCTTTCTTTTTTTTTTTTTTCCCAAATCTTGATTATTATTCTGTGTTGAACTCACAACTAATATTGTGTCTGGGTATGCAGATCTTAAGTTGATGTGCCATATGCACTCTTCCAGCTACAGAGTCACATTGATATAAATCAGTGTAACAGATGCATTGTTAGAAGTCAGGGTTCCAACATGGAAAGATGATAATAGAAGTTTAAAATGAGGTCATGAAATATCAGTTTAAAGTGTTTCCTTTCAGATAGGTGACACTATTTTTGCTTTCTGTCAGAGAAAGCATATTAATAATAGTAATCTCCATTTTCCGCATACATTTTTCAAATCAGAGAGTTTGCATCAGAATCGCATAAGGTATTTCCCCCAGATTTAATAATTTCATTCCTCAACTCTTTGGAAAATCACAGTAGGCAACTTTCATCATGATTATTTATTCCAAAGCATATCTTATCAGAGTGGGTCATTTTTTTTTAAAGATTATATTTATTTATTTGACAAATCACAAGTAGGCACAGAGGCAGGCAGAGAGAGAGAGAGGAGGAAGTAGCCTCTCCGCTGAGCAGAGAGCCTGATGTGGGGCTCAATCCCAGGACACTGGGATCATGACCTGAGCCAAAGGCAGAGGCTTTACCCCACTGAGCCACCCAGGCACCCCTGAGTGGGTCATGTTTTTGAATAAATGAAGCATTTTATTTATTCAGTAAAGTACCTGTTAATTTTTCTCTGGTAGCATAAGGTCATAATCTAAGATTCCCTAAGATTTCCTAAAGATTTAGGATTGCTGGGCCATCAAGCAAATTACCTATCTAGGGTAGCATTTGTACTGTTGGCCATTGCAGTCAGCAGATGTGTTTCTCTTAAAAACAATGGGACTCTTGCATAATTGACAAATGGAATTATAAGGTATTTAAAGAGTACCTCAATATTATCAAAGCCATCTATGAAAAACCCACCGCAAATATCATTCTTAATGGAGAAAAACTGAAAGCTTTTCCGTTAAGGTCAGGAACACGGCAGGGATGTCCATTATCACCACTGCTATTCAACATAATACTAGAAGTCCTAGCCTCAGCAATCAGACAACAAAAAGAAATTAAAGGCATCCAAATTGGTAAAGAAGAAGTTAAACTATCACTCTTCGCAGATGATATGATACTATATGTGGAAAACCCAAAAGACTCCACTCCAAAACTGCTAGAACTTGTACAGGAATTCAGTAAAGTGTCAGGATATAAAATCAATGCACAGAAATCAGTTGCATTTCTGTACACCAACAACAAGACTGAAGAAAGAGAAATTAAGGAGTCAATCCCATTTACAATTGTACCCAAAACTATAAGATACCTAGGAATAAACCTAACCAAAGAGACTAAGAATCTATACACAGAAAATTATAAAGTACTCATGAAAGAAATTGAGGAAGACACAAAAAAATGGAAAAATGTTCCATGCTCCTGGATTGGAAGAATAAATATTGTGAAAATGTCTATGCTACCTAAAGCAATCTACACATTTAATGCAATCCCTATCAAAATACCATCCATTTTTTTCAAAGAAATGGAACAAATAATCCTCAAATTTATATGGAACCAGAAAAGACCTCGAATAGCCAAAGGAATATTGAAAAAGAAAGCCAAAGTTGGTGGCATCACCATTCCGGACTTCAAGCTCTATTACAAAGCTGTCATCATCAAGACAGCATGGTACTGGCACAAAAACAGACACATAGATCAGTGGAACGGAATAGAGAGCCCAGAAATCAACCCTCAACTCTATGGTCAACTAATCTTTGACAAAGCAGGAAAGAATGTCCAATGGAAAAAAGACAGCCTCTTCAATAAATGGTGCTGGGAAAATTGGACAGCCACATGCAGAAAAATGAAATTGGACCACTTCCTTACACCACACACGAAAATAGACTCCAAATGGATGAAGGACCTCAATGTGAGAAAGGAATCCATCCAAATCCTTGAGGAGAATGCAGGCAGCAACCTCTTCGACCTCAGCCGTAGCAACATCTTCCTAGGAACAACGGCAAAGGCAAGGGAAGCAAGGGCAAAAATGAACTATTGGGATTTCATCAAGATCAAAAGCTTTTGCACAGCAAAGGAAACAGTTCACAAAACCAAAAGACAACTGACAGAATGGGAGAAGATATTTGCAAATGACATATCAGATAAAGGGCTAGTATCCAAAATCTATAAGGAACTTAGCAAACTCAACACCCAAAGAACAAACAATCCAATCAAGAAATGGGCAGAGGACATGAACAGACATTTCTGCAAAGAAGACATCCAGATGGCCAACAGACACATGAAAAAGTGCTCCACGTCACTCGGCATCAGGGAAATACAAATCAAAACCACAATGAGATATCACCTCACACAGTCAGAATGGCTAAAATTAACAAGTCAGGAAATGACAGATGCTGGCGAGGATGTGGAGAAAGGGGAACCCTCCTCCACTGTTGGTGGGAATGCAAGCTGGTGCCACCACTCTGGAAAACAGCATGGAGGTTCCTCAAAATGTTGAATATAGAACTACCCTATGACCCAGCAATTGCACTACTGGGTATTTACCCTAAAGATACAAACATAGTGATCCGAAGGGGCACGTGTACCCGAATGTTTATAGCAGCAATGTCTACAATAGCCAAACTATGGAAAGAACCTAGATGTCCATCAACAGATGAATGGATAAAGAAGAGGTGGTATATATACACAATGGAATACTATGCAGCCATCAAAAGAAATGAAATCATGCCATTTGCGACGACGTGGATGGAACTAGAGCATATCATGCTTAGTGAAATAAGTCAATCGGAGAAAGACAACTCTCATATGATCTCCCTGATATGAGGACATGGAGAAGCAACATGGGGGGGTAGGGGGATAGGAGAAGAATAAATGAACCAAGATGGGATTGGGAGGGAGACAAACCATAAATGACTCTTAATCTCACAAAACAAACTGGGGGTTGCTGGGGGGAGGTGGGATTGGGAGAGGGGGAGGGGGCTATGGACATTGGGGAGGGTAAGTGCTATGGTGAGTGCTGTGAAGTGTGTAAACCTGGCGATTCACAGACCTGTACCCCTGGGGATAAAAATACATTATATGTTTATTAAAAAAAAAAAATTTGGAAGGGGAGGCGAACCATAAGAGACTATGGACTCTGAAAAACAACCTGAGGGTTTTGAAGGGTCAGGGGTGGGAGGTTGGGGGAACAGGTGGTGGGTAATGGGGAGGGCATGTTTTGCATGGAGCACTGGGTGTTGTGCAAAAAGAATGAATACTGTTACACTGAAAAAATAAATAAAATGGAAAAAAAAAGTACATTGAGGTAATTTGGTATACATATACACTGTGGAAGGATTCCTCCCGTCTAGTTAAAAAACATCCATTACATCTTTTTTTTAAACATTTTAATTGGACTCCTAGCAAATTTTAATTATACAATACATTGTTTTCAACTATAGTCACCATGTTACACATTATATCCTCAGACCTTATTCATCTTACCGCTGAAAGTTTGTGCCCTTTTACTGATCTTTCCCTGTTTCCTGCAGCTCCCAGCCCCTAGCAACCACTTCTCTACTCTCTGTTTTATGAGTTTGACTTTTTGGTTTTTTTAGATTTACATATAAGTGATACTGATACCCAAGAGTTTCAATATTCAATGAATACTTAGATGATCTACCTTTCCTGCTTACTTTAAAACTTTTTTATTAGGTTAAATTAAAACATTTTATAAACAACTCTGAATAAAAGCACAATTCTCACATGGTTACCTACATTTAAAAAAGAAATCATCGTTGGGGTGCCTGAGTGGTTAAGTGTCCAACTCCTGATTTTGGCTCAGGTTGTGATCTTAGGGCTGTAAAATTGAGCCCTGTGTGGGGCTCCATGCTCCTGCTTGAGACTCTCCCTCTCCTTCTGCACACTGCCTCCCTCTCTCTCCCTCTCTAATAAAACAAACAAGCAAACAAAGAACCAGAAATCATTGTTGAGGGCTCTGGCAGATCTGGTCTGATCAAAAGAATTTATTAGTAGTAAGCAATAATTCACTCATCTTAGCTCCATTATAAAAGCCATCTTAGACATGGCTCAATGTGGCTAATCTAAAAGTGTCAAAGGAAACTAAGAACCTAGGAAGACCCAACCACATAGTGAAGATAATTATATGAAGAGAAGCTGTCTTGGTGGCCCAGAGCATTCTATGCCTGCTTTTCACCCTCACTTCTTGGCTTCCCCTATTTTTTTTTTAATTTTATTTTTAAAGTAATCTCTATACCCAATGTGGGGCTTTAACTGACAGCCCTGAGATCAAGTGTCATTTGCTCTGCCGATGGAGCCAGCCAGGGGCCCCTTGCTATTTTTATATCTTCATATTGTGTTCAGAAACCTTCCTTTTTGGTTGAAACTAATATATTAAACTTTGCTCTCAAAAAATAAAACATAGAAGAGGTTATATAGAGTAGAGGTTAAGGGTATGGGGTTTGGAGAAAGACAGTTTGAGATCACATCCTGATTCTGCCACTTACCTGAGTGTATCCTGGGGTAAGTGGATTAACCTCTCAGTCCTTAGTTTACTCTTAAGTTCAGTAAACCGAATGATTTGTGAACTTTGTAATGATTGAAGGAATTAATCTTTCTGAGGGCCTGCCATATAATAAGTATTTAATTAATGTTAGTATTACTATTATTATATTCATGTTTACAAATTACTATATTAACTTTTATTAAATTTCTGTGGAACATATGGATATTAACTCTTACCTCTCCTAATTAAATCATTTCATATTTCTTCAAGCATTAGGAAGTCGGAAGTAAGAGCTTTTTAGAGAGAGCTTTCTTTCTTGGTACCCATGATATCATAATCATCAGTTTTTGTGTTCCTATATTTGACATACCGTAGTAAGGTAGTATAACTATCTCATTTAATTCTCATAGAATCCTCTTGAATCACTAAGGTAATTCTTAATATTTTCAAAGCAGGCATTGCCTCCACTAATTTTAGCTTGTGATCATGGGGGAAGGCCCTCAATATAAGCACTTGAATTGGCTAGGATTTATAAATATATTTTCTGTGGCTCTTCTGACCATGATTTTTTTTATTAATTATTTTTATTAACATATAATGTATTATTTGCCCCAGGGGTAAAAGTTTGTGAATTGTCAGGCTTACACACTTCACAGCACTCACCATATCACATACCCTCCCCAATGTCCATAACCCAACCACCCTCTCCATACCTTCCCTACCCCCAGCAACCCTCAGTTTGTTTGTGAGATTAAGAGTCTCTTATGGTTTGTCTCCCTCCCAATCCCATCTTCTTTCATTTTTTCCTTCCCTACCTCCCAAACCCCCTACTCTGCCTCTCAAATTCCTCATATCAGGGAGATCATATGGTAATCGTCTTTCTGTGATTGACTTATTTTGCTAAGCATAATACCCTCTAGTTCCATCCATGTCGTCACAAATGGCAAGATTTCATTCTTTTGATGGCTGCATAGTATTCCATTGTATCTATATACCACATCACTTCATTCATTCATCTGTTGATGGACATCTAGGTTCTTTCCATAGTTTGGCTATTGTGGACATTGCTGCTATAAACATTTGGGTACACGTGCCCCTTCAGATCACTACATTTGTATCTTTAGGGTAAATACCCAGTAGTGCAATTGATGGGTCGTAGGGTAGCTCTATTTTCAACTTTTTGAGGAACCTCCATGCTGTTTTCCAGAGTGGTTGCACCAGCTTGCATTCTCAGCAACAGTGTAGGAGGATTTCCCTTTGTCCGCATCCTCTCCAACATCTGTCATTTTCTGACTTGTTAATTTTAGCCATTTTGACTGGTGTGAGGTGATATCTCATTGTGGTTTTGATTTGTATTTCCCTGTTGCTGGGTGACGTGGAGCACTTTTTCATGTGTCTCTTGGCCATCTGGATGTCTTCTTTGCAGAAATGTCTGTTCATGTCTCTGCCCATTTCTTGATTGGATTGTTTGTTCTTCGGGTGATAAGTTCTTTATAGATTTTGGATACTAGCCCTTTATCTGATATGTCGTTTGCAAATATCTTCTCCCATTCTGTTAGTTGCTTTTGGTTTTGTTGACTGTTTCCTCTGCTGTGCAAAAGCTTTTGATTTTTTTTTTAATATTTTTATTTATTTGACAGACAGAGGTTACAAGTAGGCAGAGAGACAGGCAGAGAGAGAAGGAGGGGAAGCAGGCTCCCCACTGAGCAGAGAGCCCGATGCAGGGCTCGATCCCAGGACCCTGGGACCATGACCTGAGCTGAAGGCAGAGGCTTTAACCCACTGAGCCACCGAGGTGCCCCAAAAGCTTTTGATCTTGATGAAGTCCCAATAGTTCATTTTTGTGCTTGCTTCCCTTGCCTTTGGCGATGTTTCTAGGAAGAGGTTGCTGCCTGTGTTCTCCTCAAGGATTTTGATGGATTCCTGTCTCACACTGAGGTCTTTCATCCATTTTGAGTCTATTTTTTGTTTGTGATGTAAGGAAATGGTCCAGTTTCATTTTTCTGCATGTGGCTCTCCAATTTTCCCAACACCATTTACTGAAGAGGTAATAATCATGATTATTATCTATAGATTTTCAGAATTAGACCTTCTCTCTACATCCATCACTTTGTAACTGACTTCCTGCTATTCTTGACTCAGGAGTCTTAAGACCCAGAGAATAATGGTGAATCATTTGTGAAAAAGGCCATATGTCCAGAACACTCGTACCTGTCTAAGAGACGCTTTGCAGGACCTGACAGGTGATGTCTCTCTATATAGGTTGTTCTGGCATGATCATTTATAAGGATTCTCTTAGGGAGTATGAGTAATTTGCATATCAAAGGTTCAAGGTTAGGAATGTATATTAAGTAAGAAGAACACCAGTATTAAATTTTGAATCAAGAAATTTCTTCTGGGGCCATATCTCAATTTTAGAGGCATTTCTAGTAAAAAATAAATAAATAATAAAGGCATTTCTAGTAAAGGCAACTTAAGTAACTATTTTGGTTGACAGTGTCTTCTTTCATATTTGAAGATGATATTGATGACTCAGATTCATATCTCATTCGATCTTCATTTTATCTTTGAGCCCAGAATTAGGGTCCACATAGTTTTATGACTCATACACTATTCATCATGCCACATATCTAGTGTCCCATCATCTCACTTTCCTTCAAATATGACTCTTTCCTCAGACATTAATTTATAAAAACCCATTGTTATGTGTATACACACACACACACATATATATATACACACACATAAGAATGGGTTTTTATAAATTTCTATTCAGCATTTCAATTCAGCTGAGGTTGACTTCATAGACCACCTTTGTTTAAGCATTTCCAATGTGTATTTTGGAGACTAAAAGTAGTTTTGTTGGTACTGTTTTTACTTCTGGACTTCTCAGGACATTTATTATTGCTAATACAGATTTGTGAGTCTACACATGGAAAAGAAGGGTATAATTTTCAACATTATCCAAATTTATTTAATAGCAGAATATCTTTTGTTTTTTTCCACAAAGACACAAAATAACTCAGGGCATTAAGACTTTATGCAATGCACCCCAGGAAACTATTTTGGTACCTGACTAATATGAGTATTTTAGTACTTGGAGAAAAGCCGTATTAAATTAGGAGGGAGAAAGGTAGAGATGAAGTGTAGTAGAGCTTTTGGTGAGGTTCTTAGTTTTGCCTAAATATTATATTTTATTGAATGTGAAAGTGAAAAGAAATGAATCACTTCAACCACCATAATTACTTTGGTAAAGTGATGGTTGATAGCAACATAGCCATTTTTTAGTATTTGAGTTTTGTTCATGTTCACCATGTTGCTTATGGATGCAAGGTCAGCTACTATCATGACTTCCTTTACTTCCATGTCACTGCAGTTTTAAATTTGAGCCTCTGATCCATTTCCCTTGTTTTGCCCAATTCTCATTTGGCTTTAGGTCTGGCAGGATGGGAGGGTTTGCCCTTGTAGACAAGCCCCCTGTCATGCATTTTTGATATTCCTGTGCATTCCTTCTCATTCCTTCCTAACTCCAACACATCCCAAATTTTGGCTTCTGGCTTTGGGTTCTGTATCTGCAGTTCTCTCCATTTAGTCCACTTACCTGAATGCCAGCCCCTTCAAATTAAATGCCTCCAATTTTAAGGTGAGTAATTTTTCTTTACAATTTAGAACAGTGTCATATAGTTTTCAGTATATAGGTCTTTTACCTCCTTGGTTAAATTTATTTCTAGGTATTTTATTCTTTTTGATGCAGTTGTAAATGAGATTACTTTCTTAATTTCTCTTTCTGATAGTTTGTTATTAGTGTATAGAAATGAAATAGATTCCATATATCAATTTTGTATTAAATTCATTTATTAGTATTTTGGTGAGGTCTTTTATACAGGAACATGTTATCTGCATACAGTGACAGTTTTACTTCTTCCTTGCAATTTTGATTCCTTTTTTTTTGCCTAATTGCTATGGCTAGGATTTCCAATACTGTATTGAATGAAAGAGATGAGAGTGAGGATCTTTGTCTCTTTCCTTATCTTAAAGGAAAAGCTATTAGTTTTCACCAGTGTCTATGATGTTAGCAGTGGATTTGTCACATATGGCCCTTATTGAGGTACATCCCCTCTATATTTACATTGTTGAGAGTTTTTATTATAAATCGCTGTTGAATTTTGGCAAATGGTTTTTCTGCATATGTTGAGATGATTATATTATTTTTATCCTATATTTTGTGACTATGATGTACCACGTTGATTGATAAGTGAATGTTGAACCATCTTAGCATCCCTGAATGAGTTTCCCTTGATCATGTTGTATGAGCCTTTTAATGTATTATTGAATTTGGTTTGCTACTATTTTGTTAAAGGTTTTTGTATGTATGTTCATGAGGCATTTTGGCCTCTAATTTTCTTTTTTGTGTGATGTTTTTGTCTGGTTTTGGTATTAGGATAATGCTGACCTCATAAAATTAGTTTGGAAGCATTATCACTTCTTCAGATTTTTGGAATAGTTTGAGAAGGATAGGTATTAAATCTTTGAATGTTTGGTAAGATTTACCAGAATCTTACCAGAAGCCATCTGGTCCTGGATTTTTATTTTTTTTTATTTTATTTTTTTTTAAAGATTTTATCTATTTATTTGACAGAGATCACAAGTAGGCAGAGAGGCAGGCAGAGAGAGGGGAAAGCAGGCTCCCTGCCGAGCAGAGAGCCCGATGTGGGGCTCAATCCCAGAAACCTGGGATCATGACCTGAGCTGAAGGCAGAGACTTTAACCAACACTGAGCCATCCAGGTGCTTCTAGTCCTGGATTTTTATTATTCAGAGCTTTTTGATTAGTGATTCAACCTCCTCCTTAGTAATCAGTCCATTCAAATTTTTTATTTCTTTATAATTTAATATTAGAAGACTGTGTGTTTCTAGAAATGAGTCTGTATCTTCTAAGTTGTCCAATTTGTTGACGTACAATTATTCATAGTAGTCCTTTATGATTCTTTTTATTTCTATGGTTGGTATCAGTTTAATTTTTCTTTCATTTCTCATTTTATTTATTTGGACTTTTATTTCTTGGTTAGCATAAATAAAACTGTCAGTTTTGTTCATTTTCAAAGAACAAAATCTTAAGTTTCATTGATCTTTTCTAGTTTTTTTTAGGCCTCATTTAATCTCTTTTTGCTTTGATCTTATGTCCTTTCTTCTGCTAACTTTGAACCTTATTTGTTCTTCTTTTTTTATTCCTTTGGATATAAAGTTAGATTATTTATTTCAGTCTTTGTTTCTTGAGGTAGGGCTGTATTACTATGCATGGTTTTTCCTGCATCTGATAGATTTTGTATTGTTGTATTGACATTTTCATTTATCTCAAGGTATTGTTTGATTTCTTCACTGATGCATTGGTTGTTCAGTAGCATGTTGTTTAATCTCTATGTATTTGTGATTTTTCTAGGTTTTTGTTTTTTTGTTTGCTTTGTAATTGATTTCTAGTTTTATACCATTTTGGTCAGAGAAGATCCTTGATGTGATCTCAGTCTGTTTAAATTTATTGAGATTCTTGGGGCACCTGGGTGGCTTAGTGGGTTAAAGCCTCTGCCTTTGGCTCAGGTCATGATCCCAGGGTCCTGGGATCAAGCCCCACATCAGGCTCTCTGCTCAGTGGGGAGCCTGCTTCCTCCTCTCTCTCTCTCTCTCTCTCTCTGCCTAGAAAAAAAAATATTGAGATTCTTTTGTGGACTTACATATGATCTATCCCGGAAAATGTTCCATGTGCACTTGAGAAGAACATATTTTCTGCTGCTTTGGAATGGGATGCTCTGTGTATATATGTATTAAGTCCATCTGATCTAATGTGTCATTTAAGGATGCTGTTTCTTTATTGATTTTCTGTCAGGATGATCTATCCATTGGTGTAAGTGAGGTATCAAAGTTCCTACTATTATTGTATTGCTGTCAATTTTTCCTTTTAGATCTGTTAATAGTGTTTTGTATATTTAGGTGCCCCTATGTGAGGTGTATGCTATAGGTGTTATGTCCTCTTGTTGGATTGGCCCATTTAACATTGTATAATAACCTTGTTTGTCTCTTGCCATAATCTTTGTTTTAAAGTATATTTTGTTTCATATAAGTATAGCTATACCAGCTTTATTTTCATTTCTGTTTATATGGAATATCTTTTTCTTTTTCTTTTTTTAAAAGATTTTATTTACTTGAGAAAGAGAGAGTGAGAGAGAGGGAACATGAGCAGGGGTTGGGGCAGAGGGAGATGGAGAAGCAGACTCCCTGCTGAGCAGGGAGCCCAATGTAGGGCTTATCCTGGGACCCTGAGATCATGACCTGAGCCTAAGGCAGATGGCCAGCTGACTGAGCCATCTAGGTGCCCCTTGTATGGAATATCTTTATGGACTTCACTTTTTGCACTTTCACTTTTGGGCTGTCTGTGTCATAGTCCAAAGTGAATCTCTTGTAGGAAACATATAACCGAGGCTTGTCTTTTTTGTTTGTTTTAAATCTGTTCAGCCACTCCCTGTCTTTTGACTGAAGAATTTAGTCCATTTACATTTAAAGTAATTATTGATAGGCATGTACTTGCCATTTTATTGTTTTTCTGGTTGTTTTTTAAATTCCTCTCCATAGCTTTCTTCTCCTCTTGCTTTCTTTCCTCATGGTTTGATGCCTTTCTTTAGTGTTATGTTCAGCTTTTTTTCATTATCTTTTGTGTATCTATTATAGACTTTTGCACTGTGGTTACCATGAGGTTCACATATGAACCATGCACTGTTATATGCATGGTCACTGAACTCAGAAGAATAGATAAACAATGTGAAGACTTCAATAAAGAGATAAAAAATATATCAAAGTACTGAACGGAAGTCACACAGCAGAAGAATACACAGAAATGAAAACTACATTAAAGGGATTCAACAGCAGACTAGATGAAGCAGAAGCCTATGCATATAACAGTTTAAGGTGATAAATATGAACACACTCTAAAAACTACATCCACCCCCCATGTTTCATTTTTTATGTCATATTTTTCATCTTTTTGTTTTGTGTATCCCTAAAATAGTGAATGTAATTATAGCTAATTTTACTGCTTTTGTCTTTTATCCTCCTTGTAGCTTTATAAGTGGTTAATCCACTACCTTTTCTATATATTTGCCTTTACCACTGAGATTTTTTTATTCTCCTCATTTCTTTTCTTGCCTTTTCTTTTCAGTTTAACAAAGTCTCTTATTATAAGGCCATTTAATGGTTGTGAAATCTTAGCTTTGGGTTGTCTGAAAAACTTTTTTATCTCTCTCTCTATTCTGAATGACAACCTTGCTGATCATCATATTCTTAGTTGCAAGTTTTTGTTTTTTTTTTTTTTCCATTTAGCACTTTGAATATATCATGCAGTTGTCTTCTGGCCTCAAAGTTTCTGCTGAAAACTCAGCTTATAGTCTTAAGGAGATTACCTTGTACATAACACTTTTTTTTTTTTTAAAGATTCTCCCTTTATCTTTGACTTTCTGTATTTTAATTATAATATGTTTTGGTATGGATCTCTTTGAGTTCATCACATTTGGAACTCTCTTTGCTTCCTGGACCTTGATGTTTATTTCCTTCCCCAGCTTAGGGAAATTTTCAGCCATTATTTCTTCAAATAAGTTTTCTGCATTTTTCTTTCTCTTTTCTCCTTCTGGGACCCCTGTGATGCTAGTGTCATTCCACATGATGTTGTCTTGTTGTGGTCCTTTAAGCTATCTTTACTTCTTTAAATTCTTTTTTCTTTTTGTTGCTCTGTTGCTGCTCTTACACTGTCCTGTCTTCCAGGTCACTGGTCTTTTCTTCTGCTTCATCTAGTCTGCTGTTAAACCCCTGTAGTGTAGTTTTCATTTCAGTTGTTGTATTTTTATGCTGTGTGACTTCTGTTCAGTACTTTGATATATTTTTTATCTCTTTATTGAAGTCTTCACTTTGTTTATCCATTCTTCTGAATTCAGTGACCATCATTATGATTACTACTTTGAACTCAACTGGGTAGATTGCTTATCTTTGTTTCATTTGATCTTTTTCTGAGGTTTTATATTGTCCTTTCATTTGGAATACATTCCTCTGTCTCCTCATTTTGTTTGATTTTCTGTGTTTGTTTCTCTATGTTAGGAAAAACAGCTTTTCCTCCCATTCCTGAAAGAGTGGTCTTGTGTAGGAGATGAACTTCATGTTAAGTCTTGCATTAGGTCTTTGTTGTCTCTCAAACCTTTCTGATTGAGTAACCTAATTTATTCTCGATTGATCCCAGTTGTTAAGGGTTTGCCAAGACATGCCATGTTTCAAAGGGAGTGGTCTAAGTCAAAACCTTGTTTCAGGATGATTGGGATCCAGATCTTCAGACAGCAGCTTTTAAAGTATGCAAATGTATACAGTCCTGTGGGAACACACTTATAATCCTGCTGACCCTAAGACCAGGAATCTGGAATTGTCCCCTGGGTGATAGTTGCAAAAATAATTACTTAGGAATGAATTTATAAGCTCCATTTTGATAGGTACCAGTGAGCTGTGATGAAGCCAGGGGCGATCTCAAAGATGATGTCTCCCTGCTGTGTTCCCTGAGAATGCCTCTGTAGCCTCTACAGAGTGTGGCAAACCAGGCAAGGCCTGTTCTTTAAGTTGGAGCTCCAGAACAAGTAGATGGGCATTTTTTTCATAGGCAGGCTCAGAGGTGTATTCTAGTCTACTGTCTTCACGGTACCCTAGGTGTGATAGCCAGTTGAGAACTTTCTTTCAGTTGTTAATAGTCCCGCAGGGCCCAGAAAACACAAACATCTCTAGCTACCAGGGCCAGGTGATCAAGGACTGTTGTCTGTGTGTTCTGTGTTTCACTACTGGCTTTAGTAAGACTACCACAGAGAGCTGAAGGCAGGGTACATCCTTGGCTTTAGTGAAAGAGCAACTGGGGTAGGGCACATCTGCAGCTTTAGCTAGGCCAGGGAAGAGCACTGGGGGTGGGACATGCCTGCATCTTTACCAAGGCTATGTCTACATGTGCTTGCCTTTGCTAGCAAAGTAAAGAGAGAAGTGTATAAATGGCTATTGCCAGTGTCACTGTGCTCCCCAAAAGTCCCATCTGGTCCTTGTCCCTCTGCAAGAGGCTTTAAATGAATCTCCTTCACATATATTCCAGACATCTCTCAAATTGCTGCCTTTGCACTGGGTCATGGGATGAGTGCACCTGAGTGTGAGCCTCTTAAAAGGAATATCTCACATCTCCACAGTCCCTTGGATCCCATGGATATAAAGTTCTATTCATTTCCAAAACTAGACATTTTTTAGGCCTTGTCTCTCCAGTGCAGGTACCAAGGTTGAGCTGCCTGATGTGAGGTACAAACCTCTCACTCCTTAGCACGAGGCTCTGGAGCTTTTAGATTCCTCTCAATTGTGGGTTGCTGCACTAAGAGTGGGGTTTTCAGTGAGACCCGGTTTCTGCCTCTCCTGTCCATCTCAACGTTACTCTTTTATCCTTTTATGTAGAGGAGCTATTCAGCTAGATTTCTGTTCTTTTTCAGTGGGATTTATTCCATATGTAGCTATATGTATTTGTTGTATCCATAGAAGAGGGTGAGTTTTAGTGTTTCCATCTTGGACTACCTCCCAGAGATTTCCCATGGATTCTCTATAATATAGAAAACCATTTGTTCTGAGTCTTGAAGAAATAGAAATGAAAATGAAAAAGTGGATAAAGATTATAAAATGTTTATAGGGAAAATGCTATTGTACCCATTTAGCTCATAATTACATTTCAATGGTAAAATATCTGGAAAATGTGAGAATTTATTGATCAGTATGAACGACACTCATGCAATCTAGCATTCTGATTAAAATCTGGGAAAAGAATAGGGCACAGTTCATTACCAACAAGAGCCAAATATTTCCTATAGAGAGTGAAGAGTATTTCTGGCATCCAAAAGTTGGTGCTGCCAGGAAATGATATCATTTCTCTCTTGGATTTTTTTTTTTCTTTTCCTGTTCCTTCCCATGAGTACTACTTTATCTTACACTTATGCTTAACCTGACAAATTGAATTTCGTGCTGTGTCTTTTGAATCTACATCAGCAAGTTGAATTTTTTTCGATTGTTCTTATTCTTCAATATATAGTAAAAGCATAATAAGGTCATAAAAAAGGAAGTGTCTGTCTTACTGAAGAGATATCTCACAGCATAACTTGTGCTCACCAGGTGATGTAAAACCTCTTCAGAATAGGGGTGAGGATGGAGAGGGATGCAGGGGTTAAAAGGAAGAGAGCTCTATTCTGTCTAACAGTGGAAATGGGAAGAATACAGAGATGAAATAGTTGATGATCTCTTCTGGCTACACAGGATTGGGTATCTCACTGTTCTGCGGTTGAGTAAAATGGGGATCTGACCGATGCCAAGGAAATATTTTATAAGAATGGGATTTAAAGTAGGAAGATACCTGCCATCCTCAGCTTTGGATCCCAGACACCTTTGACCTTAACTTAACTCCTTATGGATGCCTGAATAATTCTTTCCTCAAGAGAAAACTATTTTCTAATAATTTCCAATTCTTTAAAGAATAATTTTGTCCTCTCTTGGTATTTATTTCTCAAAGACCTTTGTGAGAAGCTTTTGATATTATTAAGAACTCATTGCTGGACTCCTCTTATTTCCAGAAAGTTATGGTTTTTATTGATTTTACTGCTGCAACTGGATTGATTTTAAAAATCCAAATCTTCTGGTTAATTCAAAGGCTAGTAAAGATAAGTAAAATGTAATGATTTTTTTTCTGAGATAGAATACCTATATTTATTTATTTTTCATTTTATTTTATTTCCTTTCAGTGTTCCAGTATTCATTGTTTATGCAGCACAACCAGTGCTCCATGCAATATGTGCCCTCCATAATACCTACCACTAGGCTCACCCAACCCACCACCCCCTTCCCTCCACAACCCTCAGTTTGTTTCTCAGAGTCCACATTCTCTCAGGGTTTGTCTCCGCCTCTGATTTCCCCCAACTCACTTCTCCTCTCCATCTCCCCATGTCCTCTGTGTTATTCCTTATGCTCCACAAGTAAGTGAAACCATATGATAATTGACTCTCTCTGCTTGACTTATTTCATTCAACATAATCTCTTCCAGTCCCGTCCATGTTGATACAAAAATTGGGTATTCATCCTTTCTGATGGAGGCATAATACTCCATTGTATATAAGGGCCATCTCTTCTTTATCCATTTGTCCACTAAGGGCATCTTGGTTCTTTCCACAGTTTAGGGACTGTGGCCATTTCTGCTATGAACATCGGGATACAGATGGCCCTTCTTGTCACTGCATCTGTATCTGTGGGGTAAATACCCAGCAGTGCAATTGCAGGGTCATAGGGAAGCTCTATTTTTTTTTTTTTTAAAGATTTTATCTATTTATTTGACAGAGAGAGATCACAAGTAGGCAGAGAGGCAGGCAGAGAGAGAGAGGAGGAAGCAGGCTCCCTGCTGAGCAGAGAGCCCGATGTGGGGCTCGATCCCAGGACCCTGAGATCATGACCTGAGCTGAAGGCAGCGGCTTAAACCACTGAGCCACCCAGGCGCCCGGGAAGCTCTATTTTTTAATTTCTTAAGGGATCTCCACACTGTTCTCCAAAGTGACTGTACCAACTTGCATTCCCACCAACAGTGTAAGAGAGTTCCCCTTTCTCCACATCCTCTCCAACACATGTTGTTTACTGTCCTGCTAATTTTGGCCATTCTAACTGGTATAAGGTGGTATCTCAATGTGGTTTTGATTCAAATTTCCCTGATTGCTAATGATGATGAACACTTTTTCAAGTGTCTGTTAGCCATTTGAACTGTCTGTTCATGTCTTCTGCCCATTTTTTGACATTATTATCTGTTTTGTGTGTGTTGAGGTTGAGGTGTTCTTTATAGATCTTGGATATCAGCCCTTTGTAGTGTCATTTGTGAATATATTCTCCCATTCCTTGGGTTGCCTCTTAATTTTGTTGACTATTTCCTTTGCTGTGCAGAAGCTTTTGATCTTGATGAAGTCCTCAAGTTCATTTTCCCTTTTGTTTCCTTTGCCTTTGGAGACATATCTTGAAAGAAGTTGCTGTGGCCAATGTCAAAGATGTTACTGCCTATGTTTTCTCTAGGATTTTGATAGATTCCTGCCTCACATTGAGGCCTTTTATCCATTTCGAGTTTATCTTTGTGTATGGTGTAAGAGAATGGTCAAGTTTCATTCTTCTACATGTAGCTGTCCAATTTTCCCAGCACCATTTATTGAAGAGACTGTCTTTTTTTCCACTGTATATTTTTTTCTGCTTTGTCGAAGATTATTTGACCACAGAGTTGTGGATCCATATATGGGCTCTCTACTCTGTTCCACTGGTCTATGTGTCTGTTTTTGTGCCAGTACCGTGCTGTCTTGGTGATCATAACTTTGTAGTAAAGCTTGAAATCAGGCAACGTGATGGCCCCAGTTTTGTTTTTCTTTTTCAACATTTCCTTAGCAATTCGGGGTTTCTTCTGGTTCCATACAAATTTTAGGATTGTTTGTTCCAGGACTTTGAAAAATGCCAGTAGAATTTTGATCAGGATGGCATTGAAAGTATAAATTGCTCTAGGCAGTATAGACATTTTAACAATGTTTATTCTTCTGATCCATGACCATGGAATGGTCTTCCATCTTTTTGTTTCTTCTTCAGTTTCCTTCTTGAGTGTTCTATAGTTCCTCGAGTACAGTTCCTTTACCTCTTTGGTTAGGTTTATTCCCAGGTATCTTATGGTTCTTGGTGCTGCAGTAAATTGAATCGATTTTCTCATTTCCCTTTTTATATTTTCACTGTTAGTGTATAAGAAAGCAACTGATTTCTGTACATTGATTTTGTATCTTGCCACATTACTGAATTGCTGTCCAAGTTCTAGTTGTTTGGGGGTAGAGTCGTTTGGATTTTCGATATAAAGTATCGTGTCATCTGCAGAGAGAGAGGGTTTGACTTCTTGATTGTCAATATGAATATCTTTTATTTCTTTTTGTTATCTTTTATTTCTTTTTGTTGTCTTTTTGTTGTGCTGTTGCTAGGACTTCTAGTACTATGTTGAGCAAGAGTGGTGAGAGTGGGCAACCTTGTCATGTTCCTGATCTCAACGGGAAGGCTGTCAGCTTTCCCCCATTGAGGATGATATTTGCTGTGGGATTTTCATAGATAGATTTTATGAAGGTGAGGAATGTTCCCTCTATCCCTACACTTTGAATCATTTTATTTAGGAACGGGTGGTGTATCTTGTCAAATGCTTTTTCTGCATCAACTGAGAGGACCATGTGGTTCTTTTGTCTACTCTTATTGATTAGTTCTATCATATTGATTGATTTGCCAATGTTGAACCACCCTTGCATCCCATGGATAAATCCCACCTGGTCATGGTGGATAATCTTTTTAATGAACTGTTGGATCCTATTAGCTAGTATCTTGTTGATAATCTTAGCATCCATATTCATCAGGGATATTGGTCTGAAATTCTCCTTTTTGGTGGGGTCTTTGCCTGGTTTGTGAATCAGGGTAATGCAGGCTTCATAAAGAGAGTCTGGAAGTTTTCCTTCTGTTTCTATTTTTTGAAACCGCTTCAGGAGAATAGGTATTATTTCTTCTTTGAATGTTTGGTAGAATTCCCCAGGGAATTCATCAGGTCCTGGGCTTTTGTTTTTTGAGAAGTTTTTGATCACTGCTTTAGCCTTGTTACTAGTTACTAGTCTCTTCAAGTTGTCTGTTTCTTCCTGATTCAGTTTTGGAAGTTTATAGGTTTCCAGGAATGCACTCATTTCATCTAGGTTGCTCAACTTATTGGCATATAACTGGCGATAATAATTTCTGATGATTGTTTCTATTTCCCTGGTGTTAGTCGTGATCTCTCCCTTTTCATTCATAATTTTATTATTTTGAGTCCTCTCTCTTCTCTTTTGGATTAGTTTGGCCAATGGCTTATCAATCTTACTGATTCTTTCAAAAAACCAGCTTCTAGTTTCGTTGATGTGTTCTACTGTACCTCTAGTTTCTATCTCATTGATCTCTGCTCTAATCTTGACTATTTCCCTTCTTGTGTGTGGGTTGTCTTAACTTGTTATTGATTCTCCTGTTCTTTAAAGTGTAAAGAGAGGTGGTGTATTCTGGATTTTTCCATTTTTTTTTTTGATTTTTAAATTTTTTTGAGTGAGGCTTGGATGGCTATGTATTTCCCCCTTAGGATGGCCTTTGCCATCCTAATATCCCATAGGTTTTATACCGATGTGTTTTAAACCATATTTATATATGTCATATATTTATATATGTTATATATTTATATATGTTATATATATATATTTTATTAAAACCTAATAAAATAGGTTTTAAACCATATCCCATAGGTTTTATACCGATGTGTTTTCATTCTCATTGGTGTCCATGAATTGTTTAAGTTCTTCTTTGATTTTCTGGTTGATCCAAACATTCTTAAGTAGGGTAGACTTTATCTTCCAAGTGTTTGAATTCCTTCCAAACTTTTTCTTGTGGTTGAGTTCCGGTTTCAAAGCATTGTGGTCTGAGAATATGCAGGGAATAGTCTCAGTCTTTTGGTATTGGTTGAGCCCTGATTTGTGACCCTGTGTGTTTCTATTCTGGAGAAAGTTCCATGTGCACTCAAGAAGAATGAGTATTCTGTTGTTTTAGGGTGAACTATTCTGTTTATATCTATGAGTTCCATCTGGTCCAATGTGTCATTCAATACTCTATTTTCTTTATTGATCTTCTGCTTGGATGATCTGTCTGTTACTGAGAGTGGCATGTTATGATCCCCTACCATTATTGTATTCATATCAATATGACTGTTTATCGTGATTAACAGTTGTCTTATGTAATTGGATGCTTCCGTATTGGGGGCATAAATATTTACAATTGTTAGATCTTCTTGGTGGATAGATCCTTTAAGAATGATGTAGTGTCCTTCTTTATCTCTGACTACAGTCTTTAGTTTAAAATCTCATTTATCTGATACGAGAATCATTACTCCAGCTTTCTTTTAAGGCCCATTGACACGAAAGATGCTTCTCCATCCCTTCACTTTCAGTCTGAATGTATCCTTAGATTCCAAATGGGTCTCTTGTAGACAACATATGGACGGGTCCTGTCATTTTATCCAATCTGCAACCCTGGGCCATTTTATGGGAGAGTTTAGGCCATTCATGTTGAGAGTGATTATTGAAAGATCTGTTTTTATTGACATCATGTTGCCTGTGAAGTCCTTGTTTCTATAGATTATCTCTAAATTTCTGTTCTTTGACACTCTTGGGTTCTTTCTTCTTTTATAGAACCCCCCCTTAATATTTCTTGTAGTTCTGGCTTGATGGTCACATACTCTTTTACACCTTGTCAGTCTTGGAAGCTCTTTATCTCTCCATCCATTTTGAATGTCAGCCTTGCTGGATAAAGTATTCTTGGCTGCATGTTCTTCTCATTTAATGCCCTGAATATGTCTTTCCAGCTTTTTCTGGCTTGCCAGATTTCTGTGGACAGGTCTGACATTACTCTGATGGACCTTCCTCTGTATGTAAGGAATCTCTTCCCCCTAACTGCTCTCAAGAGCTCTTGTCTAAAATTATGATTCGTCAGTTTCATAATCAAGTGTCTGGAGGTCTTTCTAGATTTGTTGATCTTGGGGTGTGGTTTTTCTACCTCTAGAACATAAACTCTGGTTCTATTCCCCAGATTGGGAAAATTTTCATGGAGAATTTGTTCAACTATGTCTTCTAGTCTTCTCTCCCCCCCCCCCCAGGGATCCCAATAATTATGACGTTGGAACATTTCATGGCATCATTTATTTCTCTAATTCTGTTTTCATGGCTTCTAAGCTGTTTGTTCCAGGCCTCCTCCTGATCCTTTTTATCTATCAGTTTGTCCTCTGGATCAATAATTTTATCTTCTGCCTTGGTTACCCTAGCTGTTAGTGTATTTAGATTAGATTGGATCTCATTGGATCTGATAGCATTTTTTAGTACTGCCAGATCAGCCCTCACTTATGCCTTTAGAGTTTCTATGTTGCCGCTCATGGTCTTCTCCAACCCAGCCATTATTTGGATAATTGTTACGAATTCCCTTTCTAACATACAATTTATGTCTATATCCAATAGTTCTGTGGCAGAGGGCACAGTCTGATTTTTCCTCTGTTGGGTGTTCCTCCTCTTAGTCATTTTGGGGAGAGGTCGTTAAAGGATGTATAGCCGAATATATCAGCCATTCCCTAGGCAAGGTGCACCCTGGGAAGTTTCAGAACAATTGGATGTCATCACCAAAAAGAAAGAAAAAAGAAAAAAAAGAGAGAGAGAAAGACAGAAAAAAGAAAAAAAAAAAAAAAAAAAAAGGGAAGACCCAGCCAGAATGGGGTCCAAAGGTAAGATTTATAAGGTATTCAAACAAAAACAAACAAACCAAAAAACTGACAAAAGTAAATGACAAGGAAAAAAAAAAGCCAGCCAAAATGAACCCCAAGTATAAGTTTTATATAATACCAGAACAAAAACTAATACACAGAAACACTGACAGAAGAAAAAGATGGGAGGGTGGTTATAAATCCTCAATGTTGGTAAGGAAGGTTATTTTGATTCTTCCAGGATATATCTTGTTATCTTTGTTAAAGGACTCAACTTTCCAGAGATAAAGGGAGATTAAAGCTGATTTATGTATAGGGATAAGGGATTAGGGAAAGAATATTACCTTGAAGCTTATATCTATATGTATATTAAAAAAAATAGAAAAAAAAACCCCATAGGTATATGTATGAAAAAGTTCAAGTTAAAAGGTTATTATGGAATATGTTGTAATGATTTTTTTTAACAGTTTGTCCTCTACACAATGGTCCTATATACCATTAAATCTCTGATGATAAAGATATGTGAGTTAATAATGAAGGTGGGCTGTCTCTCTTCTTCATCCATATTCCATTGTTAGGTTTTTAAAACAAAAATAAAGGCAATCTCTGAAAGAATATACAAGGAGATCCTTCTGTCTAGTCTTAGTTACTCCTAATTTAAATGTAAGTTTCTTTGTTGTCCATAGCTTACCAAGAAAAGTCATCTCATTTCCATTTGTTCCATCCTAGCTCGCAATAAGTGTGGAACTATTAAACATGTCTCTTACAATTCTGGTCAAGATTTTGGGAGGATGTATCCCATCTCATGCTTTAAATGGTGGTGTGGGCTCTGAAATTACCATCTCACTGACCTTTAGATAGTTTCATGAAGCATATGAACAATGGCTCAGGATGGTGAGTTTTATATTCACTGGATCATAGAAATTTGAATGATGACTTGTTTAAACTGAGATGGAATTAGAACAGCGATCTTTTTTTAAGTAGTCCTACCCCTTCCATCATTATCAGCTCCATACTAAAATCATTTGTGATTTTATTCCTTATTTTGAATTTTTTCTCATATATCATGCAATAGTAAGTTTCAGGCTTGGCTAGCGGTTCCTACCCCCTTTCCCTTGTATTGTCTAAAGGCAATTAAAAAATTTTTTTTAATCCTGTTTTCCTCTCTGAAGTTTTGTTGTTGTTTATGCTTTGCAGGAGTGCCCTTTGGTATTTCTTTCATAAAATGTCTATAAGTATTCTTAGTCTTATCCATCCTTGCGTATATCTTCATTTTGTTCTTATATTCAAATACTAGTTTTAAGTTATTTTTCTCAGAACATTGAAGATGTGATTAATAATTCTCTGAAGACTAGTGTTACTGATAAAAGTTTTGATGCCAGTTTGATTTTTCCATGCCAATAGATAAATTTTTGTTCTTTCTCTAGGGAAACTGCTTTTTCTCTTCTATTTGGTTTCTTAAAACTTCACCTCAGTGTGGGTTTCTTTTGCACTAATGCTATATTCAATCATTAGACTTGGGTTTTTATTCCTATATAGGTTTTGACTTTATTTTTTATTATTCCTTCCTTTCTGTTCTTTCTATATTTTCATTCTGAAACTCATCATTGTTGGGCCTCAAAACTTCTGAGTCTAATCTCTTTGTGTCTCAGCTTTTTTGTCCTATTTATCTTTTCATGGGGCCTATCTTTGCTTATCATCTGGAGGGAGGTGGTATGGAGTTCACTGGGTGCTTGGAAGTGATTTGCCCAACTACTGTGAGAGCTCTTGGTGCCTCCAGAACTGTGCTACTTCTTTGGTACCTGGCCCTTCTCCCAGATCTGAACTGATACTTCACAGAACAGTCCTATAGGCAGGCAGTTCTTTTTGCTTTTCTGTCATTTGAGAGACTGCTCTTGTCTTTCATCACCATATATACTGTGAACCCTCTCTGGACAGATGATTCATGGGCTTTCAGGAAATAGCTCTCAGGGCTGCAGTATGGGGGCAGTAGACACTACTCTCATTTGCTTTGCAGAATGTTGAAGAATGAACCACGTGAAGTGAAATACTTTATTGGACATCTGATATTTTAGGTCTATTTTTTCCTCTGCCTTTTTTCTATTAGTTTCATTTGCCTTCTCTCCGTAAGGGATATTTTTAAATTTCAAAGATATGAATGACATTGGTTTTTGTTTTTGTTATCCTGTGATATTACAGGACCTTTATTTTTATAGTTTTTTTTTTTTCATTTTAAAGAGGTTGTTAAGTTTGAGACAATATAGATATTTGGATTCATTTCAGTATGCAGACCACTAAAAACTCCAAGACAACAGGCTGAATGCTCAGTGAGATTTTCCAGCCTGTTCAGAAGACAGATCCATGGTTGAGGATTTGCACCCAGCACAATGAAGGATAATCTCTCTCCTAGGAATTTCCTTCTTAATCTACAAAGCTCAGTAGCTCTCCTGGGATAAACAGGGAAGTATCCATGTGCATTAAATATTGTATTATAGTCTGGAACCTAGCATTTCTTTACCATAATACTTTTACACTTAATAATAATGTGGGTATTTTACCCACATATTTCCTGAACTGTAAAGTATTGCTCACTGTATGTTGTGGCTGACTACGCTGAGATGAAGAATCTAGTCATCTTGTATTCATGGAAACCAAGATAGGACTGTAATTAGAACCGAAGTATCCTAATCTATAGGCCCTTTTCTGCTTTTGCAGAGCAACTACACATGATGGAGTAAGCTCACATATTCACCACATTCATCGTGTTTCCTGGTGCCCCAAACACAAACTTTACTCTGATTTCATCATTTAGAGACCTAGGTGCCTCTCAGGTCTATTAATTTTTGGTGGACTCGTGAATTTATTTATTTAAAAATGATAGAAAATAGTTTTTGAGCACTCATTGTCAGGCAGGATCCTAATGTGCCACAAGTATTAACTAAGTCATTCTCACAACTATCAGTTGGGAGAGAGGATATTATTATCATCTTCATTTTATAGATGAAGAAACTGAGAAAGAGAAAGATTACTTTCCAAAGTCTATTTGAAAGCTAATGATTGGTGATGCCAGGAACCCAGCTTTCTGACTCCAGAGCCCATGCTCTGAACCAGGGATGGAAAACAAGCCTGTGGGCTAAGTTTGGTCAGCTATCTGTTTTTGTTTTTGTTTTTTACTGCCCATGAACTAAGAATAGGTTTTACATTTTTAAATTGACCATGTTCTAAATGGTTAAATCAGTACCTACATGATATCCTCAACTTTGTCTCAGCTCCATGAAGCCTGTAATATTTACTGTCTGTCCCTTTAAAAAAATGTGTGCCCACAGCAGGGAGTCTAATCATATAAGACAATAATTCACATACTCCTGCATTTTATTATGAGTTACATACTTGGGCGTAGCTCACTGTTAGCTATACTAAGATATGCTATCGAGTCTAGAGAGTGAAAATAGTCAATTTATGGCTTTTATTTCTCCTCCTGCCCATTTCCTCCTCCCTTATAAGTCTTAATAGGGTTTGTGTATTTTTAAAATTATTAGTACTGATTGGTAAAATTTCTCCCTCTATCTTGATCCCTTTCTGAGTGTACCTAGTTTTTTTTTCAGGGAAACAGAGAAAGGATTGTGCAAAGACAGAGTAAATCTAAAAATAAATTAAGAGCTCTGCTTCAGGATCTCAGCTGTTGTTTTCAGAATACACATTAGCAATTTAGCTGGTGATCAAAAGGCCCTGAGAAAGGAGTGGGACATATACCTAACCTAAAATATGGAACAGGCCTTCTGCATAGGTCTTGCTTTCCAGGTAGGTAGATTCATACCTAATCCCACATTATGATCAGAGGAATTTCCTAAGCATGCAGTTAGAGTTTATAAATAATATCTTGATCTGTCACAGATAATAGTTTTATGGAACACTAAAACTTGTTTGGTTTTGGGAGTCAGGGCATCCACATGGCTGAGTAAGTTTGAAAAATTTTGGTTAATAAAGTTAACAAGTTTTCTTAGCCAGAAATTCTCCTAGAGCTCATAATAACTAATTTCCATTATCAGTCCATAAGTAGAGTATATACCATACAGTGTTTTTTAAAGTTACTAGATGATGGATTTTTCTGTTGTTTTTTTGTTTTAATGAAATGACTCATGCTCCATGAATACAGTTTAGGCAACATTGGGAACCATAGTTAATTGCTCTTTTCCGCACTAGAAACTTTTTTCTGCCCAGCAAATCAGTACCAGTTGATTAGAGTCAGAGCACCATTTCTCCTGGATATTATAGAACAATATTTATAAATCCCGTTCTCCCATTCCTGTTTCCTATTTTAGATTTGATGCAAACTATCAGCCTTCTATGTGTATATGATGTTATATCATTCTTTTCTATTCCAATATACTTTTATAACCACAAAATTTTCAAATCGACAGATTATTCCTCATTGCTTTAATTCTTGATTTTACTGTCTTGTGTGTACTCAGGGAAGTACCTTAATCTCATCAGCCTAAATCACAGTTTAAAATAGTGACAATTGGGGCACGTGGGTGGCTCAGTGGGTTAAAGCCTCTGCCTTCAACTCAGGTCATGGTCCCAGGGTCCTGGGATCGAGCCCCACATCAGGCTCTCTGTCGCTCTCTCAGTGGGGAGCCTTCTTCCCCCCTCTCTCCGCCTGCCTCTCTGCCTACTTGTGATCTCTCTCTGTCAAATAAATAAATAAAATCTTAAAAAAAAATAAAATAGTGACAGTTAATTCTTGGAAAGATGGTGAGTTTCTGCTAATTTATATCTCGAAGGCCTTCTGTAAACCAGTATTTAGGTTTGGAGGTTTATAGCATTGGGTAGGGAGGTGTAAAACCTTTTGGCAACTGACCACATTGTTTATCTACAACATAAAGTGTCACCTGACATAAATAAACAGCTCTCACTTTTGAAATTCTATTTTACTTCTGAAATTCTATCTTTCTTTTGAAATTCTACCCAAGGATCGTCTGAAATGGATTTCAATAGTTTTCTTTTTTTAAACGATCTTCAGATAGAGAAACTTAACCAAATTCTCTAAATAAAGATCAGTCTCACCTGCCCTGACAACCTTTGGCAATCTTGTCTCCACCCCTGTGTGGCAAAAATAAGCATTCCCTGTTTACAGTGGGGCTCCAAAAATGATAGCAATTTCCTTGGGCACATCAATTTCTCCTTGCAGATGGTCAGTCTTTTGCTGTAATCAGATATGTCAGCTCTTTGCAAAAGGATTGGAGAATGGCCTTACTCATGTGGAAATCTAATAGCTACTCCTTGTCACTCTCTTGTAGCAGCACGGCCCCAGGCTGTCAATGCAGTATCCTGTGTCATGCTGTGTCGTGCTGTGTCGACAGTGGGCTGGGTCCCTGCCTGAGGAGAAGTTGCTGAATTGGGCCACTTTGCTCACATGTGGGGAATTCATGATTTACCCAGTGTTCTCCCTCTCTTGATTGACTTTTAGAAAATGAGGTTGCCAAGTCCTGGGTATTTTAGTCTGTTAGTAAACTAGTACAAATTCTGATATCATAATTCACACAATGAAGGCCAATTAATAAAAATAGTCTAGGTATTAGTCATATATCCACTTTAATCTTTATGTACTATGAAAAACATGGTACCCTGTTGTACTGACTGAATTGTTAGTCTCTGTCATTCCACTGAGATATTGTACCAAATGACGGAAGTAAGATTTGTAAAAAAGAAATTCAAAATTTATCTTGAGCATTCTTTCAGACATTAGATGCCAGCTAATTGATTTTTAAGTTCTTACTTTTCAGCTCCATTACACTGTATAACTCAGTATATTTTTGTACTCTCTCACATTTTGTAGAGACAGGGTATCAGATTTCTAGCTTTTAGCAGAACTGTTCAGTATATCAATTCCTGTTAACACAGCTGTTAAATATTGAGATCTTGCTGCATGTTAAATGAAATCAATTTTCAAAGTAAATTAAATCCTTGAATGAAGGTGGGTGTATCTTTCCACATGAAGGAAGAAATGTTAAGAAACTTGCATATATAAGCAGATCATGGAGAAGTAAACTGAATTATCTATGGAACAGTCATATTAGGATGCAACAATCTTATCTTTCTCAAGTGCCTTAAAAAATAAAATATATTTAGTACAAGTTCAAAAATGGAAGAGAAAAATGCAGATTTTTAAAATATGGTTTTTGTCTAGCAGTTAGTCATTGTCTTTGCTTTAAAAGAACATCTGTCTTGGTCTAGAGTTCAGTGCAGTTAGATTTCTCACTCATTTCTTCAACCAGGAAAGAAAAATGAAGTTTGACTAAGTCATATCTGAAGCAATTATTACACTTTAATTAGCTACCTTTGGCTTTGGTTGATGGGTTGACAGGAGTCACATATAACTTTTCAAATACTGAATGCTATCTTCTTCTATTAAACCTACATTGCCTATTGCACTCTGAAAGAATAGGTTTTAACTTCATATCCCCTACTTCTCTCCTCTTTCTCCAATTTTCTTTTCTATGTAGGGAAAACAGAAAGTAAGAAAAACCTTAAGGAGTGTGAAAGAACAGAATATCTACCTTCCAGTTTTCTATTTTAGTATGGCAGTAAGTCTAATGATTATGTATTACATAGATCAGAGTTTATAGATTATATAAAAACATGATATATAATTCATATTTAATTAGAGGCACAAAAAGACTTTATGAGGTTTTTATATTTTTTTCATATTCCATAATATTGTGAAATGTAAGATAAATACTTGTTAACTCAGCACATACTTTGTCTTATGTCTTCAAGATAATGTTAGGTAATCCAGAGGAGTGAGACAAGTAGAAAGGAAGACACAGGGAGGGCCTTCTTATAACTTGTTATCTGGTTTTTGAGAGATAAAACTTACTAAGATAAATATCATTGTAAATCCTTTGATCTTTTCATGGGGGAGAACTATATGAAAGATTATTCTCTGTGATTTCTAAGTACAAAAATGAATATAATAAGACTTGAGGCAACTTGAGGACTTGAGGTAGGGTGATTAGAGCCAGGAGAGTTAACTGAGGGGTCATAGAGGAGAAAAAATTATTAATAAAAAGAAAAATCAGAAGGTTGACATAATTGTTTTTTTCAGTGAGGGGAATGGTCTAAAGAGGGGTTGGCAAATTATGATTTGTGGGCTAAATCTGGCATGTGGACAGTTTTGGTCTGACTGCTAGTTAAGAATACTTTTACACGTGTATGTATTTATATAATTTTTGTTATTGAAATAGAGTTGACAATGTTATGTTAGTTTTGGTTGTACAACATAATGATTCAACAATTCCATGCATTTACTTGGTGTTCAACCATGATAAATGTAGTTACCATCTGTCACCATACAACATGATTACAATTTTTTTTATTTTTTTTTTCATTTTATTTATTTTTTCAGTGTAACAGTATTCATTCTTTTTGCACAACACCCAGTGCTCCATGCAAAACGTGCCCTCCCCATTACCCACCACCTGTTCCCCCAACCTCCCACCCCTGACCCTTCAAAACCCTCAGGTTGCCCCAACCTCCCACCCCTGACCCTTCAAAACCCTCAGGTTGTTTTTCAGAGTACATAGTCTCCCATGATTACAATTTTTGACTATATTCTCTATGCTGTACATTTCCCCTCTGTCGACTATCAGTTTGTTCTCTGTATTTATGAATCTGTTTCTGTGCTTTTGTTTTGTTTTTTAGATTTCACATATAAGTGAAATCATATGGTATTTGTCTTCATTTGACTTATTTCATTTAGTGTAATGCTAGTTTATGTAACTTAATAATGGTTAAGGATTTTAATTTTTAATTTTTAAAGCATTATAAAATACAAAAAGGAATATGAAATAGAGATAGTATGGCTCAGAGCCCTAAATATGTATCATCTGGGTCTTAAGAGAACAAGGTCATTGACCCTTGATCTAGAGTAATCCTCTTCAAACTTTGTATGATAATGGGAAAATTCTATACCTGTACTGATCAGTGCTGTGGTTAGGAGTTACATGTGACTATTGAGTACTTGAAATGTGGCTAGTGTATCTGAAGAACTAAATTTTTAGTTTTATTTAATTTCAGTTAATTTAAAGTTCAATAGCCACAGGTGGCTGGTGGTTACCATATTGTACAATTCTGGTCCACTGTGATGGACCAGAATTGTGATGATAAAGATCATTTTATATAAAAAGAAAGGTTCTACAAGATGCCCTTCAATGGATGAATGGATAAGGAAGATGTGGTCCATATACACTATGGAGTATTATGCCTCCATCAGAAAGGATGAATACCCAACTTTTGTATCAACATGGACAGGACTGGAAGAGATTATGCTGAGTGAAATAAGTCAAGCAGAGAGAGTTAATTATCATATGGCTTCACTTATTTGTGGAGCATAAAAAATAACATGGAGGGCATAGGGAGATGGAGAGGAGAAGGGAGTTGGGGGAAATTGGAGGGGATGATGAACCATGAGAGACTATGGACTCTGAAAAACAATCTGAGGGTTTTGAAGGGGTGGGGGGTAGGAAGTTGGGTGAGCCTGGTGGTGGGTATTATAGAGAGCACTGAGTGTGGTACATAAAAAATGAATTCTGGTACACCGAAAAGAAATTTAAAAAATAAATATTTAAAGGGAAGAGGTAATTCCATCAGATATTAAACTACCCTAAGTTCCCTATAATTAAAAAAAAAGAAAGAAAGGTTTTAGACTACTTTTTATTCCATACCTCAGGTTGGCTGCTCTCTGTGATGTGATCTCTGAAGCAAGCTGAGAATGACAGAGCAGCCAACTGAAAGTAAGGGGTAATATTTGGAAGTTTGAAAAGTTTTGATAGTGGGAGGTAGTAAGAAGACAACCCTAAGTAGAGTTCCCATACCAGGGATACAGATTAAGTTCTCACTGAGGTCTCCAGAATCTATCTATTTCCAAAACATATGGTAAGAATCCAGAATTAGAGATCCTTCCTGGAGGAATGGAAAGTAGGTGAGTTGTTTAGAATGCAGCATAGAGGTGATTGTAATCTCAGACAGGGGATGAATCATGTAAAGGACTTTGTCATAGAAAAGTATGCCAGAAACTTGCTTTATATCTTTAGAAATAAAGACTGACAGAGAGAAAATAGATGAATAGCCCCTTTAAGGCAGCTAAGGAATAGAGAAGTGTTCCTTCTTTCCAGAGCACCGGTATTCTGGAGGGAGGAGATTCGATGAAGTAGGGAAGTTTCAGTGTCTAAGAGACTCTGGCATAAGATACACACATGGATTTTAAAGGTGAATGGGTGCAGCAGGTACCTTGAAACTTCTATCCTCTTCCTTCATGGAGTAAGGGTAAGATTGCAAGGCAAAATGCAGTGTAACCAGTTAAATTTGAGTTTCAGATAAATAACAAATACTTTAAAAATGTGTCTAAAATATTATACGATACATGCTTATACCAAAAAATGTAGTGTTTATCTAAAATTCAAATTTAACTAGGCATCCTATATTTTTATTTGCTAAATCTGGCCACACGAGGTAAGAGTCATTGATACTGCCTGCTAGCCTTCTTACTGCTTCCATGAAATTGTGGAGTAGCTTACTGGAGGCTCCTTGCAAATGTCTAGAATCAGGCTGGGTCAACACTTATTAGACATGCTTTTGGCCACATCATTTCAACTCTCTTAGTCTTCTGTTCTCATTAGTGTGGAGAAAAGAAATTCACACACTGAGAGTTATGTCTGTCCTACCTTGAATATCAGAATGTTGGAACTATAACTACTTTAGATATTTTCTATCTAATCCTCTTTTTGTAGAAGCGAAGCAGGCCTAAAAAGGCAAGGTGACTTTTCCAGGAACCCAGATTTCCACCTGTGGTGACATGACCATTCCTGGAATCTGGGTATCTTGATGCTCAGTTCAATGCTTTTTTCCTGTACACTGTCTTTCTATTTTCAAAGATTGTAGGAAATAATGTACATTAAAATTCATTGTAAATTTTAATATGAAAAATATAAATGTGTAGAATGGTTGTTTCTAGGCTGATCTCAGAGCATGGAAATCACCTCCTTACTATGCTGATTCACAGTTTACCTTCTGGAAAAAAATGTTTGGGTCTCAGCTTCTCGGGAATTCAGAGTCTTGACCTTTTTGGATTTTCTGTGGAAAGCACAATTGATAAATTAGAAACAAAGTTATCAGAAAAATACCCCCAAACTCCCAAATACAAGTTACCAGTTCTAGATCTTTTAAAATCTGTTTCCCATGGGAAACAAGCAAAACCATTTGATAAAGGTAAATGTCCTTAGATGCACATAAATCAGCCTTTTGCAATTCATTGTTGACAACTCAGGCTAGCTGTAGAACATTGCTGTGTGCCTTGCAGGAGATAGATCTTTATTGCAAGGCAAGTCACATCCCTGCCAACATTTACAGCTGCTCTGTTACTGTGGCAGTGACAGGCTGACACCTCCCAGATGCCTAGATTATTTTCTCCTCACTGCTAATAAAAAGTTGGGGTGAAGGTAGAGAAATGAGGTAAAATAATATCATTGTCCAGGCAATTAATGATAGAGAAACATTTAGGTAAAGGAAGACCTGATCTGAACATGGAAAGATAAGCAAAGGCCATGTTTAAGATCCAAAATCTAAGAACTCTTTAGAGGTCCCTCCTTAGAGGAGAGAGATTTGAACCTCCTTTGTGCCATTGCCATGGATAATACCCTCTCTCTCCTACAACTGACTCATTTTGGCTCAGTTAAGGGTTTGGGAAATTTTAATCTTATATCAAGATATATAACTGCTGGGTGGTACAACTGGTTCATTGTCTTTTGAATGCATTTAAGATTTCCTCTTCACAAATGATTCTGTGGGAGTTGGATTTATTTTTATATTGCTAGATGTTGTATTACATATGTAAATGAAATTTCACTTGAGGAAATTAGAATGGAAATATTTTAAGATATGTAAAGCTTTTAATCCAACAAATTATTTTGGAAATAAAAAGATTTTTCTTCCTGTTGCTTATTGTTTGCTCAAAATTATATGTGCCATATATAAATATCATAAATATACTCACATGGACTTAACAGTCTAAAAATTCTTCATTTCTTATAAAATTTTTAAAAAACTCAATCCCCTCATATTCTCTTACATGTAACAAAATATTTTGTACTTCCACAGAAGTCTAGAATCTAGTTTTCATCTCCATTGCCTTTTAGTGGTATCTAGACCTTTAGAATTATCAGGTAGATTATATATTGCTTTTCTTTACCCTAGAGCAGTAGAAGAGCAGCTTTCAATTTACAAATTAAATGTACATGCCCCTTCCTTCCTTCCTTTCTTCCTTCTTTTCTTTTCTTTCTTTCTTTCTTTCTTCTTTTTTTTTTTTTTTTTACCAAGCCCAGCTGGCAGTGATGGCTAAGGATTCACTTTTCTGAACTGAAGTTAGAAAGAGGCTCCTGGACTGGACTTCTTAGCTATGCTGTTGAGGTTGCCTCCTTTACAGTGTACATTATACATATATACAGTGTACACATAAATCACTAGACTTCAGTTTGATATAGTAATGGTTTGGGCTATATCACTTTGGGTTTATGGCTATGAATACCTATTCTGTGCTAATCACTGAGAGACATTATTTGAAATAATGAGATGCTGGCTTGCTTAGACCAGTCTTTTAAGTCTGGAAATTCTCTAACTCGTTAGATGATGGGCTAGGATTAGTATCACTATTAGTGCTTTGGAAACTTGTGAAAGCATGCAGATTAGAAATTTGTTAGGAAGAAGTAAGATATTCCTCATCTTTTAAGTACAGTGTGAATGGTGTTCTCTTTTGGTGTGTGTTTTTAGGATTTATCCCCTTCTCTTCTTTCTCCTCTGCCATCCACATTTTTACCATTCTCTGGGATCATTGTAAGACTAATTTTTAAAAAGAGATTTATTTATTTGTTTTAGAGAGAGTGTTTGTGGGGAGAGGCAGAGGGAGAGGGAAAGGGAGAATCCTCAAGCCAGCTCCCCACAGAATGTAGGGCCTGACATGGGGCTTCATCTTAGGACCCTGAGATCATGACCTGAGCTGAAATCAAGAGTCTGATGCACCCCGCAAGATCATTCTTATTAAACTTTTGTGTCTTTTCAGGACCCATACCCATAAAATCAATTAAGCAAATAAAGAATCATTACTTATCCTTTTTCTGAATAAGGTATAAGATGCAAGTTTTCTTATGATTGATTCTTCTCAGGATTTAATAAGCATTCATGCCAGATTTTTTTCAGAAGCAAATGAACTGAAATTAACTTTGATCAAAAAGCATTTAACAGAATTCCATGGAAAATTCCTGAGTTTCACGGAGTACTGATTTTTAAATTGTGCTCCACTAACCTCCATTGAAGGGCTCCTTGAACGCTGATATGAACATGCTGGGTGTTTTTTCTGAAACTGTCCTCATCTTAAGTAGAGATTGTGTTTCCACAGACAGAAAAAGGAATCATTTCTAGCACTAAGGTTGCAAAACTCTGCAGTAGATGACTGTGGCAGAATAGACACTGTGTCTTTACTTTGTGGCTATAGAAACCAAGAATTGGTGTTATTTAATGTAAGCTCTTAAAAGGAGGGGAAAAAAGCTCTTATATAATGATGACTAATGCCATGTAAAAGGAGTTATTTTGGCACAGTGATGATGTGTTTTTCCCTTGCAGTTTTTTAAGTTTCTTAGCTGGTAGATAACTGTGTCAGAAAAGTTGCATTTGATTTGACTTGCAAAAGAACTTAAAACAGTTCATTATTTTTGTTCTGCTTTCAAAAGAAACCTCCAATTTTCATGTCTTCAATGAAAGTCATTTCACCCGCAGTTAATTATTTACAATTGTACCACAAGCTGCAGAGCCCCCCGCAAGGGAACTCCTCAAGTTAGTATATTCTGCTTAGCTGTCTCACTCTCAAACTACTACCCAGATCTCTTTATCTCCTCAGATTTCTCTTGTGTCTGTTCCCTTCCTTCTATCATCCCTACACCCATGTTTTCAATGCCCCTCTCTTGGCTAGATGGTTCAACAGACCTAACATTCTTTTTGTCTTGGCTCTTCCCACACTCCCATTTATTTCCCATATGAGGACCACGGTGATTTTTCTAAAACTCAAACGTAAGCACTTCACTCCAGCCCACACAGGCCTCCCTGTCTCCCTGCAGTCCTCAGTCTTCAATCAGTGTTCCTCAGAAGCCCTTCAAGGCTCCACAGTTTCATTTTCCAGCTTATCTCTGCAGTTACGTATTTCTCTGGTTATTCCCTCAGACTGAGACGTAGCATTTTTGAACTGTTTATAGCTTCAAAGTTCTATCCTGTATCTGGACTTTTTCTCAGGTTACTCCTCTTCCTGAACCACTTTGCTCCAGCAATTTGGTTTCATACCCTCATTGACATAGCTGAATTCTATTCACCTTTTAAAACCCTGCCAAAGAAGAGATTAATCAATCTCTCTTCTGAACAGTGGCTGCATCTTACTTGGTGTTCTAAAGTAAGACTAACTGGGATCAAATCCTAACACCATCTTTTAGTAGCCATGTTCCTTTGGGTAAGTTGTTTCCTTTCCTTGTGCTTCACCGGAGGCCTCTTACTTAAAAGAATAATGATGTCTCTATCATTGGGTAGTTATCAGAATAAAAAGTAAGACAGAGGAGCACTTGTTATATAGTATGTGCTCAATAAATATAACTACAATTGCTATTACTATTTTTATTAATTACTAACTTCTATATTCAATTATTATCATACTTCACACTGGATTATAATATTTCTTTACACTTCTCTGTACATTTAATGAGAATTTTGAGGGCAAACTCAGCATTCTATTCATCTCTGTATCTTTAAAGTTGTTATAAGGCCAAGAGCATATTAGATAGTAGACGTGAAGTGCTTTGAAATCAACAAAATACTGTGTAAGTACACAGCAATATCATTCTACCATGAGAAAGAGAGCACGAGGAAAATTCAAAATTAGAGTTGGCATAAAAAGGTTTAAAATTGATATTGGTTTAAATTTTAAGATGTACCTTTTTTAGGCTAATATCAAAATATGATTAAATTTGCAAGCTAAGTGCCTCTAATGGTAGAAAAAGAGTGTTCTGATGGGTAGCTTAATTAAAAAAATCCATAGTTTGCATTCTTTTTTGGGTAACACACAAAGTTGGTTGATTCTCACACGGAACTCCCAACTGTTAAATATGTTGCCTCCATTGCACCCCTGAATGCCTGACCCCCTACATCCCTTCTGCCAGGGACATGCTCCTGCTGTCATTTGTGCATTAAATCCGTTGTTCCATAAGTCTTTATATATAAACCTGTGAGTTTCCATCTTCCTGTGTGACCTCCCCAAAACTGTTGAGGGCTCTGGTAGTAATCTCAGGCCCCACTTTTTCATTACCTTTGTCTCCAACGAATTAAGCTGTCCTTGAAATGGAGTTGTTTGGTGGTAGGACTACATGTAGAATTCCAAACCACTGTGTTTAAAATTATCTTTTTTAGGTGATTTCCAAGTCGAGCACAGTCAAGCTTACTAAATTCATGTAAACCAATAATTGAGAATAGACTGTTCTTCACACTTTACATTTTTATATAAGCACATAAATATCAGAGCAACATAGCTTCTTCTTCCAACACATTTTTGTAAACTTTCTGCATTGTCCTTGGAGAAAACATAAAAATACTTAAATGGTTGACGAAGCTAAAGTTCTGTTCGACAAGACAGGAGGAAGAGACACGGGGTTAGTGATTAAAATTAAACTGACACAATCATAAGCAGCAACCATGAAACTACAGAGGTCATGCTTGGTACTCTGAGCTGAAACATACCTTAGTGCCCATGTATCAGTGGCCTTTCTGAGACTGAAAGTTGTCAGAGACTATGCGATTAAGAATATAATCATATCCTACTTAAGATGAAGCTTTTAATAAGTGCATTAAAGGTAGGATGTATGTAGAATAGCTATACATAGCAGCTCCAAGAATAAATATTTTTTTGAATAATTTACAAACAGACCAATGTTGATGGAATTATTTGATTTTTGTGAAAATCAAAGACTATGTAATAATAATAATAGCAATGAAAAAAAGAAAACATCCTAACAGTGTTTTGATAGTATATACCTTTTTTTCTGTAGCTCTAAAAAGAGCTAATGATGTGGATATAATTTTATCAAGTTAAATTGGAAAAAAAAAAACCCTGAAAAGTTACTACTGGCCTGTGGCACATTCCTGAATTTCATGCTGTTTTTGGACTTTGCCCCAGGGAAAGAGATATATTATTTTGGATGTGAAAGGCTGTCCAGTGCATTAGCTGTGACAGGATTGCAGGGACAGGTATTAAACTGGCCAATGGGAAGTGTTTCCAATATAGAGGACCTTGTTTCATAATCAATTGCTGCAATTTTCTGGCTCTGTAATAATAGGTAGTTCCAACATGGATATGAAACAAATGATAAGATTAGATAAAAAAGAGACTCCTGTTGACAGTAAGTACAAGACAACATATGATATTGGGGGTGCATATACCACATGGCTGGTTAATCTTCAAAGCTCATTTCATGTCAGAAAATGGAGCCAAGTGAAAACTGCCTCTTCCAAATCCAGACAGCCACACGAAAGCCAACAATCAAATGCAATATTATCTCATTAAGCAAAGCTGTTTCTTCCTGATCAATCTTCTTGAATAAAATAAAATGATGTCCAATTTTTTAAAAAATATAAGATTGGTGAAATTCAAGAAAGCTGTTGGCATACATTCAGCCTACACCATACAATTGTTTCCTCAGCATGAGCTGTTTTTCAAGAAAAATAGCAATTGACACTAATTAATACTAATTGCTCATCTTGCTCTTATTCTTTGAGCTTTTCTGCCCCTTTCAATATGTACTGTTCAAGTTAAATACTTGCTTGAGGCCTGGAGGAATTTTTTCAGCTCAGCCCTAACACATGGTATTCTATTGTAATCTGGAAAAGGAGGAATAAATGGATATGGTCAGATAAGATTAGATATGTGCTTAGACCTCAGGGAAGGTTATAAACTTTGGAGAGATTTAATGTTTTATTATGGGATTTATTCCAACAATAATTTTTATGTCTATATTGTTATTACAAATAGGCGAGACAACACTGAAACTATTATTGCTACTTTCCTTGGTACTATCCTGTTGCTCTTGGTACTATCCTTATAGTATCTTTACTATATGACATTCTCTGATTTAAAAACCATCAATGACTCTTTCACTGAGTTAAGAATACAGTTTCCACTTGAGGGATTAGAAGTTTCACACAGTTCCATCTTCCTTCTCCAGTCTTATCTTGTATTATTCCCTTTGATATTTCCTTGTAATATCCTGGGCTCCTGCTTTCTACACCAGTCATGACTGCCACCATATTCTGGGTTTCTTAGTTTATGTGCCATTCTTTACTAATACTTGGCCCTTCCATTTTTAGTTTCTTTAATCTACTAAATTCCTTATGAATAAATAATTTCTTCCACTTTACAACTCACATAATATTTTATACTTTTGTTAATGCACCTGGATGGCTCAGTTGGTTGAGCGACTGCCTTCAGCTCAGGTCATGATCCTGGAGTCTGGGATCAAGTCCCGCATCAGGCTCTCTGCTCAGCAGGGGATCTGTTTCTCCCTCTGACCTTCCCCATCTCATGCTTGATATCTCTCATTCTCTCTCTTGCTCTCAAATAAATAAATAAAATCTTTTTAAAAAAATAGTATACTTTAGTAAAAATGTACTTTTGTATACTTGTGTCTGGCTAGCAATCCAACACAGTTTGTCATATTAGACTTGAAACAAATATTTGGCTGACAGAATTAAAACATCTAAAAGGTTAGATAGTTTTTCTACCCTTTGCAAGGGGAAGTGTGGATATAAACTATTTTCTTGGTTTTAGATATATTTGTATAATATAAGTACTTATATATGATTACAGCAGACAAATTTTTCTGGTACATAGTTAATAAGCACATTCTCCTGGAACTTGCATATTCAAAGTTCTTTTAAATTTTTTCACTAATATTCTGGTTAACTCTAATATTTTATCATGGTTTCCAGCATACACCTAATAAGGAGTGATAGTGGGATATTGGGACTGGTGGGATATTTTGTCCTAACAACTGCTGTTCAGTATCATAAGTGGTCATTCCGGTCTACATCAATCTTTAAACTTAGGTTTTTCCTACTATGGTCCATACTGTTGTAGGTTGAAATTTTATGACAACGTTCACAGACATGAAGTCCCAAACGTTCATTTTCCCTTTTGTTTCCTTTGCCTTTGGAGACATATCTTGAAAGAAGTTGCTGTGGCCAATGTCAAAGATGTTACTGCCTATGTTCTCCTCTAGGATTTTGATAGATTTCTGCCTCATGTTGAGGTCTTTTATCCATTTCAAGTTTCTTTGTGTATGGTGTAAGAGAATGGTTGTGTTTCATTCTTGTACATACAGCTGTCCAATTTTCCCAGCACCATTTATTGAAGAGACTGTCTTTTTTCCACTGTATATTTTTCCTGCTTTTTCAAAGATTATTTGACCATACAGTTGCAGGTCCATATCTGGGCTCTCTATTCTGTTCCATTGGTCTATGTGTCTGTTTTTGTGCCAGTACCATGCTGTCTTGGTGATCACAGCTTTGTAGTAAAGCTTGAAATCAGGAAACGTGATGGCCCCAGTTTTGTTTTTCTTTTTCAGCATTTCCTTAGCAATTCAGGGTTTCTTCTGGTTCCATACAAATTTTAGGATTGTTTGTTCCAGCACTTTGAAAAATGCCAGTGGAATTTTGATTGGGATGACACTGAAAGTATAGATTGTTCTGGACTATAGACTTTTTAATAATGTTAATGATTCTGATCCATGAGCATGGAATGCTTTTCCATCTTTTTGTGCCTTCTTTAGTTTTTTTCTGATTTTCCCAGTACCATTTATTGAAGATGCTGTCTTTTTTCCACTGGATATTTTTCCTACTTTGTTGAGGATTATTTGACCATAGAGTTGTGGGTCCATATTCGGACTCTCTACTCTCTTCCACTGGTCTATGAAAACATAAAATTAAATTTTAAAAAAAAAGACACTTGAGATTTTGTTGTATTACTGTTTAGTGTTTGTTCCTTTTCCTTCAGATCTTTCCTACAAGATATGGTGGGTGAGTCTGTATTTCTGTGAGCTCTTCTCTAATTTATACTCTGTTCAGCACTTGACTCTTAATTTTACCTTCTATGTTAAGTAAATTCAATACAGTATTTTTTTATACAATCAATAAATTATAATTCTTTGTTTAATAGTTACTGTACCTTTGTTTGCAAAATACACTATAGCCCCTATTTAAGTTAAATGCTTGTGTGGCTAAAGGCATATGATGCTGAACTACAAATATATATGTTATAAATATCCATGTGCATTATATCCTAGCAAAAAGTCTTTGATTAACATAATAGATCCTGTTGAATAAGCAAAATGAATAGAGAGAGTAAAGGAGCTGGAGTTTATAAATATTGATTCCTCAAGAGAGACATGAAACATTGACATACCTTGAGAACTGGTTAGTGGTACAGCAGAAGTGGATGACGTGAGAGAATTGATTATCTTTAGCCTTCTCCTTTCCTCCAGGCACTGCCAGAGAAGAAAATAACTGTTACATTGAAAACTTGCAAACACAATCTGTATTCCTGGAGGTATATTTGTCATTTTATGATTGACCTTATTCTGTTCATCATGTGACTATTTTAAGATGATAGAGTTCTGTATGAATTAACTCACCTCCAAGGTAGCTGAACAGCTTTTAGTACATTCCCTTTTCTGGATCCAGAAAGGATTCCTGTTTGAGACCACTTATTCTCACATGACTGGTTTACTTATTTGAACATTTGGACCTTATTGCTATTCGAGAAAGAAATTACTCTAGAGAGAAGTGAGATGATGAATCAGTATTAGATGATTTCAAGCAAGGGAATAAGCAAGATAATAGCCTTCTTTATCACTAGTATTTATTCAGAAAGCCATTTGGAATTTTATAGCCAACTTCTGCCATAACCCTTAAAAAAAGAAGAATGACGGGATGGAGTACTTCCGTACAGAGAGACTGCCTATTCTTATGAGAATTCTAACCCTTAAAATGAGTTCTTACCAATACAGTCCAACAGTTCCCAGGACATTTCTAACAATTTTCTGAGTGGCAGTTTACATTTATCAACAGTTCCTATGAGAACTCAAGATTGAGAAAAGCAAAAACTAGAGATATAATACTAATCATCATTGCTAGATTGGTCAAGAAACTTAAGGACTTTAGCTTCATGCCCTTCTTCTCAAACACATACACGTTTTAGAAGAAAAATTAACAAAACAAAAATAAAAACCTTGGGAATTGGAAAAGTTCTTCAGAAGAGGAATAAATTATAACATGACTGTGGAGGCAAAAGGGTGTACCAGCTGCTGAATTAACATACAGAACCCATTTCACTGTGTCCAAGCATATCCCAACAAGTGAAGGATCACATTAAACAAAGCTTATAACTTTCTCTCAAGTTCGCATTATTGGTATTGAGAGTGAAAAAATTGATGCTGGGGGCAAGTCAGCCTCTTGGCAGAACCTCAGAATTGGAACACAGAAGAGAGTCTTATTCTCAGTTTCACTGTCCCCAAATTTCGGTTTTGCCAGGGTTCACAATTTGGTCACAGTTAGGGTGATCGATAGAAGCTGAGCAAAGCTAGAGGAAACTAACGTGTAAACCAGCCCAATCAAAGGATTTACAACAGGCAGTGAATTTTACTTCTCATAGAATACATACTTACATGTTTACTCTCTAGGACAATATCTGCATATATCAGGGTACTTGGGAGGCTAACTCAGTAGATGTTGGTTGTGGAGAATGTCACCAGAGGTGATTTGTTTTAAGAGCTATTATATTAATTTGGCGAAAACAACAGAAGTGACAATAAGTCTGATGAAAACCATTCTCATTGTTTTATAATAAACATCTTAAATGATAGCCATTTGAGTATGCCAGATTCAGTCGCTTGCCTTTGTAATCAGTGCTGGATAAATCATTGGTAAATCTTTTTACTCACCCTTTTCTGGTATACTTGCAAATATCCAAACTTTTGTCAGTGTTAACCAGATTCTTCAGACAGGTTATAATAAATACATGGTAAAGTCCTCTATCTCTTCATTTTCTTCCCTCTCTTTTGCAGATACTCTATTTAATTATAATTTTGTGAAGAAAAAATTTAAGTATAAAGAAAAATGTAGAAAATATAACAAATATCCATAATACAGTCACCCTTCAGCTTAAGTAAATTATAATAGTTTGTCATATTTGCCATTAAATGTGAATTTTGAGTGGATTTCCTGTATTGGGATAGGAAGTTCTTTACTTTCTCTTGTTTGCTAACAGTTCTTATCCTGTGGACCTAGGGGATATTATGCAAAGTGAAATCAGTCAGAATGAGAAAGACAAATATCATATGATTTCATTCATATGTGGAACCTTAAAAGCAAAACAGATAAATAAACAAACAAAAAGCAGAATCAGACCTGTAAATACAGAGAATAAACTGATGGTTGTCTGAAGAAAAGGGAGTGGAAGATGGGCAAAAAGGTGAAGGGGTGTGGGATGTATAGGCTTCCAGTTATGGAATGAGTAACTCATGGGAATAAAAGGCACAGGATAGAGAATATAGCCAATAATATTGTAATAGTGCTGTATCGTGACAGATGGTAGCTGTACTTGCGGTGAGCATAGTGTAATGTATAAAGAAGTTGAATCACTATGTTGTACCCTGAAACTAATGTATAGTATGTCAACTATATTCAAATTTTAAAAATTTTTAAAAAGTCTTGGTATGAAAAAATGTAAAATAACATGTATGTTGGGTTAAGTAAAATATATTAAAATTTAAAAAATAAAATTCAAAAGAAAAACAATACTTATGAATGGGCAAATCATTTTTCTATTTATGGATTATAACTCTGTGGTCATGAGGTTTTTTTTTACTATGAAAATTTGACTTGCTTAATATTTAGGAATTTTGTTGCTATTTCATTATGTTTATTGTATGTCTTTACAAAGTTTTAATTCTTGATTATATATTTATTGTCAAGTGAGATGGATATCTTTCCTTTGTTTTATAGTCTCTGAAAGAATTTGTATGCTATAAGCAATATCTGTTTTCTTAGAAGTTTAGGTTTGAAAAATGTTCTCTGAAAATTATGTGGTCTATGCCTTTTGGAACGTTGTGTGTGTGTGTGTGTGTGTGTGTGTGTAATGGGTTGGGTGGTGGATATAGATGGACCATCAGTAATGAACTAGGGAAATGAGATTTTAACTATTAAATTACTTGAATAAGTGTTGGCTTATTTTTGTTATTCAAAATTCTTCTGAAGTTAGTTTTACAGATGCTTTTGTATTCTTAATTGCTCATTTCATCTTGGTTGTTAGGTTTATTGGTAGAGATTATTCACATTATTTTTATTTTCCTTCACTCTGCCTGTTGATAGTTCTTGTTTTTGAACCATTTTTCAGTTATTTGTATCTTTTCTAATTTTAAAGAAATATCTATATCTTATAAATATCAATGGCTTCAAAGAATCACCTTTTGGTTTTATTAATTTTCTCATTTTTTTCTGTGTTTTCATTAATTTCTGTCTTTACATTTAGTATTTCCATTTCTCTGTCTTCTATTCATTCTTGTTTAAGCTCTCTGAATTAAATGCTTAACTTGTTTTACTCTTATTATATAATGAGAGCATTTAAGATTTTACCTTACCTCTGATTAAGACTTTAGCTATTTTGTTATATAATACTTTCAACTCTGCATAGGTCTTTAAATTCTAAGTATGTTATGATTTTCATTTTAATTTCTTCATTTATCTTTGTATTTGTTTATTTTTATAGGGTCTAAAAATTTTGTAAACACTTTAAGAACTTCCAGTTTCTAATATATTTTGACAATAGTCAAAAAGTAGCTTGACATTTATTTCTACAACATTTGTTATTTGGATGCTCTTGAATACCATGGACAGGAGACAGATTTAAAGCTGTGTAAATAGTAAGTGCTATGACAATTCTGCCTTGCGAAGGTTAACATAATTCTGGTCTAATCCAGAATAAAACATCTCACTTTTCTTTTCTAGTTATAAAAATTTCACTTACTGTCACTGCAAGGTGGGAATGTATAGATTGGATGTGGAGAAACACTTTATAGAAAGTAAGAGAATGAGCTTCAGTATCAAGGTAGCATTGATTTGAATCCGGTTTTGATATTTGAATATGGCATTGGGCAAGTAACTTGAAATCTCAGTATTTGCTCTTTAATTTACCTGTATGGAGCTTATGTATTTTTAAACATCATCTACTTCTTTAGAAATACATGCATTGAGGGACACCTGGGTGGCTCAGTGGGTTAAAGCCTCTGCCTTCGGCTCAGGTCATGATCCCAGGGTCCTGGGATTGAGCCCCGCGTTGGGCTCTCTGCTCAGCAGGGAGCCTGCTTCCTCCTCTCTCTCTGCCTGCCTCTCTGCCTACTTGTGATCTCTGTCTGTCACATAAATAAAATCTTAAAAAAAAAAAAAATACATGAATTGATCCATGTCCTGAAAGAACAACTGTGTGAGAAGGTGATTAAGGTGATTTTACTAAATGAGGTGGGCCTGTTCACTGCTTTGCAATCTTTCTGTGTGAAGTTACAGTGCTATCAGAATTTGAAATGGCTACTTTCCTAGACCAGGTACAAACGTTCTGATAAAATTTGCTAGGAGAAGACTCAAAAGTCAATTTTCTTTCCACTTTGTTATTCAAATGAGCAATGTGCCAACTTCAGCTTTTCTTTCCCTAGTAAGATGGTAAGAAATTAGTTTGGTGATTTTTTTCTTTCCACTGTTGGTTATCTACAACACTGGAATTTATAGTCCTTTAAGTTTCCCTCTGAGCAGCCAAGAAATTAGTGATGTTCTGCCCAGTAAGGCAGTATCTTTATTTTCCATCAGCTTTGGTTTTCATAGGCAGCTATTGCGATTTTAGCTATATGGCTCTCCCTAAGCCCTGATGGGGCACAGGCCTGTTAGCTCTGAGTCTCTTAGATGCTGATTGTACTGTGATAAGCTGGGGAGCCTGGCAGTCCTACCAGTTCACTTGCAGGGCCCCCAATTCACTTATGTCCCTGTGAGACAGCACATTTTGTGTTGGTACAAGGCCAAGTAACCCACAGCTGTGACTAATCAGATGGTGTTCCCTCAGGCTCTCCCAGAGAAACTGAGGTGGGTGGAAGTATGCATATTGAAGAATTGGGTGCATATTACATTTCTCAGTGTCCTGTGGTTGCAAGGGTACACAGCAAAGTAAGGAAGCATTTTTATTTTCCTTTTTCATGGGGTAGCATTACTCCAGGCTTAGAGAAGAGAGCAGATCTTAGTTTTTTTCTTGATTTCAGAAGAGTTTTCTTTTGAGTTTTCTATATTTGTGGTTGTTTCAAATAGTTTTTTAGAGTTTTGTAGGGGGGGCAGTTTTGCTTATCTTGGCAGGTAAGAGCATCAACAGGCATATATCAAGCTTGATAACATCTCAAAAATAGTGATACCATAAATGCTTGAACTTTTTCTAAGTGACATCTCTTAATAACCCAGTGCATTTAAAAATATAGTTACTAACATTTTCATAATCATTTTAGGAATGCAGTATTTCTGTGGAATATGGAGAGCAGAAATCAAGCAGTTTTCCTAAGATAAGGATTTATCCATAGCTTTTAAAGTAATTTTTTATCTTCAAGAAAATGTAATAGGAACAGCAGAATTGTGGGACCCCTGTAGAGGTTGGGTTTGGGCAAATATATCTTCATTTGTTAAGTTGTTTACATGTCTATAGCAAGCCTTGCTTTCAGGAACAGACAGAGAATTCCTATTCAACCAAATGTTGCCTTTGCACCATCGTTCTTGCTTTCCATGTAAGCCAAAGGAAGTTGCATATTCACTTCAAATTTGTTATTTGGCTTGCTGTGACTAGAGACATACTAAACTATGAATTTTTAAATCCATGGATTATTAAAAACAAAGTTTTGCCAGTTCTTTTAGAAATGTGAAAAAACAACTTGGGAAATAGGGAAAGTATTGAGCTCTGAAAGATTGGATGGGGAGAAATAAAATGAAAAAGAAATTAGAGATTCTTCTATATAGTCAATGCTTTTGTCTTAGAAGAAATGAAAAAAAAAAGAAAAAGAAAGAAAGTGGCTTCCCTAAGCACACGAAAGGTGCCCAGATTTTATCTAATATTAAAAATTGTGACATGTATCAGATGGCTGTCAGGATTCTGGGGCAATATTAACTTTCATTTCATGGCGGTGCTCTGCCACTACTGATTTTACATTTAGCAGAGTCTGTTTCTTCATCGTGGCTTCAGAGCTGCTCAATTCAAGATTTATTGATCTAGTGTCAATCATGGATGCTTTCTTTTCTGAGTCCCTGCCTCACCTAACTGACTGTAGGCCCTGGAAGAGAGGACACTGTTAGCATTGGTGAATGTGTGCAAAGGCATGACAAGTGAGGGAGGAGGAGTTTAGAAGGGTCAGTTTGTTGGAGCATTAGTGCTGATTGAGAGATCTAAGTCATGGAGCTTCTAGGTCTTGGTTATTTGCTAAAAGTAGTCAGATAAAGGTCCCCTGAAGCAGCACATGCACTGGAGGGGGGTAAAAGTAATGACGACAGTGCTGGGGAAAAGGACAGAATTTTTTTGGAGTGATACTGCAATATTGGTATTGGCATTTTATGAAAAAAGATGAACATAATTTAACAAAACTATCAAATCTAATTAATGCTTTTCAAATACTAACATTTGAACAAAATATATCTAGCGCAAAGTTATGAAAAAATATAAAAGCTAAACAAAATATTTAAATTACTAGCAACTAGGTGATATCTCCGGACTCTGCTGTTTGCTTGGACTCCATTGTTGTCCATCTTGGTGTCAGTGAGATCACTTGGAGCTGTATACTTTGGTGTGGTCAGTCCAGTGACCTTCAATATCTTCCTGTCATTTAGCTCCCCTAAGTGGAGTTATCACCACTGTTGCCTCTGGGTATCTTGCCTGCTCTGTCCAGAGGGTCTGGTTTTACCAGTTTTGATTTGTTTGCTTGCCATCTTCAGAGAAGTGGTCATGTCCCTAGTCTCCTCCTTATTCCCCACTGAGGCATCTGCCTGTAAAATGGACTCCTCGAGCTACATCCATCCCAGGGTTTTTTGTGTGGATTTTTTGTTTGTTTGTTTGTTTTGTTTTTGGATTGCAGTCGTATTCGGGAAGGATAACAAATATGGCAGGAGGTCAGTGACAGAGAGTAGTAGGGATGGCTTGTAGTGAGTGTGTCAGGAAAAGGGGTGGCATACGAAGTGGAAAAGGAGGGTGTTAGAGACTGAGGGAAAAAATGCCCAACTAAGTTGCTGACCTATGTCTCAAACACTTGCATGACCACAACAAAAGTACCAATGTTTCAGTTTTTAAAAATAGCAAGGTTAAATGTGGTGGTTTTCAATCTTGGCCACACATTGGGAAGCTTCAAAGACATTGAGGCTTGGGTTCTATCCTCCTAGCAATCCTGATTCAATTGGTCTGGGTTGTGGTCCTATCATAAAAAAGTTTAAAAATCTTCCCAAGAGATCCCAACATACAGCTAATGTTAAGAATTGGATCTGTAAGTGAGTATCAGGATTTTGAAAATCAGTATTATAATCAGTAAGTGGAAAGTGCAGCTTTTACTTTTACTTTAACCAAGGGAAACAGACTCATCTTTAAGGGGCATCTTCCAGGTGCCAGGCAAGGTGCTGAGTTACTTAATATTACTTTTTCATTTCCATATAAAGTGGGAATAGTCAATCCCATTTAGAAGGTGAAGAAAGTGAGACTTATGGAGGATAAGTCTTTAGCCTAAGGTGACATAGTGGAGGTGAAGCTAGCAGCAGGGACTCAACACAGGTCTATGTGATTAATCTTTTTTCTTACCTTTCCCTTAAGACACAGTTGTAAAGTGTAGTTATCGTGGATTGCTTAAAGACATACATTCTTTTGTGCCTTATATGTGAGGGTAGGAAATCTATATGTTCTAGTTACCATAATCTGAAAGATTGCTCAAAATTAGGGGTAAATTCTTAACCACTATCTGTTTCTGCGTGGCCTGTGAAGTAAGAATTTTATTTTACATTTTTAAATGGCTGAAGAAAAATTAAAGAAGGATATTTCATGAAATGCAAAGTTTAATGACCACAAATGAAGTTTTATTGGAACACAAGTATACTCACTTGTTTATGTATGGCCTGTAGCTGCCTTCACACTATATGACAGGGTTGAGGAATGGTGACAGAGACCATAGGCCAGCATAGCCTAGAATATTTACTATTTAGCCATTTACAAAAAATATTTGTGAACTTTTGCTCTAAAGAAAGACCAGATAGAGAGATCTTAGTGTACAGAACTGAGAGTATGGAGAATGCTTGCACACATTAAAAAATATATATAACAATATAAAAGAACTTGCAAGGTTCTTTTAAGGTATGAGGTGCCTTGGTGCATTTCAGTGTTGGTTTAAAAATTATTAGGTGGCCTTGAAGGTTGGTGCTTAGAAAAATGAAAAGTGAAAGCACAATAAACCATTATTTACAGAAGAGTAATCATAAGAGAAGGTAAAACCTTTGCAAATGACATCACTAGCAATTCAGGATGAATTGTAATGATTGCGTTCCTTTTTAGCTTTACTTGTAAATTAAGTAGTAGTTCTGTTTCTATTTTTGCACTACATTTTTTTCCCAGAATTTCTATTTTTTATAATATTGGTATATTCATCATTGTTTTTGGAAATGTACCAATACATTATATGCTCTCTTTGCAGGAGCAACTATATCCGAATCTCTCAACGTGTGTTACGCATGCATCAGAATTACTCAGGATGCTTGTTTTCTACAGACATTCCAGAGTCCCAGGCCAGACCTACTGATTCAGGACCTGTGAGGATAGGATTCTGTCTTTCAGCCAGCTCCCCAGGTGAATTTCATGTACCCTGTAGAATGAGAATCCCACGTTAAGTCATGGGTGAAAATATTCACAGTTATACTAGGAGTGTAGATTTATAGGAGCAGACAGGCAGAGTGTAGAGATTCCTATAGAGAAATGGAGCAATATCAGGTTTCTGTAATCCCAGAGTATATAAATGAAAGCACATATGGAAACCATCTTGCTAATAAGAAGCAGATTCATTCAGGTGGGCAGAGAAATGATAGAAATGAGGAAACTCATTAGAAGAATGGAAGCTGGCATGGGCTGCTGCTAGTTTTTTTTTTTTTTTCTGCTTTATCAGCATATGATTGATTAAGGGCCTTCTTGGAATCCTTTCTTCATCTTGGAAATGATCAAGTATGCTAGGCATTTTCTGTTTGCTCTTTCAGATCCATTCTCCATCCTTTCCGCCTATCCTATTCTCCAGGTAGACTGCATCCCCAAGGCTTCTCTGCCCAGTGGTTTCTAGTTGGAGTGGCAGGAGATCAGATGGAGGTAGGAGAGTGAATCTCCTTCACTATGGAACAAACTCTGGCTAAAAAGCACTGCTCTGCTCAAAGAGGTCTTTTCTCACCCCCACTCCTTCCCTCCATCCATCCCTTCCTCCTTCCTTCCTTCCTTCCTTCTTTTTGGGGAGAGAGAGAGGGTGGGGAACAGAGGGAGAGCAAGAATCTCAAGCAGACTCCTCTCTGAGTACAGAGCCCAATGGGGGTCTTGATCTCATGACTCTGAGATCATGACCTGAGCCAAAATCAAGAATAGGATGCTTGCAATGTCCACAATAGCCAAACTATGGAAAGAACCTAGATGTCCATCAACAGGTGAATGGATAAAGAAGATGTGGTAGATATATACCATGGAATACTATGCAGCCATCCATAGAAATGAAATCTTGCCATTTGCGATGACATGGATGAAACTAGAGGGTATTATGCTTAGTGAAATAAGTCAGTCAGAGAAAGACAACTATCATATAATGTCCCTGATATGAGGAAATGGAGATGAAATGTGGGGGGCTTGGGGAGGGGTAGGAAAAGAATAAATGAAACAAGATGGGATCGGGAGGAAGACAAACCATAAGAGACTTAATGTCACAAAACAAACTGAGGGTTGCCAGGGGAAGGGGAGTAGGGAGCGGGTGGTGGGGTTATGGACATTGGGGAGGGTATGTGCTATGGTGAGTGCTGTGAAGTGTGTGAGCCTGGTGATTCACAGACCTGTAACTCTGGGGCTAATAATACATTATTTGTTAATTAAAAAATTTAAAAATTAAAAAAAAAAGAATAGGCTGCTTAACCAACTGAATCACTCAGGCACCCTTCAAGTGTCTTTTTTTGTATCATACTCCACTGTTGTCTCCTGTTACATGCTCTTGCCTTGTCCCCTTGGGTTTGAGGGTAGTAATAGGTCCATGGTTGCAAACCTCAGGTTAACTGCAGAATCCTTTGTATTTCCCTACAACCTGCCCACGTGTTTAATAAATTTTAACCCCTCTGAATTACTTAAATTTGACTATGACATTTGTTTCTGTTTGCATGCTACTGAAACAGCAGTGAAATATCTGTAGACAAGGTCTGAAAGGAGAGAGGAGGCATCATCTCTCCATTGAGCAAGGTTTAGTTTATCAACTATGACAAACTTCTTGCTTCAGAGCCCTCACACATACTATTATCCCTATTGAAGACTATTCCTTCCACCTGTTTGGCTAACTCATGGTCGGCCTGCCTATCTATCTATCTATCATCTATCTATTATCTTTCTATTATATTTCCATCTCTTAGTCCTTTTAGAAGTCTCGCTTTATATGCCAACTTCTAAGAGATGTCTTAAATGACTCTCCAAAACTACATCAGTTCCCCCTCCCATAACTTCTCATAATATGCTTTAGTTTTCCTAAATTGTGCTCACCCATATTATAAGTAATTTACCTTACATTGTCTTCGGCTATCTCTACACTGGACTGTAGTCTCTAGGAAGGCTCTGAATAGTTTGTGATTAACACTTGCCCTTCACAAGTGCTTTTGTTGAATATGGGAACAAAATAAAGTTAACCCAGTAAATTTCACTGTTATCCTTTCCCCCTGGGAAAGCCTATGACACATATGAACTACATATACTGCATGCTATTTTCTGTGCTCATTTAAACTCACACCCTTTCATGTGATAAATTATGCCACTTCTACATGGACCTCTAAGTCTCAGGTGAATGGTTTTACTTGTTTCCCAGAAGTCTGTCTATTTTAGGAAACATTTGGTATAAGAAAGGCAGAAACTTACCATACAAATTGTCTATAATTGATAAATAACACATTATACAAAGTGGGAGCAACTGCGTGGTAAATGTGGAACTGGTGCTGCGTCAAACTCAGTGAGTGGGTATTTACATTTTCCTGGGAAAAAGATCCACTGAATTCCCATTTCCCCTTTCCTTTTATCCAAAGAATTTCTAGGCAGGGACATTAACAGACAAAGGCTTCTCTTTAGAGAATCAGAGTGCCAGAAATATTTAGGTGGTGAATTTGACAAAACTGCAAGTTTTTATTTGCCGTGGGATTCTCTTTTTGGGAATATCATAACATTTCCTAAAGGAATGGTGTGTATTAGATGGAGAGGAAAAAAAATGTTTAATCACCTCAGATATTTGGAGATTGAGTAGCCAGTGGGAACTCCTCTTGATAATGCTTCATTCTTTTTCCATCCCAAACTCCATATAATGTGGATTTCAGTTTCTTTATAATCTAACACTTTGGGGGACATAGATGTGAGTGAGAAAGGTGTTTCTAGGGATCCATAAAAGCTCTCTGTTTTTCTTCCATTTGTATTCCTCATTTCATCCATTCATAGTCCTCACCCCATTTCAGTTTCTCCCTTCATGGAACAAAATGTCCTGGCCCCAAGGACTCATCTCTTTCTCTTCTTGAAGGACTGCACTCACTGCAGTTTCTCTTGCCAGCTGCCACCTCATGCTGAGAAATCATGCAGATAACTACCCTTCTTCATGTCCTCACAAGCCCAGAGACAATCTTCCTGCATTGCACCAAATGCCATTGTGAGGAAAAAGAAAATCAATGAGAATCTTCCTGTATTTCAGTATGGGCTGGCATTCTTCCTTTGTGAGACATTTCAGGGATCAAGAGAAAACTATAAAGGTCCTCTCCACCGATTTGCTAATTTTTGAAATTCCTTTGTTAAAGATTGAATGTTATAAGCCGTGTTTTAAAACATTTTCTGTGTGTGGAGTTAACATCATTTACATCTCATTGTGAATAAGGCTGCCAGATGCATTTTGAAAGCAGATTTCTTGAGGGGCAGAGGGCAAGAAAATATGAGGACCCTGTATTAAGCACAGAGAGGAGCAGAAAGGGGACATTCTTGCTCTCAGTATAAGCATTATCTACTGTTGCCTAGACGTATTCCTTGTATCAGTCTCAATTTGACCCCAAATTGGGACATTTTGTCAAGTATTGAAGGTATTCCAAATAAAATGCTATGTAGTAAATTTTCTCTGACTTTGGTCAAGCCAGAGAACTATTTACTTCATTATTAACAGTCTTTCAATATATAATGTGTGTATGTATTACAGAATATAGAAATGCATGCATTTTAGACTTGTCATTCCATTTTTTTCTTAACATGCATTAAAATAATACATGGATTCAATATTATCCAAGGCAGTAGGATTTTTAGACCTGTAAGAAGAACACAATAGTATGTGTTACTTTGTACCATTACCCTTCAGAACGTGCAAACTGGGAACATTTATTAAGCACTTCAAAATTTGTACCTCCATCTAGTGGTAACTGACAAAAATTACATGTTTTTAAATTGATTTTGTAGGCACTGGGAGAAAATAAATGGGAAAGTTCTTGATAAACCAACATTATCAATTCAGTTACATTTTAATAAGGAATGGAAGGTACAAATTCTACCTAGACATGGAGTAGGCAAAGGAAAGGCAAGGAATCTAACTCATGAATGGTAAAGTAAGCCAAAATTATTCAGGATAGAATAAGCCACGGTTTCAAGTAGTATTTATGTAGAGGAAATATCACAGGACTAAAGCATGGGTGGTTTGTTTTGAACATGAAAAAGAATGTCAAGGAATTAACCCCCATTTGCTCTTTTTGCATCATCTAATGGCAGCCCTTCATCATGGCTGTCTGGAGTTAGTCTCCTTGATGAGAAAGAATGCTTCCAAGTGAAGTAATTTTGAGATATGAAAGAATCCCGTGGTTTCCTTAAGTGTCTCGTTTGAAACCCCAGTGAGAGGGAATCTCAATAAAATGTTGTCTTAAACTGATAGGAACAAAGGATATGTTTCCAGACTCAAGCTGCTAAGGTGAAATGCTTAGTTGAGAGGGCAACTTGTTAAAAATGCCTAAGTTCCTTGCCCCAGATTTTCTCAGAACCCCTTATTACATGAATTCTTTCCAGCATTATTCCTGAGAAGAGTAACCTGAGATTATTTAATATGAGCAAGACAGACTGGTCTATTTTATCTTTTTTTAAATGTGATAAAAGAAAGGATTGCTTAGATTTTTCAAATATCAAAGGGCTTTCATCTTACTAAGGATGGGAAAATCTAATAAGTCTAATGTCTAATTGACTATAACATTTATAGGTTTATGTTATTTACATAAAAATTAATGCTATCTGTTGTTAGTTGCCTGAGTACTGGAAAAATCTAATAAAGATCTTGTATATGCTGTTTCTTAGGTTTTGCCTGCATAATTCACCAAAGAATTTATCCCAAATGTCATGGGACTAGGACAATATATTTTTTATTTTTAAATTTTTGTTTTGAACCATGTGTTTTGATTTTATTTATTTATTTTAGAGAGAGAGTGAGAACGAGAGTGAGAGTGTGAGTGTAGAGAGGGGTGAGGGGGGTTGCAGAGAGGGAGAGGAAAAAAGGGAGGAAATGGGACAAACAGACTCCCCACTGAGTGTGGAGCCTGATGTGGGCCTTGATCCCAGGACCACAAGATGATGACCCAAGTGGAAACCAAGAGTTGGTGGTTCAGTTGAACATCTGAGCCACTGAAGCACTCCTGAACACTAGTGTTTTGATTCTTGACTTGAGATTGTTTATTTAGTCACTTGCAATATAGTAATGATAGTGATGATACCCTGATTTTCCTTTGAATAATATTTTATTCATTCATTCATTTATTCTGGTTTGATTAAAAGAATTCTGCCTGGATTCACATGGCTTTTGGCTTTAGCACATATCTTTTATGTGTGGGCATTTATTTAAAAAATGTTTATTTGTTGTTACGTATCATGTCTGGAATTAGGTATAAGGTTGCAATCACAATTTTGGACTAGGTGAAGAGGGACTTTGTAGAAGTTGTTTCTTCAAAAATGTTTGTGCCAAGTGCCAAAGTTCTAGTGTCCATGACATAATTAATATTTACTTCTGATGACTTTTTACCTTTCTTTTGGTTCTGGAAAGATTTCTTCAAGGAGCTAGCTTTCTTAGTTTTTACAAGTCATAACTTAACTCTCTCCCTGTAGGATCCTTCCAGTTCTTATGTATCCGATTCTGTTCTTCTGAAGGTGGATCACCCAGTCACAGTGCAACTCCTAGGTCTGAGCAATAGCCAAGTGGAATCATTAGTGGAAGTTGTAGAAGGTGTGTGGGCACATAGGCTAGGGGGTCCACACCGCATCTGAGAAACCACTGAGAGGCTGGCTGGAGCCCACTTAGGAAGTGTAAGGCAAGAACTGCAAGCCAGCAGCAGGGATGATCACAGCTCCCAATGCTATCAAACTGAGTATCATATGAAGGTAGGAGGATAGGTGAGATTTTACTTGGTAGTCTCACTTTTAAGTATTTAGATATATATTTAGATATGTATTATGTTGACTCCATTTATTCTCTTGCCCCCAGGTCTGCAAAGGTTTAAGATGGGCTCGATGGTTGCTTCCCATGTGCTGTGCCACTGCCTCTCCCCAGCTCCTCCACACTGCTATTCCTTGGGGCTACTCTGTCACTGCTTCTCTTGCACCAGGGCCTTTTCTGCTATTCCTCTCAGGAGGTGCTAAAATTCTCCTAGTATGAAGGCTCTTTGGGAAGCACACTTGCTCCAGGTTTGTTTTTAATGTTACCGTCTCTCAGAACTGAACCCAGGCAGTACTGCATGTGCTTTTATATTTGAATGAGGTGTTGTGTGAAATACCTGTTTGTTTTTATATATAGACTTCACAGGACTCAGAGACGGGTCCAGTAGAGACAGAAGACAAATTCCCATGACAGAATATTAACCTGTGAGGAGATTGGGATAAGTCATTTGCCTAAAGACATGTAAGTGACAGAACTATGTTTAAGTCCATGTTTCTGATTTCAAATCTAGGGCTCTGTATGTTAGTGATACCAGGCTGGAACTTGGTTTCATTTTGTCAGAATTTACTTCCTTTTGAATTATTCTTTAATTGTTTTATTCATGTTTATTTGCATTGTTTCTTAGGAGTATAAAAATCTAAGGGCAAAGTCAGACATTGCCAGGGCACTGTATCTTCCAGAGCACATGGGATAGTGCTGAGAAAATAGTAGATGCTCAGAATAAATTATAGTTAACATAAGTTTGGTCTTTGGGATACCAATCTTATGTATCATAAATTCGATCTTTGGGATATCAATCTTATGTATCAAAGACAAAAATTCTTCAGAGTTATAAAAACCTGATTGAAGTCACTGCAACACTGCTTACTATTTGTGAGATCTTGGGAAAATGGCTTTACTTAACTCTGTTTTTTCATCTGTAAAATGGGCATAGTAAAAGAAGAATTACCTAATTGAATGATTATGATAATTCACTGATTAACATAGGTAAAACACAGAGAATATAACAGGTTCTTAATAAATATGCTAGCTAGCATCATCATTTTCTAATCAAATTTCAGAAATCACATGGCTTATAATATTTTGCCTTTTTACTAAGGAGTCAGTTTGCCTAATAATCAAGAATAAGAGCTCATTTTAAGATTGGAGTGTGTGTTGGCAACTAGCTCTACCATTAACTCAATGATTGTTATAATGATGTCGACAGCTTTAATGGATTATTTCTTCACTAACATCAGTGATAAAACCTTAGTAGATATTGAGGATGCATTGCATAGATTACAGCAGTCATGAAAATCTCAAGCATATTCATTTTTGGACAGTGAGCAAGGGACTAAAGTGGGCTGAGCTGGCATGAACTGTAGAACTGAGTTCTTAAATAAACTCATTCTCACAGTACAAAAAAATAGAACCATATTCTTCTCTCTCTAAAAGCAAATCCTTATTTTTTATTTTTATTTTTAAATTTTATTTATATGAAAGAGAGAGAGAATACATGTGTGAGTGGGGGCAGGAACAGAGGGAGAGGGAGAGAGAGAATCTTAAGCAGACTCCATGCTGAGTGTGGAGCCCAATGTGGGACTTAATCCCACAACCCCGAGATCAGGACCTGAGCTGAAATAAAGAGTCAGATGCTTAACCAATTGATCCACCCAGGGACCCCCTTATTTTCTATTTTTTTGAGGAAGACATAATAAAAGCTTTTTTAAAAAAAATCATAAATGGAAGTCAGGGATTCCATTTTGTCACCTCATCATAACTCTAGAAATTAACACTGGTATGGTACCTCAGAGTCTTAAAAAGAAAGCACTGTTGAAAGAAAAATTATTTTGCCTTTCTACTGTGTTAATTTATATTAGACTTACTTGAAAATTCCTTGAGGACAGAAGCCTTGCCTTTTTCCCTACTGTATGCAGCTCAGGGCTAAATACATGGTATGAAAACCATAGCATGCAAATCTTCCCTTGTACCCCTCCCAATCATGCTTGGCAAAAGTAGAATTCTTTGTATTTGACACAGGCCACAAATAGGCCACCTTCCAGTTGAAGAAACCTATTTAAAGAATTGACTGCAGTTCCACATCTATCTTTCTGCTCCAGCTATAGATGGTTTGTTGTGCAAAATAAAAGGCTTGGGTATTCAGCTGACAGAGAAGGTAGAAACCTCTTTGTTGACAGAAATAAAATGTGTCTTGTCATAGGTGTTGATATCACATATTAATCGCCCCTGCTGGGGAACATGGGCACCCTAGTACAGTGTGCTATAAATATTGATGGGAACACCCTGAACTGGCGGGACGCCTGGGAAGTCATGAGAGGTATAGATAAAGGATTTTCCCCATAATGGCATAGTCATTTGCTCTCCATTCTCCTTCTTTTTTCTGCTTTAAAATCTAAGCATCTCCAACTAATTTCTTCCCTATTTAGTCCCCAGAAGTCCAGATATTCCAGAAATCTGGTTGAACCCCTTCCTCTTTTCAAACAGAATACCAAATCCTTTTATCTTTTATACTTTATATAGTTTTTACAACAATCCCAGCTTCCCTAGCTGGCTGTCTATCTGTAGAGTGAAGGGTTATCTGCCATCAGCTGCTGGTGAGGCAACATCCAGGCCATTTCAGCTGCAGGGGCAGAATTTTATGCTGTGATGTTATTTTCAGTTCAGGGTGCACTTTCCAGTTATTGAGTTGATGGTTTTTCTTAAAGTTACATGCCAACTGGAAGAAAATTGTTCTCTTTCTGAAGGCTGAGCAATTGCTGTTGCTCACAGTGGCAAAGTACCAGGTACCTTGTGGCATACATTTTGTTGTTTCACTGTTTACTAAGCCTTGCCAACCACAAGCCATAGTTTGAATTGTGACCAGATTGAAGTCAAAGTAGGGACGCATCATTTTTTTTTTTTAAAAGATGCATCTATTTATTTGAGAAAGAAGGAGAACACAGTGGGAAGGGCAGGGAGAGGGAGAGAAAATCCCAAGCAGACTCCATGCTGAGCACAGAGCCTGACAGAGTCCTGAGCACAGGACCTGGAGATCACGGCCTGAGCCGAAATGAAGAGGCAACTGACTGCGCCACCCAGGCACCCCAGGGACCCATTATTTAATTATAAGGATATACTACTGCAGCAGGCTGCAATGTGAACTGTTTTTGCAATGATATACTTTATTGTTTTTGTCAATCAAATATTTATTGAGCCTCCGGTACATGTCAGGCACTGTTCTAGGTACCATGAGTATGGGGATGGGCAAGTAAGACAGATGGGCAAGTAAGACAGATGGACAAGCTCTTTGCTCTCAGTCACATTCTCATAATAGGATCTCCAGATAAGCAAATAAGCAAGGAACACAACAGTTATGAGGACTATTTATTACATTAAAATAGAATGGGAGACTGGGTGGTTATAATAGATTGGGAAGTCAGCAGTAGTCTGAAGTGTAAATTTTTAAAAGCTACCAGCAGATTATAGATGGAGTGAGATACTATTCCAGGCAGCACTGTTAGCTTATGCAAAGGCTTTAACATGGAATGTATGGCATTTTGAGGAATAGTTTGGTCAATACCTTTGAATATTTTTTATTCAGTATTAAATGATATATTTTTATTCATTAAATATTCATTATTTATAGTATATTATATATATTATATACATATATACATATACATATTATATACATAATTATATACATTAAATATTCATTAAATATTCATTAAAATGAATTTTTTATTCAGTATTAAATGATAAGAGAGACAAAGTCTTTTGAGGATATATGAGAAGAGAAAAGGGGAACCACAGAGAAACTCAGTGGAAACAATTCTTCAAGGATATTTCACAAAAGATAACTTCAAGCTCTTCCAACGAAGTTCTGAGCAAAAAGAACAGACACTGAGATTACCCAGTCTTACTTAAGATGAGGATTTTGTTGGTAAGAGACTCTGTGAGGGGTCCTCTATCTCAAAAGACTGTCTCAGCACCCTTAGTTTGGATGAAGTCCATCTACCTTGAGAGCCATGACAATTTCCTTCTTGTGTTGTATCTGTTCTTAGTGCTTGGCATGGGATTTAATCAATGTTGAATGCTTAGGCGATGTCAGTGAGTAAGAAAATGTGATAAATCAGCCTCCTTCCCCCAGCTGGGAAATTAGACTAGCTGGAGAAGTATGTAGAACGTCTTGTCCAAATCTGTACCATTTTTTGCCATTTTGAAGCACTGAAGGAAAGAGAAAGAAACTGGGGAATGGTTTAAGGCAGAACAAGGCATTTGATTCAGTATATCACTTAAAATTGCTGTAGACCTTTATTTTTCAGTATTTGGAAATGAACACCCTATGGTGAATGCCAGTGAATTATAGTAACTAGGTTAACTTAGGCAACTAGGTTGATAACCTTTTGTGATCTCATAAATAGGTTTATTCTGGGAAAACTAAAGGTTTCTTTTTTTGTTTGTTTTGTTTTGTTTTGGTAGTGTAGAATAGAACATAGTTTAGATTATTTTCTTAAGGAAAACTACAGTTAAACATAGATTATAGTGACTAAATTTGTTTGATGTTACATATATAGGGGAGATTTTATTTGAGACGATTTTTTTTTGGTTTAGATGTTTTCCCTGAACATAATCTATCCCCCTCCCCCATTTCTGTATGGAGCCTGACTATGTATTTGGGAAGGTTCTTTTTAGAAATGGTCTGAGAAATGTAAGTAGGCTTTGTCAGGTGGGAAAGTAGCTCCGAGAATTTTTTTGTATGCAAGGTTTGATAATGACTACTAAAAAAAAGTTCTTAAATTTAAATGACAATTGACAGCTTAAGAAAGTTGGGTTGGATCCCTCTGCCTGTCTTCAGAAGCTTAAAGTTAAAAAGATCAAATAATTCTGACTGAAAGCCATATTAAAGAGCCTGGCTAATGTGGGAAATAGATTATAGAGTCTGATCACAGGCTTTATGCAGAAATTGGATTTCATAGATACATGAGAATTGCACAAAGCGGTCTATTCAACAGGGGAAGGACCCGACAGTCCTTAGAGATTTCATTTGGAAGGGTTTGAAAATACTGAGTATTTCAGTTTATTTTAAGTGACAGATGAATGGGTGCCAGCTAAATATTTGATATTAAGGATTTTTTATTGAAATAAAATTATATTGCATTATTTAAAAAAAAAAAAACTTTTTCCAAAACTTTGGCAAAACTATAGGGCTTCAAGTTAACCCTATTCTTTTCCAGACATATTGTTTCTGTTCTGGATTGCTGAGACTGTAAACATTTATGGATATTTCTGGTTCCTGCTGAGTTTTGATTGAAAAGAGAAGAATAGGCGTTTTTTTTTTTTATTCGTTTATTTGTTTATTTACAGCATAACAGTGTTCATTGTTTTGGCATCACACCCAGTGCTCCATGCAGTACCTGCCCTCCCTATTACCCACCACCTGGTTACTCAACCTCCCCCCCCACCCCCCCCCACCCCCGCCGCCCCTTCATAACCCTCTGGTTGTTTTTCAGAGTCCATAGTCTCTCATGGTTCATCTCCCCTTCCAGTTTCCCTCAACTCCCTCTCCTCTCCATCTCCCCATGTCCTCCATGTTATTTGTTATGCTCCACAAATAAGTGAGACCATATGATACTTGACTCTCTCTGCTTGACTTATTTCGCTCAGCATAATTTCTTCCAGTCCCATCCATGTTGCTACAAAAGTTGGGTATTCATCCTTTCTGATGGAGGCATAATACTCCATTGTGTATATGTACCACATCTTCCTTATCCATTCATCCGTTGAAGGGCATCTTGGTTCTTTCCACAGTTTGGCGACCGTAGCCATTGCTGCAATAAACATTGGGGTACAGATGGCCCTTCTTTTCACTACATCTGTATCTTTGGGGTAAATACCCAGCAGTGCAATTGCAGGGTCATAGGGAAGCTCTATTCTTAATTTCTTCAGGAGTCTCCACACTGTTCTCCAAAGTGGCTGCACTAACTTGCATTCCCACCAACAGTGTAAGAGGGTTCCCCTTTCTCCACATCTCTCCAACACATGTTGTTTCCTGTCTTGCTAATTTTGGCCAAGGAATAGGCGTTTTGATACTGATGATGTTCTTTCTCTTGGACCTTCTGACCTTTCCAAAATAGAGCACTCAACTGAATTAAATGTTTTGTTGAATACTTTCTAGTGCAAGGGTCTGTATTTGAAGAAATGTGACAAAATGAGTAAAACAAGGTTCCTCCTCTTAAGTTGTTCAGTGCTGAAGTAGAGGCATCCTTCTGTTGTCTACTGGTGATCACCAGCAGAAATTTCTATATCACCTTAAATTCAACATGTCTCAAACTAAATTTAATTCTCACTTTGTTTAATGTTAGTGGTGAACCATCGTATCTTTCAAGCCTGAAGTACAAAGATCTCTCTGGGAGCTTCTAACTTCACCTTTTCATCCATTTAATCATCAAGTTTTTCAGACCTTTCTTCAATATGTCTTAAAACTGAGTTTTCATTCTCATGTATTAGGGCTTAATTTCTGTTCTTGGATTATAGCAGTCATCTCCTAAATAATTTCTGTGCATATGTACAGAAGTATAAAATTATCAATTGTCATTTCTTGAAAGATATGTTCTTATTGTAACTAAATTATTTAATTGTCCATTTGAAAAATAATACTTGATTATGGTGAAAATTTAAATAGGAATATGAAAAAATAATTACCCCAATTTATTGAATGGTTAAAGATGTCTCATGTGATGTTTCCAGGGCTTAATGCCTATTTTTCCCTTTATTCTCACAATAACCCTATCAGGTAAGTACTATTAGATCTGTGTTATAAAGTTTAATATATTATATCTAAAAGTTTACTTTCTATGATAAAATATATTTTGTTTCTATGGAAATAGTTTTTATTTTTCTTAATTGGCTAAGTAAGTAATTGGCTAAGTAATGTCTCTTCTAGACAAATTCTAAGGGATTTGTTGATTGATTGAAAGTTAACTGAAATGCAAAGTCAGGCAGTCTCTGATAATGGGATGCCTTTGATAGATCTTTTACTTGATCAGGACCGTTATTTAGAAAGATACACTGACAGCATTTTATATAAGGCTTTACTGAATGTTCTACCACAAGGAACGTATTTCCTAAGTTTTTGTTTAATAAATAAGGCATGAAGACTAGTTGATACACTATTATATAAAACTGGAATAACGAGAAGTCAGAGTGGAATTCATAGGAGGAGAGGTCAGATGTTATAGGTCCATAGAGATAAAGTGACCAGAATTTGGTGATAAAGGGAAGTTTCCAGGAGAACCTGGAGCCTTAAGAGCAGGTAGGAGAAGAGTGATGTAATGGTATAGAAGGATGGCAATTCTTGCAGGGATACTTAGATTGATTGAAGCTTTGGACATTTGAGTCTCATAGTACAATAGTTTTAAAATTTTGTTAAATTTAAAATGATTATTCTTTATCTTTTGAGCAATTAATGCCAGTTTCTGCGAGTTCTCTCATACTTTATATGTAATTTCTCACAAAGGTAATTCAGAATTGCATACTTTTTATGGGCATTTACATTTTAAATCAACTTTTTGATTGTGGAATTATATTAATGTATATACCAAATTACCACAGACTTAGCAGCTTAAAATAATACCTGTTATCTCAGAGAAGTCTGGGCACAGCTTAACCTGGGTTCTTTGCTTAGAATATCATAGGCTATGATCAAGGTGTTATCCAGGTCTGGGTCAGCTAGGGAAATACCCACTCCCCCCCACTTTTAAAATATATTTTATTTATTTATTTGAGAGAAAGAGTGAGAGCAAGCACATTGAGAGGGGTAGAGGATGAGGGAGAGATTCTCAGGTAGACTCTGCACTGAGCATGGAGCTCTATGTGGAGCTCAATCTTATGACTCTGAAATCATGACCTGAGCCCAAACCAAGAGTTGGGCACTCAGCCAACTGAGCCACGATGTGCCCCTCCACTTCCCCTTTTTGTAGTTGTTGGCACCATTCATTTTTTTGTAATTTTAAGTTTCATGGAAACTTGTTTTTTCAAAGCCAGCAAAGAGTAAGAAGTAGGTTAGCAAGATTGAGTCTTATGTAACAAAATCATAAAAGTGAAAGCCTATTGCTATTGGTTAGAAGCAAAGCACGGGTCCTGCTTGCCGTCAATGGGTGGGAACTTTTATAAGCATATGACTACCAGAAGGCAGAGATTATGGGACTACCTTAAAGTCTGTTTCCCACAGCGGAATTTAAGAATTGGTTTATAATGAAAATTTTCTTTTTTTTTCTTTTTTTTTTTTTTAAGATTTTATTTATTTATTTGACAGACAGAGATCACAAGCAGGCAGAGAGGCAGGCAGAGAGAGAGGAGGAAGCAGGCTCCCGTCTGAGCAGTGAGCCAGATGTGGGGCTCGATCCCAGGACCCTGGGATCATGACCTGAGCTGAAGGCAGAGGCTTTAACCCACTGAGCCACCAAGGCGCCCCTGAAAATTTTCTTGTAATTTTAATTTTTTTTCATATTGCTTCACAAATGAATATACTAACTTTGGTTAATGAAGATCTAATACTGTTACCAAGTTTCTGCTCTTTTGCTAATGGCGAAGTGTACACTACCATGAAATGTTTGCTCTTTATTTTTGCAGCTTTATTGAGATATTATTAGCATATATGTAAGTTTAAACAGCATAATGTTATGATTTCATATACATATATATTGTGAAATAGTTATCACAGTAAGTTTACTTAACACATCCACTTCTTCATATAATTACCTTCTTCCCCCAGTGATAACATTTAGAATCTACTGTGTTAAAAACTTTAAAATATATAATGTAGTAACCTTAATCAGAATCACAATTCATTAGATTCCCCAGACCTTATTCATCTTATAGCTGGAAGTGTATACATCTACACAAACACCTCCCCATTTCCCCACCCCTTCAGTTCCTGCCAACCACCATTACACTTTCTATTTCTGGGAGTACAGACTTTTTCAAATTCCACATATAAATAAGTACATACAGTGTTTGTCTTTGTCTGACTTATTTCACTTAGTATAATGCTCTCAAGGTTCATCCATGTTGTCACAAGTAGCAGGTTTCCCTTCTATTTTCATGGCTCAAAAATATTATATTGTATGTATATACTCATTTTCTTTATCCATTCATCTTTGGTAGGCATGGGTTGTTTCCATGTCTTGGCTATTGTAAATAATGCTGCAGTGGACATTGGGGTGCCGATATCTCTCAAAGATAGTGATTTCATTCCTTCAGCATGTATGTATGGAAGTGGTATTGCTGTATCCTATGGTAGTCCTATTTTTAATTTTTAAGAGACTATACTGTTTTCCATAGTGGCCTCACCAAGTTACATCCCCACCAACAGTGCACAAAGATTCCCTCTTCTCACATTCTTGCCAACCTCTTGTTATCTTTTGTCTTTTTGATAAAAGCTATTATAACCAATGTTAAGTGCTTTCTCATTGTGTGTTTGATTTGCATTTCCCTGGTGGTTAGAGACATTGAAAATCTTTTCCTGTACTTATTGACCATTTGTATGTCTTTGAAAAAATGTCTATTTAAGTGCTTTGGCCATTTTTTAAATTGGATTCTTTGGTTTTTTGCTGTTGAGTTGTATGAGTTCCTTGTATATATTTTTGATATTAACACATTTTGAGATTGCAAATATTTTCTCCCTTTCCATAGATTGCCTTTTCATTTTGCTGATTTTTTAAAATTATTTTGTTGTTGTTGTTGTTGTTTTGTTTTGGGCAGAAGATTTTAGTTTGGTGTCATCCCATTTGTTTATTTTTGTTTTTCTTGCTTGCACTTTTGGTGTCTCATCCAAAAGTATCAAGATTTTTCTCTATGTTTTCTTCTAAGGAGTTTTATAGTTTGGATCTTCTATTTAAGCCTGTAGTCAATATTGAGTTAATTTTTGTGACTGCTATAAGTTAGGGGTCCAATTTCATTGATTTTGAACAATTTAGTTTTCCCAACAACATTTATTGAAGAGATTATCTTTTCTTCACTTAGTATTCTTGACTCTATTATTAAATATTAATTCCATCAAATATTAGTTCCATTAGTTCCATGTAGTTCCATTGATCTATGTGTTTGTTTTTTGATTGCCAGTACAATACTGTTTTGAGTACTATAGCTTTCTTTTTGTTTTTTTTAAAGATTTTATTTATTTACTTGACAGACAGAGATCACAAGTAGGCAGAAAGGCAGGCAAAGTGAGAGGGGGAAGCAGGCTCCCCACTGAGCAGAGAGCCCGACCTGGGACTCGATCCCAGGACCCTGAGATCATGACCCAAGCTGAAGGCAAAGAGGCTTAACCCACTGAGCCACCCAGGCACCCCCGTACTTTAGCTTTCTAATAAAATTTTGAAAATAGGAGTTCTGATGCCTTCAGCGTTGTTCTTTTTCATAATTACATTGGCTATGTTTGGGTCTTTTGTTTTTCTATACATATTTTAAGATTATTTATTCTATTTCTGTGAAAGATGCCATTGGGATTTTGGTGGGAATTGCATTGAATCCATAGATGGCATTTGGTGGTATGGTCATTTTAACAATATTAATTCTTCTGATTCATGAGCATATCTTTCCATTTATTTGTGTCTTCTTCAATTTCTTTCAATAGTGCCTTACAGTTTTCAATTAACAGATATTTCACCTTCTTGGTTAAACTTATTACTAGATATTTTGCAGTTTTTGATATTAATGTAAAAAGGATTTTTTTAGATAGTTCTTTGTTCATATATAAAAATGCAGCTGATTTTCAGATGTTGGTTTTGTATCCTGCAACTTTACTGAATTAAAAAAAATTTTTTTTAATTAACATATAATGTATTTTTAGCCCCAGGTCTGTGAATCACCAGGCTCACACACTTCACAGCACTCACCATAGCACATACTTTCCCCAATATCCATAACCCCACCACCCTCTCCCTACACCCCTCCCCACAACAACCCTCAGTTTATTTTGTGAGATTAAGAGTCTCTTATGGTTTGTCTCCCTCCCAATCTCCTCTTGTTTCATTTATTCTTTTCCTACCCCCAAAACCCCTATGTTGCCTCTCAACTTCCTCATATCAGGGAGATCATATGGAAATTGTCTTTCTCTGATTGACTTATTTCGCTCAGCAAAATACCCTCTAGTTCAATCCACGTCGTCACAAATGGCAAGATTTCATTTCTTTTGATGGCTGTGTAGTATTCCATTGTGTGTGTGTGTGTGTGTGTGTGTGTGTGTGTAAACATTCATTTGTTGATGGACATCTAGGTTCTTTCCATAGTTTGACTATTGTGGACATTGCTGCTATAAACATTCAGGTTCACATGCCCCTTTGGATCACTACGTTTGTATCTTTAGGGTAAATACCGAGTAGTGCCATTGCTGGGTCATAGGGTAATTCTATTTTCAACTTTTTGAGGAACCTCCATGCTGTTTTCCAGGGTGGTTGCACCAGCTTGCATTCCCAACAACAGTGTAGGAGGGTTCCTCTTTCTCTGCATCCTCACCACCATCTGTCATTTCCTGACTTGTTAATTTTAGCCATTCTGACTGGTGTGAGGTGATATCTCATTGTGGTTTTGATTTGTATTTCCCTATTGCTGGATGATGTTGAGCACTTTTTCCTGTGTCTCTTGGCCATCTGGATGTCTTCTTTGCAGAAATGTCTGTTCATGTCCTCTGCCCATTTCTTGACTGGATTATTTGTTCTTTGGGTGCTGAATTTGATAAATTCTTTATAGATTTTGGATACTAGTCCTTTATCTGATATGTCATTTGCAAATATCTTCTCCCATTCTGTCAGTTGTCTTTTGGTTTTGTTGACTGTTTCCTTTGCTGTGCAAAAGCTTTTGATCTTGATGAAGTCCCAATAGTTCATTTTTGTGCTTGCTTCCCTTGCCTTTGGTGAAGTTTCTAGGGAGAAGTTGCTGCGGCTGAGGTTGAAGAGGTGGCTGCCTCTGTTCTCCTCAAGGATTTTGATGGATTCCTTTCTCACATTGAGGTCCTTCATCCATTTTGAGTCTATTTTCGTGTGTAGTGTAAGGAAATGGTCCAGTTTCATTTTTCTGCATGTGGCTGTCCAGTGTTCTCAACACCATTTGTTCCATTTGGTGACATTCTTTCCTGCTTTGTCGAAGATTAGTTGACCATAGAGTTGGGGGTTTATTTCTGGGCTCTCTATTCTGTTCCACTGATCTATGTGTCTGTTTTTGTGCCAGTACCATGCTGTCTTGATGATGACAGCTTTGTAATAGAGCTTGAAGTCCGGAATTGTGATGCCACCAACTTTGGTTTTCTTTTTCAATATTCCTCTGACTATTCGTGGGCTTTTCTGGTTCCATATAAATTTTAGGATTATTTGTTCCATTTCTTTGAGAAAAAAAAATGGATGGGATTTTGACATGGATTGCATTAAATGTGTCTATTGCTTTAGGTAGCATAGACATTTTCACAATATTTGTTCTACCAATCCATGAGCATGGAACATTTTTCCATTTCTTTGTGTCTTCCTCAGTTTCTTTCATGAGTGCTTTATAGTTTTCTGAGTATAGATTATTTGTCTCTTTGGTTAGGTTTATTCCTAGGTATCTTATGGTTTTGGGTGCAACTGTAAATGGGATTGACTCTCATTAATTTCTCTTTCTTCTGTCTTGTTTTTGGTGTAAAGAAATGCAACTGATTTCTGTGCATTGATTTTATATCCTGACACTTTACTGAATTCCTGTACACGTTCTAGCAGATTTGGAGTGGAGTCTTTTGGGTTTTCCACATATAGTATCGTATCATCTGCAAAGAGTGATAGTTTGACTTCTTTGCCAATTTGGATGGCTTCAATTTCTTTTTGTTGTCTGATTGCTGAGGCTAGGACTTCTAGTACTATGTTGAATAGCAGTGGTGATAATGGACATCCCTGCCATGTTCCTGACATTAGTGGAAAAGCTCTCAGTTTTTCTCCATTGAGAATGATATTCGCAGTGGGTTTTTCATAGATGGCTTTGATGATATTGAGGTATATACCCTGTATACCTACAGTCTGAAGAGCTTTGATCAGAAAAGGATGCTGTACTTTGTCAAATACTTTTTCTGCAACTATTGAGAGTATCATATGGTTCCTGTTCTTTCTTTTATTAATGCATCGTATCACATTGATTTGTTGATGTTGAACCAACCTTGCAGCCCTGGAATAAATCCCACTTGGTCGTGGTGAATAATCCTTTTAATGTACTATTGGATCCTATTGGCTAGTATTTTGGTGAGAATTTTCCCATCTGTGTTGATCAAGGATATTGGTCTGTAATTCTCTTTTTTGATGGGATCCTTGTCTAGTTTTGGGATTAAAGTAATGCTGTCCTCATAAAATGAGTTTGGAAGTTTTCCTTCCATTTCTATTTTTTTGGAACAGTTTCAGGAGAATAGTATTAATTCTTCTTTAAATGTTTTGTAGAATTCCCCTGGGAAGCCATCTGGCCCTGGCTCCTCTTTGTTTGGATATTTTTGATGACTGTTTCAATCTCCTTACTGGTTATGGGTCTGTTCAGGTTTTCTAGTTCTTCCTGGTTCAGTTGTGGTAGTTTATATGTCTCTAGGAATGCATCCATTTCTTCCAGATTGTCAAATTTGTTGGCGTAGAGTTGCTCATAGTATGTTCTTATAATTGTCTGTATTTCTTTGGCGTTAGTTGTGATCCCTCCTCTTTCATTCATGATTTTATTGATTTGGGTCCTTTCTCTTTTCTTTTTGATGAGTCTGGCCAGGGGTTTATCAATCTTATTGATTCTTTCAAAGAACCAGCTCCTAGTTTCATTGATTTTTTTCTTTCTTTCTTTCTTTTTTTTTTTTGGGGGGGGTTTCTATTTCATTGATTTCTGCTCTGATCTTTATGATTTCTCTTCTCCTGCTGGGTTTAGGGTTTCTTTCTTGTTCTTTCTCCAGCTCCTTTAGGTGTAGGGTTAGGTTGTGTACTTGAGACCTTTCTTGTTTCTTGAGAAAGGCTTGTATCACTATATATATTTTCCTCTCAGGACTGCCTTTGCTGTGTCCCACAGATTTTGCACCATTGTGTTTTCATTATCATTTGCTTCCATGATTTTTTTCAATTCTCCTTTAATTTCCTGGTTGACCCATTCATTCTTTAGAAGGATAGTTTTTACTCTCCATGTATTTGGGTTCTTTTCAAATTTCCTCTTGTGATTGAGTTCTAGCTTCAGAGCATTGTGGTCTGAAAATATGCAGGAAATGATCCCAATCTTCTGATACCAGTTGAGACCTGATGTATGTGATTTATGAGACCCAGTATGTGATCTATTCTGGAGAATGTTTCATGTGCACTAGAGAAGAATGTGTATGTATTCTGTTGCTTTGGGATGAAATTTTCTGAATATATGTGTGATGTCCATCTGGTCCAGTGTGTCATTTAAGGCCTTTATTTCCTTGTTGATCTTTTGCTTGGATGATCTGTCCATTTCAGTGAGGGGAGTGTTAAAATCCCCTACTATTGTATTATTGTCAATGTCTTTCTTTGATTTTGTTATTAATTGGTTTATATAATTGGCTGCTCCCATGTTAGGGGCATAGATATTTAAAATTGTTAGATCTTCTTGTTGGACAGACCCTTTGAGTAGGATATAGTGTCCTTCCTCATCTCTTATTATCGTCTTTGGCTTAAAATCTTACTGATCTGATATAAGGATTGCCACCCCAGCTTTCTTCTGATGTCCATTAGCATGGATATTGTTTTCCACCCCCTTACTTTAAATCTGGAGGTGTCTTTGGGTCTAAAATGAGTTTCTTGCAGGCAGCATATTGATGGATTTTGTTTTTTTATCCATTCTGATACCCTGTGTCTTTTGATTGGGGCATTTAGCCCATTTACATTCAGGGTAACTATTGAGAGATATGAATTTAGTGCCATTGTATTGCCTGTAAGGGGACTATTACTGTATATTGTCTCTGTTCCTTTCTGGTCTACTACTTTCAGGCTCTCTCTTTGCCTAGAGGACCCCTTTCAATATTTCCTGTAGAGCTGGTTTGGTGTTTGCAAATTCTTTCAGTTTTTGTTTGTCCTGGAAGATTTTTGTCTCTCTTTCTATTTTCAATGATATCCTTGCTGGATATAATATTCTTGGCTGCATGTTTTTCTCATTTAGTGCTCTGAATATATCATGCCAGTTCTTTCTGGCCTGCCGGGTCTCTGTGGATAAGTCTGCTGCCGGTCTAATATTTTTACCATTGTATGTTACAGAGTTCTTGTCCCAGACTGCTTTCAGGATTTTCTCTTTATCACTAAGACTTGTAAATTTTACTATCAGAGGACGGGGTGTGGACCTATACTTAGTGATTTTGAGGGGGGTTCTCTGCACTTCCTGCATTTTGATGCTTGTTCCCTTTGCCATATTAGGGAAATTCTCTCCAATAATTCTCTCCAATATACCTTCTGCTCCCCTTTCTCTTTCTTCTTCTTCTGGAATCCCAAGTATTCTAATGTTGTTTCGTCTTATGGTGTCACTTATCTTTCGAATTCTCCCCTCGTGGTCCAGTAGTTGTTTGTCTCTCTTTTGCTCAGCTTCTTTATTCTCTGTCATTTGGTCTTCTATATCACTAATTCTGTCTTCTGCCTCATTTATCCTAGTAGTAAGAGCCTCCATTTTTGATTGCACCTCATTAACAGCTTTTTGATTTCAGCTTGGTTAGATTTTAGTTCTTTAATTTCTCCAGAAAGGGCTTTTATTTCCCCAGAGTTTTCTCTAATATCTTCCATGCCTTTTTCAAGCCCAGCTAGCACCTTGAGAATTGTCATTCTGAACTCTAGATCTGACATATTACCAATATCCGTATTGATTAGGTCCCTAGCCTTCGGTACTACCTCTTGTTCTTTTTTTCTACCTTGTCATTTTTTTCCAGATAAGAATATATGAAGGAGCAAATAAAATACTAAATGGGTGGCAAAGACCCCAGGAAAATGTGCTTTAACCAAATCAGAACAGACCCCAAATTGTGGGGGGAAGAAAGGGGATAAAAAGTTCAGGAAAAAAAAATGAAAGAAAGAAAAAATATAAAAAAGAAAATATATATATTAGACTGGTGAATAGAACAGAGTCACCCACTTAATTTTGGGAGTATTTTGGTCTCTTAGAAGAAACTACCTCCCAAAATTTTAAAGAACGGGAAAAAAATACACACACACACACACACACACACACAATTAGGGTAAACACAATGAAGGGATGGAATATGGCTATAAAGATGAAAGATAAATTTTTTTTAATTTCTAAAAAAGGAGTTGATAAATTGGTTGGGAGAATAAAGAAAAAGAAAGTGGAGAGAAATTGCTCAGACTGGAGACTAGAACAAAGCCCTATGCTAGATTTAGGGTTTATTTAGATCTATAGAAGAAGTTGTATCCCAAATTGTTTTAGAAGAAAAAACCCTATATGCATACAAAAAATAAGTTAGATACAATGAAGGATAAAACATGACTATAATAATGAAAGTTCAAAAAAGATTTTTTTTAATTTGAAAGGTATTGTTAAGATAAACTAGTTAAAAAACATTAAAAGAGGAAAGAGTAGAAGTTAAAAATGTTTAGCATAAGAAGAAACCAAAATTTTTAAAAATTAATTAACTTTGCAAGTCTGAAGAATCTTGGGGAGAAAGCCACAAATTCCATGCTTTGCTTTCTCCTCCCATGGAATTCCACTGTTCTCATTAGTAAGTGAGCTTGGTCTTGGCAGGATTTTTTGCTGATCTTTTGGGGGACAGACCTGTTGTAGTGATTCTCAAGTGTCTTTGCTTCCGGCGGAATTGTGCCATCCTTGCCAGGGGCTGGGGTAAGTAATCCGCTCGGGTTCGTTTTCGGAAGCTTTTTTTCCCTGATAGCTTTCCCTAGAGTTCTTCAGGATGGGAATGAAAATGGCGGCCTCCCAATCTCTGCCAGAGGAGTTCCAAGCTTGGGCTCCCACTCCTCAGTGCACCCACGGAGAAAAGCGCTCAGTTACTCCCGTCTCCCTGACCTCTGGCCGCACTCCGAGCTCACCCAGCCTGTGACCAAACGTCTCTGAATCTGGCACACAGCCCCGCCTGAAGTCTCCAAACCCAGCAGATCCCTGTGCTTTTCTGGGGGTCTCCCCGGTTCTTTTGATGTCCCTGCTCAAAGAGCAGTGTCCTGACTGTGCCACGGATCAGTTTAAGGTGACCCTGAGTTGAGAGCTCACTCCTCGGTTCTGTCTCTGTAGCCAGCTCCCCACTCTAATACCTGTGAGCTCTGCAACACTCAGACACTCCCAATCCTTCTGTGACCCCACGGGACCTGAGACCGTGCTTCTCCACGTGGGCTTCACCCCAGCTTAGCTTCTGGAGCGATGTCCCTCAGTGGAGCTGACTTTTAAAAGTTCTGATTTTGAGCTCCATTGTTCTGCCACTTGCCCTGCCGCGTGCCGGGAGCCGGCCCCTCCCCCCACGGTCTATCTTCCTTTGGCTTTGGATTCACTTCTCTGCAGGTCCTACCTTTTAGAAAGTGGTCGATTTTCTGTTTGTGGAATTGCTGCTCTTCTCTTTGGATTTGTAGGTGTTCTGAATGGTTTGATAAACTATGTAGCTGATCTCCTGCTACCTGATGTCATCTCAGCCTGCTACTTCTCCACTATCTTGACTCTTCCTACTGAATTTTTTTTACTAATTTTGTTTTTCAGTGTTATTTTTAGGGTTTTCTATATATAAGATCATATCATCTGCATATAGACATTTTAATTTCTTTCTGATTATAATACCTCTTCTCTCCTCTCCTCTCCTCTTCTCTCCCTTGACAAATTGTTCTGTCTAGGACTTTCAGTACTGTGTTGAATTGAAATGGTTGGAGTGGGTAATTGTTTCTGATCTTAGGGAAAAAGCTTTCAAGTTTTCACCATTGAATATGATGTTTGCTGCGGGCTTGTCATATATGATCTCTATTTTGATATACCCAGTTTGTCAAGAATTTTATCATGAATGGATATAGAATTTTTATAGAAAAGTACTTTTTCTATATCTGTTGAGATGATCACATGATTTTTATCTCATTAATATATCACATTTATTGGTTTTTGTACATTGAACTATTTTTTGCATCCCAGGGGTGACTTGTACTTCATTCATGGTGTATGATCCATTAAGGTACTGTTGAATTCAGTTTGCTAGTATTTTGTTGAGAATTTTTCCATTTACATTTATCAGGAATATTGGCATGTAGTCTTCTTTTCTTGTATGTCCTTTTCTGGCATGGGTATTCATGGTAATAATGCTAGCCTTGTAAAATGGGTTTGGGAGTATTCTTTCCTCTTCAGTTTTTTTTGTTAAAAGTTTGACAAGAATTGGTGTCAGTTCATCTTCAAATGTTTAGAATTCACCAGTGAAATCATTTGCTCCTGATCTGTTTATGTTGGCTGGCTTTTTCATTATTTGTCAGCTCAAATTTCTAACTCTTCTTAATTAAATCTTAGTAGATTTTATGTTTCTAGGAATTTATCTTTTTCTTGTAGGATATTCAATTTATTGGTATGTAATTGCTCATATTAGTATATTGTGATCCTTTGTATTTCTTTGGTGTTGTTTGTAATGTCTCCACTTTCATTTCTAATTTGATTCTCACTTTTTTCCTTGATTAGTATAGCTAAAAGTTTGTCAGTTTGTTTATCTTTCAAAACCCAGTTTAGTTTTGTTGATCTTTTCTACTTTCTTCTGGTCTCTATTTTGTTTACTTTTGCTCTGATCTTTGTTATTTCCTAGATTGTGCTAATTTGGTGCTTAGTTTATTCTTTTTTTAGTTCCTTGAGGTATAAAGTTATATCACTTATTTGAAATCTCTCTCTCTCTTTTAAAATGTAGGCATTTCTGTCTATGAACTCTCTTATGCCATAATTTTTCATGTGTTGTGATTTCATTTTCACCTATGATTCAAGATATGTTTAAATTTCACTTTTGGTTTCTTCTTTGATTTGTTGGTTGTTTGGACATGTGTTGTTTAATTTCCACACATTTGTAAATTTTCCAGTTTTCTCCTGTTACTGATTTTTAATTTTATACTGCTTTGTTTGGAAAAAATACTTGATATGATTTCAGTCTTTCAGATTTGCTGAGGCTTGTTTTGTGACATAACATATGATCTGCCCTGGAGAATATTCTGATTTCTAGAAAAGACTCTTCTGTGGCTGTTGGGTACAATGTTCTATGCATGTCTATTAGATCTATTTGGTTTAAGCTGATGTTTGAGTTCAAGGTTACCTTATTGATTTACTATTTACATGATTGACCTACTGTTGAACATGGGGTATTGAAGCCTCCTACGATTATTATATTGCTGTCTATCTCTCCCTTTAGATCTGCTATTATTTGCTTTATATATTCAGGTGCTCTGATGTTGGTTGGGTATATATATGTTTACATTTGTTATATATTCTTGATGAATTGGCCCCTTTATCATTTTATAATGACTTTATTTGCCTTTTGTGACAGTTTTTTTAAAAGTCTGTTTTGTGTGATGTTAGTTTAGCTTTCCCTGCTCACTTTTGTTTTCCATTTGCATGGAGTATCTTTTTTTATCACTTCATTCTGATCCTGTGCATGTCCTTAATGGTGAAGTGTAGACAGCATATAGTTGGATCTTGTCGTCTCATTTTTTAATCTATTCAGCTGCTCAAAGCCTTTTGACTGGGTTAATTAATATATTAACATATAAATAATTGTTCATAGGCAAGGACTTATTACTGTCATGTCATTTTCTGACGTTCGTAGTTTCCTTATTCCTTTCTTTCTTTTCTGCTGTTTTTCTTTATGAATTGATGATTTCTGTAATCATATACTTTGATCCCCTTATCGTTTTCTTTTGGCTGTCAGCTTTTGGCTATCAACCAAGGTTTTTGGTTTGTGCTTACCATAAGGCTTATATAAAACATCTTGTAAATATAATAGTGTGTTTTAAGATGATAACAACTGACCTTCAATCACATATGAAAATTTTACCATTTTACTCTCTCTCCTTATTTTACATTTTTGGTGTCCTGTTTAATTCTTTTATCGTTCATCCATTAACATTGTTAATGTTCATCCATTGTTCATCCATTAACATGGATTATTGTTCATCCATTAACAAATGATTGCAGCTACATTTATTTCTAATACTTTCATTCTTTAAACCTTTTTACTAGAGTTAATTCATTAAAATACCACTGTATTAAAGTATTAGAGTATTCTGAATTTGACTATATATTTACCTCTATGATTATGCTTGACTGTTTTATTTTTTCACGTTAATAATTAGTATCCTTTCATTTTAGCTTGAAGAATACCTTCCAGCACCTTGTAAGGCAGGACTAATGGTGATGACTTGATCAGCTTTTGTTCTGGAAAGTATCTCTGTTTCATTCCTGAAAGACCAACTTTGGTGAGTAAAATATTCTTTGGCAGTTTTTTCTTTTAGCAGTTTGAATATATCTTCTTACTCTCTCCTGGTCTTCTAGGTTTCTGCTGAGAAATCTATTGATAGCCTTATTTGGATTCCCTTGTATATGAAAACTTTTTTCTCTTGCTGTTTTTAAATTTTTAAAAAAATTTTATTTATTTGACACTGAGAGAGAGCTCTCAAGTAGGCAGAGAGAAGGGGGAAACAGGCTCCCTGCCGAGCAGAGAGCCCAACATGGAGCTCGATCCCAAAACACTGAGATCATAACCCTGAGCCGAAGGCAGAGGCTTAACCCACTGAGCCACCCAGGCGCCCCTTTAAAATTTTGCCTTTGATTTTAGACAGTTTTGTTATAATGTGTTTGGAGATTGTTTTGAGTTGAAATTTGGGGGTGATCTATTAGCTTCCTGAAATCAAAAGTCCAAATCTCTCCTGGAATTTCAGAATTCCCAGTCATTGTTTCTTTGAATAAGCTTTCTGCTCCTTTCTTCCTGTCTTCTCATACTCTGACTCCAGTAATGGGTAGATTGTTTCCTTTAATGGTATTCTATAATTCAAATAGCCTTTCTTACTTGTTTTTAATTTTGTTATACTTTTTGATCCTGTGACTAAATGATTTCAAGTGACCTGTCTTCTACTTCATTAATTCTTCTGCTTGGTTGAGTGTTCTGTTGAATACTTCAGTTCAATCAGTGTATTTTCAACTCTAGAATTTTTCTTTCTTTTTTCCTTTTTTTTTTTTTTTGTTTCTCTTTCTTTTTTGAGCTTCTCTTTTGTTAATGCATTGTTTTCATTTAGTTGTCCTGTCTGTGTTTTCTCATTATTCATTGAATTTCTTTAAGAGGTTTACACTGGATTATTTTCAGACACTTCATAGATTTTTATTTCCTTAGGGTGATTCCTTAGAGTTGTATTAGTTTCTTTTGGTGGAGTCATGTTTCTTTGATTATTCATGATCCTATAATCCTTGCATTTGTGCCTATGTATTTGAGGAGGTAGGTACCTATTCCAGTCTTTACTGATTGGATTTGGGAGGCAAAGCCATTCACAAGTCAACTTGTCCAGAGATTCTGGGTAGGCCATCTGGTTGTGTCTGCAGGTGGGCTTGTTGCTGATGTTCTTGGGTGGGCGGGTCTGGTGCCTGAGTCAGAAAGTGGGCAGTCTTTTGTGTACAAAGGGAAAAGCCTAGTTCCTGGGTCCATGTGGATGGCCTGGCACTTGAGTCTCCTGTAGTAGGCCTGGTACCTGGGTCTGTGTGGATCATGGTTCACAGGACCAGCCAGGCCCTGGGTATGACTGGGATGGCTTGGCATCTTGATCTGCAGAGACTCATCCAGTAGTAGGATAGGCTGGGAACCTGGGGTCGTGGGGCTGGCCTGGCCCTGGAATGAGCTTAGAGCTTGGGGCCATGAGAGTTGACCTGTAACCTGACTTAGGGGGCTGGCTTAGTGGTTGAGTCTATAGAGACTGGACTGTCACTGGGGTGGTCTGGGAGTTTGGGTCCACAGGGGCTTGTCTGGAATCTAGGTCCAGGAGGGCTCAGCTGGTAGTTGGGTGTGCTGGAGGTCTGGGCATATGTAGTCAGCCTGGTGCTGGACCTACTTGGGGGTCTATGCTTATGGGAACCTGAGGCTACAGGAGCTTCTTAGCACTGTGAGAGTTCCCTGGGCCTGCTGGAGCTGGAAGGAGGGGCCTGGCTTTATAGGAGCCTAATGGAAGTTACCTAAGGCCCTGGAGTTAGCCTGTGATGGGATGGGCTGGTTCTGTGGTTTGTGGTGGGCTGGGTACTCAGTTTACTCTCCTTCCATGGGGAGGGTGTCTCTCTGTGTGCTGGACTACTCTGGCTTGGGGAAGAGATGATGAGAGTAGTGTAAATCAATGTTTCCTGTTCTTATTGATGATTCTTTTCTAATTGCTTCACCTAGGTGCTATAATCCCTCACCTGGAGTCCTTGTCTCTTGTGAAGTAATTTTTACATGTGGCTAGTTATTCAAATTGATGTTTCTGGAGGAGAAGACAATCTATAAGAAATTCTTGTGCTGCTATTTTTTTGCTGTTACTCTCCCCTTATTTTAGTTGTTCTTCTGTCTTAGACATTAGTTCCAAGTATAGTAAAAACAAAGGAAAAAAAACCCAGCAAACTAGGAAATCAGAGCCAAAACAAGCAAGCAAACAAACAAATATGGCAGAATACTAAATGCCTAATGGCATAAACCTAACATTATTTGTTAATATTTCACTTGCTCAGACTGGTCAGTTCATCCCATTGTTCTGGCAAACATAAATTTAGGAATAGCTTTCCCATGCTATTATGAGGGTTCAATCTAGGAAAAGATGCATAGTTTCTAAAGGTAATAGGACCCACAGAAGTATCTATCATCTCAAAGTCTGTTGGTGCTTCCTCTAATCTCTAGTTCATTCACAGGTATGTTTTAACTATAACAACTTAGTCTATTGAGCAAAAGGAGTAAAAATCTCCTTCAGAATGATAATTACCTTCTTGTTAGGTGTTTAATTTAAAAAATAAATTTATATTCTCTTTCCTTTGCATTTGATTGCTGAGTAATAGAGTTAAATGGGGATATATTGTGAGTGAGAATTGTGTGAGAACAATAGCAAACACTTTAGCATTTTGTTTTTAGCATTTGATTTATGCCTTCCATCCTCATAAAGATTTTTGTAGTGGTGAATTCAAAATTTCTAGTTGTGCTTTGATTTATTAGATAGTAACATGAGCAAAATCAAGTTGTAAAGATTTTGTAGAAATGTTTATGCTACTTTGGTTTTGGTTAGGATTTTCTTTTGTTTATTTGTTTGGAAGAAAGATTTGTGAATCTTTAATTATCAACTTAAAATGTTGTATACTAATTTATTGGCTAGGCTTGCCACTAGCCACTTAAATCAAGTTTAAGTACAGTTTTTAGACCCCAAGCATTTTAATTTGGTCTTGGTATAGTCAAAGAATATGGACTTACACAGAGAGCAGCCCTAGAAGAATTCTTTTTATTTAGAATCATCATACCAACAAATGAATAACTTGATGGCTGAACTTCCATGTTTTCTAACATGTGGTTTTCTAAACGGTCAACTTCTCTGTGTGTGGATGGATAGATAGATAGGATAAGAATTTTATTTAGTAAACATAGTTGTTTGGAAAATATTTTCAATCCTTCCTTACTAAGGAATTGGTAGTACTCTTAGCTACATCAGGTCCAGAGAAATGTTTCTCTCAGGATTCTGTTTGCTTGACTTTTTGATAGCCTGATGTGGTATCATCTCAAATAAGTTTTTTGAGTTTCACCCTGATAGAGGTTAGGTTGAGAAAGCTATAGCAGATTGCATTCAGTGTCTTTCTGAAGTTTCTCAACTATATTCCTGTGGTTCTACCTACTATTTTGTCTAATTTTCCTTTTTTACAGGTGTGAGAAATCTGGAAATTAAAGAGTTTTCTCTCCTCTAGGATATATTTGGCAAAAGGCTATGGCTGCCCTAGAAAATAATCCTTTCTCTGTGCAATTAAGACAGACATTTCAGGCTACAGATCTTGCTCTATGGTAGTTTTAGGAGAAGGAATGACCTCTAGGTTCAGTGCTCTGAAAACTGTGGGCTGTGATATTCATGAAACATTCAGTTCAGCTTCCTTCCAGGCTTAGTATCAAATTACCAGGGTTCTGATGCTTATCTTGTTCATTTCAATTTGTGTGTGAGACGGCATCTATAGAGATTTGTAAGCTTTTCAAACTGAAGAGCCAGAAGTATCTGTACTAAAAAGTCTATGAAATGAGGCAATGTGAAAATAAGATCTGAGATTTTGAATATCTGTACCAGAATTCCTTCCTTCTTTACGCCCAGTCCTTGACCCTATGCCTCGATTCCCATTCTTCCTCTGTACGTGTACTTTTGCTTTTACTACAGCTATTCTCCCTTCAACCTCTTAACAGTAATCAGGTAACATGTAGCTTTTGGCTCCAAACTTGAAATTCAATAATTTTAGAACTTCTATCTCTTATATCTTATTTAGTAGTTTCATCTTAGGAGATGGCATTGAAAATAATTCCTTAAAAGTTACATGCTAAGGGGTGTGTTTTCCTAGGGTTGTCTTGGAATTACTGACTTTTCAAGCTAAAATGTGTTATTTTAATTTAAGCAATATATTTTGGAAGAGTGAGGCCATATTGGCTCTGTAGTGAGCCAAACGTGGATAATGACAATTAACAATCCTTGAACTATGGAATACCACTTAATGTATAGTAGACAAGGAAATCTTCAATACCTTAATTTTCCTCTTTTTGAATAGTTGCTTGGCCTCGGAGGCCATAAAACCCCTGCAATGGGAAATTTCAACTCTAATAATAAGAAAAATAGAATAATAATGAGGTACAGATAAACATCTTGGCTATTTTAGCTAGGATACTGTAAATGTTCTTCCAAATGTTCATTCTTTGCAAGGATGGACCACAAGTATTCCAAGAAACAGTCAGCCTAGTGAGAGATGTGGAGCTAGCAACGCATAGATGAAGTGTAGGCGTATTCTCTAATTTGACATATTTTTTTACTATTTCTTAGGAAGACCCAAGGTATTATAGACATAGAAGCATATTTATTGCCCTCATAGGGAGTTTAAATTCAATATTAACCTTATATTGCTTCATTATCCTTTCCAAATATATTTTGCATTAATATATTGACTGCCTTTTCCTGGGTATGTTTGGTACAGATACATTAGGTAACATCGAGATGAAATGATTACAAGTTCTCTAAGTTTCAAAAATATTGTGTCTATCTCTAAAATTAAAGAAAATGATCACTTCTATTCAAGGCTAATCAGTGCGTATGGAAGGTAGAAAGAAAAAAAAAATCTAGAAATGAATTTGTGTTCCTTAGAGTCAGTTTGAAGGGATACTTTTCATCTCCAAATATTTTCTTTAGACCATGTATAAGAATTTTCTCAAAGACAATACAGCAATATCTAATTTTCCATTGGAAAATTGTATTTTAAGTGAACACAAGTCAGGTAATTATTGAAGAGTAAACAGATTTTTCTCCTTAAAGTAAATATGATGTCCATTGTTTTGGCTTGTCTCCATTCATGGGCTCGGAAGTTTGTAGTTCTAGCTTACCAAACTTATTTTAAGGAATAGCTAGTTCCAGAGTCTCTCTGGATATGTGTATTGTGTATTTATTTGTATGTTTCTCCTGCTGACCAGTGCGCTAAAGGAAGCTATGGTTTTTTAAAGCTCAAATATTCACCTGGGAATATTTGAGATTCTGAAGCCTTAACAGCAATACAGTATTCCCTCAAACTGTAAAGGTGGAAAAACAGAGATTTTTAAAAAAATATCTGCTGAGCTTATGAAAATATACTCTTCTCTGAAGTTATAGTAGTCATGTCTAAACTTCATAGGATAATGGAGGTAGAATAACCTAGAGATCATTTATTCTACTCATAGTATTATGGATTATAAAAGTGAGACTCAAGATGTAAAGGTGAAGGTCCAAAGTAATAAAAGTAGTTATTGGTCAAGCGAGTCATAATAACCACATCTCTTGCTCTTTCTTTTTCACCATATGATGCAAAATGTATTTGAAAAGGTATTTGGTCGAGAAGACTTTTCTTAGAAATCTAATTACATGAGGATTACAAGGCTGAGAAATTGTGATAGCTCAATGTCAACTCATCGATCTAATGCAGATTCACAATGAATGTAATTAATACACCATTATGGACTCATCAGATACCAATATTAGGTCCTTTCATCTTAATTACTTGTAGAAAAGACATTTTATTTTCCTTTTCATATGCAGAAATGATCCAACAAACCTCATTTTTTATACCTCTCTTAAGAACTCTAAAGAGAGATTCAGTTTTCTCACTAATATCATTCTGTGGAGAACTTGTTTTAATCAGTGAGAAATTAAAGTGGTTTTATTCCATCCTTCTTGATGTCCCTGCCTGGACTTCCTCAAATGCTAGAACAGGACTTGAAATCAGCCTGTATTATTCAACAGTTTAGTTATCATTGCTTCATAATATTTGCCAACAACAAAAACGAGTTAGTGGGTGGGTCATTTCAAGGATGTTTAGTACTGTTCTAGCAAACTGAAGAAACTTATATGCAAATAAAAATCACAACCTCTTCACTCTGCATTTTAACACCTACAACCTTGTAAATCATTGGCTGGAATAGTCACCTTATGCATTTTTGTTGTAAGTTGTTAGGGTATGAAAATAAAGAAATTAGATATGAGGCTATAAAGAAAATAATGTAGAATGGAAATATAAGTTGTGAAAGACTTGCTTTAGAATTCATCTCTTTAATATTCATATTCAAATTCTTTATTGGAGTGAGTTCAAAATATGCATATTAGTACTTCTTTTTGGCAATTTAATTTCATGATTGTGATATGACTCTCTTTGTGTCTTTGTTTTCCCAACTATAAAGTGGAGTTCATGATAGTTCTGACATAACTGGAGTTTTGCACAAAATGAGAAAAACAAACAAATAAACCCTATATACTTGAAAAGATTTTGCATGTTTTCAAAATACATTGGTATATATTTATGATTGCATTCTATTAAGAGTGCAATTTGATGAGATGCTGTCGAGTTTCATTTCTAACTCAAATTCTGCAGTACCTACATCTTATTACCTAATACATGCTACTTCCATAAAAAGCCAGTCCATTGTCTCAGGCCAGTGGAAATGCTTTTCTCTTCTCTTCTGCTCCCTGTAGCAAGTTATTTACAACACTAATTATAACTCATCTTTGCATCTCCCTAGCTTGGTACCTGATATTCATTCAATGAGTAATCTTCTTGCTTTCAAACCAAGAAAGCCTAGACTAATCTGTAGCTATCATTGTATATTGTAAAGAGCCAATAAATTGGCTGATCAAGTTATTTAAGACCTTACTCCTGAGAAGATTTTAGGAAAGTCAAATTCTTAGTTACCTTTGCATCTACCAATTTTTACTATCTTTCAAAAAAAAAAAAAAAAAAGTAGAAGCAGGAAACATCACTGAGTAGCCAAGGCATGGGTTGATTATTGCAAAAGGTTCCTCCCTCTAATCTTTAAAGTGTAACTCAGCAGCAGCTCTCAGTGTGTATTGACAAAGTGTTGAAATGACTCTGTCATTGAATTTATGAAGGTGACCTACACTTTCACCTGTCTACACCTAATCATCCACTTCTACTCAATAGAATAACAGTAGTTATCACCTATCTGCTTTCTTGTAAAGACCTTTGTGATTATCTTTGCAAAATATTTTGACGCCAGTAAGAGAGAGACACTCCAACTCTATACTGGCATTTTCTCTTCCTAAATTTCAGTGCTCATCTTAAAAGTTAATATTCTTAGAGTTCTTAGAGACAGTATCATAAACTGGAAGAAAAGTTTTCAGGAGTATGTTATCAAGCACCCATGTTCTTTTTGCTAACAGAAGAGGAAAACTGAATTTCTTGAAACTTGTCATTATGCTCAATAAAGTGCAAGTATCTAAAATGTTGTCTCTAGAATACATAATACATAATACCTAATACATAATAGGGCAGTAGCACAAGACTCTTAAAAGGTAAAGTTATTCAAAACAGCACTTCACCGGGGTCATTTGCTGGCAATAGCATTCTCCTTTCAGAGCTCTGATGCCCTTTATTATTGATATCAAGGTTCTTGCTCTTAGCCTAACCATTTTCCTCTTTGGTTTTTTGGACTAGAATGGAAGTTATTCATGTGCTTTGGTATCCTGACTTAAGATAGACGAGAGAGGAAACACAGACAACTTTACTATCACCAATTTTGTTATCTCAGTTGTGGTATAGGTATTTATGGTTTAGATGGTTTCAGTGCCTCCAGGCTTTGTAACAGATGCCTCTCTATGATTTCCTCCTCCAACTTTTCCTTCCAATAACAAGTCTAGTTTTCTTAAAACAATGTCTAAACATGCTGTTTTACTACTCAACACCCATCACTGATACCCACTGCCTGCATATCAAATCCAAACATCAGCCTGGCCTCCCACATCTCTACAATATGGCCCTAACCTTCTTAGCCTTAACTCGATTGTTCCCTAGATGAATTGGTCATCTCTACAAACTGGTATTCTTTTCAGTGTGTATTTAACCTATTGTTTAAGTTATTTCCCCCAATTTATCAGCCTTTGCTTTTCCTGTTCCCATAATTATAGGCCATGTTCAAATCCCACTTTTTCCAACCATCCTAGGGAGAAATGACACCTATATTTTTGAAGGTTCAGTACTACCCTTAAGTATAAATACTATTGTTAGTATTGCTACCATTTTTATATGTTTCTTACATCTCTCACTGCACTAGAAGGTCCATAGGGCAGAATTTATAGATCAACAGCCATTATCATCTTTACCAGATAATATTCCTAGTCTGTGTTCAAATATGTATTTACTTGAAGATACCTAGCACTATTTATCATACCTTTATGGTTATTGTTGCAGGTGCTGCATCAGAAATTGTAAATATATATTTTTATTAATTTAATAAATCTTCACAATGATACAGTAAGTTAATTACATTTACTATTTTTTTTTTAAAGGGGAAATAAACTAGGACTAAAGAAAAAAAATGAAGTGACCTGCCAAGGTCATAAAGTGTCTGGGGCAGAGTTTTGAACACATATTTTGTTTAGGAATTTTGTCCCACTAAAGCTTAAGATTAAAATCCACTGAAGATTTTAGTCCAAAAAACAAAAACAAAAGCGCAGCCATTTTTGCAAAGCTTGTCAAGATGGTTTATGAGACCTCAGCCTCCCAACATTCCTCAGGCAACCTGAGTATGAGGAATATCCAGAAATTGAAACATTTTAGGAATAGTCTCTTGTTATAGATTGTATGCATATGCTATAAATACTTCTAAATTTGAATTATGCTTTACACAATGAGAGAAATGGATTTTCTGCTTATCATTATGCTTGAAGTTGGAATATTTTCATATTCAATATCAGCTGTAGACCAGTTTGTAAAGGAGGAAAAGGTTGTGTTTTTATAGAATCAGGTCAAATTTACTGGGATGTGGCCTGACTTACTTGAGCCCTCCAAAATTTTTTTACTTTGCTTATATGGGAGCAACTAGGAGCCCTTGTTCAGATCTGATTTCTGAACTAATGTCAACCAAAGCTGGCCCTCTGGGGTTTAGGATTATGTCACCTGTCTTAGATCTGGTAGCTGTGTTGTGATTGCTAATTCTGATTTGTTCCCATGGTCCCTTTTGCTGTCAGGATACATCTTGGTACATCTGGAACTGACTTCCCTAGGGAAGGAGTTTAGATGTGGACATGGGAAATGAAATGTAAAGCACAGTGTGAGATTTGCCAAGGGTGTAAACAACCAAGTTGTTTTAGAGCAAAACTGTTGCCCAAAAGGGTTTACTAAAGGAATAGGATGACCAATAGTTTTAGGTTATGGAAGTCAGAGCGAGTGATCTAAAGCAAATGGGTAAGCACATGAAAAGATCTGGGTTAAAGAAGTCCAGGACTAGGAGACGAAGATGAGGGCCAGGGAGGGTCAAGGCAAGAATGAGTTTTGGGGACCCAGGATGTGTTCTGAGATGAGTGATAATGCCATAGGCAAAGCTTGATATTTTAAGAGCTATGTCCCTCTTTCCTTAGCCTCTGCTTTTCTCTTTTAAAGTAGTCATTTTTACAAGTTTCTCTGTTACCTTATTTACTTATTCAAAATATATCCATGTGATGACTTCCATCAGTTCTTCATCCCTTTAGCAGAGGGAATACAGTACCATTCATAAGGGAGTTTTCAGTCAAGTGGGTGAGAGACAAATTTAAAAATTATGCATAATAGAATTTAAGCAGTTGAATGTAATTTTGAAAGCTTGTATAAAGGAAAAGAGCCTAGAAGAGCCCATGAGTAAGAACCATGGAGGATGAAACTGAAGGTGACATATTAACTACCTATAAGATGGAGTATGTGCCTCAGGCAAAGGAAACAGGAAAGCCATGGCATATTTGAGGGGCAAAGAGAAGTCTGGGTGTGTCTGGGCCATAGCAAGGGATGAGCCAATAGCATTTGAAAAGATTGGAAAGGTGAACAAGGACCAATAACTACATAAGGAAAACAATTAAAATGATAGCAATTAGTACTTAGAGAGTACTTAAGTGTGCCAAGTACTCTTCTAAGTCATCATGATACATCCATATCTATATCTATATCTGTATCGGTATGTCTATATATATGAATATCTCCATATGTGAACCTATCTATATCTATATAGGTATAGATATAGATGCACTTAATAAAACAAATCCACAAAGCAAATATTACTACTATTATTCTAGTTTCCAGATGAAACATCTGAGGCTTAGGTAACTTAACAACTCCTTAATTCATCCAGCTAGGAAAGAATAAAACCAAAAATTGAATCTGAGCTGTTTAGCAATGTTTATAACTGTTAGTCATGAATGCCTTTATATAGTACCTGTAGACTATATTATTGCTTAAACATAATACTAAAAGCAGTGAGGTGTTAATAGCAAAGTGGAATAGTTATGGTTCATAAAAAAAGGTAATTTGGGCTAGTAGATAGAAAATGGATTGGGGAATGACACTAATTAGCAGACTGTTGGAGTAGCTATAATATTTTGCTATCTAACACACTTGTAAATTTCCTTATCACCTGATTGGATGGGAGCTTTGAGATCACTAAACTGTTTTCCACACTTTGAGATCACTTAACTGTTCATCCAAGAGGAGGTTGAGGGTCTAGTGCTATTTTCCCTGAGTCACAATTTTATCCTGCTGCTCTTCTTGTATAGCTGCAAGTAGTTTGCAGGATTGGCAAATTATTCAGTATTCCAATATTTCTTATTGCAGGCAGAGTAGTTGCCAGTAAGATTCAGATCAATTTTATCAGGCATTCTTTCCTGAAATCATCAGACACTTACATAACTCAGACTAATTTTGGCTGAATTTTAACTCTGTGGTATAGACACAGGCTCAAGAAAGTATAAATTCAAGAGGTAATAATAGTATTATTTTAACATTTGCTGAACACTTTCTATATGTGCTAGGAATATAGTTTTGAAAAATATCTATACCATTTCATTTATTTGTTCATTTATTTACTCTATATATCTATGTCAAGAATGTTCTGTGTATCAGGCTTTATACCATAGGTACTGGGTATATAATGATGAACAAAACAGAAAAGAGTTCTTCTCCTCATTGAGTTTAAATTTTTTTTTTTTTTTTCTTTTTTACAGATAGAGAGAGAGAGAGAGAGAGATTACAAGTAGGCAGAGCAGCAGCCAGAGAGGGGAGGAAGCAGGCTCCCTGCCAAGCAGAGAGCCCGATACGGGGCTCGATCCCAGAGACCCTGAGATCATGACCTGAGCTGAAGGCAGAGGCTTAACCCACTGAGCCACCCAGGCGCCCCCTTCATTGAGTTTAAAATATAATGGAGACATAAATTGGTGATGGGAATATAAATTGGCACAGCTGCTGGGGAAAACAGTTTAGTGGTTCTCAAAAAGTAAAACAGAATTACCATAAAACACAGTAATTCCACCCTTTCATTTCTTAAGAGGAATGAAAACATTTGTTCATGCAAAAACATGTAAACAGATATTCATAGCAGCATTTATAATAGCCAAAAAGTAAAAACAACCCAAATGTCCATCAACTAATGAATGAATAAACATAATATGATATATACAGACTTCTAGGAAAGATGGTGGAATAGGAGGACCTTAAGCTCATCTCCTCCCACCATTATAACTAGAGTACATTCACATCAGTGTAAATAAATGCCCCAAAGACTGTCAGAATAGACTCTTCACAGCTAAATGTGGAGAAGAAGCCACATCAAAATGGGGTAGGAAGAGCAGAGACTGGGTCTGGAGCCAGACTGATCCACAGGACTCTCATCAGGAGATGGATGCAGCAGTTATGTAGAAGGAAGATGACCAGACCCCCACCCCAGGCATGGGGCATCTACACATGGAAGATGAATCTCCATAATATTTGGCTTTGAAAACCAAAGAGGCCTAACAATCACTGGGCCTTAATACCTGGAACTTTAAAAATCAGCAAGAAGCTCTGGGAATGGTGGAAGGCAATAGGAAACTGAGTCTCTGCCCTAAAAGAGACAGCATAACAGTCCTTATCACAACAGTCCTCCTGAGATATAGTATAGAAGCAGCAGTTTGAAAAAACACCTGGGCATACTGGAAGGAGATTTATTTTTTATCTCAGAACATGTGCTAGAAGGGTAGGGATTTTGGGGAGATGGGTTTAAGAACAAAAGAGCTGAAGGGTGCCACTTCCCTACCCTGCTGATCAGGCTAAATACATAGACCCTAGAGGAACCAGCACAGTATGAAAACTCTCCACCTAGCTTGTTAACAGTGTGCCCTGCCCATACATTCTTCTGTAAACCCATTCCCTCCAGCCCTTCCTCCACAGGAATTTTCCAAAAAGCACCACAAGCCTGGCGGAGTGCAAACAGCCCCCCAAAATGACATCACCACTCCAAAGTGATTCTTTCCCTAGGGAGAGGGAAAGATAACCATACAGACCAGTCCAACTGCTGCCCCAGCAATAGGGTGGAAGCATACTGGTCTGACTACAGACCTCACCCACCAACTCAAACTTCTCAGTGAACAACATAGGGAGAATACCCTGAAGTTCAGTAGGACCACAGCTCTTGCAAACCCTTAGTCTGACCCAACTCAAGCCCAAGGTGGTCCCAGACTAGCCCACTAATAACACAGGGACCAAACCCTTTTCACAACAAGCAAAGAGATATACTTCAGACAACTAGGCTGAAGGCAAAAATGGCTTAGGCACACATGACACATCCCTGAAGCTCCAGGTTCTAGTGAACAGGGAACATTATACTGATGGGCACTATAAGACCTCTTCATAAGGCCACTATTTTCAAGAGCAGGAGACATACCTGACTTTCATAACAGATAGAAACAGACATAGCAAAATGACGAGATAGAGGAATATATTCCAAATGAGAGAAGAGGACAAAATCACAGCAAGAGAGCTAAATAAAATGGAGATAAATAATATGCATGATAGAGAATTGAGAGTAATGTTCATAAATATATTCATTGGACTTGAGAAAAGAGTGGAGGGCTTCACAGAGACACTCAACAGAGAGATAGGAAACATAAAAAAGAATCAGAGAAGAGTAATTCAATAATTGAAATTAAAAATATACTTGAAGATATATTTCTTCTTTAACTAGTAGACTAGAAGAAGCAGAAGAAAGGATCAGTGAGCTGGAGGGCAGAATAATGGAAAGTAATCAAGCTGAATGGAAGAGAAAAATAATAAAAAATAAAAATAAACTTAAGGATCTCAGTGACATCATCATCATAATCCTTGCACTATAGAGATCCCAGAAAGAGAAGAGAGAGAGACAGGAGCAGAAAATTTATTTGAAGAAATAATAGTTGAAAACTGAAAATTTGGGGGAGGACACAGAAATTCAGACCCAGGAGGCAGAGAGAGTCCCCACAAAATCAACACAAGGAGATCCATACCAAGACACTTAGTAATTAAAATGGTGAAAGGTAGTGATAAAGAGATAATTTTAAAAGCACCAAGAGAAAAGAAAGCAGGTACATACAAAGGAAACCCCCTATGGCTATCAGCAGATTTTCAGCAGAAATTATGCAGGCCCAGAGGAAGTAGCATTATATATTCAAAGTACTAGAAGGAAAAAATCTGCAACCAAGAATACTCTAACTAGCAAGGCTATCATTCAGAATAGAAGAAGATAAAGAGTTTCCCAAACAAAAGTTAAAGGAATTCATCACCACTAAACCAGTCCTATAAGAAATGTTAAAGGGGACACTCTGAGTGGAAGGGAAACACCATAAGTAGGAGTTAGAAAAGTAGGAAGCTCAAAAGCAGTAAAATTAAGTAAATCTATGAAAATCAGTCAAGGGATTCACAAAATGAAAGAATTTAAAGTGTGGTACCATATACCTAAAGTGTGCGGGAAAAGGAGTAGAAATGTAGTGCTCTTAGAATGGATTCAAACTTAAGTTACCATCATCTTAATGTCGACTGCTGTATACAGAATATGTTACATACAAATCTAATGGTAACCACACACACACACATACACACACACACACACACACACACAAAACCAATAACAAATATGCAAAAAGTAAAGTATATCACTAAAGAAAGCCAGCAAACCATGATGGAAGACAGAAGGAAAAAAAAAAAAAGGAAGAGCAGGGAAACTATAAAAACAATCATTAAACAAGTAACAAAGTGTCAGTAAGTACATACTTACCAATAATTACATTGAATGTAAACTTTCTAAACATTCCAGTCAAAAGACATGGGGTGATAGAATGGATAAGGAAGCAAGACACACCCATATGCTGTTACAAGAGACTCATTTTAGACTTAAATACACATGCAGACTGAAAGTGAAGGGATAGAAAGTATTTATCATGTAAATGGAAATGAAAAGAAAGCTGGGATGGCAAAATTTATATCAATAAATAGACTTTATAACAAAGACTGCAGCAAGAGATGAAGAAGGATACTATATAATCATAAAGAAAACACGTCAGCAAGAAGATAAAATAACTATAAATACTTATGCACCCATCATGGGAGCACCCAAATATATAAAACAGCTGTTAACAAACAAACAAGTAATCAATAGTAATATAGTGATGGTAGGGGACTTTAACACACCACTCACATCAATGGACATATCATCCAAACAGAAAATCAACAAGGGAACAGTGGTTTTGAATGACACGTTGGATCTGATGGATCTAACAGAGTTATTCAGAACATTTCATCCCCAAACAGTAGAATATACATTTTCTTCAATTGCACATGGAACACTCTCTAAAATAGATCATACTTTAGGCCACAAAGCAAATTTCAATAAATTCAAACCAACTGAAGTCATACCATGCAACTGTTCTAAGCACAATGCTATGAAACTAGAAATCAACCACAAAAAACATCTGGAAAGAATACAAATATGTGGAGGTTAAATAACATGCTAAACAATGAATGAGTCTACCAAGAAATTAAAAAATACATGAAGACAAATGAAATTGAAAACACAAATGGTCAATGTCTTTGTGATTCAGCAAAAGCTGTTCTAAGAGGGAAGTTTTAGCAATAGAGGCCTCCCTCAAGAAGGCTCCTTGATAAGTGCAGAGCCCAGTATGGGGCTCAGTCTCACAATCCTGAGATCATGACCTGAGCTGAAATCAAGAGTTGGCTACTCAACCAGCTGAGTCACCCAGCATCCCCAAAAACAGATTCTTAAATATAGAAAACAAACTGGTGGTTACCACAAAGGAGGTGGGGGTGGGGGGAATGGGTGAAATAGGTGGAGGAGATTAAGAGTACACTTACCATGATGAGCACTAAGTAATGTATAGAATTGTTGAATCACTATATTGTAACCTGAAGCTAATGTAATGCTATATGTTAATTATACTAGAATTAAAAAAATAGTCATTAGAAAATATATAGAAAACAGAATTTGAGTACAATAACATATCTTATAGCAAAGAAAATAAATGAACTATTGAATAACATGAATGAAGCATGACAGCATAATATTGAGAGAAAAAAGCATGATCCAGATCACTGCATACAGTATAATCTATTTATAAAACCCTAATAAAATACACTAAATATAGTGTTGACTTATATACAAATATGTGATAGAATAATTTTAAATAGAAAAGGAATAAATTTTAGAATGTGGGGTAAGGATTAATTTTCAAAGAGATTGTCTTAGGAGACAGTCACAGAGGTAAATTTAGAGGTAAAGCTAAGGAGGTTAAATGAAGGTAAATTAAGTAAAATTTTATTTTCTTGGTTGGGTGTTGGTTTAATATTCACAAAATTACTATTCTCTACATATTTGTAATTGTGAATGTATTAGATGTTATACCAAAAAAAGACAAGAAAAGATTGAAGAAATATCATTCCAGATAGAAGGAAGAACATGTGAGACAGGCCCAAATCCAAGAAGTCCAATGAAGTGTTAAAGGAATTAAAAGAAGGCAACTGGACAACCATGAGCAGAGAGAGGAGACCAAAGTCGGTTGCAGAGGTTAAAAGAAGCCTTCAAGTCCATTATTTTACTTCATGTTCGTAATCATCCGGGAAGGCGTCTAGCTGGCTGTTTTTCCTCATTTTTTGCAGATAAAGAAATACAAGTAAAAAAGAAGAAAAGGTGGATGGAATCTTTAGCAGAAGTGAGAAAATAAAAATACTTATTGAGTGAGAATCCAGTAACAAGTAAGCTGCGCCTGGCTGCAGAGTCTCTTGAGGATGATCTTTTCAGGTTAAACAAGGGGTATAAAGCCCACTCATGGAGAAGGTAAGCCAGCTGGACCCTTTCCTCCACATCTCCAAGCAAGATGACCATCCTTAATAGACTATTCTTCGGAGAAACTGATCTAAAAGCCCCAGACTCAAGCAGAGCAGGAAAGGAGGAGCGTAAGGAAGATACGCTCTATTAAAAACAGTGGGATTAAGTAAAAATCTGTGTATCAAACAAAGAAGTCATAGAAAAAAATTGCTTGTAAATGCAAGTATCTGGAACTGCCCCAGTGAAAAACCCTGATTGTCATCTGATCAATCTGCACAAATAATCCATCAGTTGATGTAGCTTACCATTAAGTTTTTAATGCTTTAGTCTGAAATATGAATACATAACCTTTGAGAAGACATTGCAAAGTGAGAGACAAAAGGTGTGGAGGCCAAGAAAAACAAGGCTGTACCCACCTCGAGTCTAGCCCTGACGTAAGTACAGCCATCTTGACAAAGCAAAAGCTGGCACCTTGCACCCCCTCTCCACCTGCTCCCCTCCCCTCGGTAGTATGTGTGACATTCCTCAGCCACCCCTGGCTGCCCTAAAAGAAAAACAAATAGTTAACTTGCAGAGATCACAATCCTGCAAGAAAGGAGTCTCCCTTGGTTTACAAATGTCCTAGAGATTTACAACAAAGAAGCTATCTTAACAATAGCCCAATTTCCAGATGCAAATAACTCAGTTTCCCAAGCCCTCCCCACCATAAAACTAAAGGAGGCTGAGGCGGAAGGAAATGGAAATAAAGTTAAATTTCTTCTAAACCTAAATCTCACTATCAAGGATACTTGATAGGTGAAATGTGAAACTTTATCTCTAAACCTCCAAGATAGTGTTGAGAATCATTCCCAAGCATACAGCCCACTGATATACATCTAAAGGGTCTCACGAGAAGATTTTTATTACTAGTAATAAATAATCTTTCTCCCAATAATAGCTAGCCCCTCAAGGTCCTGGAGACCTTGCTTCCAAAATTCCTTAGAGACTTACATCATCCATAATCCCCTTTGTTCTCACCCACCACCGAGTCCACCCCTACTCTGCCTTTAAAAACTCTGACTGTAATCTGGTTTGGGGTCCAAGTCCCTACTCCGCTGTGTCGGGTATACTTGGGCCCAAGCTTAAGCTTGTTAAATAAACCCTCCTGTGACTGCATTGGTGTTGGCTCCTTGCTGGTCTCTCGGACGTGAAAACTCAGGCATAACAACAGAAAGGGGAGTTATAAGAAACTGTTATAAGAGACTCATTTTAGGGGCACCTGGATGGCTCAGTGGGTTAAGCCTCTGCCTTCGGCTCAGGTCATGATCCCAGGGTCCTGGGATCGAGCCCCACATCAGGCTCTCTGCTCAGCAGGGAGCCTGTTTCCCCCTCTCTCTGCCTGCTGCTCTGCCTACTTGTGATCTCTGTCTGTCAAATAAATAAGTAAAAATTTAAAAAAAAAGAGACTCATTTTAGACTTAAAATACACATGGAAGATATGAAATATCTTGAAATATATGAAATACAAGAAATCATTAAAAAATGTAATATCCTCACAGAGAAGATAGCACATAAAGTGAGAACAGAATTTTATGTAACTGGAACACTAAGAAAATAAAAAAGAATTCTTAGAAATTATGGTAGAAGAAATCTAAAGAAAATTTAGGAATTAAAGGGTGAGAAGTTAATCCACCAGAAAATGAAAAAAGCCAAAGAAGTAGACTATCAGGATACTATTCCCTGAGAAATGCACATTAGAAAAGCTCAATCCCTTACTTTCCATTGCCTTTTCTGAAATGGTATCTGATTTGTGAGTCCTTCTGAATCTACTGAATCTACTTAAAATTGCAACTTACCCTCTTCCTTCTAGCACACTCTGTTACTCCAACTTGTTTTTCACCATCCTCATAGATCTTATGACATAATATATATTACATTTATTAATTGCCTGTATCCTCACGCTAGAATGTAAACTCTATGACGATTTTTTGTTATTGTTGCTCTGTTCACGTTGTATCCAGCAATTACAGTGTTGAATAAATAGGAGAGGGATAAAAGGCAAACAAGAAAATTTAAAAATATATGGGGCACCTGGGTGGCAGTCAGTAAGGTGTCTGCCTTTTGTTCAGGTCATCAACCTAAGGTCCTGGGATCCAGCTCTGCATTGGGCTCCCTGTTCAGTGGGGAGCCTGCTTCTCCCTGTGCTTGTGCCCTCTCTCTTGCTCTTAAATAAGTAAATACATAAATAAAAAATTTAAAAACAAAATTAAAAAAATATAAGTTATTAAAGTTAGATTTGAAAGGAAGGGAATGAAGGTGAGAATAAATGGATGTATCCCTCGTTATTCATACCAAGATTCCCACTATCAAAAGAAATAGAAATGTTGATATATTAGAGTAATGATGAAGATAAGCAGTATAATAATTACAAACCTTAAAATTATCAGTAAGAAAATAAAATGCAGATGATAACTATAATGATTTTATTATGGTTAGTTTCATACTGATAAGCAATAATCTCCATGATGCATTTTAATTGAAAACATAAGATTTAAAGTGTATAATATGCTATGCTACTGCTTTAAAAAAATCCATATATACTTCCTTATAGATTTAAAGAATGTATCTATAAATACCTACAAATATTGAGAAAAGATGACACTTATGAATAAAAATCTACATGGTATTTTGACTTTGGTATCATAAGCATGTGTTCCAATATGCCTATGTTAGCTTTTTAAAAACTTTTTAGGTAAATGAAAACTTATTTATTTTACAAAATAGCCTCTTCCCTTCATGAAAACATTATTTCTTTTTATATCCTTGCTTATGTCCCTTCCAGGCTGTCCTCTGCTCTATCCCCTATGTCTGGTCATTTATCCCACTTGTAGGATTCAGGAATACTTTATTATTTTAGTTCTTTTATGGCACCAAATAACATTATTTTCTAGTTGTAACAGTTAAAGGGATTGTACCCCTCAGTAAACTATGAGCTTCTTAAGGATGGAAATGTATTTATTTTGGTATCCCCAATAGTTGGCCCATAGCCTTATTACCTTTCTATCTGTATTGGCTCACTATATTTTCCCATCCCTTCAAACCACAAGCACATATAAATGATCTGTTGCCTGAATATATGAGTATTCTAAGGATTCTGTCCAGTTCAGTGTTCCATCTGTTCTCCAAAATTATCTCTTTTTTTAATCAGAATTTTATTTAAGCATAATTTATATACATTAAAAAGCACACTTTTTGGTATATAATTCTGTGAGTTTGGCAAACACATATAGTCTTATAACACCACCAACAAAACATAAGGTATAGAATATCTTCCTCAACCACCTAAAAAAATGCCTTTTTCTTCATTGTAGATAGCACCTTCCACCACCATCAAACCCTGATATCCACTGATTTATTTTCTTTCCCTTTAGTTTTGCCTTTTATTTCATAGAATGTTATAAAAATGAGGTATAAACATGTAGCCTTTGGGTGTGGTGTTTTTCACTTACCAGATGTGTACTGTGATTCATTGATGTTTTACATTTATGAGTGATTAATTTCTTTTTATTGTTGAGTAATATTCAGTCATATGGATGTACTAAATTTTGATTATCCATTCACCTGTTGAAGAAAATTTGGGTTGTTTCAAGTTTGGGGCTATTATAAATAATGTCATGCATTCACATACTGATTTTTCATATTTAGAACTTTTTATATACTAAGTTTTCAATTCACTTGGGCAGATACTTAGGTGTAGGGTGGCTGGATTGAAAGGTAAGTATGTATTCCACTATAAAAGAAACAAAACTGATTTTCGAAGTAGCTGAAACATTTTTCATTTTACCAGCAATGTATTGGAGTTCTATTCTCCTCAACACTTCACATTGTCAGTTTTTAAAAGGTATTCTAATAGATAATATATCTCATTGTAATGTTAATTTATATTTACTTCATGACTACCAATGTTGAGAATCATTTCACATGCCTATTTGCCTTCCATATAGTTTCTTTCGTAAAGTGTCTTGTTTATATTCTTTGTCCGTTTTTTTAACTGATTTTTTAAAATTGAGTTTTCAGAGTTGTTTATATAATCTGGATACAAGGCCTTCAGTAGACATATGATATGTAAATATTTTCTTTTAATATATAGTTTGTTTTTCTATTTTGTTAGCATTTTCCTTATGCCTATATATAGGCATAGTATAATATTTCTATAGTATTTCTCTTAGTATAGTTCTGCTAATGATTAATTTTTTCTTTCAGTAATTTCAAGATGTTAGCCATTCTCCTTTACAGTTTCTGATGATATATATGTGTATATATGTTTTTTTCTTTATCTCTATATATTATGTCCTTTTCTTCTAGCTGCACCTAAGATTTTCTTTTAATCATTACATTTGCCTTGGGGTAGTTTTCTTCATGTTTATTTTTGTTGAAACTTCTTGACCTTAGATCTCTGGGTTTGGAGTTGTCATCAGATTTGGAAAATTATTACCTATTATTTCTTTTGCCCCACCCCCTTCCATCAGAGGAATCAAATTACACATTTTTTTAAAAATTTATTATTTATTTTACAGAAAGAGACACAGTGAGAGAGGGAACAGAAGCAGGGGGCAGTGGGAGAGGGAGAAGCATGCTCCCGCTGAGCAGGGAGCCCAATGTGGGGCTCGATCCCAGCACCCTGGGATCATGACCTGAGCCGAAGGCAGACGCTTAATGACTGAGCCACCCAGGTGCCCCCTACACATCTTTTTCATGAGTAGTCTGTCATTAGTCACACTTAGTGTATTATATATTTCATACATTCTATTTCTTATCTTTAGAAATTTCATTTGGATCTTTTTAATGTTTCGTATCTTTACTTTTAAAATATATTTACAGTAATTGTTTTGGTGCCTTTGTCTCCTAATTCTAATGTTAGTGTCAATGTCAGATTGTTTTTCAATGATTTTTCTCCTCATTTCTGGTCGTATTTGCGGCTTCTTTACATGCTGGTCACTTCTTTGTATGACTGCTTTATAGAATCTATCTTGTTAATTGCTGGATATATTTGTACTCCCATAAATATTCTTGTGAGATGCACTAAAATTATTTGGAAAGAGTTTGATTATTTGTAGTCTTTCTTTTTAGTTCTGTTAAGCAGGCTATATTAGCCAGGGTTCTCCAGAGAAAGAGAATCAATACTATACATACATAAACAGAGAGAGAGTGGGGGGAAGAGATTTATTAGAAGAAACTGGCGCATGCAGTCATAGAAACTGAAAAGTCCCACAGTCTTCCTTCTGCAAGCTGGAGGCCGAGGAGAATTGGCAGTATGATTCAGTAGGAGACTGAAGGCCTGAGAACCAGGAGCATCAGGGACAGAATATCAATTATCATAGTTTAAGCAATCAGGAAGGAAATGAAAAACCCATCTAGATGAACTCAGGGAAGAAAAGGAAACATAAAAGATTAACACAGAGAGGGAGGCAAACCGTAAGAGACTTTTCACTACAGGAAACAAACGTATGGTGACTGGTGGGGAGGTGGGGGAGGATGGGATCATTAATGGCAGAATGGGCATGAAGGAGGACACTTGCAATCAGGAAGGAAAGGCCAAATGTTTCCTCTTCCCTTTTGTTCCTCTTCCTTCCTACTCCTTTTGTTCCTCAGTGGATTGGAGATAATCTCACCTTTGGTGGGAAGGGCAGATTGCTTTAATGGGTCACTGATTTAAATGCTAATTTCATCAAGAAATACCCTCACAGACACAGCCAAAACAATGTTTACACTAACAACTGGGCACCCTGTGATACAGCCAAATTGACACAGAAAATTAACTATCACACAGGCCCATCTCTCTGCTTGATCAGATCAATCTTGATGCGTGGCAGATAAGTCACCAGTAACAAAGCAAAACCCTTCCAAGTAGCGAATACCTTTTGAATTAAGAGTTCTTTCTAGTCTGGCTTGGGGAAGCAGACATTATGCTTGCATTAGCACAAGGTCATTTTTTTTTTTTACCCCTGTCCCCTTAGATACATTATTCACACATGTGCTAATCAGTACTCAGCTGAATACTCAATAGGAATCCCCTGTCTATATACAAAGTTATCCCTTTGTCAAGATCTCTGCACTCTGTCCAGTGAAATCTAGCTTTGGATGTCCTCAAATTCTCAATTTTACCTACTTGGGGAGTTTGCCAAGGTACACATGGGTCCCTCCTGTGTCCCAGACAGGATGTTTTCTTAAGGAGTAAACTGGGGCAACCAAAGGGATCACTACATCATTCCCTGTCTCTTAGGGAATACTGCCTTTCTTACCTAAAGTCAAGTCTTTGGACAACTACTGTTTGTTACATTTTAACCCCTCTGCCTGCCTTTTTTTTTTTTTTCTTTTTTTGGTTGTCTTGGGTAGGAAGGCTGTTACTCCATTTTGGCAGACAATGGAAATTTCCTCTCAACTATCTTTTACCTAGATGTAATGATAAAAAGAAAAATTCTAATATAGTTACTCATGTAGTAACCATTTTTTGGGTGCTCTTCTAGTGTTTGAATACAGGTTTATATATGTTATCATATTCTTTCTGCCTGAAGAAATGCCTTTAAAATTTCCCAAAGTGAGTCTACTAATAATAAATTCTTTCAGTTTTTGTGCATCTTTAAAAATTTATTTTGGCTGTGGTCTTTTTATTGAGATATAATTCACATACCATAAAATTTATCTCTTAAGGTGTAAAGCTGAACCGTTCAGCTTTACACCTTACTTAAGATATACACAGTATATCCACAAAGTTGTACAATCATCACCACTAATTCCAGAATATTTTCATTGCCTCCAAAAGATGCTCATATTCATTGGTAGTTATTCCTCATTCTTTACTCCCAGTCCTGATAACTACTAACTTACTGTATCACCAGGGTTTTGTCTATTTTAGACATTTCATACAAGTAGAACCATACCATATATATAGCATTTTCTGTTTGACTTCCTTCACTCAGCATAATAGTTGCAGGTTTCACCCATTCTGGAGCATTTATCATTAATTTTTATTTACTTATAAATTATTATAAATTATTATTCCACTGTGTAGATATATCACATATGGTTTATCCAATCATCAGTTAATGGGAATTTGAGTAATTTCCACTTTTGGCTATTAAGAATAATGCTGTTATGGACTGTAAAAGTATTTGTGTGGACATATGTTTTTAATTATTTTGAAAATATAACCAGGAATGGAATTAGTGGGTTAAATGCTAACTCTAAATATAATATTTTGGAGAACTGCTTAACTGTTATTCAAAGCAGTTGTGTCATTTTGTATTTCCATCAGCAATGTATAAAGGTCTAGTTACTCTAAATCCTCACTAACACATGTTATTTTTTATCTTCTTTATTGTAACCATCCTAGTAGGTGTGAAGTAGTATCTCACTGTGGTTTTTGATTTGCATTTCCCTAATGAAAAATGATATTTAGCATTATTTTGTGTGCTTACTAGACATTTGTGTATCTAACTTGGAGAAATATCTCCTCAAACCCTTTGCCCATTTTTAAGTTGGGTTATTTACATCTTTATTGCTGTATTTTAAGAGTCTATTAAATATTTTTGAGACTAGTCTCTTATAATATTTTCTAAGTATTTTCCCCTATTCTATGAGTCATCTTTTTCCTTTCTTTTTTTTTTTTTTCTTGAGAGAGAGTGTGCCCATGTGTGCGCATGTGAAGTTGGGAGGAGATGGGGGAGGGGTGGAGGGAGAGAGAAACTCCCAAGCAAGCTCCACACCCAGCACAGAGCCCAGGGCAGGGCTTTACTCAGTTTCATGATCCTGAGTCATGACCTGAACTGAAATCAAAACTTGGATGCTTAATGAACTGAGCCATCCGGATCCGGGCACCCCCATCTTTTAACTTTTTGATGGTGTCCTTTGAAGCACAAAAATTTTTAATATAGTATTTCTTGTAAGTCAGGTCTTCTAGTATCAAATTCTCCCAGTTGTTTATCTGGTAGTTTCTTCTTCATATTTGAAGGACAGCTTGCTGCCTACAGCATCTTTGATTGACAGTCTTTTTCTTTCAGAACTTTGAACATGACATCAACTGGTTTTGGTCTTCCATGATGAGAAATTATCTGTTAATCTTACTGAAAATCTCTTTGACATGTTGAGTCACTTCTCTCTTGCTGCTTTCAAGATCCTTTGTAAAAGTTTTATTTTGTATCTCTCGTGTGAATTTACTTGAATTTTTCCAGGGTAGAGTTGGTTAAACTTCTTGGATGTGTGTTAGCATTTTCAGTGAAGTTGAAAATTTTGCAAGCATTATTTCTTCAAATATTCCTTCTGCCCATATCTTTCCTTTTCTTTTCATAAACATACTCTCCATTATGTATATGCTGGTACATTTAAATGGTGTCCTGCATGTCATTCTTTGTTCTTTTTGTTTCTCAGATTGGGTAATCTCATTGGCCTAATTCAAAGTTTTCTGATTGTTTTTTTTCTGTTAGCTCAAATGTTGAGTCCTTCTAGTAAATTTTACATTTCAGTTATTATACCTTTATAATTCAGAATTTTTATTTGCTTAGTTTTTTTGTAAATTTTATCTCTTGATAGTCTCTATTTGGTAAGACATCATTCTCATACTTTAATTTTAAAATATGGCTTCCTTTATATCCTTGATCACATTTAGAATAGCTAATTTAAAAGATTTCTATAGTAATTTTAATGTCCAGGCTTCCTCAAGGACAGTTTCCATTGACTATATATTTTTTCCTGTTAATAGTGTATAATACCTCTGTCTCTGTATGTCCCCTAATCCTTGCTGAAAACTGGATGCATGCATACGATGTGGCAACTATTGAACAGATTGCCTCACCACTAGTGTTTTTTGTTGTTATTGCTGTTGGTTTCATTGGTTTTGCTGCTATTTACTTTTTTTAATCAGCTCTGTAGTGTGTATTTTTTGTTATTGTGTGTAGCTAGTAAGATCTTTGCTAGCTTAGCTCAGTGGTCAGCTAATCATTGAAAATTTTTTAAATGACTGAAATCAGTAAGTCTCACAGTCTTTGCAGATGGGCTGTATGTATCCTGGAATACAGCTCTAGGCCTTAGGCAAGCAGTTTGTGACTCTGGTTTAGATTTCACTTTCTGCTTGTGCAAGGTATCTCCAGGCCTACTAGAGAGGAGACCTTAGGGTCTTCTCCAGTCTTCTCTAGGCATGCATATATTCCTAGCCATGTGTGCCACCCTGTGTATGTTTGTGCTCCTCTGGATACCCTTGAACATATCTGAAATTTTCAAAGCTCCTTATAAATATCTCATTGCCTAGGTTTTCCTTTAAAGTTTTTTTACCCTCCTTTGAGGTATTGTTTGCCACAACTATTATCACCACCTCAGGCAACTGAGATGTTAAACAATGCCACTAAATAATGTCCCCAGGAAAAAGAGATTTTACCCTGTATAAGTCTAAATAAGGTCAAATAAAGATAGATTGTCTACCTGAGTATTTCCAGAGAAATGCTCAACAATTCAAATAATGCTGGTTCTCTAAGAAAGGTGATCTGGGAGCTCCAAAAATACTCTTTAGTGGCTGCTAAGCTTCTGCTTTTGTCCATAAGTGAGGGACTATTGATTTTCAAAACTGCTTTGGAGTTAAGCGAGGGATATGGTAATAGGATAGGTTTAAATACCAGAAATCACACTGTACTTACCAAAGTTTAGTTATTTTTCTTGAGTAGACACTCCTAAGATTGTTGAAAACTTAGGTTAATTTCCAGAAATCAGAAAAAGTAGATTTTAACAAATTTTGCCACTGTTGACTTTTATGAGAGGTGGATTTTTGGAAGTCCAAAAATATGCTGGCATTCCTAATGACATCAGTCATTTCAGTTTTGAGAGTAATAATGCATAATTATTATTATATAATAATAATGCATAATAAATAATGCATATACAACCAGGATAGTATTTTTTTTCCTTTTGGTACATACGATGTCCTTTCCCTTCCACTGTTACCAGTGAGAAGTCTGCAATCATTCACATCTCAGTTTCTTTGTTATGATTCTTTTTCCCCCTCTGGTTTCTTTTAGGATCTCTTTATAACTGGTTTTAATCAATTTAATTATGAATGATTTTTTTCATGTTTCTAGTGTTTGTAGCTCATTGAGCATCTTGAATATATGCTTTTATAATTTTGATCACATTTAGGAGAAAAATCTAGTCATTATTCTTTAAATAATTTCTGTCCTCCTCCCTGTTACCCAACCTCTTTTGGGGCTTTAGTTATACATTTTTATGTTCTTGTAATTTCTTCCACAACTCACTGATGGTTTTATCACTTTTTCTCAGTCCTCTCTGAGGCAGGAAGGCAAGGTTCTTGTCTTGTGGAATCCAAGAATGAATCTCAGGGACAAAGGAGCCTGAGAAAATGGATAGAGTTTATTAAGTGAGGATACAGAAAAAACTCTCAGGAGTGAGAGTCTTTTGACAAGGGTTGCCCCGGAGATGGTCTTTTTATAGAAAGCTAACCAGGGAATATAAATCCTTTTAACATCTCTATTGATAGCACCTTTGAACAAGGATTAGTGATAACATCTTTAATGGCTTACTTCCTTTTTAAGGTCTGGTAATTTTGTTGGTCATAAGTAGCTATTATAACAAGACCCTACCTCAGACACCTAGGACAAGATAGTCTGGTTTGTTCCTTTTTCTCTGATTTCCTTTCATCTCCCACATTTTTTAATTTTGTGAACCTGATCCCATGATCCCCTACCTATTTCTCCCTACCTAGCTCTATCTGTCCTTTACTCATCTCTTTCCATGTATTTTATTTTTTATCATTTCTATTGCTGCCTTTGTTCTTTTCTATGCAATGTAACTTTTGCCTGGATACCTTCAAGATTTTCTCTGTGTTAGTCTTCAGCAGTTTGACTATGATGTGTCTGGTTGTGGGTTTGTGCGTATGTGTGTGTGTGTATTTGTTTGTTTTGTTTATTTTAGTATTTATCCTGTACAAAGCTCTCTGAGCTTCTTGGACTTTTTGCTTAATGTTTTTCATATTATCTTGTATCATATATCCTAAGCAGTACCTACCCTCTACTTAAACAACCATTAAACAAATGTGATGTTTTCCTATCCAAAATAGTAAAATTGAAGGATAGTTTCAAGTGGCAAGATGAAAGAATAAACAAGTATTACCTATTTTAGAATATTCTAAAGCCAACTCATTACAAACCATGGTTTAAGTCTCTTTAGAATTATCTTTTTTTGTTTTTTAAGATTTTTACTTAATTATTTGATAGAGAGACCAAGAGAACACAGCAGGCAGAGCAGCAGAAGGAGAGGGAGAAGCAGGCTCCCCACGGAGCAGGGAGCACTGTGTGGGGCTTTATCCCAGGACCCTGGGATCATGACCTGAGTCAAAGGCAGTTGCTTAACTAACTGAGCTACCCAGGTGCCCCCCCCTTTAAAAAGATTTTTATTTACTTATCTTTAGAAATATCTTAAGAGTAAAAAGTATATACGCCAGTATATTAAAGTTGTACCTAGTTTTCATCATCTCTAGGAGTAAAAATGTGGCACAAGGGGAAAATTTCCATTTCTCACAGTAGCCAATTACATTTCTACTAAGACAGAAACAAAACTCATGCTGTAGTTCCCCATTAAAACTATAAAGCAAAAGCTAATTATCTTTTAATATGGGTGAGTTTCACATCATTCCAAATAATAGTCTTAAATCATGGTATACTATTCATAAGGGTAAAACTTCCTTACAAAGTGCTTCCATTGTAACTTGTTTTTGTAAGGGTAATACTGGAAACTAACATATAATTTTAGCATTATTTGTACATTCACGTAACATGGGATAAAGAAAAAAAGCACTTTGAAAAGTTTGAAATGGCACATACATTTAAGATAACTTTGCTGTTTCAAGTTCTAAATAATCCATACACTTACTGCTTTATACATCATCCATATTGATTTCAAGTAACAACTCTTTGGAGAACACCCAAGGTTACACAAAAGTGAATTTCTACAAGGAAAGTAAGGATTCATTTTATTTTATAGTCTACATAGATTGAAATAGTTAGAAAATTGCTAAATCTCATTTTCAGTTACTGCAGCTTAGGTGGAACTACATTACTAATTTATACCAAATAACCACTATTGAAGTAGAAGAGAATTAGCCTTAAATGTCACACTTAATAGCATTAGCTCTCAGAATATCACAGTTGGTTATGAAGATGAAATACATCACAGATATTCACAAAACCTACCTAATCATACCAACATTAGAGTTCAAAAGAGACAACAATTGATTTCCTGAAGAAAAATGTTTTTGAGAACAGGATGAACCCAATAAAATGCAAATTCTTTACTAATAATTAATAACCTAGAGGTTCTCAATTCAGCTATAGCTAAGAAGCAAGTAAAGGTTGCTCTTAATAGAATATCTGCCAACTGCCTAATAGTCCCCCCTCAAGAGTTACTGAAAACCAATATTGTTTTAATTGTAAAATGTGGAGAACTTCAGAGTGCTTGAGAGATGAGATTTTTTTCTTGTAGTTGACATTTTATTAAAAGTCTTGTAAAGCAGGAAAATATCAAGACCATGTTTTCATATAGATATATGTCATTCCTGTGGGAGTATCAGCCTGTGTCCTTTTAGTTAGATGGCTCACTCTGACCATTATGCAATTAAATTGACAACTGAAAAGGGATAAAATGCTTTTAATTTACATATTCTTTAGGGCTCATCTGTGATCTCCATGGACAACATGACATATTTTGTGTGATGTATTAAATTTGTATTATATAATATTAATATATATAAAATACACACACACATGCATATATGTGTCTTATAGTATGGGATAAACATTGGTGAACCCATTACATAGCTTACCAGCTAGAATATTTAAAATGCTATTGAAATTCTTGTGTACTCCTGACAGATTCAGTCCATGCACGCTACCACAGCCTCAGGTCTACCAGAGGCAATCAGTATCCATTTTTTAAGAGATTTTGCCTTCAATGTATTTAACCATAAAACACATATTCTTTTATTTATTTATTTATTATTTTTTAATTTCTTTTCAGTTAACAAAAGTAGTATTACTATAGGTAGTAATTGGAAATCACTCATTTCCCACAATATATTTGTAAGATTCATAGTTTATTATATTTAAGAGTAATTCATTCATTTTTACTGATGAATTTATTTCACTGTGATATACAACAATATATCTATTCTCCTGTCAATAAACATAATTGTTTCCAAAAATTTTTTTTGTAACATTTGTTTCAGCAAATTTTCTTGAAAATTTTTGATCCCAACTGATATATATATATATATATATATATATAAGAATTTCTGCAGGGTGAGGCTTTTCATACTGTGGATCACATCCTAATGCAATCAGTATAGTTACTTGCAATAGTTTTTCATGTTTTTAAAAAGAACAGAATAGTAATGTTTCATGAAAAATGGTTTTCCTTATTTCTATGTACCTATACACATATATAATTATATATGCATGATTGTAGTGGGGGTCACAATGTAAAAGGTAATGTAATGTGGATTGTGTTCATGAAAGTTTGAAAACACTACATACTATGGAATGGAACTACTGTGTTGCAAAGTATGTTCATACTTTGTATTAGAAGCTAAGGCCCACATGTTTTCAAATTGGTTCTACCAATATACAGATTTACCTACTCTGCCAAGAGTGTACACATTTTCCATATCATTGCTAACACTTAGTTGTTACACATTTTAATTTTTGCCTATCTAGTGGGAAGAAAATGGTCTCTCGTTTTGTTTTTTTAATTTGAGTTTCTGATAACTATAACTATTTTTTGTGTTTTTTTCATCTTTTGCATTTTAATTTCAATATAGCTAATATAAAATATTATATTAGTTTCAAGTGTACAATGTAGTGATTCAAAAATTCTATGCATTACTCAGTGCTCATGATGACAAGTGAACTCTTAATCGCCTTCACCTATTTGACCCATCCTCTGCCAACCTGCTCTTGCATTGATTAATTTGCAAATATTGAATCACCCTTGCATCCCCCCAAAAATCCTCCTTGATTGTGGTGATGGTTTTTTGATGCATTGTTGAATTTGGTTTGCTAATATTTTGTAGAGGATATTTGCATTTTTGTTTCTCAGATACACTGGCCTGTAGTTTTCTTTCTCTCTCTTTCTCTCTCTCTTTTAATAATGTCTTTATCTGGTTTCAATATCAGGTTAATGTTGGTCTCATAGAATAAATTTGGAAGATTTCATTCATCTATTTTTTGAAATAGCTTGAGAAGAATAGATATTAACTCTTCTTTAAATGTTGGATAGCATTCACTTCTTAAGCTATCTGATTCTGGACTTATTTGTTGGGAGTCTTTTGATTACTGATTCTATTTCATTGCTGATAAGTAGTCTGTTCAAAGTTTTTATTTCTTCTTGATTTAGTTTTGGGAGGTTATATGTTTCTAGAAATTTATTCATTTCTTCGAAGTTGTCCAGTTTGTTGGCTTATAGTTTTTCGTCACATTCTTTTATAATCCTCTGTACTTCAGCAGTATCAGGTGTTATTTCTCTCTTTCATTTCTGATTTTGTTTATTCGACTTCTTTCTCTCTCTTTCTCTCCCTCTCTCTTTTGTTGTTTTGTTTGATGAGTCTAGCTAAAGGTTTATCAATTTTGTTGATCTTTTCAAAGAAACACCTGGTTTCATTGAGCTTTCCTATAGTTTTTTATTTTCTATTTTGTGTATTTCTTTTTTTTTAATACTTTATTTATTTGACAGAGAGAGAGATCACAAGTAGGCAGAGAGGTAGGCAGAGAGAGGGGGGAAGCAGTCTCCCCGCTGAGCAGAAAGCCCGATGCGGGGCTTGATCCCAAGACCCTGAGATCATGACCCTAGCCGAAGGCAGAGGCTCAACACACTGAGCCACCCAGACGCCCCTATTTTGTGTATTTCTGCTATAAACATATTATCCATCCTTTCACTGCTTTTGGGTTGTTTATTCTTCTTTTTCTAGCTTTTTTATATGTAAGGTTAGTTGTTTATTTGAGGTTTTTCTTGCTTCTTGAATTAGGCCTGAATTGCAATAAACTTCCCTCTTAGAATAACTTTTGTAGTATCCCAAAGATTTTGGACCATTGTATTTTCATTTTTATTTGTCTCTAGGTATTTCTTTTTGGGGGGATTCTTATTATATGAATATTACATTTGATGGTGTCACTGAGTTCCCTATTTTCTTTCTTCTTTTTTTTTAAATTTTTCCTTTTCAGCTTGTTTGTTTTCAGTTACTCTGTCCTCCAGGTTGCTGATTCATTATTCTGCTTCCTTTAGTTTTCTATTTATTTCTTTTGTGTATTTTTAATTTCGATTATTGAGTTCTTCATCTCTGATTTTGTTTGCTTTGTTTTCTATCTCTTAAGGATCTCACTGAGATCTTCCACTGTTTTCTTAAGTCCAGTAAATATATTTGTGATCATTACTTGCAGTTCTTTATCAGGCACTTTACTTATCTCCATATTGTTAAGCTCTTTTGCTATGATTTTCTCCTATTCTTTCATGTGGGACATATTCCTCTGCCTCCTCAATTTGTCTAACTCTGTGTCTGTTTCTCTGTGTTAGGAAAGTCATCTATGTCTCCTGCTCTTAAAAATAGTGGCCTTATGAAGAAGAGGTCTTAGAGTGCCCTGTGGGGCATGGTCTTCTGTTCATCAGAATAGATGTGTGGTGTGTGTACCCCACTGTTCTGGCTGAGCTGCTTTTGCCTTCAGTCTAGTCAACTACAATGTATCCCTTTGCCTATTATGGGCAGGCTTTATTCCATGTGTAGCTTTGGATGGATTCCTGCTGAGGGTGTGTTGAAGGGGGTTGATCTGTGGGAGATTGTGGGTGTGGGTGTTGTGTATCAGCAAGGTTTGTGCTGGTCTGCTTGTGGGAGTAGACTTGGGGTCCCTTTGGAGAAATCCTGCCAAGGGGGATCTGCAGAAGACCAAAGAGGCAGGTTGCATGGTGTTAGCAGGGTTTGCTCTGGTCTGGAGCGCCTTTAAAGAACTTCTTGGGAGGACTGGTTGGAGGAGGCTGGTCTACAGGAGAATGTGGAAGAAGCATGCTGCTGCCAAGTTAGGCAGAGAGTATTTGTGTTATCCTGGTTCTGCCTAGTGTTGCTGTATCTAGGCTGGAGTGACATGGTACTTGCCAGCTTTTTTCTTCTTTGCAAAGTCTCCTAAAGATCCCTGGTCCACCAACATATTATTTGAGATTAGTAAATAAATCTCCCTCCGATAGTCCAGAAGCATTTTTTCAAACTGCGGCTTCTATGCTATATGTCATTGGGGCTGTTTTTGTATGTTAAGGGTGGCGACTTAACTTCCTATAGTCCTTTGGCTTTCCCAGTGCTTTCTACTGATTTTTTAAAATTCCAGATGTTAAGCCCCACTAATTTTAAGAATTCATAAAGTTAAGCCCCTCTGTTTTCACTGGTAAATGTTATGGAGATTTGTCTTCTCAGTGCTGTTGCTTTGGGGTGCTTGGTATGAGGTTTGCTGCTCTTCTTTCTTGATGCCTGTGGTGTCCCCTCCTCCCTCAGACAGTCTCACAGGTCATTTTGGTTCCTGAATGTGTCTCTGCATTTTATATCCTTTTCAGTGTGGCCTCTTCTCTACATTTAGCTGTGGAGAGTTGTTTTCTAGGTTATTACAGTGATGTAGTTATTATCTAGGTGTATCTGTGGGATGAGGAGAGCTAGGATCCTCTTACTCTACCATATCCTAGAATAGTAAAATTGAAATTCCCTCAATTATTGATCTGTTCTCTAATCTGTATATATATGTTTTCTTTTTATTATGAACTGTGTTGCTGTGAGCATCCTTGTACATGTATCCTGGTGCACATATGAAAATGTTTCTCTAGAGTACAGGAGTAGAATTGCTATTTCAGAAGTTATGTAAAAATTCAATTTTACAAAAAAATGAAAATTTGCTTTCCAAAGTGATTAAGTCAATTTATACTGCTATCATGACTGTTTAATTATATATATTGAACCACTTGTTGGTCATTTTTCCAGTTTTAATAATTCTTGTGGGTGATAGTAATACCTCACATAGTTTTAACTCACATTCCCATGAGTAATGACTTTGAGCTTGTTTTCCATATTTTCATTGACCATTTTGATATATCTTTTGGGGAGTGTATATTTAAGTCTTTAGCCCATTCTTCCATTAGGTTTTATGTATTTTCCTAATTGATATGTAAGAATCTCTTAAGATGATATGTATTCTGGGGTGCCTGGGTGGATCAGTGGGTTAAAGCCTCTGCCTTTGGCTCAGGTCTTGATCCCAGAATCCTGGGATCAAATCCCACATCGGGCTCCCTGCTTCCCACATCGGGCTCTCTGCTCCACAGGGAGCCTGGTTCCTCCTCTCTCTTTGCCTGCCTCTCTGTCTACTTGTGATCTCTGTCTGTCAAATAAATAAATAAAATCTTTAAAAAAAATGATATGTAGGGGCACCTGGGTAGCTCAGTGGGTAAAACCTCTGCCTTCGACTCAGGTCATGATCCCAGGGTCCTAGGATCGAGCCCTGCATCGGGCTCTCTGATCAGCAGGGAGCCTGCTTCCTCCTTTCTCTCTGCCGGCTTCTCTGCCTACTTGTGATCTCTGTCTGTCAAATATTAAAAAAATAAAATCTTTTAAAAAAATTATATGTATTCTGGGCATAAACTTTTGTCAAATTGGCAATATCTTCCGACAATATGTATCTTGTCTCTTCACTTCTCTGACGGTATATTTTTGTGGACTTTCAGAGTAGTCCTGTACATCTATTTTGTCCATGTGTTAGTGTATTTTTAGTATATGTAAGAACTCTTTTTATAGTTCAGATTCTTCTATGAAGTTATTCTTCCATGTTTTTATCTAGAAATATTACTGTTTTGACTTCACATTAATACTTTGTCTTGAATTAGAATTTTTGGTATGATTTGTAGTCATGCTTTATTTTTCCCTATATCTGTATTCAGTTGCCCGGAATCAACTTTGTCATGTGTTTTCTGTATCTTTTTTTTTTTCATAAATTAACCATTCATATATATAGGCTTCCTATTTTGTTCCATTTGTCTTTTTAACAATATTATAGTGTCTTTATTACTAGATTAAAAAAGAAATCTTGATTTTCTTAAAGCAAGGTTTAGCAACTATGGCCAGGGTGTCAAAACATCTGATAGGAAAGTTCACTTGGAAGAACACATGTGATAAGATCAATGGCCAGTGAGAAAACCAAATCTACAGTGACGGGACCATGAAATACTACTTTCTGGGGATGCCCGAGTGCTTTAGTCAGTTAAGCATCTGCCTTTGGCTCAGGTCATGATCCCAGAGTCCTGGGATCCTTGCCTGGCAGGGATCCTTCTTCTCCCTCTGCCTGCTGCTCCCCCTATTTGTGCTCTCTCTTTTTCTCTCTCTGACAAATAAATAAATAAAATCTTTTTAAAAAGAAAAGAAAGAAAAACTGCTTTCTGACAGAGTGTAAGACAGTGAGTAAACCCAGGAGAACCATAGAAATCATATAAAAAAAAGAATATCATTGTGTTCATCTTTCTATCTGAAACTGATGTTCACATATATTGAAACACAGACTTTGTGTTGAAATACGGACTTGAGCTAATGTGTTCTTGAAACTTTGCTCTTTCTACTTGATGTACATTTGAAAAGGGGCTGACTGTGGCTCCAATGGACTCTATAGTTACGAAATAGAGAAAATCCAACTGCTTTCACCTACCACTTATCTTTAGTAACAGAGTGTTCAAACAATATGAGCTAAGTACCAGAATGACTCTTGGGCCTTGGGTCACTGGACTGTATACTCTACAAAGAGTCTTTATAGCTGATGATTTAAGGTATAAGTGATTATGGATATATGTTTTGTAACTACAGATGCAACTTTTTTTTAGTTTATTATGTATCTTGGGGAAAATTCATAGGGTTGAGTTCCTGTGCTGTTGCCAGGTTCTGAGCTTGAAAATGTTAGTGATGCTTTTAACCTCAGTATAACATTGTTAGAAAGTGCCAAGATCAAGGACTTCAGTTCAAGGTGATTTTTCCCAACCATCTTTACCATAGTAGGCTCTATATGTGAAAAAACAGTGCCCCAGCAATGTTCTGGAGTTTTTTGGAAGGTGAAAACTATAAGATTTGAAATTAAAAATTCTCATTCAGCCAAACAGGGAGTTGCAAAGTTAAAATTTGCAATGTAATTTAAGAAACAAAGATGACCTTAAATAGCATATTATCTCCAGTGCTTTTGAATTTATGTGCTAATGATATGGCATATCATGGCTAATTATATAAATAATAATATAGCATACTTAATATCTATTTGAATAATAAAAATTAAAATGCAGTTTCAGGATTGAAGTTCAAAAGTCCTTTTATTTTTAAACATTTAAAAAGAATGTAGACATTAGACTGTGAAAACAGATATCTTTGGGTCATAGTCAATCTGCAGTACTTTTTCTAGAGATTCATATCTGCATCTATTTTTATAATATGATTAATGCATCTTCATGAAAGTGGCTCTGAATTAGGGCTGCTTTTTTTAAAAAGATTTTATTTATTTATTTGACGGGGGGGGCAGATAGGGAACAGGCAGGGAAGTAGGAGGGGGAGAAATCGGTTTCCTGCAGAGCAGGGAGCCTGATGCCAGCCTCCATGCCAGGACCCTGGGATCTTGACCCGAGCCGAAGGGAAGTGCTCAATGACTGAGCCACCCAGGTGCCCGCAAGGCTGCTTATTTTCTTTTCCATTTTTTTCTTGACCAGCTTTTGAGTAATAGTTTATTCTTCTTGTCCATTGAGAGGTCATTTTAAGTCATGCTGACCATACAAAGAAGTGAAATATTATAACCAAATAATGTATAATAATAACCTCATTATGTTGATGTAAGTTTGTCAATGGCAAAGATGCAACTGATTTCTTAAATTGCTTGGCCAGATCAGCAGTGTGCCTTTATATTCTTGTCCTACCTGAAGAATGCAGTTAAGTCTATAGAGGTTGCCCCATCCCACACTCCCACGAAAGGTGTCTAAATTAAAGATGGAGAGGTAGTGTTATAGCATTTGTCATACTCTTTGACCACCCCAATTTTTTTTTAATTGGCTATAATACATTAAAGTACACAGTATCTGTGCAGCTCAATATATTAACATGTGAAAATAGCTGTGTGATCATCACTGTGGGCAATAGAATGAACATTGGAAGTGCTCAAGGAGCCCCTAACCTATTTCTTCCCAGTCATTGGACCTACTATTCCGTCTGCAGTGTATGAGCTTTCTGGTTTCTCTAAATCTTTAGCAACATGTAGTGTTGTCAGTCTTTTTCAAGTTAGCCACTCCTGTGGCCATAGGATGTCATTATATTGTGGTATTAATTTAGGGAAATTCCTGATGAAATTTGGTCCCATAATTCTCTAAATCCTCCAAGCCTAATTCTCTAGTCAGAGATTCTAAGAATTACTAAATATCATTAATATGTTTAATTTCTACTTAAGTTATTTAGAGTGACATGTGTTGTTTGCAGCTAAGTATCTTGTTGATACTGAGGAGCAAGAATATATAATGTTTGGAAGTAATTGATTAAAAAAGAAAGACATTTACAGAGAAAAGATGGCAGGAAGGGACAGTGTACAAAGAGAAATAAACAGTTGTCTAATGGGTTGTTAGAAATAGGTAAGCCTAGGCAAATATAATGTCTTTAAAAACCAGTTCTATTTTTTATACTGCCCTTTTACATTGATTAATATAGAATTGTTTCCAGTCTTATGCTAGAATATTTTGAGAAATACATATCTTTGGAAAAGTGAGCAATAAATGTAGTGGTTGGAAAATGGGCAGAGTTTGCTCAAAATATAGTATTAAAAAGATAAATCACTGGCAAAGTTAGAGCTGAAGGAAATTGTAAGGATAATTTCAAAAATTCAGCTTTGCATCATGAAATATAGGTGCCTCTCGGTACCTTCCATAATGCATTGCATTTTCATAAATAGCGTTCATGCATTAACATACTTCCTTTTACTCTTGCAAAAGAAAATAAGTACTGTTCTTGGCCAGTGTTTTCCATACCTGGCTGATAATTAAAATAATCAGTTCTGGTCTTAAATTCAGGTATAATAAGTCAGAATTTCTGTATAGGCTCTGGGGGGAAGATGTTTCTTGTAGCCTTAGATATTTTGGTGATCTTGAAGTTTTGAAAACTATTGGTATAAACTTCACTTCGTACAAATCAGTATTTTATTTTAGAAATTTTGGGAACATTTTCTCTTGAGGAAAACACATGGAATGTGTTAAATCTTTAAGACAAATACCATTTATGATAGAATTTAACAAACTTGTCCAGCCATTATGTGTTAATTTTATCCTGTCTTTCTTGATTTCTTTCAGAATTTTTATTATTTGATATTTCCAAGTTCAAGTTTAAAGTAAAAAACATAAATAATGGAATTAAAGTTAGAAGGAATGGATTTGGGTATTATCTTAGCTACTTTCTAGCCTTGGGAAATTATTTAACCTCTCAAGCATGATTTTCCCCCTAATGTATTAAATAAGAATATTGTTAGACTGTGTGTGAACTTTGAGTTGTATGTATGTGTGTGTGTGTGTTTATCTGTGTCTCTATGTGTTTGGTTTATGTATGTGTCTGTGCATGCCAGTTTTAGTTGGACTGATGTCATGCATCAAGTGTTTTTTACTTTCTTAGGTGTCATTTTATTAAAAGTTAGGATGAATAACATTATCCTCTTGGCTTCTCAGTACCCTTATTGCATGACAGATTGGCTGATGACACTGTGTATAGTATTTAATTGGTATTGTGTAACAGCTTACAGTTTCCTTCTATAAACTAATAAAATAACTGTGTTAATGTATCTTGAGTCTCTATCAGATTATCTATACAATGACAGCACTTTCTTGACTTCTTTAAGAAACATACCTTAACTTGCTATGGTGTTTATTCATTTGACAAATATTTATTGAATACTTACTATGTCTTGGGCATTTTTCTTGTTTTTGGAAGGTATAGTAGTAAATAAAAGAGACCAGCTTCCTCATGTCGGAGAGATTAAATTCCAGTAGTTGGAAAATACATATTGTGAATGGGAGACTATCAATTCCTCCAAGACTCCTGGAATCCAAGGTCATATTATAAGCATCTTAAATTTGACCACTGATTTGCCTTTCACTAAATTAACAATTTCTAGTATGAGAAAAGAATTATGCAAATGTATAACTTTTGTTCTGTTCAGCATAGTACTGGATAAATAAGTAGAAGATAAGTTTTTCCTATCAGGCTATGTTGACACTGAAGGTGTATTGTTTATAAAAAATTCGGTGGGAGAAAGAGCAAAGTTTTTTAAAGGCACTGCTTGAAATCATGGTAAGAGATAAAAAGATTTTCCCTTCTCCAACCCTGTGCCCTAGAGCCAAAGATGAGGAGAAGTGGGTTAGATTCTGTGAATCTAACAGCATGACCATGAAGGATCCTATGAGGACAAGACAATTCAAGCCTTAGAGCAGAATCTAAGTTGTAAGCAGATAGGGTGCATTAATGTAAGTCAGAAAAGTGGTCATGAAATGAGAAAAGAATCCAGTTTTTTAGCAGAAAATACATGTAAACCAAGACTTAAAAACTGAAGACGAGAGACCGAAAAGGAAGCAGAGAATTACAGTTAGGCATGGATGTGGTACAGAGACAGGGTGTCTAGGAATAATTTTGGTTATAATAATATTGCTTCAAACAGCTGTGTCCTTTTGAGCCAGTCATGCATGCCTGCCATGAGGCTTTAGGTTTTTACATGGATAAGTAAGGGGAAAGGAATTGCTGTCCAAGTCTGTTCAGTATTTAATAGATGTTTATATATGTGCCATATTATTCAATTTATATTCCTTATTCTAAGTGAAATACCAAGATTTATAAAGATCTTTTCTATTTTGTCATTTTGATACCAAGTCCTGCTTAGAAAAAAAATACGTGACTCATCCATAACTAGTCTACATATTACAAATGTAATCTTCTCATTTATATTAAAATACTTATTAACCAACTGCTAGAGTCAAAGCAAAGTATTTCTATCTAATAAGATGTGTAGTCATGTGCAAGAATAAATACTTCCTAAACTCAATTTTTGAGGCTGGAAAAACTAAACTCATAATGGCAACATTATGAGTTTTGTAACTTATGAGTATTGTAATCTTTATTTTTCACCTTTGTTTCAGCAAAGAATTTGATGGTGTTTGTCTTTTATGAAAATAAATTTTTCTCTGATAAGATTATTGATGAGCTAATAGATGAAGATACATGAAGGAAAGAAATAGAGTGGGAGAGAATTCCAGGAAAAACAAAGGCAAGAGCCTTTGCAAAGAATCTGTGGTGTAAGAGACATAATTCCTTCAAAAATTTGAAGAAGCCATGTGGCTAGAATGAGGAGAACTGAGACGACCATAATATTAAGGGTGAGGCATGGTAGGAGCAAGACCATAGAGGGATTGGAAGATCATGGGAAGAATTTTGGTCTTTAGCATAAACTCAGAAGAAGCGAGTGGATTATTTTAATAAGGAAGGTGGAGAATAGTCTCATAAAGTTAGGTTCATAATTTTTAGATAACTCTGTCTATGGATTGAACCCTTACTGGAAGGGGTTAAGAGTAGATGTAAGGGGGCCTGTTAAGAGGCTGTTGTAGTAGTGTAGGAAAGAGAATTGTAAGAGAGGAATTATGATGGCTTTGGACTATTGGAATTGACTTGAGAGGAAAGAAGGACTCTAGAATACTTTCTGGATTTCTGACTTGTATAATTGGATGGGAGTTGTTAATATTCATTGAGGTGGAGAACACTGGGAAAGAAAAGGTTTATTTTGGATATGGGTCTTTATGTTATTCCAGTGGGAGGTTATGCACCTGGAGATGCAATTCTGACAATCATTATATATCGGTGGGAATCAAAGCCTTCAGTGGGGTTGAGATTCCATGGAGAAAAAAGTTTTGATGGTGAAAAAGGAGGGCTACTTCTGAGTTTTGAGTTAACCCAGAGATGACAAGAGGACAAGTCTATAAAAATGATAAAGAAGTGTATAGTATCACCTACCTCAAAGAAAGAAAATCTTATAAATGACAGTGGCTAACAGTATTGAATCCTACTGAGAAGTCAAGAAAAATAAAGACTACAAAATGACAGCTTCTGCTACTATCTATATTCAGTTAAGCAGGCAGCCAAAATGATGTTATTCATGTCAAAGAGTTAGGGTGCTTTATTTCGCAGTTGTTTAACGCTAAAGAGAGGAAATGCATATTTGTGTGCAGAACATTTAGAGGTGTCATTATTTTGGGGAGCAAATGTGAGGGTACAACTGATGACCCTAGGAAACAATTCCAAGGAAAAGAGACTAGATTCTAGCCTTGGAGGCACTGACTGGCACTAGCACTAAATTAGATTTCTCCTGCTGTTTCCTTCTCAGCAGGGTTTTCCATGGCAACCAAGTGTAAATCGTTCTGCCAGGTGAACAGGTCAGTACAATTACAGCCATTTGTCTTACTACTCTTATTTGTCATATTAGGAAGCCTGCAGTTTTGTTTGGGAGCCTATTAAAATTTGGTGGAATTTCTTGTCATAGTTTCAGTCAAAGCTTTTAAAAGTCCTTTTGCAAACAAGAAAAAATTGTATATATAATAAAACTAAATCTAAGTGAAGAGTAGTTTTCACTATATAAATTGGAATCAAGTTTTGAATAGAAGAATATCATGAGTTTTAAGTATAAACTAATGTAACTCTGTTATGTCTTGGTGATAGAGCTAGGTTAAATAGCTTTAAATATCAAGTAACAGTCAGAAGTAAAATATATGACTTTGTGAAGCTCAGCACACTCTTAGAAATTTATTTTTATTACTAAAGACAATAGACATAATTGATGAATCATTAAACCGAAAACATAAACATAGCAAACTTTTCATTTATAAAAGGTAGTAGTGCATTGATTTTAATCTTCACACATACTACTCAACACTGAAGAAAAAAAAATCCCAATATAATATTTTGACTGACAAAGTGGAGATGGTTTTCCTAAAGTGAGCTTAACAATATTTTGAGGGATGCCTGGGTGGCTCAGTTGGTCAAGCGTCTGCAATGCGAATTATTCATGCAAGCCTATAAGGTGGCACTGAAAGCTGGCACGCATCTGTGGAGTCATGTGTGCTGTTAGTGCACCGTGAAGTGGCAGAGAGTTTGCTGTCACTATTCACGTGCCAGTAATTTTGACCACGTTTTAAATTGATTTGGTTTTGATTTCTAGGAACAAACTAACTGTAACGGTCTTGACTTTGTTAATTTATAGATTTAAAAACTGCCGTCTTGAGATCTTCCACAATTCCTTCTAAGGTGAATGTTCCATTTGAAATGAAAATAAAAATATCAACATCAAATGACTCAATTTAATTTTAGGTCTCAAGAAAAATATAAGCTGAATTTGCGACCTTTAGAAATCACAAGCCATTAATGCATCACAAAACTGAAAATAGATTAAAGTCTAGTTATTCATTAAATATTTAGTACAGTTGAGGGTTTGATTTGATTACATTATGTCAATTTCCAGGAAAGATAATACAGGTTCGGATTTATCTGTGCCCTGAGCTACTGTTTAGTGTGGATCATTTGTTCTGGGCATGATCTGAACTTGCAGGTATTTAACTTCTTCTCAAGCATTTATGATAAAACAAAGAGGGATTTCTTCCTCAGAGAAGTGAGCAAAATGTGTAAGGTTTCTATTTTAAGCTAATGAATTCCACTTGGGACAACAATGCTCTAAGTTGCAGGGAGAACTAAACACTTGACTCATGAAAGACAGTAATATTTTGAAAATCCTACAAGGAAGAGATTTTTACAATTCTGAAAGATTATGAAGATGGCAACTCTCTCATTTCATTATATTACACTGTTTCAAATTATGCTATTAACATACATATGAAAATTTTCTTGGTAATGACAGTAATGATGGGGTGAAAGTTTTTGGTTGTAAAGTATCTCCCAATCTCTTCCCCCCTACACACACACACACACACACACACACACACACACACGCGCGCGCGCGGCGCGCGCACACACACACACACACACACACACAGTATACATGTGTTATAAACTCTTTGAGCTTTATTCTACCACCACTTTGGTCACAGTAACACAAGAATTTCTTCTACACCTTTTTGTGTACAGAATAAACAAATATTAGAACCCCTGGGATTAACAAGAATTGAAGCGAGAAGGGAGAATTCTGTACATCTTATATGTTTTCTTTATGTTATTTCATGGTTTATAATTAAGCAAAACAGAATGAGAGTCACATGAATCACTAAAATTATGGCTTAATGAAATTTACATGCCCTGATCCCCAAAGCAGTGTAATGATATTAATTTTAATCTACTTACATTATGGAACATTAAAGTAAGGCTCTTGATAGGGTGGATGAGAGGGTTACTGTACTCTTTCATCTAATACAATTTGTGAACATATTCTCCATAGATAGATTTTCTATCAGGGAGATATTTTGAAATGACTGGCAAAACATTATTTTAATGTTTTGCTTGGCTTTTCTTCTTCCTGGATCCAGAACTTCATAGGAAGCTTTATGTTTCTTATCTGTAATAATCCTGTTAACATGGGCTTTAATTCTGGCATCTAGGTAGAGATTTGGAAAGCAAAAGAGTAGCAGGGGACTTTTGTTATTTGCATGTCTGGAAGATTGACAATCTTCCAGACATGTCTGTTCTGCTGATTATGACTTAGTATAGTTTAAGTCATAGTATAGTGTAAGTCATAGTATAGTGTAAGTTAGCTGTTTTTAGTAATAGAGTTGAGACTCAGTGTGGCACAACTGTATTACGAGAAATAACTTACTTATACAGATTACTAAAAGTTGCACAATAAAATAAAATTGTGAAAACCTATCAGATCATCATTTTAATTAGGCATTTTCCCTTACATTCAGATATTAGTTTTTGAGTGGGAAATACAATCTTAGAATAGCATCACAAACACAAGGTCATAATCCTGGGTAGGTATGTGAGAAAATATGGTGCATATGATAATATCATATGTGCATGTATCAGTGTAAAAATTGTAGAATTACTGATAAAGTGGGTGGAATGGTGATTCTAAAATTGTATGTATAAACATATATATATACATAAATATATAGAGAGACACACAGATGAAATAGATTTTATAAACATGTGCATATATATGTATGTGTCACAGGTAAAATAGAAGAATCAACATTTCTCTTATCATAGCACTTTCATTACTAATCACATTGCATATAAATCTTCTGTTAAAGATTTTGTTACTGTAAGTAAATTGAAAGTAAGGACTATGCCTTGAGTTTTCAGTGGCTTATGGAATAGATGCATTTTTCAAGCCCATTTGAGTAAGTGAACAATGTTTTGGTATTCATTTATTTGCTTAATATCATAGACAAATAATGCAAATTCTGTTCGATTGGCTGCGTATGATACAACTATTACATTTGTTCTTCCAAATTCAGTTTCTATGATTCTCTCCTCTGTACTATGCTCTTGAAGTTGATCTATATGGAGTACATCAGCTTTGGTCTATGGGGAATTCTGGCAGGACATCTGAGAGAGGAAGGGAGGAGGGTGAGGTTAGGACATTTATTACCCCAACTCACTTTGGTAGCTCTATCATTATCTGGCTGAATCCTTAAGTGAAGATCATAGCTCTGTCAGGTGACCATCTACACAAAGTGCTTTCTCTCTCTCTCTCTCTTTTTTTCTCTCTCTTTCCATCCCTCCCTTCTTTTTTACCCCTACCTCCTGCTGTTCCCATTCCCTGCTCCCAGGTTCCAGTAACTCATTTCCAATCCTGTTTCATTGGGCCCAAAAATGGTGATGATGCCCAACTCCCTGATGTTAATAGGTTGAGAACCTGCAGTCTCTTGAGGTCTCCCTTAACCATGTTGACACTTCTATAAACAGTTTCTTTATTAAATGTTTCTTAAATTATCCAGTCTGATGTGCCTTGTCTTTCATGCTGGTGTCTTGTCTGATCCACTAATCTCAGTGAAATAAATTCTGAAAATAGAAAATGTTCTGGACATTGCCAAATCATGTTGATCAATTTAACTGTTATTTTAATACTTATAGAATTGTAATTTTTGTTCCAAATAGAGAGTCATGTTTTTATAAAAAACAATTCCCTAATGGCATCTAAAATCAAAGCTCTTTGACAATTTTCATTAAAGAAGCAAACAATAGGGGCGCCTGGGTGGCTCAGTGGTTTAAGCCTCTGCCTTCGGCTCAGGTCATGATCTCAGGGTCCTGGGATCGAGCCCTGCATCGGGCTCTCTGCTCAGTGGCGAGCCTGTTTCTCCCTCTCTCTCTGCCTGCCTCTCTGCCTGCTTGTGACCTCTCTCTCTGTCAAATAAATAAATAAAATATTTAAAAAAAAAAAAGAAGCAAACAATACATGGTATTCAGTTGAACTACCATATTCAGAATGATGCTATTAAACATTTATGATAACTTTTCACTCTGGGTGTATGTATAATAAAAATATTTGAGATTAGTAAGGCATGGTTACTCTGTTTGCCTCAGCTTGTGATGCCAGTGGCTTCATTCCTTCCTTTTACCCACAGTAGTTTACTGTGGCTGTTTGAACATGCCAAGCTCATGTTCTATTTAGGGCCTTTATATTTGTATAGGTATATTTTATATATCTTCTGTGTCTTCCTGCATTTTATTCCTTCATATTACTCAGGTCTTAACTTGAATGTGACCTTTACAGGGGCGTCCTCTGTTCTATCTAAAATATCCATCACCCGTTGTACTCTCTATCTTGACTCTGATCCATTTGCTCTCTAGCATATTCACTGTCTAAAAATATATTTTGTTATGTTATATTCATATTTATTTGTTACTGGTCTTTACCTTCCCCCAACATAAGCTCCATAGGAACAAAGGTGACGGTTTCCTCAGAGGTAGAATAGTCCCTGGTAAGCAATATTTTTAGCAGATTTATTGAGATAGTTTATATATATATATATATATATATAGAGAGAGAGAGAGAGAGAGAGAGAGTTTGTTCTAAGTTGAGTGGTCCATTCGAAGTGAGAAAAAAAAAAATCAACATTTCCCAATGGGAAAAAGACAGTCTCATCAACAAATGGTGTTGGGAAAAACAGACAGCAACATGCAAAAGAATAAAACTGGGCCACTTTCTTATACTAAACACAAAAATAAATTCAAAATCAATTAAAGACATAAATGTGAGACTTGAAACCATCAAAGTCCTGGAGGAGAACACAGGCAGTACCCTCTTCAACATTGGCTCTAGCAGCTTTTTCTAATTATGTCTCCTGAGGCAAAGGAAACAAAAGCAAAACTAAACTATTGGGATTTCATCAAAATAAGCTTCTGCACAGTGAAGGAAACATTCAACTAAAAGGCAGCCTATGGAATGGGAGAAGATATTTGCAAATGACATATCTGATAAAGGGTCAGTATCCAAAATAAAGAACTTATCAAATTCAACACCCAAAAAACAAATAATCCATTAAAAAAATGGTCAGAAGACATGAATCGATATTTTCCAAAGGAGAATGGCCAACAGACACATAAAAAGGGGCTCAATATCACTGATCATCAGAGAAATGCATATCAGGACTGTAATGAGTTATCATATCACTTCACATCAGTCAGAATGGCTAAAATCAACAACACAAAAAACAAGTGCTGGGAGGATGTGGAGAATGAGGAAACTTATTGCACTGTTGGTAGGAATGCAAACTGGTACAGCCACTCTGGAAAACAGTGTGGAAGTTCCTCAAAAAGTCAAAAATAGAACTAACCTATGATCAAGCAATTACCCTGCTGAATATTTATCCAGAGAATATAAAAATACTGAATTAAAGTGATACATGTACCTTGACATTTATAGCAGCACTATCAACAATAGCCAAATTAGAGACACCTCTGGATCCCGTGGAAACATTAAATTGTCTTTTTACTTCTCCACTGGGTTTACATTTTTTAACTGTCAGCGGCATTTCAAGTCTTCTGAAAACAGTGTGGCAGTATGTAGGTGGTCCGTAGCACAGAACAAGCAACATCTAATAACAGTTTCCATTGTAGAATGATTTCAGATACTTGAAAAATCAAATCTCTAATTGAGAAAAATAAAACACAATAGCCGAATCATTGAAACAGTCCAGTGCTCATTGGTGAATGGATAAAGAAGATGTGGTAAATGTGTATATACACACATAATGGAATATTACTCAGCTATTGAAAAGAATGAAATCTTGCCATTTTGCAGTGATATGGATGGAGCTAGACAGTATTATGCTAAATGAAATAAGTCAGTCAAATACTGTCAGAAAAAGATAAATACCAGATGATTTTACTCATATGTGGAATTTAAGAAACAAAACAAGTGAACAAAGGGGGAAAAAGAGAGAGAGGGAGGCAAACCAAGAAACAGACTCTAAACTATAGAGAACAAACTTATGGTTACCAGAGGGAGGTAAGTGGGTGTATGAAAAAAATATGTGGTGGGGATTAAGGAGTACACTGGCTGAGATGAACAAGGGGTGTTGGATGGAAGTGTTGAATCACTATATTGTATACCTGAAACTAATATTACACTGTGTGTTAACTAACTGGAATTTAACTAAAAACTTAAAAATATAAAGTATGCAGCTTAAAGCACAGAATTGAGCATCCATTACCACAATCAACTTTAAAACATTTCATTACTTCAAAAGAAACCATGTACCTCTTAATTGTTTCCTCTGCCCTCACCTCTTCAGACCCCTAAACCCTGGCAAACACTAATCTTGTATAACTCCAATAGATTTTCCTGTTCTAGATACTTCGTATAAATAGAATCATACACTGTGTGGTCTTGGTCTTTTATGACTGACTTCTAACACTTGGCATAATGTTTTCAAAGTTCACTCATGTTGTGCATTTATTACTATTTCATTCCTTTATCTGAATAATATTCTATAGTATGGATATACCATATTTTAGTTATTCATCACATGATGGACATTTAGGTTTTTCCTATTTATTGGCTATTATGAAAGATACTGTTATGAACATTCACATATATTTTATGGACATACATTTTAATTTCTCTTAAATATATACCTAAGAATGGCACTGATGGGTCATTTGGTAGCTCTTTGTTTAATTTTTTGAGGAACCACCAGACTATCTTCAAAGGTGTTTGCACCATTTTACATGCCTACCAGCAGAGTATAAAGGTTCCGATTTCTCTATTTCCTCCCCAGGCAACATGTTCCATTATCTGTCATTTTGATTAGAGCCATTCTAGTAGATGTGAAGGCGACCACTGCTTTTGATTTTATATACAACTCTGCTTATTTTGAGTCAAAAGTTAAAGCCTTGAACACAGTCTTATATTATTTTGCTTGTTTTTTGTTTGTTTTTATTTTTTTGTTTTTTAATGAACGCATTGAATTTAGGGACTAATAATTTTTTGGAAATGTTTGAGTAAATACTTTTTGCTTTATCTCATTACCAGGGATCTTCTGTGGACTCCTGTTATGGAGTACATATTTGTGTCCTTTCAGAATTCATATGTTGAAACCCTAATCCCCAAAGTGATCATATTTGAATATGGGACCTTTGGGAGGTACCTGGGTCATAAAGATGGAGCCCTCACCATTGGATTAGTGCTCTTCTAAGAAGAGACACTAGAGATCTTGCTTGCTCTTCTTCTTTCTCTCTCTACCATGTGAGTAGGTAACCAGAAAGAGAGCTCATCAGGAGCCAAATCAGCTGACACTTTGATCCTGGAATTTCCAGCCTCCAGAACTATGCAAAGTTACTATGCTTAAGCTACACAGTCATTGGTATTTTTTTAGCAGCCTGAACTAAGACAACTACGATGAGTTTATTTTTCTAGACAGTGGCTGTTACGGAATGGATTTACTCCAAGTGCTCCATGTGATGTGATAGTGGATCTGAATCTGGCAGTGGGAAAGAGAAATCTTAGAGTCTTCTTATAATTTAAAAATATCAGTGAATTTGAAAACAGGGGCAAAAGTTTACCTGGGGAGCAACTTCTGTGAATATGTCCGTGTGGTGGGAAGGCTGAATATTTTCTTGTTAGGAATTACACCCCAGAAGAAATAAATGTATCATGTTGAGGACATTTCTCCTTAGAACCCTAGTTTTACCCTTTCAGATTCAAGGTATAAGGAGACTCGTTTCTTTTACAGAGTGATAAAGGGGTGCAGATTACATTTTAATAATGCAAACTGTCAAATAATAGGGGCACATATTTAGAAGAAGGATTTCAGCAACCTCTGGATAAATTACAATCCCAGGTCCAACTCTTTTATGATAATAAGAAAGAAATTTTTATGAAGAATTCCAGTGAAGATTGATAATAAAAAGAATGACAGTTTCTAAGGAAGCAATAAATTGGTACTTTTTTCTTTTATATTTCATGTTTATCAAAAGAATGGCATAAATTTCAAATGCTAGTGATATTTTATAATCCAAACAGTGAATTGCCTTCCATAGTTTTCTGTAGCATACACAGGAAATATATAGTCTTTTTTCCTCTTTCTTCTGACAGTGATCATAATCTACTTAAGTGTGATACAGCTCCTGCAGTGAAAGGAAAAATGTGCTTTCCACTAAAGTTCAATATTGATTGATAACAATTAACCTCAAAAGGATCACAGAAAAACTGTATACATCATTTATTTTTATTTTCTCTATTAAATCACCTTAATATTTTCATCCACAGTATTTGGGTTGTATTTGGGGCATATTAAAATATTTTCCTTTAATTTACTGTTGCAAAAACAGAAACTCTGCTTTGTGGTCTTTCGTATATGTATTTAATAAATTCAAGGCAATTTCTCTGCCTTCCCTTTCCCTCCTTTCACTCCAACTCCCTTTACTCCTATTAAGCTTCTTTGAGTTAGTAGAAAAGGCAATTAAAATATATAACAAATGAATATGAACATGTAGATGAAATAAGGGAGGTGATGAAGGCCGCGGGAGGGCTTTGAACTGGTTAATAACATCTAGTCTGTGTTTTAAAGGTGTCACTCTAGCTGCCGTGTGAAATGTAGACTGCGGTGGGGGTAATTGTGGAAGCAAGAGGACTGGTAGGAGGCTATTGCAATAAGAGAAATAATGATTTTTTTAGACTAGCATGTAGGTAGTGGGGTTAGTGAGAGGAATACATAGAATAGTATATCTTGCATACAGGAAAAGAGAAAATGAAGAGGTCAAAGATGGCCTATATGTTGGTGGGGTGACTTATAATTTTTAGTGTTGCGGTAAAAAACAAAACAGAACATTGATGCTTAGTCTATTCTGTGGACAAAGAAAATAATAAGGGCAATTCCACACTTTTACAAGATAATAAGAAAAATTAATTCCATGGGTACCTGATAAATGTCAGGTGATGTCCAGTGGTTGTTTGATTTTTATCAAATCACATTAATTTTCATATTTCCCTATAGCTTTTCATAGTTTTCTGAAGAAATAATTGAAAGCAGATTAAGCATTCTTTGATTAAGTAGGAACTTTGTAGAAATTCTACTTTTCTCTCTCACAATTGGTATTTCTGTAGTAGACATTAGAACATCCTCTGCCAAGAATATAAAGGCTCTAACACTTTGAATGCAAGATGATGCAAACCTTTTCATCACGCCCTGAAACAAATTAGCTTTCTGGAAACAGAATTGAATCAAAGCATGTTAAAATGACCAGTAGTTTTAAAAAGTGGAAGAAATGTGCTATTAGTTGTAACTGTGTCTCTCCTTTAAATTTGTAATATAATGGACTTTTTAACTAGTGGTTAAATTGTGAAATATTTAGAAACCCTCAAGATTTATACAAATTCCATTGTTCATGTAATATTTTATTGAAGCAAAACTTTGCTTTTAATAAATTTGAGATTTAGAAAATAGTATGAAATTCAGAGTGCTTTCCTTAAGCAATGTTGCTAAATATAACAGAAATAGTCTTGCTTCTAGACATTTCCAGTCTTTTGCTGCTGACTACTGCATTATTTTTAAAGTTAGAAACTAGACCAAGTATAGAAGTTAGCAAATATAAACTAGAAGGTTCAGTTTCTGCCTTGAGAAGTCCAGATAACCAATGTCTGAGTTATTTAGGGTGAGGTCCAGGATTTTACAAAGTTCCCCTCCTGATGTTCTTCATGTAATATATCATATTGCACTGCATACTGCTTGCTTTATATCAAGGGTCAACAGAATACAACCCAATGCCTGTTTTTATAAATAATATTTTATTAGAATACAGCCATTAACACTCATTTAGAGTTTTGACAAAGACATTATGGCCCGCCAAGGCAAGAATGTTGACTCTCTGGCCCTTAAGATAGATAGAGGTAGATATCTAACAAGTTTGCTGATCTGTGCTCTATACTATGGATCCAGGTTCCCCTGCTATGCCTCTGATGTTGTCCGCTCACCACCTTCTCCAGAACTATGCAGTTGGCCCTTGATTTCACTTCTAGGAGGCATCAACCCCAGACTTAAGATTCAAAAATATGGCTAACACCAAATAGTGATATTTAACAAAGGTATACAAAGCAAGTTAGGATAGTGGTTTATGAGAAGCAGTGACAGCAAGATAATATTGTTTCCTTATCTGAGTGTTGGCTACATAAGTTTGTTTGGTTCTGAAAATTCGTTGAGTTGCATACTTATAAGATATACACATATAACAATTTAAGAAAAAGCAAAAACTGTATATTAAGAACTTGTGTGTAAAGAATTATTAAACTGGCAGAGAAACACATTTTTACCAGGGTTTTATTTCACTTAATCACGGGCCATGCTTCTCTGTTTGGGATGCCTCTGTCTCTTTTTTACTTAGAGGCAACTTTTTAAACTTGATTAAATATATAGATATATAAATTTAAGTATACTTTTGCCATGCTTCTCTGTTTGGATGCTCTTCTTTCTCATTCTCCATAGCTCAGAGTTGGGAGTCCCTCTCAGTTGTACAGAAACTCCCATAGCTCCTTCTTTTACCCAAATCCAGACTCTTCACCTCTTAGTTTTCCCAAAGAGGTGGAAACACTGTCCCCTCCAAACCTTATAATAATCCCTACAATAATGTACTGGTGATCATAATGAAGTCAGGCTCTCACATTATTAAAGACAATTATTATTTGATTATTTGAATGTCCATTGTGAAAAAATTTTTCTTTATCATGAAATAATCAAAATGCCTATGAAAGGGCTCTTTCCTGCATTCAGCAAAGAAAAATACAAAAGAGTTATTGACCTTTATGATGATTTCTCCATGCCCTGAGCAGCAGTTGGTTAATGTACACTTTGACAGCTTTAAAATACCAGCTTGCCCATAATGAGAAGCTCCCAGATCTGTTGGAAAACTGTCAGCGGAGTGCTTAAGCAGATTTAGGACTCAACACTCCATCTTTTGTGAAGCATTGCTTCTTGCTTTATGTGAGAACCTATGTCTGGACAGCTTTATAGAAAAAATTATTCTAGGCAGATACCTATTTTAGGGTACAGTACTCAAAACAGTTTTTAATAAGCACCACTGTGTGTGTAAATTAGTTATTTAGAAGCAAACACACTGATGAAAAAAATATTTATTGGCAACTGTACCCACAGTTTAAACAGAGATAGTTTCCCGGCTTCTACCACTGAAAAATGAAAACTGAAATTACCCTGACAAACAAAGGAACAAATACTTGGGTATACTTAAAATGACAAGTATTCACTTTGAGGCTATCACCCTTAGCAACTCTTGGTTCTCCCAAACTTAAGTCCATGGAAATTGGATCATGAATCTTCAACGATCCTTGCACTCAGAAATGCTCCAGGCACTTCTGCCCTTTTCAACCCCCACCCTTAGACACATGCACTGTTTATTAAGAAGCTGTTCTCTCCTAATCCCTCCTAATTTTCCATCATCCTGCCTTTGTACCTTTGTACAGGGAGTACTGGATTAACCTGTTTTATATGGGGTGCTTCCCAGGGATGTTGCTTCCAGTAATTTTTGGCTGCCCTTACACTTGGGCACAGGGACCTGGTGGCTCACTGGTCTGTACCTCAAATAGACCTACAGTTTCTCTTTAAAGCCAAGTAGTATTTTTGTTTGTTTGTTATTTAAGGGAGTTGGGAAAGCAGACGTTGCTGCTTTAATCTTCATCTCATATCACCTCACCTCTAACAAAGCTGCTAAGTGTTCTTTGTAAATGAGTGTTCTTCCAGGCAGGTGGTTTAGAAGAAGAAATACGCTGTTAGATAAACCACTTTTACCTTTAGAGATATGAACCTCATAGGCTGAAGAGCCCTGTTCAGTGTGGACTTAGATTTAGGCATGATCTATAAATGGTATCTCATTTTGTTATTAATACAATGATGGCATTGTTTGAGTGCTCCTGATTATTAGTAACCTGTACTAGAGGCGGATGTGGGGATGCAAGTAAAAGCATGTATAAAGCACAGTCTCTTGCTCACAAACTGTACTGTCAGTTTAAGTGTCTACCAGTCTGAATTCTAGGAGGGCTGTGGTGAGTGACCAGATGATTTCCTTAGGACTAACGGATTTTTAGGACATGGACTTTAAGAAGTAAAACCAGGAGTCCCAGACCAACAGGAACAGTTGGTCACCCCACTGGAGAAATTTATTTACTTTCTTAAAACCTTTCCCCAAAAGGAGATGCTAAAATCTTTGGGAAAATGATATAAAGGATGTTTTATCATAGAGTCAGACTAACTCTATCCAGATGTAATCACATACAATATCAACTTTTTGTATAAAGGGCCCTGAGGGTCATATGGTTTTCATTGTCAACTACTCGGTTCTACCATTATAGCATGAAAGCAGCCAGTGTACTGCTTAATTGTTAATTAATTGTTAAAATGTTAATGCACATGCCTGTGTTCTGAAAAAACTTTATTTACAAAAACGGGCCTTGGGCTGGATTTGGCCCACCGGCTATAGTTTGCTTACTCTAGAGCCAAACTCTTCTTATTTTAAAATTGTTTTTTATATTCTCCATTTATGTTTAAATACATTTAGGTAAATGCAAACGTGTGACCATTTAGTTTACAGGGCTTGTCAATATCACTACTATTATTATCTAATTATAGATGTGTCATAGAACTTAAAATAGTGCAAAGAAAATGTAGGAAAATGTAGAACATAGAGTTGCCATTAAAAATGATTATATTGGTCTAATCTCTAGGGTAATTTTTAGCTCTCACAGTATTATAATTTATTTATTGATGTAAAAGTCTGAGAAAGAAGGAGGATCTATGAATTGGAAGAGGCTGTATATACTAGAGAGAGAGAGAGAGAGAGAGAGAGAGAGAGTGCCCGTGGTGTTTGCCTCTTTTTTTTTTTTTTAAAGATTTTTTATTTATTTATTTGACAGAGAGAGATCACAAGTAGATAGAGAGGCAGGCAGAGAGAGAGAGGGAAGCAGGCTCCCTGCTGAGCAGAGAGCCCGATGCGGGACTCGATCCCAGGACCCTGAGATCATGACCTGAGCCGAAGGCAGCGGCTTAACCCACTGAGCCACCCAGGCGCCCGTGTTTGCCTCTTTTAATTGTACTTTGTAACTTTGACTTCCCTAATCAAAGTACACATAATCATCTTGAGAAGTATTTCCCCAATCCAAGATGCAGGCAACGACACCTTATAGAACAGCAGCTTAGTTGCACACCATACTCCCTTCGCTCTCTGCTTTCAACCAGGGCCTCAATAATCCCATCTTATTCTTTCTACCTGCTGTGCTTCCTTCAACTATGTATCTTTTATTTCCTTGCTCTTTCCTATTCTTGGAATTTTCTTCTATTTACTTTTTGTCAAGTGTCTATCTACAGATGGATGAGTAAAGAAAAAGTGATAATACACACACACACACACACACACACACCACACCCTGGAATAATATCTAGCCTTAAAAAAGGAAATACTGGGTGGTTGGATGGCTCAGTGGGTTAAGCCTCTGCCTTCAGTTCAGGTCATGATCTCAGGGTCCTGGGATTGAGTCCCACATCGGGCTCTCTGCTTGGCAGGGAGCCTGCTTCTTCCTCTCTCTCTCTCCCTGCCTCTCTGCCTACTTGTGATCAAATAAATAAATAAAATCTTTAAAAAAAAATAAAAAAGAAAATCCTGTCTCTGTGACAACATGGATAAACCTTGAGGATATTAAGCTAAGTGAAATAAGCCAGTCAACAGAAAGACAAATACTGTATGATTTCACTTATATGGGTTATTTAAAATAGTCGAACTCATGGAAGCAGAGAATATAATGGTGGTTGCCAGAGATTTGAGGGTGGGAAATTGGGGATTGTTATTCAAAGGAAATAAAAGTTTTAATTATGTTAGTTAAATTCTAAAAATGTCCTATACAACATAGTGCCTATAGTTAATACCATATTGTGAACTTCAAAATTTGAGAGTAGATCTTGTAAGGGCCTATTTAGCTAGAGCGGCCCCACCTCCGTTGAACAGCCATCTTATGTTAAGTATTCTTACCACAAAACAAAATGAAACAAAACAAAAGGACATAAGGAAATTCTGCAAAGTGTTAGAGATATCTATTACCTTTATGGTGGTGATGGTATCATAATTGTTTGCCTATGTCCGAACTCATCAAATTATACATGTTAAATTTTTACAATTCTTTACATATCAATTATGCCTCAGTAAATCTGTTTTAAAGAAGGACAAAAACCTGATATCCTTAAGATTAGTTCTAGAGTTGCTTCTGCAGGACAGTCTTTTCTGAGCTCCCTGACTAGGTCAAATTCCCCATTTTAGAGTCTTATATCACAGTGTTTCTTGTTTTAGTTTTTTTTGTTTTCTTTTGTTTTTTTAAGCATTTGTCACAGCTACAATTTTATAATTTTATGTTTGATACTGTAGTTATTTCACATATGTCTGTCTATCCCTCTATATTGTAAACTCCCATATATCTGTCTATCCCTCTGTTGTAAACTCTAACAACACAGAGACTATATCTGGTTTTCTCACCAGTCTATTCCCAGAGTATAGCATAGGACCTAATATAGTAAGCATTTAATTAGTCAATTGAATAAAGAGGTATTGAATGAAAGAATAAGGAAGTGAATGATAATTTAATTTGAAGGCAATAAGAGACAAGATACTTAGGATATAAGAAAATTTATTTTGGTACAATTAGTATTGGAAGGAATTTTGAAAGAATGAATTTTGACTCGCTTTTGCCATGGAAACATTTAAAATTTTGTGTGGGAGACACCAATGGACAAGATTATCTTTGCTTTTTAATTATCTTGCACACTAATAGAGAAACATGATTAGTATGTAAAGTGTTTCATATCCATAATGAGTTTTTATAGTGAGAATAATCATTAGTGTGGAAGATATCAGCCTAACTGAAGATAGTTTTATAGTATTGCATTATTTGCAGATCAAGATATTGACAACCAGTATTATAACTTAATCTCTCTCTCTCTCTCTTTTTTTTTTAAACTTTTCTAGCCTACTATTAGCATTTGTTTCTTTGCAGATACAGATATTACATAAAGTCTTGCTTTTCTGTAATAATGGTAAGACTGACGCTCTTTCCATATTCAATATGAAACTGAAGTTAACATTCATTATGGATTATCTATCATTATGTGCATATGTCAGTTAATGGCAGGGTATGTTCAGAAAGCTGTTTTTCTTTCCTGAAGACTATAGTGAAATAGGGCCAGCAAAATGTGCATCCAATGATAGAAAACATGAGAGGGCAATTATGAACCACATTTGTAAAGTCACCTCAAAGTTGCCTAAAGAACCCCAGTAGATGATAATCTAAACAGCGAAGGGTTTTGCTTGATTTTTCCTGCGCTTATGTTTTTAGTGATCATGACATCTATTTAAGTACTTGGATACTAAACTGAAGTTAAGAAGAGGTAGGCTTAAGTTTTGTATGTTAAGTCATTAAAAGTCAATCTAGGCCAGCAGTTCTCACTCTTAGATACACTTTGGGATCACCTAGGGACCTTCAACAACTATCGATGCCAGCAACTACCACCTCAGAATTCTGATTTCGTTGATTGGGGGTGTGACCTGGGCAGTAGGAGTTTTGATTCTACTGTGCAGCCAAGTTAAAAACCATTTATGTAGGACAATTCAGACTAAGTGGGACTTAAAAGAAATCTAAAAAAAGCAAGCTCCTCTGTATGATGGTGATTGACTTCATTTCTTTGTAACTGCTATTCATGGAGTGTTCCCGTGGCAGCATCGACATCAGCTGGGAACATGTTAGAAATATAGAATCTCAGACTTACCAAGTTAGAATCTGCATTTTAACATGATCTTCAAATGTTTCAAATGGACATTAACATTTGAGAAATGTTTTTAGCAAATTTATTTCTCTGTTGCTTTGCTCCTTGAAGTGTTTGCTGAGCCTGCTTGTCTTCCATTAAATGGACATCAGTTATCACTGGAATGGATGGCCAATCTCTTTTCTAAAAATAGCTCATCGTTTATGTTAAGTTCCTTAAATTAGACGCATCTAAGTCAGAAATTTCCTGTCCACTGTGCACAGTCTGTGTTTCTTTAACTATAGAAATGTACTTGTAGTTATGAAATAAATATCCTTTCATATAAAATATCCCAAAAATACCTACTGGTTTTGATTAGGTGTAGTTCCACTGATGGTGAGTGTTAGATTACTTATTTAAAGCATTTTAATATGTATTTCAAATTCTGGTCCATTTTCCTGTTGAAGGATATTTTAGGAATTTAGTGACTTTTTGTTCTGAAGACTGATGTTTCAAAGATGGAATGCTTTTGAATGTTTCTAATATTTTATCTTGTTTTGAACCTCAACAAAGAACTTTCTTTAAATACTCAGTGTTGGCTGTGAAGAATGGTTTGAAGCTTTCAGTTACTCTTCACTTACAGGACTAGGGAAATTTGCATCCGTTTGAGTGGATGATTTTGTTATCTAAGTCAATACAGTAGTAGAACCATTCTGATGCAGCTTTATCCAGCATTACAAATTATAGTTTAATGGACTAGTGATTACATTGTGAGTACTTCTTTCTGTTCTTGAATTAATTGTAGAGAAGTTTCTTTTGTGCTGAATCAGTACTTGTTATTAGTGGTTACTCCATCTAAGTTGGAATTTTATCTACTCCACTCCCTTCCCTTGATGGCATGCTGTGACTACTCCATATTGTAGATTGATAGGAGTTACATGGAATGAGCTTACCTGGTACACTACAATGACAAAAATGAATTGGTTCATTACCAGGAATGATGATATGGTGTCAAGTTCCCTACCATGTGGTTTTCTCACACATCTTGTGACATTTTGCAACAGTGCATTGCTAGTTGTATTTTTTATAATGTAATGCTAATGGAAATTATTTTTTGCAGTTCAGAGTTGTCATGCATGATAAGGAGAAACAGGGGCCTTTTGGAAAAGGGAAGCATTTGGCAGAAGTGGGGACTTGTTAGACTTTCACACTAACATTTATTAGTGTGAAATAAAGTCAGCATGGACATGAAGAAAAATTGAATTTCCTCATTAGAAGGGATTTTTCTGTAATTGTATAATATAATACCATATACCTAAGTCTCTGATCACTTACATTAAAGTCATATTTCCTGGCTATGTTATTGTCACACTGGGAATGAAGTTCTCATTCAGTTTCATGATTTGTGAACTATGGTGTTCATGCTGCCTAGTCTTTTAACAACTTTCTTCATCATGCCGTGGAATTTTCAGTCTTTTGATTTCCACCCATTAAATCACACATGAATTCTTGCCTTCTGTCAGGCTTCTTTGGACTGGTGATTTATTTAGGTATTGGACCTCACCTTTTTAATTTTGCTGATCTATTTACTCTGAATTAGTTTCTTGCTCTGTAGCTCCTGGAATCTGCAGGCTAGAACTCCTTGACTTCAGATTCCTATTGGTCTTGAAGGAGGATTTGGACACAATTTGGATCTTTTGCTTATCTTGAGTTAATGGCTAAAGCTCAATAAATGAAGGTGTAACATTTGATCTTGGGATGTTTCTTCTTTAGGTAGAGCTCTACCAGGAACTTTAGGTTGTGTTCCTGGCCCTACTGGTATGAAACACAGTGAGATGAACCACTTTTCAGTCTTTTTAAGGCTTCCTGAAAGTGATGACCAAGGTGTGAGGTGAAAAGGTGAACATGACTTCTGGGGATTTTAAGCTTCATTATGATTTAATGGCAAATCATTATACATTCCCACACTTGACTCTCCCAATAAACATTCACTTTAAAGGAGATAAATATTTTTTAAATTTTTGTAGGTAGCTGCTCTTTTCTAGCTGCCAAAGTCCTTGTTCACTTACCCTATCTCACCTTACCCAGTTTGGCCCTAGAGTTAGGGGAAAGGATTTTTAGGGTATTCCTGTTCAAGTGGGGATTGAGTGGCCCTCAAACTAATGCCTACTTCTTGGAAGCTGGCTTTGGAAGCCGCAGTAAGAAAGGGAACTCTTACCATCACATCTGTCTTTAATTTTGGAGATGCTACCTCCAGAAGAGTTAAATCCCCCATGAGACTGTGATCTTGCCTAGAATTTGTGAGCTAAAAGTTCAGCTCACAACAGATCTTGCTGTCTAGGCTAAAGCCAGTAGAAGCAACTCCACATAGTAGGAGGTACATCTGTGCTCATAATTATAGGAACTAAAAATTCAGAGTCCCTGAGGGCAAATCTTCTTTGTTTGTTTGTTTTAAATCTGATATTTAACAGAGCACTTACTGTGCCAAGTCTGATCTTACTCATTTTGCATGTATTATCATGTTTACTCTTTACAGGTGAGCTGCTTTGTTTACCTTGTTTTCTTTGCGTATGAGGAGATTCAGGCTTAGAAGGGTTATGTAAGGAGTTAAAAGTTCATCTAACTTCTACCTGATAGAAACTGCTATTTGACCCAAGGGTTGTCTGATTTCAGAGCTCAGGTTCTTAGCCCACTGTATGATTCTGTGCACCGTGAAGAGCTAAGGAGGCCTTCTTTAAGATGACATATAAAGAAAGAGCCCACTTGGAAAAGCTTTTATCAAAGTATTTCAGTTGTCTATTAACAACATTTTCAGAACATTGAAGACCACTTGCAGAGATTACTGGTGACAGTACACCAACATCTATGATAGTTATTCCTTGGTCATCGCATCAGGTAACTTAAGAGGCTGCTGCCCATCTTTCCATCCTTGACATGTTCCTGGAATATCATCCATCCAGATCTGATCTGATATCCAAGTTACTCTGCTCAAATATTGGCAAGACTGTCCTGATGATGGCTTAGCACCCTAGTGAATATGGCACATTTTATCTTCTGTGACCAAACTCTGCCATTCTGTTTATCATTAAGCCTTCTATTACGATATGTGTTCAAAACATCAGATATCTGACTTCAACCCCCAGTCATCCTGGTTTTGACATTCTGAGTTCATTATCAGTGCTTAATGACTAAAAGTATACCAGTTAGACATTTGGTGTTGAGAGGGCCTTGGGTAACAGCATGGAGTTTCTATAGCAAGATTTACTTGTTATTTCTCACTGTGCCTCCATTTAGAAAACTTATGCAAATAGGTTTAGATATTCCTACTCTCCCCCTGAGTTGATACCTCATCAACCCTTTACTACACTGGGAACTATTGCCTTTTTAGAAATTAGGGTGAGCTAATGGGTAAAATTACCATGTCCATGGCTTCTCTGCAACCACGTTGAGGCTCTCTCTGGTTTTAATTTAGGCCCACCCATATAGAAAGCTGTAGGTACCTTGGTCCACATCTTCTCTCCATATATAGGCAAGAGATAACAAACACTTGGCACATTTGTCATGGCTCTCTCTTCTTATATCCAGAAGAATGAGAACTAATGAATCATAGCACTGTATCCCCCTAAACTTGGCTATAACCTCACATTCTTCACCACAGTCAGAGCAGCTTCCAGCAATAGATAGGCATTGGCATGTAAGGTGGAAGCTCCTTGCCATTCATTTCCATTTCAAATTGAGATGTAGGTTTGGTTATCTGCCTGCCTCTTTATTTCAGTTCTGCTATCTCTTGGTCTAGTTTCTCTTTTTCACTTTCTGCTGCTCAATATTCTTTCCCTGCCAGAATCCTGCTGTACTCTTCATCAAGTGGATTTCAGTAGCCATGCTCCTCTTTCCCAATTACCTAAAGTACTAATCAAAGAACTGGTAGCCACCATACATATCTCCCAGAAGAAACAAACTTTATAGTTAAAAAAAATCATTTTCATCACCTCATATTGTGCATAGTTTACCAATAACTTGAAAGAGGAGAAAATTTCATGAATTTAGAATGAGAGTAAAAATAAGAGTGAACATCAAAGCTAATCAAAAGAGAAAATAGTTGAGGCCAGCATTCATGAAAAGACATGTAAGAATTTCAAGTGTATATTTTTTTTTAAGATTTTTTTAATTTATTTATTAGTCAGAGAGAGAGAGAGAGCACAGGCAGACAGAGAGGCAGGCAGAGGCAGAGGGCGAAGCAGGCTCCATGCCAAGCAAGGAGCCCGATGTGGGACTCGATCCCAGGACGGTAGGATCATGACCTGAGCCGAAGGCAGCCGCTTAACCAACTGAGCCACCCAGGCGTCCCTCAAGTGTATATTTTTAAGTGAAAGCAGCCAATCTTAACAGACTACATACTGTATGATTCCAATTATAAGACAGTTGAGAAAGGCAAAACTAAGGATACAGTAAAAAGATTAAGGGTTGCCAGAGTTCAGGGAGGAGGGAGAAGTAAGTAGGAGGAGTACTGAGGATTTTTAGAGCAGGGCAGCTATTTTGTATGTTACTGTAATGGTGGATTCAGAGTGAACCTTAATGTAAACATGGATTATTGAGTGATAATGATGTATCAATGTAAGCTTATCAATTTTAACGATGTATTATTCTTTTTTTTAATATTTTATTTATTTACTTGACAGAAAGAGATCACAAGTAGGCAGAGAGGCAGGCAGAGAGAGAGAGAGGGAAGCAGGCCCCCTGCTGAGCCAGAGAGCCCGATGCGGGACTCGATCCCAGGACCCTGAGATCATGACCTGAGCTGAAAGCAGCGGCTTAACCCACTGAGCTACCCAGGCGCCCAACGATGTATTATTCTTATGGGGTGTACTGATAGTGAAGGAAGCTGTGCGTGTTTGGAGTCAGGAGCTCTTTGTAATTTTTGCTCAGTTTTTCTGGCAATCTAAAACTGCTCTGAAAAATGCAACCTATTTAAAAGAAATAATAAAATATAACCAGTTCATATTGCTATACCTGGGAAGACTAGCATAGTTATAATGATCATATTTTTAGAAATGATTATCTAGGGGCGCCTAGGTGGCTCACTGGGTTAGGCGTCTGCCTTCCGCTAGGGTCATGATCTCAGGGTCCTGGGATCCAGTCCTATGCTGGGCTCTCTGCTCAGCAGGGAGCCTGCTTCCCCCTTTCTCTCTGCCTACTTGTGATCTCTCTCTCTACATCAAATAAATAAAATCTTAAAAAAAAAAGAAATGATTATCTAGACCTATACCTTATCAAAGGGCTGTTTTCTCATTTGTAAATACATTTATGGGCAAAGAATAAACATTATGTTACATTATTCCCAACCTGTTGTGTATTCTGTGGGCCTCAGATATTAATAGATATTATATAGAAATATTTTATCATCAAATATATCTAGGAAATTGCTGAACTAAGTAAGTTTTCTTTTTTGCAGGTTTTTTGTGATCTTTTAATTTGCTAATGTGCAAAGTGAATCTCTAAGCCAAAGTAGTGTAGTATTATTTTGCCATGGAGCCATTTTCTGTTTGGAAGAATATTTTGCTGGATTAATGTGCCATGGGAAGCACTTTGGGAACTGTTGATCTAGAATATCCAGATAATTAATGCAGATGCCACTTAAATGTTTTACCATTTCTAAATTATAATGGATAATCTTTGACAGTTTTCATCTGTAATTCTAAACAGTAAAACCTCAGGGAAATTTTCTTTTTTAAAATCTTAATACAGGTAGAAAAGTTCCCAAATCATTTTCTTACTGATTTTTTCTGAACCTCTGTAAATTATGAATCATAATAGGAATCTGGCTTATGAAACATAATATACGCTATACCTTAAAATTTCCAGAAATCTGCACAAGAGTTGGCATTTTTAACTGACAAAACATAAACTTACAGAAGGTGGAAGGTTACTAGTATTCTCTCAAAAAGAAACTATTAGTTTCAGAAATGATGTACAATTTACCATAATTAGTTTGCCCTGTTCTATAAAAGGAGTATTTTAGTGTCTTCACCAATACCCTAAAAGCTTAAAAAATGTATACTATAATTTTTACCTGGAAGAATAGCAGATGCTTTTTTTTTTTAAGATTTGTTTATTTTTAGAGAGAGGGAAGGAGTATGAATGAAGGTGGTGGCAATGGTAGAGGGAGATAATCTCAAGCAGACTCAAGCTGGAGACCACAGCGGGGTTCCATCCCCAGCAGAAATCAAGAGTCAGATGTTCAACCAACTGAGACATCCAGGTGCCCTACAGATGTGTTATTAATGCTATTATGGGAAACTCTAATGTTTCCCACTATAAACTTTAGAAAAGGGATTCTGAAGTTAAGCTATTAAAATCTATTCCACAAGTGATGTGATCAAGTCTCATACATGAGAGGGAAATAAGAATATTTAAATAAGTGATCAAAGTGCCTAGAAACTATCAATACCTTTTTTTACCACCAATACCAAAGTGAAGTGATCCTAATTCTAACCTCAGTGAAGACACATTTGTATATGCTTTAAATTCATTATGTGGAAATCTATCCAATTAAATTGTACTCACTAGTGAAAAATGGTGTGTTTGCAGTTAGGGTTTTTAGTCTGAACAGAGGCAAAATGAACCACTTACTAGATTTTCCTGGGGAAAACTATGAAAATATACAAATGTTAGTGCTCCATGTTTGGTGATAATGTTTTAGTAGGTTTATGATTGGGTCCCAAATTTGTAATTTTAATCAGATTCTCAACAGTTCCATATGCAGCCATCCACTGCCTTTTTTGTGTGTGTGAACCTGCATTTAAAGTCAATGATTTAAAGTCAATGATGTAAAGCTGTGAAAGCCCAAAGAGCCAGAAATAAGCAGCACTGATCTACCAGTAACTGGAGGAGAGACCATGAATCTAGTGAATATGGATACAGTCACAAGAAAATTATAATCTGTGTGGAATAATCAGTTGAGTTGCCACAGTACTCACCTCTTTAGCCAAGCTTTTAGTTTACTAATTCAATATCCCATACTAAACTGTCAGATGAAAGGAAACATTTTGTCCTGGTTGTCACATGAGCACTGTAGTTAAGTGAAAGTGGTCTCATTACAAATTAATAAACTCAACTAACCTGATCCATCAACCCTAGGCCCATCAACAATGGACCCTACAAAACCAGAGAGCCTAATCCTGTGCGATAACAGATTCATCCAGAAAATGACACCTTGTGGGCTTCTCTGGACTTAGGCATTGCATTTTTTCCTGATGAGTCCTGAAGGTGAGGAGAGATTTCAGTTTTCTCACCCTTTCTCACAGTCTGTCACCCTGTCCTCAATATCCCCTCACTGCTTGGATTCCTTACAAAAGCAGAATGGGACAAAGAAATTGAAAGGAAAACTAACAGTAATTAGAAAAATTATTTTTATAATTTGGACAGTTATTGTTGTTATTATTATATAGATATTTCTAGCTGTTGGTTAAGCAAAGTTTGATCTTTTCGCCTTTTTTGTGTGTGTGTGTGGTACATAAGCCCCCAAAGGACTGTAGAATACAGTAAAAAGTGGCATATTTTATTAGTTTTGCCATTTCCTACTCGCATTAGCCATAGGGCCAGATTATTGATCTTGAGTAACAAATCAAAGCAAATTAGTTTGCCCTTGTATCTTCAAAGCATTCTCTGGAAGTCTGTAATATGTCACGCAAACGTATTATATAGTGATGATGGACCTCCAAAACCCTTATTCTAATTTGGTGCTCATTTTTGTTCCCTTCTTCCTCTTTCTCCGTATCTACACTGTCTTATTTCCCCAGTCTGTTGCCATAGATTGCTTGTCTGTAATGAAATTCTGCCTTAACAATGTCAAACATAATGAAAAAAGGAGAAAAACATGGCAAAGTTGCCACCAAAATTCCTGGGAGTCCCATAGTCATAAAGGACACTGGTTTTGTAAATTCATCAGCTAAACTTTCAAATGAAGGTATTGTCTTTTGGTTCTTGACTCTGGGCAACTCTTAGTTTTTTTACTCTTTCACTCTACTGAGATTATTTCACTGTGAAATATAATAGTGAACATTTGAGAGCTTGATTATATATATATATACATATATATATATATAACTTACAATTTAAATCAGGATTTAGCCCTTAAAGGTTTTAGTTGGAAGAAAAACAGGAATTTAATCATTACCTTAAGAGAGAATATTTTAAGTAAATATTTTGTTCTTATTGATAGATTATAAAAATTCCAAGAAAAAAACTTTACCTCTTCTTAAAAAATGGGTTAAATATCCTGACTATCCATTAAATATTTTGTGTTATACTTGTCTTTTATTATAACTTGATACAGAATAAACATTGGAGAATTTAAATAACCAATTAATGTATGTATTTTACTCTTCCTCCCATATATTACCTTAATGAATGATATTCTTAGTTCTAGACTTTGCCAATGGAATATGTATATAGTGATAGAATATGTTTGAGAGAAAGAAAATGAAATAAAAGTAATCTGAAGGAAAGAATTCTATAACTGTATATTTGTATTCATGCATAAAGATAGTCTCTTTCTACTTATATCTTATAGAAACATTACAAAACAAGAATGAATGAAAAGATCACTCTGGGTAATTTTTTTTTATTTTAGCTTGCAAATGACCTGAGAAGAATAATACATCTTCCACTTAAATATCAATTAAACACACTTGAACCACCTGCTTGTATGAGTTACTAGGCTTTGAAATATATGTATGTTAGCCCATTTAACCCTATGTTGAGTAGTTATAATATTCCTTTTAAGACTAGAAAACTAAAGACAAGAGTTACTTCTATATAGCTATGTAGAAATACTACTTTTTGGACAGCTGTGGTAGGTGAATCCTCATGGCTAGCATTTTTTTGCTTTCAGAATTCATGCTTTTTTCTCTATAGCACACTTTTTAATTATAATTTAATGTAGTTGGAGCAAAAAGGCAAACTATTTATTTATTTGGTAAGCATTAATTATACCCCAAAAGCTTAGCATCATGTTGGGTAATTTTGGGGAATCACAAATGAAGACAATGGTGACCTATCTTCAAGATGCTTACAAAAATAGAAGGAGAAATGAAATATCAGTAAATTAAATTAAATTTTAATAGTAAATTAAATAAAAAATAGTAAATTAAATAAAAAACCTGTTCTACCAGTGATGCCCAGCTGCCTTTGATAATTTCCTATTGATTGTTTCCCAAAATGTTGTTAAGGAATCCATCTCACCTCTCTTTTTCAGTTTCAGTGACAGTGACAACATACAATACTCAGTCAGTCAGTGGCTAACTAACTCCCAACTCTTGTGGCTTAACACAACATAATACAAATCTGTGCAAAGCAAGTTAGAGTGGATTGTGGGGAAAGAGGAGCATGGGAGACACTCTGCTTCAATCACTCAAGATCTCAGTGTCTCTCTCTTTGTGGTGTTATGGTCTATACCTGATCTGTAGAACTAACTGAGGGGAAAGGATGATGCAAAAAAGATTTTTATGGTGCTGATTTTCATCCATGTATCACTTCTTGGACTCTAATTGCATGGCCCTGACAGAAAGGCACAGGGGTTGGAAAGTGTATATTAGCTGTGTTCCCAGTAGGAAAATAGAATGATTCTATGAATAAAAAAAGTTGTCTTTGCCACAAGTACTTTTGCCCCCTTGTTAATTTGAGAGGTTTGATTAACAGAAAGTAAACCTAAAATGCAGATCAAAAAAGAAGTTTTCTAGGGTGTATATAGGCATGGAGAAATCTTGAGCTTTTCATCTGTAAAAAAAAATCCATACACTCAATTTTCTTCTCTCATATCTCCTGTTAACTGATACTTCATTTATTACAGGATCTGAGCAGGGGTGGGGAGAATTTGCACTTATGTTTGGCCTCCTACAATTCCCTGGAATGCACTTCAAGACTGAGGTTTGGAAGTATTCAGGGATCTCTTCTTTCATCTCTGTCTAGGGAAAGTGATAGGTCTACCCATCAATGTCATCTTTTTTTCACTTATTCACTGAGTTTTTAAAAAAATATGGTTCTTTTTTTGTTTTGTTTTTTAAATATCTTATTTATTTATTTGACAGACAGAGATCACAAGTAGGCAGAGAGGCAGGCAGACAGAGAGAAGAGGAAGCAGGCTCCCCGCAGAACAGAGAGCCCAATGCGGGGCTCGATCCCAAGACCCTGGAATCATGACCCGAGCTGAAGGCAGAGGCTTAACCAACTGAGCCACCCAGGCGCCCCTTAAAAAATATGTTTGATGTCTACTATGCACTAAGCATTAAGGCTGAAGTTGTGTGTGTGTGTGTGTGTGTGTGTGTGTGTGTGTGTGTACATAAAGAGTGGTCAAAATGGACATGGCCCTTGCCTTCTTGGAACTTATAGCTTACTTAATGGGGCACAGTGTGAGCATATATTAAAGCTATAAAAGGAGGATATTTCTAAAAGCTGATACATATTATGAAGGAAGTTACTGAAGACTGTGCAATATATTACAAGAGGATTTATCCAAATCTTAGATTATTTTAGAGAGCCAAAGAATAAGTGAGAGTTAACTACTAAAATAAGAAAGGGGTCCTGAGCAGGGGACATACTCGCCCCAGTCTCATTCCCAATACAAATGACTTGGGTGCTTCCACTTACCATTTTATGTGATGTCACGGACTCTGCAGCAGTAATTATGTAGATTTTCTACCAGTGTGATAGGATAAAGAAAATCATGTGACCCTTCTCTGAAGTCTTCAGTGAATGAAATTAATCACTTTTGATAAATAGGTATCTTTTTTCTCCTATGAGTGTAACACATTTACTCTCTTGATCTGAAAGTTAAATCCTGCTTAGATTGGGCTTCTCTGTGGACTTTCTGACCATGTAAATCTTTTAGTATCCCTTTTCTATTCACTCCTAAATAAACCTTTTTGCATATTTTACAACAAGTGATATGAATAAGACATCAATATAGTTCTATTAATGTTTAACTAGGAAATGATTGTAGAAATAAATGGATGTAGGTGTTCATTTAAGTGCCATAAAATGCTTCAAACAATGAAGAAGGAAGTAAGTTCTGAAGTAAATGCATTGATCCTATAGTAGTCAAGGCCAACACTTTACAGATAGTAAAGGAAAATTATAATTATGTTTTAGGAAAGCTGTAGTCATTTGGTATGGAGCTGGCTAATACTGATGCCAAGTTAAGAACTGATTGGTGATTTGAAGAATTGCTTCTAATTTTTGTTTTATTTGTAGAAAATTAAAAATTTATATCCTTCAAGCAATGATTAACCTGATTATAGGTATTAATAGCCAAAATACCACATGGATTTTATTTCCATTCCTGAAATATAAGAATGTAATTTTCTAACAGGCTTATAAAATTCAAGCATAGTTGAAATTATAATGGACACTAATGACATGTAATCAAGGCTGAGCCTGTTAGCTAAACAATTTTAATTTGTGTTTGAAGTGTAAACAGAATGTAATTCATGAAATATTTGGTCCCTACTTGGATACTAGCTAACATTTTGTCTTTATCCTAGCCATTACTATGGTGAAAATGTTTCCAATTGTTTTTTGTTATGAAGGGATCTTTCTTTAAAATCATTCAGAACTCGTTGAAATATTTTATTTGACAGGATAACTGCAACCCAAATACTCAGCAATGTTTTTAAAACCTTCAAAGTAAAAGATAAAAAGGTGTTTCATTCAGCAAACATAATATCAAGCACAGAGATTAGAAAATTTGCTTCACCCACTGTGTTTTGGATTAGAGCATGAATAACCCATCAACCAAGAGCTTTAGGAAACATATTTTCCTCTAGAGTGAATGACTGTCATCTTGTATCACAATATATTAGAATCTTTGCTGCATCCATGACACCAGATGAACTTCCTTGGTTGTACCGAGTATCAAGAATTTGATTCACTATCCTTCTGAGGAATATTCTACATAAATGTGACTCTTTATATTGTAAATAACAAAACACTCTATTCATGGTGGCATAGATAGTAGTTATTTTATTGGCTCATATTACTGAACCATCCAGAGATAAAATATCAGATTTAACTTCTTTAAAAAAAGTTTTTTTTTTTTAATTTAATTTCAATTAGCCAACATGTTTGCATAGCTGAGGCCCCATTTCTCTGTGTTCTTTCCTCTGAGGAGTGCTGGCTTTGTCCTGGAGGGGGGACTTCTCTCGAAGTAGCAAGATGACTACTGCTGGGGCACCTGGGTGGCTCAGTGGGTTAAAGCCTCTGCCTTCAGCTCAGGTCATGATCCCAGGACCCTGCATCAGGCTCTCTGCTCAGCAGGGATCCTGCTTCCTCCTCTCTCTCTGCCTGACTTTCTGCCTACTTGTGATCTCTGTCAGTCAAATAAATAAGTAAAATCTTAAAAAAAAAAAAAGATGACTACTGCTAATTTGAGGGCAACATGATTTTGTGTTTATATTCACTGGAAGAAAAAGGGGGTTTCTTTCATTCAAACATAATAAGGGCTATGTGGACCAAATTAAGAAACTGCCATGAATTTAGGCTTAGATTATTATTCATCCATAAAGTGGTAACTGTTATGAATAGTAATTGAGTCACCTTGAGTTCTGGGTAATTGGTTCTTTCATGGTAAAAGAAGAGGTGGTGGAAGGTTGAGAAAGCACACCTGTTATCTAACAAGTGCTTATTTTTCCGACTAGTCCTGAATCTAATGCATTCTGTTCTTATAATATCATTGCTAGACTTCTGCGCATAATGTTGAAAGTCATTTTACTATAAAACCTAAATGGGATCGAGCCTCAGAATGAATCTGGTATTCACTAACATTTACTAGTTTGAAAGGTACACAGTTTGCATAGTTTTTCAGATTAAAGAATAACATAATACCACAAATGTACATCTTTCCTCTTAATAAGGTGACGGAAATTTTAATGGAAGTCAGGCCTTAGGTGAAACGTTGGAAATTTTTAAGATCATATGTTCTTGTTCCTCAGGGCTTAAGAGAGGGAGGAGCAAAGAGAATTTTGATCATTGAAAAGGAAATGTCCTAGTTTTAAAGTGGTATAGATTCTCATCATATTTTTGGAATTACTTTTTTCTTGCCTTGAAACTATAAAGTTTTTAAAATTTTCATGCACTTTTAAACTTTCATATTGTGGGTGTGCTGGAAACAAACCTTCAGTGGCATTTAAAACCAAATTAAAGTTTATGAAAAACTTCTAAAATTGTGGAGTTTATCCTATTTAAGATTCTGCCACACATGAAGAAGAAGGGATGAGATGTGAAAGGAAAGTGTGTCTTCTGGAAGACAAATGGGGGTTTGGATAGCAAAACAATAATGACCATTAATGTGTTCTTGCCGTGGAGATCACAGACATTTCCTAAAGTAGTAACATTCATAGAATTACATGAAAGTTCAGAAAAGCACACATTCCCTGGAGTATAGTTAATCACATATGACATGACTTTTTTCTTTGTAGTCTCTAAGTGCATGTCACACAGTGAATTTAAACTACCCACCTCTATTGTTACTTCCTTATCGTTATGGACAAATGTATAAAATATTGTTAATATTTAGAGTGTTCTGGGGATGTTGAAAATATGCAGTATTATAAATTGTTAGTGTGACTACAACATTATACAACATTTTCTGGGAATAATTTTAATACATAAAAAGACCTTAAAATATATGTACCCACCAGTTCCACTTCCAAAGATTTGTGCTGCAGTAATAATTGGACGAGTGTGAAAAACATAGGAAAGATATTCAACAAGGCATAGCTTATAAGTATGAAGGAATGAAAATGACCTATATAATAAAGTATTATTTATAGTTAAATGATAATATAAATCAATATTTATTAGAACAGAAAAGTGCTAAATGTTTTATCTACATTGTTGAATAAATTTAATGTCATTTCCAATTAAAATTTGAACAAAAATAAAAATATAAGATAAGCTAAAAAATTGGAAAGTGGATAATAATTAGAGGGTGTTAAAACTGCCACAAATAAATATAAGAAAGCACAATAGAAAGGAAGGAAGAAAAGAGAAAAAAAAGAGGAATGAAGGAGGGAAGGAAGGAGAAAAGGGAACAAAAGGGAGACACAGCCCTGAAGGATTTCCATTTTCTATTGCTGCCTAACAAACTACCCTGAAATTTAAAGGCTTAAAACCACAATCAATTACTATGGCTCTTGAGTCATGATGATGGAGTAATCTCAGTTGGGTTGCACTGGTTCTAGGATTATTTAGACGGACCTCATCTGAGGCAAATGAGTTCATTGGGCCTGTTTCACCCGATATTCCTTCCCAGTGGGTTTGTGGCAATGACAAAGTACAATAAAGCAACAGAAACACGGAGTCCTTTTGAGGCCAAGACTCTGAATTGGTATATTGTAACTTCTACTACTTACTATTAGCCAAAACAAGTCATAAAGTCTCAGAATGAGGAGGTTAATATAAGAATGACAGAATTATAGGATGAAGGGCATGGATAAAGTGTGAAGAATGCTTTACCAAGAAATATGCCATGGTCATATGAATGCATGGGGGCATGAATACAATCTATGAAAACACCCATGTAACAAATTACATACTTTTGGAATATGTAAAGGGTTCTTACACAGCACTCAAAGATTAATTACTCAAAAGAAAAAAATGTGTAAAAAATAAGAAAATATAATTCATTCAAACAGGGATACAATAGTCTTACAAATATAAATCTTATTAATAAACTTCAACTTCATTTATAATTAAGATAATGAGATACTTCAGGGCACCTGGGTGGCTCATCGGGTTAAAACCTCTGCCTTCGGCTCAGGTCACGATCCCAGGGTCCTGGGATCGAGCCCCATATTGGTCTCTCTGCTCAGCGGGAAGCCTGCTTCCCTTCCTCTCTCTCTGCCTGCCTCTCTGCCTACTTGTGATCTCTGTCTGTCAAATAAATAAATAAAAATCTTAAAAAAAAAAAGATAATGAGATACTTCCTCTTATATCCAAGAGACTGACCAAGTTTAAAATTTTGGTAGTAGATTATGTTGGCCAGGGTGTGAATGTACATAAACTTTCCCATTCCCTCTTGGTAGAAACCAATTATTAGGCCTCATTTGAAGATAATTTGATAATATCCATTATCATATGAAATGCATGTATTTTTTAAACAGCAGTCTTCTAAGAATATATGTATTATATGAATATATGTGAATAAATATATGACAGATATTAATTATAATTACAAAACACTCAGCACAACTCAAGTATCCATCAACATGATTATGCTTTCTCGTACTTTGTGCTTACATAAATTATGACGCATTCATTTACTAGTATACCTTACAAACATCAAAACAGTGACATAAATCTATATGCTGTTTTTTTGTATAGGGTTTTTGTTGTTTCTAGAAATAATTTTAATTTGAATAATATAAGGTGTCTAAAGTTGGAAACAGTTTCCTTTTTATTATATACCTACTTATACTGTTGATATTTTGTAATGTATTATTCAAAATGACCTTGAGAAGCAAAATGTACATGGCATATTTCTTGGTAAAGCAGTGAGTGAACAAAAGACCATTTAGGTATCATCCTTTTTCTATAGAATTATACACATAAAGACACATGCACATGGAAAAGATTGGAAAGTTGTGCACCAAATTATAAAAAGTAGTTTTGGGGTAATCCAGGTTCTGCTAGGAGAATCCAAGCTTCCCAGAGAATGTCTCAGAGAAAGTTATGTGGAACAGGGGTGTTTTGCAGACTCCTAAGGCTTCTCCCTTCTTAACTGCCGGTGAATAAGGGACTTCTAAGAAGACCTGGCTTCCAGAGGAGAGAACATGAAAAGGACACACAGAGTGCTAAGAATAAGTCAGTTGGATGCGCTTGACCTGAACAAGGCCCTGGAGCAGCTAGTTTGGTCCCAGTTTCCTCAGTGCTTTCATGGATTTAAGCCAGGGCTGTTAGCCCACTTTGAACCAGAGGTAAAAGCATTGTTGTGGCTTTTCTTGTGGCGATTCACCGTCTATTCTCAAAATGCCAACGTGGGACAATCCATTTTGAATATTCAGTATAAAAATGATTTTTCCCCAAAGCTGAGGTACCAGCCACCAAGTAAGAATCAGAAGCTGTGGTATGCTGTGTGTACGATTGGCAGGACGTGACTGGAAGAGTGTTGCTATGACCTGTTTGGAAACTGTCATTTGGCATCATTTGGGAAAGCCAGGCAGTGTATGAATATCATGGTTGGACTTACTAAATTATGTGGGCTGATTAATTTCCTGATTTTCCTTCAGAGGGCAAGTTTGCAACTTTGACAGAATGTCTCCTATGCATTCATTCTGTATTTTGCAAGCCCCAAAACATACGTGAAGTTGGCTTTGAGTATATGAAGAGGGAACTTCTCTGGCATGGTTTTGCTGAGTTTCTGATTTTTCTCTTACCACTTATTAATACCCAGAAATTGAAAGCTAAGTTGTCTTCATGGTGTATTCCTCTTACTGGTGCTCCTAATAGTGACAGTACATTATCCACCAGTGGCAAACAATGTTCTCTGTGTGGAGAGTGGCCCAACCATGCCTCACACCATAGGATGTGAGCACATCTTCTGTTACTACTGTGTTAAAAGTAGTTTCTTATTTGATGTGTACTTTACTTGTCCTAAGTGTGGCACAGAGGTACACAGTGTGCAGCCACTGAAATCAGGAATTGAGATGTCAGAAATGAATGCTCTTTAGAAATTAAGATTGTTTCCTCTGAGGAAAACTATATTATGTTCAAATCCTTAATATTAGTCATCCTAAGCATACTGTTTAGGTATCTTTTTTATGAAGGGATGTGCTTCTCAGCCACTGTCTTCTTTTCCTTTCCAAGAATGACAAAATTCTAATGACTAGAAACCACATGATTCTGTATATATTATGCAAACAATAATGTGTTACTTTTCTTTAAATCATTGCATTCAATTTTTTTAATTTTTAATTTTTATTTTGCATTCAATTTTTAATGTTGAGAATAATGGACAGTTTTTGTCCGACTACTAAAAACACTCTTTAATTTTGCTACTTCCTAGAAAGAGGTTAGATTCTAAAATAATTTCAGAGACTCAGGATGAGTGCGTATTTATTTTCAAAGATGGCATTCATTGTAACATCATAATCTGACAATGATAAGACCCTGTTGTTTTAAGACGTAAGATCTAGTGCCCCAGTTGTAATTTTAAGCTACTCCCTAAAACCTGTTGTTAAAGGGTTCAGTTGGCTTCATTCTCGGGCAAAATGATGGCCATGAGGAGCTCCAGATATGTTTTGCCAGGCTTCTGATCCCCCAGAAATAAGAGACTCTTGCATAATAGTACTGGCTAAGTCCAGGACCTCATTGTCATTGGTCTGCCTGGGATTACACATTTGTGAACCAGGACAAAAAAGTACCAGTCTTGATTACTAGATGTGTACCTCGTGGCCCCATAGTAGGAGAGAGGCAGTTCACCACAGGAAACCCAGGTGCCATTGTAAGAATAGTGGGTGGTGGGCATGTAAAAACAACAGATTCCCACTAGAGTCCACATTTGCCTTTTCTCATATCAAAAGTCTGTATGTATCCTTTAATTTTGCCAGTGATCTAAGTTGATGACGGCATAAGTAAGTGAATGGTTGACTTAGATTAAAGATTTAAAAGGATTAAATAAATATTTTTTATACCAATAAAAAAGTAGTTTTAATGGAATATCAGGTGATATTTGTAATTATTTCCATATATCATTTTATTTTTATTTTATTTTTGAGGAGCATGTAGTATCTTTCTCTTGAAAAGCTACTTTTATTTATTTATTTTTAAATTATTTTTATTGACGTGTATTATTTGCCCTGGGGTACAGGTCTGTGAATCATCAGGCTTACACATTTCACAGCACTCACCATAGCCCATACCCTCCCCAATGTCCACAACCCTACCATCCTATCCCTACCTCTCATCCTCCAGCAACCCTCAGTTTGTTTTGTGAGATTAAGAGTCTTTTATGGTTTGTCTCCCTCCAGATCCATCTTGCTTCATTTTTTCCTTCCCTATGCCCCACAGCCCCCCACCCTGCCTCTCAAATTCCTCATATCAGAGAGATCATATAATTGTCTTTCGCTGATTGACTTATTTTGCTCAGCATAATACCCTCTAGTTCCATCCACATCGTTGCAAATGGCGAGGTTTCAATTTTTTATGGTTGCATAGTATTCCATTGTGTATATATACCACCTCTTCTTTATCTATTCATCTGTTGATGGACATCTATGTTCTTTCCATAGTTTGGCTATTGTGGACATTGCTGCTATAAACATTTGGATGCACATGCCCCTTCAGGTCACTACATTTGTATCTTTAGGGTAAATACAGAATAGTGCAATAGCTGGGTCATAGGGTAGCTCTATTTTCAACTTTTTGAGGAACCTCCATGCTGTTTTCCAGAATGTCTGCACCAGTTTGCATTCCCACTAGCAATTTAGGAGGGTTCCCTTTTCTCTGCATTCTTCCAACATCTATCATTTCCTGATTTGTTAATTTTAGCCATTCTGACTGGTGTGAGGTGGTATCTCATTGTGGTTTTGATTTGTATTTCCCTGATGCTGAGTGATGTGGAGTACTTTCTCGTGTGTCTATTGGCCATTTGGATGTCTTCTTTGCAGAAATGTCTTTTCATGTCCTCTTCCCATTTCTTTTTTTTTTTTCATTTTATTTATTTTTTCAGCGTAACAGTATTCATTCTTTTTGCACAACACCCAGTGCTCCATGCAAAACGTGCCCTCCCCATTACTCACCACCTGTTCCCCCAACCTCCCACCCCTGACCCTTCAAAACCCTCAGGTTGTTTTTCAGAGTCCATAGTCTCTTATGGTTCGCCTCCCCTTCCAAATTTTTTTTTTTTTAATAAACATATAATGTATTTTTATCCCCAGGGGTACAGGTCTGTGAATCACCAGGTTTACACACTTCACAGCACTCACGATAGCATATACCCTCCCCAATGTCCATAGCCCCCTCCCCCTCTCCCAATCCCACCTGCCCCCAGCAACCCCCAGTTTGTTTTGTGAGATTAAGAGTCATTTATGGTTTGTCTCCCTCCCAATCCCATCTTGTTTCATTGATTCTTCTCCTATCCCCCTAACCCCCATGTTGCTTCTCCATGTACTCATATCAGGGAGATCATATGATAGTTGTCTTTCTCCGATTGACTTATTTCACTAAGCATGATACACTCTAGTTCCATCCATGTCGTCGCAAATGGCATGATTTCATTTCTTTTGATGGCTGCATAGTATTCCATTGTGTATATATACCACATCTTCTTTATCCATTCATCTGTTGGTGGACATCTAGGTTCTTTCCATAGTTTGGCTATTGTAGACATTGCTGCTATAAACATTCGGGTACACGTACCCCTTCGGATCACTATGTTTGTATCTTTAGGGTAAATACCCAGTAGTGCAATTGCTGGGTCATAGGGTAGTTCTATTTTCAACATTTTGAGGAACCTCCATGCTGTTTTCCAGAGTGGTTGCACCAGCTTGCATTCCCACCAACAGTGGAGGAGGGTTCCCCTTTCTCCACATCCTCGCCAGCATCTGTCATTTCCTGACTTGTTAATTTTAGCCATTCTGACTGGTGTGAGGTGATATCTCATTGTGGTTTTGATTTGTATTTCCCTGATGCCGAGTGACGTGGAGCACTTTTTCATGTGTCTGTTGGCCATCTGGATGTCTTCTTTGCAGAAATGTCTGTTCATGTCCTCTGCCCATTTCTTGATTGGATTGTTTGTTCTTTGGGTGTTGAGTTTGCTAAGTTCCTTATAGATTTTGGATACTAGCCCTTTATCTGATATGTCGTTTGCAAATATCTTCTCCCATTCTGTCAGTTGTCTTTTGGTTTTGTGAACTGTTTCCTTTGCTGTGCAAAAGCTTTTGATCTTGATGAAATCCCAATAGTTCATTTTTGCCCTTGCTTCCCTTGCCTTTGCCGTTGTTCCTAGGAAGATGTTGCTACGGCTGAGGTCGAAGAGGTTGCTGCCTGCATTCTCCTCAAGGATTTGGATGGATTCCTTTCTCACATTGAGGTCCTTCATCCATTTGGAGTCTATTTTCGTGTGTGGTGTAAGGAAGTGGTCCAATTTCATTTTTCTGCATGTGGCTGTCCAATTTTCCCAGCACCATTTATGGAAGAGGCTGTCTTTTTTCCATTGGACATTCTTTCCTGCTTTGTCAAAGATTAGTTGACCATAGAGTTGAGGGTCGATTTCTGGGCTCTCTATTCTGTTCCACTGATCTATGTGTCTGTTTTTTTGCCAGTACCATGCTGTCTTGATGATAACAGCTTTGGAATAGAGCTCGAAGTCCGGAATTGTGATGCCACCAACTTTGGCTTTCTTTTTCAATATTCCTTTGGCTATTCGAGGTCTTTTCTGGTTCCATATAAATTTGAGGATTATTTGTTCCATTTCTTTGAAAAAAATGGATGGTATTTTGATAGGGATTGCATTAAATGTGTAGATTGCTTTAGGTAGCATAGACATTTTCACAATATTTATTCTTCCAATCCAGGAGCATGGAACATTTTTCCATTTTTTTGTGTCTTCCTCAATTTCTTTCATGAGTACTTTATAATTTTCTGTGTATAGATTCTTAGTCTCTTTGGTTAGGTTTATTCCTAGGTATCTTATAGTTTTGGGTACAATTGTAAATGGGATTGACTCCTTAATTTCTCTTTCTTCAGTCTTGTTGTTGGTGTACAGAAATGCAACTGATTTCTGTGCATTGATTTTATATCCTGACACTTTACTGAATTCCTGTACAAGTTCTAGCAGTTTGGGAGTGGAGTCTTTTGGGTTTTCCACATATAGTATCATATCATCTGTGAAGAGTGATAGTTTGACTTCTTCTTTACCAATTTGGATGCCTTTGATTTCTTTTTGTTGTCTGATTGCTGAGGCTAGGACTTCTAGTACTATGTTGAATAGCAGTGGTGATAATGGACATCCCTGCCGTGTTCCTGACCTTAACGGAAAAGCTTTCAGTTTTTCTCCATTGAGAATGATATTTGCGGTGGGTTTTTCATAGATGGCTTTGATAATATTGAGGTATGTGCCCTCTATCCCCACACTTTGAAGAGTTTTGATCAGGAAGGGATGCTGTACTTTGTCAAATGCTTTTTCAGCATCTATTGAGAGTATCATATGGTTCTTGTTCTTTCTTTTATTAATGTGTTCTATCACATTGATTGATTTGCGGATGTTGAACCAACCCTGAAGCCCTGGAATAAATCCCACTTGATCGTGGTGAATAATCCTTTTAATGTATTGTTGAATCCTATTGGCTAGTATTTTGGCGAGAATTTTTGCGTCTGTGTTCATCAAGGATATTGGTCTATAGTTCTCTTTTTTGGTGGGATCCTTGTCTGGTTTTGGGATCAAAGTGATGCTGGCCTCATAAAATGAGTTTGGAAGTTTTCCTTCCATTTCTATTTTTTGGAACAGTTTCAGGAGAATAGGAATGAGTTCTTCTTTAAATGTTTGGTAGAATTCCCCTGGGAAGCCGTCTGGCCCTGGGCTTTTGTTTGTTTGGAGATTTTGGATGACTGTTTCAATCTCCTTACTGGTTATGGGCCTGTTCAGGTTTTCTATTTCTTCCTGGTTAAGTTGTGATAGTTTATATGTCTCTAGGAATGCATCCATTTCTTCCAGATTGTCCAATTTGTTGGCGTAGAGTTGCTCATAGTATGTTCTTATAATTGTCTGTATTTCTTTGGTGCTAGTTGTGATCTCTCCTCTTTCATTCATGATTTTATTTATTTGGGTCCTTTCTCTTTTCTTTTTGATGAGTCTGGCCAGGGGTTTATCAATCTTATTGATTCTTTCAAAGAACCAGCTCCTAGTTTCATTGATTTTTTCTATTGTTTTTTTTTGGTTTCTATTTCATTGATTTCTGCTCTGATCTTTATGATTTCTCTTCTCCTGCTGGGTTTAGGGTTTCTTTCTTGTTCTTTCTCCAGCTCCTTTACGTGTAGGGTTAGGTTGTGTACTTGAGACCTTTCCTGTTTCTTGAGAAAGGCTTGTACCGCTATATATTTTCCTCTCAGGACTGCCTTTGCTGTGTCCCACAGATTTTGAACCGTTGTGTTTTCATTATCATTTGTTTCCATGAATTTTTTCAATTCTTCTTTAATTTCCTGGTTAACCCATTCATTCTTTAGAAGGATGCTGTTTAGTCTCCATGTATTTGGGTTCTTTCCAGCTTTCCTCTTGTGATTGAGTTCTAGCTTCAGAGCATTGTGGTCTGAAAATATGCAGGGAATGATCCTAATCTTTTGATACCGGTTGAGACCTGATTTGTGACCCAGGATGTGATCTATTCTTGAGAAGGTTCCATGTGCACTAGAGAAGAATGTGTATTCTGTTGCTTTGGGATGAAATGTTCTGAATATATCTGTGATGTCCATCTGGTCCAGTGTGTCATTTAAGGCCTTTATTTCCTTGTTGATCTTTTGCTTGGATGATCTGTCCATTTCAGTGAGGGGAGTGTTAAAGTCCCCTATTATTATTGTATTATTATTGATGTGTTTCTTTGATTTTGTTATTAATTGGTTGATATAGTTGGCTGCTCCCACGTTAGGGGCATAGATATTTAAAATTGTTAGATCTTCTTGTTGGACAGACCCTTTGAGTAGGATATAGTGTCCTCCCTCATCTCTTATTATAGTCTTTGGCTTGAAATCTAATTGATCTGATATAAGGATTGCCACCCCAGCTTTCTTCTGATGCCCATTAGCATGGTAAATTGTTTTCCACCCCCTCACTTTAAATCTGGAGGTGTCTTCGCGTCTAAAATGAGTTTCTTGTAGGCAACATACTGATGGGTTTTGTTTTTTTATCCATTCTGATACCCTGTGTCTTTTGATTGGGGCATTTAGCCCATTAACATTCAGGGTAACTATTGAGAGATATGAATTTAGTGCCATTATTAGTCTGTAAGGTGACTGTTACTGTATATTGTCTCTGTACCTTTCTGATCTACTACTTTTAGGCTCTCTCTTTGCTTAGAGGACCCCTTTCAATATTTCCTGTAGAGCTGGTTTGGTGTTTGCAAATTCTTTCAGTTTTTGTTTGTCCTGGAAGATTTTTATCTCTCCTTCTATTTTCAATGATAGCCTAGCTGGATAGAGTATTCTTGGCTGCGTGTTTTTCTCGTTTAGTACTCTGAATCTATCATGCCAGCTCTTTCTGGCCTGCCAGGTCTCTGTGGATAAGTCTGCTGCCAATCTAATATTTTTACCATTGTATGTTACAGACTTCTTTTCTCGGGCTGCTTTCAGGATTTTCTCTTTGTCACTAAGACTTGTAAATTTTACTATTAGGTGACGGGGTGTGGATCTATTCTTGTTGACTTTGAGGGGGGTTCTCTGCATCTCCTGGATTTTGATGCTTGTTCCCTTTGCCATATTAGGGAAATTCTCTCCAATGATTCTCTCCAATAGACCTTCTGCTCCCCTCTCTGTTTCTTCTTCTTCTGGAATCCCAATTATTCTAATGTTGTTTCGTCTTATGGTGTCACTTATCTCTCGAATTCTCCCTTCATGGTCCAGTAGCTGTTTGTCCCTCTTTTGCTCAGCTTCCTTATTCTCTGTCATTTGGTCTTCTATATCACTAATTCTTTCTTCTGCGCCATTTATCCTAGCAGTGAGAGCCTCCATTTTTGATCGCACCTCATTAATAGCTTTTTTGATTTCAACTTGGTTAGATTTTAGTTCTTTAATTTCTCCAGAAAGGGCTTTAATATCTCCAGAGAGGGTTTCTCTAATATCTTCCATGCCTTTTTCGAGCCCGGCTAGAATGTTCAGAATCGTCATTCTGAACTCTTGATCTGACATATTACCAATGTCTGTGTTGATTAGGTCCCTAGCCTTCGGTACTGTCTCTTGTTCTTTTGTTTGTGGTGATTTTTTCCGCCTTGTCATTTTGTCCAGATAAGAGGATATGAAGGAGCAAATAAACTACTAAAAGGGTGGCAAAGACCCCAGAAAAATGCGCTGTAACCAAATCAGAAGAGACCCCTAATTGTGGGGGGGAGAAAGGTGATAAAAACAGGTTCTGAAAAAAAAAAAAAAAAAAGGAAAAAAATTTAAAAAATAAAACAAAAAAAATATAAAAAAGAAAGAAAAAATATATATATTTAGATGAACTAGTCAAAAAACGTTAAAAAAGAAAAGGGTAAAAAGTTTTAAAAAATTTAGCAGAAGAAGAAAAAAAAAATTGAAAAAAGAAAAAAAAAATTGAAGTAGCCACAAGACTAAAGAATCATGGGGAGAAAGCCATGAGTTCCGTGCTTTGCTTTCTCCTCCTCTGGAATTGCTCTGCTGTCTTAGGAGTTGAACCTGCTTTCTCCTTGATAGATGAACTTCGTCCTGGCTGGATATTTTGTTGATCTTCTGGGGGAGGGGCCTGTTGTAGTGACTCTCAAGTGTCTTTGCCCGAGGCGGGATTGCACCGCCCTTACCGGCGGCAGGACTAAGTAATCGGCTCGGGTTCGCTTTTGGGAGCTTCTGTTCCCTGAACGCTTTCCGTAGAGTTCCGGAGGACGGGAATGAAAATGGCGGCCTCCCAGTCTCCGGCCCGGAGGAGCCGAGAGCCTGGGGCCCCACTCCTCAGTGCGCCCCCAGAAGAGAGCACCCAATCACTCCCGTATCCCCAGCCTCTAGCCACGCTCCGAGCTCACCCAGCCCGCGACCAGTTCAAGGTAACCCCGAGCTGAGAGTTCAGTCCTCGGCTCTGTCTCTGCAGCCGGCTTCTCCGTTCTAATACCTGCAAGCTCTCCGACACTCCGACACCCCCGATCCTTCTGTGACCCTGCGGGGCCTGGGGCCACGCTGACCCCGCGTGGGCTTCACCGTGGTTTAGCCTCTGGAGCAATGTCCCTCAGTGGAACAGACTTTTAAAAGTCCTGATTTTGTGCTCCGTTCCTCCGCCGCTTGCCGGGAGCCGGCCCCTCCCCCCGCGGTCTATCTTCCCGTCGTTTTAGATTCACTTCTCCGCCAGTCCTACCTTTCAGAAAGTGGTTGATTTTCTGTTTCTAGAGTTGCTGTTCTTCTTCTCTTCGCTCTCCTGTTGGATTTGTAGGTGTTTGCAATGTTTAGATAAGCTATCGAGCTGATCTCCTGCTACCTGATGTAGTCTCAGGCTGCTACTTCTCCGCCATCTTCCCTCTTCCCATTTCTTGATTGGATTATTTGTTCTTTAGATGTTGAGTTTGATAATTTCTTTATAGATTTGGATACTAGCCCTTTATCTGATGTCATTTGCGAGTATCTTCTCCCATTCTGTCAGTTGTCTTTTCATTTTGTTGAGCTACTTTTATTTTTTAAAGCCCCTTCATAACCCTCTGGTTGTTTTTCAGAGTCCATAGTCTCTCATGGTTCATCCCCCCTTCCAGTTTCCCTCAACTCCCTCTCCTCTCCATCTCCCCATGTCCTCCATGTTATTTGTTATGCTCCACAAATAAGTGAGACCATATGATACTTGACTTTCTCTGCTTGACTTATTTCGCTCAGCATAATTTCTTCCAGTCCAGTGCCATGTTGCTTCTTTCTAATCTGCATCTACAGATGGTACCTTTGAATATATTCCCTTAACAATCATTTAACAAATTTTGAGTGCCTGAACACTCTGTTATCAGGAGGTATTCTGGGTGTTGCAACTGTGTCCAGTGTAAGAAGCTAATGTTCTAGTATAGGAACTAGATGATGAACAAACAATAAGAAAATGAATGAGTATATAATTTCAAATAGTGGTTAATACATTTAAACATTTGAGAAGTAACCTGGTTTGTTTCCTGCTCAGAGGAGCTGCCTTGACACAAAGTTATGAGGCAAATCTATGATTCTCCTGGCAATTCGCACATATTCCTCTAACACACGTTTTAGTCATTGACTATCTACTTTAGGAAAGGCATTGTGCTCGATGCTAGAGATATGATCTTAAATGAAATATGTCTTACCTTTTAATGCTTATAGTCCTTAATGTAGTAGGCCATTTTTCTATTATACTTATTTTTCTCAAAAGAAGAATTTGACTTGATAATGGTTCTTAAATTGGGGGAATCCAGAGAATTTAAGCACAATTTGGGATTTTTATCAAAGTACACTTGGCAGACTTATATTTTATTACTGCAGTCTACTGGACTCATATCATTCTTTTGGGTCTATATTTATAGGAGCCAAATGTGTAGGTGGTATATATGCTTTAGACACACCTTAGGTGATTTCGATATATCTCTCTTAATTGGGAGTCACTAAGTTTGATCATCAGTATGGTCAATTCCAGCTTGAAAGTGGGACATTGCTTTAGCTTATTTAGTCAGACAATGAGGGAAAAGGTACAAAATTTACATCTCTGTCTCTGTTGGAATATAAATAAGTCCTATGAAAACACTAGTTGAAATTACTCCCCCAAGAATTGTCTGGCATGATTCTTTATGTTCAGAAATGATGCTACTGACTACTAGCAGCAAATGTGACTTCAAAGTCAGTGGGCAAAGGGAGCATAAATATCTCCTTGAATATAAATCATAATGTCAAAACAACTTACTGAGTCAAGAGTCAATGGGAAGACGAGACAGCTTTATCATTTGTGTCATGAAGATAAAGCCACTGGTTGAGTTATTGGTTCATTGTTTTAGTGCAGTTCTGATGACAAGTGTGGGCACCTGTGGAGTTTCACTTTTCCAGAAAAAAAAGAGAGAGAGGGAGAGGAAGAAGGGGGAGAGGAGCATTGTACTAACACCATCTCTCTAATTTCATGGGGTATCTTCAGTATCTTTGCAAACACCGAACATTTATTGTGTGTCCAGTGTTGAACTCAGTCCTTTGCTCTTTTTTTTTTAAATTTATTTTTATTTGTTTATTTACAGCATAACAGTGTTCATTGTTTTGGCATCACACCCAGTGCTCCATGCAGTACGTGCCCTCCCTATTACCCACCACCTGGTTCCTCAACCTCCCACTCCCCCCACCCCCCTGCCGCCCCTTCATAACCCTCTGGTTGTTTTTCAGAGTCCATAGTCTCTCATGGTTCATCTCCCCTTCCAGTTTCCCTCAACTCCCTCTCCTCTCCATCTCCCCATGTCCTCCATGTTATTTGTTATGCTCCACAAATAAGTGAGACCATATGATACTTGACTTTCTCTGCTTGACTTATTTCGCTCAGCATAATCTCTTCCAGTCCCGTCCATGTTGCTACAAAATTTGGGTATTCGTCCTTTCTGATGGAGGCATAATACTCCATTGTGTATATGGACCACATCTTCCTTATCCATTCATCCGTTGAAGGGCATCTTGGTTCTTTCCACAGTTTGGCGACCGTAGCCATTGCTGCAATAAACATTGGGGTACAAATGGCCCTTCTTTTCACTACATCTGTATCTTTGGGGTAAATACCCAGCAGTACAATTGCAGGGTCATAGGGAAGCTCTATTTTTAATTTCTTCGGGAATCTCCACACTGTTCTCCAAAGTGGCTGCACTAACTTGCATTCCCACCAACAGTGTAAGAGGGTTCCCCTTTCTCCACATCCTCTCCAACATACGTTGTTTCCTGTCTTGCTAATTTTGGCCATTCTAACTGGTATTAGGTGGTATCTCAATGTTGTTTTAATTTGAATCTCCCTGATGGCTAGTGATGAAGAACATTTTTTCATGTGTCTGATAGCCATTTGTATGTCTTCATTGGAGAAGTGTCTGTTCATATCTTCTGCCCATTTTTTGATATGATTATCTGTTTTGTGTGTGTTGAGTTTGAGAAGTTGTTTATAGATCTTGGATATCAACCTTTTGTCTGTACTGTCATTTGCAAATATCTTCTCCCATTCCGTGGGTTGCCCCTTTGTTTTGTTGACTGTTTCCTTTGCTGTGCAGAAACTTTTGATCTTGATGAAGTCCCAAAAGTTCATTTTTGCTTTTGTTTCCTTGGCCTTTGGAGACATATCTTGAAAGAAGTTGCTGTGGCTGATATCGAAGAGGTTACTGCCTATGTTCTCCTCTAGGATTCTGATAGATTCCTGTCTCACGTTGAGGTCTTTTATCCATTTCGAGTTTATCTTTGTGTATGGTGTAAGAGAATGGTCGAGTTTCATTCTTCTACATATCGCTGTCCAGTTTTCCCAGCACCATTTATTGAAGAGACTGTCTTTTTTCCATTGAATATTTTTTCCTGTTTTGTCGAAGATTATTTGACTATAGAGTTGAGGGTCCATATCTGGGCTCTCCACTCTGTTCCACTGGTCTATGTGTCTGTTTTTATGCCAGTACCACGCTGTCTTGGTGATCACAGCTTTGTAGTAAAGCTTGAAATCGGGTAACGTGATGCTGCCAGTTTTGTTTTTGTTTTTCAACATTTCCTTAGCAATTCGGGGTCTCTTCTGGCTCCATACAAATTTTAGGATTATTTGCTCCAGCTCTTTGAAAAATATCGGTGGAATTTTGATCGGAATGGCATTAAAAGTATAGATTGCTCTAGGCAGTATAGACATTTTAACAATGTTTATTCTTCCAATCCAAGAGCATGGAACAGTCTTCCATCTTTTTGTGTCTTCTTCAATTTCTTTCATGAGTGTTCTGTAGTTCCTCGAGTACAGGTCCTTTACTTCTTTGGTTAGGTTTATGCCCAGGTATCTTATGGTTCTTGATGCTATAGTAAATGGAATCGATTCTCTAATTTCCCTTTCTGTATTTTCATTGTTGGTGTATAAGAAAGCCACTGATTTCTGTACATTGACTTTGTATCCTGCCACGTTACTGAATTGCTGTATGAGTTCTAGTAGTTTGGGGGTGGAGTCTTTGGAGTTTTCCATATAAAGAATCATGTCATCTGAGAAGAGAGAGAGTTTGACTTCTTCCTTGCCAATTTGGATACCTTTTATTTCTCTTTGTTGTCTGATTGCCGTTAATAGAACTTCTAATACTATGTTGAACAAGAGTGGTGAGAGTGGGCATCCTTGTCGTGTTCCTGATCTCAACGGGAAGGCTGCAAGCTTTTTCCCATTGAAGATGATATTTGCTGTGGGTCTTTCATAGATAGATTTTATGAAGTTTAGGAATGTTCCCTCTATCCCTATACTTTGAAGCGTTTTCATCAGGAATGGATGCTGGATTTTGTCAAATGCTTTTTCTGCATCAATTGAGAGGACCATGTGGTTCTTCTCTCTTCTCTTATTGATGTGTTCTATCACACTGATTGATTTGCGAATGTTGAACCAACCTTGCAACCCAGGGATGAATCCCACCTGGTCATGGTGGATAATCTTTTTAATGCGCTGCTGGATCCTGTTTGCTGGGATCTTGTTGAGAATCTTTGCATCCATATTCATCAGTGATATTGGTCTGAAATTCTCCTTTTTGGTAGGGTCTTTGCCTGATTTGGGGATCAGGGTAATGCTGGCTTCATAAAAAGAGTCTGGAAGTTTTCCTTCTGCTTCAATTTTTTGGAACAGCTTCAGGAGAATTGGTGTTATTTCTTCTTTGAAAGTTTGGTAGAATTCCCCAGGGAATCCGTCAGGTCCTGGGCTCTTGTTTTTTTGGGAGGTTTTTGATCACTGCTCCAATCTCATTACTAGATATCGGTCTATTCAGGTTGTCAATTTCTTCCTGGTTCAATTTTGGGAGTTTGTAGCTTTCCAGGATGCATCCATTTCATCTAGGTTGCTTAGCTTATTGGCATATAACTGTTGGTAATAATTTCTGATGATTGTTTCTATTTCCTTGGTGTTAGTTGTGATCTCTCCCTTTTCATTCATAATTTTATTAATTTGGGCTTTCTCTCTTTTCTTTTGGATTAGTGTGGCCAATGGTTTATTGATCTTATTGATTCTTTCAAAAAACCAGCTTCTAGTTTCATTGATACGTTCTACTGTATCTCTCGTTTCTACCTCATTGATCTCTGCTCTAATCTTGATTATTTCCCTTCTTGCATGTGGAGTTGGTTTGATTTGTTGTTGATTCTCCAGTTCTTTAAGGTGTAGAGACAGCTGGTGTATTCTGGATTTTTCAATGTTTTTGAGGGAGGCTTGGATGGCTATGTATTTCCCCCTTAGAACCGCCTTTGCTGTATCCCATAGGTTTTGGAGCGAGGTGTCTTCATTCTCATTGGTTTCCATGAATTGTTTAAGTTCGTCTTTGATCTCCTGGTTGATCCAAGCATTCTTAAGCAAGGTGGTCTTTAGCTTCCAGGTGTTTGAGTTCCTTCTGAACTTTTCCTTGTGATTGAGCTCCAGTTTCAAAGCATTGTGATCGGAGAATATGCAGGGAATAATGTCAGTCTTTTGGTATCGGTTGAGTCCTGCTTTGTGGCCCAGTATGTGGTCTATTCTGGAGAAGGTTCCATGTGCACTTGAGAAGAATGAGTATTCTGTTGTTTTAGGGTGGAATGTTCTGTATACGTCGATGAGGTCCATCTGGTCCAATGTTTCATTCAATGCTCTTATTTCTTTATTAATTTTCTGCTTCGATGATCTATTTCTGAGAGAGGCGTATTAAGATCTCCTACTATTATTGTATTCATATCAATATGACTCTTTATCTTGATTAATAGTTTTCTTATGTAATTGGGTGCTCCCATATTGGGGGCATAGATATTCACAATTGTTAGATCGTCTTGGCGGATAGTCCCTTTAAGAATTACGGAGTGTCCTTCTGTATCTCTGACTACAGTCTTTAGTTTAAAATCTAATTTATCTGATATGAGAATCGCTACTCCGGCCTTCTTTTGAGGCCCATTGGCATGAAAGATGCTTCTCCATCCCTTCACTTTCAGTCTGGGTGTATCCTTAGGTTCAAAATGGGTCTCTTGTAGACAACATATGGATGGGTCCTGTCGTTTTATCCAATCTGCAACCCTGTGTCGTTTTATGGGCGCATTTAGGCCATTCACATTGAGAGTGATTATTGAGAGATAGGTTTTTATTGACATCGTGTTGCCTTTGAAGTCTTTCTGTCTATAGATTGTTTCTATATTTCTGTTCAATGATATTCTTAGGATTTTTTCTCTCTTATAGGACCCCCCTTAATATTTCCTGCAGTGTCGGCTTGGTGGTTGCATAGTCTTTTAAGCCTTGCCGGTCTTGGAAACTCTTTATCTCTCCATCCATTTTAAATGTCAGTCTTGCTGGATAGAGTATTCTTGGTTGCATGTTCTTCTCATTTAGTACTCTGAATATATTTTGCCAGCCCTTCCTGGCTTTCCAGGTCTCTGTGGACAGGTCTGACGTTATTCTAATGGGCTTTCCTCTGTATGTAAGAAGCTTCTTTGTCCTAGCTGCTTTTAAGAGGGTCTCTCTTGAAACATAATTCCCCATTCTAACGATAAGGTGCCGTGAGGACTTTCGAGAATCTAAAATCTTGGGAGGAAATCTTTCTGCCTCTAGTACATGAACGTTGTTTCCATTCGTGAGATTGGGAAAATTTTCATAGACAACTTCTTCCACTATATCTTCTAGACTTCTTTCTTTTTCTTCCCCTTCAGAGATTCCAATAATTCTGACGTTGGAACATTTCATGGCATCGTTTATTTCCCTGATTCTGTTTTCGTGGCTTCTGAGCTGTTTGTTCCTGGCTTCCTCCTGATCCTTTCTCTCTATCTGTTTGTCCTCCAGATCACTAATTCTATCTTCTGTCTCAGTTACCCTAGCTTTTAGAGAATTTAGATTGGATTGGAACTCATTGAGAGCATTTTGAACATCATCCCTGGTGGCTTTCAGTTCTGCCCTAACATTGTGAACATCATCCCTGGTGGCTTTCAGTTCTGCCCTAATCAATTCTGTTTGGTCATCCATGGCTTTCTCCAACCTAGCTATTGCCTGGATAATTGTTAGTCTGAATTCCTTTTCTGACATATTGTCTATGTCGATAGCCATTAGCTCTGTTGCAGAAGGCCCATCCTCTGTATTTTTCTTCTGTTGGGTATTCCTCCTCCTAGTCATTTTGGTAAGAGATGACTAAACAGATGCAGCTGGACTTATCGATTGTGGTGCAGTCAATGTGCAGCCTGGAACGCTTCTGTGCAATCAGGATTCCCCACCCAAATGAGAGAAAAAAGAAAAGAAAAAGAAATAGAGAAGAAGAAAGAAAAAAAAAAGGGGGAAAGAAAAAAGGAAAAAAAAAGAGAGAGAGAGATAGGAAAAAAAGGGAAGATAAAAGAGAAGGCTCAGCCCAAATGGGCCACAAGGTAAGATTTGTGGAGTATACAAACAAAAACAGACAGACAAAAAGAGTGATAAAAGTATATGACAAGAGAAAAAAATATGTATATATAAGCAAAAAAAAAAAGAGGGAAGAACCTCATCAGAAAGAACCCCAGGTATAAGGTTTATATATTATCAGGACAAACACAAATTCACAGAAACACTGACAGAAGGAAAAATTGGGAGAATGGTTATAGATTCTCAGTGTGGGGGAGGAAGGTTATTTTGATTCTTCCTGAAGGTATCTTGATGTTTTTGTTAAGGGACTCAACTTTCCTGAGTTACAGGGGGATTAGAAACTTGTTTGCCTATAGGGGTAGCATTGACTGGGGAAAGGGGATTACCTTGAAGTTTAACTCTATATGTATAGTAGAAAATAAAAATTAAAAAAGAATAAACTAGACTAAACTAAGTTAAAATTAAAAAAGAATTAAAAAAATAGAAAAACAAAAGAAAAACACGGGTGTATGTATCAAAAAGTTCAGGTTAGAAGGTTATTAAAGAATTTGATGTACTGGACATCTCAGTGTGATGGTAAATAGGTTAAAAAATTATCTGTATGTATAAAAAAAAAGAACCAGAATATTGGTAAAGAGTTAAAAATAAAAGTTGTATTTATGAAGTAGTGGTGATTGTTCTCTTGTAGTCTTTTTTTTTTTTTTTCTTCCTTCCTGGTTGGTTTTCTGGGGGAGGGGCCTGCCACGTGGGTTTTCAGACAATGATGTTCCCTGAGTTAGGTCCTCCTGCTCCCCTCAAGGGGGTGAGCTCTTTTTTTTTTCAGGAAACTGTTTTTTTTTCAGCCTTTTGTTCTCTGGGGGTTTTTATGTTCTTTCATCTGCTTTCTCTCACCTTGACAGCTTTTGATGGTTTTTGGAGGTTTAGAGGAGAGCAAACAGCACCCCAACCTCCCTCTCAGAGAGAAGCCTCAGACTGTTTTGCAAAAGCTGCTGGCAGAGTCAGTTCTGAGTCACTGTCCCTGGGGATGCAGGAGCTCCTCGTTGTACCCAAAACCAGGGCAGCGGTGGCTGTCTAGGCAGCTCCAGACCGCCAGAGAGGTTCCGAGCAGAGATTGCACACTGAGATTTTCCCGCTGTCCCGGGCTGGGAATGTCTGGTTTTTCCGGCTGCCAGAGCTCCAGGCTAGCGCCTATGAGCACCTATCCCAAGGGAGGGTGTGGGACGCACGCGTTTCAGGATTGCCGTCTGGCCAGGCTCCCAGCCCCTCACGGGAGCCAGACCCCACTCGTTCTCGGGCACGCTGGCATTCAGGTGCACTGGCGGCTCAGGGACGGAGACCTGATTTCTCCGCCGCACTCTCTCTGGCTCCGTGCCAGGGGAGGCTGTCCTGAGTCCGGGGACTTAGGTCCCTGACCCTAACTGCCCAGGTTCCCACTATTACCCCCCGCGATCCTTTGCTGTTTGTTTTTTGAGTGCTTTCAACCAGACTCCAAGTTAATGCTGGTCCCCAGATGCAGAGCACTCTCGTGTTGGGGTGTTACTTTCCAATCAGTCACCTCTGGTGGCTCCCTCCCCCTTTTGTTTATCTTCCGATATGTCTGACGTTCCCAGTCTGCTTTACCTGCCACTGGCGTCTTCTGCTCCTGTAGAGATCCAGACGTGTATAATTCTGATCTCAGGCTGATTTCATGGGTGGTCGGAGTTCTTTGGTAGGTAATCAGCTCACTTTAGGGTACAGGTTGAAATGGTGCCTCCTCCTACTTCCCTGCCATCTTGACTCCCCCCAAGTCCTTTGCTCTTTTTTCTTCACTTGAATTTCAGGAAACATGAAATATTAGGAAAGTAATGACCTGGAAGTATACTAGAACCATGAAAACTTTGTCTAGCTACCTCTAATTCCAGAATACTCATCTTTGAACTTTTATTTAAGAGAGAAATATATTTCTATTTGTTAATATGGTGTTATTCAAATTTTCTTTCATATGTAGCCATACTGAATCCTTGATGATAGAAGTGATGATACATATAAATAAAGTAACCTTGACAGACAAGTTTTAGGTTGTAAATCTAATTAGGATTCGTACAGGTTCTCTTCTGATGTAACAGAGACTCTCAAGTTTTATAGTTAAATTTTTAAAAATCCATACACATTCATCAGTGATTAAAACAGTAACAAAAATATTTTGAAGAGATGAAACTGAAGAGATAAAATTCAAGGAACAGAAGGGTCTATAGAAATTTATTATAGTAATAGTAATAAAAATAGGAATGGTAGTTCTAACATTAAAATTTTTAAAATATTTACAATTGAGTAATAATATTTAAATATGTCACTAAAATGTAATAATGCAGTTGCAAAAGTATATTGGCAATGTTTGATTTGTGAATAATTTTACACTTAAAAAAATTTATTGAGATATATTTCCCATGCAACATTGTATAAGTTCAAAGCATATAGCATATTGATTTAATACATTTATATTGTACTATGATTGTCATTGTAGCATTATCCAGCATATCTATTGTCACATAATTATTTCTTCTAGTGTTGGGAATGATTAAGATTAAGATTCTAGTGCCTTATTAGTTTAATGTTTATAATACAGTTTTGTTGTCTGTAATCACTTTGTGTGTATTAGGCCTCCAGGAATTGTTTGTCTACCAGTTGCAAATGATTTGTGAATGATTCTAGTGACGGATTAGGGAAGGGATGATTCTACCTAATGTTGTTTGTCACCCTTGGATGACTACTAATCAGTCCCTTTCTAACAGTATGGTCTTGGTTGTCTACTAGATGTTTTAATGTATTGTGATTAATTTCTTTGGACAGAGAAGTATATAGAGTAAAGCAAAAAATCCTGTCATTGAGATGGGATGAGATCCTGCAAGGATATGAGACTGTTAGTCAGATATGGAAGTGCCTGTTATTCCAGTACATAGCTTTTCTTTTTAAGCATTTTGAAGAGGATGATAAAGCTCAAAGTATGTGGCCAAGAGTCCTTGACAGGAGAGACATCCTTTGATTAATGAGATATGATGTATGGTTGATTGATTTTAGAGCACATTTGGTGTTTTTTTACAAATGATCCATCTTAATTTTGGATATATTATCAATATATTCAGCAAATGTCACTGATGATGCCTATCACAACAGACATGTTTTTCTATGAAAAGTCTAATTTTCCCCATAATTCATCATTTGTGTTTAGTTCAGACCCAGTTTTATGGAGTTTCCCATAAATACTGATCTTGAAAGAAATAGAGGAGAAGCATTGTTTTACTACTGTCCTTTGTTCATGTTAAATCCAAATACTGCTATGTAGTAATAGTGCTTCGTTGAATCTGTCACATAAAGTGTTAGGTAAATTATTAAGTTTTGTTTTCTGCATAACTGTTGGCTTGCTTTTGGACCTTTTCCCCCTGTTCTACAGGTCATTCCTTGCATCTGTATTTACTAAGTTAATGTAGCATGATAATAATTCTTCTTATCTCATAAGACAAGGACCCCACTTGTTTTTCTTCCTCTTAAATAAACTGGTTCTCTTAGGGACTTGGATGTCCTACGTAAGTTATACAACCAACTTCTCAAATTCCTCCTCCAAAAGTGATTTTTTTAAAGTTGAGAATTATCATGAATTTGTAGGTCAATTTTTGAGGAAGTGGCACCTTTGTGATTTTAAATCTCATCCACAAATAAAATACATGTAGGTATTGATTTAGGTGTTCTTCAGTAGTTTTCAATAAAATGCAAACATTTGGTCTATATAAAGTCTTTGTAGTTTTTTTCCCCAGATTTATTTCTGAAAATAGATTTGTATTTTATTATTTACATATTGTTTATATATTATATGTTTTATTTATATTTTAGCTGCTAAAGTTATATTTTTTATCTGTTCCTAGTGTAGAGAAATATAATTATGTTTGTATTTTGTTTTTGTATTCAAAACATGCTAATCTCTCTTACTAATACTAGCAATATATCTGTAAAATTTTAGGGAGCAACTATGAAGAGCAGAGGTTACAAAATGCATTCTGTGGACCAAATCTGGCCTCTCTTTGTTTTGTAAATAAAGTTTTATTGATACACAACCATACTCATTTGTTTATGTATTATGTATGGCTCCCTCCGTGATATAAATTTATTTTTTTTAAGATTTTATTTATTTATTTGACAGACAGAGATCACAAGTAGGCAGAGAGGCAGGAAAAGTGGGGGTTGGGGGGAAGCAGGCTCCCTGCTGAGGAGAGAGCCTGATGCCGGGCTTGTTCCCAGGACCCTGAGATCCTGACCTGAGTCGAAGGCAGAGGCTTAACCCACTGAGCCACCCAGGCATCCCCATGATATAAATTTAAATAGCTATAGCACTGATCACAAAGACAGCAAAATATTTACTATCTTGTTCTTTATATAACATGTTTGCTTACCTGTGATGCAGTCATCTCCATCTTCTCCCAAAAGAGCCACAAAATTTTGTTTTTTTTTCCTTTATAATCTTTACATCTTTTAATTATTGTTCATAGTAAAAAGTTAGTATTTCTATTATGATATTGAAAAAAATATTCATACTGTGTCACCTTGTCTTCTTCCTGCCCTATACAGAATTCTTTTACCACTTTGCCACCATCTATGATATACTATACTTAAATCAGGCTAAGTACCCTATTATTTCTAATTTGCTAGGAGTTTTATTATGAATGAATATTGTATTTTGACCAATGCCTTTCTACATATATTGACATGGTCATATGTTAATTATACTTTTAATGGTTTTATGTGGTGATTTACAGTAATCAATATTCTAATGTAAGTAAAAAATTGCATACCTGTCATAAAGTCAATTTGGTCATATTGAATTACCTATTTTAGAAAAAAAACAGGAAAGTGGATTTGATTTTATAATGGAGATAAGAGTGAGATTGTTCTCTAATTTTCGTTTCCTATATTGTCCTTTAGTGAGTTTGTGGTCAAGTTATAACAGCTGTATCAAATGTTTAAGATTAGAATCACTGCCTTTATGCATATTTGTTAAAATTCGCTGTTTAGGACTGGAGTTTTCTTTAGGATAATATGTTTTAACTACATTTTCAGTAATTCTGGTGAATGTAGAACTACTCAGGTTTTCTATTACCTTTCTAAATTTATTTTATTATGGTAAGAAGACAGTATGAAATCTGTTCTCTTAATAAATTTTTAAGAGTATAATACAATAATGTTGAATATAGATACAATGTGCTACAGCACATCTCTAAAACTTACTCATTTTGCTGAACTGAAACTTCATGTCCATTAATTAGTAATTTTCCATTCATTTACCCTTACCCTGAGCCCCTGACAAACAGCATTCTACTTTTTGAGTCTTTGACTATTTTAAATACCCCCATATAAGTGGAATTATGCTGCATTTGGCTTTCTGTGATCATTTGTATATCTTTGGAGAAATGTCTATTCAAGTCCTTACCCCACTTTTTATAATCGGGTTATTTATTATTTAGATGCTCAGATGATTGATTCTTCAGTATTTTATCTTTAATAGGAATTATTTGAATAATTATTATAGTTGTAGTAAAATATAAAATTGTACTTTGTTTTTGTATTCAAATTTTGTATATATATGTATACAAATATTTATGAAAATAAAAATAATTACTTGAATCATTATTATAGTTGAACCCCACCGTTTTAGTGTATTTGTATTATTTTTCATTCTTAATTTTCCTTGCTTTGCTGTCAATTTCACTTTGTATATTTTGAGACCAAATCTTTAAATACATACAATCGTACTTCTGTGTCTATTTCTAGTCAATTAAAATGTTCATCATTTTAAATTACCTTCTTTTATCTTTAGCAATGACTTTTTCCCTTGTATCTATTTTGTCTGATGTTCATGTAGTCATACTTCTATCTTTCCATCAAGGCAATTTTCAGTTATTGTTTCTTAGTATATCTTTTTCCCATCTCTTTACATTCAAACATTCTGTATCTTTATATGATAGATAATGCTCTAAAATTTTAAATATGACATTTACTCCATTTCATTTTTTTATATTTATTGTACCATTTATTGTGCTTCTTTTTGCCCTACTTGTATATTTATTTTTCATCATTTTTGCCTTTGTTTGAATTGGTTGTGATTTCTTTTTTATTGATTTCCCCCCTCTCCATTTACTAGTTTGGAAGTCATGAACTGTTTCTTTACCTCCAGTGTTTACACTACAGGAGCTTTACAACATAAATTGTTCTTCATCAGATCTAATGCCATATGAGTATTGGTACCTTAACTCTTTTTATGGAAAATACAAAGGACTTAGAAGATTTAATTATATTTAACCTCCCGCTGACATGTGCTTTGGTTTTTGTAATTCATACATCTAAATGTATATATATTTACCATTGATTTTCTCATCTTTCTTTCTTGCTTTTTTAAGCTTTTCTCTGGTATCATATTAACTTCAGCCTAAAGTACATATTTTAGAATTTTCTTTAGTTCATGTCTGCTGATCTGAAATTCTTCTGCTTTTTGTGTATTATTTATCTCCATTCCTTAAAAGTATTTTGAGGATTACAGAATTATGATTTGACAGCTACTTTCTTTCAAGCCATTTACAATGCCATTCCATTATCTGTAGGATTCCAATATTACAGTTAAGAAGCCTGCGGTCATCTTTCACTCTTTTTAGATTCTCTTCTTTCTTTTTTTAAAAAATAGCTTTCCCGTGATGTTTGTAGGGATAGATTATTTTTAAATTAAGCTTATTTGAATGTTGAGTCTTTGAATTGATGTATTTTGTTTGTTTTGGGAATTCCTTAGGTATTATCTCTTCAAGCATTCCATTTGTTTCATTTCTTCTCTATCTTCAATTAAAGAGTTGTTTGATAGTACTATTTTATTCTCTGTCACCTATTCTTTCTTTTCTAAGTTTTAACCTTTAATCTCTTCATACTCATTGTGAATAGTTTCTGATCTATTTCTCAGTTTACCACTTTCCTATCCACTATATTTATTAATAGAGGATTAAACTTGCCCATGGAATTCTGTTCATTTTTTCCCCAATCTGTTATTTGTCTGTTTTCCAAATAAGGCAAATTATATTCTTATCGGTCCTTAAGTTTACTGAGTTTATCCTTTCTCATTTCTACTCCACTATTTAACCAATTAGTGAGTTTTTTATTAAAGTTATTGTATTTTTCAGTTCTCTACTTCCAATTTGGTTAATTTTAAAGAAATAACTACTTTACATTTTAGAATAGACTTAGATTTACAGAAAAACTGTGAAAATAGCATCAGGAGATCCCATATGTTCCATAGCTAGTTTCCCCCTTTTGTTAATATCATATGTTAATATGGTACATTTTGAAAAATTCATGCACCAGTATTACAACATTATTAACAAAATTCCAGAATTCATTTAGAATTTTTTAGTCTATCTCATTTCATTTTTCCATTTCAGAATCCCATCTTTGGTACTACTTTATTTGTTGCTCAGATTTTTCTAGCTTTGTACATGAGAAGCTTTGTCAGTTGTCTTCTGTGTCCCATTGATGTATTCTCATCATCATTGAGTTATTTTAAGTACTTTACTGTTTCCTAAAAGGTTAGCTTCATGTGCTGTTCTGATAGATAACCCCTCGCAGCTGACTCTCTGACTGGACCCAATGAAACCATGAACTATGGCAGCGTGTGTGTGTGTGTGTGTGCATGCGCATGCAGTTTTTCCATTGGTGTTTCAATGGAGTATAGATGGTATTTCCAAAACACTTACTCTGTTATTAGATATTCTTTTCTCAGTCCTTTTGGTTGTTTTTGACAAGCTTTTCATGGAGGTTTCTTTTATCTATTCCTATTGGCTGTTCTGTATCAGAGACCTCTGTAGTGCCCTGTCCAGAATATATTCGGTGGGGCGGGGCGGGGGGCGGGGTGGGATACAGTGAGGAAACAGTGATCTCAGGACTTGAGGAACAACAGTGAGGTACTGTTATTTTATAGTCTGTGTCTAGTAATTTCAGTATCTGAGGGTCTGGGTATGTTTTTGTTGTCTGTTATTTTTACAAGTTCTGAGTCATTGTGTCTTTCTTCTCATATGTCTTTGCCTTTTTCTTTAGTTTTGTATTGTTTTTTAGGTTTGAAAAAATGTTTATTTAAATATTTTGAATATTTGACTAGGATGATGCTGCCCAAGTAGTATACAGAAAAGTGTCTTTTGACATGAGACAGTGGATCTTATTTTGCCAAAATTTGATGGTTTTACTAAGAAAAAAATGCCTCATCAATTTATAAGCTGAAAACTACTATTGCTCTACAGAAATAGAAAATACTGTAAAAATAAAGGAATCTTAACTTTATTCATAACCCACTGTATCCAGTGGATAAATTTGAACATCTGAGTAAGATCAAGGTTTCAAAGGATAGTTTCTGATATTTTTTATATTCTAATTAGTTTGAGGAAATTTTTGTAATAGATACTGTGAATTGCTGTTAAAAAATAAGTTATCTAATTTTTATTTGGTGAGGGTTTTAAAGAAAAGTATTTTATTATAAAAGATTTCAAATGACAAATCAATTATCATTTTTTAAAGCTTTTTATTTTTATTTATTTGACAGAGAGAGAGATCACAAGTAGGCAGAGAGGCAGGTAGAGAGAGAGGAGGAAGCAGGCTCCCTGCGGAGCAGAGAGCCCGATGCGGGGCTCAATCCCAGGACCCTGAGATCATGACCTGAGCCGAAGGCAGAGGTTTAACCCACTGAGCCACCCATGTGCCCCAGTGATGAATTTTTTAAAGCTATGCTAAGTGTGTTGAGTACCCAAGAAGTCTGTAGATAAGGCAGGCAAGAATATAGAATATATTCCATATAGAATAGTAGAGACAGATGCTATGTGCCTAAAAAAAAAGGAGTGAATAGTGTGTAATAGTTGAGTGAAATGGTTGAAAGTGACTAAGTGAGCCACCCAGGCGCCCCCAATTATCATTTTCTTATGTAGAATATGAATTCAGGCTTTATTTTCTTGACCTCATATTTGAAAATATTCTTGGAAGCTTGAATGAAATTTTTCTGTTTTGGACGGCATTTGTCAAAAGATCATCAAGAGAAACTTAGGGAACTCAATTATGCCTTATTTGCCAGACATAATTTTCAAAGTTTAACACGTCACACCATAAAATATATTATTTTCCCCCAATAAATGCACATTTTTTTTTGTTTATTTTGGCTACTGTTCCCCCCTTATACCTCCTTTATGTTAGTAAGAAGTAACAAAACTGCTTTTTATGGCTTTTTCACTTTGAAGACAAATCAGAGCTACAAAGGTAATACAGAAATTGACCCCATTTAATAAGCAACTAGGGGAGAAGACTTGGACCACAGCAGTATCAAGACTCATATTATTATCATGTGATGGATACTTAAAGAAAATAACTTAGCAATGTAAAATGATGATTTCACTGTATAAGTTTTATTTGTATTTCATCACAATATTTAATTAATTTTGAAATACTTTTAAATGGGATTGTGACTTTTTACATTTTTCAAAGGGAAGCACAATGGATTAAAACTTCTAATTTTTAAATTAGTAGATACTGTAAGGAAACTTAATACTTTTAAATTCTTATAGAAAAATGAATAAAAATTATGAAATGAAGTTTTTAAAGCAAGATATTATAAAATAGAAAGCAAAGAAAATCTCTAAGTTACATGGGGAGGGGATTATGATTAACAAAGAAGATGTAAAGTATTAAAGTATAAAAAACAATGGAGTTAATAAGTAAATCCAAGAAGTGAATTTTTCAACATCATAACAATTTTGACATTATATGGCCAATTCTATAGAGGAAATAAGAAAAAATATCTATGACATAAATTTGAAAATGCAGACATTACAATAAAGGAAGAAGTAAAATGAGTTACAGTGAAAAATTGTGTTTATCTGTCTGCAAGTAAATTTTAAATCTCAACATAGTGGTTAATAACCAATATTACTAATTCATGATGGGGCAGTAGTTTGAATTGTTGGGATAAAATAAATCATGTATCAAAGTTGTAATAAAATATGTATTGTAGGAATTAAATTGTTAAAAGCAAAAAAACAAACCAACAACAACTAAAAATCAAAGAAATATGAAAACTAGGTGAATAATTATTTGATCTTCATTTGAGAGCCTAAGAATATTTATGATATTTAAAAAAAACTTCAAAAATAAGTCCTGAAAATCCCAGTATTTACAGGTAATTACAAACCATTAACAACTACACAGTATTAAATTTTGTGATTACTTTTTATAATAAATTTATTGTTCCATGATTTACAACATTACTGTTTATGTGCTCAAATTTTTATAAGATAGAAAAATGGTTGGGATCAACTAGGCTCAGTGTTTGGCTAGCTAAGTGTAATGAAAGGAGAGAAGACCCAAAATGTTAAGGATATTTGTAAGGCAGACCATTAAATTTAAGGTGGATATGATGAAGTCTAGAATCTAGATGAGGTTCGGTGGGGTGAAGTCCAGAGGCGATGACCAAGAAGGAATTCTTGAGACATCTTTGGTGCAGAATGGTAATTTATTAAAGCATGGGGACAAGACCCGTGGGCAGGAAGAGCTGCCCCAGGTTGTGAGGGATGGGAGGTTATGTACAATGCAGGTCGGGGAAGGTAAGGGAAAGGGAGGTTTCAATAGAACTTTCATATGCTAAAGAGCATCTACAAGGTACCCCATACTGATACCGGAGGTCTTGCCTGTGTCAAGGTTGTCTTTCTCTTTTAGCAAGCCATTAACATTAAGATAGTTGGGACATTCTTAACTTGAATGTCACATTTGTCCCACCCAGGAGTGGGGGTGAGGGTGAGGAGGTGTCAGCCTTTTGCTTTGTCCTCAGTCAGCCCTCTGCTCCCTCATCAGATATAAAGGAAAACAAGATAAAGTGGACAGATACTGAGAAATATGAATATCCTTCAATAATTCAACTAATATTTATTGCTTTTTTATTATGGGTCAGACACTAAGAAAATAGGGTGAGGAGAAAAAAAAGATTGACTTTGGAACTTGAGGTTTGAGCAGAGAGCAATCTGAGAAGCATACAAAAGCACTAATCAAAACAAAAACAAAAACAAAAAACAACTAAGTTAAACCCTTTGAAGAAGGATTTTATAATCTTAAAAGATTATAGTGAGGGAATTTGATCCACATAGGGAGTGTCAAAGAAAAAAATTGTACTGGATAGAATGAGACAAGCAAGGAAGACTGGAAGACTTTATTCAGGGCTATTGCAATAGGGGAGAACTCCACTCCTTTGAAACCAAAGCAGGAAGAGTTTTTTTAAAAGTACTGAAGTGAACTAGTTGAAATATACTGGAGGATTTTAGGGGTGCTATTTGGCACTTATCATAAGTAATGCCCCTACACTTTCACAGAGACTGGAACATAGGAGCACTATTTCTTGATGATTGCATTTCAAAAGAATGGCTCCAAGGTCCTCGAGACAAACATTCCTGGGTTTGAAAATTGACAAGTGTCTGTGAGATGATTTACATTTCAAAGGGCCAAAGAATTCACAATTTAAGTTTTCTAAAGTAAATGCTTTAAGAAAAGGTAGGTCAGAGGCTGATAGTCAGGAGGAGACCCATGTGAAGGTTAGTTAGGCTGAGGGGAATATTAAAGTTACCTAATCAATGTCAGCAAAAATATTCCTGAAAAATTTTAAGATTTTAAAGAATGACTGCTAACTAGAAAAGGAATTGATGGTGGAGGAGTGTCTTGGCCAAGAAATTCCAAGCGGAGGAAAACAGGTGCAAAGACAGCTGCATCTGTAGAAGACATGGATGGTGATCCATAAACCAAATCTGAAGGAAGCATAGCCACCTTGCATTCCCGGGAAACCTTAGGAGATGAGTATTTCAGGGCAGAAGTGTCAATGGAGTCAAATGCTGCTGAGAGTTCAAGAAAAATTAGGATAAAAATATCCACTGAATTTATTTCTGTAGAAATAATTGGGGACTTCAGCAAGCGCTATACTGGAGAAATGACAGGGGCTGAAGCCACTTTGAAGTACGCTTTTTTTTTTTCCCATTTTATTTATTTTTTCAGCGTAACAGTATTCATTCTTTTTGCACAACACCCAGTGCTCCATGCAAAACGTGCCCTCCCCATTACCCATCACCTGTTCCCCCAACCTCCCACCCCTGACCCTTCAAAACCCTCAGGTTGTTTTTCAGAGTCCATAGTCTCTTATGGTTCGTGTCCCCTCCCCAATGTCCATAGCCTGCTCCCCCTCTCCCAATCCCACCTCCCCCCAGCAACCCCCAGTTTGTTTTGTGAGATTAAGAGTCATTTATGGTTTGTCTCCCTCCCAATCCCATCTTGTTTCATTGATTCTTCTCCTATCCCCCTACCCCCCCATGTTGCTTCTCCATGTCCTCATATCAGGGAGATCATATGATAGTTGTCTTTCTCCGATTGACTTAGAATAGGTCCACACCCCGTCACTTAGTGAAGTACGCTTTTGAGTGAGTCTAAGCTTAGGAACCAGGGAGGTAAAGAAAGAAGATGGAGATTTATTCTTGCAAAATATTTTCTTATGAAAGTCAAGAAGTTACATCATAGCTTAGAGAATGTGACATCAAATTGTTATTGGTGTATTTACTTTAGTCTGTTAATGTTTTTGAGAAGGTAGGAAGTTGAACTTAAATACATTTAAAAGTTATAAGAGACATCCTTTTGTGTGTTAGAGGTAGTTCATCTGAGAGAATTGGTATAGAATTTCTAAAAAGAAATATAGGCAAAAACAGAACCTTAAATAAAGGTAAAAAGATTACCCTTAGATTACAGATGGGAAGCTTTTCTATTCATGAGAGTGGAAGAAATTAAAATGAGTACAGATGTGAGTAATTTTATAATTTGGTAGCAGAAAAACAAAAATACAGTCAGAGGGTGAAATAAAAGCTTAGACCATCTGTTGAAAGTGAGAATGGTACCCAAGAGTTGATAGTCATATATTTTATATAATTTTGATAATACTTTTGTATGCATTTAGGATTTATAATTATTGGAAACTATTTTGGCCTCTTGAGTGGAAGTTTTCAGAACTTTTAATTTGTTGTATAGATAGGTATATAGGTATAGAATACTCAAAACTGTTTTGCTCATCTAAAGTTGGAGTTATTCCATGTAGAATAGGCAAAAAAGCCAGAAGGGCCAATGATTATATATCATTTATATCATTATATATTATTTGTGCTTCTGCACAAAATAATTTCTTAATTAATGTACCATGTATTTTAGGAAAAATGTGAAAAATTAGAGGCTAATTTATTGGGAAAAAGTGGAGATGTTAATTGACTCAATACCTTTTTTAAATTTTTATTATTTTTTAATCTAAATTTTAGGTAGTTAACATACAGTGCATTATTGGTTTTCAGAGTCGAATTCAGTGATTGATCACTTGCATATATCACCTAGCGCTCATCATAACAAATGCCCTCTGTAATACTATCATCCATCTAGCCCATTCCCCACCCTCTTCCCTCCATTAACCTCTAGTTTGTTCTCAATTGTTAAGAGTCTCTTATGGTTTGGTTCCCTCTCTTATTTCCTTTTTTCCCCCTTCCCATATGTTCATCTGCTTTCTTTCTTTAATTCTGCATATGAGAGAGATTATATGGTATTTGTCTTTCTCTGGCTGACTTATTTAACTTAACATAGTACACTCCAGTTCCATCCATGTCATTGCAAATGACAAGATTTCATTCTTTTTATTTTTTTTAAAGATTTTATTTATTTATTTGTCAGAGAGAGAGAGACAGAGAGAGAAAGATCACAAGTAGGCAGAGGCAGAGGGAGAAGCAGGCTCCCTGCCGAGCAAGGAGCCCGATATGGGACTCGATCCCAGGATGCTGGGATCATGACCCGAGCCAAAGGCAGCCGCTTAACCAACTGAGCCACCCAGGCGTCCCAAGATTTCATTCTTTTTGATGCCTGAGTAATATTCCATCTCACACACACACCCCACATCTTATCCACTCATCACGCAATGGACCTTGGGCTCTCTCTCCAGAGTTTGGTTATTGTTGATAATGCTACTATAAACATTGGGTTGTGTATACCCCTTTAAATCTGTATTTTTGTATTCTTTGGATAATGTGTAATAATGCAATTGCTGGATCATAGGATAGTTGTTCTGTTTTCAACATTTTGAGGAACCTCCATATTGTTTTACAGAGTGGCTGTACCAGTTTACATTCCCACCAACAGTGCAAGAGTGTTCCCTTTTCTCCACATCCTTGCCGACACCCTTGTTTCTTATGTTGCTCATTTTGGCCATCCTGACAGGTGTGAGATGGTATCTCACTGCGATTTTGATTTGTATTTTCCTGATGAAGAGTGATGTTGAGCATCTTTTTGTGTATCTGTTAGCCATCTAGATATCTTTTTTGGAAAATGTCTTTCATGTCTTCTGTCCATTTCTTAACTGTGTTATTTGTTTTTTGTCTGCTGAGTTTGATAAATTCTTTATAGATTATGGATACAAAGCTTCTGCACAGCAGAGGAAAGAATCAACCAAATTAAAAGACAGCCTATAGAATGGGAGAAGATATTTGCAAATCACATATGTGACAAAGGGTTAGTATCCAAAATCTAATTGATTAGAATTTTAAGAAGGTTAAAGCATACTCCTAGTAACTGAATTAGGACCAGAAAGATGGATTGGTTCTGTTCAGAGGAAGATGACTGAATAGATGATCTAAAAGGCCATTATAAAGTCTAATATGTGGCATTGGAATTGGCAATGGAATTGGCTGTCTGAGGTAGAGAAGAGAAAATATTTTGTTAAAGATGATAAGGTCAAGAAATTTAGTGGCTAGATTATTGATGAGTCATCTATTTTACATGCTGATGTCAACAAGGAAAATAACAAAATAGTAAGAAGGTAATCTGCAAACCAGAAGTCAAGTCTTTAATAAATGAGAATTAACCCAAAAGTAAACTGGTAATAGCAAGAAGAGCAGTTGAGATAGCTGAATAATTTTAACATCAAAGAGAAGGACATTTTTTCCAGAGGGCAGGTCTAGAATAAGCAAAAGGAAGCAAGGAGAATAACACAATACCTCCTGAACTTGAGATATTTTTTGATGGGAGGGAAAAAATAATTTCATTGAGAGGGCTGTCAGGAATAAAACAGTGAACCTTATTCATTTGAGGCAAGAGTAAAAGAGAGTTTTTGAGACCCAAGTATGAAGACATATACAGTTTACAAGAAAAAAATTCCAGAAATCAGAGTGAAAGTTTTGAGAAAGAAAAGAAAGCCAAAATAGGGACAAAGCAAGAAAGTGAGGGAAGGAACATGCAACAATACAGTTTAACAGGATAGCTTGATGTTCTGTAGATTAACTGAGAATAAGGACATTAGGCTTAATTGAAAGTATTTTGACAGCCTTTGAAAGAACAGTGGATATTTAGTGCATTATACTTCCAAAATCTTAGCTCAGGGATGTGGGGGTTTGGTCTGGGCAATATTGTCCTTTCTTATTTGCAGCATATAGTGATATAGCAGGTAACCCCATGCTTTTCTTGCCTTTAGACTAAAATCTCGCCTTGGTATGTAAACATCAAGCATCAGAGATCTTTTAAAAAGCTACATCTTGAACTATAAAAATAAATGCATCTGTTAAGATCCATCTTTATTTCACAATTTAAAAGTGTATAGTTAAAAGAATGTGTATGTTGAAAATAGGATGATTGTGAGATGGCTTGAAAAAGTTGTGTTTTAGGGCAATTTTAAAAAGTATGGTTTCTGAATCTTGCTCAATTAGAGGGAATGCCAGTGACCCTGGAAACCTGATAATTGGCTTCTACATGGCTTTCATTGGAACAGAAAATATCTATTTTCTTGCCTTTCCATTTTAGAGTTCAATAAGAGTGGTGACTGGCAAGTTTCAGACATTGACTTGAATGAGATCAGACTTTGAGTATAAATGATATGGACCTTATATGTTTGTTTTCTTTGATGGTGGCATTGAACACCTATGGTATATCCCAGTCATCATTGAAAATAGGCTGTCATCACACAGTAGTTTTGGCTGCCAGAATTTGTAGCTCCTTTCTATCTCTTGCCTAATGATAAGAAGGAAAGGACTTAGGTTTTGTTTTTAGTAAGGACTTGAATTTCTATTCCATGGACCTTTGAAGAAGTTGGTTAGTGTCATGATGTACCCCTGTTTATTCACCTCTAAAAAGAGGGTATTCTTTTCTCAAAATTTGTTTTGAAATTTGTTTTGAAAGGGTTTGTTTTTTTTTCGTGTGTGTGTGTATTTTCATTTTTTATTTGAGAGAGTGAGAGAGAGAGAACACAAGCTAGAGGGAGGGGGCAGTGGGCAAGGGAGAAGCAGACTCTGCTTAGGAAGGAGCCTGATGAAGAACTCCATCCCAGGACCCTGGAATCATGACCTGAGCAAAAGGTAGACACTTAATTGATTGAGCTACTCAGAGGCCCAAGGTTTGAAAGGTTTTGAATAAAGCTAGAAAGCATCCAGGAAAAGTGCTTGCATGTATTAAATACTCAATCACTGTTAGTCTTTCTAATATGGATATTTCTGTTCTAATTCCATAGTTTTAATGTTATAAGAGTTAAACCTATATTATAACATGTTTAATAAAGCATGGATAATTTTTTGGTCCCATACCAAGTGAGCTATTCCTTCTTGTGTATGCCTTATACACAAGCATTTTGTTTTTGACCATTCAGTAATAATATAGTAATTATATTCTAATTTTAGAATATAGAAAGAAGTGGAGTAATGTTTGTTGCTTTTCTCAGGTTGGAAAAATAAATAAAGTTATTTTTATAATTAGCTTAGGTAGAAATTTAAAACATTGATAAAAATCAGTAGTATTATTTGTCATTGCTGCTATGAAAATTAGATACTATATATTCTTATATTTTAATGTAGCAGTTTGCAGCACTGTTTAGTAAAGAAAAATCATTCAATTTAAGTATCATTGTTATTTGTATGGTAATTAAGCTTAAAAGGACCAAAACTTATATTTAATATGCATAATAAACAGAAACATTAGGGTGGTAAACAAATTTAAAAGGTCTTATTATTCATTACTGTACATATTATGGCTTGGAAATGTTAAAGGTAAATTTGTTATGGAATTACAATTGTTAACTATCTTAATATACCAGGTAGTAGGAATTTTAATTTCACACATGAACAAAACTTCAGTGTTTTGATTAATTTTACAGGCAAACATTTGACTATGTTGTTTGTAATGCAAGTTTGTCCTAAACAGAAAATATGAGTCTTTCGTTTTCTATCAGTCTTTAATCAACAAATATGGTACACGCTCAACCAAGCCCTGTACTGGATACCAGGCTGCAACCCTGACCGTAACTATAAAACCTAATTAAAGCCTAGGGTTAAACTTGTCATTTGTGTGGCTGATAGGAAAGTAAACAAATAATAAAAAAAATAGAAAATCATACGATAGTTGGAAACATATGCAAAATCAAATGGAGAACTAGGGTAAGGGAAACCTAAATCTTCCTGGGAAATTCCAGAAAGACTTCACAGAGGAAGCACTGATTGAAATAAGACTTCGTAGAATTTGCATTCTTAATTAGAGACTGTAGGTAAGGATAAGAGGACAAGTTGTCCCTGAGGTATAGAAGTGTGAGAGAACATGGTATGTTCTGATTTTGTTATGGTTTGAGTACAGGATTCTTAGGAGAGAATAACAAATAGTTAAGCAGGAGAAAGATGGTGTACAATTCTGTGGCCTTATGCTAAAGTATATAAATGTGGATGTAGAGGTAGAGCTAGAGATCTATACTATTTCTTCCTTTCTCTGGAGAACCCTGACCAACACCCTTCCCTCCCTCCCCCTCTCCTGCTCTCCTGCCTTCCTCTCTCCTTTTTTCTTCTCTTCTTTTCTTTTTTTTTTTTTTTCTTACTTTACCTATCTATCTCTCTATCATTGAGAGGAGAATGAGACAAAAGAGGGATGAGTGACAGAGACAGAGAAAGACCAAAAAAAAAAAAAAAACCACCAGAGTAAGAGGGAAAATTATTGGTGAGTGGTCATGAATGGATAAGATCCTATAATCACGTGATAGCTTTTCTAAGGTAATTTTTGGGACAGATACTTGATTATTTCTAATCTGATGTCGATATAATGCTGAACTTTTGGTTCTATAAGTTGACTTGGAATCCTTTATTTTATCCTTTAAACTACTGTTGAAATTGGTTTCTCTGGCCTGTGGTATTTGAAAGTGGTTTCTCTGGCATGCAGTCTTGGCTCCCTGTGGATTCATCTGGGCATAGTATTTTCTGGCTTTCCCTCTTCAGATCATGCTGAATCTACACTTTATCCTAGTTTCTAGCCTCAATCCCAGTATACCTATTTAAACAGTCAATACTTTCCTTTTTTTGAAGATTTATTTATTTATTTTTTGAGAGAAGGAGAGAGAGAGAGAGAGAGAGAGAGAGAGGGAGAGAGAGAGAGAGAAGGAGGAGAGGCAGAGGAAGTAAGAGAAAATCCTCAAGCAGCCTCCATGCTGAGCATGGAGCAAAATGTGCTGCTTGATCCCAGGACCCTGAGATAACCTAAGCCAAAAGTGGCTCAATGAACTGAGCCATGCAGGCACTCCTGAACAGTCAGTATTTTCAAATGAGGCAGAGGCACTGTAATTTAAGTAATAAAAAACAGTGATCTGATTTGCAAACTTAAAGAATGGATGACAACAGTAATTGAGATTTAGTCTTAGAATCTGACTTTAAGAAGTTTAAGTAAGGAATTCAAGTGAGGAATTCAATATGGCATATGTTGGTTGATTTCAAAATTTTATCTGTGAGGAGACAAAGAGAAAGTGGTAGCTAAAAGACTGTTTTTTCCTAATTGTGATTCAACTTATGATGATTGTATGCAGAAACTCCAGAAACTCCAGAAATGGAATATTATATGAGTCTGGAAAAATAAAAGATAATGGATAGACTCAGATTCCAGAGGTAATGGCAGTGGCTAAGATACTAAGAACAGTTAGAAGTGTTCATCTTTGGTGGAAAGACACCTACCTCTCTGCAATCATGGAAAGAAGGGTTGGGTGAGTTGCTTATTCAGCTAAATCTCTAAGTAGAAAGGGAAAAAAATAGTTTTATTTTTATGGCCCTCATTTCCTTGTGAAATAAAACTCTTCTAAGAATAAATTACATAACAGGAGTTAGAAGGTTGAAAAGAAAAAAATATTTGGAATAGCTTTTGAGAAGAATCACAAAAGTCTAGGGTATAGATACAGAAGTAAACCCAGGAGAGAAGTGATAGAGTCAGAGAAGAGGGAAGGGTCATGAACTCCATATCATATTCAATTAAGAGAGTATGTATAGAGGAACCAAGAGAATGAAACAGCTGAAGGGACAGGAGATTATAGTAGAATGTACAACTCTTGTACCTGGGATTTTTAGATGTGAGGCTATCTCAGATGATGACCAGTTCAAAAGACTGATCATGGTTCCTAAAATAGACAATGGATGACAGTTCCTGAAATCAACTGGATCCAATGTAGAATGGGTCCTGTTGAAATTATCAGGGGACAATGACATTGGGATTGTGGGAAGCCACTGTGATGAATTTTTTTTTTAAAGATTTTATTTATTTATTTGACAGAGAGAGATCACAAGTAGGCAGAGAGGCAGGCGGGGGCAGGGGGGGAAGCACACTCCCTGCCGAGCAGAGAGCCCAATGTGGGGCTCGATCCCAGGACCCTGAGATCATGACCTGAGCCGAAGGCAGAGGTTTAACCCACTGAGCCACCCAGGTGCCCCAGTGATGAATTTTTTAAAGCTATGCTAAGTGTGTTGAGTACCCAAGAAGTCTATAGATAAGGCAGGCAAGAATATAGAATATATTCCATATAGAATACTAGAGACAGATGCTATGTGCCTAAAAAAAAAGGAGTGAATAGTGTGTAATAGTTGAGTGAAATGGTTGAAAGTGACTAAGGAAATATTCAAAGATTGGAGTTTTCCACCAGCTTTTGCACTCAAGAAATACACAGATAGGGGCATCTGGGTGGCTCAGTAGGTGAAAGCCTCTGCCTTCAGCTCAGGTCATGATCCCGGAGTCCTGGGATCGAGCCCGCATCAGGCTCTCTGCTCAACCGGGAGCCTACTCCCCACCCCCCACCCCCGCTCTCTCCCTGCCTCTCTGCCTACTTGTGATCTCTGTCTGTCAAATAAATAAATAAAATCTTAAAAAAAAAAAAGAAAGAAATACACAGATAAGCCTAGAATTTGTTGCCGTCTCCTTGGTCTGAGACTAATTTTGAGAACACTTTATTAGTGGTGTATAGTTCTAATTCCTCCACAGTGTGAGATATGGAGAAGTTGGAAAATCTTAAATAAATGTCAGATTATCAGTATGTAAATGATTGCTAGTACAAAAAAATGAGAAATTGAGCAAATGTATATGCAGATCAACTCTTACACTGGTATAGATCTGAGGAGGATACATCTTTATTAAAGTAAATGATGACTGAAATCATAGGAATTGGGTTGGCATTTATAAATGACTAAATCTAAAAAGAAATGTTGATAACAAACAATAGGGGTTTATTATGCAAACAAAGCATGGGATTTGTCAATGAGCCTGAAAGAAAATTTTAGAATGATCATGTCATGATATAAACAAATTCTTGTCTCTGTGAAATAAGGGATGTTTACTTAAGTGGATAAAAATATAGAAGTTTATCTTGCTGTATGCTAAGACTTATGCACTTTATTGTATACAAAGTATGCCTCATTTTATTTTATTTTAAAGATTTATTTATTGAGAGAGAGAGAGCAAGCATGTGAGCAAAGGTAAGGGCAGAGGGAGAGAGGGAGATAGAATCTCAAGCAGATTCCCCACGGAGTGCTGAACCCTACATGGGGCTCAACTCACAACCCTGCAATCATGGTCTGAGCTGAAATCAAGAGTCAGTCATCCAACTGACTGAGCAACCCAGGTGCCCTTGCCTCATTTTAAAAATAAGGGGGGAAAAATTGAATTAAGGGGACAAAAATATGAGAATTCAGGCTGATATGTAATAGAACTCAGTAAAAGAAGAAAAGACTACCAACCCCCCCCCCCACAAAAATACAAAATAGAAGAATTTAAAACTATAGTAAAAGGAAAAAACAGCAACATGGATGCTACTTGCTGTGGACTAAACACTTGTGTTCCCCCAAAATTTGTATGTTGAAATCCTAATCCCCAAAGTGAGGGTATTTGGGCTTGGGGTCTTTAAGAGTTAATTAGGGAATGAGGATGAAAGGGATTAAGGCCATCATAAGAAGAAGTGTACGTCTTTTTTTTTTTTTTTTTAAAGGAAGCACAAAGAACTTTCTTCCTCTTTCTCTGTTCTTTGCCATGTGAGGATACAGTGAGAATACAGACATCTGCAAGCCAGGAAGAAGGCTCTTACCAGACATGGGACCTATCTGCACCATGACCCTGGAATTCCCAGCCTTCAGAACTCTGAGAAGTAAATATTTGTCATTTAAGGCACTCAGTCATGGCACATTTGTTATAGCAGCCTGAACTGACTGACTACTGAGAATGAAATCCACGATAAAGAGAATGAACATGGAAATTAATGGTAAAAATCAAGGGAGAACACTTGGAAGTCATGGAGAGAGATGAATGATATAAAGAACACTGTAGAAATTCATTTTATTAGAGGTTATTTCCAAAAAAGAAGCCAGGACAAGTTGAATGTAGTGATAATTTATGGTTTAAAAACAAAAAAGAAATAAAAAACTTTCTGAAGTGAAAATCAAATTCTTCAGGTTCAAAATTTTCACTGCTTCCAGGCTTAATCAATACAAAGAGAACTAATGTTTAGTCAAATCTGGGTTACACTTTCAAATTTCAAAAGCAAAGTAAAATCTTATATACTTAATTTAAGGGTTTTTCTCAATCTGCCATTCCACATAACTTCGAACCAAGTGACAATAGAGTAGCACAAGCAGAGTTGTGGTGGTTGATGTTTGACCCAAGTCTTATATTTCCAACCAATAATTAGCACATTATTGGAGACAGGCTAGGAAATACTTCTCAGATACAGCAAAGTTCTGAAAAACCTATAACATAACTTTTGAAGATACATGACTCATAATTTCAAGAAAAAGTTGTGTTGAAGTAAAGATCAGTTGAATTAAAATACTGAGGAGTGGCTGGGTGGCTCAGTTGGGTAAGTGATTCTTAATTTCAGCTTAGGTCATGATCTCAGGGTTATGAGATTGAGTATTCCTGTCCTTCCTGCCATACCCAACCCAAGATTCTTTCTCTCCCTCTCCTTCTGCTCCTCCCCACTCCTCAAACACACACACACACACACACACACACACACACACACACACACACACTCTCTTTCTCTCTCTCTCTAAAAAAAAAAAAAGTTGAGGCACCTGGGTGGCTTAGTTGTCAAGCAGCTGCCTTTGGTTCAGGTCATGATCCCAGGGTCCTGGGATTGAGCCCCCCATCGTGCTCCCTGCTCAACGGGAAGCCTGCTTCTCCCTCTTCCACTCCCCCTACCTGTGTTCCCTCTCTCACTATGTCTTTCTCTGTAAAATAAATAAATAAAATCTTAAAAAAACCCTAAAAATAAAAATTTAAAAAATGTAATGGCCAATATTGGATCAAATCAAACATGTATAACTAAACCAATTTTATATTAAATACCAATACACATTTTAGTAAATATTCTAAAATGTTTCTTATGGAGAAAATATTTGTTTAAAAAATTCAGTAATAGCAAACTATCTTATCATCTAATTTATCACATATAACTGAGCTAAATTGCTTACTATATCAGTCTTAAATTCAAAAAGTATATTTTTGAATTCAATAAGTATAAATTTAACTGCATTTTTAAAGTAAAGTAACCAGTAAGCATTTAAATTATGATTACATCAGTTCTTATGGATAGAAGAAGAAGAGTATGTAAACTACACACCAAATTGCTCAAAGAAGTCTGTTAGACATAGAACAATGAATGGAGAGGAACATAGTACTAGCAAGTTTAATATTTTGTACATTTTAGCAGATTGGGCAAAATTTATGAAAAAATATAAAGTATATCAGTTATATACATAATAAAAGTATTCAAATATCTCTTGATATATGTGTTTATGTATATAATCATGTTAGTTTGTAAAAAATCATGTAACTTTTTCTTTGAGGAATAGTTATATCAGTCATTTTACAAAGTGGTTGTATTTAGAGAGTGGTACTTGGAAAAAAGGAGGAAATATGTAGTTCCTATCTTATGTACTTTTATAGTATTGGCTTTTAAAGTAGTTATATTATTTATATAATTTTTTACATGTATTGTTAAATACATAATAATACTTAGACCAAAATACAAACCATGATACATTCCAAAAGGAAAATGTCAGAGCCATAAAACTTTTGTAAGAATAGTGAAAATAGTACAGTTTAGAGAAGACATTCTGACTACAATACTAGAAAAATCATAAATGTCTCCAATATCAGTAAAGAAATCAAAACAGAATTTGTATACTAACAATTTAATACTAAGAAAATGAAAATGAAATGTGATACATTAGAATTATAGAATTTAGCCAAACTGTATTCCAGATATTTTCTTAGATTTACATATTCCTATGTTAAGAAAAACAGTTCAACTCATTAAGTAATAAGATCATCAAGAAAACAAATTTGTGAATAGAAGGAAAATAATTAGCAAATATATTTTTATATAAAATTATATTCTAAATTATGAAATAGGAAAAATATAAATTATATAATAGGAATATTGGATTACATGAATTATATCAGTTTCCTAGCGCTACAACAATAAAGCAAAACAAACTGGGCAGCTATAATAATAGAAACTTATTTTCTCACAGATTTGGAAGCTGGAACTTTGGAAGTCTAAAACCAAAGTGTCAGCATGGTTGGTTCTTTTCTGGGCTGTGAAAAAAAACCTGTTTATGCCTTCCTTCTAGCTTCTGGTGACCTTCTGGTAATCCTTGGTATTCCTTGTTTGTGGGTACATTGCTTCAATCTCTGTCTTCATCTTTACAGGGCATTCTCCCTTTTCTTTTCATGCTGTCTTCTTTCTGCCTGTGTCTGCCACTCTGTCCATATTTCCGTTTCATAAGGACGGTAGTTAAGTTGGATTAGGACCCACTCTAAGGACTTCATTTTAACTTGAGGCACCTCTGTTGTAAAGACTCTGTTTCTATATTAGGTCACATTCTGAGTTACTGAGGTTTAAGATTTCAACATGTCTTTTGGAGGGGACATAATTTAACCTATAAGATGAATGATTATGAGGTTATTTGAGGAATAGAGTAAAAAAGAAGATGTAAATAATTTAATAAAAATAATAATGAAAAAGAACATAGTAAGATACAGTGGTTATTAATATATGTGCTAAAATGATATGTCATTTATATGTATATATGTATATATTTTAATAAAAATTAAAAATATAAGAAAAATGACGATAACATTTGTAAATATAAGATCAAATATATTTATTGAAACAAATGTAATTCAGGATAAAGTACGAAACCTAGCAGAGTTATAGCTATTACATAGTAATGTAAAAGACATTATCCTTTACCCCTAACAAAAGACAACTGGATCTAAGAGTGGGAATTCTTTCCCATTATTTATCTCAAATATTTTTATATCTTATAAAAATTTACATTTGCAGAACATTCCCATTAGTGCTATCCTTTCATGTATTCAGTAATATACAACTAGATGTGGGACATAGTAATTTTAAATGTCAGGGAAAAAAACTGATACTACCCTCTGCCATGAAACATACTTCGTATATTTCTTTTTTTAAGGATCAGGTGATTTACATTTCATATACTCCGTTACCAATATAAACTGATGGAAAACACCCCAATTCTTTTAAAAATTGTTTTATAGGGGCACCTGGGTGGCTCAGTGGGTTAAAGCCTCTGCCTTCCGCTCAGGTCATGATCTCAGGGTTCTGGAATGGAGCCCCGCATCAGGCTCTCTGCTCAGCAGGGAGCCTGCTTCCCCCACCTCTCTGCCTGCCTCACTGCCTACTTGTGATCTCTCTATCTGACAAATAAAGAAATTAAAAAATATATTGTTTTATAGCATTCATAGTGAAAACCAAAAGACTTAATATAAAGAGTAAAAACAAAACAGTAGAGATCAGTCTCACAAAGAGAGATGTAAAACCTTAAATAAAATGTCACCAAATTCTGCTTTATATAAAAAAATAAAAATGGTACAGTGTATTAATTGTATCTAAATCAAGCAGCCCTAAAATTTTTTTAAAAACACAAAATAAATCTTTTCATCCATTTGGATGCTTAAAATTCAGCATCTATTCTCAGTAAAAGTAAGTTTATTTAAATGATTAATCATATTTATCTAAAATAAAAAACAACCAGCCATAATGTTAAATAGAACATGTTAGAGGCATTTACAATAATATCAGGAGCAAAGTAAGCACATCACTAGGTAAAAGCACATTATGTCATTATCTACCTAGAAAATCTATAAGATCATCTGAAAAAATAAGATGGTTTTGAAGAGAGTTTACTGAGTTAGCTGATGCAAAAGAAACAGACATTGATAATATCAGCAATGACTAGTTAATCTCAGAAGTTTGTGGACTGGAATCCTGGCTGAATTTTGAGATGTAAAATTAATTTTGAAATTTAATTTAATTTAATTCCTCGATTTCTAATTACTTATGAAAATATAATTTAAAATAATTAAAAACAAGAACAGTGCCTCTCTGGATTGGTCCAAAAGGTAATAAATTTCAAATTAAATTCTACTAGACACATAATAGGATCATGAAATATGGCAAAATCCTGATTTATTGATAGATTGGTCTGCAGTAATTAACGAAGTCCCAGGAATAGCAGAAGAGTATCAGATATCTGTATATGTGGGTATGAAATAGGAATTATTTGGACTTCTTTGCCTTGAACTGTCTCTGAGTCATTTTATTGTCACAGATAACATTTTGTGAGACCTGCATTTTATGACAGTGAGGGAACTTACTAGACCAGAAAAATGATGTGAACTTACAAGTACTTTGGTTTCTGGAAAGGAGAGAAAAACAGATATTTGAACCTTTATAAGAACTCCAAAGCAGAAATTTTACATATCCTTTTTGCCCTTTTTTATTTCATAATCCTTAGTTCAGGTTCTAGTTGAAGGAAAGTTTTAAACCTCTAACTAGGAAAATTTGAAAATTTTGAAATTTTCAAAATTTCAAAAATTTGAAAAAAAAAATTTTTTTTTCTCCCTGAAGTATTGCATGATTGGCTGAGAAGTTTTAGAGAAATACTGCTTCTTAGAAGGTATAAAGGGAACATAAAACTGCTTATTCTGTTGTAGAAGAATAAACTCTATGGCAAAAACTCCAATTATGCATAATCAAGCATGTATTTTAATGATTTTTTTAAAAAGGTGTATTGTTTATTCTTCCACTATTTTTTTCTAAAGTTTCACTCATCTGATTGAAAAAGGAGCTTCTTTTTTTTTTTTTAAGATTTATTTATTTATTTATTTGACAGACAGAGATCACAAGCAGGCAGAGAGACAGGCAGAGAGAGAGGGGGGGAAGCAGGCTGCCCACTGAGCAGAGAGCCGGATGTGGGGCTTGATCCCAGGACCTTGGGATCGTGACCTGAGCTGAAGGCAGAAGCTTTAACCCACTGAGCCACCCAGGTGTCCTGAAAAAGGAGCTTCTTTAAAATAGATTAAAAATTCTCAGAAAAAAATATGAAAATAATAAAATAATTTTATAAAAATTATATATAATTATAAAAGAATTATAATTATTTAGAAATAAATAAAATAATAAATAAAATAAAAATGAAGAATTCTCAGAAATTTTTCTGATATATTGAGTTTTCTAAAGAAGAATTCAATATTTTGAGGCCCACCAATTATGTATGAAAAGTCTCTTACAAGATGGTCAGCAAGTGAGGACTCAGTGTGGTTATGTATTCAGAGGAGTTGTGAGAGATGGGCAGTGGAGTGAAGGATTGAAGCTGAGGGGAAAGCATTAGAATGAAATGGGTAGAAAATAACATTTTGGCTAATCTTCATGAAGAAGGGAATTGTAAAAGTAGTTTTCTATGACTCTTTTTTTTCTTTTTAATTCTACATGGAAAAATTTTCCCAAATAATAAGATTAATTTTAAAGATATGAGTTGCTTGCAGTGGCACAGAATACTTGATTTGATATCAGCTCTTAATTTGACCACATAGAATTACCCAGTGAAATGTTCTTATTTATTTTGACACTTTGTTATTAAATGAAAAGATATCAAGAGATTTTCTAATACTATGTTTCAGTGTCAGGAACTATATTTTACTTCTTAACCTTTTAACATCATATGATTAATTGTCTTGAAAATTTAGAGACATTCATGATTCAAGTAAGGAGGGACTAAGATACAAAATACAAGTAGAATATTAAGTCCTAGACCAATAAGAATCATTTGGTTATAAAGGATGCATTTCTGTAGATAATAATTCTCCTTCCACCTTTTCTAAAATGATCTCCAAATTTGACTATAAAAGATGCCAGATTTTTCCAATATTTCTCTTAGATCTGTACAGGGAACTAGGTATAGATAGATATAGATAGAACATAGATATAATGGAAAAAAACCAAATATTTTATGGATTAAGCAGGATCATCGTGTCTTTTAGAAATGTACCCTGGGCTGCTTTGAATACTTTATCGCCAATTTCCATGCTCTATAAATTATATTTGACTATTGTAAGTTCACTATTTTTTTTTTTTAAAGATTTTATTTATTTATTTGACAGACAGAGATCACAGGTAGGCAGAGAGGCAGACAGAGAGAGAGGAAGGGAAGCAGGCTCCCTGCTGAGCAGAGAGCCCCATGCGGGGCTCGATCCCAGGACCCTGAGATCATGACCTGAGCTGAAGGCAGAGGCTTTAACCCACTGAGCCACCCAGGTGCCCCAGTTCACTATTTTTTTTTTTTAAATTATATTCAGCAGAAGAAGAGGAGTGACCTTTTGTCCTTACATTCTCATCCTGGTCATTGGACAGGACATTTCATAGACTAAGTCGAGGCTCACTTGAGAAGGATGCATGGTCTCGGAATAGTATTCAGACTTTCTAGTGTACTCTACCACCTTCATCTTAAACTAGTGTACATCTACCACCTTCATCTCCCATCCACGCTCCCAGGAGGATCAGTTGCGCAAAGAGGCCACAACCTAGTGCCATTGTATCAGACATGGAGCTTATTTTGTTCCCTTTTTTGGTCTTTGTCTTTCTAGTTTTTGTTATGTTTCAAAAATTTGCCATTACATAACATAATACAGTGAACATCCACATATCCTCTACTTAAGTGTAAGAATTAATATTTTACCATATTTGCTTCATAGGTGATTTTAAATGGATATTACATTTTTATTATTTACAAATCATTTAAAGGTAGTTGCAGTCATCATGGTCCTTCACAATGCAATGTAACATGCTTCTCTTCAAAACAAACAAACAAACAAAAAAACACATTTTCTGAGTGCCTGGATATCTCAGTCAGTTAAGCATCTGAATTTGGCTCAGGTCATGATCTCAGCATCCTTGGATGATGACTGGTGTCCATCCAGTCCCGAGTTAGGCTTCTTACACGGCAGGGAGTCTGCCTGTCCCTCTGCCTCTCCCCCTGCTTGTGCTCTCTCTCTCTTAAATAAATAAATAAATAAATAAATAAATAAATAAATAAATCTTTAAAAGATAACTTTTCTTACAGAATTGCAATACCATTATTAGAGTCCCAGAATTTAAGTAATTTCTTATTTTAATGGTCTCCACATGTTTAGATTGCCCCAGTTATTCCAAAATCCTTTATAACATTTTTATAATCAGGATCTAATTGTAGTTTATATAATACATTTAATTATGCCTTTTTTAAGATTTCAGCTTTATTGAGGTATATTTGATCTATAAAATTGTCAGATGAGTAAAGTATACATCATGGTGATTTGATATACATTGTGAAAAGATTCCTCTCATTCAGTTAATTGACATGTCCATTACCTATATATTTGTCTTTTGTTTGTTTGTTTTGATGAGAATGTTTAAGATCTATACTCAGTAATTTGAAGCATATAATACAGTATTCTTGACTGTATCACTATGTTCTACATTATCTCCAGAACTTACTAATCTTGTAATTGCAGATTTGCATCCTTTGATAAATATCTTCCCAACTCCCCACCTTCCAGAACAGGGTAACCACGGTCTATTCTGTTTCCATGGGTTCAGCTTTCTTAGATTCCACAAATAAGTGATAACATACAGTATTTATCTTTCTCTATCTGACTTTTATCTCAGTTGTCATTATGCTCCCAACCTTTATCCGTGTTACCACAAATGGCAGGATTTCCTTCCTTCTCGTGGCTGAATAATATTCCATTGTTTAAATATATTACATCTTCCTTATTTATTGGTTGATGGACACTTCAGTTGCTTATATATCTTCATTATTGTAAATGTGCTTCAATGGACGTGAGAGCGTCTTCAATATCCCATTTTCATTTCTTTTGTATGTACACCCAGAAGTGAGATCATATGGTAGTTCTATTTGTATTTTTGTGTGTGAAACTTCCATACTATCTTTTGCAGTGGCTGCACCATTTTACATTCTCACCAATAGTACACAAGGGGTCATTTTTCTCCATATCCTTACCAACACTTGTTATCTGTTTTTGTGGTTTTTTTTTTTTTGATGATAGCCATTCTGACAGATATAAAGTAATACATCATTGTGGTTTTGATTTGCATTTTCCTGGTGATTAGTGATGTTGAGCACCTTTTCATGTACCTGATAGCCATTTCTATGTCTTACTTAGAAAAATATCAATTCAGTTTCTCTGTTCATTTTTTTTTGTTAGTTTTTATCTTCTCCATTTTATTTATTTTTTCAACCTAACAGTATTCATTCTTTTTGCACAACACCCAGTGCTCCATGCAAAACGTGCCCTCCCCATTACCCACCACCTGTTCCCCCAACCTCCCACCCTTGACCCTTCAAAACCCTCAGGTTGCCCCAACCTCCCACCCCTGACCCTTCAAAACCCTCAGGTTGTTTTTCAGAGTCCATAGTCTCTTATGGTTCGCCTCCCCTCCCCAATGTCCATAGCCCGCTCCCCCTCTCCCAATCCCACCTCCCCCCAGCAACCCCCAGTTTGTTTTGTGAGATTAAGAGTCATTTATGCTTTGTCTCCCTCCCAATCCCATCTTGTTTCATTTATTCTTCTCCTATCCCCCTACGCCCCCATGTTGCTTCTCCATGTCCTCATATCAGGGAGATCATATGAGAGTTGTCTTTCTCCGATTGACTTATTTCACTAAGCATGATACGCTCTAGTTCCATCCACGTCATCGCAAATGGCAAGATTTCATTTCTTTTGATGGCTGCATAGTATTCCATTGTGTATATATACCACCTCTTCTTTATCCATTCATCTGTTGATGGACATCTAGGTTCTTTCCATAGTCTGGCTATTGTAGACATTGCTGCTATAAACATTCGGGTACACGTGCCCCTTCGGATCACTATGTTTGTATCTTTAGGGTAAATACCCAGTAGTGCAATTGCTGGGTCATAGGGTAGTTCTATTTTCAACATTTTGAGGAACCTCCATGTTGTTTTCCAGAGTGGTTGCACCAGCTTGCATTCCCACCAACAGTGGAGGAGGGTTCCCCTTTCTCCACATCCTCGCCAGCATCTGTCATTTCCTGACTTGTTAATTTTAGCCATTCTGACTGGTGTGAGGTGATATCTCATTGTGGTTTTGATTTGTATTTCCCTGATGCCGAGTGACATGGAGCACTTTTTCATGTGTCTGTTGGCCATCTGGATGTCTTCTTTGCAGAAATGTCTGTTCATGTCCTCTGCCCATTTCTTGATTGGATTGTTTGTTCTTTGGGTGTTGAGTTTGCTAAGTTCCTTATAGATTTTGGATACTAGCCCTTTATCTGATATGTCGTTTGCAAATATCTTCTCCCATTCTGTCAGTTGTCTTTTGGTTTTGTGAACTGTTTCCTTTGCTGTGCAAAAGCTTTTGATCTTGATGAAATCCCAATAGTTCATTTTTGCCCTTGCTTCCCTTGCCTTTGCCGTTGTTCCTAGGAAGATGTTGCTACGGCTGAGGTCGAAGAGGTTGCTGCCTGCATTCTCCTCAAGGATTTGGATGGATTCCTTTCTCACATTGAGGTCCTTCATCCATTTGGAATCTATTTTCGTGTGTGGTGTAAGGAAGTGGTCCAATTTCATTTTTCTGCATGTGGCTGTCCAATTTTCCCAGCACCATTTATGGAAGAGGCTGTCTTTTTTCCATTGGACATTCTTTCCTGCTTTGTCAAAGATTAGTTGACCATAGAGTTGAGGGTCGATTTCTGGGCTCTCTATTCTGTTCCACTGATCGATGTGTCTGTTTTTGTGCCAGTACCATGCTGTCTTGATGATGACAGCTTTGTAATAGAGCTTGAAGTCCAGAATTGTGATGCCACCAACTTTGGCTTTGTTCTTCAATATTCCTTTGGCTATTCGAGGTCTTTTCTGGTTCCATATAAATTTGAGGATTATTTGTTCCATTTCTTTGAAAAAAATGGATGGTATTTTGATAGGGATTGCATTAAATGTGTAGATTGCTTTAGGTAGCATAGACATTTTCACAATATTTATTCTTCCAATCCAGGAGCATGGAACATTTTTCCATTTTTTTGTGTCTTCCTCAATTTCTTTCATGAGTACTTTATAATTTTCTGTGTATAGATTCTTAGTCTCTTTGGTTAGGTTTATTCCTAGGTATCTTATAGTTTTGGGTACAATTGTAAATGGGATTGACTCCTTAATTTTTCTGTCTTCTGCCTTGTTGTTGGTGTACAGAAATGCAACTGATTTCTGTGCATTGATTTTATATCCTGACACTTTACTGAATTCCTGTACAAGTTCTAGCAGTTTTGGAGTGGAGTCTTTTGGGTTTTCCACATATAGTATCATATCATCTGCGAAGAGTGATAGTTTGACTTCTTCTTTACCAATTTGGATGCCTTTAATTTCTTTTTGTTGTCTGATTGCTGAGGCTAGGACTTCTAGTACTATGTTGAATAGCAGTGGTGATAATGGACATCCCTGCCGTGTTCCTGACCTTAACGGAAAAGCTTTCAGTTTTTCTCCATTGAGAATGATATTTGCGGTGGGTTTTTCATAGATGGCTTTGATAATATTGAGGTATGTGCCCTCTATCCCTACACTTTGAAGAGTTTTGATCAGGAAGGGATGCTGTACTTTGTCAAATGCTTTTTCAGCATCTATTGAGAGTATCATATGGTTCTTGTTCTTTCTTTTATTAATGTGTTCTATCACATTGATTGATTTGCGGATGTTGAACCAACCCTGAAGCCCTGGAATAAATCCCACTTGATCGTGGTGAATAATCCTTTTAATGTACTGTTGAATCCTATTGGCTAGTATTTTGGCGAGAATTTTTGCGTCTGTGTTCATCAAGGATATTGGTCTGTAGTTCTCTTTTCTGGTGGGATCCTTGTCTGGTTTTGGGATCAAGGTGATGCTGGCTTCATAAAATGAGTTTGGAAGTTTTCCTTCCATTTCTATTTTTTGGAACAGTTTCAGGAGAATAGGAATGAGTTCTTCTTTAAATGTTTGGTAGAATTCCCCTGGGAAGCCGTCTGGCCCTGGGCTTTTGTTTGTTTGGAGATTTTGGATGACTGTTTCAATCTCCTTACTGGTTATGGGCCTGTTCAGGTTTTCTATTTCTTCCTGGTTCAGTTGTGGTAGTTTGTATGTCTCTAGGAATGCATCCATTTCTTCCAGATTGTCAAATTTGTTGGCGTAGAGTTGCTCATAGTATGTTCTTATAATTGTCTGTATTTCTTTGGTGTTAGTTGTGATCTCTCCTCTTTCATTCATGATTTTATTTATTTGGGTCCTTTCTCTTTTCTTTTTGATGAGTCTGGCCAGGGGTTTATCAATCTTATTGATTCTTTCAAAGAACCAGCTCTTAGTTTCCTTGATTTTTTTCTATTGTTTTTTTGGTTTTTATTTCATTGATTTCTGCTCTGATCTTTATGATTTCTCTTCTCCTGCTGGGTTTAGGGTTTCTTTCTTGTTCTTTCTCCAGCTCCTTTATGCGTAGGGTTAGGTTGTGTACTTGGGACCTTTCTTGTTTCTTGAGAAAGGCTTGTACCGCTATATATTTTCCTCTCAGGACTGCCTTTGCTGTGTCCCACAGATTTTGAACTGTTGTGTTTTCATTATCATTTGTTTCCATGAATTTTTTCAATTCTTCTTTAATTTCCTGGTTAACCCATTCATTCTTTAGAAGGATGCTGTTTAGTCTCCATGTATTTGGGTTCTTTCCAGCTTTCCTCTTGTGATTGAGTTCTAGCTTCAGAGCATTGTGGTCTGAAAATATGCAGGGAATAATCCTAATCTTTTGATACCGGTTGAGACCTGATTTGTGACCCAGGATGTGATCTATTCTGGAGAAGGTTCCATGTGCACTAGAGAAGAATGTGTATTCTGTTGCTTTGGGATGAAATGTTCTGAATATATCTGTGATATCCATCTGGTCCAGGGTGTCATTTAAGGCCTTTATTTCCTTGTTGATCTTTTGCTTGGATGATCTGTCCATTTCAGTGAGGGGAGTGTTCAAGTCCCCTACTATTATTGTATTATTATTGATGTGTTTCTTTGATTTTGTTATTAATTGGTTGATATAGTTGGCTGCTCCCATGTTAGGGGCATAGATATTTAAAATTGTTAGATCTTCTTGTTGGACAGACCCTTTGAGTAGGATATAGTGTCCTTCCTCATCTCTTATTATAGTCTTTGGCTTGAAATCTAATTGATCTGATATAAGGATTGCCACCCCAGCTTTCTTCTGATGCCCATTAGCATGGTAAATTGTTTTCCACCCCCTCACTTTAAATCTGGAGGTGTCTTCGCGTCTAAAATGAGTTTCTTGTAGGCAACATACTGATGGGTTTTGTTTTTTTTATCCATTCTGATACCCTGTGTCTTTTGATTGGGGCATTTAGCCCATTAACATTCAGGGTAACTATTGAGAGATATGAATTTAGTGCCATTATTAGCCTATAAGGTGACTGTTACTGTATATTGTCTCTGTACCTTTCTGATCTACTACTTTTAGGCTCTCTCTTTGCTTAGAGGACCCCTTTCAATATTTCCTGTAGAACTGGTTTGGTGTTTGCAAATTCTTTCAGTTTTTGTTTGTCCTGGAAGCTTTTGATCTCTCCTTCTATTTTCAATGATAGCCTAGCTGGATAGAGTATTCTTGGCTGCGTGTTTTTCTCGTTTAGTGCTCTGAATATATCATGCCAGCTCTTTCTGGCCTGCCAGGTCTCTGTGGATAAGTCTGCCACCAATCTAATATTTTTACCATTGTATGTTACAGACTTCTTTTCTCGGGCTGCTTTCAGGATTTTCTCTTTGTCACTAAGACTTGTAAATTTTACTATTAGGTGACGGGGTGTGGACCTATTCTTGTTGACTTTGAGGGGGGTTCTCTGCATCTCCTGGATTTTAATGCTTGTTCCCTTTGCCATATTAGGGAAATTCTCTCCAATGATTCTCTCCAATAGACCTTCTGCTCCCCTCTCTGTTTCTTCTTCTTCTGGAATCCCAATTATTCTAATGTTGTTTCGTCTTATGGTGTCACTTATCTCTCGAATTCTCCCCTCATGGTCCAGTAGCTGTTTGTCCCTCTTTTGCTCGGCTTCTTTATTCTCTGTCATTTGGTCTTCTATATCACTAATTCTTTCTTCTGCCTCATTTATCCTAGCAGTGAGAGCCTCCATTTTTGCTTGCACCTCATTAATAGCTTTTTTGATTTCAACTTGGTTAGATTTTAGTTCTTTTATTTCTCCAGAAAGGGCTTTAATATCTCCAGAGAGGGTTTCTCTAATATCTTCCATGCCTTTTTCGAGCCCGGCTAGAATGTTCAGAATTGTCATTCTGAACTCTTGATCTGGCATATTCCAATGTCTGTGTTGATTAGGTCCCTAGCCTTCGGTACTGTGTCTTGTTCTTTTGTTTGTGGTGATTTTTTCCGCCTTGTCATTTTGTCCAGATAAAAGGGTATGAAGGAGCAAATAAACTACTAAAAGGGTGGCAAAGACCCCGGAAAAATGCGCTGTAACCAAATCAGAAGAGACCCCAAATTGTGGGGGGGAGAAAGGGGATAAAAACAGCTTCTGAAAAAAAAATTTTAAAAATAAAACAAATAAAAAAATATAAAAAAGAAAGAAAAAATATATATATTTAGATGATCTAGTCAAAAAACGTTAAAAAAGAAAAGGGTAAAAGTTTTTAAAAAATTTAGCAGAAGAAGAAAAAAGAAAAAAGAAAAAAAAATTGAAAAAAAAAATTGAAAAAAGAAAAAAAAATTGAAGTAGCCGCAAGACTAAAGAATCATGGGGAGAAAGCCATGAGTTCCGTGCTTTGCTTTCTCCTCCTCTGGAATTGCTTTGCTGTCTTAGGAATTGAATCTGCTTTCTCCTTGATAGATGAACTTCGTCCTGGCTGGATATTTTGTTGATCTTCTGGGGGAGGGGCCTGTTGTAGTGACTCTCAAGTGTCTTTGCCCGAGGCGGGATTGCACCGCCCTTACCGGCGGCCGGACTAAGTAATCGGCTCGGGTTCGCTTTTGGGAGCTTCTGTTCCCTGAATGCTTTCTGTAGAGTTCCGGAGGACGGGAATGAAAATGGCGGCCTCCCAGTCTCCGGCCCGGAGGAGCCGAGAGCCCGGGGCCCCACTCCTCAGTGCGCCCCCAGAGGACAGCACCCAACCACTCCCGTATCCCCAGCCTCTAGCCGCGCTCCGAGCTCACCCAGCCCGCGACCAGTTCAAGGTAACCCCGAGCTGAGAGTTCAGTCCTCGGCTCTGTCTCTGCAGCCGGCTTCTCCGTTCTAATACCTGCGAGCTCTCCGACACTCCCACACCCCCGATCCTTCTGTGACCCTGCGGGGCCTGGGGCCACGCTGGCCCCGCGTGGGCTTCACCGTGGTTTAGCCTCTGGAGCAATGTCCCTCAGTGGAACAGACTTTTAAAAGTCCTGATTTTGTGCTCCGTTCCTCCGCCGCTTGCCGGGAGCCAGCCCCTCCCCCCGCGGTCTAGCTTCCCGTCGTTTTAGATTCACTTCTCCGCCAGTCCTACCTTTCAGAAAGTGGTTGATTTTCTGTTTCTAGAGTTGCTGTTCTTCTCTTCGCTCTCCCGTTGGATTTGCAATGTTTAGATAAGCTATCGAGCTGATCTCCTGTTACCTGATGTAGTCTCAGGCTGCTACTTCTCCGCCATCTTAACTCCTCCCCCCCCCTGTTCATTTTTTAATCAGATTGTTATTTTACTATTGAGTTGTAGGATTCTTTATATATTTTAGATATTAATCTCTTATCAGACATATGATTTGCAAATATTTGTCTCATTCTGTAGGTTTCGTTTGCTATGCAGAAGCTTTTTTAGTTTGAATAGTTCCACTTGTTGATTTTGCTTTTGTCTTTGCTTTTGGTCTCAAATCCAAAAAACCATTGACAAGACCAATGTCAAGGAGTTTACACCTGTTTTCTTCTAGGAATTTTATTGTTTAAGTTCTTACATTTAAGTCTTTAATTCACTTTGAGTTGGTTTTTGTGTACTGTATAAGATAGGGCTTAGTTTCATTATTTGCCCATGCCTGTCCTGTTTTCCCAACTTAATTATTGAAGAAACTATCCTTTCTGTGTTGTATATTCTTGGTTCCTTTTCATCAGTTGATTGAACATATATGCAAAAGTTTCTTTCTGGGCTCTCTATTTTTTTTCCATTGTATGTGTCAGTCTATGATAATACTATGCTGTTTTGATTATTATAGTTTTGCAATATAGTTTGTAATCAAGAAGTGTAATACCTCCAGTTTTGTGCTTCTCTCTCAAAATTGCTTTGGTTCTTCTACTTGTTTTGTAGGTTTGTTTTTAGGATTGTTTTTATCTATTTTTGTGAAAAATCGCCTGGGGATTTTGATAGAGATTGCACTGAATCTGCAGATTGCTTTGCAGAGTATGGATGTTTTAACAATATTTATTTTTCCAATTCAGGAGTACAGAATTCTTTCCATCTGTTTGTGTCTTAAATTTCTTTCATTGATGTTTAATAGTTAGTGTTCCATGTATACATCTTTCACCCACCTGGTTAAATTTATTCCTACGTATTTTATTTTATTTGTTGTTGCTAATGTAAATGGGATTAATCTCTTAATTTTTCTTTCTGACAGTTCCTTTTAGGCACAGGTATAGAAGTACAATTGAATTTTATATATTGATTTTACATTTTATATTTTGAAAATTTACCAAATTTGTTTATTAGTTTAACAGGTTTTGGTGGAGATTTTAGGATTTTATATATGTAGCATCATGCCTTTTGTCTTCTTCTTGCCTGATTGCTCTGGTGAGAAGTTCTAGTACTGTGTAATAAAAGTGATGAATTATGCATGTACTTTTCTTGTTCCTGATCTTACAGGAAACCCTTCAGCTTTTCACCATTTAGTATGTTAGCTGCGGGCTTATCCTGTAGAGCCTTTATTATGTTAAAGTACATTCCCTCTACACCCACTTTGTTGCGGGTTTTTATCACAAGTGGATGCTAAATTTTGTTAAATGCTTCTTCTGCATCTATTGAGATTATCATATGTTTTTTATCCTTCATTTTGTTAATGTGATATATTACATTAATTGACTTGCAGATGTTGAACAGTCCTTTCATCCTTGGAGTAGATTCCACATGATCATGGAGTATGATTCTTTTTTTTTTTTTTTTTTTAGGATTTATTTATTTATTTTAGAGAGAGAGCGCATGTTTAAGGGTGGGGGTGTTGGCAAAAGGAAAGGGAGAGAGATCCTCCAGCAGACTCCCAATTGAGCACAGAGCCCAACATGGGCTTAATCCCAGGTCTGGAGAATCATGACCTGAGCCAAAATTAAGTTGATGCTTAACCAGCTGAGCCACCCGGGCACTTCTGATTCTTCTAAGGTACTGTTGAATCCAGTTTGCTAATGTTTTGTTGAGGACTTTTATGTCTATGTTCATTAGGGATATTGGCCTATAATCTTTTTCTTGTAGTATTCATCTGGTTTTGTTATCAAGGTAATGGTTGCGCTGGCCTTGCAAAATGAATATGGAAGTGTGCTTCCTAGTTTTTGGAAGAGTTAGAAAAGGACTAGTATTACTTTGTCTTTAAATGTTTAGTAGAATTTGCTTGTGAAGCCATCTGGTCACTTTTCTTTGTTAGGAAGTTTTAATTTCTGATTCAGTCTCCTCACCAATAATTGATTTCTTCAGATTGTCTATTTGTTTTTGTGATTGAGTTTTGGTAGTTTTTTATGTTCCCAGGAATTAGTCCATTTAGTCTCAGTTGTCCAATTTTGGGGTGTATGATTGATCATAGTAGTCTCTTATGATCATTTTTAATTGCTCTGATATCTTGTAATGTATCCACTTTCATTTCTAATTTTAGTTGTTTAAGTCCCCCTTTTTTTGCCTGGTGAATATAAAAAAGCTTTTCTATTTTGATTATCTTTAAAAAAATGTAGTTTCATCTATTTTATTTCTTTTTAGTCTCTATTTCATTTATTTCTCCTCTGATCTTTGTTATTTATTTCCTTCTACTAACTTTGGAATTTGTTCTTCTCTCTCTATTACCTTTATTTTTTCTTACTTGAAATATTTTAAGACTTATAAAACATAACAGAATTGGAAAAAATGAGTAACAGCATAACTTTACACATTATAAAACAATCTTTTTACTTCTAGTTTCTTTAGTGCATAGATGAGAAATAGAGATTAAAGAAGCAATGGATGGACAAATAAATGAAGAAATTTTTTTAAATGGAGATATTTAAAGATTTCAAAACCTACAAAGATGTTAATTAAAATTTTGGTTAGAAAAATTGCCACTGTCCTTCTTTGTAAATGCACACTGTCAGTTATCTTTCCACCAAACCACAAAGGGCAGATTTTACAACTAGTTGTGCTAATCTCTCATAAGCATCACAAAATAATATGTTGTGCATATATTTTTTCAAAAGATTTTATTTATTTATTTGAGAGATAAATTTATTTGATTGATTTATTTATTTGAGAGTGAGAGAGAGATATAAGGAGCATGGGGAGGGGCAGAGGAAGGGGGAGATGCACACTCCCCACTGAGCAGAGAGCCAGATGAGGGGCTTGATCCTGGGACTCCAGGATCATGACTTGAGTCCAAGGCAGACGGTTAACCAATTGAGCCACCCAGGCGCTCCCACATATTTTTTTTTAAGTGTGTCATCTTAGAATTTAATCTCTTTGAAGATTGTCCATGGTTTCTTAAAATGTGTAGGTGGCTATAAAATTATCAGTGGTATATCTTCACCATTTGATCAATATACCCTCAAAATAAAATACTATTTTATTGTTTATATATGTAAAACGTATTTAAAAATTTATCACTTCCTCTGTACTATATCCCATACTCACCATTAACTGGGACACCTAATTAAATGCATCAGGTAAAAAAATCCCCAGGGAAATCTTGTTTAAGTGTGTGCATTGCAATTGTTAAAAGAAAATATCCAATGCAATTCATACAATTCAAAAAATAATAAAAATATAAGCAAGCAGAGTTATACTGTAATGATAACTATCCTACTCCATTAAACATCTCTAGTACCCACATGGACAATAATAATAAAGAAAGCAATATGCTGTGAATTCAGGCATACACATAATTTTTTTTAAATTTATTTATTTTTTCAGTGTAACAGTATTCATTGTTTTTGCACACACCCAGTGCTCCATGCAAAACGTGCCCTCCCTATTACCCACCACCTGTTACCCCAACCTCCTACCCCTGACCCTTCAAAACCCTCAGGTTGTTTTTCAGAGTCCATAGTCTCTTATGGTTCGCCTCCCCCTCCAATTTTTTTTTTTTATAAACATATAATGTATTTTTATCCCCAGGGGTACAGGTCTGTGAATCGCCAGGCTGACACACTTCACAGCACTCACCATAGCACATACCCTCCCCAATGTCCATAACCCCACCCCCTCTCCCAACCCCACCTCCCCCCCAGCAACCCCCAGTTTGTTTTGTGAGATTAAGAGTCATTTATGGTTTGTCTCCCTCCCAATCCCATCTTGTTTCAACTATCATATGATCTCCCTGATATGAGGACATGGAGAAGCAACATGGGGGCTTAGGGGGAAATGAGGCATACACATAATTTTTGAAAATAATTCAAACCTATATGTTATTATATAACTGTTAACAAACAAGTTTACATTATAATACTCTGCCAAATAATGTTGTATCTGGAGTATTTTATGAGTTGTGGAAGAGTAGCAATACTATGGTACTCAGAAAGAAAAATTCCACACACATAAAAAAAAAAATCAAAGAAAATATTTTAAATTATCAGAATTAATAAAAGCTATAATGAAGTCTGTTCAGATTTTCAGGAAAGTAAAATGAAAAATAAAGGATTTATTTTTATTTTAGTATTTTTGATTTTTAGAAGTAGTGAGTAGGCAATTGCTTCATCTCTATCTAGTTTAGCATTAAGTAATTATCTAGTGAATTTGTAATTATAGACAGGTAACAAGGTAATACATGTGAAAATGTTGAGAGACTTAATATGCAAATGAAAAATGGCTAAACATATACAGAAATACAACTCTGGGGGTGCCTATGTGGCTCAGTTGATTAAGTGTGTGACTCTTCATTGTGGCTCAGATTGTGATCTCAAGGTCCTAGGATCCAGTTTGCATTGGGCTCTGAGCTCAGTGGGGAATCTACTTGAGGATTTCTCTCCCTCTTTGTTCCTCTACCAGTTCTTTCTCTAAAATAAATATAAATCTTTGAAAAAAAAAAAGAAAAAAAATATAACTCTGGTCCACAATCTGCTCCAAGCAGCCCAGGAAACTCACCTTTGTACAGTAACCACCCCAGTAAGCCAATTTAGTAATCTGTAAATCAGACCTGCAGGGATTCAGACCACACCTCTAGCAACAATCCAGAAAGCCAGACAATAATCCTGTAATGACTGACCTCAAGATCCAGACCCGATTAACAACTGACAGCTTCTCTAACTTTTATACCAGCTTTCAACTATGATGAACCAGAGAAAGCTATGTATGTACCTCTAACCAATCATGTAGGATGTCCCACTTCTACTTAGCCCATTTATACTTTCCCCATGCTAACAGCCTCCCATCAGGTTATACCTGAATTCATCCCCTTTTTCTACTATTCTATGCTTTCTCATTCCTCTGCCCATTATATTGTTGGGAAAAATACTACCAGGTCTAGAGAAAGGAGGTTAGTGAAATACTATTAGAATCTGCCATTTACTCTCTTAGCCTCTTCATTACCATTCAAGGCATCTTCTTACCCAAAATTCTCCCGGTCCTGTCATCTATGGAATTATCACTGTGGCTGTTTTCTTGTATCTGCAAATTATCCTTTATCAACTCTAATATAAATGTCTTCATTCTTTCTAATTGATAAATCATGTAACCCTATTCTGTTTTCTACTTTGTTCTTTTCAAGAAAGATTCAGCAAAGTATTCTAGTGTTTTGAACCAGGTGATAATTAACTTCTGCTTTCCATCTAGGACTTTCTCTAGTCAGACATTTGCCTTCCTGAATTTCTATAATTAGCACATTTAAATGACCTCAAATGGGGAACTGGGTGGCTCAGTCGTTTAAGTGCCTGCCTTTAGCTCAGGTCATGATCTGGGAATCCCAGGATCAAGCCCTGCATCAGGCTCCCTGCTCAGTGGGGAGTCCACTTCTCCCTCTCCCTGTGGGCTTTTGCTCATGCTCTCCCTTGTGCTCTCTCTCTCTCTCTCAAATAAATAAAATAAAAATAAAGATGACCTCAATGTTGACTGTAGAATGTCTTTATGATTCTCTCTTTTTAAAAAATTTATTTATTTATTTATTTATTTATTTTGAGAGATTGTGAAAGCAGGTGGGAAGGTGTAGAGGAAGAGGGAGAGAGAGAATTTTAAGCAGTCTCCATGTCTAGTGCATGAGCCTGACATGGGGCTTGATCACATGATTATGAGATCATGACCTGAGGTAAAATGAAGACTCTGACACTTAACTACTGACTGAGCCACCCAAGTACCCCCATGATTCTCTTTGAAATTCGACGTTGTGGTAAAAGAGGACTATCAGTTCCTCAGGCTTGCAGAAAGAATATAGATCTAGGAGAATATCATTTGAATCTTGTTAGGATTGAAGCTTTATTTATTTATTTATTAGCATAAAAATATAGTATCATGGTTGCAAAGATGTACCTACATATACAGAAGCACCTACATATACAGAAGTACCTACATATACAGAAGCAATGGCACAAAATAAATTGAACATGATTTTGTTTTCCCTGTAGTGAATTTCAAAGAATTACTTCTCAAAGTGGCATTTTTCTCTCTTCCTTAAAAAATGGCAATACAATTCTGAATGGTTACAGAAAGACTTATGCCATAGTGGGATTGGTATTATCGAAGAATTTATTTTCCATTCAATGAAAAGTAATTCTCTCTAATTATCAATTACATTGCAAATGCATTACTGTATCAGAAGAATCAGACATTTTATTCAAAGCAAACATCTGGGACTATATAAATTAAAAGTTAGGAAGAGTAATTCTTACCAGACAATAGTGACAAATACACGTAAATCTCCTACTTTTCCAAAGTTCATGTTCATCCCTTTGCTTCTACAAAAGACCTATGTTAGTACCTATTTTCACTAACTGAAAAAATTTGGAGAGAAATTTTGCTTTTATGAAAAAAAGATAAAAACAACATTAAGCATTTGTTTTACAACAGGCCATTACAGAGGCAGCACATGCCTAGAGCAAAGTGGGACCTCAGATCTTCTTCCCTGGGAACCATGCTCAACATCTCAGCATCAAGCTTGAACTATGTCTGTGAGCATCAGTGCTTTATCTTGATTTATTCTGTGTATGCATTACCAAGATGTGTCCTAAGGTATCAGAAAAGCTTTAATCCACTGAGCCACCCAGGCGCCTCAAGGTATCAGAAAAGCTTAAGAGAGGTGATTTTGGGGAGCTGGGAATGCTCAAAAAGTTTTCCATATCAATAACTGGTAATTGTTTCTTTGCTTTACATCATTTCAGCTTAGGAAAACTTTCCTAAGAACACTCTACTTTAAGACAAGAGGGGAAACCTGTACCAGAAATAATTCATTTTTTTAAGATTTATTTATTTATTTGAGAGAGAGAGAGAGTGAGAGCCCATGAGCAAGGGGAAGGGCAGAGGGAGAAAGAATGGGAGAGAGAATCTCAAGCAGACTCCCCACTGAGCACAGAGCCTGACTCTGGATCATGACCTGAGCCAAAATCAAGAGCCGGCTAATTAACTGATTGAGCCACTCTGGTGCCCCCAGAAATAATTCATTATAATCACTTTTTTCTTCTACTTTCTATTTTAATTTATAGGATAAATCACGAGAATTAATATTGCTACAAAGGTAACATTTTCAATTAACCAAAGGTTCACAAAGTATTGGCAATAAAAATAAACATATATGCTAAAGTATGGTAGGTAAAGAAGCCCTCTCCAACTCTAAGTTTGGTAATCATGCTGTTTACCTCATGAAAAATTGCTGTTCACTAATTTGCTTTTTAAAGCAAAGATGATTTTACACTCTATCAAGTAGAACAAATAACGGGTCAGTCTTTTTAATGTCTACGTACAGATGGTATTTTGTATCTTGGTATTTTTCCCAAATCATAAAACACACACACAAAAAAACAGCGTCATAAAATTTTATTCAGAACACATAGTTCTTTCAAGCACAATAATTTAATTTTCTTAAATTAGTTGCTTTTCTCAGAAACTATTGTCCTAATTGAAAAAGGTAAGATCACATAAACCTTATGAGTAGATCATTAGTATCCCCATTTTTTTCATCATTTCATCATGGGAATGCATTTTCTAGCTATAATATGTAACACTCATATATATGTACAAAGCACTACATTTGCTTTTATTTCTTCTACTCTAAATGACAGATTCATTTTCCCCTTTATGACTAGTAAAATTGTTTTTATAAACTGTAAAAAAATTATGTGAAAATAATTTTATGAAGTTAAGGTTTCCATGGCTACATAAAACTACCAGTGTAGATTTACCATAATCTAGAAAAATGCAATTGCTATTTTTATTGTTATGTACAATATTTATTTGAATTGAATTGCTGAGAACTACACTCTTAATGTTTAACAGGACTTGGTTTAGCTTGTTGTTGTACCACATCCTTTTTGATAATTTAAAATCTATAAAATCTTTTTTCTCTTTTCTTTATTTTCCCCTTCTTTCCTTCCTGCTTTCCTCTGCCCTTCCTCCCTCCCTTTCTCCCTTCTTTTCTTCATTCCTTTCTTCCTTTCTTCTTTCCTTCCTTTCTTCTGTCCTTCTATGTGGGACTTGAATTGTGAAATGTCTGTGAAGCCAGACATTAAATGCAACTGGTATCTTGAAAGTGTGGCAACAGTGTTTCTATTCTAGATCTGGTCTATTTATTATAGAACCACTTAGCAGCTGTGTATGAAAAAGCTCCATGGATATATCATCAAAGATTTATGTGTGTACGTTTGAAGGAAAAGAAAAGAACACCTAAATTAGTACAGAATCAATGGTGTCTTACTGTTACCAGTGCCTCAGGAGCTGAGCAACCAGTTCAGCTCGAGGTCAAGTTAAGGAAAGAGCAAGAGTAAAAGCTCAGTGATGCAACTTTATTTTGTTAGCTGTGTCAAGAATTCAGACTTGAAAAAAAAAAAATTCAGACTTGAAATATTATCTGGGACAAGGTGGGTGGAGTAGACAAGGAGCTTCCTTTGATAGGATGTAGCACACTACAGTATCCTGATAAGCTACTTGTGTTTCCAGGGATTATGTGTCTGCTAGTACCTAAGATATTGAGAAAAAGAAATTCCACCCTAATGTACAGTTCAGAAGCTTATCATTAGAATACAGAAAGGAAGGGATCCTAGAGGCAGAGTGGGTGGACATTGAAGGAAAAAGAAATGTAAGAATATCCAGTTACTTCCTGGTAGAGGGGAAAGGAGAAAACAGAAAATTTTAAAGCAGTGGTTCCCAAATAATGGTTTCTTGTTAGCATCACCTGGAAAGCTTTACAATAATTTCGATTTTTGGGATGCCTGGGTGACTCAACTCATTAGCATCTACTGTCAGCTCAGGTCATGACATCAGGGTCCTGGGACCGAGCCCCATGGCAGTCTCTATGCTCAGCGAGGAGTCTGCTTCTTCCTCTCCCTCTGTGATTTCTCTCACTCTCACTCTCTTTAAAATAAATAAAAATAAAATCTTTAAATAAAAATAATAACATCTATTTTCAAGTCCTACCTAAGACCAATTAAGTTACAATTTCTCAGTTGAATCCCTGGAATTAGTCTTTTAAAATGTCTACCCAAATGATTGCAATGTGCAATGAAAGCAAAAACAAGCTCTAAGACCAATGACCAAAAGGGATATCACACTAAATCAGAATATAGGATATATACTTTGTCATTAGTAAATGTGACATTGCTTACTAGTGTATTTCATTTTGTTTGTTTTGCTCTGTCATATTTCCGTATGTAAATTGTAATTTTTTAAAAAATATCTGAATGGATGAGGGTGTATTGGACTCTAGGTAACCATGCTTCATTTAATTTGTTAACTTTGTTGTCCTACTATAACAGCTGCATTTTAACTGAGGCGTAGGGGTTTGAGGACATCTTATGAGGTATCATATATTTTAATTATCTCCAAAGCCTTCTTCATTGTTATAATCCATGAACTCTGGAAAAATGGTTGATTTAGGATTTAATCTAATTTCTGGCATTAAATGATTCAGAACTTTCTTATGGTTTAAGCTGTGCTGCAAGACCTTGTGATCCCTTCGTTCCCCTTAGAGACAAGGTAGAGCCCAGTGTCTGGCCTTCTATCACTACCTGAAAATACTTCACTGAAATCTCTTCCAGAGAGAGCATGATCAAAGAAGCCTTAAAACAAAACCCATGGTCCACAGAGACAAGCAATATGAATGGATTTTCCACCCTCCTTTATAATTAGCAAGGCCAGAGAGAGGCTCTCCCATCTGAATACCTGCCATAGCTGCAGCTACATAGGCTTAACTGCCCAGTGTGTCAAATGGGCCTGGTGAGATGAGGGAAGAACAGTCAGGGAATCCAGACAGCACTGTGTTTAGGGTAGGGGAAGGCTCCCAGGGAAGGTGGCAGTGAGTGAGTGGATAGAGCTCCTGGCAGGTACAGATTGCAACAACAGCCAAATTTAATCTTCCTTCATACATATTAAATTGTGTGTGTGTGTGTATGTGTGTCTATAAGAAAATACTGGTTTTTTTCCCCCACTGGGGACCTTTAGATGCCCTCAAATTCCCTTCAGTTTACATCTGTGTGCCATGAGAATATTATCACTTTTTGTGTGCCGTGACATAAAATAAAATTGGGAAGCACAAATACAGTTTAATTTTGCATACATCAGAAGCACTTTATAAACAACACAAATTGTTACATGGTTTTACTGTATCCCTTGACTATAATTCCCAGTAATGTAATTCCAACATTTTTCATTTTCTCTCTACTATGGCACCGCTCTTCAGGTACTCAACTTTGACTTTTGGAGAACAGTAGACTTAGCGCCTCATAGATCCTTGGTTTTAATGGTGATCCACTGTAAAAGGAGCAAATTCATCTAGGGAGCTATAAAATTAAGTATTATATGACAACACATATACTTTTAATATGTAATATAAATAAATATAATAAACTATATAGTAAATGGGAAGAATATCCTGGAGTTACTAGGTACTTGAAAGCAAGACAGTAAGCAGCCAGAGATAAGACTGCTATTTTCAGTGAGTTCATTTATTCTCGATGTCCTTTAAGCTTTTAATGACAAATACAGAAAACTTTTCTGAATCAACTTTGAAGAGACTAATGATCCATGTTTGTCTCAGAAGATTTTTGTAAAAAATCTTTACAAGAAAAATAAGCAAACTTATAAATAACAAGCAAATTTGTAATTTATCTTTACAAGAAAAATAAGCAAACTTCATTTACCTGAACAACTTGATTTAACAGATATTTATTGACTCTCTATTAAGGGAACAGAACATAGAATGTTCAAAATCCTTGTCACCATCATTTGCCAAACATATTATGAGTTCAATTAGATAAGGAGTTGTATAGTAAGTAGGACAATGACTTATTTTCTCCCAGATATGTTCCACTTGAGAGGCAGAAATAAGTTTAGTGTAATAAAATTGAAACCAGATAAAGCCTTTTCTTGCTTTCTAAAGATATTGTTATTTGCATTTTATTTCTCTACAGAAATTGGTCCATAATTGTTTATACAGTCTGAGGCTTCCTCCTTTAGGTCACTTAAGTCCTAGCCATCCACAAAATGAAAATATCAGGGTTGTTTTTTGTGTAATTCCCTTCTTTAGCTCTTCCAACAACAATTAAGACCCTACTACCTAGGAATCCTTTTCTAGCCAAACCATCTTTGAGATAAGGACACACTATTAGTTATGCATTCCTTAGTTGAGTTGAAGATAACATGGTGGCTTTGAGTGTCTGCTCCTCTGAGGAGAGGGGCGGTTGTTGTGGCCTCCATTGTTTGGGTTTAAGGGTGACAGAGGCCATGGTCGTAGCAGGAGCTTTCGGTCCTGAGGAGGCCCAGGAGAAGGGTTCAGGCTCTTCGTGCCACATGTTCCATTTTATTTCTATTTGTGTGAAATGGCCTTTCCCGAGCCAAGCCAATGCCTGCTGAAACTTCCTTTGGCGAGATCTTGCTGAAGAGAAATCAGGACCTTCCTCCTAATTCTGCTCAACAGGCCTCTATTCTTTCTCTGGTAATGAAAGTTAACAATGTGATTGACAATTTGATTGGGCTTCAAGGACAGTTGGAGTCAAATTGAAGAAGGCAGGGGTGACCATATAAAAAAGGGAACAATGACTACAGGACACATTGTGGCTGACCTGGTGGTAATCCTAAAGATTCTGCCAACAATGGAAGCTTGTGCTGCCCTAGGGAAAGCCTAAGAGCACAGGATCCTTCTGAAGTTTTGACCATGCTGACCAATGAAACTGGCTTTGAGATCAGTTCTTCTGATGCTATGACGAATATTTTCATTGCAGTATTTTCATTGCCACCTAGTCTCTGAAAACTGGACCCAGAACTCCATTTGGATACAAGGTGTTGCAGAGTGACTTAGCGCCATCAGACATGCCTGTTGTTTTGAGGAAAATGCTTCTCAGTCCACAGTTAAAGTTCTTATCAGATTGCTAAAAGAGCCGAGAATTCGTTTTTCAGGCTTTGAGCCCCTGCACCCTGGATCCGTGGCCTACTCAGGCACTATGTTCTGATGAACAATCCCACCAGACAGCCTTTGGCCCTAAACATGACATACAGGTGTTGCTTAACAGATTCTGGCTGCAAGACTGTTCCTTCCAGGGTCAGTGGGTATAACTGACCCCTGTAGGAGATGTTCTACACAGCTCAGGCTCTGGTCCAAATTGTCTCACATGGTGGTTTTCAGAAGATTCTTGGCCAGGAGAGTGATGCCAACCATCTTGCTTCTGAAATATCTACCTGGAATGGAGTAATAGTGACACCTTCAGAAAAAGCTTGTGAGAAATGACCAGAGAAGAAGGAAGGGGAGAAAGAGGAGGAGAATACAGAAGAACCAACTCAAGGAGAGGAAGAGGAAAGCATGGAGACTCAGGAGTGACCTTGCTTTCTCTTCACCCCCTTTCTTTTCCAAGGGGAAGACTGCAACCTAAGCTAACCTAAGGTACTGGGCTTTATATGGTGGCATTTCTGAGGGATGGGGAGACAGGAAGGAAAATAAACTCTACAGAAGGAAGTGTCGTTCCACTGGGTTCTGATTGGCTCAGTAGCCAGAAGTCTCCCATTTGTGACCTATGCCATCCCTCTATAGTGAAGCAGCATACCAGCTTTTCTCCCTAAGACTTCAAAGAACCCAGTTCTTTGGAAACCTCTCTCAACCACTACTTTGTTGTGGAAATGTTGTGGACTGTTAGTGTCTGGATTTTTTTTTCCCTAAGAAAAATGTAAAGTACTTAGTAGTTAAAAAAAGAAAAAAGAAAAAAGAAGAAGAAGGCTAACATAGTGGTTTTACCATTGACATTTATATTTTATTTATTTATTTTAAAGATTTTATTTATTTGAGAGAGAGAGGGAATGAGCAGTGGGCTAGGGGCAGAGGGAAAGGGAGAAAAGACTCCTTGCCAAGCAGGGAGCCCAACTTGGGGCTTGATCCCAGGACCCTGGGATCATGACCTTAGCTACCTATGTACCCTGACATTTATATTTTAAAACCTATCTTTGAAAATGAAAGAATGCACTCTTTAAAGGACTTCACCTAAGTAAAAAATTAGAAATTAGAAAAAATATCTGATAAAGGGCTTTCTTTGAATTTAAATTTCATGCATATCTTGACACAACAATTCAGGAAAATAGAAAGACACATATTTACCCTAGAAGCTTCTTATCAGCTATTATTATTTAAAAGTAAAATATCAGAATCTATAAGCCTAAACAGTATTAAATATAACTTATAATCAGTTTAAATATACATATTTCAATCAGTGTTATATTTTAATCTTCACAGGTTTTCCTGAAAAGTTTGAAACATTGGTAATTGAATTTGTTACAAATAAAACATGCTCATGTATGGGGTGCCTGGGTGGCTCAGTGGGTTAAGCCCCTGCCTTCGGCTCAGGTCGTGATCTCAGGGTCCTGGGATCGAGCCCCGCATCCGGTTCTCTGCTCAGCAGGGAACCTGCTCCCCTTCCATCCCTGCCACACCTGCCTCTCTGCCTACTTGTGATCTCTGTCTGTCAAATAAATAAAATCTTAAAAAACAAACAAACACAAACATGCCCATCTAAAAGTTCTGTAAGTTACCTTCGTAAAATTGTGAAGTTAATAAAACATTCTACCTGTCAAAAATTGTTTTCAAACAAGAAACATCCTTCTTCAAACTGCTTTTGAACATTCCACCTATTTTGCTAATGTAAGGAAAATTATTCTTCCAGTAAGTACCTTTTGATGAGACAGAAACCAGATATAGACATTATTATTTCCTAAAGCAGGATATTCCCAGGCTCTTAAAAAGATCCATTAGTTCTCGATATATGGTACTAGTTATTTGCACCAAAGACCCCAAGAACATTATAAAATACTTAATAATTTTCAGGCAGGCAAATAAAATTAACTTGCTAATAGTTACCTACTAATCATTTTCTCTCCACAAAAGAGTTGTAGAGTGAATAGAATGTAAGTTGATAATGCCATGCTCTTTGGTAGGAGAAGTAAAAGATAAATTTAGAGATAATCTAAAAATTAGCAGCACTATCATTCTGTTAATTTGGTACCTTAAAAAAATCAGATGCTAAGTAAATCTTGGGTATTACTGAAGATTCAGGCAGTAGCTTTGATAATGTAGGAGTTATGGGTGGTTTTTTTTTTCTTGTCTTCATAAATCTAGTGATTATAAATCTGGTGATCTTTTAAATTCATGTACAGTTGAGACAGTCAGTCAGTTCTACTCAGATAGCTGAAAAATACCATTACTCATTGTATTTCTCTCTCAGCAGACTTTAACTGCATGTCAATTACTGAACAATTGATTTCATCAAGTACTTCCCTCTTGAAGAAAAATATACATTTTTATGCATTAGTCATCCAGTTAAGAAAGCATTTTTTTGTTTTTAAAGTTTTACTTTTTTAGATGTGAAGTATATGATTCAGTTATTGAGGGTACATTTCCTTTTCAATGAAGTATATGATTCAGTTATTGAGGGTACATTTCCTTTTCAACACATTAGAAATTATAGTCTTTAATTATTTTATTTATTTATTTAGAAGATTTTGTTTATTTATTTGACAGAGATCACAAGTAGACAGAGAGGCAGGCAGAGAGAGGGAAGCAGGCTCCCTGCTGAGCAGAGAGCCCGATGCGGGGCTCGATCCCAGTACCCTGGGATCATGACCTGACCTGAAGGCAGAGGATTTAACCCACTGAACCACCCAGGTGCCCCACCGTTAATTATTTTAAATACGTTATTTAAGTGGCTTTTTTTAAAAAAAATTTATTTTATTCGACAGAGAGAGAGAGCACAAGCAGGGAGAGCAACAGGCAGAGGCAGAAGGAGCAGCAGGCTTTCTGCTGAGTGAAGAGCCTGATGCTGGGCTTGATCCCAGGACCCTGGGATCATGACCTGAGCTGAAGGCAGAGACTTAACCAACTGAATCACCCGGGTGCCCCAAATGCTTTTTTTAGGTTTTACAATGATTTTCCCAATATATCTTCAACAAAATGCTCATTAAATCATGATTCTCCCCAGTGATTTATAAAAAATACTTATTCTGAGAATAGTGGAGAGCTTATAAAATTATTCATGTGATTAAAAATATTTAGAGCATTTTTATTTGGATACTTGACGCCAAGGTACAATATTGACCTGAATTATCTGGATAGTAGTCTTCTTTATTCTTATCAAGCGATAATCCACCTATGTGCTGGGTAAGTTATCTGTTACAGAAATCAGTATGTGTGTATTTTGCCCTAAATCTAACAAATAGTATAAATCCTTCTTTTAATATATGGAAGACATACATAGAAAATGTGTGTCATTCCCCGAAGTAGTAATTGCATTAACTCTTTTCTCTGTAAACACAAGGGTAAGATATAAAGAGTACTGGTGCTTTATGCAATATATATGTATACATAACATAAAAATGAAGCAGATTAAGAAAATTCCCATTTGTGACTTCTTTTTAAAAGATCATGCCTACGGGGTGCCTGGGTGGCTCAGTGGGTTAAAGCCTCTGCTTTCAGCTCAGGTCATGATCCCAGGGTACTGGGATCAAGCCCCGCATCGGGCTCTCTGCTCAGCAGGGAGCCTGCTTCCTCCTCTCTCTCTCTGCCTACTTGTGATATCTGTCTGTCAAATAAATAAATAAAATCTTTAAAAAAAAAGAAAAGATCATGCCTACATGGTGTATGATCTTTCTTCAAACATAGTACATATGTGTTCTGTCACTATTTCAATGCCACATTGAGTTTAACATCATCCCATTGATATTATGAAATTACAGAACAATATAGTGCACGCAATAGAGGTGGATGGTTTTAAAAAAGGTCTAAACATAAGACCAGATATTGTTTTCCAAAGTTAAGACCAAGTTTAAGCCATTAAGTCATCCCTGATGACCTAGAACCTATCTGTATAGAAAGGTATATAACTCTGGACCCTGTCATTCAATTAATTTCCATAAAAGCTACAGGTGAGCAAGGCAATTATGTGCCAAACTCTGAGATGGAATCTTTGACCTTACACTGTCATAATTTAGAGAGAGAGACAGAAAATTGAATAACTAATTTCAGTTTGTTTAGCAATTATATTTAGGACACGTGTCTAGGTCATTTGCTGTTATTAACTTAAGTAATCTTCAGTATAATGTTATGAGAAAGGTAATATAATTTTACAGATGATTTTGGGGCACCTGGGTGGCTCAGTCTGTTAAGTGTCTGCCTTTGGTTCAGGTCCTGATCTCAGGGTCCTGGGACTGGCCCTGTGTTTGGCAGAGAGTCAGCTTCTCCCTCTCTCTTTCCCTCTGTACTCTCTCTCTGTCCCTGTCTCTGTCTCTCTCCTCTCTCTCACATGCACATGTGCTCTCTCCAATAAATAAAGAGTCTTTTTTAAAAAATAATAATTTACAGATGATTTTAGGTAATTTGTTTACACTGAAGAGACTGCTTAGTAGCAGAACTGGAATGTGAATCCAGGTTGTGCTGACTTCATACCAGCTTGTAGCTTATTGTGCTCTGCTGCTTCATGGATATATCCCAGATATGAAATGAGCCCTGAGAGCTCACATAGAACAACTTCTTTTTACTTGAACTGCCACACAAGAAGAGAGCTTTTTTTTTTCAAAGAGGAGGCTAGCTTCTTCCTTCTCAGTATAAACAATTTGAAGTATCATTCAGGAGTACTGAATTAAAGGACACTAGTTTTAGCTAGTAGTTAAAGGACACTCATCATCACTATAATAAGGCATCTATTTTGAGTAGAGCTTATTTACTTATGTGGAGTGTATTCTGTTGGTCACATTTAAAGCATGTAGGCACAGGTAAATCCTGATCACCTGTGTGGTGTGGTCATACTCTTTTAGATTCTGGGTAAACATACTGAATGAGGGGCGCCTGGGTGGCTCAGTGGGTTAAAGCCGCTGCCTTCGGCTCAGGTCATGATCCCAGGGTCCTGGGATCGAGCCCCACATCGGGCTCTCTGCTCAGCAGGGAGCCTGCTTCCTCCTTTCTCTCTGCCTGCCTCTCTGCCTAGTTGTGATTTCTCTCTGTCAAATAAATAAAATATTAAAAAAAAACATACTGAAAGAAAAAAAAAATACTGAATGAGTCTGTATAGATGGTAAGAATTGCAGTTTTTATTTGGACAAGGTGTGACCCAGAGCCTTGAAGTATAAGTAGTAAAAAGTAAAATATGTGTAGATAGCACAGAGATAGTGCAGGCACCCATCAACCTGACATATCACAGTATAGTTTAATCACTAAACTAGGAGCAGGATTCATTTACCCTTCACTAAGATGCCTACAGTTCTTCAACCTCTTGTCCATCTATAAAATGCAGATTATGTTATACTGCTATCTGAGAAAATCAAGTGAGACTCCAGAATTAAGATAAGGTTTGTATGTATCAGATACGCTTCCTTACAACTAATTCCTATACTTTTTGACCAAAAAAAAAAAAAAAAAGAAAGAAAAGAAAAGAAAAAAAGAATAAAGAAAAGAAAACTTAAGTTTACCTGAAGAGTATGAGGGAGTCAGATTTAGGACTGGGTCACTAAATACAAATACCATTGTATAAATGAAGGGAAAATGCTAATACAGAGGATGTCAACTTTATATGAGTCTACACAATGGAAGCATTGCAGGTTGTTTTTTGTTTTGTTTTTGTTTTTTCACATGTATATTACATCCAGAAAGGTTGTGATTTGTCTTCACTCATCAGTATTGAAAAAAGTTGGGGATCAGTCAGTGTGAACAGAGTGGTTCGAGCTCATAGCAAATGTTCACATTTTCACTATTTGGAGACAAGAACTGTATACAGTTCTTGTATACAGTGCTATTTTGGTGTTCGTCTTTAAATACACTGGTGGATTTCCCTTGCTAGTATTTTGTTGAGGAATTTTGCATCTATATTCATAAAGGATATTGGTTTGGAGTTTTCTGGTGCTGTAAAGTCTTTCACTGGCATTGGTATCAATGTAATGCTGCCCTAATAGAATGGCGTTCCCTCTTCTTTTTTTGCAGGAGTTTGAGAAGCATTGGTGTTAATTACTTTTTAAACATTTGATAAAATTCACCAGTTAAGCTAGGCAGTCCTGGGTATTTCTTTGTTGGGAGGTTTTTGATTACTCACCCAAACTCTTTACTTGCTCTAAGTCTGTTGAGTGTTTCTATTTCTCCTTGAGTCAGCAGATGTCCTGAATGTTTTAAGGATTCTGTTTAATCCATCTAGTTTATCTAATTTGTTGGCATACAGTTATATAATTGCCTGCTCAAATATGCTATTGAACCCCTCCAGTGAATATCTCTTATCAGTTATTGTACTATTCAACTGGAGAATTTTTCTTGGTTTCTTTTTATAATTCTATTTATTAACAGTCTCATTTTGTTTGTGTATTTGTTTCCTGGTTTATTTTAGTTCCTTATCTGTGGTTTCCTTCAGCTCTTTGGCGTATTACATATTTAAAACCACTGACTTAGAGTCTTTATAAAGTAAGTCCAAAGTCTGCTGCTATAGGGATGGCTTCTGTCAGTTGGTTTATTCCTTTCCTTTAATTGACCATACTTTGCTTTTTTGTGTGCTGTGTAATTTTTGTTGAAAACCAGACATTCAAATAATATAGTGTGATAATTTTGGAAAGTCAGATTCTCCCCTTCCTCGGGGCTTGCTTTTCTTGATTGCTGCATGTTTAACTTGGGTTTGCCAGTGTTTTGACTGAGATTTCCTTGAATACCAGAAGTCTTAACAAGAACAGCAACAACTAAGCCACTTCTTTTATGTTTTGTGCATTGGCTGTGGGCAACACACTTTTAACACTTAGCCAGGCTGTTTATAATTCTGCCTCAGCCTTGCACTGAGAGTATAGATCAGCCAGTGGTGAAATCTTAGAGTCTTTTTAGTTATTTTATAAACATGTGCCCTATCCTGAGTATGCGTTGTTGCTCTGTTTATTTACCAGTACATTCAAGTACTTTGAATGTCCTTGCTAATTAACCAAAGAAACTCTGTTTTAGGTTCTTCCCCCCAGGCCTTAGAGGCCTCTTGTCTGTCTCAAGTATAATCTTTTGTCCAAACAAAGGTAGAGTTTTTGACACCTTGCAGTATTTTCAAGTGATATCCACAACATCCTTAAGCAGGTTCTGAGATAGACAAAACAAGAGACAAGTGATTTGCATCAGTCCTTCAGGTACCCAGACAGCTTAAAAAAAAAAAAATAAATAATCTGCAAAAGATTTGCTCTGCTCCCTCCAGATCCAAGGACCAGAGTCTGAGACTGGGAGCGTGGGTTACCATCTTCAAGACTGCAACAAAGCTGGGAAGGGTTTAGGGAAAGCACAGACAAAATATCCCAAATATTTCCTACTATTTTTAAGTGAGTTTTTTTCTTGGGATTATCATCTGATTGCTGTAAAGTTTGAACTGTGAATAGTTGTGGCAAAGTTGGTTCAGATGGCTTTCTTTCATCCTTTTCCCCTGTGTTTAGAGCTTCCTACTCTGTCATTTTGCAGGTGTGTATTATTTTTATTATTTACACCAACATCTCTGTTAGAAAAATCTCTCCAGGACTTCCTGCTTCTTGATCCCTCTATTTTATTCCTCTCTACTAGTCTCCTGTTATATTTACTTCCCTCATTATCCAGATTCATTTCCATACTGCATCATTTTAACCACATTTCCCCAATGTCTTATATTCTTTCTGTATTTCCTTTCCATATTCTATTTCTTTGGCAAATGCCCAACTATGGATGAAACTAGTTCATTGCTTTCTCCATTCCAAATGCAGGCTGCTAGTTCTGACAGGGATAATACCTATCTGTTTAGAATTGCTATTAATTCCTAGTCATTAACCTCAGCTGGGTTCCCAATACAACTCTGCTATGTTTCTGTGTGTCCCATCCGTTTGCATCCTCATATCTACGTTTCACATTTTTCTTTTTTTTTTAAGATTTTATTTATTTATTAGACAGAGATCACAAGTAGGCAGAGAGGCAGGCAGAGAGAGAGAGGGCGGGGGGGAAGCAGACTCCCCACTGAGCAGAGAGCCCGATGCGGGGCTCGATCCCAGTACCGCAGCACCATGACCCAAGCTGAAGGCAGAGGCTTAACCCACTGAGCCACCCAGGTGCCCCTCACATTCTTCTTAACATCTCTCTTCTTCCACCTTTTTCTAATCAGATTTCTTTTTTACTTCACAAAGGAAAAAATATTGCCAGGTGACAAGTTCTTGACTTTTAGGTACTAAATCCATAAACCAAATTATATTTGTGCCCATCATGTACTTCCCACTAATAAAATTAAAGAGGTTTCCCTTTTCTTATCCAAGGCTAAATCCTCTCTATCGCCATACTTCTTTATGTCTTCTCAGTAGCCCTGACTCTATGGTGTTATCTACTTGGTTTGCTGAAACCAGTTTGTAGTGCCTTGCAAGAATTCAGAACTGAATTTTAAGGAATTTTGAAAATTAGTTGATTTCAGTTTGGTAGGTGGAAATTGGCCATGTTCAGAATATATATACCCCATGTAAATCACCAAATGCTATATAAACATGTGCTTAAAAAAACTTTCAGAGAGATAGATGTTAGACATTTATGAGCACATCACTGTTTATCTTCTACCTCTCCATTAAATTTTATTCCAAGTAACATATTTAAAGTGTCAGTCTCTCACAACCTGGAAACTGAGAACAAAAATACTAGCAAAAGGTCATGTCTCTCAGCTCCTATTGAATCTCTCCTCTCTTCTCCTTGGTAGTCATGAGTCTGCAGTAAAATATATCCTCAATTTATAGCATAATATACTGTACATTGAAGGTGATAAATATTTTTGAGTCAACATTCTTTGGGCCAGTGAGTTAGATATTTTCATTTAGTACTGATTGAATATTTTGGCAACAGGGGTTAAAAGCCTTAAAGATGCTTCCTGTTCTTTGATTTATTAATGGCATGTTGGCAAATCTATCACAAGGAAATAATCCATGTGTAACCAACATTCAACTCACATTATTTTTAATAGTGAAATGTCAGAAATAATGTAAATGTCCAATGATAGGGACATTTTAAAATAAATATGCTATATTCATGCAATGTGTGAATGTATAGTCAGTAAAAATGAAGTGATTATAACTAAGTATAATTTCTAGGAGAAAAAGCAGACTGGAAGGAAATTTGCATCTATGTTAGAATGGAGAAAGAACAAAAGCCCTAATGAGGTAAGAGAATATAAATTTTAATGAAGGGTAAAATCATAGAATTAACTCTAATAACACAGAGATGTTGTTATAGTCAATTAATATAGCTTGATTAAGCTGCCTGATGGGTTTCCATGGGGTGAAAATAGTACAACTTGCAATATATTAGCAAGGAGAATTAACCAAACTGAAATTTATATTGAATTAATTTTTCCTTTTCCCTAATGCATCTGTCAACTTGGCTGAGGAGCATAATGCATTTCAAGATATCCTATAGCAAAGTGTATAAAAACATTAGTAACTTATTCTAGGAATACTTTAAAAATTAAGAATACAATCTAATTAATTTGCCCATTGGGACATGATAAAGAAATACGCTTCTGCCTGGTAACTCAACTTATTTATCTTACACTGGGTTTATAAACTGTTATTTATTTTCATTAAGTAAATTGAACAGTAAATATAATATGATTATCACTGTCTCCAGGAAAATCTCTAAACACATTGAAGAGATGTGAGAGTGAATTTGAATGAAGCATTACAAATACATGTGATCTTGAATAATTGTACAGCATTTGGTAGTTTTCAATTATCCCCTTTTAGAAGATATTGTCATTAATTTATTTTACTATATGGAAAGGATGACACATTAAAAGTCTAATTCAGTGTTTAGCTTTTTCCTTTTAACTTTGAAATTATATCATTAAAATTACTTAGGAACTTATTTTAAGTGTTATTCAAGATGCTATCCATAGTTCTAACAGCTAAATGAGATAGAAAAGTAGTTGCTAATTTTCTTTGTAAAATAGAAAAAGAAAAGATTATTCCAACTGTTTCACGCACACTTATTACTTAGCAAATGAGTATCAATGTTGGAAAAAATCTGCTTCTAACTCCAAGGGCCTACTCTATATTTGTATCTATATCAAATATGGCTATAGAAAGAGATAGATATAGATATACTTGATTTTCATTTAAAAGGCAGACTAGCTTTATAATAATGATATTTTAATACATTCCAGATCTGTTGTAAATTTTAAGTGCTTTGAAACAACATACTCATTGAGTTGGAGATTGCCCAGTTTCCATCGACTATTTCTTAGTAACAGTTTGATGATCTATTTTAGTACAGCACTGTGTCCAGTTTAAAAAAAAAAAAATCATTTCCCAGGTTTCTTTGCAGCTAGGTGTAATGATGTGACCAGATTCTAGCAAATGACTTAAGCAGAAGTCGTTGCGTGAGACTTCGGAAAAGCTAGAATGGTGGAACAGGAAAGATTATAGGAACTTAGTTTCCTGAGAAAGATGGGCCTGCCATGCTGATCCTATTTTGTCTATGCCTGGCAATTTTTTATGCAAAAAACTACCTTATTTAAGTCATTGTTTTAGGGACTTCTATTATTAGTACTTGAATGAAATTTCTAATGTACCCTGTCTGTATGTTCTATATTCTCCCATTATTACTAGACCCATCTCTCTTTATTAATTTCTAGCATACCCAGTTCTGTTACATATTCTCCAGTTTCCCGTTATTGCTGGACCTAATATGTAACGGATGTGCTATTTAGGCATTCATAAGTCATTTATTTATAGCTGTCTCTAAATAGCACGGAAACAACTAGATAAAAAATGTGGGGGAAAAAACCTTGCATTTGATTATAGTGAAAAACATTGGCACAACTCTTTCTTCTAGAAGTAGCAGCCTTGCCCCTCCTCTCCCACTTTCTTTAGGAGATCTGTTTCCATCTCAATGAAATACCTCAGGAGTCCTTATCATGTTCAGTGATCCCACCTCCTCATCATTCTCTGTTATTTATCCCCTCACCCAAACTGAAGCAATAATTACAACCGCTCTTCCTGATTGGTTCAGACAGTTAGCACAAAGCCACAAACAGAAGTCAAGAATATTGTTTAATAAAGTTTATTTTTAGCTGGTGATAAGAGAAAGGGAACATTGCTTTCTAGTGTCAAAGATTGCAAAATGTAAACTAAGAGTTGGTAATAGCTGTGATTCCAGTATTTAAACAAAAATTGGTGTAAGAGAGTAAATGCTATAGAACAGATAGAGTGACTCAATGAAGTCCAGTAGCTTTTGGGTTTCAAAGACTAGTTGTCCCAGAAGCCCTTATTATTATTTAGTTGTAAGAGTCAATAATTCTCCTGTTATACTAACTTTGTCTCATTTTAATTTTAAACATTTTGCAAATGTTTTTGCCTGAACTGTTTTCTCTGAAATCCATCATAGGAATGTAAAGGAAGGCTCATTCCTAGGTAACTTGAGGCTCCTCCAAATAGCTTACATTGATTTGAGGACTCCTCCATAGCTATTTAGTCTTCCCTGGACTACCAGACAGTCTAGGACATGTCCACTTACTTTTCCTTCTCTCTCCGTAACTCTGGGTCATACTTGCATCATGGTCTAGTGGCTTTCTCAGCCTTTCCAGCCCTTGCCTTATTTTCTTTCCTGCATTTCCACTAATAAAATTAGATCAGGGAGAACTATTGCTGGCTTTCAGAAACATGAGAAATACAAACAAACAATGCTGGAGATTTCACCTTCCTGTATCAGCAAATATAACATTTGCAAGAGCTCACAGGGCTGCCATTGAAACTCTATCATTCTGTAGCTATTCCCACATCTACCTTTTGGAAGAGAATAATGGCTTCTTTTCCCCTTGCAAATTTCTTAACTAGAACCTTTTAGGCAAAGCAGCCTGGAAAATGGGGTCTATTTCCTGTTATGTAGGGGAGAACGTAGAACACAGGGGTTGGTGTTGAGGACCTATACATAGTGTCTAGCACTGATAGTTAGAAATAATTTGAAAGAAGTGTTGGCTAAAGACGAGATTTTCTTGGCTAGCCATTTTACTGAATCCATTCCATTTTTTTCTGTGCCATTTTTAATTGTAGATTTTATTCTTTAAACTTGACTCAGGGTCAGACATCGAAAGTCCTGAAAATAACTGTCATTCTAGGGTTCTGCTTCACTCCTTCTATTACCTGAATGTTTCTTCTAGTTTCCACATCTTCTGCAAGTGGTTATTGTGCTAAGATGTAGTAGCAGTTGGGTTTAGAGAAAGCAGAACATCTACTTTCTTTATCAGTTTGAAGGCAAAAGACTTTATTTTCCTAACTTATCTTCATGTTTTACTAACTTTTTCTGGGCTGTAAAATAGTGGTAATGAATACTTAAACATTTAATCTTCTGATAGCTTAGTTAATTTCTTCAAGGGAAAAAAATCTGAGTGTGGTCTAATAAAAAGCCAAGAGACGGCATTTTTTTTTCTTTTTATCAAATCTGTAATATGACTTTCCTGTGGAAGGATTTTTTAATTATTGAACATGTACCAACTTTAAGCCATTTTTTATTCTAGACTCTGAGAATAGAGTGGTGAATAAGACAAAAATTTCCCCCTGCTCTTATGAAACTTTCATTTCTAGTGACAAGAGCCATCAATAAATGGTTAAATCAGTTAAATGAAAAAAGAACGATGATTTCAGACAAAAGTAAAATCTGGGGCACCTGGGTGGCTCAGTGGGTTAAGCCTCTGCCTTCAGCTCAGGTCATGATCTCAGGGTCCTGGGATCGAGTCCCGCATTGGGCTCTCTGCTTGGCAGGGAGCCTGCTTTCTCCTCTCTCTCTACCTGCCTCTCTGCCTACTTGTGGTCTCTCTCTGTCAAATAAATAAATAAAATCTTTATTAAAAAAAAAAGTAAAATCTGTGGGTAAATAAAACAATGCAGTATGAAAGAATGGATAGCTGCGTATGGGCACAGCATCCTTTTGAATACCTAACCAAAGCATTGCATTTATTTGGGAACAGGAAGAAAAAGCTTCCAGCTACCTAGGGCCCGAACATTCTAGGCAGAGAAAGCAACATGTGCAAACATCTTAATGCAAATTTCCTGACAGAAAAGATTATATGTTTAGTAATACAGAAGGTCAGTATGACTATATCATAAAGGAACAAGGGAGACTTAAGAGAGTTATGAAAGATGAATTTGGAAAAATAAGCCAGAACCTATATGGTCCTATAGCTATGTTAAGTTTGTATTTTATTCTAAGAGCAAGTGTATATCATTGTAATAGTGAAAACACAAGTGTTACATGCTCTGGTTTGTGTTTTTTAATTAAAAAAATGGGACTTAAATTAGTGAACCATGTTTTTTATGAAGCTTTTATTCTATGTACTAACTACATTTTAGAATGTATTAATTTTTCTTTATCCTTAAAGCAATATAATGAGCATTTTATCATGGGTTTTGGTTGTATTACTTATGAATACGTAGAATACTCTGACACAAAAATATGTTAAAATCTGATATATTTTTGTTGATAGACATTTTTTAATTTCTAAAAATATACTAAAATTAGAAGGCTATGACAATAGTGTTTAATTATTACTTGTACACTGCTTAAATATTGCAGACTTATTGATCACTTGTCCTGGAAGTCTCACTAGAGATCCAGACTGACTCAAGTCCTATACAAATAATCTTTGTAAGAAAAAAATTACAAAGTGATATGAGATAGAGAAAAGGGAAAGTGTAATAGCGAAGGGAAGAGAGTAAGCATTATATAAAGAAATCCATCAGATAACATTATAGAGTTCAGACCTGAAAATTACTTGCATTAGCCCTCTGGAGTATTCCTGTAAGAGGGAGGAATATAAACTTTATTTTCAACTAAACGGTTCTTATAATAAAACAAAACAAAACAAAACAACCCTCTGCCCCCACAGAATGAAGCCCAGCCAAGAACATGAGGAGATAAACTCTTCAAAAGGCCTTTGTGCTAGTTATTAGAATGAAATACTAAGGGTCATGAACTTTGATCGCTGTTCCCCACTGTGGACAGCACTCCTTTGTCACCTCCAGCAGTCCAGGCCATCTTGCACTCAGCAACACTTTCTGTGCTCAAAAGTACTTCTTTCTAGCACATTGTACAGAACAGGTATTCAACACATGAAAGGTTTTGAGTTTCTCTAGGGGAAGATAAATAAAAAATATTAACATCCTTTTTTCCAGATTTGGGATTAAGAAGCAAATTTGGCAGGCAGACATCTGTGATGCTATAACTATGGAAGCTCTTTGTTCCTGAGCTGAATGAAGCTTTCATATAATGACTTCATTTTCACACTTCCTTTTCCTGTACTCTTTCAAAAACATGTTTTAATTCAGTCATTTAGAAGTGTTGAATGTCTACTTTATGTCAGGCAGTTTGTTTTCAACATTGAGTTGTGTATAGAGTAAGTTGATGTCAGGTGTGTATGTGTTTGTGAGTTTGTGAGTGCTGGTGTATTTATTATCAGGGTAATATATTTACCATCTCATTTTCTATAACAGTGTGTTAAGAAAGAGATAAAATACTGTATAATAGAGCTATTTGGTGAGAAATAATACATTGTTTATACCAATTGCATTTTGATTTGGAGCAAGAATAAAATTCTATTTAATTTCATTTTTTAAAACAATGATTATTACATGGACTACAAAACTTACCTTTCTCGTATAGCATTTTTTTAAAAATATAAATGCACATTAATTTTTTTCCAAATGTATACTGCCCCATTCCATTATCATGTTTTATCTCATCAGACACCTACAGAATAAAGGAAAGGAGTTACCATTGATTCCACTAGCAGAGACAGTTTGTATACAATGGGATAGAAATCTTAAATAATTAAAACATTTCTCACTGAATTCGCACTGAAAATATAACTTAAAATCCGTATGTTGCGCATAACTCATATGATGTTCTTGTTCTTTATTGTCCAAAGTCATACTTTTGTTAGTGAATATTTAACCAGTGGTCTTTTCCACTTTGAGCATATAATCTCTGAGACCAGTTACTTGATTTCTTGTGTCAACTTTGCTTTTTCCTTTAAAATATAAATAATAATGCTTGCCATCAGTCTGCCTTAAACCGTGTAGGTTGTCTTCTTAAAAGAAAGGATTAATGGTATGTTTTACTTCAGGGATTCCTAAAAATGTTATTATCTACCTATACTCCAATCTGGCTGTGACCCAAGATGTCTACCAAAATTATTTTTATTAAGTACACCCATGGCTTCCATGTCATGGAAACAGTTCAGTCTTCATCTGGATACTGCATAATCCAGCCACCAAAGTGGAGGGTAGAAGTCCTCTCAGCAGCACAGATATGGGACTGATACCAGTCCACATCCTTTGCTTACAATCACTCCTCCGAGGAAGAAGAGTCTATCTTTACCCTTCAAAATACTGAATCCTGAAATAATGGCATCATCACTGACCCAGGCTCCAGTCATAAACTGTGAGCTATACACTCATGACTTCCCCATAATCTGTTTCCCAGAATGTAAGGACACATTTTAGGCTTCTTAATGTGCACCACTGGTTTTCATCTTTGGGTAACATTTATATGTTAACTGTTGTAGTCCCACTCCATCATCCAACTTTTCCCTCAGAAAAGCTCAAGTGCCTACATTGTAGGATTTTCCCCCTACTTAATTAGCATAACAAAGATCATTAGAGGGGCGCCTGGGTGGCTCAGTCCTTAAGCATCTGCCTTCAGCTCAGGTCATGATGCCAGGGTCCTGGGATCCAACCTCCCATCCGGCTCCTTGGTCAGTGGGAAGCCTGTTTCTCCCTCTCCCACTCTGCCTGCTTGTGATCACCCTCTCTCTGTGTCTTTCTCTGTCAAATAAATAAATAAAATCTTAAAAGAAAAAAAATCATTAGAATTTGTTTAAAACAAAATGTCTAGAAATTAACATAACTTGCTATAGAAAGTAGGAGAAAATTAATTTAAACATTTAAAACTGGGTGACTTGAGCATTGGTATTTGAATTTTATCTCAAAAGATGAATTAGACTGAGCTTGAAAGGAAGTCTCATGTACCAGTGGATTAAAAGGCACAATTCTCAGAGGAAAACATTGGCAACTTTTTAATGATGGCTTTAAAAGAAAGCACAACATTATTTCCCAAAACTGATTCTTATTTACACATGTCCCACATAGAAGCAGAACTTCCAGAATTTATGTGTGTCTATGTGAAATACAAATATGATTTAAAAATGATTTTTAAATGCAACATACAGTTATTAAGCTTTATATGACATTCATGGTGCAGGTGTTCTTAAAAGCACTGCAGAGCCAGAATGGAGAAAGGGATTAATTTTAAATATCATGTGCCATTAAATTCAGTTATGAAGAACAAATATAGGGTGGTGTTAATGGAGGCTATTTGGGGTGGCATAGTAAGTTCATGTTTGATGTTCTTTTATAAAAACACAAAGCAACCTTGATCAGAATTTTAGGGAAAATTAAGAAGACATAGATGAGCTATCTTCTAGAGAAGGATAAACTTCTCTAGAGTTCAGAAATAAAAAAGAGAAACTAAGCAGTGGATGATGTTGAATCTGTACTCAACTGGGCATGAGCATTTTCCTCATGTCAGGTCTGACACAGGACCTGACATGCTGCTTGTTTGCATCCAGAGCTGAGATAGATTCCCCAAAGTCATGAACCTTAAAAATGATAAAGTATTATTTTTCACCTAATATCCTGAATCTATAGTGTTAAAGTAAGCAGTGAGTCTAAGGAAGAGAAAAGTAAAGGCACACTTCTGGTGATCAGAAATAAAATCAAGTCACTCTTTGACTTAGCAAGTTGACCTATTATTTCTCCCATGAAGCAACAGGGGAGAGGCTTTGGAATACCATAGTAAGAACTGGTTATAGACTTCTGGGGAACATTGCAGAGTAGGAGGATTCTAAGCTCACCTCATTCCACAGATACAACTGAATAACACCTGCACCAGTGTAACAAATCCAGAAAGTAGCCCAAGACTGGCAGAACAGACTTTCCACAGTTAAATATAGAGAAGATGCCACAATTGAAAAGGGTAGGAAGGATGGAGATGTGGTCTGGTGCTAAAGGAACCCATGGACCTGTGGGGCAGTTGGCAGGAGGGATATATGCAGTAGGAGTGGTGGGGGGAGAGAAAAAGGCCCTCACATGCAACCTAGGCACAGGGAAACCATATGAAGAAGATGTATCTCCATAACATTTGGTTTTGAAAACCAGAGGGGGCTCATTTTGTGAGTTCTTACAGTTAGTGGGTCTTAACCTAGAACTTAAAAAATCAGTGGGCTCTGCTCTGGGAGAGCCAGGAGGTAAAAAAGAAACTGAATCCCTGCCCTTAAAGAGACAACATAGCAAACAGCCTTGCAGAGATACAGCACAGAAACAACTATTTGAAAAACACATGAGGTATACAGGAAGGAGATTTTTTAATACTCTTGCACCATAGGCTGGAAGGGCAGGGATTGTTGGGAAACTTCCCATGAGTAAAAGAGCTGGCAGGCTCCATTTCTCTATCCTGCCCCCAAGCCTAGATACCCAGACATCTGTGGGAGCCGGCACAGCACCAGCACTTTTCAGCGAATTACATACATTCCACACCTACCCTAACACTCTTCTGCAGTTCTGCCTCATCCAGCCCAGCCAGCCTCAGAAGGATATTTGGGTGGCTGCAGGACTTCTCCTACAGTGAATTTGCACAGATCTTCCTGGCACTACACACCCCACCCCCATGCCCTCCTGTGGATTCACCCCCTTTAGCCCTATGGCAACAGTTTTCTAAGGCAGCTCCATGTTGCCTCCCATAGCAGAACTGCGCCAACCTTGGTAACACTGCACACCCCATTCTGCATTCTCCAGCAGACTTCCCCCCTCCAATTCACACTTGGCTGGGATCCATCTAAAATATTTTTATAAGCCTGATGGTGTGCAAGCAGCCCTGAGAGGGGCCAGCACCACTCCAAAGTGATTTCTGCTCTGGAGAGAGGGGAGGATAACCACATATACTGATTTAACTGCAGCCCCAGCAGCAGGCCACCAACAAAAGCTTCTCAGGGGACAACACAGTAAGAGTGCTCTACAGATGAGTAATACTGCATCCCTGGAAAACACCTGCTCTAACTCAACCCAAACTGAAGGTGGCCCGAGATTGGCCCACTAACAAAAAAGGTATCAAACTCTACTCACAACACACAAAGAGAACCACTATAGATGAAGAACTGGATGGCAAAATGAAGAACTGATGGCAAAAGCAGTTAAGCCACAAGTAGGGCATGTGCAACAGACATAGGAGACACACTTGAAATGCCAGGTTCTAGTAACAGGGACACTGCACTATAGACCACTACAGGACCTTTTTTCATAAAGTCACTACTTCTAAGAGCAGGAGATATAGCTGACTTTCCTAACAAAAGGAAACAGACACAGAGAGTTAGACAAAATGAGGAGGCAGAGGAATATGTCCTAAATTAAAAAAGAGGGACAAAATCACAGCAAGAGACCTAAATAAAAGAGAGGTAAGTAATATGCCTGCTGGAGAATATAAAGCAGTGGTCATAAAGATACTCACTGGACTTAAGAAATGAGTGGACAATCTCAGTGAGACCCTTAACAAGAGATAGAAAACATAAAAAAGAACCAATCTGAGATGAAGAACTGAATAACTGAAATTAAAAATACATGAGGTGGAATAAACAGTATAATTGAGGAAGCCAAAGAAAAGATCAGCAATGTGGAGGAGAGAGTAATGAGAAACAATCAAGCTGAAAAAGACAGAGAAAAAAAAATGCAAAAATGAAAATAGACGTAGGGGCTCAGCAACACCATCAAATATAAAATATTTGCATTATAAATATTCCAGAATGAAAAGAGAGAAAAGGGGGCAGAAAATATATTTGAACAAATAATAGCTGAAAAATTCCTGAATCTATGGAAGGAAACAGAAATCCAGATCCAAGAGGCACAGAGAGCCCCCAAAAATATCAACCCAGGGAAGTCTACACCAAGGTACTTAGTAATTAAAATGGCAAAAGATGGGCATCTGGGTGGCTCAGTGGGTTAAGCCTCTGCCTTTGGCTCAGATCATAATCCCAGGGTCTTCGGATCAAGGCCCACATCGGGAATCTCTCCTCAGCAGGGAGCCTGTTTCCCCCACTCTGTCTGCCTGCCTTTTTGCCTATTTGTGATCTCGCTCTTTGTCAAATAAATAAATAAAATATTTTTAAAAATGGAAAAAGGTTGTGATAAAGAGAATTTTAAAGAGAAAAGAAATTTAAAGAGAAAAGAAAATTGTTATATACAAGAGAAATCTCATAAGCCTAGGAGGTGATTTTTCAGCAGAAACTTCATAGGCCCAGAAGGGATTGCAACAATGTATTCAAAGTGCTGAAAGAAAAAAAGTTCTGCCAAGAACATTCTGTCCAGCATAGACATTCTGTCATTCAGAATAGGGGAGATGAAGAATTTCACAAACAGAAGTTAAAGGAATTCATCACCACTAACAGCCCTACAAGAAATGTTAAAGGGGACTCTTTGAATGAGAGAAAGAAAATATATGAGCAAGAAAAGTAGGAAGCACAAAAGCAGTAAAATTAAGAATATCATCAAAAATCAGTCGGTGACAGGAGGGGCACCTGGGTGGCTCAGTTGGTTAAGCATCTGACTCTTGGTTTTAGCTCAGGTCATTAGCTCAGGTCGTGATTTTGGGGTTCTGGGATTTAGTCCCTTGTCAGGCTCTCCAACACAACAAGGAGTCTGCTTCCTTTCTCTCTCTCCTCTGCTCTTCCCCCTGCTTGTGCTCTTTCCCTCTAAGATAAATCAATCTTTTAAAAAATCAGTCAAGATATTCATAAAATAGAAGGATGTAAAGAGTGATACTGTACATGTAAAACATGGGGGAGAGAGGATTAAAAATGTTGTGCTTTTAGAATGGCTTCAAATTTAAGCTGTTTTCAACTTAATATAAACTTATATATGTGATGTTATGTACATGTACATGTTTGTACTAATGGTAACCACAAGTACAAACTGATAGTAGATATGCAAAAAATAAAGAGAAAGGAATCCAAGTATATTACTAAAGAAAGCCAGCAAAGCATGACAGAAGAAAGCAAAAGAAGAAAGGAACAGAGAAGAACTACAAAAACAACTGTAAAACAAGAAGAAAATGGCAATAAGTACATGCCCATCAATAATTACTTTGAATAATAAAACACTGGTAGTAGGGATTTTAACACTCCACTTAAATTAAGGGGTAGATCATATAAACAGAAAGTCAGCAAGCAACCAGTGGCTACAAATGACACATAGATGGATTTAACAGATCTATTCAGAACATTCCATCCTAAAATAACAGAATATACATTCTTTCCAAGTACACATGGAATATTCTCCAGAGTAGATCCACATATTAGGCCACAAAACAAGTCTTGACAAATTTGAAATGATTTAAGTCATACCATACATCTTTCCTGACCATAATACTAGAAAACTAGAAATCAGCCATAAGAAAAATCTGGAAAGAACACAAATACATGATTAAATCAAGTGCTACTAAACAATGAATGAGTCAATGAAGAAATCAAAGAGGAAATAAAATGCACAGAGACCAATAAAATGGAAAACACAATAGTCCAATAATCTTAGGATGAAGCAAGATCTGTTATAAGAGGAAACTTTATAGCAATATAGACTTACTTCAAAAGCAAGAAAAGTCTCAAATAAACAACCTAACCTTATACCTAAAGTAGGTAAAAAAGAAGAGCAAATAATATCCCAAATCAGTAGAAGGAACAAAATAATAAAGATTAGAGCAAAAACAAATGAAATATAAACAACAACAATAAAGCAATGGAATTGATTAATGAAACCAGGATCTGGTTCTTTGAAAAGGGAAAAGCCAGACTCATCAAAACCAAAAACCAAAAACCAAAATCAAAACCAAACCAAACCAAAACAAAACAGAACAAAATAACAGAGAGAGAAAAAGAAAGGGCTCAAACAAAATCAGAAATTAAACAGGAGAAATAATTGCCAACACACAGAAATACAAAGGATTATAAGAGATTATTATGAAAAATTATATGCTAAAAATTTGGAAACATAGAAGAAATGGATAAATTCCTGGAAACATATAAATCCCAAATCTGAATCAGGAAGAAATAGAAGATTTGACAGACCAATTAGCAGCATTGAAATTGAATCAGTAATAAAAAAACTCCCAACAAACAGAAATCCAGGACTAGATGCTTTCACAGATTAATTCTATCAAACATTTAAAGAAAAGTTAATATCTATTCTTCTCAAACTCTTTCAAAAAATAGAAGAAGGAAAGCCTCCAAGTTAATTCTATGACACCGGCATTACCTTGATAAAGTAATGGCATTACCTTGATAAAGTACCAGATAAAGACACTATCAAAACAAGAAGAAGGAGAAGGAGAAAGGAGGAGGGAGGAGGAGGGAGGAAGAGGAAGGGGGATGAAGGAGAAGGAGGAGAAGAAGAAGAAGACAACTATAGGCCAATGCCTCTGATGAACATAGATGTAAAAATCCTCAACAAAATATTAGCAAACTGAATCCAACAATACATTTACAAAAATCATTCACCACGATCAAGTAGAATTTATTCCTGGGATATAGGGTATTTTAGTATTTGCAAATCAATCAGTATAATATATCAAATCAACAAGAGAAAAGATTAAAAAAAAGATTGTTTCAATAGATGTAGAAAAAACATTTGACAAAATATAACATCCATTTATGATAAAAGCCCTCAACAAAGTAGTTTTAGAGGGAATGTACCTCAAAATATTGAAGTCCATAGATGAAAAACCCACAACTAACATCATACTCAGTCTTGAAACACTGAGAAAACAGCTTTTTCCCTAAGATAAGGAAAAAGATAAGGATGTCCACTCTTTTATTCAACATAGAATTGTAAGTCCTAGCCACAGTGAGCAGATAAGTAAAAGAAATAAAAGGCATCCAAATTGGTAAGGAAGAAGTAAAATTTTCATTATTTGTAGGTAATATAATACTATATATAGAAAACTAAAGACTTCACCAAAAAACTGCTAGAACTGGTAAATGAATTTAATACTGTTTCAGGAAACAAAATCAATATACAGATATGTATTACATTCATATACAAATGAATGACCACAGAAAGAGAAATTCAGAAAACAATCCCATTTTCAAGTGCACCAAAACAAAATTAAAAACCTAGAAACTTGACTAAGGAGGTGAAAAACCTATACTCTGAAAACTATAAAATACTATGAAAGAAAATGAAGACGACACAAACAAGTGGAAAGATATTTCACACTCATGGATTGGAAGAATAAATATTGTTAAAATGTGTATAATACCCAAAGCAATCTACAGATTCAATGCAATCCCTATCAAAATACCAACAACATTTTTCACAGAACTAGAAGAAATAATCCTAAAATTTGTATGGAACCACAAAAAATCTTTAATAGCCCAAGCAATCCTGAAAAAGAAGAACAAAACTGGAGGTATTATAATTCCAGATTTCAAGATATACTACCAAGCTATAGTGCTCAAAACAGTATACTACTAGCTCAAAAATAGACACATAGATGAATAGAATAGAATAGAATAGAGAACCCAGATATAAACACGACTTAATAGTTAATCTTTGACAGAGGAGGCAAAAATGCGCAATGGGAGAAAGACAGTCTCTTTATTAAATAAATGGTGCTGAGAAAACTGGAGGGCCAAATGCAAAAGAATGAAAGTGGACCACTTTCTTACACTGCACACAAAAATAAGTGCAAAATGGATTAAGGACCCAATGTGAAGCTTGAAACCATAAAAATTCTAGCCAAGAAGTAATTGATCCAAGATCAGCTATAGCAGCATCTTTCTAGATATGTCTCCTGAGGCAAGGGAAACAAAAGTAAAAATAAACTATTGGGAATTCATCAAAATAAGAAGCTTCTACACAGGAAAAAAAAAAAATTAAAAGACAACCTAAGTGGGAGAAGATATTTGCAAATGACACGTGTGATAAAGAGTTTACATCTGAACTATACAAAGAACTTATACTACTCAATACCAAAAAACAAGTAATCCCGTTAAAAAATGGGCAGAAGACATGAAGAGACATTTCTCCAAAGTAGACATGCAAATGGCCAATAGACACATGAAAAGATGCTCAATATCACTAATCATCAGGGAAATGCAAAATGAAACTACAATGAGATAATCACCTCACACCAGTCAGAATGGCTAAAATAAAAAACACAAGAAACAGTAATGTTGGCAAGGATCTGTATAAAAAAGAACTGTTGGTGGGAATGCAAATTGGTACAGCCACTGTGGAAAATTGTGACAGTTCCTCAAAGAACTAAAAATAGAATTATCAAATGGTCCAGTAATTCTGCTACTGGGTGTTTACACCAAAATATGAGAACACTTATTTGAAAAGATATACGTACTCCTATGTTTACTGCAGCAGTTGTTACAATAACAAATTATGGAACTAACCCAAGTGTGCAGTGATAGATGAATGGATAAAGAAGTGATATGTATACACAATTGAATATTACTCAGCCAGAAAAAGGGATGAAATCTTGCCATTTGCAACAACATAGATGGAGTTAGGGAATATAATGCTAGTGAAATAAGTCAGTCAGAGAGAGACAAATACCATATGATGTCACTCATATTTGGAATTTAAGAAATAAAACAAATGAGCAAAGGATAAAAAAAGAGAGAAAGCAAGAAACAGACTCTTAATTATAGAGAATAAACTGATAGTTATCGGAGGGGAGTTGGCTGGGGCAATGAGTAAAATAAGTGATGGGGATTAAAGAGTACATTATGACTAATGCATAGAGTTTTCGAATCACTACATTGTACACCTGCAACTAATATAACACTGTATGTTAACTATATGGTACTTAAAATAAAAATAATTTTAAAAAAGAAAGAAATTTAGCTGTAAAAGTGTGGAAGTAAAGAATGGGACTACCCTAACTTGGTAGTAACTGATACTCCTGTCTTCATTTATTTTTACATTTATTTTATTTTATTTATTTTATTCATTTTTCATTAAAATATGATTTTTGTTCCAACTTCTTTACCTGACCATAAAAATAAATGAAAAAAATCCATGCATACAGAGAAGTACAGAAGGCAATGTGAGGATAACTGAACATTATCAAATCTTGGTATTTGCCACATGTGCTTTTCATCATTTTTAAATAAATAGATCATTATAAACACGGTTGAAGCTTGTCTGTAGTCCCATTCTTCTGCTTCCTTCCCGTATAGGTTTTTATGCTATTACATTATAAGACATCTGTGTGCAATATACTATACTATATTTGAAGTTTACAAACTTTGAACAAATTTTATCAGGCAATATGTTTTCTCCCCTAACCTCTTTTTACCTTTAAACATTCAAAGGTTTTTTTCATTTCCTACTATAAATATATGTGAGTCCCCATTTCTCTCCATTGTTAAAACACTTAAGTTCAATTTAATTTTGGCCAATCTAATGATTTAAAATGTTATTATTTTTTAAAATTTGTATTTCCCTGATTACTAGTGAAGTTGAGTGCCATTTCCAATATTTATTGTTTATTCACGTTTCCATTTCTGTGAATTACCCAATAATAATTGTCAATTTCATAAATAAATTTTCTGATGTCGAGTACTCCCTGCATTTCTGATGTGAATTTTTTTATATTGCTGAATTCAATTTACAAGTAGTTTACTTAAAATGCTTTAATTCATGCTTATAAATGGAATTCATATACAATTTACTTTCTTGAAATTGGCACTGTTTGATTGTACTATTTATATTAATCTAATTTGAGCTCCACACTATTGCTCAAATACTGTCCCTTTTTTGTGTGTATCCATTTTGATCTCCTTCACTCTCATTAGCATGTCTCATAACTACTCTTTCATAGTCATATCTTTATTTATTGTCTTCATTTTGAATGATGTACTAAATATTTATCTTCTAATTTATTCATTCTCCAGCTGTGACTAATCTATTGATTACCTTATTTTTATTAACTTTCTTTTTTTAAAAAAAAGTTTGTTTATTTTTTATTTTAGAGAGAGAGAGAGAACATGCAGTGGGGAGGAGCAGAGGGAGAGGAGGAGAGAGTCTTAAGCAGATTCCCCGGTGAGCGTGGAGCCCGACATGGGGTTCCATTCTACAACCCTCAGATCTTGACGTGACCCAAAAGCAAGAGTCAGATGCTTAACTGACTGTGCCACCCATGCACCCCGAATTACATTTTTTGTTTTAATTGGAAATTATTTCTTCATTTAATCTGGGGCAAATTTAAATTCAGATTACTGATATTGTTGGCTTACTTTTGGAATTTAACTATTTATTTATGCTTGACTTTGGAATTTATTTTGGAATCTTGGTGTCTGTTTAATTTTGAGTAGTAAAAGGTTTTATTGTCCTCTCTTCTCATCTTTTTCTTCCCTGCCTTCCTCTCCTCACTTATCATAGTTGCCTACTTTCAGCACCCAATGTTCCCCTGCCCAGATTTTCATGGGGGCAGGGTGTCTTCCAGTTCAAGTACATTCCCTTTCCTTTCCCCTCATTAGCAAAGTACATCATGTACTGTTAAGTAGTGGTGCATTTTCAGGGAAGATGGTAAAACAGAGTTTCCAGTATGATTGACTCTAACTCAGCCTTGTGAGTTCTAGTTATCCTTTGAAATAGAGTACAACACCCTGACCACTGAATTTTTCCAGTGGCTTCTGAATTACTAGCTATCTGGTCATTAAGAGTATCACCTAGGGGGAGGAGTCAAGATGGCGGAGAAGTAGCAGGCTGAGACTACGTCAGGTAGCAGGAGATCAGCTCGATAGCTTATCTAAACATTGCAAACACCTACAAATCCAACGGGAGATAGAAGAGAAGAAGAACAGCAACTCTAGAAACAGAAAATCAACCACTTTCTGAAAGGTAGGACTGGCGGAGAAGTGAATCTAAAACGACAGGAAGATAGACCGCGGGGGGAGGGGCCGGCTCCCGGCAAGCGGCGGAGCAACGGAGCACAAAATCAGGACTTTTAAAAGTCTGTCCCACTGAGGGACATTGCTCCAGAGGCTAAACCAGGGTGAAGCCCACGTGGGGTCAGCGTGGCCCCAGGTCCCGCAGGATCACAGAAGGAAAGGAGTCGGAGTGTCACAGAGCTTGCAGGTATTAGAACGGAGAAGCCGGCTACAGAGACAGAGCCGAGGACTGAACTCTCAGCTCGGGGTTACCTTGAACTTGTCGCGGGCTGGGTGAGCTCGGAGCGCGGCTAGAGGCTGGGGATACGGGAGTGACTGGGTGCTGTCCTCTGGGGGCGCACTGAGGAGTGGGGTCCCGGGCTCTCGGCTCCTCCGGGCCAGAGACTAGGAGGCCGCCATTTTCATTCCCGTCCTTCGGAACTCTATGGAAAGCGTTCAGGGAACAGAAGCTCCCAAAAGCGAACCCGAGCCGATTACTTAGTCCTGCCGCCGGTAAGGGCGGTGCAATCCCGCCTCGGGCAAAGACACTTGAGAGTCACTACAACAGGCCCCTCCCCCAGAAGATCAACAAAATATCCAGCCAGGACGAAGTTCATCTATCAAGAAAAGTAGGTTCAATTCCTAAGACAGCAGCGCAATTCCAGAGGAAGAGAAAGCAAAGCACGGAACTCATGGCTTTCTCCCCATGATTCTTTAGTCTTGAGGCTACTTCAATTTTTTTTTTCTCTTTTCAATTTTTTTTTCTTTTTTCTTCTTCTGCTAATTTTTTAAAACTTTTACCCCTTTCTTTTTTAACGTTTTTTGACTAGTTTATCTAAATATATATATCTTTCTTTTTTATATTTTTTCTTTATTTGTTTTATTTTTTAAATTTTTTTCTTTTTTTCTGAGCCTCTTTTTATCCCCTTTCTCCCCCCCACAATTTGGGGTCTCTTCTCATTTGGTTAGAGCGCATTGTTCTGGGGTCTTTGCCACCCTTTTAATAGTTCATTTGCTCCTTCATATCCTCTTATCTGGACAAAATGACAAGGCGGAAAAAATCACCACAAACAAAAGAACAAGAGACAGTACCGAAGGCTAGGGACCTAATCAACACAGACATTGGTAATATGTCAGATCAAGAGTTCAGAATGACGATTCTGAACATTCTAGCCGGGCTCGAAAAAGGCATGGAAGATATTAGAGAAACCCTCTCTGGAGATATTAAAGCCCTTTCTGGAGAAATAAAAGAACTAAAATCTAACCAAGTTGAAATCAAAAAAGCTATTAATGAGGTGCAAGCAAAAATGGAGGCTCTCACTGCTAGGATAAATGAGGCAGAAGAAAGAATTAGTGATATAGAAGACCAAATGACAGAGAATAAAGAAGCCGAACAAAAGAGGGACAAACAGCTACTGGACCATGAGGGGAGAATTCGAGAGATAAGTGACACCATAAGATGAAACAACATTAGAATAATTGAGATTCCAGAAGAAGAAACAGAGAGGGGAGCAGAAGGTCTATTGGAGAAAATTATTGGAGAGAATTTCCCTAATATGGCAAAGGGAACAAGCATCAAAATCCAAGAGATGCAGAGAACCCCCCTCAAAGTCAACAAGAATAGGTCCACACCCCGTCACCTAATAGTAAAATTTACAAGTCTTAGTGACAAAGAGAAAATCCTGAAAGCAGCCCGGGAAAAGAAGTCTGTAACATACAATGGTAAAAATATTAGATTGGAAGTGCACTTATCCACAGAGACCTGGCAGGCCAGGAAGAGCTGGCATGATATATTCAGAGCACTAAACAAGAAAAACATGCAGCCAAGAATACTCTATCCAGCTAGGCTATCATTGAAAATAGAAGGAGAGATCAAAAGCTTCCAGGACAAACAAAAACTGAAAGAATTTGCAAACACCAAACCAGCTCTACAGGAAATATTGAAAGGGGTCCTCTAAGCAAAGAGAGAGCCTAAAAGTAGTAGATCAGAAAGGTACAGAGACAATATACAGTAACAGTCATCTTACAGGCTAATAACAGCACTAAATTCATATCTCTCACGAGTTACCCTGAATGTTAATGGGCTAAATGCCCCAATCAAAAGACACAGGGTATCAGAATGGATAAAAAAACAAAACCCATCAGTATGTTGCCTACAAGAAACTCATTTTAGACGCGAAGACACCTCCAGATTTAAAGTGAGGGGGTGGAAAACAATTTACCATGCTAATGGGCATCAGAAGAAAGCTGGGGTGGCAATCCTTATATCAGATCAATTAGATGTTAAGCCAAAGACTATAATAAGAGATGAGGAAGGACACTATATCCTACTCAAAGGGTCTGTCCAACAAGAAGATCTAACAATTTTAAATATCTATGCCCCTAACGTGGGAGCAGCCAACTGTGTCAACCAATTAATAACAAAATCAAAGAAACACATCAATAATAATACAATAAGAGTAGGGGACTTTAACATTCCCCTCACTGAAATGGACAGATCATCCAAGCAAAAGATCAACAAGGAAATAAAGGCCTTAAATGACACACTGGACCAGATGGACATCACAGATATATTCAGAACATTTCATCCCAAAGCAACAGAATACACATTCTTCTCTAGTGCACATGGAACCTTCTCCAGAATAGATCACATCCTGGGTCACAAATCAGGTCTCAACCGGTATCAAAAGATTAGGATTATTCCCTGCATATTTTCAGACCACAATGCTCTGAAGCTAGAACTCAATCACAAGAGGAAAGCTGGAAAGAACCCAAATACATGGAGACTAAACAGCATCCTTCTAAAGAATGAATGGGTCAACCAGGAAATTAAAGAAGAATTGAAAAAATTCATGGAAACAAATGATAATGCAAACACAACGGTTCAAAATCTGTGGGACACAGCAAAGGCAGTCCTGAGAGGAAAATATATAGTGGTACAAGCCTTTCTCAAGAAACAAGAAAGGTCTCAAGTACACAACCTAACCCTACACGTAAAGGAGCTGGAGAAAGAGCAAGAAGGAAACCCTAAACCCAGCAGGAGAAGAGAAATCATAAAGATCAGAGCAGAAATCAATGAAATAGAAACCAAAAAAACAATAGAAAAAATCAATGAAACTAGGAGCTGGTTCTTTGAAAGAATCAATAAGATTGATAAACCCCTGGCCAGACTCATTAAAAGAAAAGAGAAAGGACCCAAATAAATAAAATCATGAATGAAAGAGGAGAGATCACAACTAACACCAAAGAAATACAGACAATTATAAGAACATACTATGAGCAACTCTACGCCAACAAATTTGACAATCTGGAAGAAATGGATGCATTCCTAGAGACATATAAACTATCACAACTTAACCAGGAAGAAATAGAAAACCTGAACAGGCCCATAACCAGTAAGGAGATTGAAACAGTCATCAAAAATCTCCAAACAAACAAAAGCCCAGGGCCAGACGGCTTCCCAGGGGAATTCTACCAAACATTTAAAGAAGAACTCATTCCTATTCTCCTGAAACTGTTCCAAAAAATAGAAATGGAAGGAAAACTTCCAAACTCATTTTATGAGGCCAGCATCACCTTGATCCCAAAACCAGACAAGGATCCCACCAAAAAAGAGAACTACAGACCAATATCCTTGATGAACACAGACGCAAAAATTCTCGCCAAAATACTAGCCAATAGGATTCAACAGTACATTAAAAGGATTATTCACCACGATCAAGTGGGATTTATTCCAGGGCTTCAGGTTTGGTTCAACATCCGCAAATCAATCAATGTGATAGAACACATTAATAAAAGAAAGAACAAGAACCATATGATACTCTCAATAGATGCTGAAAAAGCATTTGACAAAGTACAGCATCCCTTCCTGATCAAAACTCTTCAAAGTGTGGGGATAGAGGGCACATACCTCAATATTATCAAAGCCATCTATGAAAAACCCACCGCAAATATCATTCTCAATGGAGAAAAACTGAAAGCTTTTCCGTTAAGGTGAGGAACACGGCAGGGATGTCCATTATCACCACTGCTATTCAACATAGTACTAGAAGTCCTAGCCTCAGCAATCAGACAACAAAAAGAAATTAAAGGCATCCAAATTGGCAAAGAAGAAGTCAAACTATCACTCTTCGCAGATGATATGATACTATATGTGGAAAACCCAAAAGACTCCACTCCCAAACTGCTAGAACTTGTACAGGAATTCAGTAAAGTGTCAGGATATAAAATCAATGCACAGAAATCAGTTGCATTTCTGTACACCAACAACAAGACAGAAGACAGAAAAATTAAGGAGTCAATCCCATTTACAATTGTACCCAAAACTATAAGATACCTAGGAATTAACCTAACCAAAGAGGCTAAGAATCTATACACAGAAAATTATAAAGTACTCATGAAAGAAACTGAGGAAGACACAAAGAAATGGAAAAATGTTCCATGCTCCTGGATTGGAAGAATAAATATTGTGAAAATGTCCATGCTACCGAAAGCAATCTACACATTTAATGCAATCCCTATCAAAATACCATCCATTTTTTTCAAAGAAATGGAACAAATAATCCTAAAATTTATATGGAACCAGAAAAGACCTCGAATAGCCAAAGGAATATTGAAGAACAAAGCCAAAATTGGTGGCATCACAATTCCGGACTTCAAGCTCTATTACAAAGCTGTCATCATCAAGACAGCATGGTACTAGCACAAAAACAGACACATAGATCAATGGAACAGAATAGAGAGCCCAGAAATCAACCCTCAACTCTATGGTCAACTAATCTTCGACAAAGCAGGAAAGAATATCCAATGGAAAAAAGACAGCCTCTTCAATAAATGGTGCTGGGAAAATTGGACAGCCACATGCAGAAAAATGAAATTGGACCACTTCCTTACACCACACATGAAAATAGACTCCAAATGGATGAAGGACCTCAATGTGAGAAAGGAATCCATCAAAATCCTTGAGGAGAATGCAGGCAGCAACCTCTTCGACCTCAGCTGTAGCAACATCTTCCTAGGAACAACAGCAAAGGCAAGGGAAGCAAGGGCAAAAATGAACTATTGGGATTTCATCAAGATCAAAAGCTTTTGCACAGCAAAGGAAACAGTTCACAAAACCAAAAGAAAACTGACAGAATGGGAGAAGATATTTGCAAACGACATATCAGATAAAGGGCTAGTATCCAAAATCTATAAGGAACTTAGCAAACTCAACACCCAAAGAACAAACAATCCAATCAAGAAATGGGCAGAAGACATGAACAGACATTTCTGCAAAGAAGACATCCAGATGGCCAACAGACACATGAAAAAGTGCTCCACGTCACTTGGTATCAGAGAAATACAAATCAAAACCACAATGAGATATCACCTCACACTAGTCAGAATGGCTAAAATTAACAAGTCAGGAAATGACAGATGCTGGCGAGGATGCGGAGAAAGGGAATCCCTCCTCCACTGTTGGTGGGAATGCAAGCTGGTGCAACCACTCTGGAAAACAGCATGGAGGTTCCTCAAAATGTTGAAAATAGAACTACCCTATGACCCAGCAATTGCACTACTGGGTATTTACCCTAAAGATACAAACATAGTGATCCGAAGGGGCACGTGTACCCGAATGTTTATAGCAGCAATGTCTACAATAGCCAAACTATGGACAGAACCTAGATGTCCATCAACAGATGAATGGATAAAGAAGAGGTGGTATATATACACAATGGAATACTATGCAGCCATCAAAAGAAATGAAATCTTGCCATTTGCGACGACGTGGATGGAACTAGAGCGTATTATGCTTAGTGAAATAAGTCAATCGGAGAAAGACAACTATCATATGATCTCCCTGATATGAGGACATGGAGAAGCAACATGGGGGGTTTGGGGGATAGGAGAAGAATAAATGAAACAAGATGGGATTGGGAGGGAGACAAACCATAAATGACTCTTAATCTCACAAAACAAACTGGGGGTTGCTGGGGGGAGGTGGGATTGGGAGAGGGGGAGGGGGCTATGGACATTGGGGAGGGTATGTGCTATCGTGAGTGCTGTGAAGTGTGTCAACCTGGCGATTCACAGACCTGTACCCCTGGGGATAAAAATACATTATATGTTTATTAAAAAAAAAAATTTGGAAGGGGAGGTGAACCATAAGAGACTATGGACTCTGAAAAACAACCTGAGGGTTTTGAAGGGTCAGGGGTGGGAGGTTGGGGGAACAAGTGGTGGGTAATAGGGAGGGCACGTTTTGCATGGAGCACTGGGTGTTGTGCAAAAACAATGAATACTGTTACGCTGAAAAAATAAATAAAATGGAAAAAAAAAAAGAGTATCACCTAAATCCTTATTTGTCACTTAGGAAGAAACATGAGGGTCACCAGAGATTTGGGGCCTTACTGCGTGGCCTCCTTTGGTAGATTTACAAGTACAAATCTCAAGATATCAAGGCATCTCATGCTGGAGGGTGAAAGAGAAAGGAAGATATGGCTCCATGTTAGTGCTTTTTAAGTAATGGTCTAATGAAAATCTCCCAGTTCGGAAACAATTTCTTCTCCCAATGGAAACCACAGATGAAATGTGACAAGGAGGGGCACCTGGGTGGCTCAGTGGGTTAAAGCCTCTGCCTTCAGCTCAGGTCATGATCCCAGGGTCCTGGGATCGAGCCCCACATCGGGCTCTCTGCTCAGCAGAGAGCCTGCCTCCCCCTCTCTCTCTGCCTGCCTTTCTGCCTGCCTGTGATTTCTGTCTGTCAAATAAATAAATAAATTCTTAAAAAAAGAAAAGAAATGTGACAAGGAAGACAGACTTGTGTTTTGGAACATTTTAGTGAAGCTGAATGGGATGTTTTCTACAGGAGCTAAGTGAAAAATCGGAATTGCTAAAACTCACACAAAAATGTTTTACCTCTAACAGAAAAACACCTGTGTTTGAAGTATATTTTGAAAAATTCCTGGGAAATGTTAAGAGAAGACAATCAAAAGAATTTGTATGTAACATGGATGTGTACTTCATGGTTTAAGAAGAATATTCTGAGTTTAGGTAGAAAGTCTCTCAGGAGTCTTTAAATTTCCCACTCTTTGCCTCTCCTCTTCAGTTTTCAGTCTCTACATCATTTTTTCTCTCTACTGCTATAAGACAATGGTTTTAAGACCATTGAAGAGCAGTAGGAATTCTGTATAGGTCCCTCAATGATGAGCACCTGCAGTAAAAGAGAGAGATGGTGATTATCATACTATTTTACCAGAGCAAGTTTGCTTCTATCAGTTTTATTTGTTTATGCTTCTAGGCATGATTTTTTTTTTTTTAGCAAAAAATATAGTTTGAGTACAAGCGTATTGAAAAATCCCTAGATCCCTGTTGTAACAGAAAAACTGTATCAACGTGCTTTGGTGTTAAAAAAAAAAAAATGATATCCATCTATAATATATTTTGTTGGAATACATACAGTAAGATGAAAATCCACATTTTAAAGTGTGAAGAAAAGAATTATTTCAAAAGAAGTTGATTAAAGTAAATATTAGGTCTGAAGCTTAATGTAGAATTTATACTCCTTATTACTTCTCAGTTTTGATTCAGTTAGTGAAAGATGAGAAAAATAGCACACTCAATTCTACATGACACTTCACCCCTCAAATTACAATCAAAGCCCATGCTAAAATAGTTGTTGTTTTATTGTTAATAGTATAACAATAATAAATAGTGTTTTAGGTATATTTAAAACTGTGCAGGCCCTCTTAATCTTATATATGAATGTGAGTACTCCATCAGGAAAAATTATCCGTATCAGGGATGTTCACCATGATTCCATGATTGTAGCTTTTGCATCCTGTAAAGGGAGCTCTAAAATTTGGGTAGATAATGAGAAAACAGTGTGTTCTATTGACTTCTGAAGATAATTTCTGAATGTTTTCATGATGTTGAAGTTCTGAGAAGAACTGTTTCTAGAATAAAAGATAATAATCCCATTGTATTTCAGCCTCGCTAGAACACTACTGAAATACTGTGTTTTGTTCTTAATAACATACTTTAAGAAGAGCATTGACAAACTGGCACATGATCAGAGAGTCCCAAGCTCAGAAAGTGTCTGAGGAGAGTGGAATACTGTGTCACCTGATGGGCATTAGAAGGGCTTCTGTAAAAAGTATGGTCAAGAAGGGTCAGGGGTGGGAGGTTGGGGGAACAGGTGGTGGGTAATGGGGAGGGCACGTTTTGCATGGAGCACTGGGTGTTGTGCAAAAAGAATGAATACTGTTACGCTGAAAAAATAAATAAAATGGAAAAAAAAAAGTATGGTCAAGAGAAGACTTGGAAGGTAGAGGTAGAAATTTTGACTCTCTTCAGTCAATTTAGAAGTCTATAAGGTGATTGAACTTGTTAACCAGAGGGCAGAACTAAGATTAACAATTGGAAGTTTTATGAAGCAAATTATACTAATAGGAACAAAAATTATATACATGTACACAGATGGTAAAAAATAGAATGTGCTGCCTTCTGAAACCCTACATTTCTTAAAGATTTTAGACAACAAATGAAATAAAAATGGTGAAGATTGGTAAAAGGAATAATAATATAACTTGACATTGTAGATTCAATACGGGTTAGCACTCCATGTATCTTGGAAGAAAATAAATATTATGAGAAACATAAGCACATCCAGAAATTGCCATTCCTTCTGTGTCATCGGTATGTTATATTCCCAAATGTGACTCTTAGAACTATAAATAAGCATTATCTTCCTTTGTAGTGTTTTGGTTGAAGATAGCTTGTGAAAGCTATACGTGAATTCTGAGGGAGGAAAATGTGTATCCATTTGTCTTATTGTTATTCTGTAGTTCGAAATAGTTTGCAATAATAAAAAGGATTAGAAAAACTAAATTATATCACTAACTTCCTGTTAGGAATTTAATGTTTGTTTGTTTGTTTTAAATACCCATTTTCAACTATATAATTAGAATTTCCCTTACTTAAAAAGAAAAAAAAAAGTTGAAACAAATGACTGCTAGAGTTTTTTTTAAAAGTTACCTTCCATCTGCTATGTTAATCATGCTTTACCTTTCAAGACCTACAAATGTTTCAGTTACATCCATACATACATTTCTCAAAAAAGTTCAAGCTGTTCTCACTTTTGAATAGAAAGATAATAATTTCTAAGAGCCACTATCAGAACAGTTATTTCTAGCAATATACATTAGATAACCATCTAGGTGTCTTTGTTTTTGAAGTATATCTGAGTTCATATAGGAAAGAAAACAAATGTTTTGTGAAATCAGGAGAGAGACATGTGGAATAAATTAAGAAAAAAGTGAAAGCATGAGTGAGAGTGCAAATGAGAATGAAAGGTAATGTGCTGAATCTGTGCAGGTGAAAGTCATTAGAAGCAGAAAGAGGAGAAACTGTGACCACTTTTTCTGGTGTCCCGCCACTTGGAAAGGGAGATAAGACATGTTTATTGACTTTATCCCCGTATTTATTGAATCAAAATGAAAATAGTTATAAATTATCCCCTGTGTTATACTTGTTTCAAAACCACTGTAGAATCTTAAGAAGCTTTCCCTTACAATGCGGGCACAGAAGTAGCCAGCCAGTAGTAGACAGTTGGTTGAAGTCAGGCCACAGGAGTGTTTTGTTTGGACAGCATTCTAGTTGTTTGTAATGTAAGCTCCAGTCTCTCTAGTTTTCCTTAGTCTTCACTGTTTCCACTGTTGGCCAGCCTACTTTACTCATTTGTCCACCTTGCCTGATCTCTGGAGTCATGTAAGTTTCAGAACCTTGATACAGAGAACAAATCACATGGAGCAAAAATCAGTTAGATCCGGACTATGAAAGGAATAGCTGGAACCCAACTTAATCAGAGTGCCTGACCTAGACATTTGTTTACACAAATAGGTACTAATGGGTAAGAGATTGGTGATCCTAGAACTAGAATTTGATTCAAGTATAATTCTGGTATGTGTTCATTAAGCACCCTGTCTGAATAGGCATCATACCCTATTGTAATCCTTGAATTAATTTTCAGAATTTCAGACTGCATTGTTAGATGTGAGACACTAGAGGTAGGAAAATGGCTTAATTATTCCTCCATCATAGTACCTGATAATTGTCTGTTTGATATAAGTAAACTGAGATGCCTTTGGCCATTTTTGAGGTATGCAGAATAAGCTTGGAGTTACCGAGCCTATTTTTTTTTTTAAAAGATCATAACGGTTTTATTTATTTGTCAGAGAGAGAGAGAGAGTGCAAGAGTGAGCACAGGCAGACAGACTGGCAGGCAGAGACAGAGAGAGAAGCAGGCTCCCCACTGAGCACGGAGCCCGATGTGGGACTCGATCCCAGGACGCTGGGATCATGACCTGAGCTGAAGGCAGCCGCTTAACCAACTGAGCTGAAGGCAGCCGCTTAACCAACTGAGCCACCCAGGCGTCCCCCAAGCCTATTTTTGAAAGCCTCCAAAAATAGTATGGGAAAACAATAAAGTCAATTTTCAATACTGTCTAGATGATCACTATGTCTCAAATGAATAACAGACTGATCCGTTTCCATTTTGTGAAAAAGGTAAAAAAAAAACAACACTATCTCTTGAATGTGGAAAAAATCTTGTTGGAAGTTTGTTGTTATGGACTGAATGCTTTTGTAGACATTTGGGTTTTTGTGGAGGAGGGAAGTATAGCATTTGAATAAGGCTAGTATTGAGTAGGGTTATCTAAATGTTCTTTTTAAATGAGTTATGATTTTTAGAGGCTTTAATAATTCAATAGAGACACATATATTAAATATATTGATAACATCAGCTAGAGAAGCCTCAATTATGTCCTAGAGGAAAAAGGGAAGGAATTTAATTTACATTGGCAGAAGTCTATAAAGAAGTTGTTTCAATAGAAAACAGCACAGGAGAATGTGACCATTTGCCGAAGAAAAAGTAGACAGATACAAAATGAAAAATAATTCCTATGACCTGGTACAGCAGGAATAGTTTCTATGGAAATAGAACAAAAGGTTATTCCTTCACAAACATAGAGCCTTACTTGCCAGGGTAATTAAAAAGGGTGCAAAAGCCCATTTGACCTGCCATGTTAAATAGCCTTAAATATTCTTCTCCTCACAGTATTAAAACCCTCTAATAAATGGCTATGGAATTTAAAATAAAACCTCATGCCACAGCATGCCCTACCAAGCCCTGCAAGTTCTGGGCCTGCCAGCCTCTCTGATAAATGCCTTCACTTTCATTGCTTAAAGAGGTCTAGTCTCACCAGCCTTTTGGAGTTTTTCACCTGAAGGCTTTTTCCCTCAGTGCTTCCTCTACTTGATAAGCTATTTTTTAAAAAATTAACATATAATGTATTATTTGTCCCGGGGTACAGGTCTGTGAATCATCAGGCTTACATACTTCACAGCACTCACCATAGCACATACCCTCCCCAACGTCCATAACCCCACCACCCTCTCCAAACCCCTCCCCAACCCTAAGTTTGTTTTGTGAGATTAAGAGTCTCCTTGCTTTTGTCTCCCTTGGTAAACTCTTTATCTAGCTCTTTATCTATCTAGCTTTATCTATCTTTTTGCTGCTTCCCCTCATTCAGGTCTGTGCTTGAATGTTACCTTCTTCGAAGACATTTCCTAGCCAAGTGTTAACAACCCTCTGCATCTGCTCCATCCCACCCCCTGTGTATTACACTGTTTTCTTCACTACATGGATCAATATCTAATGTTACATTAAGTTGTTTATGTAGTTGTGTACTGCTTGAATTTTCCAACAGAATCCAAACCCCATAAACACAAGGAACTTTTTCTCTTATTCTCCTCTTTTCCTGTCATTGGGAATGTGATTGGTATCATATGGAACAAAATAAATATTTGTTGAAGGCATGGCTATTTGTAAATTAGCCATTTGTAGTAAAAGAAAGCTCAGGAAGAGCTTCCCCCTTCCTTACAAGGAAACTATCTGTATGGATTTTAATGTATTGATGGGAGTTTCTGAGGGATGTTAGGGAAACATAATGAACACTGAGTTTATTTAAGATGTTTTATTAGATTAAAAGTTATAGACTAGATACCCTGTTTTTACTCCCTTCTTAGATTTATTTATATGTTTATTTTCTCAGTAGCCGCCCATCCCCTCTCTCAGAGGAAAGCCCTAATTACCCTCTCTTATTTTGAGACCCATTTAAAATGCCCAGGATTATAATAAAAATGGACATTCTCTCAATTTTAGAAAAATGTGTGAAATTGTTTCAAAACAGAGCATTAAATGTTGAAGTCATTTGTGACATTTCAGTTTAATATGAAAGACTTTTCTTTAACATGGTAAAGGACACTCTTTCTCAGTATACCGTGTTGCAGATATTAAACAGTAACAGCACAAGAGCATGATGAGTGCTCTGCAGTAACTCATGGTGACTTCTTATTTTTAACTCCTTTTTCTATACAGGTTTTAAGACATATGTTTAAGAAATATAGACTATGTACTTAGTAAATTGAAAAAGGCTTCTTTTCAGTATTAGAGTACCAAGATTTTAGTTCTCAATGGACTGCACTATTTGTTAGAAAGTAACATATAGAAAAAAAGTTTCTCTATACTGTTCTACTACTGTGAATCGTGAGATTCGTGGTATGCCAGAACTTGTTAAAGCTAATTTACTCCAGACTGTTTTCTGTTTGAGGTCAAGATTTTATCTTCTGTGTGAGGAATCTACAGAGAACTTAGTAAATCTATTCCCTGTTTATTTATGTAAGAATATATATTTCAGGGTATTGATTGCTTAAAAATATAATAAATGTTACTTAAATAGAATTTATATTCTTGATTAAAGTAGGTATCATTGTTGCAATCTATACTACTAGTAAAAGTGAATATAAGTGACATCGTTCATTTTAGTATGGTAGTAATTTACACTTCAGTTTTCAGTGAGCTTTATGTAACAACCACAAAGGACATTTAAAATAATGAGAGATTCAGTGAAATCATACACTAAAAATTATTACTGAAGGGCCTGAAAATGCTTCTCATCCCCAGTCAGTGATGCATTAAGGAAATGTCTGCCTGCCTTTTATTATTTCAACGTGTAATCTTTTAGCTAATGTGTCTCTTATCTTTTTAGACCTTGCAACCTTCATGCATTCATTTTTTTCAAGTTTTATGTGAGTATAAACCACCTCTACTATGATACATGGTTTTGGTACCCTTTGAGTTTAGTGAATTTTTTTTTTCTTTTTCTTTGTTTCCTTTTCTCTCTCTTTTTTTTTTCTTCTTCTTTTTAATGGTAAAGGACCTTCAAAGCAGCAAACATTCATTGATTATATCTAGCTATCTATGCAGAATTTCTTTGGTCACACACTGAGAAAACCCCATAATTACAAGGATATTTATGATAGCAGCACTGCTATTTCAGGGAACTACATTATAGTTCACACTAAAAATAAAAGGGCAACACATTTTGCATGCTGGTAGCTGGTTTCCCTTGATAGATGCACTTGCTTTTTCTATAGACTTAAATTTATCCTTCACCATCTGCTCTTCAAGTACTCCAGAAAATACAATATTGCATTTTGAATTCCCTTGAAATTAAGTTACTCCTCCTCTCTACAGATTTCTCTGTAGGATGCATACTTTTACCTGCATACAAATGTCCTGTATTTGGGGAGCCCTTGTAATTTTATACTTTAATTCAGAGAAAACTTGGGAGAGCATCCAGACAGTCACTCCCATAATGCTTTAGGCATGATTGAGGACAAGACATAGGCAGTTGTGGTTTCACAATGGCTTAAAAAAAAAAAGTTATTGCTAAAGTGGCTATATTATTTTTTTTTTGCCTCTTTAAAAATTCATTTATTCACTCTTACACCAAAAACTTATTGAAATATTTTTTCTTGAAACAGTTTGGAAAGAATTGCACTAACCCTGTTTACATAGAATAATTCATAGTGTGGTTTGCATTATTTGCAGGACACGGAAAGGACACTTATACTCTTTCTACCTAGTACAGTCTCCCAGTTCATGTGGTACAATCTAAATTTTTATTCTTGGATATTTGGTCCTTCCGTTTCTTTTGGAAGTATCTTCTTAAAAACCCTCCAAACCTGCAAGTAGCCATCTTAATTCTTTTTATGTGATTAATTTCCTAAACAAATGTGTTTCAGAGCCATCATAAAGTTTTCGTCCTTGGAGAGGGAGAGATGGTAAATTAGCTTCAGAATACTGGGAGGACAATTCTTTATATCTAGTTCAAGTCAATAGATATTTGTTGAATGAAAATGGAAGGGTGAATTGAAAACATTAGGATGAATCCGCCCCATTTTAAAATAATGCCATGAGCCAGTCTTTTTTCTAGGCATTCTGACTTTGCCTTTGACTTTGAAATTCAAGTGAAGTTCTACTTAATTTCAGTTACAGGACTGTATCTTTTAACACGGAAAGAGGATGCTTCCCTTGGCATTTGATAATGATAACTTTCCAGAGTTTTCAGACCATTATCGTATAGATCTTGATGTGAGAACAATCAAGGAATTCTTGTGTATCATTAGTTAGTCCTAAAACTCTCACATTCAAAACCTTCGCCAGAGGTTACTGCAGAATTTGTAGACCTTTAGACGGTGCACTTGGTGTGTCATGGGTTGGCAAATGGCTGAGAAAGTGAATGAGTTTGCATGTGAACTGCTGATCTAGAGATCAGATGAACTTGATAAGACTTCCCTGATTGTTCATTTGTGAAATAGTAAGGTCAAACTTGATGTCTCTGGAGTCACCTTATGTGCTTTAACTGTGATTGCAGCTCTTTTCTCTGTAGGCATAGAACCAGCAAATGTTCAGTGCCAGAGGAGTGGGGGAGGATGCAAAAATCTCCCCATTGTGACTTTTGGTCAAAGGTCATCTAAGAAAGATTCCAACATGTGACCCTACGGAGAGACTCTTCCTTTTGCCAAGGGCATTGGTTTAGTTGAGAACAATCACCATATTTGGCACAACTATTGTCTTTTTGTTTGTTTGTTTTTATATAGCAAATTAGAAAACAAACAAATCACTATTTTAATTTCACATTATTTTTTAGAAGGTTCTATTTAGAAACACATAATTTTAAGGCTGAATGAGACCTCAAAGGCAATCTCACCTTTTTTTGATGCATAAGTCCCTTTATATCACCTACTAAAATGATTTATCAGCTCAAGCACTTTAAATGTCTTAACTTACTGTCTCATCAAACACCCCATACTACTTTAGCAGCTTTGTGTATAAGAAAGTGTTTTTTGTTTGTTTGTTTTTGTTTTTTGTTTTTTTTTTTAGATTTTATTTATTTATTTGACAGACAAAGATCACAAGTAGGCAGAGAGGCAGGCAGAAAGAGAGGAGGAAGCAGGCTCCCTGACAAGCAGAGAGCCCGATGTGGGGCTCGATCCCAGGACCCTGAGATCATGACCTGAGTCGAAGGCAGAGGCTTTAACCCACTGAGCCACCCAGGTGCCCCAGAAAGTTTTATATATATAATATATTGAGTTCAATATAGTACGTATTAAATATATATTATATATTGAGTTTAAGTCTGTATTCCTCACTCCTCTGTAACCTGAACCCATTAGTCCTAACTTTCTGTCTAGAAGTATACAGAAAAAAAAAAAAAAAGCTCTTATTTACTTAGTAACCTCTCACATATTTTAAACCATCTATACTCACAAGAGCCTTTTAAAATAATGAGTCACTCCAAATTTCTGCACCCACTTTTTTTTTTTTTAAAGAAATTCACAGGTTTTTTTTTTTTAAGAAATGGAAGGGATTTTAGAAGCCATTTAGTCAATTTTTTTGGCAATGGCACTTCTACAAACTACTAATTCTGAAGGTGATAATAGTAAAAAACATGCACAATAAGATCCTGATCTTTAGTTCAGTCTACTTCTGCCTGTGATTCTTGAACTAGGGACTCATCTTCCTGTAGTTATATGAAGGGATCCCCGGGACAAATCTGATGGTTCTTTTTTCTTTTACTTTTATATTACTTTATCAAAGAAGCCTCATTATTTTTATATTAGAATGAAATATTGACATAATACAAATTTGAGTAAAAAATTGGCATGGGACGCCTGGGTGGCTCAGTGGGTTAAAGCCTCTGCCTTCAGCTCAGGTCATGATCCCAGGGTCCTGGGATCGAGCCCTGCATCGGGCTCTCTGCTCGGCAGGGAGCCTGCCTCCTCCTCTCTCTGTGCCTGCCTCCCTGTCTACTTGTGATTTCTGTCTGTCAAATAAATGGAAACTTTAAAAAAAATTTGGCATGAAATATGAGACTCCAAATGCTTTCAAATTTTCAAAGGACTGCATTATGTTCCCCTGAGATTTATATATTGAAGCTTCCACTTTCAATATGACAGTATTTGGAGATGGGACTTTGGGAGATAAGTTGGTTGAGATGATGCCATTAGGATGGTCCTCATGGTGGGGTATTGCCCTTATTAGAAGAGATACCAACAAATTCTTTCTCCCTTTCTCTTTCCCTTTACTCCAACCCTGCTCTCCCACCTCTACCTACCTATCCACCTACCTCTACAACTCTTTCTCCCTCCTTCCCTCTCTCTCTCTCTGTCTCTTGAGAACAACTAGAACCTGACCATGCTGGCACCCTGGTCTCAGAAGTCAAGCTTCTAAACTATAATAATATGATTTCTGTTGTTTAAGCCACCCATTATTGGATCCTGTTTTATGGAAGGCTGAGCAGCCTAAGATGACAGCTTGGTTTAGGCCAGGTGCTGTCAGCCAAGGATGATTTGGCAACATCCGAAGACATTTTGATTATTATGATTTGGGGAATGCTACTAGCATCTATTAGGGAGGGGCCAGAGATGCTACTACACATTCTGTAATACACAACAAAGAATTATCTGGCCCAAAATGTCTATTGCATTGGGGTTGATAAACTGGAATTGGCTACCAATAGGGGTAACTCAGTGAAATGTTTGTTACTTACCATCATTTACTATTCATCTGCTAAATGTACAATATGAAATACCATCATAGTGGAATGGTCTGTCTAAAATAAAAGAAGCTAGATGTCTTTTCTCTTTTACCAACTCTATAGCAATCCATGATGTTCTCTAATCAAATTTTTTATTCTGATCTCAACAGAATCTTCTCTGTTGTCCTATGAAGAAGGTCAGTCATCTCATATCTCAACCTCAAATAACAGGGCCCCTAACATTAAGACTATGTTTCAGATAGTGCTGGTATTAGGGTTGTTCAGAGAAACAGAAAGAACTCCTTAAAATATATATTTTATATACTAAATACATATTTTAGGGAATTTATGTATTTTTTAGGGCATTAGCTCACACAGTTACCCCACAAATTTGTAGGGTGGGCCAGGCTGGAGACCCAGGAAAGTGCTGATGCTGCCTTTTCAAGTCCAAAAACCATCAAGCTGTAGTATTCCTTCTTGCTGATGGGGAGTTCAGGCTTTTGTTTCATTCATGCCTTCAATTGATTGCACGAGGCCCATCCACATTATGGAGGTCAGTCTGATTTATGAGAAATCCACCAATTTGTATGTAAACCTTATCCAGTCATCATCACGAAAGTATCCAGAAAAATGTTTGAGCAAATATTTGGGCACTGTGGCCCAGCCAAGTTGACACAAAAATTTAACCATCATAGCACTTTTCTTTCAAATGCATTGTATCCCATCTTATGTTCACATAGAATTTTGTAGAAGAGGCAGGCCAGTGACATGAAGTATGTTGGAAGCCTCTACAAAGATTCTACTTTGACAGGTTTTCTTTAGCCTGGAAGGCAATTATAGTAGTTTGGCTTTAGTTCAGTTGGTGCCTGAATCCGTGTTTCACTTTGCTCTATGACTGATTTGCCTTTGTTCTCATGTTAGGGAAAACAGTAAGGTCAGCCTCTGTTGGTGAGTCCCATCTAGGCCAAAAGGTCCATCTCAGCTTGCAAGTAACCCCAAAGATTCTTTTCAGTCTTCCCCTGACATATAGTGAACTTCTTCTAGTGAGCAGTAATTTGGGTGGGAGATGTTTATGGTTGGCAGCAGTAAAGATTATCCTTTGCTTGCCCCCTCCTAGGTAATAATGCTTCATTTTATCCCCTCACAGAGGTTTTATTTGTATTGACTAAGATGGTGTTACTATTTCAATCAGCTTGGCTAAACTTTAGATAAGTACCTATCTTCCTGACTGTTGGCCCCTGATCTCCCTTTTCATAGAGCATTTACTTCAGAAAATTGCAATTGTTTTTTCTCTGCCACTTTTAAATGTATATAAATATTCTCCCACCCTCTGGACAGTTTTACAACCCAGAAAATGTCTTGATCAAAAGTCTGAGAGTTATCCCTTTGAAACGTAATCATCAGGGAACATACTGCCCCTATTTCTCAATCTCTTATGAGAATATGGGTATCAATGATCAAACTCAGATGACTTAATTACAGAGAAAAACATCTGCAAACTTAATGATAACTCAATGTGCTGAACATATCCTATTGATCAACCTTTCCACTAGTCCCCCAAGTACTTTTCCACTAGTTCACACAGCACTTAAAAATCCTTCTGCCTTTTGTTTCAGTGAAGTTGAGTTCAAACTCTTTTCCCTATTGTAATAACCTGAAAAGAAAGTCATCTTTGCCTGTTTAACATTGTCAGATGGCACACTTTTTATTTTGACAATATTTAAGTTTATTTAAGTAATCTCTACACCCAACAGAGGGCTTGAACTCATGACCCCGAGATCAAAAGCCGCATACTTTACTGATTGAGTCAGCCAGGCACCCTAGCAGTATTTTTGAAGTAGCACTCAGCTTCCTATACTCTAATCATAAGGAATGATGGAAATTTCAGATACCATAATAAGTAAGAAATCAGAGAATAAGCAGCTTTCAGTGGTAGGCCAAACATACTAAGCTCCCCTAATTTTTCAAGGAGAAACTGGCCAGTTACTCTCTTTGAGGCATGACATGCAGGAAAAAGCAACATCTTCCCAATATTTCCTGCGTTTCCTAGTTTTTAAACTGTCTTCCCTCTGAACACCTTAAGTCACTACCCAGAAAATGCTAACTTTAAAATTAATTTTAGGACTTTCCAAATATTAAAAATGCAGGTAATAGGATAGACAAAACAAAGGCAACAAGGAGCAAAACCTGTATAAAAATGTTTAGAAAGAACATGAGAAGCGATTTAAGCTATATTCTTCGAATTTGGAAGGACAGCCATAGACTAAGGAATTTAATTTGGCTTATAACTTCTTACATTATTAGTCAATACATTTTCTTTTGGACCTATTACCCACCACACTCTTTTCCTTAAAACTTGTGGCTTTAATAGTGTAAAATAAAGATGAAGAAACAATATATTTACAGACCTGATCATGCTTGGCTGTATTTTATCTTCTTTCTCTTCCCAGGTTCCCCTTGGTTTTAAAGCTTTCATTTTGCACCTGACAATGACATTGACAATGATATAATTAATTATAAATTCATAATTTAATACATTATTGTAAAGTTTTTATATGTAATAATGAAAAAATAACAATTTTGGAAAAGTAAGATAAATTTTTGTTATATTCATTAATTTTTACTCTAAGCATACCCTACCATGAGTTTCATTTAGAATATTCCAAAACCGAAAGCAATTTATTTGAATAAATGTTATGAAGCCCAGCCTGTAAGTAAAAATTGGACTATCCCCTCTGCTTGGAATTGGATATCTTCCAAACTCGGCTTAGTAAAACTTGATTTATTCCTTGTGTAAATTAGAAAGAAAATAAAAGGAATCAAAATAGTTTTCAGAACTTTCTAGCACCAAGGACATGCCAATTACTTAACAGTTTAAAAATCATTTAACACCACACGTGCCCTCCTTAATACTCATCACCCAGTTACCCCATTCTCCCACCCCTCCCTTCTGTAACCTTCAGTTTGTTTTCCTGAGTCCAGAGTCTCTCATGGTTTGTCTCCCTCTCTGATTTCTTCCCATTCAGTTTTCCTTCCTTTCCCTTGTGGTCCTCTGTGCTATTCCTTATGTTCCACATATGAGTGACACCATAATAATTGTCCTTCTCTGCTTGACTTATTTCACTTAGCATAATCCTCTCCAGTTCCATCCATGTCAATGCAAATGGTAGTACTATATGCTGGCTAATTTAACAGAATAATAAATAATAAAATAATAATATATAATGATAAAATAATAATTAAAAATATACACAAATCATAAAAAAATAAAAATCATTTAACAGTACAATACAACTCCTATACCAGAGAAATTCCTTTTTAAAATACTGGATATCATTTTCTTATAGCATTCAGGCTTAGTGCTCTGCACATATCTGTTTTGTAAAGTTGCCAAAATTTTCAGAGCATTTCAGTGGATTTTTAATTAATTTTTTTGTTTGTTTGGATTTTTAATTAATTTTTAAAAACAAATTTGCTTTTTAAAAATTGCTTCTGTACTCAAGAGAGCCTCAGTAGTTTATCTCAAGAAGTCTTAACTGTGTATTAGTTACTACTTATTTTAGTGTTGGAATTTTTTCTTCTGGCTTATTAGCTATTAACACCATCAGTATTTAAGTAATACGTATAAAGCACCACAGAAATCTAGAAAAATTCTATGTGTATTTAATGTTTAACGTGTGTGTTACTGTTATGAAAACACATACTTACTACAAGGCTTTTGATATTAAGAGGTGACTTTCAGAGAGTCGCTCTTGACTTTGGTATTGCCCCTTTCTCTGGTCCCCTCCTTTCCAAATATTAACCCCAAAGATGATATTACTCTCTACCCTTCTTTGGTTTCAGGATTTATATATATCATTTCCTTTCATGGAAATGTAATCTGCCCTGTAAACCACCACAAGGCCTTCAGAATAAACAAATCTGAGAAACAGATCTGTACTGAAGGTGGGTGGTCCTTTATTTTTGTATGATGTGTCATCCACAGTTTCCTTTTGTTAGTTCCAAATGGGAAAGTCTATTTGGCCTTTCATTCTGTCTTCATGGAATAGAATGAGTAACTGACCTGTGTTCCAGTTTTATTCAAAGAACTATGTCAGAGGAGAGTTTCTGTTCTTACTCAGTGTATGAAGGACTGCTTTTCATAACCCTTCAATCTGAGAAAAATCTCAAAGATGTTTTCAGAACAGACGTAAAATTGCATTTCATGCTGTATAATTAGAATGGAATTTTTAAGCTAATTCTAATTTATTATAACTTCAATTGAACCAAAATAAATGATTTCTCAAATACTTATGTGGTCTCCAGTTATGACAGTAGTTATTATGAAGAAACAGAAATGATTAAGACATGGGGCTGTTCTCAAGAATCTTACATTCTAGATATTCAGAGGAGATGATTTCACAAGTGATGATATTTCAAAGCAGTATTTGAAACCTGCTATCCCAGACAAATCGTATTAACAAAATTTAGAGGAGGTTGTGATCATTTTTGACTCATTTTCGGTAGGCTTGGGGAAGTGATGGAAAACTTTAAATAGGGTAGGTTTTGCTTTAGAGGTATTGGTAGAGACAGGATGCATTTTCAAGGACCACAGCTCTTATCGAAGGCAGTAATTTCCTCAGGAAGATCTTCATCGACTTATACAGAATCTGCTTAGTCATTTATTTGTTGAACTGTTGGACACATCTGACTTCAAGGGCTCTCTAGCAAGACTTAGGCTTCCTTTTGAGAATTTTAGTTTTAGACCAGTAATATACAATGTTTTTGTTCTGCAGAGAATAAAAAATTCCACCAACTCCACAACCACTCTGTGTGTGTGTGAGTTGGTGGGGGAATGAGCAGGGGGTTTAAGTATGTAGAGAGTGAAGGGTGGGGAATTAGATCACTATGCAAACATGTCAAATTTTGGAGGTGGAACTCTCAGATGTTTATTAACCTGAGCAGCAGTTTGCCCTTCCAAAGTAGAATCATCTACAGAGCAATAGATAAAAGCTTTCTGCTTCCAAGAAAAATAAGCTTGACCATTCTTCTATTCTACTGTGCTACGTAGCCTTAAAGTGGAAAATAGAGAAATGATGAGTTGAAACATAAGCTATAAAGAAAAGCTGTAGCATAAATGCTATGAGGACCCAGAGGAGAGATCACTGGATCCTAGATGGTTCTGTTACTAGTTTTAAAAAATTACTTTGAAATTATTGTGGATTTAAAGAAAATTTGCAAATACTGTACATGGCATTCATAGATACCTTTCATCCAACTTCTCCAAATGTTAACAGCTTATATAATCAAGTACAAATATTACAATCAGGAAATTAATGTTGGTATAATATTATTAACTAAAGACCTTATTAGCTGCTTACCAGTAGTTTTAGTCCATAATGTCATTTTTCTGTGCTAGGATCTGATCTGAAAACTGCATTGCATATAGTTGTTGTGTTCTCCTGGTCTCCTGGATCCGTGCTGGTTCTTCAGTCTTCCCCTATTTTTCATGACATTTTTGTGAGTACTACTTAGTTATTTTGTAGAATAATTTGGGATAATTTTTCACTTTGGCATTCTCTAATGTTTTCTCATGGTTAAGTTGAGAATATACATTTTTGGAGAGAATACCACAGAAATGATGTAGTATGTTCCTCAGTAAGTAATTTTAGGCAGTATATAATGTTGTTATGTGTTACTATTGTGATGTTAATCATAAACACTTGATTAAAATGTCTGCCAATTTTCTCCACTGTAAGGGTACTGTTATTCTCTTTGTAACTGATAAATATTGAGAGATATACTTTGAAATTCCCTCTCCCTCTGCCCACACTCTTTCTCTCTAAAATAAATAAATCTTAAAAAAAAAAAAAGAAGTGTTGGTGAGGATATGAGTAAAGAGAATCCTTATACATTATTGGTGAGAATGTAAATAATTGAGGCAGCCACAACAAAAAACAATATGGAGTTTCCTCAAAATATGAAAGTAGAACTACCATATGATCTCACAATCTCACTTTTGGATATATATCCAGAAGAATTGACATCAGGATCTCAAAGAGAATCTGCCTTCCCATGTTTACTGCAGCATTTTTCTCAATAGCCAAGATATGGAAACAAACGAAATCTATCCATTGACAGATGAATGGATAAAGAAAATGTGGTATACACATAAAATGGAATTTTATTCAGAATTGAAAAAAGAAGGAAATCTTGCCATTTGTGACAACACAGATGGACTGAAAGACATTATGCTAAGTGAAATAAGTCTGACACAGGAGGACAAATACTGCATGATTCCTAATTTATGAGAATCCTAAAACAGTCAGACTCATGGAAGCAGAGAGTAGAGTGGGGACATGATGGCTTACCTAGCTTTTATACATTATTTATATTTGCCCCTGTAAGTGTTATAACTCCAAATCTTTATATGAGTTAAAATTTAAAAAACATATGGGATAATTACACAGTAAATAGAACATAGTCAAAATATCAGCTCATTGGGAGCCTGGGTGCTCAGTTGGTTAAGCAACTGCCTTTGGCTCAAGTCATGGTCCTAGAGTCCCGGGATTGAGTGCTGCGTTGGGCTCCCTGCTTGGCACGGGGTCTGCATCTCCCTCTGACCTGCCCCCCCACTCCATATTCTCTCTCTTTCTTAAATAAAGAAATAAATAAACATATTTTTAAAAAATCACCTGATTTTCTGTTATCACTTTCAGAGAATATGACTTAGTTCCATGGCCAAATTACTCTACTGCTATTTAACCTTGATCACAAGCATATGGAGTAAGACCTCTAAAGGGAGAGAACTATATCTCCAGTTTATAATGTGTGTATGAATCTATACAAGCAATTCCAGACAATTAAAATAAATGACTATAGAATGTCCTTTAGGTAGTTGCACCAAAGACCTCCTTCATTTCCTTTGGAATTCTCTGAAACTCGTGGTGTTGTTTCTATACTTCTGTCAAATGTGGTTGTCAAAATGATATACTTCAAGGGCTTATCGTCTTTAGTTTATTTTAGTGGTAGTGAATAAAATCAGTGGTTTCCAACTTAGCTGTCAATTAATATCATCTAGGGAGATTTTTAAAATACTGATGTGGGGGACTTCTTTGTAACTGAAGACAAGCAGCTATAGAGCTATCTAACACTCAGTATTTTCTTTCCAAGTCACATTACAAGCAGGTAATGCTTTGATCACATGATAAATGCTGTGTTCAAACATTCATCAGTTACACAGCAAACATTACCTGGTTGGACACATGTTCAAACAAGTGTGTTTTGTACACACATGCATATGTGCACACGCACACATGCTCATTTCCCTATGTATATTGCAAAAATTAGTACATAAGTAGGAAAGTTTGTTTTTATGATTACTTGAATTCCCATTTTATGAGAAGGAGACTTTCTGGGGTGTAAATAAGAACAGAGTTCACTTCCTTCTAGTTCTTCTTGTTCTTGAGATAAGATATATATTTATTGATCTGCAAATTTTAAATGTACAATACAATGAGTTTTGACAAGTAGCACCCATGGAATTCACACCCTTATGAACATGATGAGAGCATTTTATTACCACAAAAAAACAGTTCCCTACCCCTGGGGCTTTCATTTTTCTGAATTTCTTTCACCATAGATTATTTTTTCCGGTTCCAGAACATCATAAAAAATTGAATCATACAATATGCACTCTTTTGTGTCTGTCTGTTTTTGTCCAACTCATATTTGATATTTGTCTATGTTATGGCAATTATCACTAGTTCTTCCCTTTTTATTTTTTTGATGGTATTCCATTTAAGGAATATACCTTAATTTTTCATATCCACTCTCTGGTTGGTGGATATTTGAATCATATCCAGTTCTGGGCTAATATGAATAATGTCTCCTTGGACATGCCTATATTTAGTTTGTTTGTTTTTGTTGAGGCTTAATTTTCATCATTTTGGGGGGTAGAATTTTGAGGTTATATTTTATTTTATTTTTTTTATTTTTTTAAAGATTTTATTTATTTGAGAGAGAGAGAAAGAGAGAGAGTGCACAAGCTGGGAGTGAAGCAGAGGGAGAGGGAGAAGCAGGCTCCCCGCTAAGCTCTGTGTGGGGCTCTAACCCAGGACCATGGGGTTATGACCTGAGCTGAAGGCAGGGTCTTAACCAACTGAGCCACCCAGGTGCCCCTTGAGATTATATTTAAAGTATGGGTTTAAGATGACAAGAAACTGCCCAACTTCTTGCCCAAGTGTTTTAATCTTTACATTCTTGCCATCATTGTATCAAAGTTTTAATTACTGAACATTTTTGCCGGCATATGGAATTGACAGTCATTTTAAATTTAACTTTTCTTTTTGGTGGGTGATGGTATCACACTGTGGTTTAATTTGCATTTCCCTGGTAACTAAAGATATCATGAATCTTTATGTGCATCTTGGCTATTTATATAACTTCTTTTGAATTGTCTATTTAATTCTTTGCCTATTTTTGTGGTTTTTTGTAATTGTTAAGTTGCAAGGGTACTTTATATATTTTTGATTAAAGTTGTTTGTCAGATATATTTTTCCTTAATGTTTTCTCCCAATTGGTGATTTACACATTTATATTCTTATATTTTTCTTTATATCATGTAAAAGTGCAGAATTATTCACAATCGTTTAACAGAACTTGAGCACTCTGAAACAGAAGTTGGTTTGGGGGATTCATTGTAAGAATATAACCATGTATTACAAACTAAAAAAGGGGAGACATTATCAGTTCTCAGGAAAGAACTAGAACAATACATTTTATCTTAAATGGCAATCCTGCCTGTTTCTGCCATCAGAACTCTTACCAATTTTTTTTTTTAATATTTTATTTATTTGACAGAGAGAAATCACAACTAGGCAGAGAGGCAGGCAGAGAGAGAGGAGGAAGCAGTCTCCCTGACAAGCAGAGAGCCGGACGTGGGGTTCGATCCCAGGATCCTGGGATCATGACCTGAGCCGAAGGCAGAGGCTTTAACCCACTGAGCCACCCAGGCGCCCCTCTTACCAATTTTCTTTCTCTGCCTCCCTCTTCCAATTTTAGGACCATTGTGATTACCTTGTCACAACGAGATATTCTAGGGTAACATTTTTATCTTGAGGTTAACTAGTTACACCTTTAATTCTGCAATCCTAATTCCTTCTGTCATGTAACAACATACTCACAAATGCCCAAGATTAAGGTGTGGACATCTTTGGGTGAGACGTTATTCTACGTATGAAATGTGAAATTCTGTTCTCTAGGACAAGAGTGCTAATAATTAAATGCCTCAAGGTATACAGTGGATGATAATAATAATAGATGCATTCAGTCTTAGTGGATTTTGATATTGCCTTAGACAAGGAGGAGACATTACATATATATACACTACACACACAAGAAAATCAAATGGATAGTAGATTCTGGAAACTTTTGATTAATCTTCCTGGCACTTTTGAAATGTTATTCCCAGGTTAATCAGGTTTATATTTAATAATACATATTGCTTATAAGAAGATTTAGCATCAAATAACAAAAAACAAAAATAACTGTGTTTTAAGCAAAATACAAGTTTACTTCTCTGTTTCTAGAACCTAGGCCATCTATAGCTGGGAGGATCTTCACAAGTATCAGGAGCCCTGATTTCTTTAACTTACTGAATCATTTTTAAACATTCATTTTTAAAACATTACATGTTTGCATTCATTTGTTACAATTTTTTTTGTCCTTTAACTTTGCCCTATGTAAACAAATATCGGCTATATTTTAAAAAATCTTTATGTTTTTTAATAATAGTTTCAACTCAAATATGCTTATTTTAATTAAGAGTATACTTTAAATTATTTCTGCCATCTTAGTGTGGGGTTTTGTTTTCTTTTTAATATTTATCAAGTTTTCCTTTGTGGTTTTTTTTTTTTTTTGATGTCTTTGATGTTTTTGTTCTTTGTTCCATTTTTTTCTCTGTTAGTTTGTAAGTGTAGTCTAATTCTTAATGTATCTTCCTCTTGCTCATTTTCTTCCTCCTTCTCCTCCTTTTCTCCTTCCTCCTCATCTTCTTCTTCTTTGGGGATTTCTTTATGTTTTTATTCATAAAAGCATCAAGTTTTTTCCCCCTAACAAATGGATTGAGTAGGCCTATCTTTCTTTGGGAAGGGTCAAAAATTTTAGCATTCTTATACTTTCCTCTGTAACATTCCATCTCCCAACTGTTGTTATTGTTTCAACTTTATTTATATTATTACCCTAATATTCCTAATATACTTTAACTTTGTTTTATATTTTATATTTTTTTCATCTCTTTGCTCTGTATTCCAGGAAGCTTCCACTGATTTTATAGCTCACTATTTCACTTCTCAGGTCTCTTCTGTAGTAAATCTATTAAACTATTTCTTGTTTAATAGCCATCAGCTTCTGTGTCATAACTTTTTATTCCTTTTTGGTTGCTTTCACTTTATTTTTCTGTAGAAGACATTATATTGATCATTTTAAAGTTCTTTCCAGGTTCTACTTTTCAGGTTCTACTTTTTTCTAGGTCTGAGTTATAGCTCTTTATATTGCTCAGTTTGTGTTACTCTTTCATCATTTTGATTTCCTTAGTACTTTGTAATTCTTGGTTGGAAGGTCATCTTCAGGCAGATATTCCTTTATTATACATCCAGGAAATACATAAGTGTCTTAAAAATGATGGGTCTTTGCCTTTTATATATGAGACTCCCAAAATAGGCTTCACATGATTCATATACTATTAGATTCTGATTCCATGTGGTTAATTAATTTCTGAATTTATTTAGTCAAATACATTATATAATTCTAGGTCCACTTCATGTATAAGAGATTCTGCTTGAGTTTGTAGGCAACAGAAACTCATTTTTCTCCTCATATTATAATATTGTAATGTTGTAGTTTGCCTTTATACATGCTTATAAGCATCCTTAAAATAAATTACAGATTCTATTACATTGACAATCCCTACCCCACCAGCCCTTTGATTACCTGACCTAACCCAGAATACTTAGTACATGTATTACTTCATTTCTAGTCTGGAAGATGCTCTTTCTCTTTTTTTTAATTATGGTAATTTTGGGTTGATGATACCTGTTCTTTCATTTTTATGTATTCCAACTAACATCTTGGGAGGTTTGAACAGTTATGAAGTTTGCAAAATTGATCAGGAAGTCTTTTTACTATAATTTTAGAGAGCTTATTTTTCTGTATTTTAAAGTTTTATCTGTTTCCTCCATTGCTCTTTGATTGTTCTTATAACTTCCTTCTGTGATCACTGTGGCTAACTCAAGAGCTTCCTAATGATGATTAATTTTAATGTATTTATAGTTAGAAAGCTAGGTGGGCTTTATAAAATTATGACTATAGCAGTAAAAAATATTGAATTAAATATCAAGCGCTTCTTTGGTGAATAGTCAAATCAAGTATTTTGTTAAATCAAGTAAAATCAAAATATATATAAACATCTCTTTGTTTTTATAGGCCCTTCTTTATTATTGAGTTTTTTCCACTAGAACTTGGGCTCTGGAAGTGAATAGCTTACCTGGTTAAAATAATACACAGGGTGTGTTGTTTAACCTGGAAGATACATGGAAGGGAAATCTCCAAGTGGAAAAAACTTTATCATTGATGCTCCAAATTGCTGAATTTGCAAGATAAGTGACCTTCAGCTAAATGACATGTTACTGCTTTATTTTCTCTTCACAGGACACTTGAGACATGATTACCACGAGCGAAAGGTCAGTGCATTTTCTGCTGTACAAAAAACATGTTGGCATCTTTCCATTTTAGTTTTTATTCCAGTTATACAAAATGAAGTTTGTTTTCAAGTCGTGTGTGTGTGTGTGTATACCTATATATACCTATATATACCTATATATAATAGTTCCTGCACTGAATTGCAGCTAAGCTCATGTAAAATACAAGTTGGTTGAAATTCTGAGCTAACTCAAATATTGGCTGAGATGATAATGTGTCCTCATTTGTTCACTACAAATTCAATCATAATGTGGCAATTTTGCCATTATAAAGCTATTTGCAAAGATATTCAATGACTACAGGAATATTTAAGGACCAGCTCAAGCACTTCATTTTAGTCACCTTTTTTACTGAATTGACCTCAAATGATGCAAGGACCTTGAGGCCTTGTGATGAATGCTTAAGTGAAAACAGTTGATTGCATTTGGTCCTTAAAGTGAGGAAACATTACCACTTAGTGGCATGCATTTAAATCAGTGAAGGAATAGAAATAAAAAAGTAGCTATCTTCTACTTTTTTTTTTTAACGTTTGTGAGCAGTAATAGTCAACTATTATTTCATTACTCTGTGTTAAGTTGCTTAGGATCCTTTTACAATTATAAATTAATATGATAGAACTTGGGCTCTGGAAGTGAATAGCTTACCTGGTTAAAATAATACACAGGGTGTGTTGTTTAACCTGGAAGATACATGGAAGGGAAATCTCCAAGTGGAAAAAACTTGCTTTGCAATCTCTGAGGGAGAAACTTTCTCAAGCTTCTCTCCCTGCTTCCGGTGATTACACAGAATCCTTGATGCTCCTTAGTTTGTAAACTCATCACTCTAATCTCTGTCTCCATCTGCATATTGCTTTCTTCTGTGTCCCTGTATCCTTTCTGTCTACTATAAGGAAGGACGTTATCATTGGGTTTTCGGCTAACACTAATCCAGTCTGATTTCTTATCTCAATCCTTGCCATGATTAGATCTACAAAAAACATATTTCCAAATATGGTCACATTCTGAAGTTCCTGATTGGCATGGATTTCAGGAGTGACAAGATAAAACCCTGTATACTTGCGATTCTTTCTTTCCTTGCTGTTACCATCAAAATCCAACAGTAGTATGTGTGTGTGTGAGAGAGAGAGAGAGAGAGAGAAAGTCTGTGTGTGTGTTTACCTAGCTATGCTGTTTTAGTGTAACTGCCTCCTTGGCCATACTGATTGGCTAATTTTGAGAGCCCAACTAGTATCTATTAGTAAGCAGACCTCTTGCAGAGATTTCAAGTTGAATCAAGAACTCCCACTCCGGGGCGCCTGGGTGGCTCAGTGGGTTGGGCCGCTGCCTTCGGCTCAGGTCATGATCTCAGGGTCCTGGAATCGAGTCCCGCATCGGGCTCTCTGCTCAGCAGGGGGCCTGCTTCCCTCTCTCTGCCTGCCTCTCTGCCTACTTGTGATCTCTTTCTGTCAAGTAAATAAATAAAATCTTTAAAAAAAAAAAAAAAAGAACTCCCACTCCGTTGTGAATGAAGCAGTTGTAAGTAAAAACTATGGATAATCACTATCTGCTGTGTGGACTAAAAAAGCCAAGAATCAGAAGAGGGCAAAATCAAGAGAGGGAAGAGGATCCCTATTTTGTATAAAGTCTATTATTCTAATTCTTTCCCCAAGCCTGATAGTATCTCCTCCGTTTTTTTTAAAAAAAAGTTTGTAATGGTTGGCCACCAAATGCCACCATCTTTTGTTACAGAGAGCTCAAATGGGGTTCTCTTTTATGATCTTGAAGAAGTCTGAACTTTTATAGCATTCTTGCATATAGACATGGGCAAATATCACATAAGGGAAGCTATACAATGGCCTGGTAAGGAGAAAATCAAAATGAGTGTGACTTAAAGGAAGGTGTAAATTAAAGGCAGAGTCTGGTTCATTCAGACACATGGCATCTTATTCTAGAATTCTTCTTTTTCTGGTGTTTGGGAGGTTCTGTCCTTTTGTCATTTTTTGTAAAATGGGAATTCATTCCTTGAAACCTACACCTATAAGTATCCCACAGTTCTGCTAGATGGCTAGCAGAACTCTGGAGAAATTAGTACTTATTGTTTGATATAATATTTAAAGAACTTAGAAATATTAAAACAGATATGAAAATTATGTTGAACATAATTTGAGTATTTGTTAATACTTTAAGCCCCCTAAAATTCATAGTGTCTAATAATCATTACTAGAGTCCATAATTTAACAATTAGCTAACTCAGAAATTCAAATCATAAAACCGTTGTTAAGTACCACACATATGCCAGCTGCTCTGCAAGGTGCAAAGCTTACAGGATATAGTGAAGACAAAATTGGAAATCTTATGGAATTTGACAGTAGACAAATTATGGAACACACACAAAAAAGTCTGTACCTCAAAAATAATGATTAGGATTTTATGAACAATTAGTATTTGTCTGATACTAGTCTATGAATTTATGTAATGAATTATGTAATTTATTTAATCACTAAGAGAATCCTAAGAAGAAAATGATTTATTTACATTTTTAATTTTAATTCTACTATAGTTAACATACAGTGTTATGTTAGTTTCAGGTATACAATACAGTGACTCAATAATTCTGTAGTACTTGGTGCTCATCATGATAAATGTACTCTTAATCCCCATCACCTATTTAAGGAGGTATTTTATTCCCCTTTTACTGAAAAGAAAACTAAGACATTGAGAGGTTAAGAGAATCTTCTCTATAACAAAATTGGGAAATTGTGGATAAAATGAACTCAGGCAGTATTTCTCCCTGCCTGAGATTGGATTTCACATATCTGATAAAGGGTACTGGAATGCCCAGCTAACTATGGCTGTGATTGAGATAACAATTCCCAGAGCAGGTAGCATTCCAATTCAGTCTTTTTTTTTTTTTTTAACAGCTTTATTCAGGTACAATTGATAAACAAAAACTACATATTTAATGTATACAATTTGATAAGTTTGAACATATGCATATACCCATGAAACCATTCCAACTTAGTCTTCAAAGAAGGAATTTATCAAGATTAAAAACTTGAATAAGAGTATTTTGGAGGAAATGGCAAATGGAAAGGAGCAAATAAGTGGGGAGAAAAAAAGAAAAAAGTGAACAAAAACTGGCATATTTTGAATAACAGGAAACTGAGGAAGAAGATTTAAGCTGCCTAACTGAGACCAATATGCACTGCTTTGGTATACCAATAAAAGGACATATTTTTAAATTTTCCATGTGTTTGTATTCCCATTGCATTCATAAAATTTCAATATTCTATTTAATTATTTTTCTTTTAGTTTTAGTGTATTTTTTACATTAAGTTTAACAATTCTTACTTTAACAGTTAATTATGAAGTAAAGAACCTACTGTACTTTAATATTAATATTAAAGTAAATATGTTATAAAGTTAATATGTGTGGTACTTAATAACAGTTTTATGATTGAATTTCTGAGTTAGCTAATTGTTAAATTATGGACTCTAGTAATGATTATTAGACACTATGAATTTTAGGGGGCTTAAAGTATTAACACATATTCAAATTATGTTCAACATAATTTTCATATCTGTTTTAATGTTACTTTATTATTTACTTTATTTTAATAATGCATCAGTTCCACACACCTGGATTTTCTTACTGTCAATTGCTTAGCAGAACGTGTTTTTAATGTCTAAAAATATATTCAGTGTTCATATTTTAAGTACATATATTTTATTTATTTATTTATTTTAAAGTATTTCTTTTTTTTAAAGATTTTATTTATTTATTTGTCAGAGAAAGAGAGCATGCACAAGCAGGCAGAGTGGCAGGCAGAGGCAGAGAGAGAAGCAGGCTCCCCATTGAGCAAGGAGCCTGATGCGGGACTCGATCCCAGGATCCTGGGATCATGACCTGAGCTGAAGGCAGTGTCTTAACCCACTGAGCCACTCGGGTGTCCCTTAAGTACATATATTTTAATTGAAGTCCACTATGCATCATCATTTTACAGTACAGGTATTCTTCATAAAGTGAGCACACCCATGTAAGTAGCATCCAAATGATGAAATAGACCATTCCCAACATTCCCAAAAGTCTCTTTGAGCCCTCCCTGGTCTCAAGGTAGTCATTTAAAAGGTAATCATTTTACTGACATCTTAAACCATAGATTAGTTTTACATTTTTTTGTACTTTATATCATTAGACTCATACATTATGTACTCATATGTGATTTCTTTTGCTCAACATTGTGTCTATAAGATTAATTCATGCCATTGCTTATAGTATTGATCACTTTTAACTTATGATATTCCCTCATTTAGCTCTCTTAGCACTTAAATATATTTATTTTAAAACTTTGTCAAGCTGTTTCATAAAATTCATTTATCAGACAGGAGTACGTAATTCTGTTATTGATTTGGTTAAGGTACCTAGCACTGGATTACTTCATGTGTTTGGGAAGTCTGTGTTTCAGGATTATTTTGACAGAGAGGTTTTCTAGGTTTCTGTGTCTTTCTTTTCCTAAGAATGGGATGGTTACAGGGGGCCCTTAAGTTCCCAGCTCTTTAGGTATCCAATCCAAACTCAGGTCCTCCCATGATGTTTCAGCACTGGGACTCAACTATAAAACTGCTGGTTTTGATCTTACAAAAATGATTGTTTTATAACTTTATGCAAGTGCATGTGGTTGTGAAAATTTGTGTTTCAGTTGCTAACTGATTTTGGTCTAAGTTAATGGCATGACAGACATGGGGGCGTTTTTATTAAATGAAACATTAACCCAAAGTAGATTTTTTAATCAAGTAAATTAAAACATAAATGATTCCTTGGTGCTGTTTTGGTAAAGTGGATAAAGAAGATATAACAAGTAAATAAGACCTTGTGCTTGGAGTCATCCATGTTACTTTAGTTGGCAGGAAATAATTACCAGAAGAGCTATAAAAATGCATTTAGGGCATAATACATTCTTACATTATAGAGCCAAGAGTTTAAATACCAAACACTAAGTTGAACAGCTGTTTGACCACCTGTCAGGTAAACCTCATCAATTTTTCCCATCTCCATAACTACAAATAATTATAAATATAGGGAGATTCCCTTTCTGAATTCACAAAATATATGAGGCTTGAAATGGTATCTTGAATCAGGGGAATCAATTAATTCTCTTAGTATTAAAAGATCATGAGGTGCCTGGGTGACTAAGTCAGTAAAGCATTCAGGTCTTGGTTTTGGCCCAGGTCATGATCTCAGGGTTGTGAGATAAAGCCTGGGTCAGGCTCTGTGCCAGGAGTGGAGCCTGCTTAAGATTCTCTCTCTCCTTCTCACTCTCCCTCTCAGCCCCATCCCCTTCTCTTTCCCTCTCTCAAAATTAATTAATTAATTAATTAAAAATAAAGATCAGAACTGAAATATTGTAGGCAATGTGCCAGCCAGTTCGAGGGCCTTTCTGACTCAGCAGGTCATTCTGAAGCTGACTTCTTCCAGAAGTTGAGCATAAAGCATGTGGTTGCTTACTAGATGGGAGCTGAAGTTAGGGTGGGCCCTGAATTAGAGTTCATTTGTTTGGTTCAGTTGCTTTGAAATGAATGCTCATCCATACCTTTCATGGCCATACTAGAAGTATTTTCATTACTAGAGGCTTTGTAATGAATGAGAATCACAGTAAGATTTCCCTAATCTGCTAGGATTTTTTGTTATTATTTGCATTACACTTCTAATACAGAAGTGTATTTTACACTCAAACTTCTTACTAGAAACCATTTGAGGGACTTACAGATTTATGTTTGGAAAGAGAATTTTGTGGGTTAGCAATCAAACTCTGATACATAGGGTTTAGTCTTCATGTTCTACTTGTCTAGTCTAAAACCTAATCAGTGTTTGACACTGATCAATTTGAAAGATACAATTATATAATGGTAGCAGTTGTGGAAATTAGAAAGTTTCTAAGATTGGAGAATTTCATGTAGGTTTTGGATATGATTTTTTTTAGCATGTGATAATATGACATTAAGATATTCTAATACACTCAAACACAAAGAGCAGAGTATAATAGAAGGAAAAAGGAAGTTAGTGAATGTCTTCATGTAGGCAGATTATGCATGTAGCTACACAAGCAATTCAGATACAACACATTCAACATCAAATTTTATTTTCCTATGTTTCTCACTTCTAATAGAATTATCATCTATCATTCTCCAGGTGAAACATCAGAGTATTGTGAGATGTTTTCCTTTCCTTTATCGCCTCAACAAACTACCTCCTCCTGTTCATTCTTGTCTTGAAGGAGCTCTCAAGTTCTTTCTTTCCCCTGTCACTCTTGCTCTCTCAGATCACAACCAATTCTTTTCAGGCAGGTAAGCATCTTAGCTCCCAATGGGCCTTCCTGTTTCAGCCTCCCATTTTTCTGTCCATCACCCACGCTGTCATCAAAAATGTTTCTAAAAGCCACAATTGATCATGTAAACCCTCAGTGGCTTCTCCGTGCCTAAATAATGCACTTCTTCTCAGCACATGCATGATCTTTCACAATTAGACCTGAGATGCCTCTTTCAACCACATTTCCTATATTCCTTGGCAGCTCTGTCTGTTACTCCATACCAAAATAGTACATAATCTCCTGAATTTGCCATAGTTTTTCATATATGTTGATGTGTCTTTCTTCTTCTTGCATAGACCATCTGTTCTTACCATCTCAACAGACAAGCAAGCTCCTGTTCATTAAAATCACTTAGGGGCTACAATTTTTTTAATATACCTCTATTATAATACTAATTATGCTATGTTTTAGTTGTATGTTTACTTTTCTTTTACTCCCCCACTAGATTAGTAGCTATTTAAGAAAAGTCCTTTTCAAACTTTATCTTCCCTTTGTTGCCACAACCCTCAGGATTCTAGCACAGTCTCTGGTAAATTATAGGTATTAATATATATTTAAATAAAAAATAATGACTAAATTTAGGAAATAAAGCAAAGATGAAGTAGAGTCTTGGTAGCAGTAGAATTTGAATGTTGAGTAGGATGACAGTTCAGTTGATGTTAAGTGTTTAAAGGGAAAACAATTTTAGGAAATTTGTGATTGCTTTTTTTTTTTTTTTCTTGATTTTATTTATTTATTTATTTTTCCCTTATTATCTTAATTTATTTATTTTTTCATCGTAATAGTATTCATGGTTTTTTGCACAACACCCAGTGCTCCATGCAAAACGTGCCCTCCCTATTACTCACCACTTGTTCCCACAACCTCCCACCCCTGACCCTTCAAAACCCTCAGGTTGTTTTTCAGAGTCCATAGTCTCTTATGGTTCGCCTCCCCTTCCAATTTTTTTTTTTTATAAACATATAATGTATTTTTATCCCCAGGGGTACAGGTCTGTGAATCGCCAGGTTTACACACTTCACAGCACTCACGATAGCACATACCCTCCCCAATGTCCATAACACCCTCCCACTCTCCCAACCCCACCTCCCCCCAGCAACCCCCAGTTTGTTTTGTGAGATTAAGAGTCATTTATGGTTTGTCTCCCTCCCAATCCCATCTTGTTTCATTTATTCTTCTCCTATCCCCCTAACTCCCCATGTTGCTTCTCCGTGTCCTCATATCAGGGAGGTCATATGATAGTTGTCTTTCTCCGACTGACTTATTTCACTAAGCATGATATGCTCCAGTTCCATCCACGTCGTCGCAAATGGCAAGATTTCATTTCTTTTGATGGCTGCATAGTATTCCATTGTGTATATATACCACCTCTTCTTTATCCATTCATCTGTTGATGGACATCTAGGTTCTTTCCATAGTTTGGCTATTGTAGACATTGCTGCTATAAACATTCGGGTACACGTGCCCCTTCGGATCACTATGTTTGTATCTTTAGGGTAAATACCCAGTAGTGCAATTGCTGAGTCATCGGGTAGTTCTATTTTCAACATTTTGAGGAACCTCCATGCCGTTTTCCAGAATGGTTGCACCAGCTTGCATTCCCACCAACAGTGTAGGAGGGTTCCCCTTTCTCCGCATCCTCGGCAGCATCTGTCATTTCCTGACTTGTTAATTTTAGCCATTCTGACTGGTGTGAGGTGATATCTCATTGTGGTTTTGATTTGTATTTCCCTGATGCCGAGTGACGTGGAGCACTTTTTCATGTGTCTGTTGGCCATCTGGATGTCTTCTTTGCAGAAATGTCTGTTCATGTCCTCTGCCCATTTCTTGATTGGATTGTTTGTTCTTTGGGTGTTGAGTTTGCTAAGTTCCTTATAGATTTTGGATACTAGCCCTTTACCTGATATGTCATTTGCAAATATCTTCTCCCATTCTGTCAGTTGTCTTTTGGTTTTGTGAACTGTTTCCTTTGCTGTGCAAAAGCTTTTGATCTTGATGAAATCCCAATAGTTCATTTTTGCCCTTGCTTCCCTTGCCTTTGGCGATGTTCCTAGAAAGAAGTTACTGTGGCTGAGGTCAAAGAGGTTGCTGCCTGCATTTTCCTCAAGGATTTTGATGGATTCCTTTCTCACATTGAGGTCCTTCATCCATTTGGAGTCTATTTTCGTGTGTGGTGTAAGGAAGTGGTCCAATTTCACTTTTCTGCATGTGGCTGTCCAATTTTCCCAGCACCATTTATTGAAGAGGCTGTCTTTTTTCCATTGGACATTCTTTCCTGCTTTGTCGAAGATTAGTTGACCATAGAGTTGAGGGTCTATTTCTGGGCTCTCTATTCTGTTCCATTGATCTATGTGTCTGTTTTTGTGCCAGTACCATGCTGTCTTGATGATGACAGCTTTGTAATAGAGCTTGAAGTCCGGAATTGTGATGCCACCAACTTTGGCTTTCTTTTTCAATATTCCTTTGGCTATTCGAGGTCTTTTCTGGTTCCATATAAATTTGAGGATTATTTGTTCCATTTCTTTGAAAAAAATGGATGGTATTTTGATAGGGATTGCATTAAATGTGTAGATTGCTTTAGGTAGCATAGACATTTTCACAATATTTATTCTTCCAATCCAGGAGCATGGAACATATTTCCATTTCTTTGTGTCTTCCTCAATTTCTTTCATGAGTCCTTTATAATTTTCTGCGTATAAATTCTTAGCCTCTTTGGTTAGGTTTATTCCTAGGTATCTTATAGTTTTGGGTACAATTGTAAATGGAATTGACACCTTAATTTCTGTTTCTTCTGTCTTGTTGTTGATGTACAGAAATGCAACGATTTCTGTGCATTGATTTTATATCCTGACACTTTACTGAATTCCTCTACAAGTTCTAGCAGTTTTGGAGTGGAGTCTTTTGGCTTTCTACATATAGTATCATATCATCTGCGAAGAGTGATAGTTTGACTTCTTCTTTGCCAATTTGGATGCCTTTAATTTCTTTTTGTTGTCTGATTGCTGAGGCTAGGACTTCTAGTACAATGTTGAATAGCAGTGGTGATAATGGACATCCCTGCCGTGTTCCTGACCTTAGCGGAAAAGCTTTCAGTTTTTCTCCATTGAGAATGATATTTGCGGTGGGTTTTTCATAGATGGCTTTGATAATATTGAGGTATGTGCCCTCTATCCCTGCACTTTGAAGAGTTTTGATCAGGAAGGGATGCTGTACTTTGTCAAATGCTTTTTCAGCATCTATTGAGAGTACCATATGGTTCTTGTTCTTTCTTTTAGTAATGTGTTCTATCACATTGATTGATTTGTGGATGTTGAACCAACCCTGCAGCCCTGGAATAAATCCCACTTGGTCATGGTGAATAATCCTTTTAATGTACTGTTGAATCCTATTGGCTAGTATCTTGGTGAGAATTTTTGCATCTGTGTTCATCAAGGATATTGGTCTGTAGTTCTCTTTTTTGGTGGGATCCTTGTCTGGTTTTGGGATCAAGGTGATGCTGGCCTCATAAAATGAGTTTGGAAGTTTAAAAAATTTAGCAGAAGAAGAAAAAAGAAAAAAAGAAAAAAAATTGAAAAAAAAAATTGAGTTAGCCTCAAGACTAAAGAATCATGGGAAGAAAGCCATGAGTTCCGTGCTTTGCTTTCTCCTCCTCTGGAATTCTGCTGCTGTCTTAGGAATTGAACCTGCTTTCCTTGATAGATGAACTTCGTCCTGGCTGGATATTTTGTTGATCTTCTGGGGGAGGGGCCTGTTGTAGTGACTCTCAAGTGTCTTTGCCCGAGGCGGGATTGCACCGACCTTACCGGGGGCCAGACTAAGTAATTGGCTCGGGTTCGCTTTTGGGAGCTTCTGTTCCCTGAACGCTTTCTGTAGAGTTCCGGAGGACGGGAATGAAAATGGTGGCCTCCTAGTCTCCGTCCCAGAGGAGCCAAGAGCCCGGGGCCCCACTCCGCAGTGCGCCCCCAGAGGACAGCACCCAATCACTCCTGTATCCCCAGCCTCTAGCCACGCTCCGAGCTCACCCAGCCCGCGACCATTTCAAGGTAACCCCAAGCTGAGAGTTCAGTCCTCGGCTCTGTCTCTGTAGCCGGCTTCTCTGTTCTAATACCTGTGAGCTCTGCGACACCCCAACACCCCCGATCCTTCTGTGACCCTGAGGCACCTGGGGCCACGCTGACCCCGCATGGGCGTCACCCTGGTTTAGCCTCTGGAGCAATGTCCCTCAGTGGAACAGACTTTTAAAAGTCCTGATTTTGTGCTCCATTGCTCTGCTGCTTGCCGGTAGCCGGCCTCTCCTCCCGCGGTCTATCTTCCCATCGTTTTAGATTCACTTCTCCGCCAGTCCTACCTTTCATAAAATGGTTGATTTTCTGTTTCTAGAGTTGCTGTTCTTCTTCTCTTCGATCTCCCGTTGGATTTTTAGGTGTTTGCAATGTTTAGATAAGCTATTGAGCTGATCTCCTGCTACCTGATGTAGTATCAGCCTGCTACTTCTCCGCCATCTTCCAGTTCCTTGTGATTGCTTTTAATGTAACCGTATAGTATTCTTTTATTTTTTTATTTATTTATTTTTAAGCTCTTATTTATTTTTTTGACAGACAGAGATCACAAGTAGGCAGAGAGGCAGGCAGAGAGAGAGGGGGAGGCAGGCTCCTTGCTGAGCAGAGAGCCTGATGTGGGGCTCGATCCCAGGACCCTGAGATCATGACCTGAGTTGAAGGCAGAGGCTTAACCCACTGAGCCACCCAGGCACCCCTAGTATTCTTTTAAAAGAATTCTTATATTTAATGAAATTAAGCAACAAAGTTCTTAGTGACTTTGCCTGAATGGGGCTCATACATTTGTAGTTATATAAACTAAGGAGGCTTGAATGATTTTTTTCAACAAAAGATGATTTTCTCATCTAACTCAGATTATCAATTTATTATCTTAAATGTAGAATTTTATTTCCTTCCTTCACACGTACATTCTTGAGACCCTCTGTAAATTGCCTTCTGGTTTCTAAATGATAGGTGGCTGCATTTACTGGTGTGTGACGTATTTATCTCTTTTAAAGGCTTGTAACATACTTTTTAACCTTTACAGAAAATTATTACCTGTCTCTTGTCATTATCATGGGAACATCCAGCTATGAAAAAGTTTTTAAATATAATCAAGCATTCTTACCTAGAACAAAATAATATACTTATTTGTTGTGAATAAGAATGTTTAGCTACTGTAGCTTTTATTCTACTGAGCATGTACTCTTGAACATCTCTGTTACGTTGATCTATGTTAAAAGGTTCTCTTCACTCCTCCATGCTGACAGGCCAGTATCATGCTGTTTTATAGTTATCTCAGCAAACCACACTGTACTGCTCCATTCATTTAACCAGTAGTAGTAAATAATTTCATTGATCAATAAGAAATTATAAGAGTTACACAGGAGCATGTCATATTTTTCCCTTTTATTTCTCTCATCCCTATTCCCTGCAACCACCAATCTATCTCTATATCTATGAACTAGTATCTTTTTTAGATTCTACATAAAAGAGGGATCATATGGTATTTGTCTTTCTCTGTCTGATTTATTTCACTTAGTATAATGCCCTTAAGATCCATCCATGTTATCACACAAAAAAAGATTTCACTCTTTTTTATGGCTCAATAATATTTCACTGCATATATATATCACAATTTCTTTATCCATTCATCCATTGATAGACACTTAGGTTGTTTCCATAGCTTGTCTATTGTTAGTAATACTGCAATGAACATGCGGGTACTTCTATCTTTTTGAGTTCTTTTCTTTTTTTTTTTTTTTCAGATAATTATCTAGATGTGGAATTGCTAGATCATGTTAGTTCTGTTTTTAAGTTGTTGAGGAGCCTCCATACCCTTTTCCATGGTGGCTGCACCCATTTACATTACCACCAACAGTGAACAAGTGTTCTTTTTTCTCCACATCCTTGCCAATACTTACTATTTCTTATCTTTTTGACAGTAGCCATTCTAACAGGTGTGAGGTAATAGCTCATTATGGTTTTGATTTGTGTTTCCCTGATCATTAATGATGTTAAGCATCTTTTTATGTACCTGTTGGCCATCTCTATGTCTTCTCTGGAAAACATCTATTCATATCCTCTGCTCATCTTTTAATCAAATTGTTTATTCTTTTGCTGTTGGATTGTATGGGTTCTTTATATAATTTGGATATAAGCCCTTATCATATATATGATTTGCAAATATTTTCTCCCATTCAGTAGATTGCTTTTCATTTTGTTGATGGTTTCCTTTGCTGTGTAGAAGACTTTGAGTTTTATATAGTCCCACTATGTTTGCTTTTACTTTGTTACTTTTGCTTGGGGTGTCACGTTAAGAAAAATCATAGCCAAGACATTTCAGAATTTAAAGACTGCTTTTTTTCTAGTAGTTCTATGGTTTCAGATCTGACGTTCAAGTCTTTACTAGATTTTGAGTTAACTTTTGTGTATTCTGTAATATAGTGGTCCGGTTTCATTCTCGTGTGTGTTGCTGTTTAGTTTTTTGGGAGCCATTTATTGAATAAACTGTCCTTTCTCCATTGTATATATATTCTTGACTCCTGTTGGCAAATTAATTGATCATATACACATGGGATTACTGTCAGGCTCCCTATTCTGTTCATTTATATAGTTGTCTATTTTTATGCCATTACTTTGTTGTTTTAATTACTATAGCTTTGTGTTATAATTTGAAGTCAGGGAGCATCATTAAATATTTTAAATCTAAGACAACTCATGGTGAATTAATGCTGCTCAATTGGACAAGGTTGCAAAGAAGATGATAAAAGGTAATTGTCGTCATCCCTTCACCTCTTAAGCTTGCTATGTCTCTAAAGAATTCATGAATGAAATTGCCAAATAAATTAAGAGGTTAATGTTCTGTATATTTAAATTAATGTGCTGAACTATATTTAGTTTTTCTCCTTTGTATTAGAAAAGACATTGAGGTCAACAAGCAAAGTTGGGAAATGATAAGTTTCAGTATCATAATAAAAAGATAATCACATCATGCTCTATTCCTAACCTGTGTATTTAGCTCTGTAGTAGGACATAAATGTCTGCATGATATTCATCTTTGTTATTATTTTGTAAAATGCTCTGAGAGGGTAATATTTCTAGTATCTAGCCCTAACCTATAGATCTCTTAATTTTATTCATCTCATGATGTGCTTTTTAACTAAATAAATCATCAAAATTAATGAGCAGGTTTGTAATTTCATGTTTATGAACAGGATTCTCATTTTCAAAGTTAAATTCTCTAGCTGTTTGATTTTTTTTCTTATTTAATTAGTGTTAAGCAATAAAGTGGCAGTAAATTACAAATTTACATATGAATGTTTGGGATTTTCACCTTTTATTGCAATATCAACTTAACCCTTTATGCATTTAGCATTGTATTGGTATGCAGTATTTCTAGCTATGTGATTATATTCTCATGTTATTTGTGAGATACATATTTGTCTTATTAGCCAGCATGTATTCTCATCTGTAGTCAAATTTTCTTTCCACTTCTTCAGATGCATATCATATGGCTGGCTTCAGTAACGTGTGTGTGTGTGTATTCTATGTGCACACTTTTATGTATGCTTCATGTAAACTTTGCTTATTGGTTTTTTAATTTTAATTAGTTTTTAAATCTTTAACTGGGAAAAATAAATCTGGGGAGAAAGCAGTTCAGCTGAATGTTCACTTGATTTTCCCCAAACTAAAAAATCTGCACCTATGAAATTAATCATTGAGAGGCTTGATGAAATGGAACAGGACATACACGTGTTTAGCCTGACTTTCTGTCCAGAACGATGGGTAGAAAAATTATCACACCAAAGTTATTTTATTTCTAGTTTCTGTTTTGCTGAAGAAGTCCACCAAGGAGAAACACCATGTGCATGGAAGGCAAATCCTTCCCTTGTAAATTCATCTCACGTATGCCATGGAGAAGGGGGCATATAGTACTTCAATGGGTGAGCTTCTCCTTTTTCTACCCATAGGTTAGCAGATGTAGGTAGGAAGAAAGGTACAGACTATACAATTGGTTTCTCCCATTTCCAACAGAGTTTAGAGCAACACTGACCTTTTAGAGAATTGAGTAAATCCAAGATATATCAGTTTTTTCTATTTAATCTGTCTTGGTTGGATTATTTCTAAATTAAATCAAAGTAGATGATAATGAAATGTAGAGGTATTCGTAAGATGGAATGAATTCACCAAGTGAAATATTCACTTGGGAAATTGAAAGCGAAATCTTCCCTTTCATGATTATGTTTTCTAAAATTAAAAGATAATTTTACAACTAAAGCAAAGTTTGAGACTCAATTTCAAAAGTATCATTTTTGAATCACTTTTATAAATTTCTCTTTATAAAAGCAAAGCAATAAAATTCAACATTTAAATATTTCATGACTATTCATTCAGATTATACTCACTACAACAAACTGACTTTGCTATTTTCTTTTTTTTAGATTTTTTTTTTTTATATATATATTTGACAGACAGAGATCACAAGTAGGCAGAGAGAGAGGAGGAAGCAGGCTCCCTGCTGAGCAGAGAGCCCAATGCGGGGCTCGATCCCAGGACCCTGGGATCATGACCTGAGCTGAAGGCAGAGGCTTAACCCACTGAGCCACCCAGGTACCCCGACTTTGCTATTTTCTAATGTGAATTTTGTACTTGTTTTCAATTTACCTTAGCTTTTCATATTGCATTTTTATATTCTCACAGTCATTCTATCCTTTTGGAACAAATTTGCCTTTAACTAAACAATAATAAGCAGCATGAATCCATTTTTTTCTTGACTGATGACAGCTTTTAAACATTATCTTATTCCCTATTCCCCCTCTGATCCCCATATGAGCAAGCAGATTAGAAAGCCAGGTAATCTCCTTTGGTTTTAGCAGTAAGTTCAAACAACTTCTGTTAACCTTCACCGAGGTCTCATCCCTTAACTGCTATAAAAACCCAAGCCATTTTCAGATCAGCCTGGGAAATCTGCAGTGCTCTCCCCAGAAAACATGGTTTGTGAGGAATACACCTTTTCCATACACTCTTGGTACATGTGTGGCATCATCAGTCTTGACATCTGATCCAAATTTTGGATAAGGATCTATTCTGCTTCTTCAGGGCGACACAAAACAATGAATCCATCATTACTATCAGATTCCTGTGTACCCAACGCTAGGTTTATGAAGAATTATTGCTAAATGGTTAAAGATTCTTTTTTCTTATTCTAGACCATATAATTTTGGTCAAACATAAAATTAATCATTTAATTAATTCATACTTCAGTGGGAGGGGAGATGTTTTATGTGGTTTGCAATTATACAGCTCAAACATGAATATTTTAAAAATTATTTTATTATGGTAATAACATTTAACATGAGATCTACCCTCTTCACATATTTTTGAATATACAATACAGTATTGTTGACTAGAGATACAGTGTTTTACAGGAGAACCTTAGAGCTAATTTATCTTGCTTAACTGAAATTTTATGCCCATGAATTAGTAACTTGCCATTTCTCCCTCTGCCCCCAGCCTCTGGCAACCACCTTTCCACTCTCTGATTCTGTGACTTTTACTGTTTTAGACAACTTACATGAGTGGAATTACAAGTGTGGTCTTTATGTTATTGGCTTATTTCACATAGCACAATGTCTCTGAGGTTCATTCATATTTGCATATTGCAGAATTTCCTTCTTTTTAAAAGCTGATTCATTTTTATTATATGTTTATACCACACTTTTTTTTCTAAGGATTTTATTCATTTATTTGACAGAGATCACAAGTAGGCAGAGAGGCAGGCAGAGAGAGAGAGGGGAAGCAGGCTCCCCACCGAGCAGAGAGCCCAATGTGGGGCTTGATCCCAGGACCCTGAGATCATGACCTGAGCCGAGGGCAGAGGCTTTAACCCACTGAGCCACTCAGGAGCCCCATTTATACCACATTTTTAATCTACTCTTCTATCACTGGGAGTTTAGGTTGTTTCTGTTTCATAGCTGTTACGAATAGTGCTTAATATTGCTTAATATGGAGGTGCTTAATAATGCTTTGATATCTTGATTTCAATTCTTTTGAATAAATGCCCAGAAGTAGGATTGCTGGATCATATAGTAGTTCTATTTTTTTTTTTTTGAAGGAATTTCATACTGTTTTCAATAGTGACTGCACCATTTTGCATTCCCACCAATGGTCTGTAAGTGTTTCAGTTTCTCCATATCTTTGCCAACACTTGTCTTTAGTTTAGTTTTTTGATAATATTCATCCTAATACATGTGAAGTGTTAGTCTCATTGTGGTTTTGATTTGCATTTCTCTGATGATCGTGATGTTAGGCACATTTTCATATATCCATTAGCCATTTGTATGTTTCCTTTGGAGAAATGCCTACTCAAATCCCCCATCTAGTTTTTAATTGGGATTTTAGGGAGGGTTTTTTAAAATTATTTTATTTTGCATTGCAGAAGTTTTGTATATATTTTGGAGATTAACCCTTATCAGGTATATGGTTAACAAGTATTTTCTCCCATTCCACAGGTTTCTTCTTCACTGTTGATTTTTTCCTTTGTTCTGCAGAAGTCATTTAGTTTGAGGTAGTCCCATTTGTTTATTTTGTTTTTGTTGCCTGTACTTTTAGTGTCATTCCTGTAAAATCATTGCCAAGTCCAATGTCATGAAGCCTTTCCCCTGTTTTCTAGGAGTTTCATATTTCAGAACTTTTGTTTAAGTTTTTAATCCATTTTTATTGGATTTATGGTATGATATAAGAGCTCAACTTCATTCTTTTGCATGTTGATATCCATTTTCCCAATACCGTTCGTTGAAGAGACTATCCTTTCTTCATTGTGTTATTTATGGCAATGAATGTGAATATTTATATACCTAGCTCTAGTTTTGGATTTATAAATGCTTTGACTCTTAGCATTCTTTTTTTTTTTTTTTAAAGATTTTATTTATTTATTTGACAGATAGAGATCACAAGTAGGGAGAGAGGCAGGCATAGAGAGAGAGAGAGGAGGAAGCAGGCTCCCCACCAAGCAGAGAGCCCGATGCAGGGCTCGATCCCAGGACGCTGGGATCATGACCTGAGCGAAAGGCAGAGGCTTAACCCACTGAGCCACCCAGGTGCCCCGACTCTTAGCATTCTTATCTGTGAAATGGAGATTATGTCATACCCCTTAAGAGTTCTGGGAGGATTGAGTGGCCTAATATAAGTACATCACCCAGGGCAAGATTGAACATACAGAAAACACAAATGTTACTTTGCACCCCCACTCTTCCCTGCTGGCTATAAAAGATGTGTAAGACATGATGCTTAAAATTTACTTAAGAGATAATGTATATAATCATAAAATAAATATCATAACAAGATTCATATTCATATATATACATGTATACACACACACACACACACACACACATTCACACACACACACACCAAAATGTGCTAAAGCTTTATATGCATAGTGGTGGAGATGAGACTCAAACATCTGCCCAATGGAAGCAAGTTTTGGCTTATGCTGGGTTAACTCTTAGGCCTATAAGTAATAATACAGGAAGACAATTCATGGATTCATTTGGCTCATTTTATGAATCTCTTGAGGAATTGAAACTCCAGCAAGTATTTTAATAAAATGAAACTAGAATTAGTAAAAGACATATGTGAAGAAAAGGTATAAATTAGCTATATTATGACTTATGTATGTCTTTGCGAGAAGGGGTAGTCTTTATGCAGTGGGAAAATATGGCTGCTGCTGTGGTATCTACGCTCTGCCAAGGTCTTCTATCCTGAAATTTCTCCCAGAAAAAGCAAAGCCTGTAAGGACAGAGAAAGTTGAAAATGTAAATCACCTCAGAAGGAGAAAACATCCATATTTAGAACAGAAATGCTTCATCCCAACCTCTTCTGACAGCTATTGTTGGAACCCTCAGGCAGGACTCAGGTTCCTGCATAGCAGCAGGAAGGGAATCCCTTGAGGGGTACAAAAGGGTGAGGACTAGTTAGGTCAGTGAAACTCAAGGAAAATGTTACCGGCTTTACATTGGGTTGTTGTTGAACTTACATATCTGTTTTATAGATTATTTATAATTCTGTGCCTTTTTAAAACCAATAAAGGAGAAAGTGTACCTTTTATTTAGCATGGATATAAACATACTTTATAATGTTTATTCACTGTAAAACAGTATTAAATTTCTTTAAATTCTAAAAACCATTTCTCTTGAGACTTTTTATATTGACTTCTTTCTGTGGACTTCATCCTCCCATCTAAAAAAGAAATAGCATTATCTTCTACTTTCTTAACATTTTGTTAGAATATATTGACTTTTTCTTCATATCTCTGTCATTTGTTGAAAATAACAAAAATGTCTTTCTTTTTTCTTATTTATCCTTCAAGAGTATAAAAAAGTAGCCGTGGGGGCGCCTGGGTGGCTCAGTGGGTTAAAGCCTCTGCCTTCAGCTCAGGTCATGATCTCAGGGTCCTGGGATCGAGCCCCGCATCGGGCTCTCTGCTCAGCAGGGACCCTGCTTCCCTTCCTCTCTCTCTGGCTGCCTCTCTGCCTACCTGTGATCTCTGTCTGTCAAATAAATAAATAAAATTTTAAAAAAACTTAAAAAAAAAAAGTAGCTGTGGCTCTTCTTAACTGATTAGTTGGAGCAGTGACATTAATTCACTGGAAATGACACCTGCTGCATCAAAAATGATGCCATTAATGGGCAAAGAGCTATTCAGCCCCCTCCACCCTATTGCCCATCACTAACATAGCCACATAAATCTAAACCCTTTGTCCCAAATGCTCTTTGTTTGAGCTATGCCTACTATGGCGCCAACACTAGATTCTGTGCCTACTTTTTTAGTTAGTTCTCCCATTGGTCTTCAGCAAAAAAAGTTAAATAATAGAGAGTCTAGGTTATTACATTACTTTTGAAAAATAGTTGTGCATTTAGTCCATTTTTTTGAAAGTAGCTTTAAAAAAGATGACAAGCAGAAGTACTGAAACTTTATAAGTTCCTATAAAAATTATAGTTAAGTAAGCTTATTTTAGCCCTTTGCTATAGAACTTTTTTTTTGGTAGTTTCAAGTTTTTATTTAATTTCCGATTAGTTAACATTTGGTGTAATTTTAGTTTGGGGAGTATAGAAATTCTTTATTGTAATGGAAATAATTCTAAATTTTAAGATCTCATTACATGACAAATGAGTACACCAATCAAGAATTTAGAAACTCTACCCTTTTAAAAAGTCATAAAAATCACATTTCTCTGCCATATTCCCAATTATACAAAAATGAAGAAATAATCTGGAAGGAAAGAATTCTTGATGTGTATCCAAAACTGTCCTGCTTGAGAAGGATGTAAAACAGTTATAAAATCTAGTTTTCAACAGTCAGTCCATTGTTATTTTATGTAAAATGACTTGTATTTTACTGTAGGTGATTTTTATATGGTACATTTATCTTAGGTCTATCTTTAAATTTATATTACCTAATATATTCCTTTATACTGATATAGCACTATCATATATTTTTTAATCACATTTTCCTTAAGCTTCTTAATCATAGTGTATTCATTTCAAAGTAATTATCTGATCTTGGGCTTTTAGAAAAATAAGACACACAGAAAATACCTTTGCTTTATTGTAGTTGCCCACCACTGTCATATGTGACTTCTGGGCCAGTTTGGCAGTTTATGATATATTTTCCCAAATGCACATTTTTTTTTGTCATCTTATCTGATGGAGAGGAAAGTATACAGATGTGTATCTATTCAGAAAAAGATACACATAATCCATGGATTATAAACACAGAATCAAAATTAAGATTCCATACAGCATACAGATGTAGATTTCTTTTTCCTGTGATGACTAGATATAATAAGATATGTCAGCAAAAGTAAGATTATTCTAGGATTCTTTTCTAGAGGCAACTCTTGATAGTTCTTCCTAACTTTCTCTCTCTTCTAGTTTTTAACTTACGTCTTCAACATCTCATTATTTAGTTTTTAAATAAGGTCTCCTCTACCATTGAGTCAGCTGTGCTTCCTCAAAATTAAAGCTGGTCAGTTTGCCATTTTTATTTTGGGACCATAGTAAGGCCTTTCAACTGAATTTCAACTTTATTCTGGAATATTCAAAGCTCACTTTAAGAATTTGGGTAAAGACATTTTCACAGAATAATTCTGTAAAAAGTGTTGATGTGTGCTGTGTGATGTTAACATTCTAGAATATAAATTAGACTTCAGAGGACTCTCTTGAATGTTTGGTAATGTGAATTTGCATTTTTCTTTCACGAAGATGGATAACCACATCAATATCATAAACCATCTGAGACATAATAACATTATTTAGCCAGAAGTGCCAATCTTCTTACATTTTACATGTATTTTGCATCTCATTATGAGATAGACAGGTTTTAGTTGTAAGTTGTGACAACCATCATGTTTGTCTCCGTGATATGTTAGGATTTCCAAAAAACAATGCTTCAAAGCAGACTGATTATCATTTATTGTGTTAAATGTATGTAGCTTAGAGAGCCAGACTGAGAGGTATACATTTTAGATATAATGGCTGGATTTGCCTCTTGACAACACAGATTATGTTTGTCAAAGAAGACTAAACATTTTAATAAATTGATGCTTGAATCTCACCCTTAAGTTTTCTATAAGAAAATTAAATTAATATTTTAGCTCCCAAACAGACAAATGCTGATGGTAGTCTCTCCTGTTCAAACAGGACAGTATGTTAAAATAGTGTATAAGGGGGGGCGCTTGGGTGGCTCAGTGGGTTAAAGCCTCTGCCTGTGGCCCAGGTCATAATCCCAGGGTCCTGGGATCGAGCCCCGCGTCGGGCTCTCTGCTTAGCAGGGAGTCTGCTTCCCTTCCTCTCTCTCTGCCTTCCTCTCTGCCTACTTGTGATCTCTGTCAAATAAATAAATAAAATCTTAAAAAAAAGTATTGTATAAGGTAACAGTTTTTGGTTCTTTTGAGAGAATGAAGGCACATCAGAGTGGATAAAGGACACAAATGGTCACAGCCCAACCTATCTCTTTACTGATGGCAAGAAGTATTCAACAAAGACAGTTTTGCTTTTTAGGTCAAAACAGAGCAGTAGACAAGATCATTAATAACATTCCTAGGAATCATTACTTACCAAGCATGTAACTTTTCATACGACTACATTCCTCTGTAGACTCTGCATCTATATCTCCCCTAGCGCCCCAAGAACTAGAACTCACTAGTTCTATAAGCCACTAGCCTAAATGTTGTGTCCCTTGGTCTTTACTCCTTCCTTTTTCCAACTTCAGATCTATATATTCAATAAATTTTAACTCATTCACTAAGCTAGTAACATCCTTGAAAGAGAAACAACAGTGAATATGTAAATCTTTAAAGTATAATATAGGAAAGGTAAAAATGATTAGTACCAGCTGTGCAAATGAGAAACTCAAGAGTGGGGGAATTTAAAGAACTTGCTCAAAATTACAAAGAAGGGAAACACAAATTGAAATTGTATCGTTACAATTTACATTACAATGAACTCATCATTAAGAAACAGATATTCCTTACATAACAGCATACCCAGAAAAACTTCATTGTGACCCTGAAAAAGTTTTACAACCTAGTCAAACATCTTTAGTTTATAGTATTCATTATGCAGTTTTGTTGTGCAATCAGATTTCAGAAACACACTGACAGAAGAGAAGGGCACTTTAATTCCACACCAATATCATAAGAATTCTACAAAGAAAAACAATGCTTTACTACTGAAGGTAATGTAAGATTGTGAATAATAGATGAAGATAATGGTTTTAGAGGATTGTGAATTCTTTGAAATCAGGAGAAAGCCTAAACTCTAAGCCAATTGAATAAAAATTTATAGCATTCATACTTTAATAAAATAATGTTGGGTTTTTATAAGTTTCCACTGTGATTTGCTCATAATGTTACCCAATTGGCACAAATTTGAAAAATAACAAATTTTGTTCATTAAATGTGTAAATTGGTGAATGAGCCATTGAACTATTTCCAAAGACTTTTCCTTGAAGACATATGAATGTACGATATACATTCCCATTAATGGTGATTATTTACTGTCAATTGTTAACATATTGAAGAACATAACATATAATGATCATATTGCTACTATGGATGAATTGCAGTTTACGAAACTCTTGTCAAGGGCTTCAGTGTTATTAACATTTTCCAGTTCTTATTCTCATGAACAAATGTATATTAATGTACTTTGGTGAATGGTTCTTGCAGAAATCCTGTTGAGAACTGACCTAGGGCTAATTTGGGCAGTCATGGTTACCTGGTTCTTCCTTGTAGATATTGGTGGCTTCTCATGACTTGAGATAGACTGTCTTGTCCACAATGTAAAAATGAAATTATGTCCCAGACTGAATTCTACCATACATATAGACATTTACTAGCAAAAAGTCACTACATAATTTCTGATACATTTGCTGAATTTCCAACTCTAAAGAGTGTTAGACTATTGGAATTGCCATATTTGTGTGTGTGTATTTGTGTCTTTATAATATTTCTGAGAAATCCTCTGATATTAAACACTTCTAATTTCCTCCAATAAGATTGTTTTTAACGTTGTGCTGGTTAACTAACCATTCTGTTATTCAATTGTTTATGGTTCATGTTTGTTTTGACTGTCCTAGCCTCTTAATTGTGTTCATTGAACTTTTCATTACCCTTGAAGTGTGTATTTTTGAATAGATTACCTCAATTGTGAATTAACCATCAGTAGTGCATTCCTTAAAGTGGATTCATACATAAAGGCACACACATATACACATCCTATAATGTATGTGCTTAAAACAAATTACAGATAATATTAAATATTCTGGGAAGAAGTCTTTTTTTTTTAAATTAGAAAAAGTTTTGAATCCCCTTTTAAGTTATATATTATAGAAATTTCTTCATGTCTAAGTATGGTAGCTTTCTCTAGTTTCCTAATGTGCTATAAATGTTTTTCTACTTTATAATACCTCTGGATATTTCAAGTTACCCTGTCCCTGAATTCCATTCTCCTTAATTTTTGAAGGTAACCTTTTAGTAGTGAGGATCTACCATGTGTCTGTGTGTCTGTACTCATGTCTCTATGTATACTTTCAAAATGACCAACTTTAAAATTTGCGTTTAAAACTCCTAGATGAAAGTGTTTATTTTACACCATCTTCTTCCTACAAAGAATACACACACACACACACACACACACACACACACACACACACATACACATACACAGAAAATAACACATAAAACATTAATAAAGGGGTGCCTGGGTGGCTCCATTGACTAAGGATCTGACTCTTGATTTTGGCTCAGGTGATGTGAGATCAAGCCCCATATTGGGCTCCAGGCTGGCATAGAGCCTGCTTAAGATTCTCTCTTTCCATCTCTCTCTGCCCCTCCCCACTCTGCACATGCTTTCACTCTCTCTTAAAAAAAAATCTGAGGGACAATTCTGTGATTCTTAAAATTTTAGATATATAGTTATTTATACATTTTCTAGAATTATAAATTATTTCTTTAAATAATTACACATAATTTATTCATGAGAGTCTGTGGACACTGAGAAACAAACTGAGGGTTTTGGAGGAGAGGGGTAGGGGGTTAGGTAAGCCTGGTGGTGGGTTTTATGGAGGGCAAGTATTGCATGGAGCACAGGGTGTGGTACATAAACGGTGAATTTTGGAACACTGAAAAGAAATAAAATAAAATGGAAAAATGCTAAATTTCAATAGCTTTATTTAATATTTTTATTATTACATAAACCACTTTTTAAATGCCTATGTGATTTTAAATAGATTTAGAAATAGATTTAAAATCTATTTAATAGAAAAGTAATAGAGGGTAAGAGTCCAATTTATAAAAGCAGCAGTGCCGCTGTAATGGTCAGTGTTAAAATGATAATTCAAAATATTTGGGAATAAACAACATTTCTGTCTCACATACAAAATATTAAAACTGAGATATAGTCCGTGAGTGTGTGTGTGTGTGTGTGTGTCTATCCATCCATCCTGTTAATGGATAATTCACTGACAGCTCCTTATTCCTTTTTCCATTTCCCACATTTCACTAAAGATGCTGAGTGAGATATTTTTCTTTCCCAGTTGTTAGTGGCCCTGAGATTCAGTTGTAGATCATGGGATATAGGAAAAATTTCCAAGGAGCATCTAGAACAGCTTTGGCTTGTTTTAATAGAGAATAGATGGATCTTATACTATTCTTCCTTTTGCTTATTAACCTAAATGAATATGTTATATTCAAGGCTGCACCAGCCAGCTTGTGTGAGACATATCATCTTCCTAGGAACAACGGCAAAGGCAAGGGAAGCAAGGGCAAAAATGAACTATTGGGATTTCATCAAGATCAAAAGCTTTTGCTCAGTATAAACTAGTAACAGTGACACAGAAGGAAGCCTGCCTTCCTTCTGTTAAGCAGATGAATAAATGCTAGTAACTACCTGCCTCTGGACTTCTTCCTTTAACTCTAAGTCATTGCTAGTCAAGCTGTCTGTTACTGACAGTCATAATTATTCCAATCGATGTGTATGTGTGTATGTAACTTATAATTTCTTCGAATATTTAGTGCCTTTATGATTTGAATTTTTTTTTAGCAAGATTACTAATGGCAGGTAATAACTTTGTTTTTCTTAGTTAGAACTAAACCAGTTTTAGGTTTACAGAAAAATTGAGGGGAAGGTATAGAGAGTTCCTGTGTATCCCCTGCCCCTACATTTGTATAACTTCCTTCATTATCAGAATCCCCTGCCAGAGTGGTACATTTGTTATAATTGATTAATCTAATCTGACACATTGTAATTAACTTGAGTCCATTGCTTACATTATGCTTTACCTTTAGTTTTATACATTCTGTATGTCTGAACAAATGTATAATGACATTTGTCCATCATTATAATATTGTAGAGAATATTTTCATTGCCCTAAGAATCTTCTCTGCTCTTTCTATGTGACCCTTTCCCCCAAATTTAACCCCTGGCACCTACTAATATTTTTTATTGTCTTCAGAGTTTTGCCTTCTCCAAAATGTCATATAATTGAAATCACATAGTATGTAGTCTTTTCAGCTTGGCTTCTTTCACTTAGTAATATACATTTAAGGTTCCTCCATGCCTTTTCATGGCATGATAGCTCAATTCTTTCCAGCACTGAGTAACATTACATTGTCTGGATGTACCAGAATTTATTAATCCATTCACTTACTGAAGGGTATCTTAAGGGCTTCTAAGTTTAGGCAATTATGAATAAAGCTGTTATAAAATCTGTGGTTAGGTTTTGATATAGATGTAAGTTTTAAACTCCTTTGGTAACTACTAAGAAATGTGATTGTTGGGTCGTATGGTAAGAGTAACTTTGGTTTTGTAAGAAACTTCCAAATTGTCTTACACAGTGGCTGTAACAATTTTACATTCCCACCAGCAATGTATTAGAGTTCCTGTTGCTCTACATCCTTGCAAGCATTTGGTGGTGTCTGTGTTCCAAATTTTGGAGATTCCTGTAGGTGTGTAGTGGTAGCTTATTGTTATTTTAATTTGCATTTTTTGATGATATGATGTGTTGCATCTTTTTATATATGCTTGTTTGCCATATATATATGCATGTATGTATATATATATATATGTATATATGTGTGTGTATATGTATATATATATATATATAATCTTTGGTGATGTGTATGTTAAGTATTGGCCAATTTTCACTTAAGTTGTTTTCTTTTGTTGTTAAAGATTTCTCTGTATATTTTGGATAGGTCATCTTATCAGATGTGTCTTGCAAATATTTTTTCCACTCTGGTTTGTTTTCTCATTCTCTTGATATTGTCTTTTGCAGAGATGTTTTAATTTTAATGAAGTCCAATTTATTAATTATTTAATGGATTGTGTCTTTGATGTTGTATCTAAAAAGTCATCTCTATACCTAAGGTCATGTAGGTTTTCTCCTATGTTATCTTTAGGAGTTTCATAGTTTTGCATTTTACATTTAGGTCTATGACCCATTTTGAATTAATTTTTGTGAAGGGTATAAAATATGTTTCTAGATTTATTTTTGCATGTGATGTCTAGTTGTTCCAGCATTTTTTGTTAAAAAGACTGTCTTTGCTCCATTGTATTGCTTTTGTTCCTTTGTCAAGATGAGTGCACTATATTTATAGAGACCAATTTCTAGGTTCTTCTTTCTGTTACATTGAGCTGTTTGTCTGTTCTTTCACTTTGTGGTATTCTTTCAATACCACACAGTCGTTTACTGTAGTTTTATAGTAAGTCATATTACTATAATGTATAATATATATACATTTCTATAATAATATATAGAAATTGCAGGGGCATCAGCCTTCCAACTTGGTGCCTTTTGTTCTATATTGTGTTAACTATTCTGGGTGTCTTGCCTCTCTCTATGAACTTTAGAATCAGTTCTTCAATATCCACAAAATAAGTTTCTGGGATTTTGATTGCAAGTGTGGTGACTCTATAGATTAAATTAGGAAGAACTGACATCTTGATAATATCAAGTCTTCCTATCTATGAACATGGGATATCTTTATTTATTTTTTTTATCTCCATTTTTTTTTTTTAGAGTTTTATAGTCTTTCTCATATTGGTTTTGTACGTATTTTGTTAGATTTCTATCTAATTATTTTGTTTTGGGGAGATATTAAATTTCAAATTCCACTTGTTCATTGCTAGTATTTAGGAAAGCAACAAACTTTTGAATGTTTACCTTATGTTCTGCAACCTTGTTATAATTGCTAATTAGTTCCAGGAATTCTTTTGTTGATTATTTCAGATATAAAATCCTATCTACTGCAAACAAAGGCAGTTCCATGTCTTTATTCCCAATCTATAAAACTTTTCTTTTCTTACTTGATTGTGTTAGTAAGAATTTCCAGGACAGTATTGAAAAAGAGTGGTGAGAGGAGACATCCTTGCTCTTATACTTGATCTTAGTGGAAACACTTCAAATTTCTCATCATTAAATATGGTGTTAGTTGTAGACAGTATCAAGTTGAGACAGTTGACCCTCTACCTCTAGTTTACTGAGAGGTTTTAATACAAATCAGTGTTAGATTTTGTCAAAAGCTTTATCTACTTGTTGATATGATTCTATGATTTTTTTTCTTTTTTGGTCTGTTGCTGTAATAGATTGTATTAATTTATTTTCAAGTATTGAAACAGTCTTGCATATCTGGGATAAATCCCATTTGACTATGATGTATAATTATTTTATACTTCTTTTTATTTGATTTGCCAATATTTTGTTGAGGATTTTTGCACCTGTGTTTATGAGAGATATTGCTGTCTATTTTTCTTTTCCTGTAATGTCTTCATCTGTTTTTGATATTAGGGTAATGCTAGCCTTGATTAATTAGTAAATATTTCCTCTGCTTCTCTTCTCAGGAGAGATTGTAGGCAGTTGGTATAAATTCTTCCTTAAATGTTTGGTAGAATTTACCAGTGAACCTATCAGGCCCTGGTACTTTTTATTTTGGAAGGTTTGTTCAGCTTTTTATTTCTTGTTAAAATGAATGGGAACTTCAATATACACGATGGAGTATTATGCCTCCATCAGAAAGGATGAATACCCAACTTTTGTAGCAACATGGACGGGACTGGAAGAGATTATGCTGAGTGAAATAAGTCAAGCAGAGAGAGTCAAGTATCATATGGTTTCACTTATTTGTGGAGCATAACAAAGAACATGGAGGACATGGGGAGATGGAGAGGAGAAGGGAGTTGAGGGAAATTGGAAGGGGAGATGACCCATGAGAGACTATGGACTCTGAAAAACAACCTGAGCGTCTTTAAGGGGCGGGGGGGGTGGGAGGTTGGGGAACCAAGTGGTGGGTACAAGGGAGGGCACGTATTGCATGGACACCGGGTATGGTGCAAAAACAATGAATACTGTTATGCTGAAAATAAAAAAAAAAAAAGTGAATGGGAACTTCAAACTCCTTATATATGGATTGGAAACTATAAATAATAAATTTTGTTTTAATGTTGATTTTTTTGTTGTTGTTTTGATTGATATTTGAGTTATTGTGAAGCTAGTTTATACTGGATACTCCAGCTTAATATTATCTAGGATTTTGTGCTATTACTGGATATAAGCCCCTTTTCTCTAAATTCCCACTAATTGATGCCTATGTGATATTTGTTAAAATTCTTATCTGTCTGCCTACTTTAAATGTAAATATTTGTTTGGCTATATATCTTGATTCCAACATATGTTTTTACTGAAGGAACAAAATTAGCACGCTACAGAATCACACTTGTACAAAAAAAATAACACTTAAAGAATTTTTTATACTTGCATTTTGTATATATAGAGTTGAGTAGCAGGCATCATTTGATAACTTCAGTTAGCTTAGATATACAGAATAATGAGGGAAGATCTGCATCAACTATATCCATAAGAAAATACCACAGCATAAAAATCATGCCTAGTGCATAATTCCTGAGGAATATATGTAATGGCATTTTTTCCATTGAGAGAGATGTGGGAATATCATGTCCCACTGTTCATCATGTTCCTTTCAAACCATCCAGTTCTTCCTTATTGTAAATCATCCATCCAGCTAAGAAACAACAGTTTACATAGGCTCATGACCATCAAAATCAAGAGGATTGTAAATTCCCAACTATCTTTTCACCTCTCCTAATGATGAGCAGAGAAAAAAAGAACAGCTTCTAATGTACAATTCCTATTTTAACTTAAAATCTATAATAAAAGTTATAGATGACTGAGTGAAAAATACTAAATGGAAGCTGAGTTCTTTGCCAAAATCTTGTGAATCATCATTTATTCCCTTTGAGAGGAGTGGTCTTAAGAGAGCTTTATACCCGATATTTGAAGCCAATAACTGGGGTGCCTGGGTAGCTCAGTCAGTTAAGCTTCTGACTCTTAATCTTAGGGTTGTGAGTTCAAGCCCCCTCCTTTAAGAATAAATAAATAAATTAAGCTAAGAACAGCACTTCGTATTCTAATGTTTTATAAAAAAATCACCATAACTTTCATTAGAAACAATTATGGTTTCTTTTTTACCCTGATATAATAAGTATTTCAGTTCTTAATTTGAGACACATTTTAAATTGGTATTTATGATTTTAAAATTATCATTAGTTGAGATTGTCTCAACAGCTGTCTTCAAAAACTTGGCTACTCCAAAGGCAATAATTCATGCTTAAACACAGTTCATTTACTACCTAAAATATTTCTTTGTCCAACAGAAGCTGATGTATTGAGCCAATTGTTGGGTAATAACAATCAAATAAAAATGAGTGAAGAAGGGAGTTTTGTTTGTTTGCTTTACCTTAAAAATTTTTAGATTCTTTTTCTTTAAAGAAAAGCTCCTCCGTTTTCTTTACCTTGCCACCATGTTTTCCAGGATTACCATAAAATAAACGCTAATACATTATTGATTATCAGCTTCCTTTTTTTTTTTTTTGGCATGTGTTGACCACAAAAATAAACCTGAATTCCACATTTAGTCTCACAGACTTTAAAGAATTAAGGATTCTGGGGAGGAATTAAAGTACTATATTTTAGTAATGTGTGTTGCCTTTCCTTGTGTTCTTATTTATGTCAATGTTAGAAGCTGAAAATGTGTGTATTTATACACACATATATACATTTATTTTAACTGTATATACATATATACATTTATTTTAATTATAAAATGATATTAATTATCAATTGCTACCCTAAATAATGAAAATAAACCATTTTAACTTCATGCTTTGTATAACAACACGCAGCAATCTCATGGTTTCACTTGGTAAATGTAGATAGCCCTACAAATCAGTGTGATATGCTTTGGAGTTCTACATATTCATCCAACAGAGTAGTTTACTTCTAATTAAATTATAAGCTCCTTATTTATACTTTTATTATCCTATAAAGTATTTTTGGAAAAGTATATGGATTAACCAATTTACACACTATTTTTCTTATTTCAAATAGTTTAATGAGTTTAAGAAGGATTATTAAAGTGAGCTCATAGAATGAAGCATGACTTCACATCTAAACAAACTGAATGATGTTATATGAACTCAGTTAAATACCTACCTAATGATGAGAGCTGAGTTAAGCCCTATGGGGGAAAATAAGAGAAGTGAAACTGATTCTTGGTGATTTATTGGTTCATTTAAGAGAGCAGAATGTCCCAAATTACCTAAGAAACTACAAGAAAAGTTGTAGAATATGATGCTAAATGAGCAGAGCTATTTAGCAGTACTAATTTCCAGTTATTCAGTAGGAATATCCCTCTGTCAAGAAGGAAGCCACTTTTTGGCATAAAGATTTTAATTTTTAATTAATGCTTCTAACCAGAAAGTGTCAGAGGCAGCTTGGAAGTAATTTTATAAGCCTATCACCTTTTTTTTTTTTTTAATGGTATTTTTTTTGTTTGTTTTACTTTTTTTTTATTTGTTTATTTTCAGCGTAACAGTGTTCATTGTTTTTGCACCACACCCAGTGTTCCATGCAGTACGTGCCCTCCCTATTAACCACCACCTGGTTCCTCAACCTCCCCCCCTCCCCCCCCCCCGCCCCTTTAAAACCCTCTGGTTGTTTTTCAGAGTCCATACTCTCTCATGGTTCATCTCCCCTTCCAGTTTCCCTCAACTCCCTCTCTCTCCATCTCCCCTTGTCCACGGTGTTCTTTGTTATGCTCCACAAATAAGTGAAACAATATGATAATTAACTCTCTCTGCTTGACTTATTTCACTCAGCATAGTCTCTTCCAGTCCCGTCCATGTTGCTACAAAAGTTGGGTATTCATCCTTTCTGATGGAGGCATAATACTCCATTGTGTATATGTACCACATCTTCCTTATCCATTCGTCCATTGAAGGGCATCTTGGTTCCTTCCACAGTGTGGCGACCGTGGTCATTGCTGCAATAAACATTGGGGTACAGATGGCTCTTCTTTTCACTACATCTGTATCTTTGGGGTAAATACCCAGCAGTGCAATTGCAGGGTCATAGGGAAGCTCTATTCTTAATTTCTTGAGGAATCTCCACACTGTTCTCCAAAGTGGCTGCACCAACTTGCATTCCCACCAACAGTGTAAGAGGGTTCCCCTTTCTCCACATCCTCTCCAACACATGTTGTTTCCTGTCTTGCTAATTTTGACCATTCTAACTGGTGTAAGGTGATATCTCAATGTGGGTTTGGTAGAATTCCCCAGGGAATCCGTCAGGTCCTGGGCTCTTGTTTTTTGGGAGGTTTTTGATCACTGCTTCAATCTCATTACTAGATATCGGTCTATACAGATTGTCAATTTCTTCCTGGTTCAATTGTGGGAGTTTATAGTTTTCCAGGAATGCATCCATTTCATCTAGGTTGCCTAGCTTATTGGCATATAACTGTTGGTAATAATTTCTGATGATTGTTTCTATTTCCTTGGTGTTAGTTGTGATCTCTCCCTTTTCATTCATAATTTTATTAATTTGGGCTTTCTCTCTTTTCTTTTGGATTAGTGTGGCCAATGGTTTATCGATCTTATTGATTCTTTCAAAAAACCAGCTTCTAGTTTCATTGATACGTTCTACTGTATCTCTCGTTTCTACCTCATTGATCTCTGCTCTAATCTTGATTATTTCCCTTCTTGCATGTGGAGTTGGTTTGATTTGTTGTTGATTCTCCAGTTCTTTAAGGTGTAGAGACAGCTGGTGTATTCTGGATTTTTCAATGTTTTTGAGGGAGGCTTGGATGGCTATGTATTTCCCCCTTAGAACCGCCTTTGCTGTATCCCATAGGTTTTGGAGCGAGGTGTCTTCATTCTCATTGGTTTCCATGAATTGTTTAAGTTCGTCTTTGATCTCCTGGTTGATCCAAGCATTCTTAAGCAAGGTGGTCTTTAGCTTCCAGGTGTTTGAGTTCCTTCTGAACTTTTCCTTGTGATTGAGCTCCAGTTTCAAAGCATTGTGATCGGAGAATATGCAGGGAATAATGTCAGTCTTTTGGTATCGGTTGAGTCCTGCTTTGTGGCCCAGTATGTGGTCTATTCTGGAGAAGGTTCCATGTGCACTTGAGAAGAATGAGTATTCTGTTGTTTTAGGGTGGAATGTTCTGTATACATCGATGAGGTCCATCTGGTCCAATGTTTCATTCAATGCTCTTATTTCTTTATTAATTTTCTGCTTCAATGATCTGTCTATTTCTGAGAGAGGTGTATTAAGATCTCCTACTATCTATGTATTCATATCAATATGACTCTTTATCTTGATTAATAGTTTTCTTTTTTTTAATTTTTTTATTTTTTTATTCGTTTATTTGTTTATTTACAGCATAACAGTGTTCATTGTTTTGGCATCACACCCAGTGCTCCATGCAGTACCTGCCCTCCCTATTAACCACCACCTGGTTCCTCAACCTCCCCCCCCCCCCCCCGCCCCTTCAAAACCCTCTGGTTGATTTCAGAGTCCATAGTCTCTCATGGTTCATCTCCCTTTCCAGTTTCCCTCAACTCCCTCTCCTCTCCATCTCCCCATGTCCTCCATGTTATTTGTTATGCTCCACAAATAAGTGAGACCATATGATACTTGACTCTCTCTGCTTGACTTATTTCGCTCAGCATAATCTCTTCCAGTCCCGTCCATGTTGCTACAAAATTTGGGTATTCATCCTTTCTGATGGAGGCATAATACTCCATTGTGTATATGTACCACATCTTCCTTATCCATTCATCCGTTGAAGGGCATCTTGGTTCTTTCCACAGTTTGGCGACCGTAGCCATTGCTGCAATAAACATTGGGGTACAGATGGCCCTTTTTTCACTACATCTGTATCTTTGGGGTAAATACGCAGCAGTGCAATTGCAGGGTCATAGGGAAGCTCTATTCTTAATTTCTTCAGGAGTCTCCACACTGTTCTCCAAAGTGGCTGCACTAACTTGCATTCCCACTAACAGTGTAAGAGGGTTCCCCTTTCTCCACATCCTCCCCAACACACGTTGTTTGCTGTCTTGCTAATTTTGGCCATTCTAACTGGTGTCAGGTGGTGACTCAATGTGGTTTTAATTTGAATCTCCCTGATGGCTAGTGATGATGAACATTTTTTCATGTGTCTGATAGCCATTTGTATGTCTTCGTTGGAGAAGTGTCTGTTCATATCTTCTGCCCATTTTTTGATATGATTATCTGTTTTGTGTGTGTTGAGTTTGAGAAGTTCTTTGTAGATCCTGGATATCAACCTTTTGTCTGTACTGTCATTTACAAATATCTTCTCCCATTCCGTGGGTTGCCTCTTTGTTTTGTTGACTGTTTCCTTTGCTGTGCAGAAACTTTTGATCTTGATGAAGTCCCAAAAGTTCATTTTTGCTTTTGTTTCCTTGGCCTTTGGAGACATATCTTGAAAGAAGTTGCTGTGGCTGATATTGAAGAGGTTACTGCCTATGTTCTCCTCTAGGATTCTGATAGATTCCTGTCTCACATTGAGGTCTTTTATCCATTTCGAGTTTATCTTTGTGTACAGTGTAAGAGAATGGTCAAGTTTCATTCTTCTACATATCGCTGTCCAGTTTTCCCAGCACCATTTATTGAAGAGACTGTCTTTTTTCCATTGAATATGTTTTCCTATTTTGTCGAAGATTATTTCACCATAGTGTTGAGGGTCCATATCTGGGCTCTCCACTCTATTCCACTGGTCTATGTGTCTGTTTTTATGCCAGTACCACGCTGTCTTGGTGATCACAGCTTTGTAGTAAAGCTTGAAATCGGGTAACGTGATGCTGCCAGTTTTGTTTTTGTTTTTCAACATTTCCTTAGCAATTCAGGGTCTCTTCTGATTCCATACAAATTTTAGGATTATTTGCTCCAGCTCTTTGAAAAATACTGGTGGAATTTTGATCAGAATGGCATTAAAAGTATAGATTGCTCTAGGCAGTATAGACATTTTAACAATGTTTATTCTTCCAATCCACGAGCATGGAATAGTCTTCCATCTTTTTGTGTCTTCTTCAATTTCTTTCATGAGTACTCTGTAGTTCCTCGAGTACAGGTCCTTTACCTCTTTGGTTAGGTTTCTTCCCAAGTATCTTATGGTTCTTGGTGCTATAGTAAATGGAGTCGATTCTCTAATTTCCCTTTCTGTATTTTCATTGTTAGTGTCTAAGAAAGCCACTGATTTCTGTACATTAACTTTGTATCCTGCCACGTTACTGAATTGCTGTATGAGTTCTAGTAGTTTGGGGGTGGAGTCTTTGGGGTTTTCCATATAAAGAATCATGTCATCTGCGAAGAGAGAGAGTTTGACTTCTTCCTTGCCAATTTGGATACCTTTTATTTCTCTTTGTTGTCTGATTGCCATTGCTAGAACTTCTAATACTATGTTGAACAAGAGTGGTGAGAGTGGGCATCCTTGTCGTGTTCCTGATCTCAACGGGAAGGCTGCAAGCTTTTTCCCATTGAGGATGATATTTTCTGTGGGTCTTTCATAGATAGATTTTATGAAGTTCAGGAATGTTCCCTCTATCCCTGTACTTTGAAGCGTTTTCATCCAGAACGGATGCTGGATTTTGTCAAATGCTTTTTCTGCATCAATTGAGAGGACCATGTGGTTCTTCTCTCTTCTCTTATTGATTGTTCTATCACATTGATTGATTTGCGAATTTTGAACCAACCTTGCAACCCAGGGATGAATCCCACCTGGTCATGGTGGATAATCTTTTTAATGTGCTGCTGGATCCTGTTTGCTAGGATCTTGTTGAGAATCTTAGCATCCATATTCATCAGTGATATTGGTCTGAAATTCTCCTATTTGGTAGTGTCTTTGCCTGGTTTGGGGATCAGGGTAATGCTGGCTTCATAAAAAGAGTCTGGAAGTTGTCCTTCTGCTCCAATTTTTTGGAACAGCTTCAGGAGAATTGGTGTTATTTCTTCTTTGAAAGTTTGGTAGAATTCCCCAGGGAATCCGTCAGGTCCTGGGCGCTTGTTTTTCGGGAGGTTTTTGATCACTGCTTCAATCTCATTACTAGATATCGGTCTATTCAGGTTGTCAATTTCTTCCTGGTTCAGTTTTGGGAGTTTGTAGTTTTCCAGGAAAGCATCCATTTCATCTAGGTTGCCTAGCTTATTGGCATATAACTGTTGGTAATAATTTCTGATGATTGTTTCTATTTCCTTGGTGTTAGTTGTGATCTCTCCCTTTTCATTCATAATTTTATTAATTTGGGCTTTCTCTCTTTTCTTTTGGATTAGTGTGGCCAATGGTTTATCGATCTTATTGATTCTTTCAAAAAACCAGCTTCTAGTTTCATTGATACGTTCTACTGTATCTCTGGTTTCTACCTCATTGATCTCTGCTCTAATCTTGATTATTTCCCTTCTTGCATGTGGAGTTGGTTTGATTTGTTGTTGATTCTCCAGCTCTTTAAGGTGTAGAGACAGCTGGTGTATTCTGGATTTTTCAATTTTTTTGAGTGAGGCTTGGATAGCTATGTATTTCCCCCTTAGAACCGCCTTTGCTGTGTCCCATAGGTTTTGGACCGAAGTGTCTTCATTCTCATTGGTTTCCATGAATTGTTTAAGTTCATCTTTGATCTCCTGGTTGATCCAAGCATTCTTAAGCAAGGTGGTCTTTAGCTTCCAGGTGTTTGAGTTCCTTCTGAACTTTTCCTTGTGATTGAGTTCCAGTTTCAAAGTATTGTGATCTGAGAATATACAGGGAATAATGTCAGTCTTTTGGTATCGGTTGAGTCCTGCTTTGTGACCCAGTATGTGGTCTATTCTGGAGAAGGTTCCATGTGCACTTGAGAAGAATGAGTATTCTGTTGTTTTAGGGTGGAATGTTCTGTATATGTCTAATGAGGTCCATCTGGTCCAATGTTTCGTTCAATGCTCTTATTTCTTTATTAATTTTCTGCTTCAATGATCTGTCTATTTCTGAGAGAGGTGTATTAAGATCTCCTACTATTATTGTATTCATATCAATATGACTCTTTATCTTGATTAATAGTTTTCTTATGTAATTGGGTGCTCCCATATTGGGGGCATAGATATTCACAATTGTTAGATCATCTTGGCGGATAGTCCCTTTAAGAATTATGGAGTGTCCTTCTGTATCTCTGACTACAGTCTTTAGTTTAAAATCTAATTTATCTGATATGAGAATCTCTACTCCGGCCTTCTTTTGAGGCCCATTGGCATGAAAGATGCTTCTCCATCCCTTCACTTTCAGTCTGGGTGTATCCTTAGGTTCAAAATGGGTCTCTTGTAGACAACATATGGATGGGTCCTGTCGTTTTATCCAATCTGCAACCCTGTGTCGTTTTATGGGCGCATTTAGGCCATTCACATTGAGAGTGATTATTGAGAGATAGGTTTTTATTGACCTCGTGTTGCCTTTGAAGTCTTTCTGTCTGTAGATTGTTTCTATATTTCTGTTCAATGATATTCTTAGGATTTTTTCTCTTTTATAGGACCTCCCTTAATATTTCCTGCAGTGTCGGCTTGGTGGTTGCAGTCTTTTAAGCCTTGCCGGTCTTGGAAACTCTTTATCTCTCCATCCATTTTAAATGTCAGTCTTGCTGGATAGAGTATTCTTGGTTGCATGTTCTTCTCATTTAGTACTCTGAATATATTTTTCCAGCCCTTCCTGGCTTGCCAGGTCTCTGTGGAAAGGTCTGACGTTATTCTAATGGGCTTTCCTCTGTACATAGGAGCTTTTTTGTCCTAGCTGCTTTTAAGAGGGTCTCTCTTGAAACATAATTCCTCATTCTAACTATAAGGTGTCATGAGGACTTTCGAGAATTTAAAATCTTGGGAGGAAATCTCTCTGCCTCTAGTACATGAACGTTGTTTCCATTCGTGAGATTGGGAAAATTTTCATAGACAACTTCTTCCACTATATATTCTAGATTCTTTCTTTTTCCTCCCCTTCAGAGATTCCAATAATTCTGACGTTGGAACGTTTCATGGCATCGTTTATTTCCCTGATTCTGTTTTCGTGGCTTCTGAGCTGTTTGTTCCAGGCTTCCTCCTGATCCTTTCTCTCTATCTCTTTGTCCTCCAGATCACTAATTCTATCTTCTGTCTCAGTTACCCTAGCTTTTAGAGAATTTAGATTAGATTGGAACTCATTGAGAGCATTTTGAATATCATCTCTGGTGGCTTTCAGTTCTGCCCTAACATTGTGAACATCATCCCTGGTGACTTTCAGTTCTGCCCCAATCAATTCTGTTTGGTCATCCATGGCTTTCTCCAACCTAGCTATTGCCTGGATAATTGTTAGTCTGAATTCCTTTTCTGACATATTGTCTATGTCGATAGCCATTAGCTCTGTTGCCGAAGGTCCATCCTTTGTATTTTTCTTCTGTTGGGTATTCCTCCTCCTAGTCATTTTGGTAAGAGATGACTAAACAGATGCAGCTGGACTTATCAATTGTGGTGCAGTCAAGGTGCACCCTGGAACGCTTCTGTGCAATCAGGGTTCCCCACCCAAATTAGAGAAAAAGAAAAGAAAAAGAAATAGAGAAGAAGAAAGAAAAAAAAAGGAAAAAAATAGAGAGAGAGAGACAGGAAAAAAAGGGAAGATAAAAGAGAAGGCTCAGCCCAAATGGGCCCCAAGGTAAGATTTATGAAGTATACAAACAAAAACAGACAAACAAAAAGACTGATAAAAGTATATGACAAGAGAAAAAAAATGTACATATAATAAGCAAAAAAAGGGAAGAAACTCATCAGAAAGAACCCCAAGTATAAGATTTATATATTATCAGGACAAACACAAATTCACAGAAACACTGGCAGAAGGAAAAATTGGGAGAGTGGTTATAAATTCTCAGTGTGGGCGAGGAAGTTTATTTTAATTCTTCCCGGATGTATTCTTTCTGGAGTCTGCCACGTGGGTTTTCAGACAATGATGTTCCCTGAGTTAGGTCCTCCTGCTCCCCTCAAGGGGGTGGGCTCTGAGGAAACTGTTTTTCTTCAGGCTTTTGTTCTCTGGGGGGTTTTATGTTCTTTCATCTGTTTTCTCTCACCTTGACAGCTTTTGATGGTTTTTGGAGTTTTAGAGGAGAGCAAATTGCACCCAGACCTCCCTCTCAGAGAGAAGCCTCAGAATGATCCACAGAGCTGCTGGCAGAGTCGGTTCCTAGTCAGGGTCCCTGGGGATGCAGGAGCTCCTCGTTGTACCCAATACCAGGGCAGCGGTGGCTGTCTAGGCAGCTCCAGACTGCCAGAGAGGTTCCAAGCAGAGATTACACACTGAGATTTTCCCGCTGTCCCGGGCTGGGAATGTCTGGTTTTTCCGGATGCCAGAGCTCCAGGCTAATGCCTATGAGCACCTCTCCCAAGGGAGGGTGTGGGACGCAGCATGTGTTTCAGGATTGCCATCTGGCCAGGCTCCCAGCCCCTCACGGGAGCCGTACCCCACTCGTTCTCGGGCGCGCTGCATTCAGGTGCACTGGCGGCTCAGGGATGGAGACCTGATTTCTCAGCCGCACTCTCTCTGGCTCAGCACCAGGGGAGGCTGTCCTGGGTCCAGGGACTTAAGTCCCTGTCTCTAACCGCCCAGATTCCCACTGTTCCCCCCCACCCCGCCCCGCGATCCTTTGCTCTTTGTTTTTTGAGTGCTTTCAACCAGACTCCAAGTTAATGCTGGTCCCCAGACGCAGGGCACTCTCGTATTGGGGTATTACTTTCCAATCGCTCACCTCTGGTGGCTCCCTCCCCCTTTTGTTTATCTTCCGATATGTCCGACGCTCCCAGTCTGCTTTACCTGCCTCTGGCATCTTCTGCTCCTGTAGAGATCCAGACGTGTATAATTCTGGTCTCAGGCTGATTTCATAGGTGGTCGGAGTTCCCTGGTAGGTAATCAGCTCACTTTAGGGTACAGGTTGAAAAGGCGCCTCTCCTACTTCCCCGCCATCTTGACTCCTCCGCCTTTCACCTTTTTTCAATCTTTAAGCACCAATACATACGTGCGTGCACACACACATACACACACATGCGCATACACACACATGCACATACACACACAGAAACACACAGAGGTTTGTACAACAGAAATAAGAAATGAATCACATGAGCATAAAGAAGAATATGTTCACTATGATGTTAATCTAATAACAACTGGGCCAGCTTAGGCGGGTCAAAAAGGAATAGAAGGGAGGGAAGCACATAAATATGGCTTCATGTTTTATGTTCCCTGCTAGCCAGGCTTCTGGTATATACATCTCCAGATCCTCGCCAGCATTTTTGTGTGTTTCTAGTAAGCCCAACAGTAACCAATCTTCACATCCCTTCAATCAAGAATTCTTTATTCTGTTTCAGTAATTATACCACACCTAACATCATAACATGTTCTCTCTCTGGAACTTCTGTTCTAGTCATTTCATTAACAGATTTGCATATAATGTCTCTTTTTTTTTTTTTAGAATAACAAAAAATATTTTACTAAAACATAAGATTTACAGAAGTTTCCAGACAAGCCATACAAAATGGTCACAAGCTTTTTCTTGAAGGAAGGATTCTACACTTGACAGCAAAGTCACAATGTTATTAGTGAGGGCTGTGATGTTTGTTTAATGTTCCCATTTTGGTTCAAACAATCAAGCTTGCCCATCTACAGCGTCTAAATAAAGTTAGACTTGGCTAGAGAGCATATTCTAAAGAACTGGTTAGCTGCTTTTAACCAATGCAATTAGATCACCATAAAAAGGGGGAAAGGAGCCCATAAAATTAAAATAAAAGTACCTCTCCCCCTCAAAAAAGTAATAAAGAAAAACACCCACACCCCTGCAGCTAACCCTGACAACTACCTTCATTCACAGCGCTTTACACTTAAATCGGGATGGGGAAAATGAATAAAAGCAGAGAAGGGCCGCTGCTTTTAAATGTTTCACAACAATCCAGATGGTACTTCTAGCCTCTGCTCATGCTTTACAACAGTGAATCAGGACAAGACATAGATTTGCTAATGTGCATTTAATCACCAAAGGACTGAAGATGTCTGGGCTTTTATTCTGTAATGTTTCTAAGACTGTGTCCATTAAATACAAACAAAAAAGGAAGAAGTCTTGGCAGAACAGGATAAGTGATGCACACTTGATGATCAGATCGATTTTAAATATTATTCATGGCATATAGCCTAGTCCATGCTCTAGCTGTTTCTATGGCTTGGGCCTCGTTGGTCTTCCACTGCTCTGCTACATGGTTTGCTAACGGATCATCCGGATTGGGAGCACTTAACAAAGCCTGGATCGATAGCAGAACTGTGCGGATCTGCAGTGCTGGGGACCACTTATCTTTCAAAATATCTAAACATATTCTTCCCAACTTGTCTACATTAGGATGATAAATTTTGGTCATGAAACGTACTTTAGGGGCTGCCATCGGGTATTCTTCTGGTAGGAATAGTTCAAGCTTAAAAGTCCTTCCCTCAAAGGGGGAATCCTGGGGTCCAGCAATGACCACATGAAAATAACAGGTGTTGCTCTCATCTGGTTCTGCTTTAATGCCAGGAACTGGTTCTGCCAGCAAACGCTGGGTTTCCTTGATAATCCTGCGGGGCAGCCCGGCCATCTTGTCAGATCCCGAGTTCCTGCATATAATGTCTCTTGTTTGAAATGTATTATGTTAGGGGCAGCAAACATTTATGGAATATCTTCTGTGTACCAGGAAATACACAAAAAATGGAAATATGAAGCTTGTAACATGGAAAGAAGGAAAAAAATTATAATGGAAAGTATTAGTATGTTATAGTAGATATGAACTTAAAGTGCTAGGTGAGTACCTAATTCCTGGTAGGGACAGGGTCCAAAAGAGGAAGTGGTGTTGGAGGTAAATTCTGAAAGATGAGTTGTTTATTAGGAAGACTACAGATGCTGACTACTCTAAGCAGAGACATACAGTTCAATATAAATATCTATACCATGAGCTGGGGATATGAGGCTTCATGTCATGTTAAGTAGCCAGTTCTACAACTTTTAGAAAATGAAGAATTATTGAAATGTTTAATACATGAAAGTGATGTGATAGATTTTCATTTTAGTAGGATAGGTCTTACCCTATAAAAGATGGATGGGAATGAAAAATTGTTAGGCATATATGGGGACCAGTGGATATTTGAGTTTGATAACAGCATCAGGTTCAGACAAGCCATCCAGCCAATCCAATCTGGATAGGTTAATCAAAAATTTGTGGGACATGGGTTTATTTTTTTATATGGTATGGAAGAATCATTGAAGACTTTGGTTAGCATTTAGAGAAATATCTCTGGAAAATCAATGTAAGATTGATTGGATCTTTCCAATCCTTAGTAACGGTGGAGATGGGAAACTGATTCAGAGTAATTTACAATAAGTTGAATCAAAGAATATGAGGCTGAAGTTGGGTAAAGTCAGGAATTATATAGAAGAGAGAATGACTCAGATATTCAATGCATAGAGAGACTTTGTCTTTCTTATTTAGAGTTTTTTCACTTGTGACTACATTTTATCCTATATAGATTAATTTATTTTGCTTATTGTTTCTATCTAGAACTGGAATATTGGCTCTATGAATCATTTGTCTTTTTTTGCTCAGTATTTTATCCAAAGAACAATACCTAATGCAAATTTGTTGATTGAATGAAAAAAAAAAAAAGGTATCGAGTTACAGAGAACTAAAGAACTTTGAGGGGCGCCTGGGTGGCTCAGTGGGTTAAGCCGCTGCCTTCGGCTCAGGTCATGATCTCAGGGTCCTGGGATCGAGTCCCGCTTCGGGCTCTCTGCTCAGCAGCGAGCCTGCTTCCCTCTCTCTCTCTCTCTCTCTGCCTGCCTCTCTGCCTAGTTGTGATTTCTCTCTGTCAAATAAATAAATAAAATCTTTAAAAAAAAAAAAAAAAAAAAAAGAACTTTGAATCCTATCACCTACACAGCATAGCGCTCATACTCTGAAAATTAGGAAGCAACTCTCATGGTTGCTAGTCTGATTCTTGTGGGGATATTTTTGGAGTTTGAGAAATAGTAACTTTTAAATATTATTTTTTTTTAAATGCAGTTGATTATCATTGCTTGTAGTGTGTTCTATAAAGTCACTGTGCATACTGAATTAGTGAATATTGATCTGTTGGTCCTAGGGGAAATATGTATACATATCTTACATAAATTATAATCTTAAATCCTAAAAAATTATAATTATAATTATAATAAAAATCCTCATCCTGGTAGATTCTATTTTCTTTTTTTGCAAAACAGAAAAGTCAGAACTGTGACCACTCTGGTGATAGGTGCCAAATTTGGGATTTAAACCCTGTGTAGCTGGCCCCAGAATCAGAGCTTTTTACACGACACTGTGCTGATCCTTACCATCTTTACCCTCTCATTATCTGTGTGAGAGCTCGTTTTCTGTATGACAGGATGGCTTAGCATTGGCCTCTTCAACCTCACCTGGGAAAATGCATCAGAAACTCAAATTTTGTAGAGGTCTGTTCTGTGCATGCATTCCCATGAATGATTGCAAAAGCGCAACAGTAGTATTGATTTTCAGGTTATAAGTACATATATACAGTACATACATACAAAAAAAAAGGAGAATTTGCAAATAACCCTAAATACAGAATCCATTCATAATGATAAACTATACTTACTTTTATGTGGATGTGTAGTAATCAGCTACTTCTACATTCCAGAATAGTGTATGTCAATTCAGGTATTTCATCTAAGTAATATGAGAATCAAACATTAGATGGTATTATTACTATATACATTACCTGATATTTGATTAATTAATTAAATTATCTTGTGATTTTTGTTACATATAGAAATAGCTAAAGTGCTCTATGTTACTTCTTTTCTCAATGGATTCACTATCTAGAAAAAGTTCTCTGTATACCTGTTCTTTCATAAATTTGTCCTAAACTCTAAAATACACAGTCTCAAATGTGATCCATAACATCTGCCTTCAATTATGGCTTTTAAAAATTTATATATTTACCATAGTATTAAAATGCCAGTTAATTAAAAATATCAGGTATATTTTCAGCCATATCAGAACTTATCTTTTAATGTTAAAACATGGTCTAAGGAAATCACAGTCTACACAAAATCAGAGGGATTTTAGCCAGTGAAGATGACCCACAAGACTTATGTGCAGAGATCATCCTTCAGAATCTCTTCTAACTACTTTTAAAATACTGTCCTGGAACATCTTCATTTTGAAGAAATACTATGCTCTTCTATAGAGAATAATTGGAATTTTCTTTAATTTTTTAAAAAATTAATCTTAATAACATATTGTAGGTAATTTTCAACACTGAGAATTAGGAGAGAGAATCTCTGGTTGTATGGTGGTGTGTGGCATTGATTGACATGAAACCAGGACTAATTGTATTAACATTTAACTGTCTTCCATAGATCACCTGGAGCTTTTAGGGATAGTTGCAGTGTCTAGCAATAGCACATCACTCTCAGTCGTCAGTTCTTATTTTCAGAGAAACAAATGAGGATATTGCTAACTTGTATAAGACAGATGAACTGGTAAATAATCAAATTGGGCCTGAGAACTGGGGAGTAATCAAATTGGGCCTAACTTTCCTGTTTCCATTATACTGCTGGGTCTCCTGCAACTAAAGTTTTTTTGAAACAGTTGAAAGACCACTTGCTGTTGATATAGGCAAGCTCAGTGAGAGGGGTTAAGCCTTTATCTCTTATATGGCAATCTCTGGCTTTTTTGTTGTTTAATGTACCAGCATTCGTCATCTTCTTGTGTCCACCTTACATCGCAAATAAAAAAGCAATCAAAGTCTTTGAGTTAAAACTATTTTACTATTTTGTGGTAAATACGAGTTACCCATAATTTTTGTTGGACCAGGACCACCCTCAATCAGTAATCATGGTTTTCTGTGTGAAACTTCCACACTCATTCTTTATCTGGTTTCCAATTAGGAAGCACCTTGGGAGTAGAAAAGAGTAGGCTTAAGTTGTGATACTAACTCATTTATCATGACCTCTTATAGACCAGATGTTTGTGTCCTTTCCAAATTCATACATTGAGCCAACCCCCGAACCTCCACCACCGTGTAACTGTACTTGGAAGTAGATCCTGTGAGGAGATAATGAAGGGTAAATGAGGTCACAGGGGTAGGGCCCTAATCTGATAGGGCTGATGCTTTTAGAAGAGGACACACCAGAGCCCTTTCTTTCTGAACACACACTTAGAGGAAGGGCTACATGAAGACCAAATGGTCATCTGCAAGCCAGGAAAAGCATCCTCACCAGAAACTGAATCCTACTGGGACCTGATCTTGGACTCTGTGGTCTCCAGAACTGGAAAAAAAATGAATTTTTGTTGTTTAAACCGCCCAATATACGTATTTTATTATGGCAGCCCAAGCTGACAGCCATGATCTGCTTCACATCCCCAGCTGGATTATGAAACTCAATTACCTCTTACATTTCTTCTCTGAATCTAAAGTCATATATGTTGTATATTTGCCTCCCTCCATCTACCTTTGTCTTTTTTCCTTCTTCCCTTCCTTTGTTTTCTTTTGTCTTTTTTCTTTTTAAAAAATTTTATTTCATTTTTTCAGTGTTCCAGCATTCACTGTTTATGCACCACAGCCAGTGCCCCATGCAATATGTGCCCTCCTTAATACCCACCGCCAGGCTCGCCCATGCCCCCACCCTCTCCCCGCCAAAACCCGGTTTGTTTCTCAGAGTCCACAGTCTCTCAATTTACGTCAATTCACTTTTTCTTTCCTTCTCCTAATGTCCTCCCCTCCAGTTTACGCCAATCCACTTTTTCTTTCCTTCTCCTAATGTCCTCCATATTATTCCTTATGCTCCCCAAGTAAGTGAAACCATATGAGAATTGATTTTCTCTGCTTGACTTATTTCTCTTAGCATAATCTCCTCCAGTCCCATCTAGTTGATACACAGGTTGGACATTCATCCTTTCTGATGGCTGCGTGATAGTCCATTGCATGTATGGACCATACATAGCTATCCAAGCCTCACTCAAAAAAATTGAAAAATCTCAAATACACCAACTCTCTTTACACCTTAAAGAACTGGAAAATCAGCAACAAATTAAGCCAACCCCACATGCAAGAAGGGAAATAATTAAGATTAGAGCAGAGATCAATGAATTAGAAACTAGAAATACAGTAGAAGACATCAACGAAACTAGAAGCTGGTTCCTTTTCTTTCTCTTTTTCTTTCTTTTATTTTCCTTTCTTTTCCATTCTTTTCTTTTTTCCTTCCCCAAAATGATTTTTTAAAGAGACTTTCAAAGAAAACAGAATTCCTTTTCTTGTTTTCTTTTTATAATTTCCTTCCTCCCTCCCTCCCTCCTTTCTTTCTTTCTTTCTTTCTTTCTTTCTTTCTTTCTTTCTTTCTCTTTTTCTCTTTTGGAGAGAGGAAGAGCAAATGTGAATGGGGGACAGGAGGGGCAGAGGGAGTGAGAATCTTAAGTAGGTTTCATGCCAGCACAGAACCTTATGTGAGGCTTGATCTCAAGACCCTGAGATCATGACCTGAGCCAAAACCAAGAGTCAAACACTTAAACAACTAAGCCATCCAGGTGCCCCAATATGATTCTGCCCCTTTAGTTTTACTCCAAGACTGAATGAACTGCTAGTTAGCTGTCTTCTATCAAGAGACATGCAAGGTTTGGCTTTTGAGCTGCTTGCCTATTAACTGCTTGTTTGTTCATTTAATCTGAACAGACCACTTCTGTCTCTAAGAGATTTTGAATGACATTAGAATTCATAGAAATTTAGCCTTGGCTACTTCTCTCCAAATAGATACTAGAACATTTTTTAATAGAGTCCAATAAAAGGGCAGAAACTTAGAAAAACGAAGAAGTTGAGGAAGAAAAAAAGAAATAGACATCTCTTGATTCAGGGGAAACAGCATAGAAAATTTCTGACTGGAAATTGGGGGATTTGGTAGGATTTGGCTGGTATTTCTATATTAAAGGGGGAATAATGTTTTTTCTTAGATCTCATTTTCCATATCATTGGTTGTACATAGTTTCATGGAATAGAGAGAATTACACGTATTTTCTTCACAAAGATTTATTTTTGTGAAACACAAGGCAGTTGTAATTTCTTATGGCTTTCAAGAACAATGATCATTTCAGTAATAGGTAGTGGACCTTGTTTTGAGCACAAATTCTGAGAGAGATTTTGAAAAAAATGTTCCACTTGGAAAAAAAGGTTTTGAAAAACATGTTCCATTTGGAAACGTTTTGTATAAATTGATATATTAAAGTCAGGAAAAGATTATTTCCTAGACAGGTTTAATGAAGCCCTTATATTATTGTCAAAAAATATTTTAGAAGACCACTTATCCTCATTCAGTTCTTTGTCTTAGTTTCTATCCTTTATCATTAGAACCTCCATCAGCTCTAAGAAACAACCACATTTTTTTTTTACTGTGTTCTACATACTAGTCTCCATATTTAGGGGAAAATAATAGCAAAAAGAAAGAAGCACATTTAGTGATGACAACCACATCATAAAATACATGCTTAAGAATTCACATGGTTTAGAAACACAAAGAGAAAATGAACTGTGTTACGTGGAATGATCATGTAAGGCTTTATAGAAGGAGGGGGACGTATTGCATGGAGCACTGGGTGTGGTGCATAAACAATGTATTCTGGAACACTGAAAAGAAATAAAATGAAGAAAAAAAAAAAGAAAATGGACATAAGCAGAGTCTTGAAGTGCTGAAACTATTTTCATTTACTAAGACCGGGTTTTGTTTAAGATAAGAGAAGAACCTGAGCAAAAGGAGGCATGATTAAATGAAAGCGTGGATTCAGCACCTGTCCTTAAAACTTCATACTGAGGGCACTGCACATTTTGGGTGGTGTAGGTTGTGGACAATAAGGACATTCTTTTTTTTTTTTTTTTCCCAAGGAAAGTCATTTTTTATGGTATCAGTTTTGGTACTGTTGATAGTTGAGTTTAAAGACTTGATAAAGCAACAATTAAGAGCATTTTGATCAAACTATGGACATTATTTTTGGTTTCTGCTTTCCTGATTTATTTTACTTTACCTTTAAAATGAAATAAACAAAGCAACAAAAGTGCCTGATTGGTTTTAAAATTTTATGTGTTATTTTGTGTTACAATTTTGAATTAACATTTTCCCAGACTTACCTGCTTTACCACTACCTATTTATTTACTACTGCATGTAAATGTCTGCCCTTATGGTATTTTAAAAATAATATCCAGCACTGAACAAGTAGATGATCTGGTATGTCTTTGAAGTATAGGACAATAGGACATTATTTCCACTAAGGACTCTAAGTGTCACAAAGTTTTCTAGGAATACAACTCTAGTTTTTCACCTTTTTAAAAAAATTCTAGTTTCATTGAGATACTGTGTAAGTTTAAGGTGTAAAACATGATGATTTGATACTTTTATCTACTGTGAAGTGATTACCACAATAAGTTTCACTAACACATTCATCATCTCACAATCACAATTGTGTGTATGTCTGTGTGTGTGTGTGTGTGTTTAGTGATAATTCACTCTCTTAGCTACTTCCAAGTATGTAATACATTATTGTTCATGGTCATTATCATGCTGTATCTAATTTCACTATTTCTGAAATGCTCCTTATGTCCCTCCCTCTGCCCATGGTTTTTCCATGTGTGCATCTGTGGTTTTTTGTTCTTACCTGCTTCATTGATCCATTCTTTAGCTGTGTCTATTCTGTTGTTAAAAGGATCCATTGAGTCCTTAATCTCATGTTGTTTTGCTGAGTCTCCCCCCAGTTCTAAAATTTTCATTTGATTCTATTTTATAGTTTCTTGTTCTTTGTGAAATTCTTCACTTTGACGTCAAAATTCTCCCTTGGGCCTGTATCTATTGTTTACTGTTTCTAAAGTCTTGTACACATCTGGTCATTTTTTATTATTTATGAAAAATCATAGATACAATTTGAGACTCTGGGGTGGCATTTTCTTCCTTCAGCCCCTCTTTCTTTTCTTGATGGCATTAGGGAAAGAACAAATGACCATAAATCCAAATGGGAAAGGGGTTCATTTGAAACTGACTTTTGGTCTATAAGGTTTGGTCAACTTCTAGTTAACACTGGTTCCAAATAGTTGCCCTTTGAGCACCTCAGTTGAAAGCTGGGGTGGTGGGGTGGCTGCCAGGATTGTTGTATCTCAGTGGACTTTGAACTCTGTTTTTGTTTCCTTAGCCTCTGGGACATTTTCAGGACCTTTTCTTGGTTTATCAGCAATCTGGCTGAGGATATTATTATAGATTTGGCAAATACTTTAGGACATAACTGTGATTTGTAATGTATTTTTTTATACTAGGCTCTTCTTTTTCTCTACAATATGCACCTCCCTTCAATTCTCACTGAATTGGTGGTTTTTCGATGTCTTCAAGTAGTTTTTTATAATGTATACAGTATTTCCAATTACTCTTGGCCAGAGAGTTTGTCTTGTAAAAGCTAATCTACCGTAACTTGAAATGGAAGTTTCTCCCAGTTTTTATTTCAGTGTTTTAGTCTGTTTCATAGTGATCATACTCTCTTTTGTCTTATGATAACACGAAGCAGATGAAGCAAAAAGTTTTTCTCTGGTTCTTGAAGTAATTCTTTTTTTCAGAATTATTCTCTTTTAATTTGGGGGTCAAATTTTTATTTTGTGTGTGTGGCACATCTTTTTTTTTTTTAATATTTTATTTATTTATTTGACAGAGAGAGATCACAAGTAGGCAGAGAGGCAGGCAGAGAGAGAGAGAAGGAAGCAGGCTCCCCACTGAGCAGAGAGTCCGATGCGGGGCTCGATCCCAGGACCTGAGATCATGACCTGAGCCGAAGGCAGAGGCTTAACCCACTGAGCCACCCAGGCGCCCCGTGTGGCACATCTTTAATCTGTTTTATATTACTATGTTTTTCTAGTTACTCATCATTCCCTTTGAAGACATATTTAGGCTCAGTATTTTCTTATGACTAAGGTGAGCTGGTGGTTATTAGCCTCCCTCACTGTCCACTGATACGTTGTTTACTAACCCATTTCAGGACTGTGACTTGAAGATCTAATTGATGTACAAAATACCTTACTTAGCTTGAAATTGCTAGAAGTCATGGCTAAACTAGAATCTGCCTAGTCAGATGCTCAGAAGGATAACATCGATAAAATAGGTGCAAGAATATTGCTCCTCCGAGACAGCAGGGCTATGATGAAACAATAGGAGCATGCCTGCTTACCTCTGCTGATAGCATTTGTGTACATTTACATTTTATATTATACTGTCCTAGCAAATAAACAAAATAGTTTATCTGTCACTTTTTACTAAAATGCAGTTAGGTCTCCTCTTACCCCAAATGTAAGTTACTTAATAATCTTACTGAATCCTTATGATAACCCTGTGATGTAAATACCATTATTATTCCCTTTACTACCTGAGAGAATTATGAATAATAAGTGAATTCATGTATACAAAGCTTTGGTCCTGACATTTCATGAGAAAACTGTACATGTAAAAGTCCTGGATGTTGTCATATTTTTGGCAGTTTTATTTCACTTTTTCTGAACAGTATTGAATACACACAGAGTTTTAGACAGGACAAACCCAAGCACCCAAGCAAAATTTGGTTGTTAGGTGAAAGCAAAAGAGCCATGGTCCCAGGGTAAAACACTGTCTTCTTCCTGAGTGCTTACTTCTAATAGAGTAGTCCCATTAGGAAGCATGTTTTTGAGAGACACATTTGAAAGTGCATTGGTGAAACTGTGAAATATATAAAAAAAACTGTGAAGTGCTTCTTTTTTTTTAAAGTGTCAACAAAAGTTTAGCTGGTCTGTTCTAGATAAGCAGGTGGAGTATCTTTGCATACTATATTAATTCCAGGGAAGTTTCCTTATGAGGAGTGTGTACTCTCTAAAACTGAAACCAATGCTGGTGAGACTTTTCATAGTAAGGATGAAAATACCATTATCCTTTTGTCAATATCCAAAAGCACATTATTTAGCATAATTATGTTTTTAATATCTACAATGGAAAATATAAAGACTTACACATGCATGAGTAGGAACTAAGTTATGTGTGATTCCTCTAGTATTTGTTGGACTATCATATACTAAATAAAGTGGTTTATGTAACAACCATAGGGAGTGCTTTTTTTTTTTTTTTAAGAGAGAGAGGGCACAAGCTGAGGGTGGCAAGAGGAGAGGCAGAAGAAGAGAGAGAATCTTAAGCAAACTCCACGCTCAGTTCAGAGCCTGATTGGGGCTCCATTTCATGATGCTGAGATCATGACCTGAGCTGAAATCAAGACTTGGATGCTTCACCAACTGAGCCCCTCAGACACCTCCAAGGAGTGCCTTTTATTTCTAATATGCTGTTCTTAGTAGAATTAATTGTCAGAATGTTAATGAATCATAGAAAAGCAAACTTGTTAGTAGTTTATTATATTGGCAAACCCTTTAAAAGTCCTAAATATATGTTTTTAAAAAGAAAATATTTTAAAGACTTTTTAATTAGGTAGATATATTTTTTAATTTTTTATTTCTTATTATTTATAAACATATAATGTATTTTTATCCCCAGAGGTACAGGTCTGTGAATCGTCAGGTTTACACACTTCACAGCACTCAATTAGGTAGATATTTTAAGAAGTAAAATATTGGACCACTTATGATTCAGTTTTTAAGTCTGAAAGCAGCATCTTTGGCTGAATAATATCCCTGCGTGTGTGTTTGTGTGTGTGTGTGTGTGTGTGTGTGTGTGTCTACCACATCTTCTTCATCTATTCATCCATTGAGGGACATTTAGGTTGTTCCCATATTTTAGCTGTTATAAATAATGCTGCAGTGAAGATGGAGATACATATGGCTTTTTGAATTCATATTTTCTTTTTCCCTGGACAAATACCTAGAAGTGGAATTGCTGGATCACATGTTACTTCCTTTTTTAATTTTTTGAGGAATCACCATACTACTTTCCAGAGTGGCTGCACCAATTTACATTCCCACCAACAGTACACAAAGACTCCCTTTTCCCCACATTCTTGCCAACATTTGTTATTTCTTGTATTTTGATAACAGCCGTTCTAACAGGTGTGAGGAGATACCTCATTGCGGTTTTGATCCTGCACAGTAGGACTGACTTTTAAATCTACATTGTGATTGTCAAGCACAGGGTTCAGTAATGCGTAGTCCTTCTGCAGCTATGCAGGGCTATAGTATAGTGTCAGGAACCTGCCTCACTAAGCAGGCCCTACTATTGACAGCAGGTCAATATGGGGCCTTAAATTTACAGGATTATGAACACTGTCTTAAATTGTTTTTTTTTAAAAAAAGGTTAAAAAATAATTGACCACTTTGAACAAAAGAATAAACAAATATTATAAATCCAAAATAATTAAATACCATAAACATCACAACCTCAAGGAAAAAATGTTTTTATTAACTATTTGACACAAATTAATCATACCTTTTCCCCTTACATTTATAGTTGCTTCTTCTCATACCAATGATTTCTTGAAATCTCTTACACAGGGAGAATAGAAATGGTCAGTCTTTTCTTTACCAAAGTTGAACAGTTTTTTTTGTTGTTATTTTTTTGTTATTTTTTAATATTGAGAGTTTGGAATATCTTACAACTCATACCTATGGCATAAGCTTCTATAACTAAAACTATAAACACAAGAATATGATAAATTCTATTTCTCATGCTTCTTATTAAAAAAGCATCATGCATTTATAATTATATATGCTGCATGGTCAGGTACAGTATGACAACAGAATTTTTTTGAGTGGGTGTTTCTGAAGCCTTTTTTTTTTTCATTTTTTTTTTCCTTTTTATTATTATGTTGAGTTAGCACAATTGAATTCTTTGATGACTGGAAGTATTCTCCATAGAGAACTTTTGGGTACCAAATATTTCAAACATTGTTTCTCCTCCAAATACTTCTAATGCTAATCTCCAAAACACATTCCTACTGATGTATGACTGTATTTTTTTTATTGCTACATAATAATTTACTGCAAATTTTGTGGCTTAAATCACATATTTTCTGTAGATCAGACATTCAGGAATGACATAACTGGCATGTCTGCTCAGTGTATCCCTGAGTTAAAATCGAAGTGTCAGCCAGGACTGCAGTTCTCTTCTGGTCCTAGGGTCCTCTTCCACCTCTGGATGTTGGCAGAATTCAGTTTCTTGTAAGTACTGAGGTCCCTGTTACCTGCTGGCTATTGTCAGGGTAATGTTCTTAGAGGCTACCTGGAGGGCCTTGCCTCATGATCCCCACAGGCACTTCCTAATTAGCTTTCTTCTAGGCCAGCCAGATGTGGCTTTTTTTTTTTTTCAGCATAACAGTATTCATTGTTTTTGCACAACACACAGTGCTCCATGTAAAACGTGCCCTCCCTATTACCCACCACCTGATCCCCCAACCTCCCACCCCTGACCCTTCAAAACCCTCAGGCTGTTTTTCAGAGTCCATAGTCTCTTATGGTTTGCCTCCCCTTCCAAATTTTTTTTTTTTTTAATAAACATATAATGTATTTTTATCCCCAGGGGTACAGGTCTGTGAATTACCAGGTTTACACACTTCACAGCACTCACGATAGCACTTACCCTCCCCAATGTCCACAACCCCCTCCCCTCTCCCAACCCCACCTCCCCCCAGCAACCCCCAGTTTGTTTTGTGAGATTAAGAGTCATTTATGGTTTGTCTCCCTCCCAATCCCGTCTTGTTTCATTTATTCTTCTCCTATCCCCCTAACCCACCATGTTGCTTCTCCATGTCCTCATATCAGGGAGATCATATGATAGTTGTCTTTCTCCGATTGACTTATTTCACTAAGCATGATACCCTCTAGTTCCATCCACGTTGTCGCAAATGGCAAGATTTCATTTCTTTTGATGGCTGCATAGTATTCCATTGTGTATATATACCACCTCTTCTTTATCCATTCATCTGTTGATGGACATCTAGGTTCTGTCCATAGTTTGGCTATTGTAGACATTGCTGGTATAAACATTCGGGTACACGTGCCCCTTCGGATCACTATGTTTGTATCTTTAGGGTAAATACCCAGTAGTGCAATTGCTGGGTCATAGGGTAGTTCTATTTTCAACATTTTGAGGAACCTCCATGCTGTTTTCCAGAGTGGTTGCACCAGCTTGCATTCCCACCAACAGTGTAGGAGGGTTCCCCTTTCTCCGCATCCTCAGCAGCATCTGTCATTTCCTGACTTGTTAATTTTAGCCATTCTGACTGGTGTGAGGTGATATCTCATTGTGGTTTTGATTTGTATTTCCCTGATGCCGAGTGATGTGGAGCACTTTTTCATGTGTCTGTTGGCCATCTGGATGTCTTCTTTGCAGAAATGTCTGTTCATGTCCTCTGCCCATTTCTTGATTGGATTGTTTGTTCTTTGGGTGTTGAGTTTGCTAAGTTCCTTATAGATTTTGGATACTAGCCCTTTACCTGATATGTCGTTTGCAAATATCTTCTCCCATTCTGTCAGTTGTCTTTTGGTTTTGTGAACTGTTTCCTTTGCTGTGCAAAAGCTTTTGATCTTGATGAAATCCCAATAGTTCATTTTGCCCTTGCTTCCCTTGCCTTTGCCGTTGTTCCTAGGAAGATGTTGCTACGGCTGAGGTCGAAGAGGTTGCTGCCTGCATTCTCCTCAAGGATTTGGATGGGTTCCTTTCTCACATTGAGGTCCTTCATCCATTTGGATTCTATTTTCGTGTGTGGTGTAAGGAAGTGGTCCAATTTCATTTTTCTGCATGTGGCTGCCCAATTTTCCCAGCACCATTTATTGAAGAGGCTGTCTTTTTTCCATTGGACATTCTTTCATGCTTTGTCGAAGATTAGTTGACCATAGAGTTGAGGGTCGATTTCTGGGCTCTCTATTCTGTTCCACTGATCTATGTGTCTGTTTTTGTGCCAGTACCATGCTGTCTTGATGATGACAGCTTTGTAATAGAGCTTGAAGTCCGGAATTGTGATGCCACCAACTTTGGCTTTCTTTTTCAATATTCCTTTGGCTATTCGAGGTCTTTTCTGGTTCCATATAAATTTTAGGATTATTTGTTCCATTTCTTTGAAAAAAATGGATGGTATTTTGATAGGGATTGCATTAAATGTGTAGATTGCTTTAGGTAGCATAGACATTTTCACAATATCTATTCTTCCAATCCAGGAGCATGGAACATATTTCCATTTCTTTGTGTCTTTCTCAATTTCTTTCATGAGTCCTTTATAATTTTCTGCGTATAAATTCTTAGCCTCTTTGGTTAGGTTTATTCCTAGGTATCTTATAGTTTTGGGTGCAGTTGTAAATGGGATTGACACCTTAATTTCTGTTTCTTCTGTCTTGTTGTTGGTGTACAGAAATGCAACTGATTTCTGTGCATTGATTTTATATCCTGACACTTTACTGAATTCCTGTACAAGTTCTAGCAGTTTGGGAGTGGAGTCTTTTGGGTTTTCCACATATAGTATCATATCATCTGCGAAGAGTGATAGTTTGACTTCTTCTTTACCAATTTGGATGCCTTTAATTACTTTTTGTTGTCTGATTGCTGAGGCTAGGACTTCTAGTACTATGTTGAATAGCAGTAGTGATAATGGACATCCCTGCCGTGTCCTGACCTTAGCGGAAAAGCTTTCAGTTTTTCTCCATTGAGAATGATATTTGCGGTGGGTTTTTCATAGATGGCTTTGATAATATTGAGGTATGTGCCCTCTATCCCTACGCTTTGAAGACTTTTGATCAGGAAGGGATGCTGTATTTTGTCAAATGCTTTTTCAGCATCTATTGAGAGTATCATATGGTTCTTGTTCTTTCTTTTAGTAATGTGTTCTATCACATTGATTGATTTGTGGATGTTGAACCAACCCTGAAGCCCTGGAATAAATCCCCCTTGATCGTGGTGAATAATCCTTTTAATGTACTGTTGAATCCTATTGGCTAGTATTTTGGCGAGAATTTTTGCATCTGTGTTCATCAAGGATATTGGTCTGTAGTTCTCTTTTTTGGTGGGATCCTTGTCTGGTTTTGGGATCAAGGTGATGCTGGCCTCATAAAATGAGTTTGGAAGTTTTCCTTCCATTTCTATTTTTTGGAACAGTTTCAGGAGAATAGGAATGAGTTCTTCTTGAAATGTTTGGTAGAATTCCCCTGGGAAGCCATCTGGCCCTGGGCTTTTGTTTGTTTGGAGATTTTTGATGACTGTTTCAATCTCCTTACTGGTTATGGGCCTGTTCATGTTTTCTATTTCTTCTTGGTTCAGTTGTGGTAGTTTATATGTCTCAAGGAATGCATCCATTTCTTCCAGATTGTCAAATTTGTTGGCGTAGGGTTGCTTATAGTATGTTCTTATAATTGTCTGTATTTCTTTGGTGTTAGTTGTGATCTCTCCTCTTTCATTCATGATTTTATTTATTTGGGTCCTTTCTCTTTTCTTTTTGATGAGTCTGGCCAGGGGTTTATCAATCTTATTGATTCTTTCAAAGAACCAGCTCCTAGTTTCATTGATTTGTTCTATTGTTTTTTTGTTTTCTATTTCATTGATTTCTGCTCTGATCTTTATGATTTCTCTTCTCCTGCTGGGTTTAGGGTTTCTTTCTTGTTCTTTCTCCAGCTCCTTTACGTGTAGGGTTAGGTTGTGTACTTGAGACCTTTCTTGTTTCTTGAGAAAGGCTTGTACCGCTATATATTTTCCTCTCAGGACTGCCTTTGCTGTGTCCCACAGATTTTGAACCGTTGTGTTTGCATTATCATTTGTTTCCATGAATTTTTTCAATTCTTCTTTAATTTCCTGGTTAACCCATTCATTCTTTAGAAGGATGCTGTTTAGTCTCCATGTATTTGGGTTCTTTCCAGCTTTCCTCTTGTGATTGAGTTCTAGCTTCAGAGCATTGTGGTCTGAAAATATGCAGGGAATGATCCTAATATTTTGATACCAGTTGAGACCTGATTTGTGACCCAGGATGTGATCTATTCTGGAGAAGGTTCCATGTGCACCAGAGAAGAATGTGTATTCTGTTGCTTTGGGATGAAATGTTCTGAATATATCTGTGATGTCCATCTGGTCCAGGGTGTCATTTAAGGCCTTTATTTCCTTGTTGATCTTTTGCTTAGATGATCTGTCCATTTCAGTGAGGGGAGTGATAAAGTCCCCTACTATTATTGTATTATTATTGATGTGTTTCTTTGATTTTGTTATTAATTGGTTGATATAGTTGGCTGCTCCCACGTTAGGGGCATAGATATTTAAAATTGTTAGATCTTCTTGTTGGACAGACCCTTTGAGTAGGATATAGTGTCCTTCCTCATCTCTTATTATAGTCTTTGGCTTCAAATCTAATTGATCTGATATAAGGATTGCCACCCCAGCTTTCTTCTGATGCCCATTAGCATGGTAAATTGTTTTCCACCCCCTCACTTTAAATCTGGAGGTGTCTTGGCGTCTAAAATGAGTTTCTTGTAGGCAACATACTGATGGGTTTTGTTTTTTTATCCATTCTGATACCCTGTGTCTTTTGATTGGGGCATTTAGCCCATTAACATTCAGGGTAACTATTGAGAGATATGAATTTAGTGCCAATATTAGCCTGTAAGGTGACTGTTACTGTATATTGTCTCTGTACCTTTCTGATCTACTACTTGTAGGCTCTCTCTTTGCTTAGAGGACCCCTTTCACTATTTCCTGTAGAGCCGGTTTGGTGTTTGCAAATTCTTTCAGTTTTTGTTTGTCCTGGAAGCTTTTGATCTCTCCTTCTATTTTCAATGATAGCCTAGCTGGATAGAGTATTCTTGGCTGCATGTTTTTCTCATTTAGTGCTCTGAATATATCATGACAGCTCTTCCTGGCCTGCCAGGTCTCTGTGGATAAGTCTGCTGCCAATCTAATATTTTTACCATTGCACGTTACAGACTTCTTTTCTCGGGCTGCTTTCAGGATTTTCTCTTTGTCACTAAGACTTGTAAATTTTACTATTAGGTGACGGGGTGTGGACCTATTCTTGTTGACTTTGAGGGGGGTTCTCTGCATCTCTTGGATTTTGATGCTTGTTCCCTTTGTCATATTAGGGAAATTCTCTCCAATAATTCTCTCCAATAGACCTTCTGCTCCCCTCTGTGTTTCTTCTTCTTCTGGAATCCCAATTATTCTAATGTTGTTTTGTCTTATGGTGTCACTTATCTCTCGAATTCTCCCCTCATGGTCCAGTAGCTGTTTGTCCCTCTTTTGTTCGGCTTCTTTATTCTCTGTCATTTGGTCTTCTATATCACTAATTCTTTCTTCTGCCTCATTGATCCTAGCAGTAAGAGCCTCCATTTTTTTTTTAAGATTTTATTTATTTATTTGACAGAGAGAAAGATCACAAGTAGGCAGAGAGGCAGGCAGAGAGAGAGGAGGAAGCAGGCTCCCTGCGGTGCAGAGAGCCCAATGCAGGGCTCGATCCCAGGACCCTGAGATCATGACCTGAGCCGAAGGCAGCGGCTTAATCCACTGAGCCACCCAGGTGCCCTGAGAGCCTCCATTTTTGATTGCACCTCATTAATAGCTTTTTTGAATTCAACTTGGTTAGATTTTCGTTCTTTAATTTCTCCAGAAAGGGCTTTAATATCTCCAGAGAGGGTTTCTTTAATATCTTCCATGCCTTTTTCGAGCCCGGCTAGAATGTTCAGAATCGTCATTCTGAACTCTTGATGTGACATATTACCAATGTCTGTGTTGATTAGGTCCCTAGCCTTCGGTACTGTCTCTTGTTCTTTTGTTTGTGGTGATTTTTTCTGCCTTGTCATTTTGTCCAGATAAGAGGATATGAAGGAGCAAATAAAATACTAAAAGGGTGGCAAAGACCCCAGAAAAATGCGCTGTAACCAAATCAGATGAGACCCCTAATTGTTGGGGGGAGAAAGGGGATAAAAAGAGGTTCAGGAAAAAAAAAAGAAAAAAATTTAAAAAATAAAACAAATAAAGAAAAAATATAAAAAGAAAGAAAAAATATAAATATTTAGATAAACTAGTCAAAAAATGTTAAAAAAGAAATGGGTAAAAGTTTTAAAAATTTTAGCAGAAGAAGAAAAAAGAAAAAAGAAAAAAAAATTGAAAAAAGAAAAAAAAAATTGAAGTAGCCGCAAGACTAAAGAGTCATGGGGAGAAAGCCATGAGTTCCGTGCTTTGCTTTCTCCTCCTCTGGAATTGCGCTGCTGTCTTAGGAATTGAACCTACTTTCCTTGATAGATGAGCTTCTTCCTGGCTGGATATTTTGTTGATCTTCTGGGGGAGGGGCCTGTTGTAGTGACTCTCAAGTGTCTTTGTCCGAGGCGGGATTGCACCGTCCTTACCAGGGGCGGGACTAAGTAATCTGCTCGGGTTCGCTTTTGGGAGCTTCTGTTCCCTGAACACTTTCCGTAGAGTTCCGGAAGACGGGAATGAAAATGGCGGCCTCCCAGTCTCCAGCCCGGAGGAGCCGAGAGCCTGGGGCCCCACTCCTCAGTGCGCCCCCAGAGGACAGCACCCAATCACTCCCGTATCCCCAGCCTCTAGCCGCACTCTGAGCTCACCCAGCCCGCGACCAGTTCAAGGTAACCCCGAGCTGAGAGTTCAGTCCTCGGCTCTGTCTCTGCAGCCAGCTTCTCCGTTCTAATACCTGTGAGCTCTGCGACACTCCGACACCCCCCGATCCTTCTGTGACCCTGCGGGACCTGGGGCCACGCTGACCCCGCATGGGCTTCACCCTGGTTTAGCCTCTGGAGCAATGTCCCTCAGTGGAACAGACTTTTAAAAGTCCTGATTTTGTGCTCCGTTCCTCTGCCGCTTGCCGGGAGCTGGCCCCTCCCCCCGCGGTCTATCTTCCCGTCATTTTAGATTCACTTCTCCGCCAGTCCTACCTTTCAGAAAGTGTTTGATTTTCTGTTTCTAGAGTTGCTGTTCTTCTTCTCTTCGCTCTCCCGTTGTATTTGTAGGTGTTTGCAATGTTTAGATAAGCTATCGAGCTGATCTCCTGCTACCTGATGTAGTCTCAGCCTGCTACTTCTCCGCCATCTTGACTCCTCCCCAGATGTGGCCTTTTTTGACTTATTTTTCTGTGACCCAGGAGGGGTGGGGGAGGAGTTACCTTTTTTTTTTTTTTTTTTAAGGGAGTTATGTGACTAGTTCAGGCCAAACCAGTCTCCTTGTTTTAAGGTCAACTGATTTGGGATCTTAGTTACATCTGGAAAATCCCTATAAAACAGTACTATATTAGTGTTTGATTAAGTAGGTGGAAGACAGTATGTGCTCCTGGGGCCAGGAATCTTGGGGGACCATCTTACAATTCTGTCTCTAACAGTGACATTTGGATATGTAACTCTAACAAGGTAAGGTGTTCTGGCACAATAGGCAGTAAGAACTTCTAGAGTAGCAAGTACTAAATTAACAATACATGGAAGTGACCTCAAAGCTATGGGTTTGAGGGCCTTCCTCATTGTAATCATTAAATGTAAACCTAGAGTTGGCATTGAGCACTTTCACCACTGCATTTAGAAAATTTGAGAATGAAATCAAGCAAGAAAAGCCCATATGGAGAGTCCAATGACATTATTTGTCATATAGATTCAGCCGGTCAGTTTTATAGGTCAGTATATTTCCATTGTTTGTTTGCTTGCTTGCTTCTTTGAGTGAGTGAGTCAGTTTGAATTGTTTGTTACTTCAACCTGAAACTTCTTGACTCCTACATTTTCATTCTCTGTGTGAACTGAGTTGTGAGACATGCTGGAATTTCTGTGTAAACCAAGAGTTGACATACTTTTTCTATAAAAGTCCAGTTACTAAATATTTTAGGATTTGTGGGCCATATAATCTCTGTTGCAACTACTCAACTCTGCCACAGCAGCATGTAGTGGTCAGATATATGTGAAAATAAGTAGGTTTGGTTGTTTTCCAATAAAACTTTATTTGTAAAAGTCAGTAGCAAAAAATTAACAAGTCAGAAAATGACAGATGCTGGCGAGGATGCAGAGAAAGGGGAACCCTCCTACACTGTTGGTGGGAATGTAGCTGGAGAACTGTGGATTAGGACTTCAGTAAAAAATGTCCTTCTACTGCTATCACTCCAGCAGACCAGTTCTTTCTGTGCAGCTCTTTGATAATAGATATCACATTGACCTGTCTTTTGAGTTCAAAGAAAGCCCCATTACATCTTTTCGTCTCATCCGTTTGAAAATTCCTGGAAGAGAATCCAAACTACTGCTAATTGAAAACTTAGGAGAGGGGTCCAAAAACTATTGCAAATAGGCCAAACCTAGTTTGCTGCTGACATTTTTTTAAAAATAATTTTTATTTAACTTTTAACATATAATGTATTATTAGCCCCAGGGTACAGGTCTGTGAATCACCAGGTTTACACACTTCATAGCACTCCCCATAGCACATACCATCCCCAATGTCCATAACCCAACCAGCCTTTCCCTACCTCCCTCCCCCTGGCAACCCTCAGTTTGTTTTGTGAGATTAAGAGTCTCTTATGTTTTGTCTCCCTCCTGATCCCATCTTGTTTCATTTATTCCTTTCCTACCCCCCAACCCCCATCCCATTGCCTCTCAACTTCCTCATATCAGGGAGATCATATGATAATTGTCTTTCTCTGATTGACTTATTTCACTCAGCATGATACCCTCTAGTTCCATCCACGTTGTCGCAAATGGCAAGATTTCATTTCTTTGGATGGCTGCATAGTATTCCATTGTATATAAATACCACCTCTTCTTTATCCATTCATCTGTTGATGGACATCTAGGTTCTTTCCATAGTTTGGCTGTTGTGAACATTGCTGCTATAAACATTAGGGTGCACATGCCCCTTCGGATCACCACATTTGTATCTTTAGGGTAAATACCCAGTAGTGCAATTGCTGGGTCGTAGGGTACTTCTATTTTCAACTTTTTGAGGAGCATCTATATTGTTTTCCAGAGTGGTTGCACCAGCTTGCATTCCCACCAACAGTGTAGGAGGGTTCCCCTTTCTCTGCATCCTCGCCAGCATCTGTCATTTTCTGACTTGTTAATTTTTTGCTACTGACTTTTACAAATAAAGTTTTATTGGAAAACAACCAAACCTACTTATTTTCACATATATCTGACCACTACATGCTGCTGTGGCAGAGTTGAGTAGTTGCAACAGAGATTATATGGCCCACAAATCCTAAAATATTTAGTAACTGGACTTTTATAGAAAAAGTATGTCAACTCTTGGTTTAGGATTTCATAGAATAAACCAAGCAACTGATCCACTCTGTGGAGTGGGGGAGGTTCTTAGAATAAACATTCAACAGATATCCTGAATGATACTTTATATACCTGGTGAAGGAATTGTTTATTTTTTCGTGATGACCAACAATCCAGATCAGTAGCCAAAGTATTGCTAGAAAGCTCATAATATCCTGAGTAGATTAAGTGTCATGGAAGGGACTTGAGACACAGGAGAAACAACAGTTTCCACTGGTGTGTTCAGAACCACCATAATGATACAAATACGTGATTTTAGATCATCTTAAGGATTTGGGATTGTCTTTTTGCTCATACCTCAAGGAATCAGGTTTATGGGGGAGAATAATATGCTTTCAGCTCTGCAGAGGGCACTGGTAAAAGGAGCTAGAGTTCAAAACAGAAGATTCAGGAAATTAAGATTCAAATAAAAAAAGCAGCACAGAAAATTATTGTATGGACTGGGGAAATGTGTTGAAGATTAAGAAACAAGACAACAAATCCTTTGGTACACGCATACTCAAGGCACATAGCAGCTGGTTTAGATAGCTGCCTTGGGACAGCAATACTAATTTTGCACTGCTGTGGCTAGTGAGTCTGAGTTATTGGAAAATACTCGATCAGGGTTTGTGCCAGGGCTGTGCATAGTGACCCTATGATGGTTCCATGCTCCACTATTAAACAGGTCAAGGAAAAGACAGGGAAGGAGGATTATACATTATGAAAAGGAAAGCATCAATGAAATCAAGAGACATGGATGATAGCTGGATTCAATGCGCTGGAATAAAGTATCTATATTTTTAGTTCAGATTTTCTGAGTTGTTGAACCTAAAAATTAAATTTTTCACTTACTTGCATGGCTAAAACCACAGATTTTGAATCCAGTGACAAGTGCACTGACTGGTTAAGGATTCAGAAGGATTAATAAAAGGAATATGTATAGTCAGAGGAGTTTGTCTTTGTGGTCTCGATGCTAGAAAAGACAACACGATTCTAAAGGAAAAAGGCTGTTTGTAATTATAGAAGGAATATGGTGTGAATGGAAGTCTTCTATGCAAGTAGTTCTAATTACACAGAATTATTGTGACGTTCATACTTTCATACATACATACATGCATTCCTGCATATATTCAGACATGTACACATATATACATGCATGTATACATAACAAATGCCAACAATGTAAAGCAAGAGAATAAAAAGGGCTGCAGGGAGGTTACATAAAATCCTTTTTCTAGGCATTGCTCTTTTTATCTTTGGTGTCTCTTCTGCACTCCATGATACTGTCAAGCCAGAAAAGAAAAAATCATAGGTGAATTAGTGGCAAGACCTCATAAATCCAGCTGCTTCTCTCATTTTACAGATGAAGACAGTTAGGACTACCAGGTGAGAATAAACTGCCTCATGTCACAGCCTCTCATATCCAAGTGCAATATTATTTTTGCTGGAAGATATGATCTCCTTGTGCCAATCACTTGGGAGATTCTTCTCTAGGTTTTCTCACATTTCAAGTGTTTTGACTGCCATCTTTACAGGTTATGGGAAAAAAGTTAACAGTGGTTTATGGCTTTGGGGTTGGATATTTCCCTTCATCCAGGCCCACTCCTCTACCTGCCTTAATTCACTGGTCTCACTCATTACCTATACCTGTCTGTCTCTGGCTTTGAACCATGATTTTTCCTTTACTGTCTGAACACACTGCTATCCAGTTTTGTTGGCATCATTTGGAATTTGGTAACTCTGTGTTGTTGGCTCTACTCAGCTGACCCTTCATACAGATCTAGAGGAAATAATTATGACTGAGAGAGACAGATAGTATATCATTTCACTCATAAGTGAAATCCAGAACTTTTTGTATAAAATTGGTCCCACACCCACATTTTAACGCCATACACAAAAATAAACTGAAATGGATTAAAGACCTAAAGGTGAGACCTGAAACCACAAAAATTCTAGAAGAGAACACAGGCAGTAATTTCTCTTACATCAATCAACCATGGCAACATTTTTCTGGATACGTCTCCTGAGGCAAGGGAAACAAAAGCAAAAATAAATTACTGGGTCTACATCAAAATAAAAAAGCTTTTGTATAACAAAGGAAACTATCAATAAAACAAAAAGATAATTTATTGAATGGGAGAAGATATTTGCAGATGATATATCTGATGAGGGGTTAATATCCAAAATATTTAAAGAACTTATGAAACTCAACACCAAAAAAAAAAAAAAAACCCCAGACAATCTGATTAAAAAGTGGGCAGAGGAACTGAGTAGATATTTTTCCAAAGAAGACATATAGATGGCCAACATCTGTTAGATGGCCAAGAGGTACACGAATAGATGCTGAATATCACTATTCATCAGGGAAATGCAAATCGAACTACAGTGAAGTACCACCTTATACACCTGTTAGAATGGCTAAAATAAAAAACAAGAAATAGCAAGTGTTGATGAGGATGTGGAGAAAAAGTAACCCTTGTGCACTATTAGTGGGAATGTAATTGGTCCAGCCACTGTGGAAGACAATATGCAGGTTCCTCAGAAATTTAAAAATAGAAATATTATAATAATTCCACGACTGGGGATGCCTGGGTGGCTCTGTCAGTTAAGTGGCTGCCTTCGGCTCAGATCATGATCCCAGTGTCCTCGGATTGAGTCCCACATCAGGCTCCTTGCTCCACCTCTGCCTGCCATTCTGTCTGCCTGTACTCTCTCTATCTCTCTGACAAATAAATAAATAAAATCTTTAAAATAATTAAAAAAAATAATTCCACTATTGGATATTTACCCAAAGAAAACAAAAACACTGATTCAGAAATATGTATGTACCCCTATGTTTAATTTCAGCATTATTTGCAATAGCCAAGATATGGAAGCAAGATATGGAAATACCTGTTAATAGATAAATGGATAAGGAATATGAGGTACACACACAGGCACACATGAAAACACACACACACACACACACACACACACACACACACACACACACACCCCTAGAATATTACAGTCATAAAATAGGGATGAGCCTGTCCCATTTGAGACAAACATGGATGGACCAGAGGAAGTAAGTGAGACTAAGAAAGACAAATACCCTATGATTTCACTCATAAGTAGAATCTAAAACAAAACAAATGAATAAACAAGCAATTTGTTATTTTTAAATAATAAAAAATGAGAATCAGACCTATAATTACAGAGAACAAACTAATGGTTGCCAGAGGATTGGGTGATGGGCAAAATGGGTGAAGGAGAGAGTGAGAGAAACAGGTTTCCAGTTATGGAATGAATAAGAAAGTCACCAGAATAAGTATAAAGAATATGTAATGCTGATGTATGGGGATAGTTGGTCGCTATACTTGTGGCGAACATAGCATAATGTATAAACTGAGTTGAATCACTATGTTGTACACCTGAAATTAATGTAATGTTCCATGTCAACTATACTCAATTAAACTTAAAAAATATTAGTCCTACACCTGGAATACTCCTTTCTTTGAAGTCTACTTATTGGATCATTTATGAATAACATTGAGTTTGGAAGATTTGTCCTATGCTGAGACAAAGATTAGAATCAACCAAAAATGGTTCATTCTCCTGTATTCTAGATCTCTCTTGCCTACCCTGCAACAATGTAGTGCTGATATGTTCTTGGAATATCTACATATGATTGACCAAAATAACCAATTAACCTTAACCTATCATTTTTTAAGAACACTTTATGAATGAAGTAATGCATTTAAATTGCTTGGTGGAGAGCAGGATATCTCAGCCTCCGCACTACTGACATTTTGGGCCAAACAGTTCTTTGCTGTGGAACACTGTCCTGTGTGTCCTGTGTAAACCAGCAGCATCTCTGGTTTCCATCCACTGGTTCCCAGTAGCACTCCACCTGGTAATGACAATAAAATCTTTCTCCAAATTGTTAAATGATTCCTGGGGGATAAAATTGTCCCCAGTTAAGAACTCCTGGTGTAGAGTATGGCACATAACCAACTCAAAAATAACATAATAAAAAAAAATTTAAAGGGACTATTGAAAGAAAAAAATTAGCTATTTTTAAAAATAATTTTCAAAATTTTATTGGAGTAAAATTTGTGTATGGTAACATGCACATTTCTTTATTTATTTATTTGACACAGAGAGATCACAAGTAGGCAGAGAGGCAGGCAGAGAGAGAGGGGGAAACAGGCTCCCTGCTGAGCAGAGAGCCCAATGCAGGCCTCGATCCCAGGATTCTGGGATCATGACCTGAGCCTAAGGCAGAGGTTTAACCCACTGAGCCACACAGGCGCCCTGACATGCACATCTTAAGAATATAATTCAATAAGTTTTGACAAATTTTATAGCAATATAGCTAAAATCTCAGTTAAGACATAAAAACATTTTCAGTGCCACAAAGAATACCCTCATTTCCACTCTAGCCCATTTCTACTTTCTATAGATAATCATTTTTCTTATTTTTATTGCCATAAATTATTTTTGCTTCTTCTTAAACATCATTAATTGGAATTATACATATATTGCAACTATTTTTTCCTAAAATGTGGCTACCATTGTCATTTTCTTAGGTGTCAATCGATGTGAAGGCCACTCTAAGTTTGAAGTTAATTGGATTTTTTTCTTTTATGATCAGTACTTTTGGTGTTCTCGCTCAGAAATTTTGCCTACCCAAGTCCCCAACTGTATCCCCCTAAAATTTCTTCTAGTAGCTTTATAATTTTAGATCTGATATTCTAATCTGTGATTCATTACAAATTAGTCTTGGAGTTTTGTGAGGTAAGGGTGGAGGTTCACTTTTCCCCTTATATGTGTCAACTTTTTCAGCAGCATTTGTTTAAAGACATTCATATTCTCCACTGAATTTGATGCCTTTGTAGAAAATAAGTTAACTCTCAATATCTGTCTGTTTTTAGACTCCCCATTCAACTCCTAGCTGCTATTAACCCCATTTAGTAATTTTCTTATCTCAAATATTTCACTTTTTCTAGAATTTCCTTTTGGTTTCTTCTTTTTATCATTTTTTATTATTTTTAGTTCTTTGCTGAGTTTCCCATCTATGTTCATCTTTTCCTTCACATGCTTGAATATATTCATATGTTTTAAAGAGCTCCCATATTCCAACATTTCAGTCATCTGAGGTCTTTTCCTATTTCTGTTGACTGTTTTTTCTTATATATAGGGGTTGCATTTTTGCGGTCTCTTTTTTTTTAAGTATTTTTAAAGGATTTTTTTAAAGACTTTATTTATTTATTTATTTGACACAGAGAGAGAGATCACAAGTAGGCAGAGAGGCAGGCAGAGAGTGGGGGAAGCAGGCTCCCTGTTGAGCAGAGAGCCCGACGAGGGGCTCGATCCCAGGACCCTGAGATCATGACCCGAGCTGAAGGCAGAGGCTTAGCCCACTGAGCCACACAGGCGCCCCTTACTAAGTATTTTTTTTAAAGATTTTATTTATTTATTTGACAGATAGAGATCACAACTAGGCAGAGAGGCAGGGAGAGAAGGAGGAGGAAGCAGGCTCCCCGCCAGGCAGAGAACCCGACGCAGGTCTCGATCCCAGGACCCTGGGATCATGACCTGAGCTAAAGGCAGAGGCTTTAATCCACTGAGCCACCCGGGTGTCCTTGCTGTTTCTTTTTATGCCTAGTAATTTTTATTGTTGTTGTGAAGTTGTGTATACTGCCTTGTAGTAATCTGGGCTATACTATCTTTCCCTAAACGGTGTTGAGATTTGTTCTGGCAAGAAGTTAAATTTCTAATGGATCTGATTGGTTCTGTCAGGGTTGGTTTTAGATGATATGTTTTTGTTCTTCCAGTTTTAGGGCTTAAACTTAATCTAGAGCATTAAACTTCACTCCTACAGTCTGATTTTTCCGAGATTTCTACCAATTGTTCAGGGTGTTTAGTAACATTTCTCCAGTCTTGGTAGGCTAGACCTTCACGCTCTCCAAGCACAGAATGATTTCTGGAATTTTCTTTACCTCTCACACCCATGGTACTTACTCCTTACAAAGCCTTGTCACATAGTCCAACTTTTCAACAAGACCATGTGGATCCCCAGTACAAATTCCTTAATCACCAGTACCCTGAGTGGAATGGAAATGACTACATTCCAGTCACATCAGTAGCCCCCAAATCCAATTCTGCTTCCTTGGCTCAGTGAGAGCATCACGCTCTCCTTGCGAGGGATATTCCTGCACTGCAGTTTATAAATTATCTCAAAACAGAGTACCAGAGGAAATGTGGAATTCAGTTCATGTGTTCTCCTGAACATAGCAGAATGTAAAAAGTTGTTGAGCACTGTGTTTTCCACCTGAAACTAATGTAACATTGTGTGCCAATGGTGCTTCAATAAAAAGAAAAAGAGTAACAGTCCTGCACTATCTGTTGACCAATTCCTGAAAATACTTACCGCTTGTATTTTATGGTTGTTAATGGCAGAAAGCTAAATCCAGTAGCAGTTTATCTGTTCTGCAGAGAAATGGAAGTCCCCTGATCTTTAAAAAAAAAAAATATTTTACTTATTATGAAAGTAGTAAATATTTATTGTAGAATCATTAGAAAATACCAAAAAAATGTAAGCATATGATTCAAAATATCTGTAGAAACAACACTTAGAGAACAGCAATTAACATTTAGTATATTAAGGACTTTTTACCTTCTTTTCTTTAAAAAAAATATTAAAAGTTTGGGTCCCTGAGACTTTTGGTCAGGAACAGACCCGAGATGAGATAGCAATTGCTTCTTACTATTTAAGGTCTATTACAATCTTACTGACTCAAAGTGGAAGTCATCCTTAGCTTGTTTGCACATCTTCCATCTCTCCTTCTTTTAACTGTAGATTCTCAGTTTTTGTTGCAGCAATTATCTCATTGACCCTCTTATCCCAATCCCTATTGACTGCTATCTTAGTCACTTAAGAAGCTCCCTACTCCCTTGATCAAGGAGCAAGCTTGTGACCTGAGTTTGCTCAATCAACCTTATTCTCTAAGGAAGTGATAAAGACAAAAATGGTTGGCATGATTCACCCAATGTCAGAGTGTGAACTATACTACTGATTGGATCCTACCACTTGGACCCTGGAGCTACTCCTTTTTGATGTATGTTTTTAATGTCATTTTTCCCTCCTTTGAATCTGTTAATTGCCCCGTGATCGGGCTTATTTTAGCCCAAGTACCATTGCTTGTGTCTTGCAAACAAAATTGGTCCTGGGGTGGGCAAGAGATCTTCAAGAAAATGTTGAATTGATTACTGGTCTGAGATAAGACAAAAGGCTCATATGAGGCTAAAATCAGGAGGTAACAAAAATGGAAATGACTACTATAATAGGTCACAGGGTGCAAGTAATTAAAATTTGGTTAGACTAATTAACCCCAATGTAGGGTTAATTGTTCCTGGGTTCTTTTTTTTAAAAGATTTTATTTATTTATGTATTTATTTAGAGTGCATAAGCGGGGGTGGGTTCAGAGGGAGAGAAAGAGAATCTCAAGTAAACTCCACACTGAGCCCAGAGCCCAATGCTGGCTCAGTCTTCTGACCTTGAGATCATGACCTGAGCTAAAGTCGAGTCAGATACTTAACCAACTGAGCCACGTAGGCCCTCCTTGTTCGTGGAATTCTTAAGAATGAAATCAATATATTTCTAAGATCTTACCTAATTTACATAATCCTAACACTCCACATATGGCAAATTAAAGAACAGATCTGAGATTGCAAGAACAGATCTGAGAATTGTGGGCCTTCAGTCATTTTTTAGACTTGAGGCACTTTACTTTATCAACATGAACCTTCAATAAGGACAGGGCTACCTATTTTGGAGGACAGAATTCACTAGAACACTATGACACATACAGTGAATTTCTCCCTAGTCTTCCTCAAAGCAGCCTGGAGCAGTTTACCAAGGCAACCAGGCCCTGCGAAGGGTTTGTCTTCATTTCTTCATCTGTAGAATGAGGTAATTATATGGCTGTAATACAAATTGTTTTGAGGCTTAAGGAAAATATAATATCTATGAAGTACATAAAATAGTACCTTGTTCGTAATAAGAGTTTAATGTTGTTGGTTATTATTATTAAATATAAGTTTTTACAACTTTTCTTCTCCCCAAGAAATGTGTCATGTATGGACTTTATGGAGTCTTTGCTGTTAGCTATTTAAAAGAATGATTGTTTAAAGCATTTTGAGGGACACCAAGGTGACAGTCGGTTAAGCCTGTGCGTTTAGCTCAGGTCATGATCCCAGGGTCCTGGGATCAAGCCCTACATGGGCAGGTTGGTGGGGGGCTCCCTCCAAGCAGGGAGCCTGCTTCTATCTCTCCCTCAGCCTGCCGCTCCCTCTGCTTGTGTGTTTGCATGTGCTCTCTCTCTAGCAAATAAATAAACAAAATCTTTAAAAAATAATAAATTTAAAAAATTCAAAAAATAAAAGCATTTTAAAGTACCACAATGGGACAGAGTGAAAGATTTTTTTTTTAAAGTCCCTCAAATTGTCTCGTGTTTTATTACATATCTACTTTCCTTGACCTTGCAAGTGGCCACATAGTAAAATATGTCCCTCATTCCCAGAAGAGGTAATCTCATTTCTTTTAAATCTAGTAGCACCTCACTTCTCTTATATCACTGATCGCATTGCATTATAGTTAGTTGTTTCTGTGTATGTTTCCCCTAAAGATGAGCTCCTATCATTGAATGGAAAATGTGGCAGGAAATTGGGATTAAGGTCTGCATTCCTCTACTTACTATCCATTGCATTTTAGCCATTAAAGTACCATATTCCTCATTTTTCAAGTGGGAATAACAATATAACTAAAATTTCTGCTTGTTAGTCTTATATTTTTATATGTTGAAATGGTAGGAGCATGGACAGAGTCAGTCTTCCTGGGTTTGAACTCCAGCTCCGAGCTCCCCCATCACTAGCAGTGTGACCTTACTGAGTCATCCACTCTCAGTGTTTATGCTTCCTCCTCTCTAACTGAGGGTTGATGTGAGGATTAAGAGGGCCATCTCATACGAAGCACTGAGAGCCGATGTCTACCTAACACGTAGTAATTGCTCAGTATATGTTAAATTACTATTGAAAAAATAAAATAATATATACATGGATATGTTTCATAAACTGCTAATACAGCTATTCATTACTAGGATAAATTGTTTTAAAATTGAATAGAGACTGAGTGACTTAATAACCAACTTTTTACCAACTTTTAAAAAGTTGTTAATAAACAACTTTTTACCATATATGTATTGATTTGCATAATTTAAAAAAAATTCAACCAGAACACATTGGTGTATTCAGCTTTCAACATTATTTAAGACTGACATGGTGAACTACAACTTCATATTAGGAGAAAATGAAGGATGGTTGCATCCTGTCTTAAAAAAATGCTACACCTGAAGGTGTCCATGACCTTGGACAGGACAGTCAGGGTCTATGCTTACAAAAGAAGACAACTAGTCCCCTCCTTACTATGTGCTCTCCTGCCATCGTTGCTATAACAACCACTACTGCCCCCTTTTTTTGTGGAGCAAAACTACTTCCCCTAGTTTTGTGGAAGGAAACATTTTCTCTTTGTGTCTTTATACAGTTGAATGGAGTGGCTTTTCTTCCTTAAGAAATAATATTCGTTTAAAATACCTGGCATCCGGGGTGCCTGGGTGGCTCAGTGGGTTAAAGCCTCTGCCTTCAGCTCAGGTCATGATCCCAGGGTCCTGGGATCGAGCCCCACATCGGGCTCTCTGCTCAGTAGGGAGCATGCTTCCCTGCTCTATCTCTGCCTGCCCCTCTGCCTGCTTGTCATCTCTGTCAAATAAATAAATAAAATCTTTTTTAAAAAATAAAAAAAAAAAATACCTGGCATCCTGAAAATAAATTTAACACAATAGTTAAAAGTTTCCTTATGTGTTTAGATATATATTTTTTTGTTAAAAACACTTCTTTTTCTATTCTTTTTTTTTAAGATTTTATTTATTTATTTGACAGAGATAGAGATCACAACTAGGCAGAGAAGCAGGCAGAGAGAGAGAGGAGGAAGCAGGCTCCCTGCTAAGCAGAGAGCCTGATGCGGGGCTCGATCCCAGGACCCTGAGATCATGACCTGAGCTGAAAGCAGAGGCTTAACCCACTGAGCCACCCAGGTGCCCCTTCTTTTTCTATTCTTGAACACTGCATGGTGTGTAAGTAACATTTGCAATGTAACACTAAAGTGCTGTTTTATATGCAACTTAAGTAACTTTTTACGTTTTCGTTCATGATTTTAGATAGTGTCCTACTGACATTTGCTATCTATATTTGAAATCCCATATTATCACTGGTTTCATAGATTGCAGCTATAAAATAGTACGCAAGATTGAACATTTACCACAAATCTCAAAAAGCTGTAGGAGGAAATAGGTTCTAAAATGTAATGTTTTAAAATGACTTAGTGAAGCAGAGGTTTCAGTAAATTTCCTTTGCTAGAAAACTACTGCTAAAATTGTCCAGCATTTAGAATAACAAGTAGAACTAGACATTAATAATTAATAGCTTATTTCGAAGTAATTCAGAACACTTTTATTTTTAGTAAAGTCCTTTGAAATATAATTATATCTCATTCTAATGAAGCTTATGATAAAAATGTTCTAGTTTAATTTTCCTGATATTTACTTCTTTTAAAAATATTCAGAAATGTAATGAATTGAATTATTGATTTACTTAATACAACTGTGAGACCATATTATGTATCTATATTCTCTATTTCTCTTAAGTACTTTCTTAACAATATTTTTTGTCAGTCTTCAGAAATAGTATGGGTTACACCAATAAAATCTTGAGAGATCTCTAAAAATTCCATAAAGTTCAACAAATTAAACTGAATTGACTTACTTTGAATCTTTCAGATGATGGTTTTCTGTGTTTGCAACTGGGTTTGCATTTATTGCAAGAATTTATTTTGAGTTTCAATAGTAAAATCATTCTTCCTGAAATATCTAAATATATTTTTCTGGAATATATCATTTTATAAAATAAATTTAGTATCTTCAGAGCTAGAATATTAAGTTATTTGGAGGAATAAGAGGTCATCAATTGTGAGAGTACAAAAGTTGCTTTTTGAGATAAATTTGTGTCTGGAGTTCATTTGGAGCAGGCAGAGTATAAATAACTAGAGCAAAGGTGAAGATAAATGATAAAAACACACCAGTACTATGTCGGACTAAATATGAGACTTTATTTACTTGCTCTTACTGCCCTAGGAATCTGATGATAACTAGATCATATTCAAAATCCATAGTTTTAAAATAAAGTTTTCAGGATATGCTTGTGTCACAGTCTGTTTGAATTAGACTTCGAGGCTTTATGGTATTAAAGAATTTGACCGGTTTGTTAGCCACTTCCAAGATGGCTCCCAATGATTTACACGTCTCAGTAGTCATATGTTTGTGACTATCCCAGCATTGTGTGGTGTGCCCTCTCATTTTCTCTCTTGGATCACTCAGTGTGGAGGAAGAGAGGTACCAGACCATGAGACGTCCTATGAAGAGGGTTGGTAATAACTAAATTTCCCTGACAACGGACACATAGTGCATTTAGGAGAGGTTCTCTATTCAGTAAACAACTGTAGCCCTAGCTGTATGCTTGACCAAAACCTCATGAGAGATTTCAAGCCAGAATCAACCAACCAAGTCATTCCCAGCTTCCCGACCTACAGAAAATGTGTGGGATAATTGTTTGTTGTTTTAAGTGGCCATGTTTTAGGGTAATTTGTTATATAACATTAGGTAAATAATACAACTCACAAAAAAAAGAATAAGGCTCCAAATTTCACACCCTTCGTAGCAAATCAGGATCAGTGATAAATAATGGTTAATTAAATGGCTTGAGGACAACAAGCAAATCATTTTGCTCTAAAGGAAATGTTTTTCATATGCATATAAAAGTAGCAGGACTACATTATTAATCTCATGCGACACCTTTCTGGGAAAGGCCTCTCTGAGGGGCTTCCAGAGCTTCCTATACTCCCTGGTCCCACACTGTACATTGTTATCTCAATTCTATTCCAGTTCTTCTTCTTCTTCCTTTTTTTTTTTAAAGATTTATTTGAGTGTGAGAGAGATAGAAAGAAAGAGAATGTGTGAGCAGGGGGAGGAGCAGAGGGAGAAGGATAATCCTCAAGGAGACTCCCTGCTGAGCCTGACGTGGGGCTCTGTCCAGGACCCTGAGATCATGACCTGACCCAAAATTGAGAGTTGGCCAATAAACTAACTGAGCTACCCAGGATCGCCTATTCCAGTTATTCTTTACCTTCATTTTTAGATTGTGATTTCTTGAGGGTAGGGATTTTCTTTTTTATTTTTGTAGTATCAGCAGTCCTTGCAATTTCTAGTATATAGTAGTTACTTAATATACATCAGCCAGATATGTATCTAAATTAACATACTTCAGGTACCATGAGATCCAAACAAGAAATAAAATAATAAAATAATTTTCAAAACACCTGGGTGGCTCAATCATTTAAGCATCAGATTCCTGATTTTGGCTCAGGTTGATCTTAGGGTTGTGAGATTGAACCCTGTGTCAGGCTTTGTGCTGAACATAGAGGATGCTTAGGATTCTCCCTCTCCCTCTGCCCTTTTCCCACTCCTGTGCATGTGTGCACACTCTTTCCCACTCTCAAGAAAGAAAGAAAGAAAGAAAGAAAGATAGTGTCATCGTAAACACGGTTTAGAGTAAATGAAATTGAACATCTGTGAAGGATATTTTGCTGACTCAATGTCTGTTAATAGTCACAACCCCAGGTTCCATGTCTCCCTGCTCTAGACAGTCCCAAATGCATGCTGACAAAACTTATCTATTTCCTGTTTGTGTCTCCTGCCACTCTTCTTTACTTGATACATTCCTTAGCTCTAAACACGTGATTCGAGAATGCATTTAATGAACTCCCTTAGCCAGTCCACATTTGAAAAGAAAATGCATTAAAAGCAGCAATATATATATATATATATATATATATATATATATATATATAGGCTATCTGGTAGCATTGGTGTGAACCATTAATGAATCCTTTTTGTTTCTTGCCTGGAATACCAAATATACATCTCTTGCCTGGAATACCAAATATACATCTCTTACCAACACCTTGGTGTATGGCATTTTTGAAACAATTGCACTGGGAAATGTAACCATCCTAGTTATCCTCCATATTTGCCCAACATGGGACCAGACAGATCATTTGGCATGATATTCTAATAAAAAGGCAGAAGAATAGACAGAAAGCTGGAAATAAGCTGAAAACTTATTTTATTTAAAATGATAGAAAAAATAAGATCTGATAATTTCCATGCCATAGTTTTTATAAGTTACTTGTCCTGAGTAGATTAAGGAGTTATTTGTCCCTGTATTTCAGATTGGATCACATTGACTATTTATAAGGCTGGATATTAGTATCTATTTGATCTAACTGATTAAATACTTGGATTTATAATTCAACATCTTCTCCCAAGTAATTGCAGGTTTCCTGACTTAAACTGAGGAAATAAAGTTTGTGTGTTAAATGTAAAAATGACTTGTGTGTTAATTTAAAAATTCCACCAGTGATTTATTTCCTTAATTCAGTAATCATTTCAGCTGCGATAACCTTCAGTCATAGGCAGCTAATGGTGCAATAATGACTTTTGGAAGAAGCCAATATAGTAAGCCTCTAGCTATATTTGCAAATAAGTCCATGTATCATGACACTCAAAACTGATCTGGGGAAAACAAGACTTTGGTGATTTTTGCAGACAGTAATTTTTAGAGAATCTGAAGATTGATTAAAGAGAAAACTAGCCACAGTTTCCTCCAATCTTATAGTTTTAAAAGTCTGTGAATGATGATGGTCTGCATACTACATACTACATTTATCCTAAATTAGCTAATCTAAGGTCAAAGTAGTAATAACGTGTTATTATGTTGTTTTCCCCAGATCAGTTTTGAGTGTCATGATACATGGACTTATTTGCAAATATAGCTAGAGGCTTACTATATTGGCTTCTTCCAAAAGTCATTATTGCACCATTAGCTGCCTATGACTGAAGGTTATCGCAGCTGAAATGATTATATTGCAAATATCTTCTCCCATTCTGTCAGTTGTCTTTTGGTTTTGTGAACTGTTTCCTTTGCTGTGCAAAAGCTTTTGATCTTGATGAAATCCCAATAGTTCATTTTGCCCTTGCTTCCCTTGCCTTTGCCGTTGTTCCTAGGAAGATGTTGCTACGGCTGAGGTCGAAGAGGTTGCTGCCTGCATTCTCCTCAAGGATTTTGATGGATTCCTTTCTCACATTGAGGTCCTTCATCCATTTGGAGTCTATTTTCGTGTGTGGTGTAAGGAAGTGGTCCAATTTCATTTTTCTGCATGTGGCTGTCCAATTTTCCCAGCACCATTTATTGAAGAGGCTGTCTTTTTTCCATTGGACATTCTTTCCTGCTTTGTCGAAGATGAGTTGACCATAGAGTTGAGGGTCGATTTCTGGGCTCTCTATTCTGTTCCACTGATCTATGTGTCTGTTTTTGTGCCAGTACCATGCTGTCTTGATGATGACAGCTTTGTAATAGAGCTTGAAGTCCGGAATTGTGATGCCACCAACTTTGGCTTTCTTTTTCAATATTCCTTTGGCTATTCGAGGTCTTTTCTGGTTCCATATAAATTTTAGGATTATTTGTTCCATTTCTTTGAAAAAAATGGATGGTATTTTGATAGGGATTGCATTAAATGTGTAGATTGCTGTAGGTAGCATGGACATTTTCACAATATTTATTCTTCCAATCCAGGAGCATGGAACATTTTTCCATTTTTTTGTGTCTTCCTCAATTTCTTTCATGAGTACTTTATAATTTTCTGTGTATGAATGCCTTTTTAAAGAAAAGTACAAGTAAGCCTGCATTTTCCAGGCTCTCCTTGCTTTGCATAGTGAATGAAATGTATTTAGTACTTCTAAATTAAAAGTCACAGTTACACTCTAAATAGCTCAGTACTTCTCAGCATTCTTTATTATTAATATGAATACTGTGAAAATAAATACTTCTTTTCCATAGTTTATCAACGAGTGTGTATAGATTAAGACAAGTGGAGGTCTGTTTTAGTGGGGTTTTTTAGATCACTTACAGTGTCTAAGACACTTTTTGTGTTTCTGTGTGTCTATGTCTATGTTTTTATGCTTATGGTTTCTCATATAAAATTGGGAAATTTCTGCATTCTAACACTTGTATTGCATTGAGAATGAATCTGCGGTATGGAAAAAATGGGGTCATCTAGATGTTAATGACCTACAAATTCATATTTGTTCCAAATGATTTTCTGAACTTCATACAAGCAACTACCTATTTGGCATTTTCACTTATATGCTTAAAGCCATTTCAGATTCAGAATACCCAAAATAAAACATGTACTTTTACTGCCTGCTTCTCTCTTTCTCTAATCAAAGCTGTCAGACAACTCCTATGGCCTCTGAAGTATTCTTGCTGCATATTCTTCTGCTCTCTTCCAATTTTCCCACTTCCCGTTGTCTGAGCCATTTTTTAAAAATACAGATATAATTTGCAGTTGGTTCTGAAAACTGTCACTCAAGTTTTAGAGCTGTTTCTTGATCAATCTTAGGTTTTTTACTTTTGATTGGTGCTGAAGACAAAAAAACATATACGCACCCCCCCCCCCCATATGCAAGTTGAGGAAAGCAAGCTTGCTTTTTATTCTATTTCTTTCTTCATCCTTCAGCTCATAAAGGAGAGTCAGTAATGGGTCAGAAGGACCTTGCTTTTAGATGAGGGTAGGTCTCATTCTCTTTCATCTTCAGAGGGAGAAATCTTAAAGAGGATAAGGAAAATAAGATCTAGTCTCATAGCTTGATGGTCCCCAAGACCATCTTCCAGTCAAGGGAGAGATAGCCTTGCCATAAGCTGATTTCAGTGGTATCAGGAGAGTCCAGGGTGCATATTCTCAATAGGACAAGGTTATCCATAAATGAGCCACAGTGTTTCTTTCTCTAGGAGATTAATTTGCTATAGCTGAAGTTCAAGCAGTTTTTACTGGATATTCTCAGTTGTTGACTCTTACCTTCGTTATGAGTCTTAGTCATAATACTTCATCAATTTTATACTCAGAATCTTCTATTAATTAGTGAATAGTATAGGGATTAGCTTAAGGGGGTCTTTTTACCTGATGTCGAAACAAAACAAAACACTGAGCAAGCTGGTACTGTTCTTTCGTCCACTAATTGTGTTATACTTAGTGCCTCAAATTACTTTTGAGACAAGGAAAAAAAATCTTACCATGGCATATAACGCCTCTGGCCTTTTTAAGTTTCTGAACAATTTCATGCTTCTTTTAGCCTCAGGGAATTTGCAAATGCCATTTTACTTTACCTTATATATTTACCCCTCTGCCTTCATCTAGTAGGTGCATCATTCAGGTCTCAGCTTTTATGTCATTTCCACATCCAAGATGAAGTCATATTTCTGTATTGCATGTGTCAATTCACTCTTCTGCTGCAAAGCATTCACTGCTATGTTTATACATGTGATTATTTAATTGATGCTCATCTCTACCATTAGCATGTAAGTTTTATGAAGCCATGGGCTGCATATATTGTATAACACAAAGAAGTAGCGTTCAATGAATATTTGTTACAAGAGGTATTGCATAAGCAATGAATCTTGGAAGACTGAAAAAAATAAAATAATAAAAGAGGTAGTGCTCAGTGAATATTTGTTAAATGGATCAATTTAAATAAGACTACAAAATATAACTAGATCTTATTAATATTTAAACATATATATCAAACATAAAAATACAATCTCTACTTAGGTATTGGTTATAGGCACTTAGATACTGGAAAAATAAATGTCCTTGTTATATACTCTTAAAAACAAAACCTTTAAAAAATTTTTTAAGTTTTTATTTAAATTCTAGTTAGTTAACATATAGTTTAATATTGGTTGCAGGAGTAGAATTTAGTGAATCATCACTTACATATAAAACCCAGTGCTCATCCCAAGTGCCCTCCTTAATACCCATCACCCATTTAGCCCACCCCCCCGCCCACCTCCCTTCCAGCAGCCCTCAGTTTGTTCTTTGTAGTTAAGAGTCTTTTGTGGTTTGCCTCCCTCTCTCTTTTTCCCCCTCCCCTATATTCATCTATTTTGTTTCTTAAAGTCCACATATGGGTAAAATCATATTTGTCCTTCTCTGACTGATATTTCACTTAGCACAGTACACTCTAGTTCCATCCACGTCATTAGTGAGCATAACATAATGTATAGGGAAGTCAAGTCACTATGTTGTGCATCTGAAACTAATATAACATTGTGTGCCAAGTACACTGCAATTTTAAGAAAAAATATTAGAATATAAGAGAAAAATGAGAATTATCAGAATTGTGCAAATAAATGTGTTCCTTAATACTAATTTTAATCTGTAGAGTTTAGTTATTTTCATGTCCCAAATGAAATGGAATATATTATAAGAATGAAACAAAATCAACTGTTTTTAAAATATGTGTGATATCTGAGGTGCCTCCATGGCTCAGTCAGTTAAGTGTCTGATTCTCGATTTTGGCTCAGGTCATGATCTCAGGGTTGTGAGATCAGGCCCCACATTGGGTTCTACGCTGGGCGTGGACCCTGCTTAAGATTCTTTCTCTCTCCCTCTGCTCCTCCCCCTCCATGAGCACACTCTCTCTCATAAATACATAATACATACTTATATACATACAATGTGTGTTGTATCAGTAAGTCTTAATTTCACAATTTCACCAAGGACTGAAGTAAGTGAAGGCATTTCGACTATTTCAAGCAAATTGATAGAAGACTCCAGTCAGGACTTTTCTTCACATTAACATATTCTAAGAAAATTTGTTTTAAAAGATACATGCTTTCATGTTAGGGAGACTCATAGTACTTCTTAAAGATAACTCAGTTTATGCATCAGTATGGAAAAACAAAGAACTGTGCCCCCGTGAAGGGCCGTTTTGAACATTATTTCTCTTTCCCTCCAAAGAGTAAAAAATTAAGTAAATATACATAAGACTATGAAAAGCTAATCCATCTGGATGATTTTAGTTTTATGATCACTGAAGTCAAAAGAGATTTTGACAAATAGCATGTTTTTCCCTGTGTTTCTCTTTTATATTAACCAGGATTCTTTTCACAATACAATTGAAGGTTATTTCACTACACAACTAAATGCTCGAATGGATTTTGAGGTAAAATTTAACGTCACAGAAAGCCATTGTCCAATGCAAAATCAATCACCTGGTCAAGTTAAAGACATATTTTAAACCTGATTACATGAGACGACAAGTCTTAATGAGAACATGCAACAACTATTATCATATTAGACATAAATTCAATCTCCATTGTCAAACAACATTAATTTTGATTGCTTGGGGATTTAGAAATTCAGTTTTATGAAATACTGTTTTGTGGAATACCGGAGAAGAGTTTTTCATTTATTTCCTGTAATTAGCATTAAGAAGAGGAGAAAAGTTGGTAATTTACTGGATTATAGAAAATGTAAGAACCAAGGCACAACTATACCAATAATTTAAACCTATAAAGATATAAAATTACCATGAAGAAGTTGAGTGTTATACCAAAGGTGAAGAGTTACTTTTGATCATATCATAAGAGAAAATATCTAGATTCAGATATACATCTTGGATTAATATATTTGGGAAGATGCCTGTGTTTTGGCAGGTGTTTAATAACTGATGAAATGAACATTAACAGATGTTATAATGTTTGTGTCTTTTAATATTGAAACTATTGAAACTACTTTAATTATACTTAGCCCATATCATAGCATTTTTGTTTTATCAAGAAAAATGATTTCTTATAGATATGTGTCAATATACTTTGTGATAACATATTTAAAAATCTGACTAAAATACATACACCTGGGATATCCTGATGATTTAAAGGTATTTAAATTATACTTTGCCTTTGATATACTTGGCCTATATAAAGATTCAAAACTTTGGATTTTTGCATTTCTTACTTTTTGAGTTTGCAAACACTTAATCTCTTGGTCTCTTTTCTCTTTCCTCTTATTTCTATGTACTTTATAGGTAATAGGATTCAATTTATTTTTAGGAAAAGCTATAAATTACTTAACAATTCCTGTCCACCTCTTTTTTATTACTAAACTAGACCCTTTTCCACCTCAGCAGGGAAAGATATTGTGTTATGACAAAGTGGTATGTGAAACAAAATATATGAGTATTGATTTTTAAACTGTGGACTCACCATTTTAGAAAGGTAAAGAGGTTGACATCTAAGCACAATATATTCCCTCATTTCTGGTGACCACTACTTCCCATTACAAAATGAGGCTATCCTAGGTTCCATTATAAATTTCCTTTAGTATTTGTAACTCAGCTATAAAACAGACTCTGAGACAGAAACTCAGCACATGGGAATTCAGCCCAGGAGTGCTTTATTTTTTAATTCAAATTTAGTTTAAATTGGTTCACCTATTTCCAAGTGATAGGAAAGTAGTAAAAATAAAATAAATGTGAGAATGCAGCAGGTCTGCTTTTGCATTTATTTAACTAGGAAATTAGTTTCTTTTCTAAATACAGTGTTTTTTCACTGTCTTAGTTGGAGACATAGTGTTATTGTTTAAGAGAGACATGTTAAAAATTGTTGAATAGTCAGGAAACAGTTGAATACATATAGATGAAGAATAACTTGTAGTATCTCCTGGTAAGCATTTATTTATTTACTCACTTTTAAGATTAGCAATTCCCTATGTAGCCTTTGATATACTGATATCAGGTAGATAATAATTTTTCTGTTAAAATAATTTTGAACACATAAAGTTGGTGAAAAACCTAAGAGAAATGCAAAATGCACATTTATACACATTTTCAGGTTTTTTTTTCTGAAGATAATTTAAAGTCAATTTAATGTTTAATGTTACTCAAACTGTAATTCAGTACCAATTTCAGGACAATAGTTCACCAGAAAATACTATATGTAATTATATATTATTATATACTAATATGAAACATGTTAGTATATTTATAGATTTATTTCTGTCCAACTTTCCATCTGTATTGAAGTTTTCAATTTAGAGGGAATAATTATGCAAATTATAAGAATAAGATATATAAATTATAATACAAGTTCTCTTTGATCATGAGGTTGCCTGTGATGTCATTTCATCTCTTCTAGACCAAAGCTTCATAGGGGAACCGTTTTGAACTGTTTGAATGGTTTTGAATCCATCAACTGGGGGCAGTTTAACTGTGCTATTCACTCATTCCCATCCAACATCATTTATATCTAGTAGGTTGGCTAGAGATCATAATCACTGACTATGGAATGTAGAGGAATTCAAGGACTAACACAAGAACCAGGCTCATCAGTTTGGTTTCTAAACCCTGAATTTGTTACCTGCAATCCCTGTGGACACCAGTAGCAATACCTTTTAAGTCTGGGGTTGAAAGCCTGTATGGGAGGAATGGAAGAACGAGCAGCCCAGCCAAATTCTTAACACTTAAGAATTTGGGTCTTTTTGGACCTACATGTTGGTCTTTTTGGACCTACATGTTGGCTTTCTGGACTCACATGTTGGCTGATGTGGGTCTGTTGGAACTACATGTGACTTTTTGGACTCACATGTTGGCTGCCCCTGCTTTTCCTGCACCTCCTATATCATCATTTCATATCTGAATTTCTGTTTCCTGGTCTTAAACACAGCTTGTAATGTATTTAATTTGACTTGGATAATCTCTGCCACTTGATCATTGCACTGCAGCACTGGATACAATTGCTGCCCCTGAACTTTCAGTCACTGAAGCATCTCCTCACTTGCTTTCTCCCTTTTCATTTTTTTTCCCTTTGGCTCCACAGATTTAATGTTAACACATGTCAGTACAGTACCTGATACAAACAGGCTTCTGAACCTTCTCACTAAACCCATGTCTAGGTCTACCCATGTAAAGCTAATATATTAAGAGAAAGCAGATGAAAAATATTCATGTTGGTATTTGAAATTTTGGGTGCAAAAGTAGAGCTCTAGGCCTTTGCCAATTTTGATTAGTACTTAGTATGGGATTTTTCATCTACGATTTTGAGTAAAATGATCTTTAATTATCATTTCCTATGACTTCTTTGTCCAATTCTATAAGAAAATAAACAAGTAATAAGACAAGCTGGTAACTTTTCCTTTCCATTCTCTGGAAGAGTTTAATAAGATTGATATTAACTTATTCACAAGTGTTTGGTAAAATTCTCTTGTGAAGCCGCCTACTCTGGAGTCTTCTTTGTGGATAATATTGTTTGTCTGATAGATTTCTTTGTTTGTATTAAAAATTTAATTTTCTTAAGGTTATAAGAGAATTTAAGTTTCCTACTGTTGTTGAATATTCAAAGTGTACTTCTTTTGGACTGATATATATATATATATGTGTATATATATGTGATATATATATATATATAAGAATTAACAGGGATGTTAATTAAATTGATTTTTTGTCAAGAAAATATTCCATTGTGGGGGCTTCTGGCTGACTCAGTCGTTAAGCGTCTGCTTAGGCTCAGGTCATAATCCCAGGGTTCTGGGATCGAGCCCCACATCAAGCTCCCTGCTCCACAAGAAGCCTGCTTCTCCTTCCCCCACTCTTCCTGCTTGTCTTCCTGCTCTTGCTAGATCTCTGTCAAATAAATAACTAAAGTCTTAAAAAAAAAGAAAATATTCCATTGTGAATCAGAGTTTCAACCAACCAGTATGATCAATTAAGTTGTGAGATGCCATTCTTAGTGGCAACTAGGAAATATTAAGTCAGTATCTTGTAGTATATAAAGATATGTGTAAGCAAAAAGAAATGGTATGTACAGACCTTGAATACAGAAGGAAAGCAGGAATACAGAAGGAAAGCAGCTATGTAGAGATAAGTTGGTTAGGTTACACGGTTTTTAAAAACCCATATACTTTAGGCATTTAACCTAAACTCTTTATAAATGATAACTGTGTTTAGATAATAGGTTCTCATCTATAGTTGAACAGTAGAGTCACCTATGGATGTTTTACAAAATATTGATACACGGTCCAAACCAATTAAATGTAGAGCTTGGGGTTGAGGTCTACCATCTGTGTTTTGTAGAATGTCCAAGTGATAATATGGTAAAGCCAACTCTAAGAACTTGAATTGGTAAAAAATTGCTGTCAAGACAAAATGCATAGGTTTGAAGTACCACACTTTTATTACTGGACTATGGCAAGCTCAAAGTAAAATTTGGGATTGAAATACTGCTATTTAACACTTACTATCACCTGAGGCTATTCAAGAGTCAAGTAATAAAGCAGTAAATAAGCAATCTAATACCCTGGTCTTAATGGAGTATACATTTGGGTTATGGCAAAAGAGGAGTCACAAATACAGAAGAAAATTCAGAGCTTATATGTGTTGTTTGGGTAAGGGATACTATAGATGAAAGATCAAGGGGGCCCTCATAAGAATTTATGTTTAAGGGATGGGAAGAGAAGATGGTAATGGGATTGTAGCAAGAAAAGATAGCACAATGGTAAACAGAAGTCACCTCATAGCAGACCTTGCAGTTGAAGGCAATAAGATTAGAATTCATTCAGAACTTATAACCCAGGAAAATGAAAGTTTGGTTTAATGACTGATACCTTGATACAGTATGAAAAATAAAATTGAAGAGGAATCAGAGAGGAAGCAAGAGAACCAGTTGAGAAGAAAGATACTTATGTGCTCACATGACAAAGTTTTTTATTTTAAGTTAAATTAAATTAAATTTATTTTTTTTTCATTTTTCCAAAACTCATTACTTATGGACTGCACCCAGTGCTCCATACAATACGTGCCCTCCATAATACCAACACCAGGCTCACCCAACCCCTTACCCCCTCCCCTCCAAACCCTCAGTTTGTTTTTCAGAGTCCAGTCTCTCATGGTTTGTCTCCTCCTCTGATTTCCCCCATCTCACTTCACTCTATCTCCCAATGTCCTCCGTATTATTCATTATGCTTCACAATAAGTAAAACCATATGATACTTGAGTCTCTCTGCTTGACTGATAAAGGGTTTTTGACTTATGTTAGGATAAAAGCATTAGTGAGAGAAAGGTAGACGACACAGAACATATTTTGAAGTTTGAGCTGACAGGGATTGCTAAAGAACTTCATGCAGGGAAAGAAAGGAATAAAGAATCACTTCTAGGTTTTTGGCTTCAGCAACAGAGTAGGCAATAAGATGGTGAAGACAGAGGGGAAGAGCATAATGTGAAGAAGGTGAAATCAGGAGTGGAATTTTGTTTTGCCAGTGTCAAATTGTGATTCCTATTAGATATCCAAACAAAAGTGTCCTATGGCAATTGGACATACAAGTCTAGAGCTTTCAGGCAAAAAGAGGCCTGAAATAGAAGTTTTGAGTCGAATATTTTGTGACAGATGAGTCAAACTTCCAGTGAGTAAACACAGTGAGTCGTGGGGAGACTATGGGTCACAGCGACTATAATGATAAGGTTGTTGCCCAGAGCATAAAAAGAGAGGCACAACTGAATCTGGCATCAGGCTTAGCAGGAAATCGGTTCTTAGGAAGAGTTGGGATATACACAGAAGTCAGAAGTTAAGCAAAGGTTGGAGAGCATTGAAGAAGTGACAGATTAGGCAAAACAGTGAGTCATAAGTCAGCAAGGAGAAAGACTGGGTAACTCTTTATGTGGTCTCAACACATTTCCTTCTCTTTCTGATGGAGGTAGAGTCAATACTGGAGTATGGCGAATCCATGGCCCAAAACTGAAATAAGGGACCTGACCAAGTAGATTATTAACTAAATTAATGTGGCCAGATATAAAGCTAGACATTGAGCATAGACTTAGGAACCTTAAAGATGTGGACTGATCCGATATTTTAGTTAAATATTTCTGTGGCTTTAATTAAATCTGGGAATATGATTTTGCTAACCAATCAGAAAATACTTTATTTAGAGGAAAGTGTTTACTAAATCTGGAAATACACACACACACACACACACACACATGCAATATACAGTTACATGCATGTTTATCTACAAATGTAGTGATCCTAGAACTAGTAAACTATGCAATAAAAAGTCAGAGTTACTGAGTATAATTAATTTTTTTTTTTTGCACAATTTGAACTCATTTTCCCTGGGCTGTGTTTTTTATGTAACTAAAATGAAAAAAGAAGATTTTATTACAGAGTGTGTTTGTGGTAGTAAAGGGAGTAAAATGTTTTATAAATAAGGATAGTCTTTTGAATCCAAGATTTTGTATTGTTTCTGGCATGATTTCTTTATATAATAAACAAGCCATCTGTACACATCTGATCATTTCCTATGTTTTTCTTAACAACAACAACAACAAAAAGTCCAAAGAACATTTTTTGCACATCTGCAGTGTTCTTATATTATTTCAGATTTATCACTTTTGAGTTGTATAGAATTTTTTGCCACTTCAGAAAATATTCAAAGTGGAAAAAATTACTGCTTTGCAAGTAGGTAGATAATTGTAGCTTTGAGGAAATGTTGGTATTCCCATATCAGTCCATTTGGAGGATTAATTTTTTTTAATTTTCAGAATATACAAAGTAAGTATTCAATTAGTATGCATGTATTATCCACACAGATAAATAATGGAATTAATTTTTATGTGTCAGCATACTCCAGAAAAATAAAAAATAAGTGCTTACTTTGATAGAGTGTAAAGACATAAGTTCAGAGGACAGACTGTCTAGTTAGAGAAGAGATAAGCTCTAGGTTTTTAAACTCCTTCGTCTTGGTCCTTAGTAAAGAAGAAGAAAGTGAGATATGAAACTCTAATTACTCAGTTTTTCTAATTACTCACAGTTATAGTAAAAGGTGTAAAGTCCAAAAGCATATTAAAAACTTCCTATCTGAGATTAGAGTTATCTTAGGCTTCCCTTAGCCTATATTATGAACAGATATCTAACAATTATTATATGTGTGATTTCTTGTATCTGTTATTAACACAATTTAAATATGACTCTACTGACAAATGAAGTGTAAATACCTATTTACTTCATCCTACTGAGTGAATTCTAAAGTCAAATGCAACTGTTGTAGCATTTGGTAAGAAACAGAGCTGAGAAGTAAGCAATGTACTGGAAGGTGGGTACCAGACAACCACATGCAAAGCCAGTTCGGGCTGTGACTGAAGGACTGATCTGTGTGTACAGTACCTACTCAAAAAAGAAGGAAGGAAAGAAGGGAAGGAAGAATGGCTATTTCCATCTATTTAGATATTTTGGCTGGAATACCTCTAAATTATTAGGAATTGTATTATTTCTTCAATAAGGACATTTTAGCTGAGTGTAGTAGAGATTATTAGTCACTCTGCCTTTACTGCTATATCCATTACTTTCTTCCAACAGAACCTAATTTTAATGTCACATTTTATATCACATTTTCATTATCCATTTATTCTTCCACATACATTTAAGTTGTTTCTATACCTTGGCTTATTGTAAGTGATGGTGCAGTGAACATAGGAATACAGATATCTTTAAAAAAAAAGGGTTTTATTTATTTATTTGAGAGAGAGTGAGAGAGAGAGCATGAGAGGGGAGAAGGTCAGAGGGAGAAGCAGACTCCCCATGGAGCTGGGAGCCCAACTCAGGACTTGATCCCAGGACTCTGGGATTATGACGGGAGCCAAAGGCAGTCACTTAACCAACTGTGCCACCCAGGCACCCCTACAAATATCTTTTTGAGATGATTTTATCTCATTTGGGTATATACCCATACATGGGACTGCTAGATCATATGGTAGTTCTGTGATTACTTTCTCAAGGAAGGTCCATACTCTTTTGATTATACCAATTTACATTCCCGCCAGCAGTGCACAGGGTTCTCTTTTCTCTAATTCTTGCCAGCATTTGATACCAGCCATACTGACAGATGTAAAGTGATATCTCACTGTGGTTTTGATTTTCATTTCTATAATAATTAGTTGTGTTGAGCACCTTTTCATGTACACGTTGGCCATTTGGAAAAAAAATGTCTGTTTAGGTCCTTTGCCCATTTTTTAAAAATCCCAATGTCCCTTTCATTATGCTGTTTAGCCTATTTGAGTTTTATTTTTGTCATTACATTTTTTACTTATAAATTTCAGTTATTTTTCTTTATATTTTCTGTTTCTTTGCTGGCTCTAATTTTGTTTCACATGTGTTTTTAAAGGCTCACTAACATTTTTAGGATTGCTTCAAAATTTTGTTGGGTAATTATAACATCTCTGTATTTTCGGTGTTGGCATCTATTGATTCTCCTTTTCTTCAGTCAGTGAAATATTCCCGGTTCTTGGTATGATCAGTGATTTTTTTTTATTGAAACCTGGAGATTTTGAATATTGTTTGAGACTCTGAATCTTACTAATTTTCCATTTTACCTTATTTTCCCTGACAGTGCCCTGATAGGGAAAAGGGGAAGTGCTATCTTATTGCTGCCAGATAGGAATAGAGGTCTAGTTTTCCCCCTTGGCCACTATTGACAAATTCAGCCTTTTCTGACACTGCCTTGGAGGTGAGCAGGGATCGAAAGCTTGGGAGCTCTGTCACAGTGTACGGAGGGTGGAAGTCCAGGTTTCCCATTCAGCTATTGTTGGTGTGGGTGGAACTGGGCCCACAATTTTTTCTCTGCTATTTGACTGGAGAAAAATCATTAACATTTAAAGTTGTTCTGTCACACTAGGTTGCCTCTTTCCCAGTCCTTTGGTTACAGATATAGATATAGATATAGATATAGATATAGATATAGATATAGATATATAATTTCTATATATTATGTATATAGAAATATATATATATATTTGTATATATGTATAATTGAAATACAGTATTGTATTAGTTTCAGGTGTACAAGATAGTGATTTAACACTTATACGCTGTGAAAGAAATGATCACCACCATAACTCTAATCACCGTACATCACCATAAAAGATTACAAAAAAGGTTTATCTGAAGATGAGAATTTTCAAGATCCACTCTCCTGGCAACCTAGAGGTACGCACTACAGTACTATTGACTATTGTCACCATGCTGTATATCACATCCCCATGACCTGCCTGAAGCCCATGCCTCTAGACCCCCTTTACTCATTTTGCTCATCTTCCAGCTCCCCTCCACCCAGCAGCCACACTCTCTTCTCCCTGTCCATGGGTTTTGTTTGCTTTGTTTATTTTTTGATTCTACATATAAGAGCGATCATGCAGTATTTGTCTTTCTCTGTCTGACTTATTTCACTTAGCATAATACTCTCTAGGTTTATCCATATTGTTGAGAATAGCAAGATCTCGTTCTTTTTTATGGCCAAGTGATATTTCAGTGTGTGTGTGTGTGTGTGTGTGTGTGTGTACATTCCACATCTTCTTTATCCATTCATTTATTCATGGACACTTAGTTTTCACATTTTGGCTATTGTATATAATGCTGCAGTTAACATAGGGATGCATATATCTTTTCAGATTAGTTTTCTTTTCCTTTTCCTTGGATAAATACCCAGAAGTGGAACTGCTGGGTCATATATTAGTTCAATTTAAAATTTTTTGAGAACCAGCCATACTGCTTTCCATAGTGGCACACCAATTTATATTCCCATCAACATGTACAAGGGTTCTCTATCCTCACATCCTTGCCAACATTTCAAATCTCGTGTCTTTTTGATAACAGCCATCCTAACAGGTATGAATTGGTATCTCATTGTGGCTTTGTTTCGCTCAGGTCATTAGTGGTGTTGAGCAACTTTGCATATACAGATGACCACTGGTATGTCTTCTTTGGAGAAATGTCTATTCAGATCCTATATGCAATATCCATATATATCTTTTGAAAAATACATAACCATGTCTTCACCTTAAAAAGTATTGAAAGAGTACATTGATACATAGTGGGCATATTTCTCCTGACCTTAAAGAGAAAGTTTAAAACTATCTCTTGGTTTTATAAGTAAAAAAGAATTTGGTCCACTTTCTTTCCCTATACCCAAACATATTGAAAATATTCAAGACCATGAAATTTTAATTTGCTTTGCAATAGTGAGTGCTAAAATAACACAAATAGCAGTGAGTTCATGTTTCCATTATTTCGTGAAGGTTTTTTGTTTTTGTTTTTTGCTTGTTTGTTTTTTGTTTTTTGTAAGGGTAAGTAAGTCACAGATACTTGTAAAAACTCTTAGGTATTTTCCAAACTTAAACTTCTATGATTTAGAAGCTTAGAGCAATAGGAATGAATACTCCAGGACTACTTGTGGTATTAAGGCACATTGCAACTTAGTCTCTAACATTCTAGTGGAAATCTGAGTCAAAATACAGCATTTTATTTTTCTTTTAGAAGATTACCTCTGAGTTTCTGTAATATTAAAATGTAAAGCATTTTTTAAAAAGTTTTATAGTAATCCTGACACCGCTACTTAAGATAAAAAATAACTTAGAGACTATGAAATCTATGTTTCCTTAAGAAATAGAAGGCTTTGAGTGAAAAACCTTTCAGGTACATTAAATCTTATGACCTGTACTGTGTATTTTAAAAATTAGGTCATTTTAAAAGGGATTAAAATCCTGCCATTTGCAACAACATGGAAAGATCTAGATAGCATAAAGTTAAGTAAAATAAGTCAGTCAGAGAAAGACAAATACCATAGGATTTCACTCATAGGTAGTATTTAAGAAACAAACCAAAAGGGGTGCCTGAGTGGCTCCGTAGGTTAAAGCCTCTGCCTTTCGCTCAGGTCATGATCCCAGGGTCCTGGGATCGAGCCCCGCATCGGGCTCTCTGCTTGGCAGGGAGCCTGCTTCCTCCTCTCTCTCTCTCTCTGCCTGCCTCGCTCCCTACTTGTGATCTCTGTCAAATAAATAAATAAAATCTTAAAAAAAAAAAAAAAGAAACAAACCAAAAGAAAAAAGAAGAAAGAGACAAACCAAAATGCAGACTCTTGACTATAGAGAACAAACTGATGGTTACCAGAGAGGAGGTGGGTGGGGGGTTGGTGATCGAAATAGGTGAAGGAGATTGAGTACACTTACCACATCGAACAGATTAATATAGAGAAATGCTGAATCACTATATTGTACAACTGAAACTAATATCGTGCTTTATGTTAACTATACCGGAATTAAAATTTTAGAAAATATTTTAAAAATAAATAAAATAGGAAGTACCACATAAGACATTAAAAATCAGGGCATCTCAAACAAACAAACAAAAATGTATGCCATTTTTTAAAATTGCCATCTTTTCAAAAAGACATTTGTTTTTGCTGGGAATGTGAACACAAGATTTCTGAATAAGAGATCCAGCTTATTATTTACAGCAATAACAGCAATTTTCCTTCCTCTAATTCTGCTCAAGAGATGTGTCAGGAGCAGATGTCAGATGTGGATAAAATGGTCTGTACTGCAGAAGAGGAATCCCAAAATTATGAATCTAGGATCTTATCTAGAAGCTTGACAGTGACACAAGTTACTTCATCTCTTGAGAGAGAGAGAGAGAGAAACCTTACATTTTTAGTGCAGATTAATTCTGTCTAGTTAGAGAAAGGTGGAGAGTCTCATGCCAGGATACAAGGATTTGACCGAGGGGATAATAAGTTTTCCTATTCTTTAAATAGAAACAGATGGCTCCACCATAAAGGAGACCACCTGTCTAACACTTTCAGAAGGTGAGGAGTAAATGGGTTGGGAAAAGGAGACTTCTAGAGAATGAAAATATTTATTTTTTCCTTAGAGCCTTATACTATTAATTCTTCCAGTCCATGAAAATGTATATACAGGGCGCCTGGGTGGCTCAGTGGGTTAAGCCTCTGCTTTCAGCTCAGGTCATGATCTCAGGGTCCTGGGATCGAGTCCCGCATTGGGCTCTCTGCTCGGCAGGGAGCCTGCTTCCTCCTTTCTCTCTCTCTGCCTGCCTCTCTGCCTACTTGTGATCTCTCTCTGTCAAATAAATAAATAAAAATCTTTAAAAAAAATTAAAAAAAAAGAAAATGTATATACATTGATTTATGGTAGTCTATAGATTAGATCTTTCACTATTAATGATGATGTTGCCCATATATCTTGTTAGACTATAAAAGTTATCTTTTATGTCTGTTTTAGTAAAAGCTTTTATTAATTTTTATGAATATTATTTTATCAAATTATTTTTCTATTTTGATTGAGATAGTTATTTTTCTTTTTTGGTTGAGAGGTTTTATTCTGTTCATATGGTGAATTACATTCCAGAAATATATGCAACTATTTTCCTATTTTGTTATTTAAGTTATATTGTCCTCGTAAAATAAGATAGGAAGTATAATGCCATTTTTTATTCCCTGGAAAGAGCATTTTTATTTCTCCTTTAAATACATAGAATGTGTTTGTGCGCCTGGGTGGCTCAGTGGGTTAAAGCCTCTGCCTTCGGCTCAGGTCATGGTCTCGGGGTCCTGGGATGGAGCCCTGCCTCGGGCTCTCTGCTCAGTGGGGAGCCTGCTTCCTCCTCTCTCTCTGTCTGCCTACTTGTTCGTTTATTTGTTTATTTACAGCATAACAGTGTTCATTGTTTTGGCATCACACCCAGTGCTCCATGCAAAACGTGCCCTCCCCATTACCCACCACCTGTTCCCCCAACCTCCCACCCCTGACCCTTCAAAACCCTCAGGTTGCCCCAACCTCCCACCCCTGACCCTTCTGTCTGCCTACTTGTGATCTCTCTCTCTCTCTGTTAAATAAATAAATAAAATCTTTTAAAATAAATATGTAGAATGTGTTTGCAAAGCTATCCTGGCCTAAAGATGTTTGTTTGCATGTATATATGTACATATATGTGTATATATGTGTGTATATATGTAAAAATGTGTGTATAAATGCATTATTCTGAATGTTTTCTATATTTTTGCATTAGGTTGATTGTGTTTTTATAAGAATTTGTCCATTTTATTTAAATCTTAAAATTTATTTTTAATGATGCAAAATATAATTTCATTTTTTTAATCTCTGAAGTATTAGTAATGATTATAAGATCTTAGTAATATGTATATTCTCAGTTTTATCCTTGATCTATTTTGCCTGAGGTTTTTCAATTTCATTAGTTCCTTTATAGAATCGTTCTGATTTTGTTGGTTCTTTCATGTATGCTTCTTTATCTTCCACTGCCTTTTCTTTTTTTCCCCTAACTTCTTGAGATGGATATTAAAATCAGATTTTCAGGTTTTCTTCTTTTCCAATATGTGAACTTAATGCTAGCAATTTTCCTCTAAGCATGTTTGTGACTGAATGACACGGATATATACATTTTATTTTTATTATCAATTAAAATATTTTAAAATTTTTATTATAATTATTTTTAAAAGCATGAGTTATTTAAAAATACATTCTTTAATTTTGAGAAGAAATGTTATGTCTGTTTTACTGATTTCTAGCCTTGTTCAGCTGTAGTTTGAGAACATGTATAATCTAATCCTTAAAAATCTATTTAAATTTGTGCTATATTTCAGTATAGAATAAATTTTGATGAGTCTTTTGCTTACAGTTGTAAAGAATGTGTATTTTATATTTATAGTTACAGAATTACATATATGTTAAATAGGTAAAATTTGATTTTATGTTTTTCAAATATATTCCTTTGTTGCTTTTTCTATTTGTAATAAGTACATATAAAGTTAGAATGCTTTAACATTCTGCTGTATTAACATTTATCACTAGGACCTGTCACTCTTTTATCAGCTTATCTCCTGTTAAAGGGAGCTATCTTTCTTTTGATTACTGTTTCATGTCTCTTACTGTCAACTTTCCTGTATCCCAATATTCAAGGTGTATCATTTTTAAGCAGCATAACTGACTTTCTATTGGATGTTTTGTTTGATAGTCTTTACTTTTAATTGGCTTAATATTAGTATTAAGATTTAGGGTCGCCTGGGTGACTCAGTGGATTAAAGCCTCTGCCTTCGGCTCAGGTCATGATCTCAGGGTCCTGGGATCGAGCCCCGCATTGGGCTCTCCGCTCAGCAGAGAGCCTGCTTCCCCCACCCTCTCCCTCTGCCTGCCTCTCTGCCTACTTGTGATCTCTGTCTGTCAAATAAAGTCTTTAAAAAAATTAAAAAAAAAGATTTATATTATATTTATTTCAATGTATTTTTATTTAAATCTCTATTTTTAAATGTTGGATTTCATCTTTGTTTTATTTCTTTTATGTTTCTTTCTCCAACCGTTTCACTCTTTTGAAATATTAATGACTATTCATTATTGCATTTCCACCCCAGTTAATTTATTAGTCAGACATTCTACCAATATTCTTTTAGAGATTGTCTTAGAGATTACAGTGTTTATCTTTGCTTTATTCAAATATAATATAAATTAATATTCTTTGCTTTATTCAAGTATAATAATAATTAGTATTTTATCACATCCCAGACAATGTAAAGATGTTTAAAAATGGGAACACCATTTAATATCCTGTTATTATTGTATTTTCATCTCCTCTGTATTTTAGACAGCATAAATGGTTATTATCACTATTTCATACAGTCGCACTACATTTAAATAAACCCCCACATTTGAGCTTTATATTACTGTTCATACATTTTTGCATCTTTTTTTTTTCTTCTGGTATAATTTTTCTTTTTCTAAACTATTTCATTTCATATTTATTAATGAGAGTCTGATTTTTTTTTCATTTTTGTTGTTTTGCAAGTGTTTTAGTTTTCTTCTTTAACAATATTTCCCATAAATAAAGCATTTATGTTGTTAATTTCTTTTTTCACTTTTTGATCATCTTTTTTTATTTTAAATTTGACAGACAGAGATCACAAGTAGGAAGAGAGGCAGGCAGAGAGAGAGGGGGAAGCAGGCTTCCTGTTGAGCAGAGAGCCCAGTGCGGGGCTTGATCACAGGAACCTGTGATCATGACCTGAGCCAAAGGCAGAGGCTTTAACCCACTGAGCCACCCAGGCACCCAGGGTCTTTCATTTTTTTTGTCTTCCATTGTTTTCCATTAATATTTCAATGCTTAGACTAATTGTTGCTATTTTAAAGGTAATTTATCTTTATTTCCCTAGTGGCATTTGATTTTTTGTCTTTATTTTATATCATTTTCTATGCCATGATTGGTATGATTTATTTGTTTTTTAAAATTATTTTTATTAACATATAATGTATTATTTGCCACAGAGGTACAGGTCTGTGAATCATCAGGCTTACACATTTCACAGCACACACCATAGCCCTCCCCAATGTCCATAACCCTACCACCCTCTCCCTACCCCCCTACCCCCAGCAACCCTCAGTTTGTTTTGTGAGATTAAGTGTCTCTTATGGCTTGTCTCTCTCCCGATCCCATCTTGTTTTATTTTTTCCTTCCCTTTCCCCCACAATCCCCTGCCCTGCCTCTCAAATTCCTCATATCAGAGAGATCATATGATAATTGTCTTTCTCTGATTGACTTATTTTGCTCATCATAATATCCTCTAGTTCCATTCTTGTCATTGCAAATGTCAAGATTTCATTTCTTTTGATGGTTGCATAGTATTCCATTGTATGTAAGTGTGTGTGGGTGTGTGTGGGTGTGTGTGGATATATGATATATAAATATAGATATATGTGATGTATATCATATAGATGTGATATGTGGAGATATATATATATCACATCTGCTTTATCCATTCATCTGTTGATGGACATCTAGGTTCTTTTCTTTCCATAATTTGGCTATTGTGGACATTGCTGCTATAAACATTTGGTGCATGTGCCCCTTCAGATCACTACATTTGTATCTTTAGGGTAATTACCCAGTCGTGTGATTGCTGGATCATAGGGTAGCTCTATTTTCAACTTTTTGAGGAACCTCCATGCTGTTTTCCAGAGTGGTTGCACCAACTTTCATTCCCACCAACAGTGTAGGAGGGTTCCCCCTACAGTGTTGGTGGGAATGCCATATGCCAACAGACACATGAAAAAGTGCTCCACATCACTCAGCATCAGGAAAATACAAATCAAAACCACAATGAGATACCACCTCACACCAGTCAGAATGGCTAAAATTAATAAGTTGGGAAATGACAGGTGTTGGCGAGGATGCAGAGAAAGGGGATTTATTTGTTTTTATCTGATTTTGTATTCATAGTACTTCTTGAATATATACTTGTTATTTTTGTTAGATTTGAAAAACTGTCAGCCTTTATCTGTTTGAAGATAGCTTTTGGTCCTTTCTCTACTTCCTCTTCTCTGAGACACCTTGTCTTAGTGTCTCATGTCTCTTACTCAGTTTTTTGCATTTCCCACTCATTTTTCTCTGAAAATTTTAATCTGAATTTTGTTTTGTTTTGTTTTGTTTTACACATTTTTTAGTGTATTTATTCTCTCTTGCGCTGTGTCTAACCTGGACTCAAACCAATCTAATTAAGTTATAGAATTTCCATTTAATTGTTGTTATAGCTGTCCATTTTCTGTGAAGTTTCCCATCCTGTCATTATGGATTGTGCAAATAACATCAATTAAGATCTGGATCTCCTATGGTTTATTTTTGTCTCCTCTGTTCAGTCACCTTTTGTCTTTATATGACAGGGTTTTTGTTTTGTTTTGTTTTTGCAGCTTTATTGAGATATAGTTTGCATATCATGCAATTCATCCATTTAAAGCACATAATTAAATGACTTTTATTGTATTCACAGAGTTATATAACTCTAATTTCATCACTCCAAAAAAGACATAATTGTTAATAGGTATAGACTCATTAAAAATGACTGTTTTGTTTTGTTTTAAGTTAACTATTGTATAAAATATTGTATAGACAACCTAAGACTCAGGATGATGTTATCTCCCTCCATAAACGTTTGGAGTTGAAATCATTTAGTGAATTTCCATTATTTTATAGCTGAAGAAACTCAAGGTGATACAAAGATGAGGTAATGTCTCCCAAGATTCTACTGTAGCTACTGACAGAAACAGATACAGAGAAATGTATAGTGTATAAAGAGAAAGTAAATATCAAATGAAAGAAATTAGAATATGAACTGAATACATTGTTCTGAGACCATAAAAACCAGTGTATCTATATTGTTGTTCAATCCTTCTTTCTTTTGTTTTTTACTGTAATGTCATGACACTTAAAGTTAAATTTCATTTTCTCTATATTAAATTTCATTGGCCTCAAAATTCCTTTTTTATGATCACAGAAGTTTATACCTGTTTCCATGATGGGCAACTTTATTAGGCATGTTTAATTCAAATTTGAGTTGTAATTTTAAGTTTGAGATTGCATGTAAGTACAAATGGAATAATTAACTTATTGAAAGCAAACTTAACAACAATTGTGTTTTTCCTTACAACTCTAGGTCCAAAGTATATCATCTTTTATAAAATAATTATGCATTCATAAAATGACTATGCATTCTGGTAAGGTAGTAGTGACTTATTCTGGCATGAAATAAGCTCAGGCGAGAATCTTTACATAATTAAGGACTTAATGTGGTATCTTTAACTCCGAACAAATATATTAAAATAACTCCTGGGACGCCTGGGTGGCTCAGTGGGTTAAGCCGCTGCCTTCGGCTCAGGTCATGATCTCAGGGTCCTGGGATCGAGTCCCGCATCGGGCTCTCTGCTCAGCAGGGAGCCTTCTTCCCTCTCTCTCTGTCTTTGCCTGCCTCTGTGCCTACTTGTGATCTCTCTCTCTGTCAATAAATAAATAAATAAATAACTCTTTTAAAAAATAATAATAAAATAAAATAACTCCCTTCATGTTAAGATAACATATGATTTTACATTTTGTAACAATTGGTACAGTTTATAGAGGAAATTGAAATGAACAAGCAAATAGTATTAGTCACCAAGCATGTTATTGAATTAGAAGTAAATACGCTTTAGAAAAGCAGCTACCATAGAATTTAGAATAATGAAATTGTATTTCAAACTAACGTAAGTTGAGGCCTATTATGCTATATAAATAATTAAAAATTCATGAATAGTAATAGTTTCTAAGATCTGAGGTTTTATTTTATTTTTTTTAAAGATTTTATTTATTTATTTGACAGAGAGAGAGGTCACAAGTAGGCAGAGAGGCAGGCAGAGAGAGAGGGGGAAGCAGGCTCCCTGCCGAGCAGAGAGCCCGATGCGGGGCTCGATCCCAGGACCCTGAGATCATGACCTGAGCCGAAGGCAGAGGCTTAATCCACTGAGCCACCCAGGCACCCACATCTGAGGTTTTAAAGGATAAATATTTATTATACATTTTTATTACTGCCATGGACATTTTTTAAAATTCATAATTCATAGTCTGTGAACATCATGCTTTAACTTGATTCTTTTAGATCCTTTGGTTTTCAGTTAGTGAAGTTTATTTTCTGTGGATATTTATGTCAACAACAAAATTTCTATGCTTTCCATTTAATTAAAACTACAATAATTAAGTTAATTAGTATGGCAGGCAGAATACTAAGATGATCCTATGATTTTAGTTCTCTCAAGTTAATCCCCTGATTATGTTATATTACATGGCAGAGGGATCTAGCAGATGTAATTAAGGTTTTTAATCAGTTGACTTTGAGTTAATCAAAAGGGAGATTATCCAGGCGAGTCTAACTTAATCACCTGAGCTGTTTAAAGGCCGGTTGTCTTTGGCTGTTTATAGAAACCAGACAGTCTCAAAGGGTGCAAGAGATTCAAGGTAGGTTCTCTATTGCTGTGACAGAGGGAGAGGCATGGAGCAAAGCCCTGACAGAGCTTCGAAGGCAAGGGCCCTCTCTGACCAACCAACAAGAAAATAAAGACCTCCTACGGCCATAAAGTAATGAAACTGGCTAACAACCTGAAGAATGAACCAGCAAGCAGACATGTCCCAGGGCCTCAAGATGAGAACTCAGACCACTGCTGTCTGGATATCAGTTTGTGATAGCTGAGTAAAGAACCCAGTCGGGCACACCCTGGAATTCTGACCTGCTAAAGCTAGGAGATAAAAATACACGTGTTCTAACCTGCTACGTTTGTGGTAATTTGTTATGCAGCGGTAGACAACTAATACAATTAGTAAAATTTGCTGGATGAAAATCCCTTACATGTTCAGAGATGAATTAAGACTTGTTTAGAGTACTGGTTGCCTGCAGATAATTAGGATACATCAGGTGTAGGAACCTGAGTGTGTGAAGAGATGGGGCCCAAAGAAAGCTTTCCCCTAGTCCAAATTTTATCTGAATCTTCACATGAATATGGATAAATAATTTGTATTTGGAGAATCATAGTATCCTGAAAAATTCCTGGAAATGGAGGTTAACTTTATAACTGTTAAATGATGGGGAGCTATCATAGACTAGAAACAGCAGATTTTTCTATGGGTGATTCCTGAGTAAAGAGAGAAAATAGATCATGTAAGAATTTAAAACATCAAAAGTGACATACATAAATCTGGACAAGAAGTGAGAGGCCCAAAGAAAGAGAAATTTGAGGAAATGATAGGGAAAAGAAAAACATCATAGAAGGATTACAGAAAGAACACAGGACCAAAACCATATAGAAACCAGGGAAGAAAAATTTGGTTAGTTTTAACAGAGACTTGCAAAGCCTCAGTAAAAAGAAATGTTTAATGGGAATTTTTTTCAGGCACTATAGTAGATGCAGGAGTAATATTTTGGCACTTCCTCTGAGTTGCCCCTTATAGGTTCTGTCTTTGTTCAGGTTTGTAGCAGTATAGTCGTGAATAGCTCCATTATCTTGACAACTAGCAAAATATAATGTATTTGTATTTAAATATAGATATGTAAAATATAGATAATATTTGGTAATATTTTTAAAGCCTCATTCATATTCTTTATAGTTATCTCTTCTTGTTACAAATTATTTTATTAATTATTGTAGTCAGAAGAATCTACTTCTCTATCCTACTAACTAAGTCTTCTGAATAACATTAACGATTTATAGTTTCTTTAGGCTGGTTTTATAGCTCATTTTATAATTTCAATGATTTGAGTATGTGAATATTATTTTTTAATTCATTTTCCCTTTAATAGGAAATGCATTTATAAGTCCATGGATTATCCTTGGAGAAAATTTTATTTGGATACTCAAAGATTGAGCTAAATCTTTATTATTATTATTTCTCAGATATAAATTTCACTTCCTCTTAGGTATAATTATTAATCTTCAGAACTGTTGAAAAACTTTATCGGTAAAGCTGAAATTTGAAGTAAGACTTGCTGACAAAAATAAATCATATATGCAGAGACCTGGGCAAATAGCATCTCAGGCAAAACCACTGCCAAGGTCCTAATGTGGAAAGAACTTGGCAATATAGAAAGAGAACTAATGTCATATAATGCACTTAGATTTCCTAATTCAAGCCAGATTTTCAGGCATAGGCCAACTTGAGCACCTTTACCCAAATCACTACACTGATTTCTATTCTGAATTTGGTATCCATTTTGAAGGAATGTGAAAATATGCTACAGCAAAAAAATCCAATGTCTCTTTGAGCAGACAGAGAGATAGAGAAAGACTAAACCATTAAGGAGGATCATAGTAGATATATGTAAGGGAAAATTTGTTGTCTTCTGCTAAGATACATTCAGGTAACAAAACAGTCATCCCTCTTGTCAACCTAAGGCTTTGATCAAAATACAAAAAATATAAATAAAGTCTGTTTGAGAAGAGATGATCTGAAAAGGAGGAACATGATTAATGCATTTTGATATCACATATTATGGATTTTTGCCAGCTACTCCAAGTGAGTTTTTCCAGTGATTCATTAAAAATGATTCATTAACTACATCAAAAATAGAAGGCAAAAAATAAGAGTTATACATTATTGTATATTTTACCCTTTTACTTTTTTGGTAACAAATACAAAGGATGATAAATCTTTAGAATAAATACTCAGTTTAATACATAAATGTATATGGGGATGCCTGGGTGGCTCAGTCAGTTAAGCATCTGCCTTCAGCTCAGGTGATGATCCCGAGGGCTTGGGATCCAGTCCCACATCTGGCTCCTTGCTCAGCAGGGGACCTGCTTCTCCCTCTGCCTGCCATTCTGTCGCTTGTACACACACATTCTCTCTCTCTCTGACAAATAAAATCTTTAAAAAAAAATACATAAATGTATGTGTTCAAAAGATTTCAGCTGACTCTTAGACTCTTTATTTACCATAATTTTGTTGAAAGAAAACACAGTGCTTAAATGTGTAGTAGACTAATCTCACAAAACCGAAAAAGAAAAAAATTACTGTTTTCAAGAAAACTCAGGAAGTATTAATATAAATATTTTCTTAAGGTCATTACCCTTTGTATTAGGTTCCTAAGTAGCCATAACAAACTGTCACAAGCTGAGTGGCTTTAGACAAACAAGCAAAACCTAAAACTTGTTCTTTTGCCGTTCTCTGGCTAAAAATGTGAGATCAAGGTGTAAGAAAGTTTGGTTCCTTCTGTGGTTGGGCTCTGAGGAAGAGTCTGTTCTGTTTCCCACCTAGCTGCTAATGATTGCCATCAAACCTTGGTGTTTGTTGGCTTCTAAATGTCTCCAATCTCTGCCTCTGTCATCACATGGCTTTCATCGTGTGTATATCTGTGTCTGATTTTCTCTTTTGTGACAAGGATTCCAGTCATTGGATTTAGGGACTACCCTAAGCCAATATGACCTAATCTTAACTTGATTTACATCTGCAAAGACCCCATTTTTAAATCAGGTCACATTCATAGGTACCAGAGTTTAGAGCTTGAACGTATCTTTTTGGGAACACAATACAATTCACAACACCTCTTTTTTAGCTTCTCACACCAATTGTATTAGGAGTCCTCAGAGATACAACACACACACACACACACACACACACACACACACACACACACACAAATGTGTGGCTGAAAAAAAATGGGTTGGGCTAGCTGTAGGGTCTTGTCAGGTTATCATTAGAAATTTCAGCATGGTTTTATGAGCATCATATATTTTTAGCAAGGAAGCTATTTTTATCAGCTATATGTTTTTTGAAATGTAGCTGTTTTGACATGTAGAGGATATATTGAGGACATTACCAGCTGGTGTCAGGGAAAATTATTAGGAAGTTATTGCTATGGTCAGTCAAGAGAAGACAGGGTTCTGAAATGTTGGAATAGGTGTGAGAGTGCAAAGAACGAGATGAATGGGAGAGATCTCTTTCATTTTGTATAAACTGTAGAATGCCTATTTAAACCTTAGGTAGTAGATAAGGACCCAAAATTGTAGACAAAGAAGGTAATTTTGTCACTTAGTAAGCATCAAGCCCCTTCTTTCTATAAAGCATTTTATGACAGAATCTGATATTGTGATAACGTGATAAGGTTTGCCCAATCTCCATTTTCACATTCCAACCCAGCACAGTAATCATAAAAACATTGACCAAAGATTTTAGGCTTCATTGGTAGGAGCTGGAGGGATGCTCAGGGAGGTAAGGTAAAGTAAATAAGGTATTTTGCTGGCCTCATCTCTCCAAAATAGGATTTGTTGAAGGGTGAACTTAAAATAGTTTTTTAAAAATGTCTTCTAGTTGCTATGTAAAGTTTTTGATATTAAGAATAAGTTAGTTAACTTTAGACAAATGCTTACACCATTATTTAAAAATTCTTTGGATAGCACTAGAAGTCCTAGCCTCCGCAATCAGACAACAAAAAGAAATTAAAGGCATCCATATCAGCAAAGAAAAAGTGAAACCATCACTTTTTGCAGATGATATGATACTACATGTGGAAAACCCAAAGACTCCACTCCAAATCTCCTAGAACTTGTACAGGAATTCAATAAGGTGTCAGGATATAAAAACAATGCACAGAAATCAGTTGCATTTCTGTACACCAACAACAAGACAGAAGAACAAAGAGAAATTAGGAGGCAGTCCCATTTACAATTACACCCAAACCATAAGATACCTAGGAATAAACCTAACCAAAGAAGCAAAGAATCCATACTCAGAAAACTATAAAGTACTTATGAAAGAAATTGAGGAAGACACAAAGAAATGGAAAAATATTCCATGCTCATGGATTGGAAGGACAAATATTGTGAAAATGTCTATGCTACCTAAAGCAATCTACACATTTAATGCAATCTCTATCAAAATCCCACCCATTTTTTCAAAGAAATGGAACAAATAATCCTAAAATTTATATGGAACCAGAAAAGACCTCAAATAGCCAAAGGAATATTGAAAAAGAAAGCCAAAGAAATATTGAAAAAGAAAAAATATTGGTGGCATCACAATTCCGGACTTTAAGCTCTATTACAAAGCTGTCATCATCAAGACAGCATGGTACTGGCACAAAAACAGACACATAGATCAGTGGAACAGAATAGAGAGCCCAGAAATAGACCCTCAACTCTATGGTCAACTAATCTTCGACAAAGCAGGAAAGAATGTCCAATGGAAAAAAGACAGCCTCTTCAACAAATGGTGTTGGGAAAGTTGGACAGCCACATGCAGAAAAATGAAATTGGACCATTTCCTTACACCACACATGAAAATAGACTCAAAATGGATGAAGGACCTCAATGTGAGAAAGGAATCCATCAAAATCCTTGAGGAGAACACAGGCAGCAACCTCTTTGACCTCAGCCACAGTAACTTCTTTCTAGGAACATCGCCAAAGGCAAGGGAAGCAAGGGCAAAAATGAACTATCGGGATTTCATCAAGATCAAAAGCTTTTGCACAGCAAAGGAAACAGTTAACAAAACCAAAAGACAACTGACAGAATGGGAGAAGATATTTGCAAATGGCATATCAGAAAAAGGGCTAGTATCCAAAATCTATAAAAAGCTTAGCAAACTCAACACTCAAAGAACAAATAATCTAGTCAAGAAATGGGCAGAGGACATGAACAGACATTTCTGCAAAGAAGACATCCAGATGGCCAACAGACACATGAAAAAGTGCTCCAAATCACTCAGCATCAGGGAAGTAGAAATCAAAATCACAATGAGATACCACCTCACACCAGTCAGAATGGCTATAATTAACAAGTCAAGAAATGACAAATGCTGACTAGGATTTGGAGAAAGGGGAACCCTCCTCCACTGTTGGTGGGAATGCAAGCTGGTGCAGCCACTCTGGAAATCAGCATGGAGGTTTCTCAAAAAGTTAGAAATAGAGCTACCCTACCACCCATCAATTGCACTACTGGGTATTTACCCTGAAGATACAAATGTAGTGATCCGAAGGAGCACATGCACCTGAATGTTTATAGCAGTAATGCCCACAATAGCCAAACTATGGAAAGAACCTAGATGTCAATCAACAGATGAATGGATAAAGAAGATGTGGTATATTTATATAATGGAATACTATGCAGCCATCAAAAGAAATGGAATCTTGCCATTTGCAACCACATGGATGGAACTAGAGAGTATTATGCTGAGTGAAATAAGTCAATCAGAAAAAGACAACTATCATATGATCTCCCTGATATGAGGAAGTGGAGATGCAATGTGGGGGGTTTGGGAGTAGGAAAGGAATAAATGAAACAAGATGGGATTGGGAGGGAGACAAACCATAAGAGACTCTTAATGCCACAAGACAAACTGAGGGTTGCCGGGGGGAGGTGGGTAGGGAGAGGGTGGTGGGGTTATGGACATTGGGGAGGGTATGTGCTATGGTGAGTGCTGTGAAGTGTGTAAACCTGGCGATTCACATACCTGTATCTCTGGGGCTAATAATACATTATATGTTTATAAAAAAACAAAATAAAAATTATTTGGAAGTGATAAATTATAGTAAACTTCAGGACAGTGTGGCCTTCTAAACCCTAAAATCTATGACTTCTTATCAGTTAGCATTGATAACTGCTAAATATACCTCTCTACTCTTCAACAATTCAGTGAGAATTGAAATTTTTCAGTAATGACCTCTTAATCTCCTCATTTCCCTAGATCTTTTTGTAGCATGAATTTTTCACATTATGCCTGAATTGTATTTCTAGATTTTTATCTGTATTGAATTGTATGCCTTTGTCCTTTGTAAGAGAATTAACCTAGATAATAAGCATGCAGTTACATTGCTCTTTGTTTGCTATCTTTTCCAATTAGCTTCTTAATTTAAATTTTAAAGTTAGAATTTCATTACTATGTTTTAATTAATTTGCTTTAATGTTCACTGTGAAATTCTGCTGACTTTCCCTGCATTGTATCAAAAGTGAGTTTCTTATTATATATCGTTGCTGAATGTTTCACAAGTTAGTATTGACCAATGATTCATTATACATTTGGTGTTGTAAGGGTTTTTAAAATATAAGAAATAAACGTAAAACAAACTTTTACTTTATGGAATCACATTCAGCTGGAGTGTTAAAGTTTCCCTGATCTTTATATTGAGACCAACTGAGGGGTATATGAGACTGGCTGAGGGATTCCTTGATAAAACCCAATCTGACCTGCCTCTAGATATGCATTTTTAAATTATGCGTGTGACTCATTGTGTATTCTGTGTTTAAGTGTCATAACTACTAACTCCTAAAGTTCTGCAGTGGCACTGAGATCTGTCTTATGGTTAAATATCAGGCAATCTGGTTTTCTCTATCTCAACACCCTTCTCTCCCCCATCTCTCAGTGCTTTCCTATCAGCACTTACTCTGTGGTAGTTTGTTAGAACAGCAGTAGGAAACTAATATATATACCCGATGTTGGTACCTGGAAGTGGTATGCTGCTATAACAAATACCAAAAATTGTGAAAGTAGCTTTAAAACATTGACAGGTAGAAGCTAGGAGAAGTTTGAGGAGCATTATAGGGAAAAGCCAGATTTCCTTGAACAGATACAGTAGAAATTAAATAAGGGCATTAAAAGGGCTGTTAGTGAAGGCTCAGAGCATGTATGAGTGCATAGTGGAAAAAATCTTTATTGTCTTAGAGAATATTATAAATAAATGGACTATTGGCAGAAATATGGACATTAAAGCCACTGCTGATGAGACAGAAGGAATGAATGAACAAAATGGTATTGGAAACTGGAGGAAAAGGGTATCCTTGTTATAAAATGGCAGAAAACTTAATCTGAATTGTATCTTATGGTGGTGGAAAAAGCAGAAGGTGTTAAGTGATGAATTTGAGTATTTGGCTAAGGAAATTTCCAAGTAAAGTGTTGAAGATGTTGCTTGGTTTCTTCTTGCTACTTTTACTAAACTGTAGAGAAGGAAGATATAAATTGGGGGACAAATTATAAAGCAAAATGGAGCCAAGACTTGATTAGAAAAATTCTCAGATTATCCACATTTCGAAAGATGCTATCATTAGGGGATTCATTGTTAGGAAATCATGTTCTGGATAGAAAGCCAAGGATATAACTAGATAACCTTTGTTAGTGCCTATGAGATATGAAAGGACAGAGTACTTAATCACAGAACTTTTTGAAGTTTAGGCATGTAATGGACTCCTCAGTAACTCATCAGAAGTTAGAAGTAGTGACTGGATTGTCTAGAAAGCTCTCGATGAGACTTTTGTCAAATAAGGTAAATTCCCACGACGCAGGGGAGACCACCAAGGTTCTTGAAGGGATACCGGCAGGAATGCTGTCTGCTTGACCGAAAGACACAGAAAGAGATTTGACTACAAAGTCAGAGGTGAGAATGATGCAACTACATGCCAAGGAATGCAGGCAGCTCCTAGAAGCTACTAAAGGTAAGGGACACATTCTCCCCTAGAGCCTCCAGAAAGAGCTAGCCTTGCCAACATCTTGACTTTAACCCAGTAAGAGTGATTTGGTATTTTTGACCTTCAGAACTGTATGATTGTGTGTTTGCGGGTGTGTGAATGTGTGTGTGAGCATGAGTTATTAGTTTTGTTATAATTTGTTAGAGAACTAGTAGGAAACTTACAGATTTTGATTCCATTTAGAATCATTATTACATAATTGGATGAAGGAAGATATGAGTGGGTCTTTAATAGTGGATCCTTGGTAGGTTTCCTGGAAAAATGCATTGATAACAATTATTTTAAAATAATGAATCAGGTTCTTTTCCCAGGTTATTAAAAATGTCAATCCTTGCTAGAACGTAAGTTTCCTAAGGGGAAGGGCTCTGCCATTCTGATTTTTACTGTTATTCCAGCATCTAATAATACCAGTGTCTGCTCTGGTAGACATTCAATGAAGAGTTACTAAGTGGAATATATGAATGAATGAATAAATGAATAAGTGCTTTATTATATCTTAATTTTTATTTAACTCATGTCTATACCAAGTTTTCATTATTGGTTACCTCTAATGACCTTATATCTTAAGTAATAGAGTTCCAAAATAATTAGTCCCCTCAACTTCTTTCCCCTCTATCCTTTTTCCAGATTAATCATCCTAAAACAGAACTCAGAATATCACTTTCCTGCACAGTACCCTAGAGATTTAATGACTTACCCATTAATCATAAACTTCTTAACCTGTCATCTAAGGCCCTTTGACTCTAGATTCACTGTATTTTTCTACCTAAAGTCACTGTCACCTACATCCTATCCCAGCTACTGCTTTCTTACCCTGAACTTTCCCACATCTCCATCTCATCTAGTTGAAATGTTCTTTCCTATCACTACCACATACACCTGTTAAAATCCCAGCCAACCTTCAAGTATTTCCTTTAAACTGTCTTTTTTATCTCCCTCAAAATGTATCTTTTTTCACTCAAAATACGTTTTTCTCTTTTTTGAACTCTCAAAGAACATTTATTAACAACAGTAATCTGTGTGTCATTTCTCCATATTGCCTTGTCCTCGTGAGGTGGTAAGCTCCTTAAGCTGAGGAACCATATCTTGTTCCTATTGTTATCTTCTAAGTACTTAGAACAGTGTGGTCCTAGATTTAAAAAAAAAAAAAAATTGCTCCATCTGGGGCATATCCATTTATTTCAAGAATCTAAATTCTGCCAATTTCTCAGCTTCCCATCCTTTGTTTCTTGGGGGAAGGGTTGTGACAGAGGAAGTAATTATGGGAATAATTGAAAACTTACATTATTTTAAGCTTAGAATCAATGTTCACTGAAATGTGGACTTCATTTCATCCTACTGTCTTACTGAATGAACTTCAAGTATTTTAGAAATCTTGGATTTAGCCATATGGTCAATCAGACTTAGCCATATGGTCAATGAGACTCCACTTTTCATGGAGTTAATTCTAGAGCTTAAAAGGACATATGAATCTGAATAATAATAATAACCCGACGTCTTATATTGGGTACTCTTTATACAAATAAATAAAATTTCTGTACCCTTCAGACTATGGCAAATTGGGATTGAAATCTAGAGAAATAATATAGTCCAAAGTGGGAATCTTAGTGTTATTAGTTGAAACTCAAGACACTGAAATACTTTAGATATATGGACTTCAGAAAATTCTGGAGGTTTTTTGTTTTGTTTTTAAGATTTTATTTATTATTTGACAGAGAGAGATGCAGCAAGATAGGGAACAGAACCAGGGATTGTGGGAGAGGGAGAAGCAGGCTTCCTGCTTAGCAGAGAGCCAGATGCTGGGCTCCATCTCAGGACTCTGAGATCATGACCTGAGCTGAGGCAGACACTTAATGACTGAGCCAACCAGGCAGCCCTGGAGGTTTATATTTTTTTTATATTTGTGAAATTTACAAAGACATATTCAGCTTATATCAAATATATACTGTTTACATTCTGTTTACTCACTAAGAAAATTGAATGCTACAAAAATTTAGCACCAAACAATTTGTTCTTTTTCCCTTAGATTACTTTGATAGCAAAGCCATTTATAAGAATATTCTATGTTTATAAGAAGAAGGTTGGTGGGAGGATGGGTTAAATAGGTGTGAGGGATGGAGGAGTGCACTTGTGATGAATACCAGGTATTATATGGGAGTGATGAGTCAGTATATTATATATCTGAAACTAATATTACACTGTATGTTAACTACCTGGAATTTAAATAAATACTTTAAAAAAGAAACTAGAATTTTTAAATAATACAAATATTGACTTCTTAACAGACCATCTTAATGAAAAAATGACTTTATATATAGAAGGATTTTTTTAACATAATCAAATTTGATCCTCTCATCTTGTACGTAAAGGAGAGTTTTCTGATGTCAGCTGGTTCTGTAAGTATTTCTGATGGATAATAGTGAAACAAGTTCATAATAATAAAATAATTATCACAATATCTATTAACGTAGACTTTTATTGCTTCAGGCCATAGCAGATAATTTGGAATGTAGATCAATTTAGATATTGTGTTTATATTTGCCTTATCTTTTGTTTCCCAGAAATAGTTGTTAGAAAATTAAAAGAAAGCCAGTGGAGGAAAAGGAGAAACAATTTGATATACTAATTTGTTTTCAAGTACACAAAATAGCATGGGAAATTCCCAGACCCTTAGAGTGGGAAGTTAAAAGTGTAGTGTTGAGGTCTGACAGCACTCTGTTTCTCTAGTATGAGGAGGCTCCCAAACAGTAAATCACACACATTGTCCAACATTCTGACAAATTTAAACTCTTGCATTATTGTAAATCAGCTAGGAATTTTATCTTATTTGTAATACTTTTGGATACACCATTTTGTGAATATCACATTTTCTGCAGGTAGATTATGAGAGAGAGACTTTTTTTTTAAAAAGATTTTATTTATTTGACAGGCAGAGATCACAAGTAGGCAGAGAGGCAGGCAGAGAGAGAGAGGAGGAAGCAGGCTCCCTGCTGAGCAGAGAGCCCGATGTGGGGCTGGATCCCAGGTCTCTGGGATCATGACCTGAGCCGAAGGCAGAGGCTTTACCCCACTGAGCCACCCAGGTGCCCAGAGAGAGAGAGACTTTTTTAATGTCTGATTAGTACACTTTAAATCTCTTTAACCTTCACCAAATCCACTTACTTATCTGGGCTTACCTTTCTCATCTATGTAAGATCTATTTCCTTTGAGAAATGTAGTTGCACAATTTGAAGTTTGCCAAAATTGTTTAGAGCTTTCCTGAATCCTAGTATTAATCATCAGAAACTGTGTGTACAGATTATATATTCTTTAAATATTTTCACTGTCTTCCATAGAGGTAACTTTCCTTTGAAATAAATCATAGTAGGAAAAAAAATCTAAACATCTGTAGTTCTTTGCCTGAGTCTTAGTCCAGTGGTAGGACAGATGTAAATATAGAATAATGAAATTCTGTGATATGATTGGGTATAACATGTCCTTATAACTTAAGGAAATGATATAGCAAGATTGGTGACTACTAAGTACCTGTTGATGTTTTTTGTTTTTTTTTTTTTTGCATTAACAACATATTCCCTCAAAAATGATTACATGAAATAAATGCAAATAACATGAGTGGAAAAGGCCATATGATGTAGTACATTTAGGGAACAAGTCTATATGGGTTATTTTTATGTCTTATTCCTATTTGACTGATGAGGGATTTCAGGTTGAAAAACCCAAACGCATGGCTCAGCGTAACTCAGCTAATATGTGCTAAGACTGTCTTACCTCAATGCCCATGCTTTTATCACTGTGTTACAATACTGCCCAGGAAATGTACTAGCATGAAAGAAAGTAAAATATTGTGTACTTTGGGTGATGGATGGTGCATTTTATTAGAGACAGATTGATTCTATATTTCCTCAGCACTGCTGTTAAAAACTTTCTGTTATGAAATAAAGTTTCCATTGTCTTGTGTTTTAAAATATTGCTTCTTTTCTAAGACTGAAATTTTTTTTCTCTTTTAATTTATTTATTTTTTTTTTCAGCATAACAGTATTCATTGTTTTTGCACAACACCCAGTGCTCCATGCAATACGTGCCCTCCCTATTACCCACCACCTGGTTCCCCCAACCTCCCACCCCCGCCCCTTCAAAACCCCCAGGTTGTTTCTCAAAGTCCATAGTCTCTCATGGTTTGCCTCCCCTTCCAATTTCCCCCAACTTCCTTCTCCTCTCCATCTCCCAATGTCCTCCATGTCATTTGTTATGATCCACAAATAAGTGAAACCATATGATACTTGACTCTCTATGCTTGACTTATTTCACTCAGCACAATCACCTCCAGTCCCATCATATTGCTACAAAAGTTGGGTATTCATCCTTTTTTATATATATATATATAAACATATAATGTATTTTTATCCCCAGGGGTACAGGTCTGTGAATCACCAGGTTTACACACTTCACAGCACTCACGATAAGACTGAAATTTTAAAAAATATTGCCATCTTGAGTGTTTTACCTGCTGAAAAATACACAATACACATATAAAAACTATTATTCTTTTCAGATTTTTAAGGAGTCACAGAGCCTGAGAAATTACAGTTCTCTCTTTGATGCTATGCAATGATCACACATGAAAATATATAAGAATCTCTGTAGTTTATTAGTTAAATTAATTATGTCGAATTGAATATTCTGCTATTTGCCCACTCATTTTAGGAAGTGGGTACTCACACTTAAAAATTTTTTTCATAGATAATTAGAACCAATTTTTTTTAAGTAGAAGAGAGGAAATTTGCTTGGCAGAGTGCTCATGAATTCACAAGATTTGTGCTATTTTACAATTTAACTTAAAAAAGAAATGATTAAGCAAAATAGAAATAAAAGAATTGTTGGGATAGCCCATGGAAGACTTATCTTATTTTTCTTAGATTTCCTATTTTTTATTAGTGACCTTCCTTTTATGGCATGATACTAGCCCTGAGTCTAAGAGATGAAAATATTATTGTTTTGTTAAATCTGCTGTCTATAGCTTTGAAATATATATTCCATATTAGAAGTTTCCTAATTTTTTACAAGTTAGTGAATCTCCAATATTGTTCTACTCATATACTTTTATGGAACCCATCAATATTATGCCCTTATTGCATGTGTGAGTTTGTGTGTAACCCATGTGGAAAACAGTCATCTACTAATAAAAACAAATATTACTCTTACTTTACTTCAAACTGAAGTACCATAATAAAATATACAGTGCACCTACATGATTATTTAGTTGCTCAGTCTTTACTTCCTAATGACCTAGATAACCAAATTGATGTTTGTGCAACCAGTGGCTCAGTATTTTGTTATATGGTGATATCTTTGGTTTTTTTAAATATAAGATTTTAGGGGCGCCTGGGTGGCTCAGTGGGTTAAAGCCTCTACCTTCCGCTCGGGTCATGATCTCAGGGTCCTGGGATCCAGCCCCGCATCGGGCTCTCTGCTCCTCAGGGAACCTGCTTCCTCCTCTCTCTCTTCCTGCCTCTCTGCCTAGTTGTGATTTCTCTCTGTCAAATAAATAAAATATTTTAAAAAATAAATAAATACAAGATTTTAAAACATATGCAAACATTAGTGGCCACTTTAAAAATAACAAAACAACAGTTTCAAGCTTTTTTCAATAAAATCTCAAGACTTTAATTTCTCCTTACCTATATGGATGCCTCTTATTTCTTTTTCTTATCTGGTTGTGGTGGCTAGGACTTTTTTTTTTATTTTTTATAAACATATAACGTATTTTTATCCCCAGGGGTACAGATCTGTGAATCGCCAGGTTTACAAACTTCACAGCACTCACGATAGCACATACCCTCCCCAATGTCCATAACCCCCCTCCCACTCTCCCAACCCCACCTTCCCCCAGCAACCCCCAGTTTGTTTTGTGAGATTAAGAGTCACTTATGGTTTGTCTCCCTCCCAATCCCATGTTGTTTCATTTATTCTTCTCCTATCCCCCTAAACCCCCATGTTGAATCTCTACGTCCTCATATCAGGGAGATCATATGATACTTGTCTTTCTCTGATTGACTTATTTCACTAAGCGTGATACCCTCTAGTTCCATCCACGTTGTCGCAAATGGCAAGATTTCATTTCTTTTGATGGCTGCATAGTATTCCATTGTGTATATATACCACCTCTTCTTTATCCATTCATCTGTTGATGGACATCTAGGTTCTTTCCATAATTTGGCTATTCTAGACATTGCTGCTATAAACATTCGGGTGCACGTGCCCCTTCGGATCACTACATTTGTATCTTTAGGGTAAATACCCAGTAGTGCAATTGCTGGGTCATAGGGTAGTTCTATTTTCAACATTTTGAGGAACCTCCATGCTGTTTTCCAGAGTGGTGGCACCAGCTTACATTCCTATCAACAGTGTAGGAGGGTTCCCCTTTCTCTGCATCCTTGCCAGCATCTCTCATTTCCTGACTTGTTAATTTTAGCCATTCTGACTGGAGTGGGGTGATATCTCACTGTGGTTTTGATTTGTATTTCCCTGATGCCGAGTGATGTGGAACACTTTTTCATGTGTCTATTGGCCATCTGGATGTCTTCTTTGCAGAAATGTCTGTTCATGTCCTCTGACCATTTCTTGATTGGATTGTTTGTTCTTTGGGTGTTGAGTTTTGGATACTAGCCCTTTATCTGATATGTCGTTTGCAAATATCTTCTCCCATTCTGTCAGTTGTCTTTTGGTTTTGTTAATTGTTTCCTTTGCTGTGCAAAAGCTTTTGATCTTGATGAAATCCCAATAGTTCATTTTTGCCCTTGCTTCCCTTGCCTTTGCCGATGTTCCTAGGAAGATGTTGCTGTGGCTGAGGTCGATGAGGTTGCTGCCTGCATTCTCCTCAAGGATTTGGATGGATTCCTTTCTCACATTGAGGTCTTTCATTCATTTGAGTCTATTTTCGTGTGTGGTGTAAGGAAGTGGTCCAATTTCATGTTTCTGCATGTGGCTGTCCAATTTTCCCAGCACCATTTATTGAAGAGGCTGTCTTTTTTCCATTTGACATTCTTTCCTGCTTTGTCGAAGATTAGTTGACCATAGAGTTGAGGGTCGATTTCTGGGCTCTCTATTCTGTTCCATTGATCTATGTATCTGTTTTTGTGCCAGTACCATGCTGTCTTGATGACGAAAGCTTTGTAATAGAGCTTGAAGTCCGGAATTGTGATGCCACCAACTTTGGCTTTCTTTTTCAATATTCCTTTGGCTATTCGAGGTCTTTTCTGGTTCCATATAAATTTTAGGATTATTTGTTCCATTTCTTTGAAAAAATGGGTGGGATTTTGATAGAGATTGCATTAAATGTGTAGATTGCTTTAGGTAGCATAGACATTTTCACAATATTTGTCCTTTCAATCCATGAGCTTGGAACATTTTTCCATTTCTTTGTGTCTTCCTCAATTTCTTTCATGAGTACTTTATAGTTTTCTGCATATAGATTCTTAGCCTCTTTGGTTAGGTTTATTCCTAGGTATCTTGTAGTTTTGGGTGCAATTGTAAATGGGATTGACCCCTTAATTTCTCTTTCTTCTGTCTTGTTGTTGGTGTACAGAAATGCAACTGATTTCTGTGCATTGATTTTATATCCTGACACTTTACTGAATTCCTGTATAAGTTCTAGCGGTTTTGGAGTGGAGTCTTTTGGGTTTTCCACATATAGTATCATATCATCTAGAGTGAAGAGTGATACTTTGACTTCTTCTTTGCCAATTTGGATACCTTTAATTTCCTTTTGTTGTCTGATTGCTGAGGCTAGGACTTCTAGTACTATGTTGAATAGCAGTGGTGATAATGGACATCCCTGCCGTGTTCCTGACCTTAATGGAAAAGCTTTCAGTTTTTCTCCATTGAGAATGATATTTGAGATGGGTTTTTCATAGATGGCTTTGATAATATTGAGGTATGTGAAGAGTTTTCATCAGGAAGGGATGTTGTACTTTGTCAAATGCTTTTTCAGTACCTATTGAGAGTATCATATGGTTCTTGTTCTTTTTTTTATTGATGTGTTGTATCACATGGATTGTTTTGCGGATGTTGAACCAACCTTGCAACCCTGGAATAAATCCCACTTGATCATGGTGAATAATCCTTTTAATGTACTGTTGAATCCTATTGGCTAGTATTTTGGTGAGAATTTTTGCATCTGTGTTCATCAAGGATATTGGTCTGTAGTTCTCTTTTTTGGTGGGATCCTTGTCTGGTTTTGGGATCAAGGTGATGCTGGCCTCATAAAATCAGTTTGGAAGTTTTCCTTCCATTTCTATTTTTTGGAACAGTTTCAGGAGAATAGGAATGAGTTCTTCTTTAAATGTTTGGTAGAATTCCCCTGAGAAGCCGTCTGGCCCTGGGCTTTTGTTTGTTTGGAGATTTTTGATGACTGTTTCAATCTCCTTACTGGTTATGGGCCTGTTCATGTTTTCTATTTCTTCCTGGTTCAGTTGTGGTAGTTTATATGTCTCTAGGAATGCATCCATTTAAGGATTGCCACCCCAGCTTTCTTCTGATGCCCATTAGCATGGTAAATTGTTTTCCACCCTCTCACTATAAATCTGGAGGTTTCTTCATGTCTAAAATGAGTTTCTTGTAGGCAACATATTGATGGGTTTTGTTTTTTTATCCATTCTGATACCCTGTGTCTTTTGATTGGGGCATTTAGCCCATTAACATTCAGGGTAACTATTGAGAGATATGAATTTAGTGCAATTCTGTTGCCTGTAAGGTGACTGTTACTGTATATTGTCTCTGTACCTTTCTGACCTACTACTTTTAGGCTCTCTCTTTACTTAGAGGACCCCTTTCAATATTTCCTGTAGAGCTGGTTTGGTGTTTGCAAATTCTTTCAGTTTTTGTTTGTCCTGGAAGCTTTTGATCTCTCCTTCTATTTTCAATGATAGCGTAGCTGGATAGAGTATTCTTGGCTGCATGTTTTTCTCGTTTAGTGCTCTGAATATATCATGCCAGCTCTTCATGGCCTGCCAGGTCTCTGTGGATAAGTCTGCTGCCAATCTAATATTTTTACCATTGTATGTTACAGACTTCTTTTCTCGGGCTGCTTTCAGGATTTTCTCTTTGTCACTAAGACTTGTAAATTTTACTATTAGGTGACGGGGTGTGGGCCTATTCTTGTTGATTTTGAGGGGTGTTCTCTGCACCTCCTGGATTTTGATGCTTGTTCCCTTTGCCATATTAGGGAAATTCTCTCCAATAATTCTCTCCAATAGACCTTCTGCTCCCTTCTCTCTTTCTTCTTCTTCTGGAATCCCAATTATTCTAATGTTGTTTCATCTTATGGTGTCTCTTATCTCTCGAATTCTCCCCTCGTGGTCCAGTAGCTGTTTGTCCCTCTTTTGCTCAGCTTCTTTATTCTCTGTCATTTGGTCTTCTATATCACTAATTCTTTCATCTGCCTCATTTATCCTAGCAGTGAGAGCCTCCATTTTTTATTGCATCTCATTAATAGCTTTTTTGATTTCAACTTGGTTCGATTTTAGTTCTTTAATTTCTCCAGAAAGGGCTTTTATATCTCTAGAGAGGGTTTCTCTAATTGCCTTTTTCAAGCCCCATTAGAACCTTCAGAATCGTCATTCTGAACTCTAAATCTGACATATTACCAATGTCTGTGTTGATTATGTCCCTAGCCATCAGTACTGCCTCTTGGTCTTTTGTTTGTGGTGATTTTTTCCGCCTTGTCATTTTGTCCAGATAAGAGGATATGAAGGATCAAATAAAATACTAAAAGGGTGGCAAAGACCCCAGAAAAATGCGCTGTAACCAAATGAGAAGAGACCCCAAATTGTGGGGGGGAGAAAGGGATTAAAAAAACGTTCAGACAAAAAAAGAAAAAAATTTAAAAAATTATACAAATAAAGAAAAAATATAAAAAAGAAAGAAAAAATATATATTTTAGATAAACTAGTCAAAAACGTTAAAAAAGAAAAGGGTAAAAGTTTAAAAAAATTTAGCAGAAGAAAAAAAAGAAAGAAAAAAATTGAAAAAAAAATGAATTAACCGTAAGACTAAAGAATCATGGGGAGAAAGCCTTGAGTTCCATGCTTTGCTTTCTCCTCCTCTGGAATTCCGCTGCTGTCCTAGGTATTGAACCTGCTTTCCTTGATACATGAACTTCGTCCTGGCTGGATATTTTGTTGATCTTCTGGGGAGGGGCCTGTTGTAGTGACTCTCAAGTGTCTTTGCCCAAGGTGGAATTGCACAACCCTTACTGGGGGCTGGACTAAGTAATCGCTCGCGTTCGCTTTTTGGAGCTTTTGTTCTCTGAACGCTTTCTGTAGAGTTCTGGAGGATGGGAATGAAAATGGCAGCCTCCCAGTCTCCAGCACAGAGGAGCCGAGATCCCGGGGCCCCACTCCTCAGTGCACCCCCAGAGGACAGCACCCAGTCACTCCCGTATCCCCAGCCTCCAGCCACGCTCTGAGCTCACCCAGCCTGCAACCAGTTCAAGGTAACCCCGAGCTGAGAGTTCAGTCCTTGGCTCTGTCTCTGTAGCCAGCTTCTCTGTTCTAACACCTGTGAGCTCTGTGACACTCTGACCCCCGATCCTTCTGTGATCTGGGACCTGGGGCCCTGGGGCCACGCTGACCCTGCGTGGGCTTTACCCCAGTTTAGCCTCTGGAGCAATGTCCCTCAGTGGAACAGACTTAAAAGTCCTGATTTTGTGCTCCGTTGCTCCACCGCTTGCCGGGAGCCGGCCCCTCCCCCTGTGGTCTATCTTCCCGTTGTTTTAGATTCACTTCTCTGCCAGTCCTACCTCAGAAAGTGGTTGATTTTGTGTTTCTAGAATTGCTGTTCTTCTTCTCTTCGATCTCCTGTTGGATTTGTAGGTGTTTGCAATGTTTAGATAAGCTATCGAGCTGATCTCCTGCTACCTGATGTAGTCTCAGCCTTCTACTTCTCCGCCATCTTGACTCCTCCACGGTGGCTAGGACTTCTACTACTATGTTGAATAAAAGTGGTGAGAGTAAACATCTTTGTCTTGTTGTTGACCCTGAGATGGAAAGCCCTCAGTTTTTCCTTATTAAGGATAGTAAGTGTGGGTTTTTCATATATAGCCTTTATTATGTTGAGGTATGTTCCCTCTGATATAATTTTTTTGTTGAAAGTTTTTATTATGAATCGGTGTTGAATCTTGTCAAATGCTTTTTCTGCATTTATTGAGATGATCATATCATTTTTATCCTTTGTTTGTTGATGTGGTATATGATGTTGACTGATTTGTGAATATTGAGCCATCCTTACACCTCAGGAATAAATACCAACTGGTAGGTGATCTTTTAAGTGTATTGTTGGATGCAGTTTGCTAATATTTTGTTGAGGATTTTTACATCTGTGTTGATCAGGGATATTTGCTTGTGGTTTTCTTTTTTGTTGTGTCTTAGTCTGGTTTTGGTATCAGGGTAATGCTGGCCTTGTAGAACATATTTGGAAGCTTTCCTCCCACTTTCTTCCTACTTTTGGAATAGTTTTAGGAGAATAGGCATTAACTTTTCTTTAAATGTCTGGTAGCATTCACTAATGAATCTATCTGACTATGCACTTATTTTTGGTAGGTTTTTTTTTTTCCTTGCCAATTCAATTTCATTACTTGTAACTGATCAATTCAGATTTTCTATTTCTTCCTGGTTCAGTTTTGGAAGATTATAAGTATTGAGGAATTTACCCATTTCTTCTAATTTGTCCAGTATGGACATATAGTTTTTCATAGGATTCTCTTATACTCCTTTGTATTTCTGTGGTATTAGTTGTTACTTCTTTCTCATTTCTGATTTTATTTATTTACTTCTCTTTTTTTCTTGATGACACTCTTTGTAGACAGGAATGGTTTTTCTGCAGCAAAAAGGATATAGTGGGAGAGCAGTTTTACCTTGCTTTGGGGAAATGTCTTCCTAGTAACATATTCTACCCATAAAAGACAGCTTTCCATATCTTGAGTTCACAAGATATTTTCCCTAAGTGAGTAATGGCACATACCTGCTGTGGTAGAGTTTCTTGCAAGTAACACTTTGTTTATTGGTACTTTTCTTGTAGAAAAATGCATCTTTTTAAATCCTGTATAGGTAAGGGATTGTCATTTTGGATATAATAGTGTGAGTTTAATTTTATCCATGCTGTTTAATCTGTATAATAACATAATAGTAATGTTTGATAACTGTACACCTATCTAGGTTCAAATTACAGATTGTAATGGGGAGATGAGATACCCAGATGCTCCTTAAAGAAAAGACTTATTGTCCCAGTAGGTATGAGTGCTAGTGGCTCCTGCTGGAGCTGCCGCAGCTACAGGGAACTATCTTGTTCATGTCGTTCTAAGAGCAGGTCACAGTCGATAACAGAGTCAGAAGTATAAAAGCTTGATAATTTTGGCCCATGCAGGACATTTCTGATGGACCATTTAGCTCCACAGGTCCCTGTGGAGTTGACTGAAACCATGGGGCCTGGACTGTAACACACTTTACCCCTGGTCCTAGTAATCATCCTATATAACTCTACCTGAGATTCTGCTTCCCTGGAGAATCATCCAACTTGTAATATAGAGATCAGAGAGCTCAGGGAAAATAGAAGAGAAAAGAATCCTATTGCGGAACATACAAACAGAGATATTTAAAATTATATTTCCCCTTTGTTTTATTTATATATGTGAAATATATATATATACATATATAATATACTTATATATATATGTATGGAATTGTTCTAAAAATCTTATGTTAATATATTTTTAAATTACCTTAAAATATTTTTAAAGCTTGCTTAAACGTGTATATAAACATATATATTTATAATTTATAGATATAATTGTCTATATAACACTATATATAAGCATTTTATGGGATCAATAGAATTCTAGAGTTTTGTCTGATTTTTAGGATAATTCCAATATATAGCTGTGCCAGTATTTATTTATGCCATATTGTTTGACATTAGCTTTTCTTTCCTTCAGTTTTCTCTTATTATAAATCATGTTTCAGTAAGCATTCTCTTTGTAAATTTTGTGCATGAGAGTTCTTCTTTTACTCCTCCTATAACATTTCTGATTATTACATAATTGAATTGTTTTATAGTTTGGAAAGTAAAATAATTAAATACATCTTTATTTGTAGATAGAGAAGTTGCATTTTGTAATATAAGCTATTCCAGGAAAATGTTAATAAAGAACAAAAACCAGAGCCTGATAAAATTCAATTTATTGGACTGGGTTTTATGGATTATAGTCAGTATTAAATTAATCATGAGCTTCTTGACCAGTCCCTTTATTTGGGGAAAAGTATTGAATCTTATAAACTGGATCTCTCTTGCCTTCACTTAGTTGTATTCCATTTTTCAAAAAGATATTAATGCATGTCAGAAACTAGAAAACTCTTAGGGCAACGTATTTTTCAAATTGTTAAATCTGCCTTATAAAAATTTTCTACAGCTTATAATTGACTGCACTAGTTTTTCTTATCATCTACAATACTGCCATTTATAACCAAATTTAATGATGCGAATCAGTTTTTCTGGATGATCTATAATGCCTGGGATTGCTAGTTATCTAATGCTTGTTAGATAGAGATATATATTGTTAGCCTCAGTATCTTCTAACCAAAGATAACATCAAATTGGTAGCAGTTATGTAGTTTTGCTTTTTTTGTTATTATTATTGCACCTAAGTTGCTGAAGGAAAAGTCCAGGTAACTTAATAGCTAAGTCTATAAATACATGTGAATCATGAAGGGAAAGGTGCTTCCAACAGGTTCAGAAAATGTAAGTCTCCAAAGGAATCTCTCACTCAAATAACCCTGTTTATTTCTTATTTATTTCATTTTTTATGTAGTATTTGTTGTGTGTTCATTCAAACTGGAATAAAATGTAGAAATGTTTTGCCAATAAGCATTATACATTTTTGCTTCTTGAAAGCAATTTTATATCATTAATACTGAATTATATCAGACATTAGTAAAGTAGTTGTTAATGCATTCTTATTTCTAAAATTTTCTCTCTTTTTTTAGATTTTAGTTATTTGAGAGAGAGAGAGATAGAGAGAGAGCACTAGTTGGGGAAGCAACAGAGGGAGCAGACTCCCGATTAGCAGCTTAACTGACTGAGCAACCCAAGTGCCCCTATTTTTAAAATTTTCTTAAAACAGTCTTCCGACCTCCTAGGTGATTTTGCATTTAAGCTATAATCAGTTGGCCAAATATCCAGAGAAGAGTCTCTATTATTGATTATCAACTAAAGGCCCATGTGTTCAAGAAGACTCATAACCTTACACACCTGAGTGGTAATAATTTTCGACTTTTCCTCAAGAAATGTTGATATATTCATGATCTTAGGGGGAAAATGTCAATTTCTCACCATTAATATGATGTTTCTTTTTTTAATACCTTTTTTTTAGAGCAGTTTTATTGCTCTTTTCTTTTTTTCTTAATACCTTTTCTCTTTTTATATACCTTTTATTTTTTTAGAGCAGTTTTAGGTATACAGCAAAATTGAACAGAAGGTATAAAATTTCTCACATACATCTTGTCCTCCTCACACATGCATAACCTCTTTCATTATCAAAAGTCCCCACACATGATGATACTAACATTTGTTGCGATGGACTACATTGACGTATCATCACCTGAAGTCCATAGTTTAGATTTGGGTTCACTCTTGGTGTTGTACATTCCATGGGTTTTGACAAATAGGTAATGACATGTATCCACTATTGTATTATCATGCAGAATAGTTTTACTTCCCTACAAATTCTCCATGCTCTACTCATTTGTCCATTTCTTTCCACTAATCCCTGGAAATCACTAATATCTTTAATGTCTCCATCATTTTGCCTTTGCCAGAATGTCATATAGTTGGAAACTTGCAGTAGGTAACCTTTTCATTGGCTTCTTTTACTTAGTAATATTCACGCAAGTTTTCTCCATTTCTTTTCATGGCTTGATAATACATGTATTTTTAGCACTTAGTAATATTCCATTATCTGTTTATATCAGTTTGTCCCTTCACCTACTGACGGACATGATGGTTGCTTCCAAGTTTAGGCAATTATGAATAAAACTGTTATAAACATCTATGTGCAGTTTTTGTGTAGGCATAAGTGTTTTTAGCTCATTTGGATAAATGCCAAGGAATGTGAGTCCCAGATCTTATGGTTACGAATATGTTTAGTTTTGTAAGAAACTGTCAAACTGGGACACCTGGGTAGCTCAGTCAGTTAAGCATCTGCCTTTGGCTCAGGTCATGATCCCTGGGTCCTGGGATCGAGTGCCACATTGGGCTTCTTGCTCAACCGAGACCACTTTCCCTCTGCCTGCTGTTCCCCCTGCTTGTATTCTCTCTCTCTCTGACAAATAAATAAATAAATCTTTTTTAAAAAAAATATTTTATTTATTTGACAAAGATCACAAGTAAGCAGAGAGAGAGGAGGAAGTAGGCTCCCTGCTGAGCAGAGAGCCTGATGTGGGGCTAAAAAAAAAAAAAAAAGAAACTGTCAATATGTCTTCCAAAATGACCATACCATTTGCATTCCCAACCAATAAGGAGCCAGAGTTCCTATCGGTCACCATGATTAGGATTCTGTATTGTTAGTGTTCTGGATTTTGGCCATTCTAATAGGTGTGTAGTGGTATCTCATTGTTTTATTTTGGAATTCTCTATTGACGTACGATATTGAATGTCTCTCTCTCTCTCTTTTTAAGATTTTATTTATTTGTCAGAGAAAGAAAGAAAGTACAAGTAGGGAGAGTGGCAGGCACAGCAGGCACAGCAGGCAGAACAGGTAGGAGAAGCAGATTCCTTGCTGAGCAAGTAGCCCGATATGGGACTTGATCCCAGGATCCTGGAATCATGACCTGAGCTGAAGACAGACACTTAACTCACTGAGCCACCCAGGTGTCCCTTGAATGTCCTCTTTTGCTTCTGTGCCATCTGTATATCTTCTTTAATGGTATCTGTTTGGGACTTGTTTTTTAACTGAGTTTTTTCTTACTGTTAAGTTTGAAGAGTTCTTTACAATTTTGGGTAACAATACTTTATCAGATGTATTTTTTGCAAATGTTTACTCCCAGTCCGTGGCTTCTATTTTCTTTCTTTTGACATTGTCGTTAATTTTAATAAAATTAAAAGTTCAACTTAGCAATTATTTCATGGATTATGCTTTTGAAATCTAGTATCATCTAGATTTTCTCCTATGGGTTTTAGGATTTTTATAGATGTTTACCAATTTAAGGAAATTCCCTTCTTTTCCTAGTTTGCTAGCAGGTTTCAGCATGGATAGGTGTTGGTGTTTGTCAAATAATTTTTCTGCATCTATTGATATGATCATATGATTTTCCTACATAATTCTGTTGATGTAGTCAATTATATTGAGTGATTTTTAAGTGTTAGATCAGACTTACATAACTAGAATAAATGTCGCTTAATTGACAGTGTATTTTTAATTTATTTATTTAATTTGTTGAACCTGACTTGCTAATATTTCGTTGAGAATATTTGTTTCTGTGGTTAGTTCGTCTGTAATGTTCTTTTATTGTAATTTCTGTCTGGTTTTGGTATTAGGATAATTCTTGCCTCATGAAATGAATTAAATTTGTTCTTCCTGCTTTCTTAGAAAGGTGTTGCAGAGAATTGATATCATTTCTTTGTTAAATCTTTGATAGAATTCACCAGTGAAATCATCTGGCCTGATTCTTTCTGGAAAGTTATTAAATTTTTTTATTTAGTTGGTTTAATAGATAAGGGCTTATACAGATTATCCATTTCTCTTTGTGTGAGTTTTGATCACCTGTATCTTTCAAGGAATTAGTACTTTTCATCTAAGTTATCAAATTTGTGGGCATAGAGTTGTTCATGGCATATCATTATTATCTTTTTAATGTATATGAGAACAGTAGTGATGATGGTGTCTCCTTCATCTCTGATATTATTAATTTGTATACACTTTCTTTTTTCTTTCTTGTTTATCCTTGGTAGATGTTTGTTAATTTTAATTTATCTTTTCAAAGAATATGCTATTGGTTTTGCTGATTTTCTCTCTTTTTCTGTTTTCCATTTTATTAATTTCTCCTTTAATTGTTATTTATTTTTTTCTGCTTGATTTGGGCTTAAATTACTCACTTCTCTAATTTCGTAAGTAGAAGCTCAGGTTATTGATCTTACTCCTTTCTTCTTTTCTAAAGGATGCACTTAACTACTATAACTTTCCCTCTAATTACTACTTTCATTGAGTCCCCAATGTTTGCTATTTGTGGTTTCTTTCCTCCCATCCCTCCGGACATTGGTGTAATTCATTTCACTTTAACAATAATATTTATACTATTATTACTTTAAGCAAACAGCTAACATTTAGATTAGTTAAGAATAAGAAAATGAAATATTTCATTTTACCTTCATTTTTCTTTCTACAGCACTTGTCCTTTGTTAACATCTGTTTTTGATCGATACCATTTTCCTTCTCTTTGAAGAACTTCTTTTAACATTTCTTGCAAAGTAGGTCTGATGATAAATTCTCCCAATTTTTGGTTTTCCAAGAAAGTCTATTTCTATATCACCTTTGAAGGATAAAGTCACTGGATATATATTCTACCTTGATGTCTTTCTTTTCTCAACACTTTAAATATTTTATGTCACTCTCTTCTTGCCTGTGTGGTTTCTGATGAGCAGCCTGCGGTAGATTTCCTCTTTGTTCCTTGATGTATCTGAGTTTCCTAGGGTTGCTATAACAAATTACCATACTCCAAGTTGCTTAAAACAACAGAAATTTTTTCTCTTACACTGTGGAGGCTAAAAAGTCTGAAATCAAGACATCAGCAGGCTTGATTCTTTCTGAAAACCTGAGGCTAGAAACAGTCCCATGCCTGTCTTCTAGCCTCTGGTGATTGCCAGCGATCTTTGAAATCCCTTAACTTGTAGACGTTCACTCCAATTCCTGTTTCCATCCATGGGGTTCTTTCTTCTGTGTGTTTGTGCCCCAATTTTTCTATTCTTATAAAGACATCAGTCATTGAATTAGGTCTCATTCTAATCCAGTGTGACCTCATTTTAACTTGATTACATCTGCAAGAACCCTAATGCCAGATGAGGTCACATTAATAGGTACCAGGAGTTAAGACTTCAAAAACTCTTCTGGGGGACACAATGCAACTCACAATAGGAACAAATTTCCCCCTTTGGCTTTATCAAAAATGTTCTTTTTCTCTTTAGTTTTGTTATGACATTACCAGGTATCAATTTTTGTTCTTTATAATTTGTTTGTATCTTACTTGGTATTTTCTAAGCCTTCTGGATTTATGGTCATGTCTAGTTTTGGTAAGTTCTCGGCCATTATTTCTTCAAATATTTCTTCTGCTCTATTCTCTTTATTTTCCTTCTACTTCCCATTATGTGTATGCCTTTAAATTCTCTCAAAATTCTTGTTTGTTTTGCTCTTTTTTCCCCCCATTTTCTTTGTGTATAAGTTTGGAAAGTTTCTGTTGACCTAGTCTACTCTTAGTCTCTAGAAATTCATTAAAATTACCATTTAAAGTTCCTATTAGTTTACAGCTTCCGTTACTTTGGCTTCAGACAAGTGGATCTCACCAGTAATTGTTAATTTATCTGTCTCTCCAGATACTATGGTTTTGGGCAGTTTTCCCCGTGACCTCCTTTCTCTAATGGGTCTCAGAAAAGTCATTGATACTTAGTTTGTAGGTGTTTTCTTGTTTTAAAGATGGCAATATGACTTCTAAGGTCTTTACGTGGTGGAGTTAAAACTAGATGTCTCTGCTGTCCCCCATCTCCATAAAATGTGTTTTATTATTTCATTGGATCTCTCTGAATACTGAGTATTTTAACTAAGTAAAATTATTATCTTGTTCTTATAACAACTCAATATCAGTGGAAATGTGTACTTCACATATTTATCTTATTTTTCCTCCTCTTGGTTCTTCCTTTCCCCTAAGTATACTTTTAGGTCTGTATGTATTTATCAGCTTCAGTCAAACTCTTCAGATTGCTCAAGTTTTCAAACTTAAAGTGAGTAGTGGAAATTGGAAAATATATTCATTCTAGCTGGCCGTGAATTTTCTACTGATGTGAAAGAAGCAGAATTCCTGAGGTGCCAAGGCTCAGTTGGTTAAGTGTCTCACTGGCTCAGGTCATGATCTCAGGGTCCTGGGAACTAGCCCCAAGTCAGGCTTTGCACTCAGCAGGGAGTCTCCTTTTCCCTCTCCCTCTGTCTCTCAATCCACTCTCTCTCGCTCATAAATAAATAAATTCTTTAAAAAAAAAAGGAGGGTATTCCCTCATTCAATTCTCCCATGCAGAAGTATACACCCCAAACCAGGAGAAAATTACATCATAAACATAAGATGCTATAGCCAAACCATTTAAATAAGAAGCATGACAGGAATACTTACTAGCACAATGACTAACCAACATTTTGAAATTCTAACTAAAACGATATAAAAGTAAAATAAGGTGATCATTATAAAAGTTATTAATGTAAAAAAATTATTCCATTAAAAAATAATTACCTCTCAGTAGAAGTTGACTCTATAATTTTACAATCTTTTAAGAGTTAGCAAAAGTTGATAAAATTTAACAGAGAAATTGATGTCAGGTAGAAATAAGATAAATACACAAAAGTCAATAGTTTTATTTATATTTTTTTGCCTCTACTTAAAATAACCAACTGAAAATTGAAAAATTAGTTTATTCACAATAAGAATAAAGAATATTTAAGTGTAAAGTAAAGAAGATAGATCTAAAAGTACTAAATACTAAAACCTATGCAACTTTATTAAAGGAAATGAGGACTTAAACAAGTAGAAGAACACAATATATTCCTGCAAAGGAAGAATCAATATAATCAAAATACTATTAATTTCTAAATTAATAATATAATTATTACAATCACAATTAAAATCCAAATAAGTGGGACACCATCAGTTGGGCCTCTAACTCTTCATTTCAGCTCTGGTGGTGGTTTCAGGCTTGTGGGATCCAGCCTTCCTTGGGCTCCATGCTCTGTGAGGAGTCTGCTTCTCTTCCTCTCCCTCTCATCTTCCTCTCCCCTGATCCCCCTGCTAGGAGTACTCTCTGTCTCTCTCAAATAAATAAATAAACCTTTAAAAAATAAAAAATAGGGGCGCCTGGGTGGCTCAGTGGGTTAAAGCCGCTGCCTTTGGCTTAGGTCATGATCCCAGGGTTCTGGGATTGAGCCCTGCATTGGGCTCTCTGCTCAGCAGGGAGCCTGCTTCCCCCCTCTCCCTGTCTCTGCCTGCCTCTCTGCCTACTTGTGATCTCTCTGTCAAATAAATAAATAAAATCTTTAAAAAAAAAATAAAAAATAAAATCCAAACAAATGCCTGTATTTATCAATATGAAATGGTTTAAAGTGCATCAAAAGTAGTATAGATAAAAATAAAGAAAATGGGGGCACCTGGGTGGTTTAGTGGGTTAAAGCTGCTGCCTTCGGCTCAGATCATGATCCCAGGGTCCTGGGATTGAGCCCCGCATCAGGCTCTCTGCTCGGCAGGGAGCCTGCTTCCCTTCCTCTCTCTCTGCCTGACTCTCTGCCTACTTGTGATCTCTTGTCTGTCAAGTAAATAAATAAAATCTTTAAAAAAAAAGGAAAGAAAATGTTAAAAATGAAGAATAATGAAGACTGGTCTTAGAAGATACTAAAGTTTAAATCAAGACCAGTGTAATCAAAAGTGTGGCTCAGTGACTGATCTAGTCATTGTTCATTGCCTAGGGAAAAAAATGAGCAAGCTGTAATTCATCTATGCTAATCTAATATGAACATAAGTGGTATTTAAACTTATAAAATATTCATTTAATAAATGATATTATAACAGTCAGCTATCCTATTGATAGAATAAAAAGTTGTATCACTAAAAATTTAAAATAAAAAACAATTAAATATAACTTCTTTTTTAAACTAGAAACACTTGAGACTATGAAGTGAGTGATAGGCATATTGCATTACCAACCCCTCACAAAAGTGTACAGAACAGATGCTGTAGTAAACATAAAACTGAAACTGACAAAATATTTGCCATATAAATGAAATCTTAAAAATTGATAAAAAAATACAATAAAAAAAGACAAAATATATGAAAAGACAATTATCACAAAAGCAAATACACATATGAGAGGATGCTCAACTATATGAGTCAGGGAAATGTAAATTAAATCTATAATTACATTTGGAAAATCACTAGATTGTCAACTGCATTAATGCTGAGTGTTGAAAAAATGTATCATATACATTTCTGTCCTGAGCAAAGATTGTTGTTTTCTGGAAAAGACAAGAAAAAATACTTTTTTATGTTTTATGATTATACAGCAGAAGAAAAGACACTGCTAATTTCTAAATCAAATTATCCTGTCACTTATTTGATTTTTGTGACTTCAGTCAAACCAAGACATCCCTTTAATCTTTAGTGAAGAAAATGGCTAAAATAAGAAGCTCAATCCAAGGACTCTTAATAATAAGAGTGAAGAGTTGGCAAACCATCTCTGCAAGATATGATGTACAAAATGGATCTTGACAGCTTATAAAACAATAGCCTGGAAATTCATTACATAAAACTTTGTTGAAGACTGACAGTATCGTTTAATCCAGAATTATAACTCTAGAAATTATGTTTAATTTTAATGGTATAAGGTTGAAAGGTTAATGGGTTTAGCTTTAACTGTGATGGAAATCCATATTTTTCTTTTCTTTTTTTTTTAAAGATTTTATTTATTTATTTGACAGACAGAGATCACAAGTAGGCAGGAAGGCAGGTAGAGAGAGAGAAGGAAGCAGTCTCCCTGCTGAGCAGAGAGCCCAATGCGGGGCTCGATCCCAGGACTCTGGGATCATGACCTGAGCCGATGGCAGAGGCTTTAACCCACTGAGCCACCCAGGCACCCCGGAAATCCATATTTTTCTAATATAAGTAATCAACAAGACAGTAACAAAACCTAGCATTTTGTATGTTTTGAAATATACAGTGTAGAGCTCTAGTTAGCTTATATGCACACTGTCTAAAGATGATGAATAGAAAGTGTTTTATGTTCTGTGAAACCTTAGTGAGCACAAAATCGAGTGAGCAGTGCAACTGAGAGTCTTATCTTAGTCCCTTCTCTGTCTCCAGGGAGACACAGGGAAGTTGAATTAACTGACTGAAGTAAAATAAAATATAGTAATTTCAATATATCTTAAAGGAATGAAGACAGTAAGGATCAAGGAACTTGCCATCTACTGGGAAAGTGAAAATAAAAATAGGAAAAAAATTAAGTGAGGGCTACAATATGATGCATACAACAAGTATAAAAAAAAATCCTCAAGGTTATAAATGAGTGGGTGCTGGATGAATGGTAGAAACTTGGGTTTTTTTTGTTTTATTTTTATTTTTGTTTTAAGATTTTATCCATGTATTTAGAGAGAGCATGCATATGTGAGCACAGCCAAGGGAGGGGGTGTAGGGGTAGGGAGTGAATCCCCTGCAGACTGCTGAGCTGGAGCCAAGGGGACTAGATGTGGTGCTGACTCAATGACCCCAAGATCATGACCTGAGTGGAAACCAAGAGTCTGACACCCAATGGATTGAACCATGCAGGTACCCTTTGAGTGGTAGAAAGTTTTAATGATCCCTGCCACATGATAGTCATACACTTAAGCAACCCTCCCTCCCTCCCCCGCTTCTTTTCTGCCTTCTCAGCTTGTTCACTTTGAGGAAGAAAGCCACCATTCTGAAGCAGTCCATGTGGCAAAGGATTTATGGCCATTTACAGCCAACAACTAGCAAAGACCTGAATTCTCTCCATCATTCCTCCCACAAAGAATGCAACATGGACAACAACCAATCCTGAGTTAGCTTGGAAGAGGAATTTGACCCGTTTGAACCTAAGATGAGTGTCGACCTGGCTGAGAAGTTGATTAGAGGATGGTGAGAGACCCGGAAGCAGAGGACCCAGGTAAGCCAGGCTTGGATTCCTGACCTACAGAACTACGAAACAAGAAATGTGTGTTGTTTAAGTCACTGAGATTGGTAGTAATTTGTTATGCAGCAGTAAATCAGTAATACAGTATGTACTATTAGTTAAATATAAGAGGAAGTATTGTGACATATAATTTAAGAAAACTTCCTGAAGAAGGCAAGTGAGTTAAGCCATAAAGGGGGAAATCATATTTGTTGTTCAATTAAACTTAACACATTCTTTTTTTTTTTCAAGTTTTATTTAAATTCTAGTTAGTTTACATATATGGTGAAATTGGTCTCAGGTATAGAATTTAGTGATTAATCACTTACATATAAATACCCAGTGCTCATCACAAGTGCCTTCCTTAATGCCTATCCCTCATTTAGCCCATAGCCCACCTAACTCCTTCCATCAACCTTCAGTTTGTCCTCTATAGTTAAGAGTCTCTTACAGTTTGCTTCCCTCTCTCTTTTTCCCCCCTTCCCCTATGTTCATCTGTTTCATTCCTTAAATTACTCATATGAGTGAAATCATATGATATTTGTCTTTCTCTGACTGGCTTATTTCAAACTTAGCACATTCTTTAAATTTCAAGGACCAGCTGAAAATAAAACTAGGAAAAGTTAAAAGAAGGTATGCTCTGGGGTGCCTGGGTGACTCAATCAGTTAAGTGGACTCTTGATTTCAACTCGGGTCATGATCTCAGGGTCTTGGGATTCAGCCCTGTTCTGCTCAGCAGGGAGTCTGCTTGACACCCTCCCTCTGCTCCTCTCCCTGCCTTCTCTTTCTCTCTTTTTTTCTCTCTCAAATAAAATCTATTTTTAAAAAAAGGTAAGCATTAATCATAATGAAATTGGACGGAAAGAAAGAAAATCAGTTGCCAGCGAAAAGACAGAAGAGTCATTAGAAAGATTTTTAAGAAATAGGAAGGGATAGGAAAAGAGGAAGTGGGGATGGAGGAGAAGAGGAGAGAGAAAAAGAGTGGGAAGAGAACATTTTGATGTGAATATATTAGCTTCTATATGTGTGGATTTACAATATTTTACAATTTAGCCATTAACTAGGTATCTGGGTTATTATAGATGGTAGGCAGTTGGTTTATTTGAAATTAAATGTCATTAAACTGGATGTCCCAAGTGTATGTGTGCATGTGCATGTGTATGTGTGTGTGTGTGTGTTTCACAAATGCTATAGTAGTTATGAAAATGCTAGGGATATTTTACTCTGAGGATACAAGGATACAAAGATACGCAGTTTCTTGATTAAAGTTATAAACATCTATGTTAATTCCTCTATGTTCTCCTGCTCAGGTTTTTCCATGCTGCTACAAAAGTAACAGAAAGATAATTTCTAGTTGGTCAATAACATCTAAATGGCTGGTGCTGGAAAGATCCATGAATCTTACTAATCTACCTAATTTTGTTAAGTCAGTATATTCAAATTGTATTTCAAGCAACAGTGGCTTTTGCCAGCCTTAGGTTTATTGTGTCTTCAGTTACCAGCACAGTTGTTGAATCAGGGATGTCCACACTAGGCAAAAGGTAAGCATCACTTGAAGTTGTTACTAATTCCAAGCCTTTTGTCCAGATACTCTGATTCCAAAAATTTATGTGGATACCCAGCATTTGTACATTAGATAATATTTATTATTAGAAAAGTTTAAGCAACAATTAGGGAAATGATTGGAAGGAAGAACTATGGAAGTAGTCATCAGAAAAATGCATGCATCGTTTGGCTAAATCCTAGAAATCCAGGAAATTACCAAGAAGTAGGAGTTGAAATAATTTTCTAAAATTTTATGTTTTCTTGAATTTTGAATTTTAAAGCAAAAAGCCATTTTTAAAATGTCACGGTCTTTGAAATCTTAAAAAAAAAAAAAAAAAAGAACTTATTCCATGCTTGTGGAATGGAAGAACAAATGTTAAAATGCAAAGCAATCTACACATTTAATGCAATCTCTATCTAAATACCAACAACATTTTTCACAGAGCTAGAACAAAGAATCCTAAAATTTGTATGGAAACACAAAAGACCCCAAATACCCAAAGCAATGTTGAAAAATAAAAGCAAAGCTGGAGGCATCACAAATTCAGACTTGAAGTTATATGACAAAGCTATAGTGATAAGACAGTATGGTACTGGCACAAAAATAGACACACAGTTCAGTGGAACAAAATAGAAAACCCAGAAATGAACCCACAACTATATGGTCAACTAACATTCAACAAACCAGGAAGGAATATCCCATGGAAAGAAGACATTCTCTTCAACAAATGGTGTAGGGAAAACAGGAGAGCTACATGCAAAAGAATGAAAATGGACCACTTTCTTATACCATACACAAAAATAAATTCAAAATGGATGGAAGACCTAAACAATTAAAATCTTAGAGGAGAATACAAGCAGTAACCTCTTTGACATAGGCTATAGCAACTTCTTACTAGGTATGTCTCCTGAGGCAAAGGAAACAAACAAACAAAAAAAACAACTACTGGGACTTCATCAAAATAACAAGCTTCTGTACAGTAAAGGAAATAATCAACAAAACTAAAGGGCACTTATGGAATGGGAGATGATACTGCAGATGACATCTAATAAAAGGTTTGTATCTAGAATATATGAAGAACTGATAAAACTCAACACCCAAAAAATAAATAATCCAGTTAAAAAATGGACAGAATATATAAATAGACATTTTTCCAAAGAAACCTAAAGGTGGGCAACATACACATGAAGAGATGGTTAACATCACTCTCCATCAGGGAAATACAAATCAAAGTTACAGTGTGATAGCACCTCACACCTATCAGAATGGCTAAAGTTAACACAGGAAACAACAGATGTTGGTGAGGATGTGGAGAAAGGTGAACCCTCTTACACTGTTGGTGGGAATCCAAACTGGTACAGCCATTCTGGAAAATAGTATGGAGGTTGCTTGAAAAGTTAAAACTAGAACTACCCTATTACCAAGCAATTACACTACTAGGTATTTACCCAAAAGACACAAAAATGCTGGTTCAAAGGGATACATACACCCTGATATTTATAGTAGCATTATAAATAATAGCCAAGTTATGGAAAAAATCCAATGTCCATCAACTGATGAATGGATGACAAAGGTGTGGTATACAATGAAATATTACCCAGCCATAAAAAAGAATGAAATCTTGCCATTTGCAACCATGTGGATGGAGCTAGGGAGTATTATGCTAAGTGAAATGAGTCAGTCAGAGAAAGATAAATACCATATGATTGCATTCATATGTGGAATTTAATAAATAAAACAAATGAACATAGGATGGAAAAAAATAGAGGCAAACCAGAAAACAGTCTCTTAATTGTAGAGAACAAGCTGAGGATTGCTGGAGGGGAGGAGAGCAGGAGGATGAGCTAAATGGGTGATGGGTGTTAAGGAGGGCACTGGTTCTGATGAGCACTGCATGTTGTATGTAAGTGATGAATCACTAAATTCTACGTCTGAAAACAATATTACACTGTATGTTAATTAACTGGAATTTAAATAAAAACTTGAAAACAGATTAGTAAAAGTTGGAGTCTCTGAGGAATTTTTGGATGACTAGAAACAGAAATAAACAAATAAACAAAGGGTGAGCCCGATTGAAGACCAAAATATCACTTTCATTTTGGGGAGAGGCCAACAAAGAGCATGTAACCACGTGGCCTGCTAGCTGGGCACTGAATGAGGGCAGTACACAGTGGGAAGAGCCACCTCGGCTGCAGTAATACAACTAGGGCTTCTTCCAAGTGAAAGGTGCATCTGAATATGTCCATATCATTCCCAGTTTGTTCTTCTCAAATTTACAAATCAGTCAATCTCCCCAAAGACAAACTGGGTCAGGAAGAACATGAACAACTGTAGAAGCAATCCTTCCTGGGATTATCATAAGATTGTTCTATTTTTAACTTTTTGAGCAACCTTCATACTGTTTTCCAGAGTGGCTCTACCAGTTTGCATTCCCACCAGGAAAAGGGAAAAGTAATGTTCTCGTAAAAGTAAACATATGGAAACTAGTCAATATCCCTATGTAGACCATTAAATTATTTCCTTGAGGTGTTTTTTTAATCATGATTTCTTCAGCTCCTATACTTCTTCCACTAATTATGAAACACTAATTCTGAAATTTCAACCAGCCATAAGGACATAATCACACATGCAAAGTGAACATAACCTGTTAATTAAGATAAAATTATGTGATTAGACTAATATCCCTATTATTATCTCAATTATCTAGTCTGACACTGTGTAATATTGCATTTTACATTGTATTAGTATGTATGAAAGACAGAGGTCAAGGAGTCTTTAATGAGTGAATCAGATTCAGCATGTCAAAGATAGAAGGGAATTTATAAATTATCTTAGCCTATGGAAGAAGCACTGTGCAGACTTTGTTGAGGAAACAAAGAGGAGGAAATTATTTACCACCTACAACTCACTGGAGCACTGAGAATACATAGGCAATATAGAGTAGCTCTCTGATAAGGCTTCTCCGTGGCAGGTGGAGGTGGTTGAACAACAGGAGGACTTGAAGCAAGGTATTGAGGACAGATTCCTGGTGTGTTTATGACACTCAGGAATGACTTTTTCATCTTGGAGGCTAGTGGCCTTCAAACTTGTTTTTCATGAACACTTATTTTAACTTTTGAGAATATAACTACTTAAGTTTACATCCTCATGTTTATAGGTTTAGATATCAAGTTACATATATGTAATATTGTCAAATTATTTAATTGTTTTTAGAAAAGTTTGAATTTTGGATTTTCTGGTTTCTCAGTCTACACCAGTTTAGAGACAGGAAATTAAAATGAGGAAGGTTGATGGAGACTAATAGGCTAGTAACAATGGCCAGTTTGTACACAATAAAATATTTGATTGTCATAATATAAATCCTTTGTCTAGAGAACATTCAATTATAGCCATTATCTTCCACTTAGGAGTATATAATACATTTTTAAGATATTATCATGATAAATGTTTAAATACTAACTTAGGCATTTAAATTAATAAGCTATCTAAAAATACATACTATAAGAATAATAACTTTCACTCCATAATAATGAATAAATGATTTGTTTCTGTCCCTTCTGATTCTTTGTTAAACCTCATATGTGATGAATTATAATAATTATTTATAATGATACACTCTTACCTTTGTCTATGCATAATATACTTTTATCTAGTTAATTACTTAAAATACTGTAACAAGCACTTCCAAACATACCAACTAAAATATGAGTTCTGCCACTGAGTAGCTTAAGCTTATCATCTAAATGGATAACTGACTAAGGTTGCTGACTGCTGCCAGAATAATTATCATTCTTCAGAAGAAATTTTTCTTTACATTTTTAGACTGATAACACTTTCTTAAAAACTGAATTACTGATTGGGGCATCTGGATGGCTCAGTTGGTTAAGCATCCAAACTCTTGATTTCAGCTGAGGTCATGATCTCAGGGTTGTGAGATCAAGCCTGCATCAGTCTCCTTGTTGGACATGGAGCCTGCTTATGATTCTCTCTCTCCTTCTGCCTCTGCCCCTCCTCCCTGTTCAAGTGTGTGTGCATGTGTGTGTGTGTGTGTGTGTGTGGTCTCTCCCTCTCCCTCTGTCTCTCTAAAACAAAACCCAAAAAACAACTAAACTACTCACCTACTGAGTGGCCACATACTTTCTTTGCAATTACTTTAAAACTACTGTTGTTCTTTTAAACTAAATGGTAATACCATGACAACATTAGAGAATTTAATTTTATATTCACAGAGGTTCATACATAATCACATTGATTACTTCTACTTAACACATTATATAATTTGTTTACTGGAATTAAGTCTTCAAATGCAGGATATGAAAAATGATCAAATGAAATATTTTCCTAGTTAATGAATTGAAAAGAAATCACCTAACTAGCTTCAAATTTTTAGGCTAATTAACCTGGTAATAGATACAAGTTTCACTTAGTATTTATTTTGTTTTTTTCAGCTAAGATATCAAATGTTCGTGTTTTTCTCTATAGTAACAAAATGTTCCTCATTCTCATTTCATTTTATTGTTAAAGAAGCTAGAAACTGATCATAAAATAAAACATTTAAAGGAAAATACACTTTAATTTGTTCCTTGAAAATTATTTTTATCTTTCCCAACTCCCAAATATTTTGTCTTCACTTTCCTTCCTTAATTTTTTATGGTCCAAGCAGCAGTTTAATTTCAGAACCAATATTATAAGAACCAATATTATATAATATGTTTACTATAAACTACATTAGAATATGCTTTATTTAAGAATAGTCTAGGATAAACTGTGTAAAGTGGGTAATATTCCAGACTCATTTCACCTTTCCCTACCCTTGTTTTTTTTCCCCCTACCCTTGTAACATTAAGTCTGTGTCAGCCAACTCTGTGACCTAACAGAGAATGATCCTAACTAGTAGAAAGTTAACTTGTAAAAGAAGATGAGGGAAATAGAAATCAAATGCTTATTTTGACATTCAGTGGTAACTGCTATTTCAGTGTTTAAATTGTGTATGTAGTAGATAATATTTCAATGAGTATAAAAAGATTTTTCAAAGATTTCTAAGTGTTTATTTTGGTATAATTTAGTAATCAGTCCTCCTTCTCAGTAAAAAAATGTATCTTTTAGGCTTAACCAGTACATGGGAGAGATGTGTACTAACTGCATAGAATAAGTAGGGAGGAGGAACTAATTTGGCCTTTGTAAAGGAGTTGTAAACAATTAGTATAATATTCAAATTGGTTGAAAACAATGAGAATAAAACCAAAAGAAACAAATGTACAAAATTCCAGGGGAATTAAAAAAAAAGCATGATACATTTGGGGAGTTTTGAGAATTTCAGTAGAGCTTTATGATATGTCTCTGCTAGAAATGCTATTTGCTGACTTCATTGGCCCTTCTAAATGATCGGTAGAATGGGGGCGCCTGGGTGGCTCAGTGGGTTAAAGCCTCTGCCTTCAGCTCAGGTCATGATCCCGGGGTCCTGGGATCGAGCCCCACATGGGACTCTCTGCTTAGTGGGGAGCCTGCTTCCCTTCCTCTCTCTCCACTTGCCTCTCTGCCTACTTGTGATCTCTGTCTGTCAAAGAAATAAATAAAATCTTAAAATAAATAAATAAATAATCAGGAGAATGAGTTTGACAGCTACTGCAGGAACAAACCATGGAGGCAAGTATCTCCTAAAGATGGATATCACACAATATAGAGTATCAACTGCACCTGCTGCCCCTTTTAGGGCTAATTCAAATGATCTAAGTAAGACCAACAACAGAATAATGAATATCCAGAATAATGAATAAAGACTGTTAAATTAAACAGTCTTTTCCAACCTGCTGTTATATCCAAACTGCATATTAAAGAAAATTTTCAGGCCCTGGATTTGAGGTCACCATCCTTATGACCTAATAGGTTAGCCTATTGTTACTGTTTCATGGATGCTAGTAGAAGACATGAGACTCCCAGATAGGAGGTAAAGGACTTTATTCCTCATAGCAGCATGAACACTATGGTTGCATTGGTTCTCCTTTCCCACTAGTCCAATGGAGCCAATGCAGAGAACCCTGATATATGCTACACATGCAGTGAGGTGCATTACAGGAGAAAAATACTGAGCACAAAGAATTTACCAACTTAAAGCAAGCAGTAAGCAAGCCTGCTAATTCTCCTAAAGGATAACATCACCTCATACCTCAGGGTTGCTTGCTATAAACACAACCCTCAAAAATGGCCCAGGTAAAATGCTGTCAAGGTCTTGCCTTCTTGGTATACCTATTAAGACTTACAGGACTATGAAAGATAATGGAGCACTGTCTGTTAAGAAAATCATAGGTGAAATTGTTGAAATAAGTCCCCATCTGCAAAGCCATCCCCTATAAGACTCTCCTATTTTCATTCATTTATTCGGTTTGGGGGAAATAAAACTTCTCTGGATTCTCAGTTTTATGTAAAAAAAAAATCATCATGAGACATGGAAATATTTTTCCCTTCACATACCATGAGAATTAGATCTGGGGCTATTTGTTTAGTAAATGGTTCTGATCTCAAAAGGATAATAAACTTCTATTTCCCTCAAGAAAGCCAATGATCACAGCTGAAGTAGGTGCCTAGGTTAAGCTACAGGATGCCAAGAAGACTGGAGCATTATCACCCCAGGTACTAACATTTTAGAAGTAATAAAGCCCCTGACACACGGGACTGTCCGGCTTTTAGACAGATTTTTATTTACATACTGGAAGATTAGAGGGCTTTTCAAAGAAGAGCCTGGCAGGAAGGGAGGAAGAACTGTCCCCTTCTCCTTCATAAGCCAAGAAAAAGCCTTTTAGTTTGTCTCTCACCTAAGGAGTTGTGGGCTAGTCAAATAAGCTTTCATCCTGTTGCCTGAAGATAGGGGAAGAGGAGTCCATGCATTTACTATTTACCATTATGCAATAGTAAATCTGTCTCTAACCCAGAATATTTCCTGTGAGCATTCAGGATAAAATTAGTAAAGATGAGTATTAAGAGCCAACATTAGCCAGTTTTCAGCAAATATTCACTGAACATCTATTGTGTGCTGGGCCCAGTTTTAAGGCCAAAGATAGAGTAAAGCAAAAAGAAGCATATTCCCTAACATATGGGATTTATAGGGTAGTCAAGAGACATCCACTGAGCAAAACCTTCACAGTAAATGTACTATTATATATCCTTACAAGGTCTTGAAAAATATATATAAATCAGGTTTTTAGAAAGGAGGTTGGGGAAAATCCAATTTTAATTGGTATAAGATAAGGCTTCTCTTAAAAATTACTTCACAGTACTTAATGTACATTGATAAAGGTATACATACATGATTTCTTTTCTTTCCTTTCTCTTCTTGTTTGGCCACTGCTCTATCCCAGTGCCTATAACAAGGTCCTATAAATAGTAGAAAGGTAGAAAATAGCTGTTGAATGATGAATAAATAACCGAATGAGAAAAAGTCATTTAGTCATTTAACCTGAGCCCTGAAGTATAGCAGTTAGTAAGGCCAAGAAAGGAGGGGAAGCATTTTGACAGAGAAGAAGACCTGTTAAAAACACCAGGAAAGGAGTAAACAGAGCCTGATGGCAGTATTAAGCATTTTACATTTATTTCGAGAGTGATGATAATAATTAGCCCATTTTTACAAAGGTACAACAGGATCCAATTTATGTTTTTGAAAGATTCTTACTGGCTGTTAAGTGACAGTGGAATTTTTGAGGGCACGAGGAAGCAGGACACACCCTTAAGAAACACTCCATGGAAGGAAGTTGAGGGAAATTGGAAGGGGAGGCGAACCATAAGAGACTATGGACTCTGAAAAACAACCTGAGGGTTTTGAAGGGGCGAGGGTGGGAGGTTGGGGGAACCAGGTGGTGGGTAATAGGGAGGGCACGTATTGCATGGAGCACTGGGTGTTGTGCAAAAACAATGAATACTGTTACACTGAAAAATAAATAAATTAATTAAAAAAAAAAAAAGAAAAGAAACACTCCATGAAAGCCATAGTTGATAGGTGAGGAAGGTGACCGTGGAAAAGGAAATAAGTGAGCAGACTGAAGATAAGACTTATAGGTAGACTCACGGGGACTTGCTAACGGGGATCCAGGGAGAGGTTGGCATCCAGCAGTAGGTATGGAAACCAGATGGGGATCCATTAAAATTTGAATGTGAGGTAGTTCTGTGAGCTTGAAAGGACTGCTCCAGGATATACCCAGCATTAAAATTAAATCCACAGACAAGAAGTGAAATAGAAGAAGCAATGGAGAGCAAATTAACCCATAAAATATTTGATTATTATTAACTGTATGTAACATGTGGCTCATTTTGTCAATGTCTTCTAAAACGCTGGAACTAAATTTCCAGACAAAAATGATGTGCAAGATGGCAGTGGAAGTATTTTAAGGGTAGTTAAGCATAAGTTTCTTGGTGAAATCTTTGGATTATGCTAGAAATATATACAGTTAAATATGTATGTTGAAATTTTAATTACTAAAAATAAAACCTATCATGTCCAAACCAAAAGATAAAGTTAAAAAAAGAGGAAAATGAAAACAGACAACTAAGATTGAAGTGACTTAGGCATTTTCAAGGCTAAATGGGAAGACAATTTTGCATAAACAGGAAAATGGTACGTGGGAAGATGAGACAAGGTCAGAAGATTTAAAAGCACTATTTGCTATGTTGCCCAGGGCAGTAAATACCAATTTGAATTATTAAAGAGTTCCTTTAAAAAGTGAAATCAATTAATTGAAAAACACTAAATCAAGATATTATGTTTTAGCATATGTAAAAATCTACTAATTTCTGACTGTCGGCTTTTAATGGGATAGGAATTAAAAAACAGTGTACAGGTTGGGATTTTGTTCTTAAGAAGGCATTCCCGTCATAATTGAAAGGAAAACCTGTATGGCCGGGGTGAAAGAAAAGATAGATGTTTACTTTCTTAGCCTTCAAGAGGGAAGACAAATATCTTGAGAGAGAGAGAGAGACTTGGCAACCTCTGAACAAGAAATACTATGTCTCTACTGCTCCCACCCTCAGCCCCAGCATAAGAGAGGAAATTATAATGTTGGGAGATACATTTGCTCTAATTGCAAACTAGATACTTTTGCAGGTACAGTATTAACACAAAGAACACACGTGTCATGAAAGAGAGTGTTGTCAAAACCACACTTAGAAGATACAAATCTTCTGTATCTTCATCATGAAATTATCTTTTCACTCATTTCTACACCAAGTAATGAGTCCCAGGCTTGTTTCAAGCTCATGTCACACTTGAACCTTATTACTTTAAGTGGTAATGATCAGGTAGTGTGCATATGATGTCCATTTTACACATGAGAAAATTTATGAACAGGGGTGAAATGGCTCTCTTGTGTTTATAAGTCTTGGGAGGGAAAAATTGGGGCCAGTCCTAGGTTCCCTAAGTTCAAGTTTGTTTCTCCTTCTGTTAAAACAAGGTACATGTTAGATAGTATCATTTTGTAAAGTTGGCTTGGTTAAACTGATTTATAAAATAAAGGACTTAGAGCATAATTACATAGTTATGTTTTTATTTTTTTATTTTTATTTTTTTAAAGATTTATTTATTTATCTATTTATTTATTTATTTATTTATTTGACAGAGAGAGATCAGAGTAAGCAGAAAGGCAGAGAGAGAGGAGGAAGCAGGCTCCCCGCTGAGCAGAGAGCCCGATGTGGGGCTCGATTCCAGGACCCTGAGATCATGACCTGAGCTGAAGGCAGAGGCTTAACCCACTGAGCCACCCAGGCGCCCCCATAGTTATGTTTTTAAATCAATAGAACCACACTATGCAGAGCAGATTTGATTTAAAATCAATACCTAGGGAGATGTGCATTAATAAGATATTTTAACAATAAGTGTGAATAAGAGCTGAGGGAGCGAAGTCAGCATATGAAGACAGTTATTCTTAGAAGCCTGGTTATCTCTAAGGGTACTAAATCCTACAGTTGGGTAGAGTATTGCTAGTAAAACTAAAGGTTTCTTTTGTGGTCTCTTCTTTGTGTGACTTGGTTCTTAACTCCCTCAAAACATGGATCAGGGGCGCCTGGGTGGCTCAGTGGGTTAAGCCGCTGCCTTCAGCTCAGGTCATGATCTCAGTGTCCTGGGATCGAGTCCCGCATTGGGCTCTCTGCTCAGCAGGAAGCCTGCTTCCCTTCCTCTCTCTCTGCCTGCCTCTCTATCTACTTGTGATCTCTCTCTGTCAAATAAATAAATAAAATCTTAAAAAAAAAAAAAACAAAACCACGGATCCGTGTGTAAAACAGAGGAGTGGTGGAATCATCAACTTCTGTAACAGGGCCTGGACCATATAGGTTATTTAAACCTTGGGCATCTGATGACATGTCCTTCCTTTGCTTGTTTTGAGGTTTTATAGGAGAGGGGGCAACCCTATTCAGTTCTCATCCGCATACTCCCTCCTGTGGATCAAGTTAATAAGGACATTTGAAAGCAAGGACTAATTTTTCACAAACTCGCTAGAGTAGTGATTTATAAACCTGAGTGTAGCAGCAGAAACCCTGCTATATGAAAATATAGATGTATAGTTCTCACCTCTTGATATTTTTCTTTATTTATTTATTTTCAGCATAACAGTATTCATTGTTTTTGCACAACACCCAGTGCTCCATGCAATACGTGCCCTCCCTATTACCCACCACCTGGTTCCCCCAACCTCCCACCCCCACCCCTTCAAAACCCTCAGGTTGTTTTTCAGAATCCATAGTCCCTTATGGTTCTCCTCCCCTTCCAATTTCCCTCAACTTCCTTCTCCTCTCCATCTCCCAATGTCCTCCATGTCATTTGTTATGCTCCACATCACCCCTTGATATTTTGATTCTGTATTGCTAGGGTGTGCTTTTGGGCATCTGTATTCATTTAAAAACCCTCCAGATGATTTGGCTATCAAGGTGGGAACAACTATTTTACTTGTTAAATATTGACTTATGGGGCTGGGGACTCACTTGCCCCCTCTTCAAGCTTCTGGATTCTTATCCCACCACTTTAGAAAAAGTCTAGTTCCAAAGGAGAGATAGCAGCATGTTTTATTTAAAAAGCTCAGGGCATTCATTAGGCCATATTTTCATGTTCAGTGAGATTACTGTTCCTTATAGACGACAACCCATCATGGGATTGTCTATCTACTCCTTGGAACACAAGTCAGGTTTTGCATTTTCCTATTTGAGCTTAATTGATTGGCTAATTTGGACTGGGCCTAACATTCTCTTCTCTCTCTACCTTTTTTCTCCATATCTCAGAATGCTCAATAGTGAAAAAGAGTCACCACTAAATATGCTAATGGTTCTGAGTTTTAATATCAGAACTGTTTTACTTCTGGGATACATTCACTCCCAGGCCCCTTCAATCCTTGAAAATAGGGTTCCTATGATTGGAATTTAAGTTGTGAGGAGAGGAGATAGGAATCTGCTTAAACCTAAAGCTTAAACCATGTACCTAGTTTTAAAAAAGAGCCCTGACTTGGGAGTTGTGGGGTTCACAAACAATAAAAAACAAAGCCTTACTTTGATTCTATTGTTCCCATGGTAACCACTAAAACCCGAGAGGAATTTCAGTTTTTCACAACTGATAAAATATAGACAGTGTGGATAAGAGATCTTTTCAAAATGTAATCCTCATCTTTAGTTTTGATATATGTTTAATTTATTTTATTGGATTTCACAATGTTGCAGTTTATTTCATTGAAGATGCACTGGTATTGTTCCTCCAAGGTATTCTCAAGTACACTGAGCTAGAAGCTCTACAGAGGCAGAAACTGTGAGTTTCGTTTGTTGCTGTATGGCCAGTACAGCAGCCTGCCTGACACATCACAGATATAGAACAGCTCTGGGAGTTACTGAATTACAGTGTCTGAAGGACAGTATTTCAGAACCATGGCAGTCATCCACATGGCTGACCAATATTTGTTATTATTATTACCTTTTTCTTTCACCATTTTTAAGTGTTTTTGAATGTCTTTTAAAACTATTAGAAATATGCAGAAAGTTGTCTTTATTTTCTTCTATAGCCACCAAAATGAGGTAATTTTCATTCTCCCTATCCAGTGTTGGTTCTATATTTGCAAACCACCTAGGTTACTCTGAATAATGTGAATAATACGTTTATAATTATGTGACTCACTGTGTTTATTCATAGTAATTATTTTTTCTGACCTTTCCTTGTTACTGTGATGGTAAAATGTAAAAATTATAAGGCAAATCAGTTAATAAATAGGGTCACACAAACACTTAGAGAGTATTTTATTATTTCCATTAATGATCACCTCAAAGATGAGAATACTTCAGATACTCTCTTTGGGAGCTTCTTCCACTCTAAATGCCTGGGAATATCTTCAGCTTCTTTGATTCATTTCTGGAATTTTGGGGGGGCCCTATGCCGTGCATTGCTTTCCACTATTTAAAGACATTATCATCTTTTATTTTTTTAATTTTATTTATTTATTTGAGAGAAAGAGAGAGAGTGAGTGAGCTGGTGGGGTGGGGTCGGGTGGGTGGAGAGGGGTAGAGGGAGAGGGAGAGAGAATCCTAAGCAGGTTCCATGCCCTCTGTGGAGCCCAACATGGGGCTTGATTTCATGAACCTGAGATCATGACCTGAGCTGAAATCGAGAGTTGGGTGCTTAACCAACTGAGCCACCCAGGTGCCCCCATTGTAATGTTTTGTGGCACTGTCGATCATATATTCAACCCATATCTCATTCTCTCATGGCATGGCTCCTCCCATCTTTCTCAGGCCAGGTCTGGTGCTCCCCACTTTTGGGAAGAATTGACTATAGGTGCAGTTCCCACTGCTCTAAATTATGTTCATTTAGCCCACCATCTTTGCTCAGCTTCTGAGGTCCAAAATTCTCTAAGTTTATTGTAATTCTTTCACTCCCAAGTGCATGTGTTTACCACCAGGATATCAAATTTGGAATATATCAAGAAAGAGTTACCACTGGGACCCCTGGATGGCTTAGTCATTAAGGGTCTGCCTTCAGCTCAGGGCATGATCCCAGGGTCCTGGATCAAGCCCCACATTGGGCTCCCTGCTCAGTGGAAAACCTGTTTCTCCCTCTCCCACTACCCATGCTTGTGTTCCCTCTCTTACTGTGTCTCTCTCTGTCAAATAAATAAATAAAATCTTAAAAAAAAAAAGAAAAAAACAGTTACCGTTAAACATGTCAGTGTTTCACTTTATCGCTATTTCCTTATAACATTGGGACAAATCCTCTCCCAAGGAATCCCTTCTGCCTCTTATCAAAATAAAAGTTCCATTGTAAATCCCTGTATCTTCAGACATGACTGAGATTGTCATTAGAGTATCAGTAGGTGTTGTGGGGCGTGGAGGGGTGGGAAAGTTGGGAATAATACTTGCAGATGTCAAATTTTGTAATGAAATCTCAGTTCTGACTTATTTGGGTTCCCTGCCATCCCATTCATTGCCCAGCACTGAAAATTTTTAATGCCAATTATATATATACATACTTATTTCTATGTATTTATGCATCTATCTAATCTATTATCTATCACCTATATTTACCTCCTCCTTCAGACAATTTGCCTGTATTAGCTTTGTGTTACTACTGGCCTGGAGTAATTTGAGCTGCATTGGAGATTTGCATTTAACACAAATTCTGTTAAAGTTCTTTTTCTTTTTTACGTTTAGGCTCTCCCTTTAAAATATTTTTTTCTGTTTATTTTTAAAGATTTTCTTTATTTATTTGAAAGAGAGAGCAAGCAGGAAGAAGGAGCAGAGGGAGAAGGACAAGCAGATTCCACACTGAGTGAGGGAGACTAATGCAGGGCTCAATCTCATGACCTTGAGATCATGACTTGAGCCAAAATCAAGACTTGGATACTTAACTGACTGAGCTACCCAGGCACCCTGAATTTTTTTCTTCTTTTTTAAATGAGCTTCACAAAGTACTTAACACCAGTAAAGAAGAATAGCGTTTAATCCATTTAGAGTCTGAAATACATTTTTTCTTTATTTAATATACACATTTTTTTGCTAAATCTCAAGCTTTCTTATTTTATTTCTTAATCTTTATGTTAAGAATTGCTTTTATTGAAGGATTATTGATATAAAAATAAGTCATGTGGCGATGATAATAGAGATTGATTTTATGTATTCACATTCCTTAATGTAAGTTAACAGAGAATTTCTATAGATTTTTTCAACTTTATTCTTGAGTATAACCCAGTAAATCTGATTTATAGGACAATTATGTAAAACTCTTTTTATTATCACTTTGTATTAAGAGTACTCTAGTACATAATCTAATAAAATGGTGATTAAGTCACATCTCCTTGAAATGAGAGCATGAAAGCCTTTTTTCATTCTCACACTAAGTTCTATACATAGAATTTCAGTAAGATCTGGAAAAATTGAACTTAGGCCCCAAATGACTCTATTCTTACTAAATCTACCCCATCGAGAAAAAAAAAAATCTATTGGCTGTCAAGATTGAAATCCATCCCACTCAAGAGTCCTGATTTGATTCTTTTGACATCCAGTTTTTAAAAACCATCAAACTCATGGATAATAGAGAATCTTACAGAATTCCCCTCTGTTATTAATCTCAAATCATTCAGGTTCAAATCATTCAAATCATTCAGGACAGTTTGCTGAAATCTGCATGTGTGTGGACCTCTGCAACTCAAGAGCTGGCTAGCTAAGGAAAATGAGGTTTAGATTTGTTTCCACTCAGTGCAAACCAACTCAACCAATCATCTTCAAATTGTGCCTCTTCTTCTGGAAGTTCCTTGGACAAATGACATGGTTGGCCTGTGAACATATTTTTGGGGAGGCCATGTTATTCAGGGCTTTACACATCTGAAACTTTTTTGTTTGAATATCTTTTTTTTTAAATTTCTTTTCAGTGTTCCAGAATTCATTGTTTATGCACCACACCCAGTGCTCCATGCAATACATACCTCCATAATACTCTCCACCAGACTCACCCAAACCCCCACCCCCCTCCCCTCCAAAACCCTCAGTTAGTTCCTCAGAGTCCACATTCTCTCGTGGTTTGTCTCCCCCTCCAGTTTCCCCCAACTCCCTTCTCCTCTACGTCTCCCCATGTCCTCCATGTTATCCCTTATGCTCCACAAATAAGTGAAACCATATAATAATTGACCTCTGCCTGCCTTATTTCACTCAGCATAATCTCTTCCAGTCCGTACATGCTGATCTAAAAGTTGGGTATTCATGCTTTCTGATGGAGGCATAATACTCCATAGTGTATATGGACCACATCTTCTTTATCCATTCGTCCACTGAAGGGTATCTTTTAAAATAGTTTTGAGAAAGTATGTACCCACTTATATATTTTAAATGATAAAATTTTTTTTAAATTTTATATTGTTGGAAGTGATATATAATTTGAAAATATTATATCAATATTTTAAAAATATCCTGGTTATAAAACAACCATAGTTTTTGAAGCCTACTGTTATTGATTTAAATACATATGAACAAAAATTTTTAATAGATATTTTACATTTTTCTTCTTGAACATGTATTTCCTTTACACTAAGGCATAGGCGTTTTTTTTCTGACCTAAGATATTTTAAGCCTCAAAGTCATCCTTCATCATCCTGTCCTATTTCTTTGCATCAAAAACATGTATGTAAGCTTACGTTTAATATATTAAATTGTGTGACTAAAAAATTTTAAATATTATGATTTTCTCATGAATTATTTTATCACAGATTATAGACCACATCATCAAATAATAGAAATAAATGAAAATTTTAAAAAATAAGTAACATGAAAGGAAAATTTTACTGCAAATGAATCTCTTTATGAGGTAGATGAAGAGTTATAAAAAATTGATCATGTCAACAAAACAAAGAGGCAACCCATGGAATGGCGGAAGATATTCACAAATGACAGTACAGACAAAGGGCTGATATCCAAGATCTATAAAGAACTCCTCAGAATCAACACACACAAAACAGATAATCATGTCAAAAAATGGGCAGAAGACATGAACAGACACTTATCCAATGAAGACATACAAATGGCTAACAGACACATGAAAAAATATTCATCATCATTAGCCATCAGAGAGATTCAAATCAAAACCACATTGAGATACCATCTTACACCAGTTAGAATGGCCAAAATTAACAAGACAGTAAACAACGTGTGTTGGAGAGAATTTGGAGAAAGGGGGAACCCTCTTACACTGTTGGTGGGAATGCAAGTTGGTGCAGCCACTTTGGAAAACAGTGTAGAGATTCTTTAAGAAATTAAAAATAGAACTTCCCTATGACCCTGCAATTGCCCTGCTGGGTATTTACCCCACAGATACAGATGTAGTGACAAGAAGGGCCATCTGTACCCCAATGTTTATAGCAGCAATAGCCACGGTGGCCAAACTGTGGAAAGAACCAAGATGCCCTTCAACGGACGAATGGATGAAGAAGATGTGATCCATATACACTATGGAGTATTATGCCTCCATCAAAAGGATGAATACCCAGCTTTTGTAGCAACATGGACGGGACTGGAAGAGATTATGCTGAGTGAAGTAAGTCAAGCAGAGAGAGTCAATTATCATATGGTTTCACTTATTTGTGGAGCATAAGGGATAACATGGAGGACATGGGAAGATGGAGAAGAGAAGGGAGTTGGGGGAAATTGGAGGGGTAGACAAACCACCAGAGACTGTGGACTCTGAGGAACTAACTGAGGGCTTTGGAGGGGAGGAGGGTGGAAGGTTGGGTGAGTCTGGTGATGGGTATTGTGGAGGACATGTATTGCATGCAGTGCTGGGTGTGGTACATAAACAATGAATTCTGGAACACTGAAAAGAAATTTAAAAAAAATTGTTCATGTGTATCAGGGAACAGATGTTAATTTTTAATTGATTACTACATGGCTAAATGTAAGTTTTTATATTTCTTTTATTTTTATAGACTTAAAAACCTTGTCAACATAAATTAATAGGTAAGAATGGAAAAGGAGTTCTATGCCAAATATTACAGAGTTATTGATCATTTTTGATGATCTGTGTGCTGAGAATTCAGTAAGTTCTGCATCAATTTTGTTGAAAATAAAGCGTTGAAATAACCTGCCTTGCAAAATGATTTGTTAATCATTAGAGTTATTCAACTAACAATATTTCTTTCTTTCTTTCTTTCTTTCTTTGGCAGTTGAAACAGAGACTGTCAGAAAGGAATTGTAACTTAACAATTGGCACATTCTCAGGCAAAGCAGTTTGAGGAAAGAGACTTGTGGTAGTTGAAATTTTTAGACTTAAGTTCCTTAAAACTCTTCATGTCTAGGAACCCCTAGGAAAGTCTTCACATACTGTGTGCCTTCAACCACATTTCAAACCACTGAAGTAGAGAACTAACTTGAAAGGTTTTCTTGATTTCTGGTTTATAAACTCCAAATTAAGGGAGGCTGGAAAATTCCCCTGAGCCACAAGCACTGGCAAAGTTGTGTTTAGGTTTCAGCTATGTACACTTCTCTGAAAAAATTATGCCTTATATGTTCCTTGGGCCCAGGGAGTATGATTCATGACTGTGTACTTCCAAAAACCCAGCTTAATTTTTTGCATATGGTATACAGATAAACCAACATACTACATAACTTTCCTTATGTATGTAATTAAGCTCAGTGGTAACTAAATGACACATTTGAGTTTCCATTGCCTTAGAAGAGGAGGTGGGAGCAAAGAGTTGAAAATTAGAAAAGGGGAAAGAGAAAATTATTTTCTTTTAGCCAGTGTAATTTTGGCCTCAAAAGTGGACACTATTTCATAGAGAAATTCATGAGTGTTTATTCAATTTTTAAAAAGACTTTATTTTTTATAGCACTTTTAGAAGTTCACAGTAAAGTTTAGCAGAACATGCAGAGCATTTTCCATACCCCTGCATTCACACATGCATACCTTCCCATATTATCAGTATCTTCCATCCCAGTGGTAAAGCGGTTACAATCATTGAACCTACATTGATATCTTATTATCACTCAAAATCCATGGTTTACATTAGGGTAGACTATTGGTTCTGTACTTTCTGTGGGTTTGTACATATATATAAGGATAAGTATCCTCCATAATACTATCATAAAGAGTTATTTCACCGACCTAAAAATCGTTTTTACTGTGCCTATGCATCCTTTCTTCCTCCCAAACCCTGAAAACTATTGATCTTTTTACTGTTTCCATTAGTTTTATCTTCCAGAATGTCATATAATTGGAATCATGTACTATATAACCTTTTCAGATTGGCTTCTTTCACTTAATATCATGGATATAAGATTCTTTTTCATAGCTTGGCAGCTGATTTCTTTTTAGCACTGAATAATATTCTGTTGTCTAGATGTGCCACAGTTTATATATCCATTCACCTACTGAAAGACATCTTGGTTGCTTCCAAGTTGGAGCAATTATGAATAAAGCTGCTATAAACATCCATGTGCAGGTTTTTATGTGGACATTAAGTTTTCAACTCCTTTGGGTAAACACCAACAAGTGCCAGTGCTGGATCATATGGTAAGGATATGTTTAGTTTTGCAGGAAACTGCCAAACTGTTTTCCAGACTTGCTATAATCATTTTGCTTTCCAACTAACAATGAATAAGAGTTCCACATGCCCCACATTCTTGCCAGTATTTGGTGTTGTCAGTATTCTGGATTTGAGCCATTCTAATAAGTATGTGGTGGTATCTCATTCTTTTAGCTTACATTTCCCTGAAGACATATGATGTGGGGCATTTTTGATATGCTTATTTGCCATCTGTATATCTTGTGAAATAACTGTTAAGGGTCTTTGGGCAGTTTTTTTTTTTGTTTTGTTTTGTTTTGTTTTGTTTTGCTAACTCCCTTTCTAATTTATTTATTTTTTTCAGCGTAACAGTATTCATTGTTTTTGCACAACACCCAGTGCTCCAAGCAAAACGTGCCCTCCCTATTACCCACCACCTATTCCCCCAACCTCCCACCCCTGACCCCTCAAAACACTCACGTTGTTATCAGAGTCCATAGTCTCTCATGGTTCGCCTCCCCCTCCAATTTTTTTTTTTTTAATAAACATATAATGTATTTTTATCCCCAGGGGTACAGGTCTGTGAATCGCCAGGTTTACACACTTCACAGCACTCACGATAGCATATACCCTCCCCAGTGTCCATAACCCCCTCCCCCTCTCCCAACCCCACCTCCCCCCAGCAACCCCCAGTTTGTTTTGTGAGATTAAGAGTCACTTATGGTTTGTCTCCCTCCCAATCCCATCTTGTTTCATTTATTCTTCTCCTATCCCCCTAACCCCCCATGTTGTTTCTCCATGTCCTCATATCAGGGAGGTCATATGATAGTTGTCTTTCTCCGATTGACTTATTTCACTAAGCATGATACGCTCTAGTTCCATCCACGTCGTCGCAAATGGCAAGATTTCATTTCTTTTGATGGCTGCATAGTATTCCATTGTGTATATATACCACCTCTTCTTTATCCATTCATCTGTTGATGGACATCTAGGTTCTTTCCATAGTTTGGCTATTGTAGACATTGCTGCTATAAACATTCGGGTACACGTGCCCCTTCGGATCACTATGTTTGTATCTTTAGGGTAAATACCCAGTAGTGCAATTGCTGGGTCATAGGGTAGTTCTATTTTCAACATTTTGAGGAACCTCCATGCTGTTTTCCAGAGTGGTTGCACCAGCTTGCATTCCCACCAACAGTGTAGGAGGGTTCCCCTTTCTCCGCATCCTCGCCAGCATCTGTCATTTCCTGACTTGTTAATTTTAGCCATTCTGACTGGTGTGAGGTGATATCTCATTGTGGTTTTGATTTGTATTTCCCTGATGCCGAGGGACGTGGAGCACTTTTTCATGTGTCTGTTGGCCATCTGGATGTCTTCTTTGCAGAAATGTCTGTTCATGTCCTCTGACCATTTCTTGATTGGATTGTTTGTTCTTTGGGTTTTGAGTTTGCTAAGTTCCTTATAGATTTTGGATACTAGCCCTTTATTTGATATGTCGTTTGCAAATATCTTCTCCCATTCTGTCAGTTGTCTTTTGGTTTTGTTAACTGTTTCCTTTGCTGTGCAGAAGCTTTTGATCTTGATGAAATCCCAATAGTTCATTTTTGCCCTTGCTTCCCTTGCCTTTGCCGATGTTCCTAGGAAGATGTTGCTGCGGCTGAGGTCGAAGAGGTTGCTGCCTGCATTCTCCTCAAGGATTTTGATGGATTCCTGTCTCACATTGAGGTCCTTCATCCATTTTCAGTCTATTTTCGTGTGTGGTGTAAGGAAGTGGTCCAATTTCATTTTTCTGCATGTGGCTGTCCAATTTTCCCAGCACCATTTATTGAAGAGGCTGTCTTTTTTCCATTGGACATTCTTTCCTGCTTTGTCGAAGATTAGTTGACCATAGAGTTGAGGGTCTATTTCTGGGCTCTCTATTCTGTTCCACTGATCGATGTGTCTGTTTTTGTGCCAGTACCATGCTGTCTTGATGATGACAGCTTTGTAATAGAGCTTGAAGTCCAGAATTGTGATGCCACCAACTTTGGCTTTCTTTTTCAATATTCCTTTGGCTATTCGAGGTCTTTTCTGGTTCCATATAAATTTGAGGATTATTTGTTCCATTTCTTTGAAAAAAATGGATGGTATTTTGATAGGGATTGCATTAAATGTGTAGATTGCTTTAGGTAGCATAGACATTTTCACAATATTTATTCTTCCAATCCAGGAGCATGGAACATTTTTCCATTTCGTTGTGTCTTCCTCAATTTCTTTTGTGAGTACTTTATAATTTTCTGCGTATAGATTCTTAGCCTCTTTGGTTAGGTTTATTCCTAGGTATCTTATAGTTTTGGGTGCAATTGTAAATGGGATTGACCCCTTAATTTCTCTTTCTTCTGTCTTGTTGTTGGTGTACAGAAATGCAACTGATTTCTGTGCATTGATTTTATATCCTGACACTTTACTGAATTCCTGTACAAGTTCTAGCAGTTTGGGAGTGGAGTCTTTTGGGTTTTCCACATATAGTATCATATCATCTGTGAAGAGTGATAGTTTGACTTCTTCTTTGCCAATTTGGATGGCTTCAATTTCTTTTTGTTGTCTGATTGCTGAGGCTAGGACTTCTAGTACTATGTTGAATAGCAGTGGTGATAATGGACATCCCTGCCGTGTTCCTGACCTTAACGGAAAAGCTTTCAGTTTTTCTCCATTGAGAATGATATTTGTGGTGGGTTTTTCATAGATGACTTTGATAATATTGAGGTATGTGCCCTCTATCCCTACACTTTGAAGAGTTTTGATCAGGAAGGGATGCTGTACTTTGTCAAATGCTTTTTCAGCATCTATTGAGAGTATCATATGGTTCTTGTTCTTTCTTTTATTAATGTGTTCTATCACATTGATTGATTTGTGGATGTTGAACCAACCCTGCAGCCCTGGAATAAATCCCACTTGATCGTGGTGAATAATCCTTTTAATGTACTGTTGAATCCTATTGGCTAGTATTTTGGCGAGAATTTTTGCGTCTGTGTTCATCAAGGATATTGGTCTGTAGTTCTCTTTTTTGATGGGATCCTTGTCTGGTTTTGGGATCAAGGTGATGCTGGCCTCATAAAATGAGTTTGGAAGTTTCCCTTCCATTTCTATTTTTTGGAACAGTTTCAGGAGAATAGGAATTAGTTCTTGAAATGTTTGGTAGAATTCCCCTGGGAAGCCATCTGGCCCTGGGCTTTTGTTTGTTTGGAGATTTTTGATGACTGTTTCAATCTCCTTACTGGTTATGTCCCTGTTCAGGTTTTTTTGGGCAGTTTTTAAATGAAATTGTTTTACTTTTGTTAAGTTTTAAGAATTCTTTGTATACAATAACAATCCTTTACCAGAAATGCCCTTTGCAAGTATTTTCTTTCAGTTTATGCTTGTCTGTTCATTCTCTTGACAACTCTTTTGCATAGAAGAAATTTTAATTTTAATGAAGTCAAGTTTATCAGTTATTTAGTTCACAGATCATGCCTTTGGTGTTTTATCTAAAGTCATCACCATACCCGAGGTCATCCAGGTATTCTCCTACATTATCTTCCAGGAGTTCTATAGTTTTTCATTTTACATTGTGTCTGTGATCCATTTTGTGTTAATATTTGTTAGGAGATAAGGTCTGAGTCTAGATTTATTTATTTATTTTGCATGTGGGTGCCCAGTTGTTCTAGCATGATTTATTGAAAAAAAAACTTTTGCTCCATTGTACTACCTTTGCTGTCTTGTCAGAGGTCAGTTGACTACACTTAGGTGGTTCCATTTCTGGACTCTCTGTTTCATTTCACTGATCTATTTATCTATTCTTTAGCCAGTACTGAACGTATTTTTGCTATTATTATTTTAGAACAAACTATTATCTGCTGGATAAATTAAAAGATTTTATTTTATCTTTACTTATTCTTTCTCCAGTAATGTTCTTTATGTAGGTCCAAATTTCTTACTTATGCCATTTCCTTCTTCTAAAATATATCTTTTAAGTTTTCTTAAAAGGCAGGTCAAAGGCAACAAATTCAACTTATTTTTTCAACATTTAATTTTCATCTGAAGAAAACTTTATTCTTAACTTTTAAAGGATGATTTTGCAGGGTGCAATATTCTAGGTTTGTTGTTTTTCTCTCTCAACATTTTAAATACTTCATTCCACTCTCTTCTTGCTTGTATAGTTTCTAAGAAGTCAGATGTAATTCCTATCTTTACTCCTCTATAGGTAAGGTATTTTTTTCCCCTTCAGCTTCTTTTAGGATTTTTTTCTTTATCCTTGACTTTCTGTAGTGTGAATATGATATGTCTATGTGAACTTTTTTAAAGTTTTTATTCTGCTTATTTTTCTTTGAGCTTCCTGAATCTGTGGCTTGGTTTCTGACATTAATTTGGGTACATTCTCTGTCATTATTCCTTCAAACATTCTTCTGTTGTTTTTTTTTTTTTTTTTTCCTTTCTTCTTCTTATGGTATCCCCATTACATGCAATGTTATACCTTTTATAGTTGTCTCACAATTCTTGGATATTCCGTTCTGATTTTTTCCCATCTTTGTTCTCTTTGTTTTTCATCTTTGGAGTTTCCATTGAGATACTCTCAAGCTTAGAGATCTTTCCTCAGCCATGTCATTTAATAAGCTCATCAAAGACATTCTACATTTCTATACTGTGTCTTTGACTTCTAGTATTTCTTTTTTGGTTCTTGGAAATTCCATTTATCTACTTACATTGCCCATTCTTGTATTCTGTTTACCTTATCCATTAGAGCCCTTAGCATATAATCAGAGTTCTTTTAAAATCTCCTTTGGATAATTCCAACATCCCTGGCATATGCATCTTGTTCTGATGGTTGCTCTGTATCTTCAAACTACGTTTTTTGTTTGGTTTGTTTTATTTTGCATTTTAGTATGTCTTATAATTTTTTTCTTGCTAGCTAGACATGATGAACTGGGTAAATGGCACTGCTGTAAATAAGTCTTTAGTGATGTGGTTCTCAGGTTAGCAGGGAGGAGAAGCATTCTGTAATCCTGTTATTGGGTCAGTCTTTTAGTGAGCCTGTGCCATTGTAAACTTCACAGGTGCTTCTTGGTTTTCCCATTTCCTACTTAGATGGGACAGCATGGCTAGAGTAGGCTTGAGTTAGGTATTTACTTTCCCCTACATGGAAGGCTAGACCCAGTTGGAGTTAGATATTTCCCTTCCCTGGGGTCAGTTAGGCTCTGAAAAAAATCTCAGCAGATTGAGTTCTGGTTAAATAGTTTCTCCCAAGGGCAGACCTTGTTAAGAAAAAACATACTCTGGTGTATTTCAAAGTAGTTCTTTTTGCCCCCACTCTTCTGGAAACATAATGGTTTTTTCCTGTGATAGTCACTGTGAGACTCTGCTAGAGTTCCAATAAGTAAAACTCGGAAAATGTTTCATACCTCCACTGCCCTACTATGACTGGGACCCTCTAGAGTGTTTATCTCAGACATGTACCTCCTGAGCCTCCCACAGTATATTACAATTCAGGTTACCCTATCCCAGCACTGGTTCCCATGGAGGTTTTTGCTTGGGAGTGTCTTCTCTGGAAAGTTACGATTCTCGGTATTTTCCTTTTTGTCTCTCCAGTTTTGGAGACAGTGGTTGGCCCTGTGACCTCTCTTACATATCTAAGAAGAGTTGTTAACTTTCTATTTTCCATCTTTTTACTTGTTCTTTGGATAGAGTAGTTGACTACCACAATTTTAACACACTGGATCAGAAAATGGAAGTTCTTTTAATTCTTTCTTCACCTTTTTTTTTTTTTAAGATTTATTTATTTGAAGGAGAGAGAGCAAGAGAGCAAGAAAGCACAAGCAAGAATGCATGGGGTAGGGGAGGGGCAGAGAGAACCTCAAGCAGACTCCCCACCAAGTGTGGAGCTCTGATACAGGGCTTGATCTCACAACTCCAAGATCATAACCTGAGCCAAAACCAAGAGTTAGACACTTAACTGACTGAGTCACCCAGGAAACAGTCTGTTCATTTTTTTTTAAAGACTTTTATTTATTTATTTGACAGAGAGGTAGAGAGAGAGAACAAGTAGACAGAGCAGATGACAGAGGGAGAGGGAGAAGTGGGATCTCTGCTGAGCAGGGAGCCCAATGTGGGGGATCAGTCCCAGGACCCTGGGATCATGACCTAAGCCAAAAGCAGACGCTTAACCAAGTGAGCCACCCAGGGATGCCCCCTCTGTTCACTTTTAAGAAGAAAAAAATCTGTGTCTAATTACAGATAAAAGAAGAATATTTGTATTTTATATTCAGATTCATATATATATGTATATATGACACATGGAAATTCTAATTAGGAAACAAAGAGAATAAACATCATAGGAAATGCTAAATTTGGACTTAGTTCCTAAATACACTTCTATTCCTTGAAGGGTAGAGCAAAGGCATCTAACTAGTGCTGCCTGTGCCATTTTGGCTCTAACATCTGTTTCTTTATCAAGAAGATTCATCTATTTAAAAAATCTGTAAGATAAAAGTCAGTAATAAAAGATCATGCTTTATACTGGCAATCTATTGCTCAGATTTATTGTTAAAAGTGCTACCAGGGCATAAGAAAGTTGTAGATAACTCCAAGTAAAATGGATGATCTTTATATACTTTGACCAAACCTATTTAAAGAGAGAATTGAGTTTGCAGGATGGGGTATATGTAATTGCCCTTCTGAGCACAATTTATCTCACCTAATAGTGCAGTTAGGTCTATAGCATTCCCTTAGCAATAATCAGTGTGAGTGTTCTGGAAATCCCAATCTCCCATGCATAATTCAGGAAAATAAACGGATGGTTTTAGGTTTTCTTTAGTGTAAAATCTAGATTGAAATTTACTATTTTATAAACTCAGTGTCCCTCTATATAAGAGATACATTTATTTACCTCCAATACCAGGCTTGGAAGCTTTATCATTTACTTTCCTGCTTTATGATTTTGTAGTACTACTTACACAGAAATACTAATACCAAATGTAGATGGACAATTCAGATTTTACCCAACAAATATTTAAAGGGAGGTACATTAAATTTTCTTTTTCAACATAGTGAAATTAATTCTGTCAATTCCTTTACTATTGTAATAGCACAATAGACCTACAGTAGGACTAGAATTAAGTAAATCTGTTTGTGTAATCTTGAATGAGTTGCATATCTCTTAGGACCTCACTGTTAAGCACATTTGTCAAGGAAGTAATAACCCCTCTTGTGTTTACTCCATAGACTGATTCTTATTTTCAGATCTTTTGAAAAAAAGTCAAAAACCTTTGTGTTTGATCCCAACCTATTATTATTCTATGCATTTATCCTAAAAGTCACTACTCTATCCCATCATTTTGTGAGTAGTTAAGGATGTGGCTTTAAACTATAAGCAAAAATGGTTGCCCTTCTTGCTATCACTGTCTTCAACCTCATCCATTTTTTTCTGCTCATTAGTTAATTAGCTACTTACCATGCCTTTGCTAGACACTTGTGTATTTGGCACCTGGCTCTCATAGTTCTTTTATCCCAACAATATTGTCTCAAATGCCCAACTCTCATAGTTCTCTTATCCCAACAGTATTGTCTCAAATGCCCAATGCCAGAATATTCTTCAGGATGATTGATCTTTTTCTCACTTTAGAAAAGTGGTTCTTGACCTCAATGGAGCGTCCAAATGTGATGACGCCCCACTCTCAGATTCTGATTTTATTGGTTTAGGGTGTGGCTGAGACATGTCAATTTTATAAAGCTACCCAGTACATGCTAAGGTGCATATAAAAGTTGAGAACCACTAATCTAGAAGATTCTAGAAGGCCTGAGGAAAATGGACATTGTGTTACTGTTTCTTAAAGAAACTAATGCCATTGTTAAAAATATTTGCATTAAAAGTCACAGTTTTCAAGCACAGGAAATTGTTAAAAGATGCCTACTGTTTTTCTTGTGAATTAAGGGAGATTGAAAAATATTTTATATTGTAGAAACTGTTCATCTTCTGATTTCATTGTAATGCCAGTAATTCATTATAACTGCTATAATAAGACAAGCAAATATGTTCTCTTTTGGCCTGCTGAGACTTTTGAAATCCCTAGAGAGAGAAACACTGAATAAGGTAAAGTTATTTCATATGCTTCTGAATATTGAAAATAGTTTTTTTTTTCAAACTATGCATGTGGTATAATGCATATATATTTGCTAATAATATGTGATAGTAATACTTGTGGTATTTTTTTTGGACATGATCAAGAGCTGAGGATATTTGTGAGCAAATTCAAACTGAACTTTTTATATTAGTTTTCATTCGTGTGCTAAAACATATTCAGTTCTGTTGCTATGTATTGCACATACATGATATCCTTAAATAGCAGATGTCAGTACATATAGGACATGTGGCTGACTATATGATGAGTCTGATGACAGCATTATGGGTTTGAACTCTTCTTGGACCTAGATACCTTTTCTGTCTTAAGAAAAAAACTTTCCTTATTACTCAGCCATCAGAAAGGATGAATACCCAACTTTTGCATCAACATAGATGGGACTGGAGGAATTTATGATGAGTGAAATAAGTTAAGCAGAGAAAGTCAATCATCATATGGTTTCACTTACTTGTGGAACATAAGGAAAAACATGGAGGACATTAGGAGAAGGAAAGGAAAAGTGAAGGGGGGGAGGATGTCAGAAGGGGAGACGAACCATGAGAGCCTGTGGACTCCGAGAAACAAACTGAAGGTTTTAGAGGGGAGGGGGTGAAGGGATGGGTGAGCCTGGTTGTGGGTATTAAGGAGGGCACATATTATATGGAGAACTGGGTGTTATACATAAACAATGAATCTTTGAACACTACATCAAAAACTAATGATGAACTGTATGGTGACTAACATAACACACACAAAAAAAGAAAAAATTTCTTAAAATCTAAGAATTTCTACTTGGGAAAATACTTTTTTTTTTTTTTTTTTGTCTAGAGAAGCCCAAAAAACAAATATATGTCATGTGGGAACCTTGACTAACATAACTAATATTGTTACATCAGATTATCTAGATTTACCTAGAAGAACACTGGGATATAAAGGATTAGGACATAGTAAGGAAATATTTTGATTGGGAGTTTGGATATAAGAAAGGTCCAGTTTATGAGGTAGACTTCACAGAGCACTACTGGATGTTCCCTGACAATAAGAGCAGTGCAGGAGGGGATGGGGCACATATCAAAGAGATAGGTAAGAACCCATGGAGCTGAGCAACCAGATCTCAGAACAAGAGCTGGGACATGTGTCAGATAGAAGGAAAGGAAAGAATAATTTCCTTTTTTATGTATTAAAGGAGAAGGGGAAATAATCTAAAAAGCTCACTATCTAACAATGCTATGGTTGCAATATCCATTATCCATTAATGCCTTTAATAGTGAGTAAGAATTTCATGATGAGAGAGGGAGAGACTAAGAGAGGAAAAGAGGCTGAGAGGGAAGAATTTGGTACGTTTCAGGAATAGTTGACTTGAGATTAAGAAAAAAATTAAACTTCCCCTGAATTAAAAAAATGGCTCTTCCTTTCTTTTAACCAACTCTAGCCCCTCTTTGCCTGTTGATCAATTCTTATCCTAATGTCTATTCCAAATGATACTGTGTCCCAACTCTAAACTGTAAAGTCCTTGAGAGCAGTGGTATCACTTTCATCTTCTGTTTCCCTGTTCTTTCACAGTCTTGGCATATCGAAGGCTTCTAGTAAATACTGACATTAACTGAACTAAGCACACCCCATCTCTACCTTGGTCTCTTGGTTTTCCAAATAGAGTAAAATTAGGCATAATGATTGTTTCCCTAGTAAAGCACAGGCCGTGGTGCTTTAGACCCTCAAGCAATGCACTGTCATGCCACAAAGAGCAGCAGTTTGGTTACAAACTGTATTTGCATCTATTAATTCAAGATGGCCTAATTAAAGTTGCAAATATATTTGAAGGCAGTATTAAGTAATAACTGTGAATAATCATTTTGCTTCCTGTCATACTGATAGAAAAGGAGAAAGCACTTTTTTTCAGAGATTAAATGCTTGATCTCAATGTCAATGGTTTCATGTATTAAAAAGTCTTGACATTAATATTTAAAAAAAGAGCATCATCAAATCTATCAGTAATGTAGCCACAGGAGAGCCCGAAAGCTGCTGCTAAATCATGGCATGTTTTTATAATTACAATCAGTTAAATTGCTTAAGTGAGTGATTCTGTTTAGATTAGTAAATTAAAAGTTTGAATTATTTTTCTGCAAATGTGCTACTGCTTCTTTTTTTTTTTTAAGATTTTATTTATTTATTTGTCAGAAAGAGAGAAAGAGCAAGCACATGCAGACAGAGTGGCAGGCAGAGACAGAGAGAGAAGCAGGCTCCCTGCCAAGCAAGGAGTCAGATGTGGGACTCAATCCCAGAACGCTGGGATCATGACCTGGGCCAAAGGCAGCTGCTTAACCAACTGAGCCACCCAGCTCAGTTGAGGAAGCTAAAGCCTTGCTGAATGCCGAAATTCTCCATAGCCACTGACTGTGTGCTGTTTACAATCAATCTACAACTGGCCTAGCTGCTTCCAATAAAATATTAATGCAATCAAACCTAAACTGTTTTCTTTAACACATATCTTTTCATCTCGGGTCAGGCTGTAAAGATTTTTTATTAAAATGAGCCAAACTGTTTAACTGCACATATATAAGTTTGGAAATCTCATCCTAAAGCATTCAAGAGATTTTTTTTTTAATTGGGATTTCATCATCTATAATTATATGATTTTCAAAAAGTATTTATTGTTGATATATTTTTATGTCTTAGAACAGTTTTACTAGGCAAGATATAGATTAATAAGGGGTATAGGATAAAGGCTCCGACATTTACTGTATGACTTAGGAGACAATAATACATACAAAGAGTAAGACTATAAAACAACATGTTCTCAAAAGAGTGCCATAGGTCGTAATTTCTAAACAGGAGTGATTTTCACTGAGGGTCTGGAGTAGTGTCAGAATACTCAGGGCTGGAGAGCAAGGTAAGAAACGAAGGCCAGCAATGTATAAGCCCTCCTACCATCCAAGTGATCCCACTCCTGTCCCTTATTTGAAAGTAGAGAGCAATTGTAAAAATAGTTTAATAAGAGGAAAACCTCATATATATTGAAATGGCCACATATTGAATTAGAGAATTTTGTTGTACTTGAGCTGAAGTTCTTATGACTAGCAGTTGGGCAGATGGGTATGTAAAGGGCAGGGCCTTTCAGCTGTAGGAAATAGGAGAATGAAAATCAAAACAAGAGCAAAACAGGAACAAACCATTGAGAATCATTATGACCTGGAATAAATGGGCAAGATTAAGCGAAATAAAAATGACGAGAGCAGTCTGGAACAAATGGATTTATAGCATTTTTGAAATGCAAAGATAAGGAGTTTTTGTCTTAAAAATAAATATTGTGAAGGCCTACATAGATGGTGATGGTGGAACTTTGATTTCCATACATCACAAAGATTATACCGGGTCTAGGACTTCTTTTCCCTGGATGTGATTAGAACAAACCTAAACTTCCTGGGTGTCATCAGAAGTTCTACATTTAATAGCAAGAGAAGACCATAACTCACTTCATACTATGTTCTGCCATGTGTGATAAGTAAATGGGGTTACTGGCTTCATTATTCTGAGGCCCTACTGGAGTATGCCAGTTAAACAACTTCTCACTTCATTCAAATAGTCTAATTGATTGTGATGCAAAAACCAATGTCTTACCAAAGATATTTTGGTTTATGCCTCATGTCAAATCAAAATATGGAGACCCCTGTCACTGACTAAACAAAGCTGAATTGGCTGATTACTGGGCAAAGAGAGCTAAGATCACTTAAGAAGCAAGCTTTGTGGGTCTCCCTGAACAGAAATGCAAAGGCTAGTTTAAGGCGTCTTAATAGTGGCACCACTGACATTTGGACTGGATAATTTTTCGTGGTGAGTCAGCGTGTGTGGGTGTCCTATATATTGGGGGATGCTGTGCAGTATCTCTGGCCTCAATCCACCACATGCATGTTACCCCACATCCCTAGGGTATGATAATCAAAACTCTCTCCAGACATTTGTGATCCCCTTGTGGGTAAAGTGACCCATGCTTGACAATCACTGGCAAGATAAAGGAAAAAAGAATAGCAATTTACATAGTATTCTGAATTTAAGTCTTTGGTCAACCTATGAAATAGATTTTAAACTCTTTTTTTTTTAAACAAATGGTCTTTATATTACTAAGTCTCAAAAGGAAGGGTGCAGCTTTCAAAGAGGTCCAGGATGAGATGAATAAGACTAAAACAAGGCTTTTGGATGTGCGTGATACAAGGCTTGAACCATTTTTCTTTAATGGCCCACTTTATGAACCCCTGTTGTCCCTGAAAATACAGAAGAGGCCAATGTTGGGTTACATGTTAATAGCTTCCAGGTCTTCACTACTATATACATTATTACGAGCAGATGTTCTATGAAGTGGATTTAGATAGATGTTCTGGTATTCAGTCTGAGCAGAGCAGAAGCAGTTTATTTTCCTTTTGTTGAAGAATGAGTTTTTGTGCAATCTGACAAGAAAGCATTTATGCAGCATCATTTAAGACTCTGGAGACCAGACATTTGAGGACATGAATTGAATAAGAATAACAGCAGTCATATGAGATGGAACTAGGAGATACTTCATAACCAGCACTGAAGATTTCTTATTCTTGACAAGGAGAACAGGTCCCACAGACCTCCAGTGTCTATTTTTAATAACCAAGTTGTTCTTCCCTTTATTATGCATATAGACTATTCAGCTGTCTCTGTGGTATTACTCCATGTATAGCAGGAAATATTAGCAATAGCTTATACTCTTCCTCTGCACAGGGGTAGGAAAACTAGGGTGAGACTGTTGTCCAGAAGCACTTAGCCATTGTACTCAGTCTAGTTTGTCATGCTCCTAGGGCTTATGCAGTGTTATTTCTCATGGGCTAATGTGAAGAGTAACTTTTGGATTGGTGTCTGTCCTTTAATATCCTGGATTTTCCCATGAACATGTAATACCATTTTTATGAGATAACAAAATATGGTACAGAAGTTAATATAATATGCAAAACTGACATTATGAATTTCTCCACTATTTAAAGTGATGTTATGATAAATCTCAATATTATAAACGGATTTCTGGATGTGTCTGATTTAAATGAAGTCTTTTCATAAAAGGTGAGATGGTATAGTGTAGAATATTTTCTGAAAATCTGTTTCAATCCCTGTCTACTTTCATGTATGGAAACAAATTTGCATGTGCAATATTATTGCATACCACCATAGGCACTGTAGAAATCATTAGAAATGGTCGATTCACAAATTTCTCCATTCTTGGTAATGTATCTATTATCTTTAAGCTTCCTCATGGTTTCCTGCATCCAGTCACCGATCCTGGCCTGCCTCAACATGAGAATCACAATTGATAGCTATCTTTTCCCAAACTCCCATCTCTGTCTTGTTTCTCTTCCTCCTTTTAAAGACATGCTACCACACTCTAACTTCCATTCAACCTGTGGTTTCTTTCCTTCATCATCTCCAAACTACCCCCGTATCTTCTGTCTCTTCCTGTGATTGTACATTAACAGACCCCTGGCTTGCTTCCATTAGGACATTGCCCATTGGGAATCTGGTGGAAGGAATCCCATTCACTTCTCAGAATTAATACAGAATTGTATTGTTACCTATCCGAATTTTTGGGTTTGATATTAATTCATTTACACCATGCTTTCCACATTATTGTTTGAATCACTCACAAACTTCAGTGAATAAATCCACCCCTTCAATTGTTATGCAAAGGGAAAAATTCTACCAGTTTTTTATTACAAATTTTATAGTAGCAACAGTATAGAATTTCTACCTCCATAAAACTAATTGGTTTGGATATTGTAAAAATAGACATACAGTGTAGAGAAATAGGGAGATTTTTAGCTCCCATTTTACTTTGGATTTCAATGTCTGAAGTTACTTAATCTTTGACAACCACATTTTAAAGACAGATGTCAAAACCTCAGGATTGTACAGAGGAGGAGAGCCAGAGTGTTGGATATGTCTAGAAAGTATGTCAAATATGAAATATGTTGTATTCAAGGATTATGCTTTTTCTACTTAGTTATATTTCTATCTATAGTTTAGATATGTATTTCTCTCTGTATAAGTAAGAAGAGAACTATGAATAGTTAGGGGGAAAGTAGAAACTGTATCAAAAGCAGAAAATAATTGGTAGAAAAGTGCCCATCAAGGAGTTCTAGTGTGATGGATTGACCACATGCAATAGGAGGAGAAGATGCAACACAGATTCAGTGCCTTCTCTTCTGAGAGGTAAAGCCTCTGGGTAACTGCAGGCAACAATGCATTGCTAAGAAGCCACACTGACTAAGGGACAACATTGTTTGGACAAGGTTTGATGGATTTTAGAGGGTGTGGGGAAGGGGGTACAAAGAAAGAAGTTGTTTGTGAGGAGAAAAGTGAACAAAAGGGAAGAACTCCTAAATTCTCTGCTAATGACTGGAGGCTTGTGGTTGCCCATCCACGTTGTGTTTCCATAGCTGAAATTCTTCTTTTAGTTCAAAGCAGTGACCATAAAAGGGGTTAGTAGCACAACCCAAACCTTTGAAAACTTTGGCCATGGTTGCCTTTTGTTTCAAAAATGTAGGGCATGATCTTCAATCCATTTTGAGCTTATTTTCATGCATGGTATTAGAAAGTGGTTCATTTTCATTCTCTTATATGTAGCTCTCCAGTTTTTCCAGCACCATTTATTAAAGAGACTTTTTCCCATTGTGTATTCTTGTCTCATTTCTCATAGATTAATTGACTATATGATCATGGGTTTATTTCTGGGGTGTCTATTTTGCTCCACTGATTTATGTGTCTGTTTTTGTAGTAATCATATTGCTTACTACATATTTTGTAGTAATCAAAACATATTGTTTTGATTACTACAGGTTTATAGTATATCTTAGGATATACTATAGGATATAGTATATAGTAGTCTTATAGGATATAGTAGTCTTATAGGATATACTATATCTTGAAAACTGGTTTGTGATACCCCTAGCTTTGTTCTTCTTTCTCAAGATGGCTTTGACTACTCAGGGTCTTCTGTGGTTCCCTACAAATTTTAGTATTATTCGTTCTAGTTTTCTGTAAAATGCTGTTGGTATTTTGACAGGGATTGTACCGAATCTGTAGATTGCTTTGGGTAATACAGACAACTAAATGTGAGAACTGAAACCATAAACATCCTAGAAGAGAACACAGGCAGTAATTTCTTTGATATTGGCCATAGTAACATTTTTCTAGATATCTCCTCAGGCAAGGAAAACAAAGGCAAAACAAACTATTGGGACTACATAAAAATAAAAAGATTTTATTTTTTTAAAGATTTTATTTATTTATTTGACAGAAAGAGAACACAAGCAGGAGGAGTGGCAGGGAGAGGGAGAAGCAGGCTCCCCACTGAACCCAGAACCCAACATAGGGCTCGATCCCAGGACCCATGTCCTGAGCCAAAGGCAGATGCTTAGCTGACTAAGCCACCCAGGCATTCCCCCGCAAATAAAAAATTTTAAACAGCAAAGGAAACTATGAACAAAACAAAAGACAACACTAAATGGGAGAAGATATTTGAAAATTGTATATCTGATATGGAGTTGAGATCCAAAATATAGAAATTTAACAACTCAATACTAAAAAAGAACAAACAACCCAGTTAAAAAGTCGACAGGGGACCTGAAGAGGCATTTTTCCAAAGAAAACATACAGCCAACAGACACATGGAAAGGTGTTTGACATTTATCTCAGGGACATGCAAATCAAAACCACAAAGAGATTATCTCCTCACACCTGTCAGAATGGCTAAAGTCAAAAACTCAAGATACAGGAAACAATTTAATCTGTGCATCTTGCCAATAGCAAGAATGCAAAAAGGCTTGGAGAATAGAGCATCTCTAGCACGTGGGGCTAAGCAATTAGTTTTTTGTTTTTGTTTTGTTGGGTTTTTTTGTTTGTTTGTTTGTTTGTTTTTTTTGCTTGCCTCTCTTCTTCCAGTCTGTAGTTCCAGAGATAACCACCAAAATAAAACAAAATGCACCTGCATTTTGTTGCCAGAAGACTTTCTCTGACCCAGGAACTAGGTTGCATGCATGGATGACAGATTAGTAATACCAGGGAACTAAGACTCCTTGAAAACAGTCTCCTGACCAGGGACTGATGTGAATTACATGGTAAAGAACCTTTTTATACCTCAGTTGGGAAAATTCTGAGGTATGTGTCCTAGTATTCCCTAGGAGAATTGAGCTCCCATCAACTTATTTGGAAAATAGCAAAATATCAGCTTATTTTACATAATAAAAGATATTCTATGAAATATATTATAAATATATAAATTTGATATTATTATATTAATTAACTACTCATCCATAGCATATAATTTCTAGTTAAACCTATGTAGGCTACAGTGTTTCAAGTTATTAATTTCCTATAGCCAGTCTACAGCATGTTCAGGGCTATTCAATATAGAATCCCTAATAATTCAAACTAAAATTGCTAAAGAAAATATGTTATAATGTTATAAAAAGTTAATGGTAGCTTAATTTAAAAAATGGCTATAATTGAAAGTTGGCTATAATTGAAAATAGGCCTTCCATCTTTTTAAACCATAGTCTGAAATATAATAATAATTGAATGATAGTCATTCTCCTGTATTATAGATACTGCATTATAGGTATTAAAGTACTTAGGATTTTTATTTCTTACGTAAATAAAATCATTTACTTTCACATCTTTGGTATTAGCTAACTCTTCATGCTTATCAAGTAATCCTTTGATACAAGTGGGTGCTGAACATTTATTACTTCCCTTCCTCCATTTCCACTGATAGGTTTTATTGTCAGTAAATGATTTTTTTGGAAGATTTTTACTTATTTATTTGACAGAGAGAAAATGAGTGCACAAGCCTGGGGAGCAGGAAGTGGAGAGCTAGAGGGAGAAGAAGGATCCCCACTGATCAGGGACCCTGATGTGGGTCTCAAGCCCAGGACTCTGGCATCATGACCTAGGTAAAAGTAGTCACTTAATCGACTGAGCCACTTAGATGTCCCAGTGATTTTTGTTTCTAACTAAAGAATCACACAGGGAAAATGTGATTATGTAATATAAATGGAATCAAATTATCTTTATACTCTCAGGGATTTAAAGAAGAGAGCTACTGAAAGAATCGGAGGATTGTTGCAGTGGATCCAGTGATTTCTTTTTTTCCTAAAGGAGAAGATATATGGTTTGTAGCTCTCAGAAGGTCTAGACAATGGCATGGAGACCTCAGGGGACTCTATGGAAGAGAACTGAAGAATCACAATATCTGAAGGAGAAGGACTTCAAATACTGTGATTCTTCAGTTCTCAACGTCCACCAGTGTGGCTCCATGCAAAAATATGAGATGTACTTCCTGGTTAGGAATAGTTACTTGTGGGGCACCTGGGTGGCTCAGTCAATCGAGCCCCACATCGGGCTCTCCACTCAGCAGGAAGCTGCCTCCCTCTCTCCCACTACCCCTGCTTGTATTCCCTCTCTCGCTGTTTCTCTCTCTGTCAGATAAATAAAATCTTAAAAAAAAAAAAAAAGACTAGTTACTTGTTTTTCATCAGACATTTTAAAATACATCTTTTTAGTGATTTTCTTTTAATTGCTAATTTATCCTTATTCTATAAGTTTGTTTAGGACATTCACTTGGGGATTTATCCCAGTGTTTTGCATGAAACAGTGTGTTTTGGGAATACTAATTCTATAGTATGTTAATAGAATTATGAGAAGTCAAAAGTTTATGTAGACACGTAAGTTTTGGAAATACTGTGGCAAACAATGTTGGTCAGTATGTTATTTACTAATTTTAATGTGCTGAGAGGAAGATATGAAACAAGCAAAAAAGGAAAAAACAGGAAGAAAAAAAAACAATGAACCATTATTAAATAAGAAGGGGTATCTCTCAAGATCTATTTGCACATATTGCTCCTACATCCTTTGAAACATGTAGTAATGCTTCAACATAAACTGTAATGTAATGTGGTAATTATCCTGGTTGCCAACATTTTATTAATGGGGAAAATGGAAGGGTAAAAGGAAAGAAAAGTATCCTTCCTACTGAATATACTTGGTGGGAAAAAATACTAATAAAATTACAACATATATCTCCATGACCTTTAAATTCTCTAAAACTGAATTGGAAGGCCAAATCAGAAAGTACCCTTGGGAGCACCTGCATGGCTCAGTCAGTTAAGCGTCTGCCTTCAACTCAGATCATGATCCTGGAGTCCCAGGATCGAGCCCAGTATTGGTCTCCCTGCTCAGTGGGGAATCTGCTTCTCCCTCTTCCTCTGCTCTTCCCCCACTTGTGCTCTCTCTCCCTCTCAAATGAATAAATGAAATATTTATTTAAAAAAATATTACCCTTAAGTATAGAGAACAAACAGGCGTGCTGGAAGGAGGTGGGCAGGAGACTGGGCTAAATGGGTGATGGGCATTAAGGAAGGCACTGGTTGTGATGAGCACTGGGTGTTGTATGTAAGTGATGAGTCACTAAATTCTACTCCTGAAACCAACAGTACACTGTGTGTTAACTAACTAGAATTTAAATTAAAAAGAACAATATTACCTTGATGTATATTCTGCACAGTACAGCGTGGAAACAGAGGATAAGGAGATAACAGAGTAAAAGTGTTCTGTAAAATCATACATCAGGAAAATATAAGGGGTTATTAAGAAATATTAGGAATAAGAATGCTAATTATCTTTAAATTAAAAGGAGAATAACCTTAAATTAACCAGAGAACAACCTAGGGGGAAAAAAAACCTCACTACATCATATTTATCCTAAGGAATTTATAGTTTTTAAGACATTTGCAGGATTTCTATGTTGTTTTCATGAATGTCCCATGTAATGAATATTCATGCTTAAATAACTTTAGAAAGGAAATTTAGGGGATAAAATCAAGCAGGGTCATCTGTTCTGCCCACATAATTCCACATTACCTGATTGGAAGGGATTGGGAGTGGCTGAACTTTACTTACTCCTGTTGATGTGAAGGATACAGTCACTTTCCTCATGGTGAGTATTTTGCATACTTGCCTGAACATGGGATCCAGAGCAGATAAACACCTCACTTTGGAGAAAGCTATGTTGCTCTAAAGAAAATGGATTTCTTGGGGTGCCTGTATGGCTCAGTCATTAAGCGTCTGTCTTTGGCTCGGTCATGATACCATGGTTCTGGGATCAAGATCTGCCTCCGGCTCCCTGCTCAGTGCAAAGCCTGTTTCTCCCTCTCTCACTCCTCCTGCTTGTATTCCATATCTCTCTGTCAAATAAATAAATAAAATCCTTAAAAGAAAAAAAAAGGAAATGAATTTCTTCATCTAATTCTTTCTGTTAGCTTTTTTGTTTTAGGTTTGTAGCAGTAAGCTATCTGATTTATCCCAGGGAACAGTATCTATGGTGGCTTTCTCTTGCTTCTAGTCATCAGTTTATGAATATTACTAAACTTGAATTAAAGTGGTAACTATTTAAAGAATAGTGTGATCTAATTTCAAAGAAATAACACAAATATCTATAACTGCAAGAAATCAAATACTACATAAGCATCGTGAAAAAGCGGAAGGAAGGGCTTCTTCTACCAAGTCCTTAGTTCATTGGTATTACTAATTGGTGTTAATCTGTTCTTTCTCTAATGTTGACTATTTAACCCTTAGAATCTATTTCTCCACTCCAAATACCACATAGAAACACACACACACACACACACACACACCTGCATTCTTCCCCACCATGAGAGGAAATACACATGTACCAAGATAACAAGAAAAAATCTAGAATCTCCCCAAGGTAAATTTTTGTGTGTGTGTGGAACATCAAAAGGCTAAAAGGTTTATATCCACAGAAAACTATTTTGACCAATATGTGAATGGAACCAGTGAATGGAATTGGTTGAGTATTTTCTTAAAATTTTGTGGAAAATCTGCACATGTAATAGTCTAGCAATGAAGATGAAGAAGCTAAGATAGTTTCTGAAAAAGAGCACCAAGTTTGATCAAAAAGAAAAAAAACATAAAAGCACATGAGAGGGGCATTGACAAGACTGGATTCAATTTTTTTTAAATCTGATAGAGCAGAGCGATACAGAAATCACCATTACAGTTATTATTATTGCCCTCACTAGCACTGCTAACTGCAGTTTATGTGAACAGAATAAACACAGAGTCACAGCACTAAATGATGATTCTGCAAATCAGAATTACTGTGACTGAAACAAGGAAGCAATTCTATCAAGCACATCATGTAATGTATCATTTAACCTACACAACGATTCTAGTAGGCAGCCTTATCTGTGTCAAGTCATGAGAAACTCAGGGATGATGAGATTCCTATCTCTCATCATTTATAAAAGATTAAAGGTGTTATTTGCCTGTTTGTGATTGTGCATTCAATGAAGTGATTTAGTCGGTAGCAGCAAGTGTAAGTTCCTCAGTGATTTCTTAAGGAGGTAAGACCCAAAATGATGTTGATAGAATTAGAAAGTTGCAAAATAGTAATAGTAATTAACACATAAAACAGATTTACATAGTTAATGTTCAAACAACCCTTGGAGATGCATCCTGGGGTTATCCTCATTTCACAGATAAGAAAGCTGAGGCAGAGAATTAAATAAGCCTAGAAATCAAGCAAAAATAGGGAGATTTAAAAAAAATCCAAAAAATAGATGAACAACTTAAATCTTTCAGAAACAAATCTTTAACCTATCAAACTGGCTCTTCAAATTACCTATAACTTCAGGAACATGTAAAATTCTGGAAATCATCCTTATCAAATTTTCCCAGAACTGGGAGACTATCTCCTGACAAGGCACTCCTGATTTCCACACTACGGCCTTTGCCTTCAGCCAGATAAATGTGGTGGTGCCATGGCTGCCCTATAACCATCACTATGGAATTCTCTGACTTTGCTTATGACAGTGAATGCCAGACACACGCACAAAAGATTATATGGTGTTCCAACAGTATTACTTTGCCCAAGATGAACATTTTTTTTTTTCTTTCCTGGCCCATCTCTCAGGAGAAGATTTTATAATGGCTGTAGGAATGAGAGGATTTCAAATAGGGTGTTTCACATCTTTCTCTATTATTTAGAGGAAAATGTCAGAACAATAGTCTACAACCATACAGAAATGAATGGTCTATTCCACTGGTCGTACATGTGTTCATATTCTATAGTGCTATATCAGAGCACTATATGACATTGTCTTCACATTTTTTCTTTAACTTCCCAATTGTGCAGCCTTACCAGAGGAAAACAGGTGGAGTGCTATCCTAAAAGAAAAAAAAAAAAAAGGAAAAGATAATTTAAAATGAAAGGAAGTAATGGTAATTCTGCAAGCTGAAGAAATTAAAGGAAATTGAAATTAAAAGACATTAAAGGAAACTGACAAATGCCAATTAAATTTTAGTATGATGTCATTGGTGATTGTGAAAAATGTAAAATCAGTAAAGACAAAGGAGAAAACAAGAGATAACGATGTAAAGATGGGCAAGTGTGTATTCTTTAAAATAATTTTGATGAGAGTGAGATGAGATAGAGCCTGAACTAAAAATTAAGAGTGAAAAGACTGAGCGTAATTTCTTTTCTTTGTTTGCTTTTTTTTTTTTTTTGGATTGTTTTTTTGTTTGTTTGTTTGTTTGTTTTTAATGTTGGGAGAAACTTGAGTGTAGACGGTATAGAAGGAGCAGAGCAGAGACGGATGAAGATGGATGAAGAAGACGATGGGATTGTGATCCATAGCAGAGGTGCAAGGTGAGGCTTGGATGGGAAATGGGACGGGGCGGGGCGAGGGTGGGGGAGGCTTAAAAGACTTCACACCTAATGGACTCGGTGGTCACTAGGAATTAAGAGCCAAAGATGCTCACTGAGAATGAGAAGAAAAGTGGGGTGACAGGACTGCAAAGAGTGGCACTGATGTAAACTACCACTTGAAGGGAAAGGTTTCTAAGAAAACCTCAGCATACAGCTTGGCTGGAGATTAGAAATGTGTGGTGACTTCAGGACAATCATGGATCTTTTTCCCAATTGATTTTCTACAAGGGGGTTATTACTTTTCTGGTTAGAAGTGGGTAAGTATTTGTAGGTAATTTGTGCTAAATTCGATAAGGAAAATGAATGAAAAATACAAATTCAAAGTACTGCAGCTTTGGTTTCTGTTGAAGGAATTTGGGTACAGGACTGTGTTGGAGGAGCCTCCCTAGTGGCTCTGAAATCACACTTTGTACCTATATAACCAACAAGCCAGAGTCACGGAGTGGTTACTTGCATGGACACTGCAATCAGAACACTTGTTTTCAAGCCCTGCCATTGACACTTTCCAGCTATAAAATGTAGGAATAATTTCTAAATTGTTCAGTTTCCTTACCTTTAAAATGGAAATAAAAGCAATTGTAAAAACCTCATGAAGATTCATTAAGCCAGTACCTAGAACAGTGCCTGCCTGGTCACATTAAGCATTCTATAAATGTTGGGACTAATTAGACCCAATACAGTTGCTTCCTGAAATTCAATGCAATCTCCAAATGCTGAAAGCACAAAGTTAAAAATATGCAAGGAATGAAGCCAAGAAATAATTATTTGATTTTTCTATTAATGTTATAAATAATATATGTAGTATTCCATCTCTCACACTCATTAACTACTGAATGAGGATAAGGTTCAGGGTTAATTTTTAAAAAGCAGTTAGTTTGCTCTACTAGTGACAGAACCTATTAACTTATTGCCACTTACTCCATTTCTTCACACACAGACAAAATCTTAATTCAGCTCTGAAATGAGCTTAATTCAGCTGTTCCAATGGCTGAGATTAGTTTTATCATCATTAGAAAACCCCTCTTTGAAATGTATTTTCTGGCTGAAATAATGGCAAAAGTCCTCGTATGCTAGGTAGAGCAGGGTAGTGAAATTTGAAGAGAATGCTCTTTGTTCTGTAATCAGAATTAATTAGAATTAATCAGAATTAATTAGAATAATTAATTAATCCTTAATTAAGGATGATTGGCACATCTTTCTACATCCATTCATAGGACAGAAAAATAAATAATTCCTAAATGCTCAGTGCTCCCCTGTTTCATCTGACCATAGTTTAAGGAGGGTTGAGGAAGTGAACTTACACAGAGGCTCTCTTGGGCAGTTGTGCTCTAAATAACTGTCAGCAATCTCAGCATCACCTGTTAGAAATACAAACTCTCAGTCCCCACTTCAGACCTCCCGAAACCTCCGCATTTTGTCAAGATACCTGAGAATCCACATGCAGGTTAAAAGTTGAACAAGTTCTTACTCTGGAAGAATGAAGTCTGATTTAAGGTCTCAGCATTCTGCTGTTTTCCATTCCTTTGGTTTCTGACTAACTAGAAAAACTATCAAAACAGATCTGGGAAATTTGAGAACAAGTCAGGAAGGTGGTTCGCCCCCACCAGCCTCCGCATCTCCTCCCCTTTCCCGCATCTGCAGGAAAGGAGACTTTGTATTCACACACCCCTGACCTTGATTCTCCTCATAAAGTGATGGATTTTTGGTTGAAGAAATAGGATGCTCATGCTGTGGGTACCAGTACAGCTCATCAATTTTAGCAACCACAGCTTTTGAAAACAAAATCATAAAATATGACTGAACATGCAGCATGAAGACCAGGGATAAATTTTCCTATGACAAGAAGATTTTTTTAAACCCACAAATTTGTCCTGGGTGATATGTGCTTTATCAATAAGGACAGTTGTTGTGGCAAGTTGTCAGGCTAAGTAGATTTAAGAGAACATGGAGGGATGGGACAATGAAGCCCAAACATATTTGTTTAAAGTTATGAATTAAATATTCCTTTGTTTTATTTGTTTCACTGGCTTATATAATCTTAACATTTAGGAGAGAAGAGGGAATAATGAATTTGGTTTTCAGAACGAGATTTAAGAGTAGAATTGAGGGGGCGCCTGGGTGGCTCAGTGGGTTAAAGCCTCTGCCTTCGGCTCAGGTCATGATCCCAGGGTCCTGGGATCGAGCCCCGCATCGGGCTCTCTGCTCTTCGGACAGCCTGCTTCCTCCTCTCTCTCTCTGCCTGCCTCTCTGCCTACTTGTGATCTCTGTCTGTCAAATAAATAAATAAAATCTTAAAAAAAAAAAGAGTAGAGTTGAGTTTGAAGTTGTAGTAATCATCTCTGATACCCTTTCAAATATTAAATCAATCATCTCTTTGTTTTGAAAATTTTTGATAAAACTAAAATCTCTCAATTGAATATGAATGAAATTGTCTTCATGAAATCTTAGTGGAAATATGTTTGAAGTAATACATAAATGATATTTCTCTCCTGAGGACAAGTCCTTTAAACACAGAAAATCATGGTTTTCCCATTATTACACCATCACAATTTCTAGAATCAAATTATGTTCTCTATTACTGTGCAGATAAGTTGAGCACTTTTTTGATAATAACCCATTTTTCTTGCCTTGATATACCTTCTGTGGATTAAATCCATCTCAAAATTTACTTTGAAGTGCAAGGTAAAAAAACAAGTTGAGAAAAACAAAGAAAGCCAAAGTGGATGACACCCCCCCCCCCCGAAATGGCATGATTGTGAATAAGTTGTAGTAATCTGCTATTGTGTTATCCTGCCTATTGAGATTTTAAACATTAGATGATTGGACTTTGGGGGTGCAAGAAATATTTGAGACTTGAAGTTGAATGTTTATATTAGAGCAATCCAAACACTGTTACATGATGATTAGGAGCAGTGCTTCTCAACCCTGGGTGAAATGTAGTATCCAGACTCATTCCAGCCCAACTGAATCGAATCATTTAGGATATATGAGCTATGCATTAGTATTAAAAATACACAAAAACTATCCCAGTGATTTTTTTTCACTATTTTTAAAATTTCTTTTCAGCATAACAGTATTCATTGTTTTTGCACCACACCCAGTGCTCCATGCAATACGTGCCCTCCCTATTACCCACCACCTGGTTCCCCAACCTCCCCCCCCCCCCGCCCCTTCAAAACCTTCAGGTTCTTTTTCAGAGTCCATAGTCTCTCATGGTTCCTCGGTCATTTCCCCTTCCAATTTCCCTCAACTCCCCTCTCCTCTCATCTCCCCATGTCCTCCATGTTTTTTGTTATGCTCCACAAATAAGTGAAACCATATGATAATTAACTCTCTCTGCTTGACTTATTTCACTCAGCATAATCTCTTCCAGTCCCGTCCATGTTGCTACAAAAGATGGGTATTCATCCTTTCTGATGCAGGCATAATACTCCTTCGTGTATATGGACCACATCTTCCTTATCCATTCGTCCGTTGAAGGGCATCAACTTCTTTCCACAGTTTGGCGACCGTGGCCATTGCTGCAATAAACATTGGGGAACAGATGGCTCTTTTCACTATATCTGTATCTTTGGGGTAAATACCCAGTAGTGCAATTGCAGGGTCATAGGGAAGCTCTATTTTTAATTTCTTGAGGAATCTCCACACTGTTTTCCAAAGTGGCTGCACCAACTTGCATTCCCACCAAGAGTGTAAGAGGGTTCCCCTTTCTCCAAATCCTCTCCAACACACGTTGTTTCCTGTCTTGCTCATTTTGGCCATTCTAACTGGTATAAGGTGATATCTCAATGTGATTTTAATTTGAATCTCCCTGATGGCTAGTGATGATGAGCATTTTTTCATGTGTCTGATAGCCATGTCTTCATTGGAGAAGTGTCTGTTCATATCTTCTGCCCATTTTTTTCTATGATTATCTGTTTTGTGTGTGTTGAGTTTGAGGAGTTCTTTATAGATCCTGGATATCAACCTTTTGTCTGAACTGTCATTTGCAAATAGCTTCTCCCATTCCGTGGGTTGCCTTTTTGTTTTGTTGAGTGTTTCCTTTGCTGTGCAGAAGCTTTTGATCTTGATGAAGTCCCAAAAGTTCATTTTCGCTTTTGTTTCCTTTGCCTTTGGAGACATATCTTGAAAGAAGTTGCTGTGGCTGATATCGAAGAGGTTTCTGCCTATGTTCTCCTCTAGGATTCTGATGGATTCCTGTCTCACATTGAGGTCTTTTACCCATTTCGAGTTTATCTTTGTGTATGGTGTAAAAGAATGGTTGAGTTTCATTCTTCTACGTATAGCTGTCCAGTTTTCCCAGCACCATTTATTGAAGAGACTGTCTTTTATCCACTGGATATTTTTTCCTGTTTTGTCGAAGATTATTTGACCATAGAGTTGAGGGTCCATATCTGGGCTTTCTACTCTGTTCCGCTCGTCTATGTGTCTGTTTTTATGCCAGTACCACGCTGTCTTGGTGATCACAGCATTGTAGTAAAGCTTGAAATCAGGTAATGTGATGCTGCCAGTTTTGTTTGTTTTTCAACATTTCCTTAGCAATTCGGGGTCTCTTCTGATTCCATACAAATTTTAGGATTATTTGCTCCAGTTCTTTGAAAAATACCAGTGGAATTTTGATCGGAATGACATTAAAAGTATAGATTGCTCTAGGCAGTATAGACATTTTAACAATGTTTACTCTACCGATCCAAGAGCATGGAATTGTCTTCCATCTTTTTGTGTCTTCTTCAATTTCTTTCATGAGTGTTCTGTAGTTCCTCGAGTATGATCCTTTACCTCTTTGGTTAGGTTTCTTCCCAGGTATCTTATGGTTCTTGGCGCTATAGTAAATGGAATTGATTCTCTAATTTCCCTTTCTGTATTTTCACTGTTAGTGTATAAGAAAGCCACTGATTGGGGCGCCTGGGTGGCTCAGTGGGTTAAAGCCTCTGCCTTCAGCTCAGGTCATGATCCCAGGGTCCTGGGATCGAGCCCCACATCAGGCTCTCTGCTCTTCAGGGAGCCTGCTTCCCTCTCTCTCTCTCTGCCTGCCTCTCTGCCTACTTGTGATCTCTGTCTGTCAAATAAATAAAAATCTTTAAAAAAAAAAAAAAAGAAAGAAAGCCACTGATTTCTGTACATTGACTTTGTATCCCGCCACGTTACTGAATTGCTGTATGAGTTCTGGTAGTTTGGGGGTAGAGTCTTTGGGTTTTCCATATAAAGAATCATGTCATCAGCGAAGAGAGAGAGTTTGACTTCTTCATTGCCAATTTGGATACCTTTTATTTCTCTTTGTTGTCTGATTGCCGTTGCTAGGACTTCTAATACTATGTTGAACAAGAGTGGTGAGAGTGGGCATCCTTGTCTTGTTCCTGATCTCAACGGGAAGGCCGCAAGCTTTTTCCCATTGGGGATGATATTTCCTGTGGGTCTTTCATAGATAGATTTTATGAAGTTCAGGAATGTTCCCTCTATCCCTATACTTTGAAGCGTTTTCATCAGGAACGGATGCTGGATTTTGTCAAATGCTTTTTCTGCATCAATTGAGAGGACCATGTGGTTCTTCTCTCTTCTCTTATTGATTTGTTCTATCACATTGATTGATTTGCACATGTTGAACCATCCTTGTAACCCAGGGATGAATCCCACCTGGTCATGGTGGATATTCTTTTTAATGTGCTGCTGGATCCTGTTTGCTAGGATCTTGTTGAGAATCTTAGCATCCATATTCATCAGTGATATTGGTCTGAAATTCTCCTATTTGGTAGTGTCTTTGCCTGGTTTGGGGATCAGGGTAATGCTGGCTTCATAAAAAGAGTCTGGAAGTTGTCCTTCTGCTTCAATTTTTTGAAACAGCTTCAGGAGAATAGGTATTATTTCTTCTTTGAAAGTTTGGTAGAATTCCCCAGGGAATCTGTCAGGTCCTGGGCTCTTGTTTTTTGGGAGGTTTTTGCTCACTGCTTCAATCTCGTTGCTGGATATCAGTCTACTCATGTTGTCAATTTCTTCCTGGTTCAATTGTGGGAGTTTATAGTTTACCAGGAATGCATCCATTTCATCTAGGTTGCTTAGCTTATTGGCATATAACTGTTGGTAATAATTTCTGATGATTGTTTCTATTTCCTTGGTGTTAGTTGTGATCTCTCCCTTTTCATTCATAATTGTATTAATTTGAGCTTTCTCTCTTTTCTTTTGGATTAGTGTAGCGAATGGTTTATCGATCTTATTGATTCTCTCAAAAAACCAGCTTCTAGTTTCATTGATACATTCTACTGTATCTCTGGTTTCTACCTCATTGATCTCTGCTCTAATCTTAATTATTTCCCTTCTTGTGTGTGGAGTTGGTTTGATTTGTTGTTGATTCTCTAGTTCTTTAAGGTGTAGAGACAGCTGGTGTATTCTGGATTTTTCAATTTTTTTGAGGGAGGCTTGGATTGCTATGTATTTCCCCCTAGAACCGCCTTTGCTGCATCCCATAGGTTTTGGACTGAAGTGTCTTCATTCTCATTGGTTTCCATGAATTGTTAAGTTCTTCTTTGATCTCCTGGTTGATCCAAGCATTCTTAAGCAAGGTGGTCTTTAGCTTCCAGGTGTTTGAGTTCCTTCCAAAGTTTTCCTTGTGATTGAGCTCCAGTTTCAAAGCATTGTGATCTGAGAACATGCAGGGAATAATGTCAGTCTTTTGGTATCGGTTGAGTCCTGCTTTGTGACCCAGTATGTGGTCTATTCTGGAGAAGGTTCCATGTGCACTTGAGAAGAATGAGTATTCTGTTGTTTTAGGGTGGAATGTTCTGTATATGTCTAATGAGGTCCATCTGGTCCAATGTTTCATTCAATGCTCTTATTTCTTTATTGATTTTCTGCTTGGATGATGTCTATTACTGAGAGAGGCATGTTAAGATCTCCTACTATTAATGTATTCATATCAATATGACTCTTTTTGTGTAATAGTTTTCTTATGTAATTGGCTGCTCCCATATTGGCGGCGTAGATATTTACAATTGTTAGATCGTCTTGGTGGATAGACCCTTTAAGAATTATGTAGTGTCCTTCTCTATCTCTGATGACAGTGTTTAGTTTAAAATCTAATTTATCTGATATGAGAATTGCTACCCCGGCCTTCTTTTGAGGCCCATTGGCATGAAAGATGCTTTTCCATCCCTTCACTTTCAGTCTGGGTGTATCTTTAGGTTCAAAATGGGCCTCTTGTAGACAACATATGGATGGGTCCTGTTGTTTTATCCAATCTGCTACCCTGTGTTATTTTATGGGCGCATTTAGGCTATTCACATTGAGAGTGATTATTGATAGATACGTTTTAATTGACATCATGTTAGCTTTGAAGTCTTTCTGTCTGTAGATTGTCTCTATATTTCTGTTCAATGATATTCTTAGGATTTTTTTCTTTTTTTATAGAACCCCCCCTTAATATTTCCTGCAGTGTCAGCTTGGTTGTTGCATAGTCTTTTAAGCCTTGCCGGTCTTGGAAACTCTTTATCTCTCCATCCATTTTGAATGTCAGTCTTGCTGGATAAGGTATTCTTGGCTGCATGTTCTTCTCATTTAGTGCCCTGAATATATTTTGCCAGCCCTTTCTGGCTTGCCAGGTCTCTGTGGACACGTCTGACATTATTCTAATGGGCTTTCCTCTGTATGTAAGGAGCTTCTTTGTCCTAGCTGCTTTCAAGAGGGTCTGCCTACAGTTATAATTCTTCATTCTAACTATCAGGTGTCATGAGGACTTTCAAGAATCTAAAATCTTTGAGGGAAACCGTTCTGCCTCTAGTACATGAATGCTGTTTCCATTCGTGAGGTTGGGAAAATTTTCATAGACAACTTGTTCCACTATATCTTCTAGACTTCTTTCTTTCTCCTCCCCTTCAGGGATTCCAATAATTCTGACGTTGGATCGTTTCATGGCATCATTTATTTCCCTGATTCTGTTTTCGTGGCTTCTGAGCTGTTTGTTCCAGGCTTCCTCCTGATCCTTTCTCTCTATCTGTTTGTCCTCCAGATCACTAATTCTATCTTCTGTCTCAGTTACCCTAGCTTTTAGAGAATTTAGATTAGATTGGAACTCATTGAGAGCATTTTGAACATCATCCCTGCTGGCTTTCAGTTCTGCCCTAGCATTGTGAACATCAGCCCTGGTGGCTTTCAGTTCTGCCCTAATCAATTCCATTTGGTCATCCATGGCTTTCTCCAACCTAGCTATTGCCTGGATAATTGTTAGCCTGAATTCCCTTTCCGACATATTGTCTATGTCGATAGCCATCAGCTCTGTTGTAGGAGGCCCATCCTTTGTATTTTTCTTCTGTTGGGCATTCCTCCTCCTAGTCATTTTGGTGAGAGATGGCTGATCAGATGTAGCTGGATGTATCGACCATGGTGCAATCAAGGTGCACCCTGGAACGCTTCTGAGCAATCAGGATTCCCCACCCAAATGAGAGAAAAAAGAAAAGAAGAAAAAAAGAGAGAGAGAGAGAGAGGGAGAGACAGGGAAAAAAGGGAAGATAAAAGAGAAGGCTCAGCCCAAATGGGTCCCAAGTAAGATTTATGAAGTATAGAAACAAGAACAGACAAACAAAAAGACTGATAACAGTATATTACTAGAGAAAAAAAAAAAAATATATATATATAAAAAGCAAAAAAAGGAGGAACCTCGACAAAAAGAACCCCAAGTATAAGATTTATATACTATCAGGACAAACACAAATACACAGAAACTGGTGGAAGGAAGAGATGGGAGAGTGGTTATAAATTCTCAGTGTGGTCGAGGAAGGTTATTTTGATTCTTCCTGGATGTTTCTTGATGTCTTTGTTAAAGGACTCAACTTTCCTAAGATAAAGGGGGATTAAAAATTGGTTTACCTATAGGTATAGCATTGATTGGGGAAAGGGGCTTACCTTGAAGTTTAACTCTATATGTATATTACAAAATAAAAATTAAAAAGAATAAACTAAACTAAACTAAAATTTTTTAAAAATTTTTAAAAAATAGAAAAGCAAAAGAAAAACATGGGTGTATGTATCAAAAAGTTCAGGCTAGAAGGTTATTAAGGAATTTGATGTACTGGAGATCTCACTGTGATGGTAAATAGGTTAAAAATTATCTATATGTATAAAAAAATATGATCCAGAATAGTGGTAAAGAGTTAAAAATAAAAGTTGTATTTATGAAGTAGTGGCGGTTATTCTCTTGTCATCTTTTTTTTTTTTTTTTCTTCCTTCCTGGTTGGTTTTCTGGGGAAGGGGCCTGCCACATGAGTTTTCAGTCAATGATATTCCCTGAGTTAGGTCCTCCCGCCCCCCTCAAGGGGGTGGGCTCTGAGGAAACTGTTTTTTTTTTTTTTTTTTTTTTCCCAGGCTTTTGTTCTCTGGAGGTTTTTATGTTTGTTCATCTGTTTTCTCTCACCTTGACAGCTTTTGATGGTTTTTGGAGGTTTAGAGGACACCAAACTACCCCGACCTCCCTCTCAGAAAGAGAGGGTTCCGAGTCATGGTCCCTGGGGATGCAGGATCTCCTCCTTGTACCCAATACCACAGCAGCAGCGGCTGTCTGAGCAACTCCAGACCACCAGAGAGGTTCCAAGCAGCGATCGCACACTGAGATTTTCCCGCTGGCCAGGGCTGGGAATGCCTGGTTTTTCCAGGTGCCAGAGCTCCCAGCTAGCACCTGTGAGCACCTCTCCCAGCAGAGGGTGTGAGACATGAGCGTTTTAGGAATGCCATCTGGGGAGGCTCCCAGCCCCTCACGGGAGCTGGACCCCAAGTGATCTTGGGCGCGCTGGTGGCTCAGGTGCACTGGCGGCTTGGGGACCAAGACCTGGTTCTCCGCCACACTCTCTCTGGCTCAGCACCAGGGGAGGCTGTCTTAGGTCCGGCGACTTAAGTCCCTGTCCCTAACCGCCCGATTCCCACAATTTCCCCCCGTGATCCTTTGCTCCTTTTTTTTGAGTGCTTTCAACCAGACTCCAAGCTAATGCTGGTCTCCAGACACAGGGCACTCTTCTTTTGAGGTATTACTTTCCAATCGGTCACCTCTGGTGGCTCCCTCCCCCTTTTGTTTATCTTCCAATATCAGTCTGACGTTCCCACTCCGCTTTACCTCTCCACTGGCATCTTCTGCTCCTGTAGAGATCCAGACATGTGTAATTCTGCTCTCAGGCTGATTTCATGGGTGATCGGAGTTCTTTGGTAGGTAATCAGCTCACTTTAGGGTACAGGTTGAAAAGGTGCCTCCTCCTACTTCCCCGCCATCTTGACTCCTCTCCAAGTGATTTCTAATTGGAGTTAGGGTTGAAATCTACTTCCATCTGTTACAAGACATTAATGGACTTACTATATGATGTATATAAAATGCAATTCTATTTATTATTAATTATTATCCATAATGTCTTGTGTTTGAAAATGGTAGATATCATTTTATAAGACTGATCATAAAACCTCCAGTTGAGTGAGATACTGGTTTAATATGTGAAAAATGCATCCTGATGAAATATCTGGGCACATTTCTTTCATGGGGAGATCACAAGGTCATTGTTTCCCATTCTTATTAGTTCATGGAGGTTTTATTGACTTTAAAACTTTATATAGGGAAGAATATTGTCTTATAAACATCCGTCTAAGAAAAATAGAATATAACTTTCAGCTTGGGTGGTTCCATCCACGATATAAATAGCTTGGAGTTTAGGATATGAAAAGGATTGTTATATTTTATTTGAAGTGATAGTCATTAAGTAAAATATCATTATTTACTTTTCTTACCATGCTCAGGTGTTAAAACATTTCAGCAAATTTCATACTGAAGCATTTTTTATGGCAATAAGCTGAGTTATTATTCTTTGTTTATGGCTTAGGGACTTATCCTATGTTCTTGAGAAGCTCCTAGAGAAAGTAAGTACTTTGTCTAATAGTTCACCAACTTTTGGAGGGAAGTGTACCTTCTTTCTTGGAGGGGTAGGTTTTATTAATATTCATGGCAAGTGAAATATTAGGAAATATTTGTATTTACAAGTAGATACAGACCCAAATAAGTAAAGCAATATATTTTTTATATTTAAGAACTTTGAGGAACAAATGGTTAGAGTTACCAGATGACCTAGCAATTTCACTTCTAAATATGTACCCATGAAAATAAAATGTCTGTCCATACCAAAAACAAACAAACAAACAAACAAACAAACAAAAACACACACACACAAAAACAACTTTGAGGAATTAGAAGAGCAAGCAAAGAAAAAGAATCCCACTGGAACAAGTTTCCTTTTAAGAATGTAGATTGTATATAGTACTTAAACTAAGTAGCATATAATAGTTTCACTGGTTTTGAATAACTTAAAGGTGTTATCTAAAGTAAGGTAGGGAATACAAAGATTATTTGTAAATGGGTCACTGTAGAATCTAATGTCTCTGGTATAATTTAAAATATATAGGAAACAAAAGCATTTTTAAACATGTAAAAAAGGGAATGGCTGAGATACACACAGATATATACATATATATCTGTATATATGTGTATATGTATATATGTTTGTGTGTGTGTATGTATACATATATATAGGTTGAAGTCTTAAAGTGGGTACTAGGAATGTGTCAGTTTGAGGGGATGTGTTTTCTTCACTTCTTTGCCTAATGCTAGCGTCAATATGATGTAAGACTGGAAAAACCACCAAATGATTATGTTTTTTAGAATTAAGAAGATACTTCACTTAACAAAGTAAAGAATATACTGTTATGAGGGCCCACCAGTGTTAGAGTCTTCAGTCTAACTAAGCTAGGATTTATGGGAGGAAGAGATTGAGAACTGGTCTAATTGATAAGAATGGGTATGGTAAGTTCCCCCAAATAATGGAGTCTAGATAGTGGCTCTTAACGATTTAAAACAAGGTAAACTCAACGATTCTCATGGGAAGCCAGGCTGGAATGACAATCAGAGAAGCATGGCAAGCAGAGAGCCATAGATGTGGCTAAAATAAAATTTTTCTTGGTATCAAGGTAGATGCACACGTAATGAGGGTATGGCTCCATCTCTCTACCAGCAACAACAAATGAAGGAAGGCTAATGCGGGAAGACTTAAGGCAGCTGTCTTAATAAAATGTCTCAACCTTTTGTCCAACATCCAGATGTGAGCCAGTTTTCCAGCTTTGAATTCACTGAGTAAAGGACAGACTAGATCCCCAAGAAGTATCTTGTAGCACTCCAGTTGTAATGATTACCTTATCTTTTCCCAAAGAGGCCTTTTAGTTGAAGGACCGTACACTAGAATAACCATGCACTGGAGAAAAGGGGATACCCAAACATTCTGAGGATTGTTGCACACAAGAGCTAAGCACTCCCTTCTTTAATTGGCAAATGTATAATTTTCATGAACATTCTTGGTAATTGGCACAACTTCTACCTATAAGGCAAAATCTTTGGCCTATAATGTTTAATCTATCGTGGTGGAAAAGCAAGAAAGTGGAAGCATTAGACAAATTGGCCCCTGTCCCACACACACAAATAAAACATGAACACAGGCAATATAGTGACAATATTTCAGGTGAAATAACAAAGATCAGTACTACTTTAAAGATATAAAGGAGGTAGAGGTAGTATCTCCATCATATCTGCATTTGGTTCACAGGGTGGTAGGGCACAGGTGATACAAAGGCCCCAAATGGGAGTTTGTGCATCTTGATCCTTCTTTTACCATGAAGCATGATCATGTAGGTACTAGCTCTTTTAGCAGCCACTAATATAAGTCTCCCTTCACTGCTTATTACAAAACAACACGAATTTATAATCTTACAGTTTTGGAATTCAGAAGTTTAAATTGAGTCAGCAAAACTGCAGTCCTTCTGGAGGCTGTGGTGGAGAATTAATTTCCTTGCCTTTTACATATGCTAGAAACCACCCATAGTCACTGGCGCATAGCCCTGCCCTGCATCGTGCCAGCTTCTTCCATGGTTACTTATCTGATTCTGACACTCCTCCCTTTTATTTTATTTGATTTGTTTTCATTATGTTCACTCCTTCCTTTTAAAAGGATACTTGTGATTATGTTGGACCCACCAAGGTCATCCGGGATAATCTTTTTATTTTAAAGCCCTTAATTACATCTGCAAAGTCCCTTTTGCCATGTAAGAAAACCATCATAGGTTTTGAAGATTAGTCTGTGAACATCTTTGGATATGATTATTCTGCCTACCGTCTCCCTGCCATGCACCATTCAGCATCTTAAGATGAATAGTCTTTGAACTTGAGGAAGATCTGGGGAGTTTTAAAAAAATACCCATTTTGGATCCCATCTCCAGAAGTTCTTGTTTAAATGGTTTAGAATTGAGGCCCAGGCATCTATATTTTTGAAAGATTTCCAGATGCACTCTCAATTAAGAACTGTTTCCGTTACATGCCATGGACTTATTCTCAGAGTCTCTGTCCTGGCTCTCATCCCCAAGAAGAAAGAATATTCAAATATAACTCAGTTCTCCCTCAATTACTTGTATCTTCTAAACATGCTCACAAAAGTTCTTCCTTACTCAATGTGCCAAAATAAACTCAGCATTCCTCTATATCTTTGGTTATAAATATTACTTTCAAGTTATGTTTGGCCTCCTCTCTACAAAACTTATTTTGTAGAATCTTTCAAAAGTATTCTCTTCCTTATCTGAATTCCTACTTGTTATTTGTACCTATCATTTCAGCTTAGTACCTATAATCCTGGGTGTGGGTCTTTGTTGCCAAAGCACATGGCTCACTTTGCTAATATAAGCTTACCTGAATCTTTGGAGAGGTATTAATGGCAATAATACATTCCTCAAAATATTATTAAAACTAAAATTATTTAAAGTAAAATTAGCATTGCATCAAAACCAAAAGGAATAGTGATATAAATGAATTATTTTTCAGACTCTGTGGTGATCCTGATTAATGCTATTGGGTCAATACACAGAAGCGTTTTGAAGAATAAGTGAGGTTTGGAAAGGTAAATTCTATTGCTACATTATGGGATAATAGGTGTAAAGGGCAGGGTGTTTGGAGTGACTATGTAGAAGAGCTGAGAGGAGCTTGTGTAAAACAAAGAATTGTAAAATACTAATCAGTTCTTATGGGGCTGAGACTCACTGGGGTCTTCAGGAGGTTGGAGGACAGATGCTTTCAGTCCTTAAATTTACCAGCCTGCTTCTCTCCCCATCACCTCCTCTTTGTTCCCCTCTGTCCTACTTCACTTCTCCCTTCTCTCAACTGAAGATACTTCTTCTTTTCCCCATCCTCTCAAGGAGCTCAAATATTCTTAAAATCCATGAACTTCATTTGTTTGTAGGCAGTCTCTGCTTTCATGCCTGCAAACACAGTTTCCTTGGGGAAAAATAAAACAAAGTGATGCCTGCATTCTTGGTAAAGGAAGAGAAGAATGTACACAAATTAAAGTCTCAATAAACTGTGGCCACATATTATCAATCACTTCTTCTCAATAATACTCTCAGGTAAGTATCGTTATAAAATACAAAATGCTTAGTGTCCAGTCATTTAGTGAGTGTAAATATAAATGAACTCATTTATGGAAAACCTAGCTTCTATCACCTAAGGTCACCTCTCTGAGTCTCAGATTCCTCATTTATAAAATGAGGATATTAGACCAGGTGATCTCTAAGGACCTTTCCAAGCCCCAAATCTGCCTCTGTGTTATTGAAACTATATGAAGAAAAACAGCTCAGTGGGATAGCAATGTATGAAAAATTTAAGTTATCCCAGCCAGAAATTTTTCATCTTAACAGGCTTTATGTCATGATGGGAACAGATGCCATCTGACTTTGTAATTTGAGTTTAATTGATTTATAGGCTTATGGTGCCCTGCAGTGCAGTGACTTCTCCAAGTAGGAGAGAATTGCCACTTTATATTCTCTGGTATGAAATTATACTTGTGCTTCATGGAGAAATCACAATTGCCTTTCAGACTTTCACAAAGACCTGCCCCTGGCCTACTTCCCCTCTGCTTACACTCTTGTCATGCCCTTTCCTCATATCCTCTATCATCTCCTTTTAGAAAACTTTGAACTGAGTCTCTCCAGACTCCTTTCTTGAGTTCATCCTGCATTTCCATTTACTTGCTAGACATCTCCACTTTTATGATTCAACATGTCAAAGCAGACTGACTTTGTCTCCATTCTGTGTCATTTTTCTGTGATTATCATCTGCATCTTCTCTGTCACAGAGACTGGAAAACTGCTATCATGTCAGAATCCGGCCTTTCTCATGCCTCCTTGTCAGCTGTGGGAGTTCTAAAATAGCACAGTTGCTAGGAGTACAACACCTCTGGACTGAGAAGGCCTAGGTTCAAATCCCAGCTCCCCTGCTCCCCACCTGTATTGTCTTGGGCCTCAGTTATCACTCTCCAAAATGGAACCAGTTGCTTTTCTCTTAGGCCTGTTGAGGATAAGATTAAGTAATGTATGAGGAGTTTTGGCACAGAAAAATCACCTAATAAATGATAATCATAATCCTTATTGAGTTCCAAATTCCTTAGTATTTTTCTGAAACCTCCATTCTCACTTGCACTAAAATAACATGAGCTTTGTTTGATTCACCCATAATCTTTTCACTTTTTTCTTTTCTCTCCTTTTTCCTTTCCTTTCCTTTTCTTTTTTTTATTAATTTAAAAAAATTTTTTATAAACATATAATGTATTTTTATCCCCAGGGGTACAGGACTGTGAATCACTGGGTTTACACACTTCACAGCACTCACCATAGCACATACCCTCCCCAATTTCCATAACCCCCTCCCCCTCTCCTGACTTCCCTCCCCCCAGCAACCCTCAATTTGTTTTGTGAGATTAAGAGTCACTTATGGTTTGTCTCCCTCCCAATCCCATCTTGTTTCATTTATTTTTTTCCTACCCACCCAAACCCCCCATGTTGCATCTCCACTTCCTCATATCAGGGAGATCATATGATAGTTGTCTTTTTCTGATTGACTTATTTCGCTAAGTATAATACCCTCTAGTTCCATCCACGTCGTCGCAAATGGCAAGATTTCATTTCTTTTGATGGCTGCATAGTATTTCGTTGTATATATATACCACATCTTCTTTATCCATCCATCTGTTGATAGACATCTAGGTTCTTTCCATAGTTTGGCTATTGTGGACATTGCTGCTATAAACATTCAGGTGCACGTGCCCCTTCGGATCATTACGTTTGTATCTTTAGGGTAGATACCCAGTAGTGCAATTGCTGGGTCATAGGGTAGCTCTATTTTCAACATTTTGAGGAACATCTATACTGTTTTCCAGAGTGGCGGCACCAGCTTGCATTCCTACCAACAGTATAGGAGGGTTCCCCTTTCTCCGCATCCTCACCAGCGTCTGTCATTTCCTGACTTACTAATTTTAGCCATTCTGACTGGTGTGAGGTGATATCTCATTGTGGTTTTGATTTGTATTTCTCTGATGCCGAGTGATGTGGAGCACTTTTTCATGTGTCTGTTGGCCATCTGGATGTCTTCTTTGCAGAAATGTCTGTTCATGTCCTCTGCCCATTTCTTGATTGGATTTTTGTTCTTTGGGTGTTGAGTTTGCTAAGTTCCTTATAGATTTTGGATACTAGCCCTTTACCTGATATGTCGTTTGCAAATATCTTCTCCCATTCTGTCAGTTGTCTTTTGGTTTTGTGAACTGTTTCCTTTGCTGTGCAAAAGCTTTTGATCTTGATGAAATCCCAATAGTTCATTTTTGCCCTTCCTTCCCTTGCCTTTGGTGATGTTGCCTCCTTTACTTTTCTCTTTTTTCTTTCCTTTCCTTTCCTTTTCCTTCTTTCTTTCTCTTTCTCTTTCTTTTCTGTCATTTTAACCCCCTATTTAGTGCATCAACCTTTGACTTCCCCTTTCCTCAAGAATCGCTTCCCATTTCTGATTTCCTGTTGAATGAAATCAAAGTTCTTTAATCTAGCATTCAGGAAAACTTGTGATTTAGACACAGTTTCCTTTTCTTATTTGCTTTTATTTGCTAATTTATTTCTTAAATTTATTTGCTACAGTTCCCTTATCTGTAACTTAAACCAAACAATGTTAAATGGCTACTTTTTTCCAACCGTACTATGTAATTTACCCATACTTTTTTTTAATTAGCATATAATATATTATTTTCCCCTGGGGTACAGGTCTGTGAACCATCAGGCTTACACATTTCACCGCACTCACCATAGCAATATCCCCATACCAATGAAGGATCTCAAATGCTACTTTGGTCTTCACATCCCTCATCATCTAGGAGTTTTTTCCTCTCCTCTATTGTCCCATAATTAACCTGTCCTTTAGATACAGTACTCATCTCCTTTCTCCCTTTCATTAATGTCACTTGTATACCTAACTCATCTTCCTTATTTAACTACAAACTACTTAGGAAAAAAAAACATTTCATTTCATATTTGTATATTCCAAATAGCTGTTCCATTGGAAATGTAAGTGGACAGCATTTTTAAGGAAAGAAGGATTTAAATAAATAATGAATGGGTCAATGAATCAGTGAGCTACCAGATAATAATCATTTATTTAGCATGTGCCTTTATAAATAGACAGAAAATTGGAAAAGCGAAGCACCAAAAGGAGATTAGGGTAGGAGAAATAAAAACAAGTAAAAATGAACTCAAGAAATCACAATGTATATGTCATCACTGATGGAGTGAGACAAACAGAGAAAGTCAGGCAGGGTAATTAACATTGAGAGACTAAACTTTTCATCTGCCATGCATCACGTTTGCCATCTTTGTTACCTACACAAATATGCAGTTTTACCATAATATAAGATATCTTGAATGCAACCAGGGACTAGTCTAATTCAATGTTAATAATAATGCCTAATTTTATAGTTTCCAAGTATTTTTATGTATATTGCCTCAATTTTTGGTCTTCAAAATGATGTGGTATCAGTATTTTCTTTATTAAACAAAGGGATTTGAATATAAAAAGTTTTTAAGTTGCCCACCTACTTAGTAAGATAAGGTCTGGGCTCAAATCCAGAGTTTATGAATTGAAATTCAGATTCTTTGATTCTTTCATTACTGCAACCTACATAGGGTAGATGGTACACATCCAAATTCAGCAAAACAAAGGGACAAGTTGTACATTATCCTTCCAAAAATCTACTCCCATTCTGATGGGTGCTATTTTTAAACAAAACAGTAAGTTCAATTTGTCAGGCCTGAATATGAACCCTTTATATGCTGCTCATGCTGCCCCTGACAAGGAATAATGGTCCCTCTAAGATTTCTCACCAGAGTGTAACAAACCTAGGATGTAGAATCCATGCTGCCAACTTGCTCTGAAGAATTGTGCTGTTCCTGTATAATTTGTTTACTTTCTCCCTGGAGTCTATTATCTCTGGATGATTTTAGTCCTGAAAAGAAGGCAGAGGGAGCAGCAAGCATATGAATGTTTGCTGACAAATGCTGCTTTATTGTTCTGGAATACACAGAGAAAATAATACATGAAGGAACTGCATATTGCAATACTATGAAAAGAATCATTTTTTGATTTTTGTTTTTAAGTGGGGAATATTGGGAAATAAAAAGAAATTGACTTATGTCTTCTTAGTCTGGGTCAGACAGATAGTAATTCACTAATGAACTTGATCTGCTGTATTTAAAATTATTTATTTTGGGGCACCTGGGTGGCTCAGTGGTTTAAGCCTCTGCCTTTGGCTCAGGTCATGATCTCAGGGTCCTGGGATCGAGCCCCACATCGGGCTCTCTGCTCAGTGGGGAGCCTGTTTCTCCCTCTCTCTCTGCCGGCCTCTCTGCCTACTTGTGACCTCTCTCTCTGTCAAATAAATAAATAAAAATATTTTTTAAAAAAGCAAAATTATTTATTTTGTTTTTGGTTGCTAAAAGAGCTGAAGATTGAGTTTAAACTTTATTGGTGCAATTTTTCTCTGTTCTAAGTGTGGAAGATAAAATTAATTGGTATTAACTTCATATAAATCATATATAATTTGTATATTATCACAGAAAGCATGCAACTAAAATTAAATGTAAAATTGAGCATGATAAATTGATAATTTAGGAAATCTCAAAAATGGGAACAAATTCCAAATGCTTCACAAATCCTGTCCATTGGAGTACCTCAAAGGACAGAAAAAGTCCAAATTACAAAAGAGTGGGGGGAAGTCAACCTGAAAGTAAACCCATTAGTAAATAATTCACTGGGTAGGGGATGTATAGAACTGAATTTAAAGTCAGGACCAGTAAGAAATATTTGTTTCTCCCAGAGCACTCAAAATTGACAAAATTAAAAAGTCTTACTGGGAGAGTCAGAGCTCTTTCCACCTTCTGTCTCCCAGCTTATGCTCTTAGAATTATTGATGACAGGATAACTGAACAACCAACCTTCTCTTTTATTTTCCTTCAATAAGAACAATATTTTCTCTCTGCTTTCACATCAGTATCTCTATCTGTATCCATCTGTAGATTGCAACACACACACACACACACACACGAGAAATTAAGTGTAGACTTGTGTTACTTTTATTTTGTGGAGTAGGGAACAAGAAATGCTGATTTTTTATTATTTTTTTTTTTTTAGTTTTGTAGTTAGGAAGAACATAGAAATATAATTGAGAGTAGTATACAATGGAAAATATAGTTGCTATGTGTGATCTGTAGTTTTTCAGGGACCAAAGCTATCAGAAAAGAACTTCTCTGAAACTAGCATATAGTTGAAGGCTGTTTAATAATACACACTGGTTTTGTAGTGTATCATATCAATAATTTTGTATCTATTTTAAGGTGATTTGAGAACAATGCCAATATACAAATTAATAGTGACCAAGGCTTAAATCTTGATGACAAACATGGATTTGGGATAGAACTCAGATTTTTAACAATCAGTATGCAATAAACAAAATAATCCAGAATGACATATATGAAAAATACTTCAGTACAATGAAACATTTACTATCATCCTCAATACCTCAGTATAAAATACTACTAAAAATACTACTGAAAATTGTTTTTCAGTAAAAAAATCAAAGAAATATTAGAATCCATTGGATATTCTCAATACAATGAAATCTTATGAACTGAAAATAACACTTACTTAGAACTGTGCCTGGAACATAGTAAGCACTCAGCAAATTGTAACTATTGCTACTAGAGACAAATAGGCCATTAGATAATGTTAATGTTAAAAGGGGCAATTGATTATAAATGTGTAACTATTATGAACATGCACCTAACAGAAACCAAAAAATACAGGAAGCAGAAACTTAAAACTTAAAAAACTTTTAACAGAATTAAAAAGGATAAATGCACAATTCAACAAATTGCTTCTCCCTCCTAGCTCATGCTCTCTCTCTCTCTCTCTCTGTGTCTGAAATAATAAATAAATCTCAAAAAAAAAAAGTAATAATGATAGTGTGGTACTGACATAAAGGTAGAAATATAGATCAATAGAATATAATTTAGAAATAAACCCTTACATTTTTGGTTAATTGATTTTTGTCAGTGGTGCCAAGACCATTCTATGGGGAAACAGTCTTCTCAACAAATGGCACTAGGACAACTGGATAGCCACCCACAAAAGAATGACTTTTAATCCCTACCTCACACCATGCAAAAAAATATTAACTCAAACTTAACTAAATGTGAAAGCTAAAACCATACAACTGCTAAGACATAGCTTATGTGTAAATCTTCAGGAACTTGAGTTAGGCAATAATTTCTTTGATAGATGACCCACAAAAAGGGAGAAAACCCTTGCAATTTGTACCCAATCTGGCCCTAACCTTGTAACTCAATGAAAAAGAATAAATACTTAAAAGTGGGGAAATATTTGAATGGATATTTCCCCAAAGAATATATACGTTAGCCAATTAGTACACAACATGATGCCTGAAATCATTAGTCATTAGGGAACTGAAAATCAATGCCACAATGAGCTACATCTTTACACTGACTGACAACTATTAAAAACAAAACAAACAAATGAAAAAACACCCAAACAATAACAATTGTTGATGAGGATATAAAGATATTGGAATTCTCACGCATTGCTCTTGAAAACAGTTTGACAGTTCTTCACAGTGTTCAACACAGATTTACTATATGATCCAATAAGTCTATTCTTTTGTGTTTGTGTAGAGAAAAAAAGAGAGAGAACCAAATAAGTAAAATTCTAAGTGAGAGAGGAGACTTTATGAATGATACCACAGGAATATAAAAGATCATAAAAGACTACTATGAACAATTACATACCAATTAAATGGACATCCTAGAAGACACGGATACATTCCTAGAAATACACAGCTTACCAATACTGAGTCATGAAGAACAGAAAACTGAACAAACCAATAACAAGTAAAGGTATTGAATCAGTAATTAAAAGTCTTCCCAAAAAAGAAATGCCTAGGACAAGATGAATTTTACCAGACTTTAAAGAATGAATTCCAATCCTTCTCAGCTTCCTCCAAAAATCTGAAGAGGAAATAATACTCCAAACTCATTTTATGAGATCAGCATTACACTTATACCAAAGCCAGGTAAGGACAGTACAAGAAATGAAACCTACAGGTCAATATCCCTGATGGACACAGATGCAAAAATTCTCTCAATGTGGTTTTGATTTGAATCTCCTTGTTTGCTAATGATAATGAACATTTTTTCATGTATCTGTTAGCCACTTGTTTGTCTTTGGAGAAGTGTCTGTTCATGTCTTCCACCCATTTTTTGAAGTGATTATCTGTTTTGTGTGTGTTGAGGTTGAGGAGTTCTTCATAGATCTTTCATATCAGCCCTTTGTCTGTACTGTCATTTGCAAATCTCTTCTCCCCTTCCGTGGGTTGCCTCTTTGTTTGTTGAGTGTTTCCTTTGCTGTGCAGAAGCTTTTGATATTGATGAAGTCCCAAAAGTTCATTTTCACTTTTGTTTCCTTTGCCTTTGGAGACTTATCTTGAAAGAAGTTGCTGTGGCCGATGTCAAAGACGTTACTGCCTACTTACATTCTCCTCTAGGATTTGATAGATTCCTGCCTCACGTTGAAGTCTTTTATCCCTTTCAAGTTAATCTTTGTGTATGATATAAGAGAGTGGTCAAGTTTCATTCTTCTACACACAGCTGTCCAATTTTCCCAGCACCACTTATTGAAGAGACTGTCTTTTTTCCACTGGATATTTTTTCCTGCTTTGTTGAAGAATATTTGACCATAGAGTTACGGTCCATATCTGGGCTCTGTTCCACTGATCTATGTGTCTGGTTTTTGTGCCAGGACCATGCTGTCTTGGTGATCACAGCTTTGTAGTAAACCTTGAAATCAGGCAATGTGATGCCCCCAGTTTTGTTTTTCTTTTTCAACATTCCCTTAGCAATTTGGGGTCTTTTCTAGTTCCATACAAATTTTAGAGTTGTTTGTTTCAGCACTTTGAAAAATGCTGGTGGAATTTTGATCAGGATGGCATTGGAAGTATTGATTGTTCTGGGCTGTATAGACATTTACAATGTTTATTCTTCCAATCCATGAGTATGGAATGCTTTTCCTTCTTTTTGTGTCTTCAATTTCTATCATGAGTGTTCTGTAGTTCCTCCAGTACAGATCCTTTTCCTCTTTGGTTAGGTTTATTCCAAGGTATCTTATGTTTCTTGGTGCTATAGTAAATGGAGTTGATTCTCTAATTTCCCTTTCTATATTTTCATTGTTAGTGTATAAGAAGCAACTGATTTCTGTGCATTGATTTTTTTATCCTGCCACATTACTGAATTGCTGTATGAGTTCTAGTAGTTTGAGAGTTGAGTCTTTTGGGTTTTCCATGTATAGTATCATGTCATCTGTGAAGAGAGAGAGTTTGACTTCTTCTTTGCCAATTTGAATACCTTTTATTTCTTACACCAGTCAGAATGGCCAAAATCAACAAGACAGTAAATAACAAGTGTTGGAGAGGATGTGGAAAAAGGGAAGCCTTCTTGTACTTTTGGTGGGAATGCAAGTTAGTGCAGCCATTTTGGAAAACAGTGTGGAGATTCCTTAAGAAATTAAAAATAGAGCTACCCTATGACCTCAGAATTGCACTGCTGGGTATTTATCCCAAGATACAGATGTAGTGACAAGAAGGGCCATCTGTACTCCAATATTCATAGCAGCAATGGCCACAATTGCCCGACTGGAAAGAACGAAGATACCCTTTAAAAGACAAATGGATAAAGAAGATATGGTCCATATACACAATGGAGTATTATGCCTCCATCAGAAAAGATGAATACCCAACTTTTGTATCAACATGGACAGGACTGGAAGAGATTATGCTGAGTGAAATAAGTCAAGCAGAGACAGTCAATTATCATATGGTTTCACTTACTTATGGAGCATAAGGAATAACACAGAGGGCATTGGAAGAAGGAGAGAAGAAAGGAGTTGGGGAAAATCAGAGGGGGAGACAAACCACGAGAGACTCTGAGAAACAAACTGAGGCTTTTGGAGAGGAGGGGGGTTGGGTGAGTCTGGTGATGGGTATTAAAGAGAGCACATATTGCATGGAGCACTGGGTGTGGTGCATAAACAATGAATTTTGGAACACTGAAAATATTAAATTAAAAAAAAAGGAATGGAAGTAATAAAAGATTCATAGAAACAACAACAAAAAATTCTCAACAAAGTGTTAGCAAAGCAAATTCAACAGGATGTTAAAGGATCATGCACCATGATCAAGTGGGATTCATCCCTGAGATACAAGGATATTTTAAAATCCACAAATAAATAAATATGAGATACCACATTAATAGAATGAAGGATAAATTATATGACCATCTCAATAGATTTGACAAAATTCAACATCTTTTTACGATAAAAACTTTCAAAAAATTGGGTAAAGAAGAAACATACCTCAACATGACAAAGGCCACATATCACAACTCCACAGCTAACGTCAGACAATAGTGAAAAGTTGAAATCATTTCCTCTTAGTTCTGGAACAAGACAAGGATGCCCACTCTCACCACTTCTATTCAGGCTAGTACTAGAAGTCAGAGCCAGAGCAATTAGACAAGAAAAAGAAACAAAAGATACCTAAATCAGAAGGGAAGGTATAAAATTTTCTCTATTTACAGAAAATATAATATGATAACCATCAAAAAAACTGTTAGAACTGATTTTTAAAACTCAGTAAAGTTTCATGATACAAAATCAACATACAAAAATCAGTTGAATTTCTCTATGCTAATAAACTATCTAAAAAATAAGGAAAATCATTCTATTTGTAATAACAATAAAATGCTGAGGAATAAATGTAATTAAGGAGGTAAAAGATATCTATACACTGAAAAGTATAAGATACTGATAAAAGAAATTGGAGAAGATACAAATAATTTAAAAGATATCTGTGCTCATGGATCAAAAGAATATTATTAAAATTTCCAGACTACCTAAATCTATGTATAGATTCAGCGCAATCCCTATAGAAGAAAAAAATGGCATTTTTTTATTTGTTTATTTACAGCATAACAGTGTTCATTGTTTTGGCATCACACCCAGTGCTCCATGCAGTACGTGCCCTCCCTATTACCCACCACCTGGTTCCTCAACCTCCCACCTCCCGCCCCTTCAAAACCCTCTGGTTGTTTTTCAGAGTCCATAGTCTCTCATGGTTCATCTCCCCTTCCAGTTTCCCTCAACTCCCTCTCCTCTCCATCTCCCCATGTCCTCCATGTTATTTGTTATGCTCCACAAATAAGTGAGACCATACGATACTTGACTCTCTCTGCTTGACTTATTTCACTCAGCATAATCTCTTCCAGTCCCGTCCATGTTGCTACAAAAGTTGGGTATTCATCCTTTCTGATGGAGGCATAATACTCCATCGTGTATATGGACCACATCTTCCTTATCCATTCGTCCGTTGAAGGGCATCTTGGTTCTTTCCACAGTTTGGCAACCGTGGCCATTGCTGCAATAAACATTGGGGTACAGAGGGCCCTTCTTTTCACTACATCTGTATCTTTGGGGTAAATACCCAGCAGTGCAATTGCAGGATCATAGGGAAGCTCTATTCTTAATTTCTTCAGGAATCTCCACACTGTTCTCCAAAGTGGCTGCACTAACTTGCATTCCCACCAACAGTGTAAGAGGGTTCCCCTTTCTCCACATCCTCTCCAACACACGTTGTTTCCTGTCTTGCTAATTTTGGCCATTGTAACTGGTGTCAGGTGGTATCTAAATGTGGTTTTAATTTGAATCTCCCTGATGGCTAGTGATGATGAACATTTTTTCATGTGTCTGATAGCCATTTGTATGTCTTCGTTGGAGAAGTGTCTGTTCATATCTTCTGCCCATTTTTTGATATGATTCTCTGTTTTGTGTGTGTTGAGTTTGAGAAGTTCTTTATAGATCCTGGATATCAACCTTTTGTCTGAACTCTCATTTGCAAATACCTTCTCCCATTCCGTGGTTGCCTTTTTGTTTTATTGAGTGTTTCCTTTGCTGTGCAGAAGCTTTTGATCTTGATGAAGTCCCAAAAGTTCATTTTTGCTTTTGTTTCCTTGAAAAAAGGCATTTTTAATAGAAATAGAAAAAACAATCCTAAAATTCATTTGGAAGCACAAAAGATCGCAAATAGCCATAGGAATCATGAGAAAAATGAACAAAGATGGTACTGGTCTAAAAAGAGACATATAGTCCAATGGATCTGAATAGAGATCCCAGCAGTGAATGTGTGTGTGTGTGTGTGTGTGTGTGTGTGTGTGTGTGTGTGTAGCCAACTGATCTTTGATACTGCCATGTGAGACGACATGGATGCAACTTGAAGGCATTATGCTAAGGGGAATAATTCAAACAGAGGAAGACAAACATAGATTAGTGGTTACCAGGGGCTAAAGTTTTGGGGAAATGATTAGATGTTGGCAGAAGATTTTAAACTGTAACAGTTATAAGATGAGTAATTTCTGAAGATCAAATGAACAGTACAGTAACTATAGTTAACAATACTGTATTATATCCTTTAGATTTACTGGGAGAATAGATCTTAAACTTAACACACACACACACACACACTTAACTACATGAGGTGATGGTTGTGTTACCTGACCTTATTGTGGTAATCATTTCACTATGTGTGTGTATATGTCAAACCATCATATTGTATACCATAAACTTGCACAATATTATATGTCAATTATCTCAATAATGCTGGGAAAATGTTGACTACTAGTTACTAGTTTTTCCACTTAATAAGGCTAGAATCTTACAACATTTCTTTCTATTTGCTCTTTTCTTGAATGATGTTTTATTTTATTTTAATTCTTACATTTTAAATCACAAAATGTACTATTTTCTTCATTTAATATTCATTTCTTTGCACCTGCATATTTACCAGTTCTGTGACTCTGTCTCCCAATATTTATGCTGAAGAACTCACTTTAGTATTCATGTGTTTCAAAATATCTTTATATTACCATTAATATATAACTATATTACTTTATATTACTTTTATAACTATAATATTACTATTATATTTTAATATAATTATGGTTAATTTTCACTGTATGATTAAACACTATATACATATAGGAAGAGAGATGGATAGATGTATAGATCTCTATATATGGAGATAGATGGATAGATAGATATAGATATAGGTAGATAGACACTTCTATTATATCCATTTTGTTGTTATGCATACAGTTTCCAACCGTGGAGTAACATGCAGAATGACTTCTGAGTCCCTGTAAAGCCTGTACCATTCTAGTGGGATAAGCTCCAGGCTGCAGATGATAAAAGAACTCAGTCTTGGGGTGCCAGGGTGGCTCAGTGTGTTAGGCCTCTGCCTTCAGCTCAGGTCATGATCTCAGGATCCTGGATTGACCCCCACATTGGGCTCTCTCCTCAGTAGGGAGCCTGCTTCCCCCTCTCTCTCTGCCTGCCTCTCTGCTGCTTGTGATCTCTCTCTCTTTCTCAAATAAATATATAAAATCTTTATTAAAAAAAAAAAAGGATCTCAATCTACCCAAATATTAAGAATTCATCTGAGGTGAATCAGGCTCTATTATTGTTGGGGTTGATTTATTTTGGGCTTTTATTAGTTAAGTTTAACTTATAAAGATAATGTGGTTTCATAATTTGGATAAAGTGCTAATATTTTTCAACATTAATTTTTAAGAAAATTTAGTTTTTAGACTTTAATATATACCAAGAACTTCATAATGGAAAGAATTTATATTCTTATTAACACATATCTTTATTGTTCCATTGTTATGAATGTACCTAATTTTATGTAATTTTTTGAAGTATCTTTATTAAATAAATTAAATATTAAATAATTAAATAAATTAAAATGTATATTAAATATATTGTATTACTTTAGTTGAGCTGTAATGGACTATACCTTTGAAACTAACTTGAAGTGAGAAAAAGAATATGGGATTGAATTTTCAGTCTTATTTATAGAGAGCTCTTAAACAGAATTTAATCAATTCACTGTTTTGTTTTTTAAGATTTATTTATTTGAGAGAGAGAGCTGGGGAGAAGCAGAGGGAGAGAAAGAATCTCAAGCAGATTCCCCACACATATCCAAACACAGGGCTTGATCCCACTATCCTGAGATCAGCACCTGAGTCGACATCAAGCGTCAGTCACTTTAATGACTGGGCCACCCAGATACCCCTCAATCCACTGTTCTAATAGATGTAAATGATGTCTAAAATCCCTATATACTAGTGGTTCCAAAAAAGATACATAAAATAAATGTAGCTGGTAATAGGAAAGTAGATTGCAAGCTACTGGTGATATCCTATTCTGAAAGACAAGACTGGCTTTGATTAAGGATGGGTGAATGGGTAAGCCCACTAAGAAAGGAACAGTACACTATAAAATGTGACTTAGGGAAGGGGTCTCTTTCCTCTAATGATATGTTACCCTTTGAAGAGAGCTTCAGTAGAGTAATGTTTTTAGCCTTTTGCTCTTTTATTCACTCCTTCCCAGTAGTAAATTTGGTGACATGTGCTAGACCTAATTATGCCCTTCAGATACGTCCACATTCTAATAATTCCTGGAACCCATGAATATGTTGTCTTATATCAAAAGGCAGTTATCAAATGTGATTAAAAATCTTGAGATGGGGGGGCGCCTGGGTGGCTGAGTGGTTTAAGCCTCTGCCTTCGGCTCAGGTCATGATCTCAGGGTCCTGGGATCGAGCCCCGCATCGGGCTCTCTGCTCAGTGGCGAGCCTGTTTCTCCCTCTCTCTCTGCCTGCCTCTCTGCCTACTTGTGATCTCTCTCTCTGTCAAATAAATAAATAAAATATTTTAAAAAAAAATCTTGAGATGGGGAAATTATTCTAGATTACCTGAGTGAGTCCAATGTATTCACAAAGGTCCTTATAAAAGGAAAGCAAAAGGGTCAGAGAAGGAAAAGACAATGTGATACGAGAGGTAGAGGTTTGAGTGATGAACTTTTGAAGATGGAGGAAAGGGTCTGTGAGCCAAGGAATGCAGGTGGCTTACAGAAGCTAGAAAAGACAAGGACATTTATTCTCCCTAGAGCCTCCATGAGGAATAGCTTTGCCAACACCTTGATTTTAGGACCTCTGTACTGCAAAGCTGTGAGACAATAAATACATGGTATTTTAAACTAAGTTTGTGGTAATTTCTGCAGGAATAAGAAACTAACGGTAAGATTATGTCGATTTTGCCCCCTCCTTCCTCCTTTGTGATCTGCCTGCTTGAAGAGGAGATACATTCTGTTCTGATCTTTCATGACATACATTTTTCAGGTGCATCCCTGTGGAAATCATTGATTTTTAAACCCTGTCAAGGACAGTGATTGGCTAAGTGTGTCCAATTTAGTGTTAAAATATTAACAACCCTATTTGTCTAACAGATTTAATGCCATGGTTGTTCAACATAAGCACTGTAAGTAACAACTTGAATTTTTTATCTACATTTGATTCCACTATCACTTTTTTTTTTCAGTTCCAAAAGGTAAAAAATTGGTGCTGTATATTAGCTCTTTCAAATTCCTGCAATAGCCTCATAGGTTAGTTGTTTACATAGTGGGTGACTTTGGGCAAGTCACTCAGTACATCTATATCTCCTTGTCCTTATCTCTAAAATGTCACTGATCATAATACTTGTCCCTTAAGGTTGTTATAAGGATTAAATAAATTAATGTTTATAAGTGCCTAAATCGATGCATGTCATACAATAAGTATGTTATCCACGTTAATTACCTCTTCTGTTAGATGGTAAACTCTTGAAGGATTTCTTCAGAAACTACCTTTTACAGTGCTTATGTGATAAAATGTGAGCTAAGTACTCAGTAAACAAGACTAAAAGATGATTCCCTTTAGCGTTAAATATTTCTAAGTAAATAAATCTCTCAGAAATGCTTTTCTTATACAAAATGTTTCAGATAGATCTTTTCCCAACTGCTAATTTAGGTCACTTGAGGGAGAAAGGAAACTCAGAAAGTACCAAGCCTGAAGGAATACTATCAAATTTTTGTTTCCTCTTCACTAGAATAAATGTTTAGTCTGCCTTGAAAATAATGATTCACTAGAAACATGGGTCACTTTCGACATTTAGTTATGTGAAAAAAGAAAAAAAAAAGCAACACAAAAAGCTAAATATAGCTAAGAAATCATACCAAGAGAAAAATACCTTGAAAAGAGAACAGCAGAGGTTCTCTATATAGCCATGAGATCATATATGTTCTAAAATGTTAAATAATTCACTTTAAAAATTAGTTATTTGCTTAAATGATAGAAATCTTTGTTTTTTCTATCTTGTGTTTACTGGCATAGCAATTTGAAAATCATGAGGTGGAGATAATAGCTCAGTCATCAGAATAAGGATTTTCAAGTATTATTGAACACAGTGTGACAAGTAGAATGTTCGTGTCCAGGAAATCTGGCTAAAACTGTTTAAAGAGCAGGTTGTCTCAAACAGTGTAATTGATCTGGATAGCTGTCTCTTTTCATATAAATCATACATGTTTCTCAACCTTCTCTGCCCTTGTCATGCTGCCACTACTGATAGCATAATATTAATATACCTACTCTAGGTCTTGGGGTCATTTGAGAGTGAATTATAGACCTGAAAGGACCTTATAGGTCATTTTAAGTTCAACTGTTATTCTGTTTTGTCCACAGCTCCTGCCTTAGGAAAAAGCTTTCCAAACAACTTATATTTCTCCTATTTGCACTCAGTATCTGATAAAGCAGGAAATAAGCACAGTGTTCTCTCCCCATATATATAAACAGGACTATGGATCCTATTTTACAACTAAGAATTTAAATTTTGCTGATAACCTTTTCAATCTAAGTTCAGGAATTTAGTTTCTTAGAAACCTATCCAGTGATTGTTTTATATAATCTTTTTCAGACCTTATTTCAGTATAACAAATTTTATGAGACCAGATTTCAGATGGCACTGAAATGTTTTCTTCCATTAAAAATTCACTTAAGGGGGGCACCTGGGTGGCTCAGTGGGTTAAAGCCTCTGCCTTCAGCTCAGGTCATGATCTCAGGGTCCTGGGATCGAGCCCCACATCAGGCTCTCTGCTCTGCGGGGAGCCTGCTTCCTCCTCTCTCTCTCTGCCTGCCTCTCTACCTAGTTGTGATTTCTCTCTGTCAAAAAAAAAAAAAAAAAAAAATTCACTTAAGGGTGCCTGGATGGCTCAGTCAGTTAAGTGTCTGCCTTCAGCTCAGGTCATAATTTCAGTGTCCTGGGATCTAGCCCTGGGTCAGGGCCCCCTGCTCAGCAAGGAGTCTTCTTCTCCCTCTGCCTTTGCCCCATCCTGCTACTTGTGCATGCTCTCTCTCTAATAAAATCTTTAAAAAAATAAAAATTCACTTAAATAGGGAAATATATATATATATATATATATAAAATATATATTTTTTCCCAAAGTGGTACAGTGCCAGTATTTCCTAAAGCAGAAATCACACTAAGATACTTAAGATGAAGATTTTTGCCATTGATACAAAGTAACAAAATGATATAACAGTGTTTGTGGTAGTCCACTATGACTGACAGCCTCTGTACTTAGGCAATTGAAGTAAACATTGGTAGATGGAATAAATTAAAGGTAAATGGCAACCCATTTCATCTTTTGGGTAACTCAAATCTTCCTTCTTCCTTATTGAGCTGTTGCAAAACATATAGAACACCTCTTTTTCCTCCTCTTCTCATCTATCAACCTTACTCTCATATCTAATGTTTGGAAACTGTAGCAATTCCCAATATATCTATGAAGTCAAGATTGTGTCAACATCCATATGATGAACTGAACAGGTGAGTTGTGATCAGTTCTCTGAAGAAGATAAGATGGTCTTTGTTGAAATAAATTGGCACTTACTTCTGGTGAGTTCTACTCTCGTTGAATTTTTTATGTTTAACTGATGGTAAGAAATATAGTGGCTCAAATATGGTATGTTATTTAAATAATATTTTTCCTTATTTGGCTCTACTTTTCTTCCTCTTCAACATGCTTTTGAAATGAAGACTCAGGCCCTTTCACTTTGAGTCAGTTTGCTGTAGTTAGTGTTAATAAGAGATTTTCAAAGTTTCTATAATTTTTCAGGATATTTTTTATAAGGCATGGAATAGTTTATCACTAAACTCAAGAAGCATAGCAAATGTATTGAACTTTCACTTCAATCAAGATGTGTTTACTCAGTAGAATTAGGAACCAATACTGAAGATAGGTCTTCAGTGTAGTAGGAAAGGTTATTTCAGTTATCAACTCACTATTATTTTTTCAAAGATTTCTTTTATTTTTTTGATACAGAGAGAGAGAGAACACAAACAGGGGGAGGGTCAGAGAGAGAAGGGGAGGGATAAGCCAACTCCTCCCCTGCGTGGAGCCCAAGGCATGGCTTGATCCAAGACCCTGAGATCATGACCTGAGGAGAAGTCAGCCAGTTAACAAACTGACCCACCCAGGTGCCCCATTTCACTATTTAAATTTACCAGTTTTGCATTGCAAATCCTACTCTTGCTATTACAGGTTTAGATTATAAAGGCATTTTAGAGAAAGCCATCTGAAAGTGTTGTGGCTATCTTGAACTGGACATTCCAAATCTCTGCTTTCCTATGAGCAGAAAAATAATACTTGCTAGTTCCTTAGCTAATGGAATGGCTAGTAAAGACTGGAACTATAATTGCAGAATTTGCAAATAAGGAATTTCCACATTTTCATATACTGACTCCAATTCACCCAGACTGTGATTACTAATTCAAATTGTTTAGGGAAGACTGACTGGCTCATTCAGAAGAGCACACGACTCTTGATATCAACGGGTCAAGAGTTTAAGCCCCACATGGGGTGTAGAGATTTACTTAAATAAGTAAAACTTTAAAAAAAGAAAACACCAAACAAACCAGAAAGCATTCCCATTCACCCTAATATCTGCCTCTTTATTGTCATAGGCCCCCATCAGATGGTATTTCCAACATCTTAGACTCTTAAGATCCTTGACTGAATTTCAGCAGTGTATTTGGGATAGCACGGTGCATCTTGAACCGTGAGATCCACTCTGAACTCTCCTTTCTGTATATTTATGTAGCTATTCTTCCATTTAATGGAGCCCCTTTATCTCCTAATCTATCTCTTTTCCTCAAGCTAATACCCATCCATTTTCATCAGTCCATTTCCTTCCTACTGACTTCACATACTGACCTATACATCTAGTTTCCACTGGTAAACATTCAACCCACTATGCTCTGCTCTTGTTCTCTTGGGTTTTATGTAGGGCTCATTTTGTAAATTACCAAACCTGAAATAGACAACCTGTCTACGTTTTAATATCTATACTTTGATAAGTCTGAAATCTAGCCATTGATCAAAACATACCCATGAGTTCCAGACCTATATTTTCATTTATTTACTGAACATTCCCATCTTCATGTTTCATAGACATTTCAAAATTAACATATTTAAAGCTTTTTGCCTCCACACCTTCTCCTCATATATTTCCATCTTTGGATAATAGAAAGAGATATCTTCAGTTTAAGTGACCACAAATTATCACCAATCATGGTAAACTTTTATTGAGGAAATGGCATTTTAAAAAGTCTCTTTCTATGATTTTATGTGTAGTTTATTCCATTTGCATATTCTGTTGGGCTCTTACAATACAAATATTCTGAAATGGATGTCATCATATATTTCCAATGAATAATAGCAATAATTTCAGAGCAATCTAATATTATGTATGTCTTAGAAATAAGAATGTCAGTTATATTAAAGAGTCTCCCAAATAACATCTACTTGATTTTACAAAACATTTATCACAGATATTATTTGCATTTTTTCTTTCCTAACACAATTTTGGATGAGAGGCTTTAAACTGAAAACATTCATTTTCTACAAAAAGCGTATATTAGTTCTGACAAACCAGTCTGAGACATGTTCAGAATTTTAACTAACAAATAACAAATATTTTTTCAAGCATGTTAAAACAAAATACATCTCCCAAATCTCATTTCCTTTGCTTAAGATTAGTCTTCTAGATGAGAGATTAGATGAGAGAGAGACTAATAGTCCTTCCTAAAATAATCGCTTTTTAATTTTAGTTTACTTCATCTTTGATTAATAGCCTCATAAGTGAAAACAAAATTTCTGTTTAAAAGGAATCGGGCTTTATCTTTAAAAGGAAAAAATCATAACACTAATGTATATACTAAATACAACTATTAAATACAAACTTGGGAAAAGCCTTTAATTTGTATTCTGTTAATAGAGATATAGGAAATAATAAAATTTCTCAAGCACTTTTAATTTTTTGCTTTTTAATTTTCCTTACCTTCTGTGACTTTACAAGTTTTATGAAAGAACTGTGCCACCCTAAATCATTTTTCAACTATTTTATTTCTAACGAACACCTACCTATCATTTAAGGATAGCTTAAATTGTATCCTAGATCATGGGCAATAAAGTTGAAAGCAGTAATATTTGTTAATTTCTATATATATGTCAGAAACATAATGCTTAGGATACATGATTGTGGTCCCTTTTAGTTTTTAGTTCTTCAGTTGTTTTTTACTAAAGCAACCTAACATTGTTTTGTGTAACATTTTTCAATCTACCACGAGTAGTCTATTTTCTTTCCATGATGGATGCTTTCCTTCAAATATAATTTTTTGAGCTTCAAGCAGGAAACATAATATTGCCCTGGATGTTCTTTTGCCTTCTAGAATAGCAAATGATGCTATATTCATGTCCAGAAACGGTACAGCCTTATGACTACCATTTAAAGACTCTTTATTCAGTCAGTCAGCTAGTTTTGATATTTACCAGCTGGGTGGCCTTAGGCAAGTTGCTTAATTTCTCAATATAAAATTAAGATATGAGTACCTATTTCATGGTCTTTGCAAAGATTAATGTGTTAATATATGTAAAGTGCTTAGAATAGTGCAGGGCATAGAAGTGCTCAATAAATGTTAGTTAATGTTAAGTGAAAAATTCTATATAAAGAAAAAGTATGAGCCATAGACATAGTCCAGCTTCCATAATTTCCCATTTGTCCCATTCTAAGAAGGAAAGTGGTGTGGTTCCAAATGCTTTTGTCCAGCTTGTGTAAATTGTGGGCAATGACTCTATTCTTCATCATTATTTCCTTAAGGACAAGCTTTGTTTCTTTATTTGTATCCACATTACAGATAAACCAGTTGGGTGCATGGAAAAGGAAGTTGAAATAATTACCCGCAGATCAAGTCATCCATGAATGGGTTATCTGTAATACCACTGAAAACTTGCAGCTCAGTTCATAGTCTTAGGTACAGATGGTAACATGAGGGGTTAGAAAACGAGATTATGTTCTACCAGTTGTGGCGTCAGGATTTAAAGCTAGGAGTAAAATGAGGCGTGGGCAATGTAAGGCCGCTGATGGTGTGGATTTGTTTATCAGCAGTTAACACGACTCAATGGTGTCATTTGAGTCTACACAATTTATTCATTAAGTCTTTGCTAAATTAGCTTCTTCAATGCATTAAGCCTTAATAAATTAAAGTGGATAGCTCCTATATGACATAGCATATAACTGGAAACTCCCGCCGCAACTGGCAGTAAAAACACAGAAGGTTCATGAAAAAGGGATTGCACAGTGCTTGGTAATGTTGAAGTAACTAAACAAGGAGGCCATTAGACTGGATGGCTCTAATTCCTTGGTAGCCTATGTAACCAAACCCAAACCCAACCTAACCTAGAGTCACTGTACTGGAATCAGAGAAAATGAAACTTAAGAATAGCCATCCATAGCCAGCTAGGTTTCCTGAAATAAGACAACCACTTACATTATAGTCAATCAAATAACTGCATTCCTTTGCTTCTGAATCTTCTGTATAAAAATTTTGCAGCTAGCTCCTAACAATGGTGTGCTCCTAACCACTTCTGGTTTGGACTTGTCCATTTGGAAACAATGTTTGCTCAGAATCTTAATGTGCTGAAGTTTATCTTTTGATTTTTTTGAAGTTTATCATTTAATAGTGACCTCTAGCCACTCAGTAATGATACGTATTCTGTAGTTTTTAGAGTACAGATCATTTACCTCTTTGGTTAGGTTTATTCCTAGATATTTAATGGGTTTTGGTACAATTATAAATGGAATGAATTCCTTAATTTCTCTTTATTCTGTCTCATTGTTAGTGTATAGAAATGTAACTGATTTCCGGGCATCAATTTTATATCCTGCCACATTGCTGAATTCTTGTATGAGTTCTAGCAACCTTGGGGTGGAGTCTTTTGGGTTTTCCATATAAAGTATCAGGTCACCTGTGAAGAGTGAGAGTTTGACTTCTTTGCCAATTTGAATGCCTTTTATTTCTTTCTGTTGTCTGATTACTGAGGCTAGGACTTCTAGTACTATGTTGAACAACAGTGGTGAGAGTGGGCATCCCAGTCATAAAAGCTTTCAGGTTTTCCCCATTGAGAATGTTATTCACTGTGGGCTTTTCTTATATGGTTTTTATGATATTGAGGTACGTTCCCTCTATCCCTACACTGTGGAAACTTTTAATCAAGAAAGGATGTTGTATTTTGTCAAATGTTTTTTCTGCATCTATTGAAAGGATCCTATGGTTCTTCTCCTTTCCTCTATTGATGTGATGTATCATGTTGATTGATTTGCAAATGTTGAACCACCCTTGCAGGCTGGGAATAAATCCCACTTCATTGTGGTGAATAATCCTCTTAATGTACTGTTGGATCCTTTTAGCTAGTATCTTGATGAGAATTTTAGCATCCATGTTCATCAGGGATATGGGTCTGTAATTCTCCTTTTTGGTCTTTGTCTGGTTTTGGGATTGAGGTAATACTGGCCTCAGTACTGACCTCAGGGTTTGCAGTTTATGGCAAATGGAGCCGAGAACTTACTCCCAGCCTCACTGATCATAGCTGGTTTCCCCATTCCAGTGCCTGGGGACTCGTCAGCTCAGGCATCCCCATTCTTCCTGTGACCCTGGGGATTCTGAGACCAAACTGTCCCATCTGGGATTTTGTTCTGCTTTGCCATACGAGCATGTTTCAGGAAGGGACATCTCTCACTGGACTTGATTTCTGAAAGTTCTGATTTTGCATTCTGGGCCTAGATCACTTTCTGGTGCCTGCTTACATAGGCTCCCTCCACCCCCCAACCCCCTACCCTCACCATCTATCTTCTCGTATATCCCCTTGGATTCACTTCTCCACACTTACTACCTCACATAAAGGGGTTGCTATTCTATTTGTAGAATTCCAGCAATTCTTTTCTTACAGGTTGAATTCATAGGTGTGCAGAATGATTTGATAGATATCTAGTTAAATTCAAGGGACCAGATGAAACAAGGTCTCCTACTCTTTCGCCATCTAGCCTCCCTCCCCTTTGTTCATTTTAATATTAAATTGTCTTCTTTTAGATTTACTTGTAAGAGGGGCTCTTTTATATTCTGAATATAAATTACATGATTTCAAACACTTTTCCCATTCTGTGGGTGATCATTTAATTTTTGTAATAGTGTCCATTGAAGCAGAAAAGTTTTTAATATTGCTGAAGTCCAATATACTCTTTTGTTGTCATTTAAGAACTGATTGCTGTATATAAGATTTACCCTTATGTTTTATTTTAAGAGTTGTATAGTTTTAGCTCTTACATTTGCACCTTTGATCTATACTGAGTAATTTTTTTATGGATAGGTAAGGGTCCAATTTCATTCCTTGGCCTGTGGTTATCCAGTTATCCCACTACCATTTTTTGAAAAGATTATTCTTTCCCCCATTGAATTGCCTTAGGACCCAAAGATACATACATTTATTTTTGAGCCCTCAATTCAATTTCATTGATCTTTAAGTCTATCCTTATGCCAGTACCACAATGGCAAGTATCACTCTCTTGATTAATACTCCTTTGTAGTTAATTTTGAAATTGGAAAGTGTGAGTTCTCTTATTTTATTTTATATCAAGGTTATTTTGGCTATTCTGGGTCCCTTGTAATTCCATATGAATTTAAAACCAGATGATTTCCTTAAAGAATTTCCATGAAGAATCTAGCCTAGCTGACTGGTAGGATTACTTTGAAGTCTATTTCTCCCTGCAGTTTAAAGACTGATACCATTTCTCAGCGGACACAGTTTTGGAGACACTCACAGACACCTTGAGATAGCATATTGCCTTCTACAGGGCTCTCTTTCACTAGCCTCACCCATCTGTTAAGCTGCACTGATTACTAGCTAGTTGTCAATTGTTTACAATAATGCTCTGAGACCTAGTTTGCTCGCAGACTGAGCAATATCAAACCTGGCTCCTTTGAAGAGATAATTCCTGTGGTTAGTGTTTAGTATTTGTCTTCACCCAAGAAAGCTCCTCCCTGCTGTCTCTTTTCATTTCTCTCTTGCAAGTGAACCTGCCTACAGTTTAACCTATATTTTCAGTAAATCTATCTCATCCCAATTGTTTTTCATGACATTCTGCACTTTTTTTTCAAGTGCCCTTTGACTTAAACTTTTTCTCTAAATTCTGTTGCAAATTAAGTCACTTCCTTTGAAAAGAGATAATGCCCTCTGTACTATGGCCTGCTTCTTACCTGGGTAAAATATTTGAGGCCATGTCCCTGGTGCTGGGGATGTACAATGATGCACTTCTCTCTGAGTGACAACCCCAAGTAGGAAGTGAATATTTCACTGGAGTAGGAGGGCACCAGCCCCAGGTATCCTTGCTTCCCACTCCTGGCTTGAAATCCTCCTGCTCTACAAGTTAAGGCAAGAGGGAACAGGACCCTTATATCCTCAGTTCTGTCATGTCCAGTGTAGGACCTTCCTCTCATGAGTGGGGGCTACCTGGAAGAAGGCATCTCTCAATCTCACTAATCCACATTCCCAGAACTCAACCTCAGTAACAAGTAGCTGAAGGCAACTTGAGAAATTGTGATGTCTAGGCTCTCCTTGGAATATAGCCTTCTGACCAGGAGCTGTAGTTGGTAAGGGAGCCTTGTGTTCTTGACTGTGCCAGCCTGGAGCTGGAGTGTCCATCTCACTAAACTGAGAAGGGAGAAGTGGAGTGAGTCTTGGTTCAAAAATCACACTCTTATTGTTCTTACCAAATATTAGTAGATTTACTTGAACAAATGTTTCTTCATTTGCTTTATGTCCTTAGAACCATTTCCAAGGACCTTAATGGTTGCGATTTTATTTTTAGTAAATCTCACCAGTTCTGCAGGAGAGCATGTACACAAAGTTAGAAATCCTTTTAAGTTTTGAGTTTTGTACTAATAGAAAATCTATAAGAAATACATTGAAAATATTATTATCCTGATAAGGATAAGTATTATCCTGATTAATACTGTAAAGAAAAAGTAAATTAGATAAGTTTTTTCTATCAGAAAATCTTAAAATAGTTGGTACATTTCCCTTTATTGTGAATTTAACTTTAAGAACCATCATGAAGTAGTTTTTAAGTTTTGAGTATACTACTACTCAATTTCAAATCTGTATGAATGTTCTTTATAAAAATATTGAAAATTACCTGTATATTTAAAATAAAATACATATCTGTTTTCTTCCTCCTTTTAAAAATATTTTTAAAAAATAACCCATTGAGTTCAGCATTTCTCAAACTGAAATCATGTTATGGACACTGAACGATTTCTAATGTTTCAGAATCAATTTAGCTAAGTTCTCAAATACTGAAAGAAAGTCTACATAGGTATTAAGAATATTATTCAAAACAGTATAGAGTTTCCTCAAAAAGTTTAAAATAGAACTACCCTCTAGCCCAACAATTGCACTACTAGGTATTTGTACAAAGGATACAAAAATACTGATTTGAGGGGACACACGCACCCCCATGTATATAGCAGCATTATCAACAATAGCTAAACTATGGAAAGAGCCTAAAAGTCTGTCAACTGATGAAAGGGTAAAGAAGAAGTGGTATATGATGGAATATTACTCAGCTATTAAAAAAAAGAATGAAATCTTGCCATTTGCAATGACGTGGGTGAAGCTAGAATGTATTATGCTAAGTGAAATAAGTCAGTCAGAGAAAGACAAATACCATATGATTTCACTTGGATGTGGAATTTAAGAAACAAAACAGATGAACATGGAGGGGAAAGAGATGCAAACTGGAAAACAGGTTCTAAACTATAGAGAACAAACAGGATTGCTGGGGGGAAGTGGGCAGGGGGATGGGCTAAATGTGTGATGGATATTAAGGAGGACACTTGTTGTGATGAGCAATGGGTGTTGTAAGTGATGAATTACTAAGTTCTGTTCCTGAAAATAATATTACACTATATTTCAACTAACTGGAATTTAAATAAAAACTGGAAATTTAAAAAGTAATAATGAGAATAATTTTTAAGTAAAGGGCAAGAACAAAAACAAAAAAGAATATTACTCATATTTCCAGAATTCATCATGTGTGGTAAGAAATGTTAAGGAAATAAATATTGATCTGGTGTATTATCCTATTTTTTCCTAGTGTTTCCTCCTATTAGTGAAAAATATATATCTATGCAGTAAAAAGTGCAGTTATTTGAGTTCCTCTTTTGCCTGACAATTTTGCAAAACATCTTGTATTTTTTAATGTAACTAATATTTATTGAGAAATTTGGTCCTAAGTAATCAAGAGAAGAATGTAATTTTTGTTTGTTTTTAATATAACCACTCTAAAATAAAAATTCTAGCATCATTTACATCTCTTTTCAAAGAAGACAGTATGAAGAAAGAGGTTGGCAGGTGTTCCTGAAGATAACTGCATTCTTCTTCTTGTTGGTTTTATATTTTTAGTGGGAATGATATTTGTATTCTCAGGGAGAAAATGATGGGAAGGATATGAAATGATTAACTGATGTATTTTTGTGTTCAAAGAAGAATTGAAGTCAGATGATTTTTTGGTTTAAAATAATCTGAAGAAAAAGATATTTAACAGCTCTATGCTCCTAGGAATCCAGATGTATCAATTTTTGAAACTGTGTTCTCCTAATCTATTTTAAGTGATATACTTAGTGTATTCATTTTCTCTTTTTTACATTAAGAAATAATATTTTTTACATTTTCATTTTCATCTATGTCATGATTAAATTAAATTGTTTATAATTACTTTTAATAGGAAAGATGATTGTTAATTACTATTTTCTTCAGTGGCATCTCATCATTTAAAATCACTTTTCGGGGCACCTGGGTGGCTCAGGTGGTTAAACATGTGCATTAGGCTAAGGTCATGATCCCAGAGTCCTGGGATTAAGTCCTGCATTGGGCTCCCTGCTCAGCTAGGAGTCTGGTTCTCTGTCCCGCCCCAGCTAGTGCACTTTCTCTCTGTCCTCGCTCACTTTCTCTCTAAGTAAATAAATAAAATCTTTTTTTTTTTTTAATTTTTATTTATTTATTTCTTCAGCATAACAGTATTCATTGTTTTTGCACCACACCCAGTGCTCCATGCAGTACGTGCCATCCCTATTACCCACCACCTGGTTCCCCCAACCTCCCAACCCCCCCCCTTCAAAACCCACAGGTTGTTTTTCAGAGTCCATAGTCTCTCATGGTTCACCTTCCCTTCTAATTTCCCTCAACTTCCTTCTCTTCTCCATCTCCCCATGTCCTCCATGCTATTTGTTATGATATGATACTTAACTCTCTCTGCTTGACTTATTTCACTCAGCATAATCTCTTCCAGTCCCGTCCATGTTGCTACAAAAGATGGGTATTCATCCTTTCTGATGGAGGCATAATACTCCATCGTGTATATGGACCACATCTTCCTTATCCATTCATCCGTTGAAGGGCATCTTGGTTCTTTCCACAGTTTGGTGACCGTGGCCATTGCTGCTATGACCATTGGGGTACAGATGGCCCTTCTTTTCACTACATCTGTATCTTTGGGGTAAATACCCAGTAGTGCAATTGCAGGGTCATAGGGAAGCTCTATTTTTAATTTCTTCAGGAATCTCCACACTGTTCTCCAAAGTGGCTGCACCAACTTGCATTCCCACCAACAGTGTAAGAGGGTTCCCCTTTCTCCACATCCTCTCCAACACATGTTGTTTCCTGTCTTGCTGATTTTGGCCATTCTAACTGGTGTCAGGTGGTATCTCAATGTGGTTTTAATTTGAATCTCCCTAATGGCTAGTGGTGATGAATATTTTTTCATGTGTCGGATAGCCATTCGTATGTCTTCATTGGAGGAGTGTCTGTTTGTATCTTCTGTCCACTTTTTGATATTACTATCTGTTTTGTGTGTGTTGAGCTTGAGGAGTTCTTTATAGATCCTGGATATCCACCTGTTGTCTGTACTGTCATTTGCAAATACCTTCTCCCATTTCGTGGGTTGCCTTTTTGTTTTGTTGAGTGTTTCCTTTGCTGTGCAGAAGCTTTTGATCTTGATGAAGTCCCAAAAGTTCATTTTCGCTTCTGTTTCCTTTGCCTTTGGAGACATATCTTGAAAGAAGTAGCTGTGGCTGATATCAAAGAGGTTACTGCCTATGTTCTCCTCTAGGATTCTGATGGATTCCTGTCTCACATTGAGGTCTTTTACCCATTTTGAGTTTATCTTTGTGTACGGTATAAGAGAATGGTCAAGTTTCATTCTTCTACATATAGCTGTCCAGTTTTCCCAGCACCATTTATTGAAGAAACTGTCTTTTTTCCACTGGATATTTTTTCCTGTTTTGTCGAAGATTATTTGACCATAGAGTTGAGGGTCCATATCTGAGCTCTCTACTCTGTTCCATGGTCTATGTGTCTGTTTTTATGCCAGTACCACACTGTCTTGGTGATCACAGCTTTGTAGTAAAGCTTGAAATCAGGTAATGTGATGCTGCCAGTTTTGTTTTTGTTTTTCAACATTTCCTTAGCAATTCAGGGTCTCTTCTGATTCCATACAAATTTTAGGATTATTTGCTCCAGTTCTTTGAAAAATACCGGTGGAATTTTGATCAGAATGGCATTAAAAGTATAGATTGCTCTGGGCAGTATAGACATTTTAACAATGTTTATTCTACCGATCCAAGAGCATGGACTGGTCTTCCATCTTTTCGTGTCTTCTTCAGTTTCTTTCATGAGTGTTCTGTAGTTCCTCAAGTATGATCCTTTACGTCTTTGGTTAGGTTTATTCCCAGGTATCTTATGGTTCTTGGCGCTATAGTAAATGGAATCAATTCTCTAATTTCCCTTTCTGTATTTTCATTGTTAGTGTATAAGAAAGCCACTGATTTCTGTACATTGACTTTGTATCCAGCCAAGTTACTGAATTGCTTTATGAGTTCTAGTAGTTTGGGGGTAGAGTTTTTTGGGTTTTCCATATAAAGAATCATGTCATCGGCGAAGAGAGAGAGTTTGACTTCTTCATTGTCAATTTGGATACCTTTTATTTCTCTTTGTTGTCTGATTGCCGTTGCTAGGACTTCTAATACTATGTTGAACAAGAGTGGTGAGAGTGGGCATCCTTGTCGTGTTCCTGATCTCAACGGGAAGGCCGCAAGCTTTTTCCCATTGGGGATGATATTTCCTGTGGGTCTTTCATAGATAGATTTTATGAAGTTCAGGAATGTTCCCTCTATCCCTATACTCTGAAGCGTTTTCATCAGGAACGGATGCTGGATTTTGTCAAATGCTTTTTCTGCATCAATTGAGAGGACCATGTGGTTCTTCTCTCTTCTCTTATTGATTTGTTCTATCACATTGATTGATTTGCACATGTTGAACCATCCTTGTAACCCAGGGATGAATCCCACCTGGTCATGGTGGATAATCTTTTTAATGTGCTGCTGGATCCTGTTTGCTAGGATCTTGTTGAGAATCTTTGCATCCAGATTCATCAGTGATATTGGTCTGAAATTCTCCTTTTTGGTAGGGTCTTTATCTGGTTTGGGGATCAGGGTAATGCTGGCTTCATAAAAAGAGTCTGGAAGTTGTCCTTCTGCTTCAATTTTTTGAAACAGCTTCAGGAGAATAGGTATTATTTCTTCTTTGAAAGTTTGATAGAATTCCCCAGGGAATCCGTCAGGTCCTGGGCTCTTGTTTTTTGGGAGGTTTTTGCTCACTGCTTCAATCTCGTTGCTGGATATCAGTCTATTCAGGTTGTCAGTTTCCTCCTGGTTCAATTTTGGGAGTTTATAGTTTTCCAGGAATGCATCCATTTCATCTAGGTTGCTTAGCTTATTGGCATATAACTGTTGGTAATAATTTCTGATGATTGTTTCTATTTCCTTGGTGTTAGTTGTGATCTCTCCCTTTTCATTCATAATTGTATTAATTTGAGCTTTCTCTCTTTTCTTTTGGATTAGTGTAGCGAATGGTTTATCGATCTTATTGATTCTCTCAAAAAACCAGCTTCTAGTTTCATTGATACATTCTACTGTATCTCTGGTTTCTACCTCATTGATCTCTGCTCTAATCTTAATTATTTCCCTTCTTGTGTGTGGAGTTGGTTTGATTTGTTGTTGATTCTCTAGTTCTTTAAGGTGTAGAGACAGCTGGTGTATTCTGGATTTTTCAATTTTTTGAGGGAAGCTTGGATGGCTATGTATTTCCCTCTTAGAACTGCCTTTGCTGTATCCCATAGGTTTTGGACCAAAGTGTCTTCATTCTCATTGGTTTCCATGAATTGTTTAAGTTCTTCTTTGATCTCCTGGTTGATCCAAGCATTCTTAAGCAAGGTGGTCTTTAGCTTCCAGGTGTTTGAGTTCCTTCTGAAATTTTCCTTGTGATTGAGCTCCAGTTTCAAAGCATTGTGATCTGAGAATATGCAGGGAATAATGTCAGTCTTTTGGTATCGGTTGAGTCCTGATTTGTGATCCAGTATGTGGTCTATTCTGGAGAAGGTTCCATGTGCATTTGAGAAGAATGTGCATTCTGTTGTTTTAGGGTGGAATGTCCTATATATATCTATGAGGTACATCTGGTCCAATGCATCATTCAATGCTCTTGTTTCTTTATTGATTTTCTGCTTAGATGATGTCTATTACTGAGAGAGGCATGTTAAGATCCCCTACTATTAGTGTATTCATATCAATATGACTCTTTATCTTGATTAATAGTTTTCTTATGTAATTGGCTGCTCCCATATTGAGGCATAAATATTTACAATTGTTAGATTGTCTTGGTGGATAGTCCCTTTAATAATTATGTAGTGTCCTTCTCTATCTCTGACGACAGTCTTTAGTTTAAAATCTAATTTATCTGATATGAGAATCGCTACCTGGCCTTCTTTTGAGGCCCATTGGCATGAAAGATGCTTCTCCATCCCTTCACTTTCAGTCTGGGTGTATCTTTAGGTTCAAAATGGGCCTCTTGTAGACAACATATGGATGGGTCCTGTTGTTTTATCCAATCTGCAACCCTGTGTCATTTTATGGGTGCATTTAGGCCATTCACATTGAGAGTAATTATTGATAGATACGTTTTTTTATTGACATCGTGTTACCTTTGAAGTATTTCTCTCTGTAGATTGTCTCTATATTTCTGTTCAATGATATTCTTAGCATTTTTTCTCTTTTATAGAACCCCCCTTAATATTTCCTGTAGTGTCAGCTTGGTGATTGCATAGTCTTTTAAGCCCTGCCAGTCTTGGAAAGTCTTTATCTCTCCATCCATTTTGAATGTCAGTCTTGCTGGATAAAGTATTCTTGGCTGCATGTTCTTCTCATTTAGTGCCCTGAATGTATTTTGCCAGCCCTTTCTGGCTTGCCAGGTCTCTGTGGACATGTCTGACATTATTCTAATGGGCTTTCCTCTGTATGTAAGGAGCTTCTTTGTCCTAGCTGCTTTCAAGAGGGTCTGCCTACAGTTATAATTCTTCATTCTAACTATCAGGTGTCACGAGGACTTTCGAGAATCTAAAATCTTTGGGGGAAACCATTCTGCCTCTAGTACATGAACGCTGTTTCCATTCGTGAGGTTGGGAAAATTTTCATAGACAACTTCTTCCACTATATCTTCTAGACTTCTTTCTTTCTCCTCCCCTTCAGGGATTCCAATAATTCTGACGTTGGATCGTTTCATGGCATCATTTATTTCCCTGATTCTGTTTTCGTGGCTTCTGAGCTGTTTGTTCCAGGCTTCCTCCTGATCCTTTCTCTCTATCTGTTTGTCCTCCAGATCACTAATTCTATCTTCTGTCTCAGTTACCCTAGATTTTAGAGAATTTAGATTAGATTGGAACTCATTGAGAGCATTTTGAACATCATCCCTGCTGGCTTTCAGTTCTGCCCTAACATTGTGAACATCAGCCCTGGTGGCTTTCAGTTCTGCCCTAACATTGTGAACATCATCCCTCTTGGCTTTCAGTTCTGCCCTAATCAATTCCATTTGGTCATCCATGGCTTTCTCCAACCTAGCTATTGTCTGGATAATTGTTAGCCTGAATTCCCTTTCCGACATATTGTCTATGTTGATAGCCATTAGCTCTGTTGTAGAAGGCCCATCCTCTGTATTTTTCTTCTGTTGGGCATTCCTCCCCCTAGTCATTTTGGTGAGAGGTGACTGATCGGATGTAGCTGGATGTATCGACCATGATGCAGTCAAGGTGCACCCTGGAACGCTTCTGAGCAATCAGGATTCCCCACCCAAATGAGAGAAAAAAGAAAAGAAAAAAAAAAAAGAAAAAGAAAAGAAGAAAAAAAAAGAGAGAGAGAGGGAGAGACAGGGAAAAAAGGGAAGATAAAAGTGAAGGCTCAGCCTAAATGGGCCCCAAGGTAAGATTTATGAGGCATACAGACAAAAACAGACAAATAAAAAGACTCATATAAGATTATGACAAGAGGAAAAAATATTTATATGTATATATATAAAAGCAAAAAAAAAAAGGAAGAACCCCGTCAAAAAGAACCCCAAGTATAAGAATTATATACTATCAGGACAAACACAAATTCACAGAAACACTGGCAGAAGAAAAAGATGGGAGAGTGCTTACAAGTTCTCAGTGTGGCGATGAAGGTTATTTTGGTTCTTCCTGGCTAGATCTTGATATCTTTGTTAAAGGACTCAACTCTCCTAAGATAAAGAGGGATTAAAAATTGGTTTATCTATAGGGGTAGCATTGATTGGGGAAAGAGGATTACCTTGAAGTTTAACTCTATATGAATATTAGAAAATAAAAATTAAAAAAAGAATGAACTAGACTAAACTAAACTAAAATTTAAAAAAAATTTAAAAAATAGAAAGGCAAAAGAAAAACACGGTGCTTGTATCAAAAAGTTCAGGTTAGAAGGTTATTATGGAATTTGATGAACTGGACATCTCACTGTGATGGTAAATAGGTTAAAAAATGATCTATATATATAAGAAAAAAATGAACCAGAATAGTGGGAACGAGTTAAAAATAAAAGTTGTATCTTTCAAGTAGTGGTGGTTGTTCTCTTGTCTTTTTTTTTTTATTTTTCTTCTTTCCTGGTTGGTTTTCTGGGGGAGGGGCCTGCCACGTGGGTTTTCAGTCAATGATGTTCCCTGAGTTAAGTCCTCCTGCCCCCCTCAAGGGGGTGCTCTGAGGAAACCGGTTTTTCAGGCTTGTTCTTTGGAGGTTTTTATGTTTGTTCATTTTTGTTTTTGTTTTTTTTCTCTTGCCTTGCCAGCTTTGGATGGTTTTTGGAGGCTTAGAGGAAAGCAAACTGCACACCGACTTCCCTCTCAAAGAGAAGCCTCAGAGCAGGTTCTGAGTTGAGGTCCCTGGGGACGCGGATCTCCTACTTTTATCCAAAACCAAGACAGCGGCGGCTCTCTGGGCAGCTCTAGACCACCAGAGAGGTTCCAAGCAGCGATCGCACACTGACTGAGATTTTCCTTCTGGCCTGGGCTGGGAATTCCTGGTCTTTCCGGGTCCGAGAGCTCCTGGCTGACGCCTGTGTGAACTCTCCCAGGGGTGGGTGTGGGGCGCGCGCTTCTCAGGCTCTAATGGCAGGGCGTAGCGCGGGTCTAAGAGCGAAGCATCGGGCTGGTGCCTGCCTGCACCTCTCTCAAGGGAGGCTGTGGGGTGCATGCATCTCAGGCTCTGCTGGCAGGGCTCGGTGTTCTGCCATCTGGTGAGACTCCCAGCCCCTCACAAGGGCTGGACCCCACCCGTTCTCGGGCGCCCTGGCAGCTCAGGGACCAAGACCTTGTTTCTCCACCACATTCTCTCTGGCTTAGCGCCAGAGGAGGCTGTCCTGGGTCCGGGGGCTTAAGCCCCTGTCCCTAACCGCCCCGATTCCCACAATTTCCCTCCGCGATCCTTTGCTCTTTTTGAGTGCTTTCAACCAGACTCCAAGTTAATGCTGGTCCCCAGTCGCAGGGCACTCTCATATTGGGGTATTACTTTCCAGTCAGTCGCCTATGGTGGCTCCCTCCCCCTTTTGTTTATCTTCAGATATCAGTCCACGTTCCCACTCCACTTTACCTGCCACTGGCATCTTCTGCTCCTGTAGAGATCCAGACGTGTATAATTCTGATCTCAGGCTGATTTCATGGGTGGTCGGAGTTCTTTGGTAGGTAATCAGCTCACTTTAGGGTACAGGTTGAAACGGCGCCTCCTCCTACTTCCCCGCCATCTTGTCTCCCCCTAAATAAAATCTTTTTAAAAAAGTAAAATATAATCACTTTCCAATGTAGTACCAGATGACTTGTACTTGTTTACATAAAGACGAGCTTGCCTCCTGAGGATTTAGTTGTTCCTTAGTCTTAGGTAATATTAGCACTAATCAAGGATTAATGAGGGAAAGTACTTACAATTAACAAAATTCTTATTATTATATTTAAGTACTTATTTTTTCTTGAACTAAATGACCTTACTTAGTTGAGATATATGTATATATATATCCCTGTATCTTCATGGTACACATGTGCACACATACACACGTCACATCCCATCACATTTATGGAAATGTTCCAAAGCCATAGAATTGGAAAAAAATTTACCATACCATTTCAGAGTGCCCTAGAATTAAATATATGAGGTTTGGGGATTACCTTCTTTGATGTATGAACACTCCTGGAAATTTATATTAATATTAATATACAGATATTAAAATATTTGCTATCTTCAGTTACACCTGGTAGAACTATAATGACTGTCAGTCAGTTAGGAAGTGATATAATTCAGATGAGATCCAGCATTCAAAATGATGAATCTTAAGGAAAAATGTTTCAGTAGCAGCAAGTAGGGACTGCTGAAGTGTATGAGCAGTTATTATAGTTGTTAACACTATGATAATTCATTTCAAAAATAGAAAGTTACTTTTTTAAGAATAATTTCCCCAGTTGTACTGGGTTCTTAGTTACAGGGTTTTCTTCTGTATTCCCTGCATTCTAAACATAGACCATGTGTCTACATTCAGCCTACATGTGGTACTTCCAAGATAATCATTTCCAAAGCAAGCATGCACAGAGCTCTGTGGTTAGGCTAGAGTACACACTGATTTAAAGTGAGTAAACTGCTCTGAAGGAGTTCTTATGAAAGCTAGAGAAACAAGAATATCATGATTAGTAAGAAAAAGGACAGTGCCTATAGCAATAATGTTAATAATGTAAATTATCATTTATGTGGTACATTTTAAATATTTCCCAAAGAATATTTAATATAATTCAATAACATATTTAAGTATATGTTATAATTCCCATTTTATAAACCAGAGCTCAACAAGATGAAAATAAGCTACCTAAATTCACACAGTTAATAAACTGTAGAACCTGGACTCTAATTCCTCTTTATATAACTGTCATTAAGAGCTGAGTCTTGTGGTTTCTCCACTTTTTGTCTCATGGTTCCCTTACTATGCCTGATAATATTCCTGATTTTTTTGGGAAAAATATAATGTCACTCTGAGAGGAACACTATAAAACATCTTCCCGATCTTTTCCCATCCCCAACAGATTGTCACTTTGCTTGATATGCTGCTTTCACATTTCACATCCTTCCCCAATTTATTTTCCACTCAATAGCAGTGATGCCTTTTTCTTAGCACTCCTAACTAGAGTTTGTAAGATGTGTCAGAATTCAAGTTAAGTGATTTATAATTAGTGATCAGCAGACCTTGGCTCTCTTAAAACTCATGTTGATCATGTATTCCAAAATCATTTTAAAAGACATTATCATTTCCATATAGTCTGTCCCAGCATTATTGTTCTTCTTTCCAGTCCCTTTCATGTTAGGCCCTTAACATTCCTACTGCTCCTACCTCTTTTAGGCCGTCATCACCTAAAAAGTGGATGGTGACAATTGCTATTCAACTAGATTCTATATATTTCCAGTTTCTTAATGCAATCCACTCTGAACACACTGCCACAGTAGTCTTCCCAGTGCAGTCACTTTAGTGGTCAATGATGTTCTCTGGATCTGTATTACCTCCAGCATAAAGTCTAATTATTTTCACTTGGTAGCAGATAAAGATTCAAATGTTCAAGTAACATAAAAGGAAAAGTAAATGACTACTAAGAAACCAGAGATGAGGAGTAGAAAAAACTTACAGTTGGAATAAAAATTTGCCCTATAGTTTTGAAGCATAATAGGCAAAATTTAGCAAGTAATCCAATGGGCAAAGCATTCGACTAAAATTGTTATAGACTGAATTGTGTCTCCCTAACCCAAATTCACACATTGAAGTCTTAACTTCCACTATCTCACACTATATTTCTGGATAGGGTCTTTAAAGAGATACGTTAAAATGAAGTCTTTAGGGTGGACCCAATCCAGTCTGGCAGGTATCCTTACAAAAGGAGGAGATTAGACCACAGGAAGGAAGACCGTGTGATAGGGAAAAGATGGCTATCTATCCACAAACCCGGGAGAGAGGCCTTAGAAGAAATCAACCCTGGCAATGTCTTGATCTTCAATTTCTGGCCTCCAAATTTGTGCAAAATACATTTGTTTCTGATATATAGTCTGTGGTTCCTTGTTCTGGAAGCCCTAGCAAACTGATAACTAATGTTCTCCTAAAGGACTAATTTATTGTGTAGAAATACTCACAAGAGTAAGAGAAGATGAGTGCATTAATGATTGTCAATTGGGTATCAAGTGTAATATTTTAAAAGTAGAAAATACTCCCAAAATGCTTTTGGATAATAAATAGATACATTAAGTTGTCGCTATAATAGAAAAAAAAATGGAATCTATGGAAAGGGTTTCTTATTAATGGAGAAAGCAAGCTTGAAAGTAATATGTAAAATATAATCCCATATAACAATAAAAGCCTTTTAAGGTGACTTTGCTTATTTTATTTGCATATTTTCTTGGGTATCATAATTTTTAACAGTAGCATAGCTTACAATTCATTTCAAACAAATTTATTTTTCCAAAATAATTTTTCAGTTGAATTGATTTTCTTTTTAGCCCCTAGAAAGTTTGTTTTTACTTTTTGTTGCTTCTGTTGTATATAATCCTTGAAATGACCCTGCATAAATTTTCATCATTTTATAATTGGTGTCAAGTATTTTACTCTTCTATTCTGATGATTTTTATTTTGACCAAGATCAATTATTTTCCTGTTAATCCTGAAGTCACTCTGCTGCTTCTTATGGTCAGGTATTAATACAAAAGCTCAATGTGAAAGGGGGTATCTGGGTGCCTCAGTTGGTTAAATGTCCAACTCTTGATCTCAGCTTAGGTCTTGATCTCAGCTTAGGTCTTGATCTCAGGGTCCTGAGTTCAAGCCCCTCATTGGGCTCCATGCTGGTGTGGACCCTACTTTAAAAAGAAAAAGAAGAAGAAGCACACATCTGTTTTATTGCATTCTCAGCACTGGGGTGATTTTTGAATTACTAGTGCAATCAAAAAGCATTTATTTAGTAACCTGTTTACTAATTGAGTCAGCTGCAAACCATAATTGTGAGGACAAAGACCCTGTCTGTCTTTACCACTCTTTCGCTAGTACCACAATGCCTGACATATGATTGGTTAAATGAAGAAATAAATAAACTATGTAGGCATCTTTGAAATTGTTCAAAAATTTTCAACTCTAACTTGCCTTTCCCTTTTGCTTCTGTAAAGCAGTACTAAGATGAAAATTTAATGTCTAATCATGTAACATAACATGATAGTTGAGTGCTTACTGGAAATATGTAAAAAATGCCTGACTACATAGAAAGGAAAAGTTAATTTAGAACAAGAACTATTATAATAATAACCATAATAATTTTATTATCATGATAAGTTTATATTTGTGGATGTAAAATGCCTCTAATATAAGATTTTGACTGATAGGAATGGCACTGAGATTCTGTAAGGATGTTAATCTTAAACAGAATGTCATCATTCCTGCATATGTTTTATCCTTGGTTAGAAAATGATTCATACTGAGGACATTTTTAAGTAGAGTGTCTCAAACCTTCCATAGTTAATATTTCATGTTTCCCTATTTATTATATCAGCTTTTTCACAATATCATTTTTAAAGTTTAACTATTATCATTATAAATGAAGACTGCATTGATTTATTATAACTTCCCTCTATACAATGAGTTTATAACAGATATTAATGCTAGGATTTGAGGAATTTTTAAAAGAGATACTTGTGTTTTGGTTTCCTGCTCTCAATCATTGCTATTATACAATTAATATTACTTCTTAATTAGTTATTTTACATCGAAGTAGAATTGAACTTAACCTCTGGCATTTCACTTTCCTGAGACAATATTATATTGAAATAGCAAGTATTCACTTTCTAAGCATTCATCAAGCAATCGTTCCTTTAGTTGCTATTCAATTATATTATAATGTCATGTTTTAACAGAATATGTTAATGATTAACCATGAAGCATCTAATTCAAAAACTAAGTAAAAAGTAAGCTCATTTTAATATGAATCCTTTTTTAAAGCAAAATGTGAAATGACATAGTCTTACAAATAATCTTGCCTTGCCTCTTTCATATTTACAAATTTAAAATTCAATAGCATTTCATTTTGAAACTAGTGTGGACTCTCCTCTATAGCCCTACCCTGGTGATGCTACAGAGAGGAAATCTCTTGTTTCCCCAAATCTAACAAGTAAAAAGAAAGATGGCAGGATCCCCTTAGGAAGCAGAATGTGTGGAAGATAAGTAGCTTAGAAAGGGAGAGGATGTCACTGATGGGAAAGGGGATTAAAAGCACTTTCATTTCCTCTCCATTGTTTTGTTAACCTTGCCCCTATCATTGCCCAATCACAGGTTAAGAAAACCACAAGTCAGAGGGCACGGCCATTTTGGCAATGAAACATTAGGGCTTCCCTGGATCCCAGCAGTGCCATGACACATGTAGGTGAGCCGTCCACCCCTGAGAATTTGCTCCTCTCCTTCCTCCATGGTTTGAAACAAACAGCAAACTGTACTGGAGCTTTTCAGTCACCTCATTTCCTAAACACCAAAAAGAGAAGCTAGGTCACAGGGTTCAGCACCTTCCTAGAGGTAATATTTTTGGTCAAAAAGCTGAAAATCATGAAGTATGAGGTGAAGTTGGAAGCTAATGAGTCACCAGTGAAATTTCAAGCTCTGTGGAAGACAAACAAGAGACTAAGTAATATATAACAGAGTCCTCTAGAAAACAGACTTTGGGGCAAAACTTATGATCTAAAACTACTATAATATATAATCCCCATGTAGTGTGAGTGAGGGTCAGAGGAATTGAGGCAGTGAAGTGTAGGAAGTAAATACAGTGTGATGCCCTGCCATGCTGCCCATGCTGGCATAGAATGTCCCCTCCACAAGCTCTTCCTCTACTCAGAGGACAAAAGTGGCATTTTATGTCTGATATCAATGTCAGCTCAGACCCCATATCGAACAGTCCTCAAAATGTTTTCTTTCAGAGTTTGTCAAATGGCTGCAGATATTGATGGAAGTATTAAAACATGCATTTTCAGGGGCTCCTGTATGGTTCAGTCACTTTAGTGTCTGCCTTTGACTCAGGTCATGATCCCAGGAAATGGGAAGGAGCCCAGTGTCAGGCTCCTGCTCAGGGGGGAGTCTGCTTCTTCCTCTCCCTCAGCTCATGCTCTCCATCTCTCTCTCAAATAAATAAACAAAATCTTTTAAAAAATAAATAAAACATGCATTTCAGTGGGTGTGATAGCACCCCTCAGGGGCCAAAAATTGGTTCTTGGTGGTAGAGGAAGGGGTTCCAAAAAATTCTTACACTTCAGTAAGATACATATATATAAAGAACAGATATGAGGTGCCTGGGTGGCTCAGTTGCTTAAACAGTTGCTGACACTTGACTGTGGCTTAGGTCATGATCTCAGGGATAGGGATCCATCCTCCCATTGGACACTAAACCCAGCAGGGAGTCTGCTTGAGATTCTCTCTCTTCCTCTCTCTCTGCCCCTCCCCCTAGCTCACTCTCTCTCTTGCTCTCAAATAATAAATTAATCTTAAAAAAATAAAAGGAAAGGAACAGATATACTGCAGTTAGGGCCAGCTGCATAATTTGCAATACCCCTGTGCCAGATGAAAATGCTGGGCACCTTATTCAAAAAGCAGGGAAAGAGTACCACTAAAGATACTAAAATATATAACTTTTTCCTATTGCCTGCAGTCTAGCTCTCTACTTGTGATGGTGTTTATTTTGCCATTTAATGTCATTCAAAATAAAGAAAAATTAAAATTTTAAATTTTTGCAAGAATTTTTCCATTCATCTTTGTATCGTGCAAGCACCATTTTAAATGCAAATGTACGACCAGTCTATTTAACTCCTACGTGGAATCACTAAAATTATGCAATTTGTATTTCACAGCTCATATATACATATGTATTTCTCTTTTTTTGACAGAACACTGGAAACATCGGACAAAACTGTCTTCCCAAGTGAGGATTTATGTACTGGATCTTCTCTATCTCTTATTGATCAAACATTTACTTCTAGAGAGTTAACTCCTCACACACTTAGAGGTTCCAGCTGCTTTGGGAAATGTATTAAAGTTTCTTTTTTGCATAAATACATAGTCTATTTTCATAAATGTTCTGTGTACTTTTAAAAAAAAAAAGAAACTTGGGCGCCTGGGTGGCTCAGTGGGTTAAGCCACTGCCTTCGGCTCAGGTCATGATCTCAGGGTCCTGGGATCGAGTCCCGCATCGGGCTCCCTGCTCAGCAGTGAGCCTGCTTCCCTCCCTCTCTCTCTGCCTGCCTCTCTGTCTACTTGTGATCTCTCTCTGTCAAATAAATAAATAAAATCTATAAAAAAAAAAAAGAAAGAAACTTTATTTTCTAGAATTGATGCGCAATGTGGGATATCTGTTATGTATCTTTAATATGTTCCTTTAAATTAAGTCATTTAGGACTCCTTAGGCTATTTATTTATTTATTTATTTTTAATGAACATATAATGTACTATTTGCTTCAAGGGTACAGGTCTGTGAATCATCAGTCTTACACAGTTCACAGCACTCACCATAGCACATACCCTCCCCAGTGTCCATCAATAACCCAGCCACCCTATCCCTCCATCTCCCGCCCCAGCAACTCTCAGTTTGTTTCCTGAGATAGTCTCTTATGTTTTGTCTCCCTCCCCAGTTCCATCTTTGTTTCATTTTTTTCCCTCTCTGCCCCCCACGACCCCCTGACCTGCTCTCAAACTCCTCATATCAAGGAGATCATATGATAATTGTCTTCCTCTGATTGACTTATTTCATTTAGCATAATACCCTCTAGTTCCATCCACGTCATTGCAAATGGCAAGATTTTGTGGATTTTTGATGGCTGCATAGTATTCCTGTGTGTGTGTGTGTGTGTGTGTGTGTGTGTGTGTATACACATCTTCTTTATCCATTCATCTGTTGATGGACATCTAGGTTCTTTCCATAGTTTGGCTATTGTGGACATTGCTGCTGTAAACATTCGGGTGCACATGCCCCTTCAGATCACTGCGTTTGTATCTTTAGGGTAATACCCAGTAGTGTGATTGTTGGGTCGTAGGGTAGCTCTATTTTCAACTTTTTGAGGAACGTCCATACTGTTTTCCAGAGTGTCTGCACCAGCTTGCATTCTCATCAGCAGTGAAGGAGGGTTCCCCTTTCTCTGTATCCTTGCCAACATCTGTCATTCCCTGACTTGTTAATTTTAGCCATTCTGACTGGGATGAGGTGGTATCTAATGTTGGTTTTGATTTGTATTTCCCTGATGCCAAGTGATGTTGAGCACTTTCTCAAGTGTCTGTTGGCCATTTGGATGTCTTCTTTGCAGAAATATCTGTTTATGTCTTCTGTCCATTTCTTGATTAGATTATTTTTTCTTTGGGTGTTGAGTTTATAAGTTCTTTATAGATTTTGGATACTCTGCAAAAATGTGTATTCTAAAATCCCTCATTACCATAACTCTTATATCTTCATCATAAATTTTAGTCTTTACATTTATAAATTACTTATTTGTCTTGTTTCATGATGTTTTACTTTATTTAAATTCAGGCTTGTCAAATAATTATGTCTGTCACCCCGTTCTTTTGTTGTGGTTGTTGCATTTGCCTGGTACTTCTTTATCATCTTGTAATTTTAGCCTTTGTTAATGTTTTTGTTTTAGGTGTACCCCTCTTATATAGCAGACAGCTGGGTTTTGCGTTCTGTGCCATCAGAATATCTATTCTTTTTTAAAGATTTATTAATTTATTTATCTTAGAGGGGAGTCTTCAAGATTCTTAGAGAGAATCTTCAAGCAGACTCTCTGCTGAGTGAAGAGTCCAGTGTGAGGCTCCATTTCATGACCCATGAGATCATGACCTGAGCTGAAACAAAAAAGATTTGGATGCTTAACTGACTGAGCCACCCAGACACCCCTACATCTTTTCTCTTTTAAAAGGTGAGATAAGTACAGTCAAATGTTCCACTAAAATGGATTTCTTTAGTTCCTGTCCTGTCAGATTATTTCATGCTTTGTGTTGTTGTATTTTCTATTTGTCTTCCACCATGTGGTCCACTTTCTTTGAATTGAAATTTCTATTGTTTGTATTTCTTTTGGTATTTATGATTTTGTTGTTGGTCCAGTGGGCATGCTTATGCTATTATCTTCATATAATTTCCTTATTCCCAACCTGGTTGACCTAGGACCTTACTGACAGTGTGTCCACTTAAAATATTATGCATTGCTCTTGTTTCTCGCTTGTGTGATAATCAACAGTGCAATTTTATATTTCCCTACACTTTCCTCTCTCCTCCCATTAAAAAAAAAAAAAAAGATTTATTTATTTTAGAGAGAGAGAGAGAGCATGTGTGTGCAAATGGGGGGAGAGACAGAGGGAGAGGGAGAGAGAATCTTCAGCAGATGCCCTGCTAAGCACAGAGTCTAACTGGGGGCTTAATCCTGGGACTCCAAGGTCATGACCTGAGCTGAAATCAAGAGGGGGACGTTTAACTCACTGAGGCCTCCAGGTGCCTTTCTCCTCCCCCTTCTTAAGTTACGTTATTTCGACTTTGTCAGAGCATGTACTATGTGTGTATTGCTCTTACTCTTTTACACCTACCTTTGTTAAATTTTAGATTTGTAGTTAAATTTATCCAACATTTTAAAGCAACTGGTTTCCTAAATGTCCCTGTAAGCCTCCAGGGTGAATGAAGTTTGATGTTAACAAGATTATTAAAGAAGGGCTCATTAGTGCAAAATTACTTAGTATTGGATGTCCAAAACTGATTTTTCATAGCCTTCCTTTTTGAAGGAAAACTTAGTGTGATATAAAAAAGAAAGTACCTCCTAGCACAATATTTTCAAGAAACTCAGATTTGATAATTATACCTCTTATACTTTTATATATAGCCATGCAATAATAAAAATGTAGTATGTAATGCAAATTAAGGCAATGTAATTACTGAAACACTCTAAAATATGTCAAGAAACGAAAAAAGGAAGTATAAGACAGGTAAGGGCACCTGAAAATTACAGATGGTATTATAAAGTTATAACCAAATATTTTGATAATTTCTCTCTGTGTAAGTGTTCTAAATGATCTGATCAAAAGATAAAGATCATCACACTAGATTTCTAAAATCTAACTTTTTATAATAAATCCAGCTAATGCACTTAAAAGTAAAAGACATAATAAAGATGTGACATGCATATATCCACAGTAATAATTGCAAAATGACCTTTGGACAAAAAAACATTTATACAGATGTGTAAGGTCATCCTATAATGATAAAAGATTTGTTTCATCGGGAAAACAAAATATTTTGAATTTTTATGTCTCTATATGATCTCAATATGAAAAAAATTAAGAATTACTAGAAAAGATAAAAATTAATAATTATACTGGGAAATTTTAACACACACTTCTCATTAATAGAAAAGTCAGATAAAAATATGTATAGAACATTTTTAATATAGGAGACTTACTTAGAATGCTACATTATAAATTTTGGACAGAACATCTTTATTTCACACTCATGTGGAGAATTTATGAAGATTATCCATATAGTGCTGTGCCATAAAACAGTGCCAATGCATTTCAAAGTTCTGAATGAATGCCGAACGTATTTACTGACCTCTTGGAAATTAAGCTGGAAATGAATAAGAATGACTAAAATCCAAAAAGACCTCGGTGTTTGAAAATTAGCAGAGACGAGCCTTCCGGGAACTGAAAGTCATAATGTACCTTGAACAGAGTGTATTTTTACCTTGACTCTGTGTAAATGAGAGGATGCAGGAGGGGGCAAGTGGAGAGAGAGAACAAAGCATGTATTTCTCAAAGTGGTCACAACATGGTGAGAAATATAATTTAAAATGAAGGGTAAAAATGCATTTTATTTCTATTTCTGATTTTGTTATTTTATTTCTTTACCTCCCGCCCACCTTTGTCTTCCATGATTTTTAAAATCTGTGCAGGCAAAATCTTCCCCGAAAACAAGCAGCTCAGACTAAGTGACTCAAGGAGGGCCTAGGTGCTGTCTGCATTAAGGCAGGCTGTATCTATGAGAGGTATCCTCTTACTTGACTGGTGGGTTTTTCATGGGCACTGATACCCACTCAAGTGGCAGATACCAAATGAAGACTTTTTCTCTTCTCTGAGATTTTTCAGATTGGGACTTCAGCCTATAGATCGTTTATGTGCTTCAGGTGCCCTCCAGCAGACAATTATGATTTCTCTCAATCCCTAGATTCCCACAGCCTACCAGACCCAGACATTCTGTTTCCTCCTAGCAAGTGCCTTTTTGGATAGACTCTCTCCCAAGATAACTGGAACACAGACAGTTAATAAACCAGCTTAACATTTGTGTTTATGTATCTTATTATGTATGTTATTGAACCAGTTTATTGGATATTAGGCAACTATTACCATTGTAGAGATGGAAACTGATTATCTCGTTATTCTTTTTGACCCCTGAACTGGGGAGAATAGAGTCTAAAATTTAAAAATATGCAAATGCAAAAATAGTCATTTGTTAAGTATCATGTTAATTTTAGATTCAATACTGACCAACGAAGAAAGTACCAAATTTAACAAAGTTGGATTTAGTCATCATAAAATTGGGATGATTACTTTGATTACAATATTTTTTTTCATCAGAAGACATTTAGCCTACCATTTAACCATGGGGTATATGTTGATTTAGGTGTATAGTCTTTGACCTATATAAAACTAAATATAATGCAAGCCAGAAGTCCAAAATCCTAAAATTGTAAGTAGATCGTGTGCACGGATGGAATAAAGAAGAGTCCCAGTGTTGCCTAAATTCTTAAACTGGTTTTTCCAGAACTTGTCATCAGAATCTGAGAAAAGATGAGGTTAATAAACAAGGAAACAAAAAATAAAAGCTAAAATAAGATAACAATTTAACAAGGATTCTCCAGCAAAAGAAAAACATAATGGACAACATATGTGAAAAACACTCAACATCACTAGAAACTGAAAAAAAAAAAAAAAATTAAAACACAATGAGATGCCCTCTTTCACCCACAAATGAGCAATCAGAGTAAAGGTGGACTAAGATGGGCATTTTGATACACTGCTCAAAGGAGTGTAAATTGCTCTAACCCTTCTGAGTAGCAATTTGACAATCAAGGACATAAGAATGCTTCATTATCTTTGCCCCAGTAATTTTACATCCAACATGAGGAAGTAACTCTAAATACAACTTCATGAATAAAGGCATCTGTTGTGAAGTTATTTATAATACTAAAAACAATCAAAATGTCCAAGAAGAGAATGCTTAATTAAATTGTTATACTCACATATGAATGCTAAGCAACCTTTGAAAATTATGTTTATGCAAAAGTAGTTATGAGAAAGTACTTATGGTGAAATTAATAATAACTGGCAAAAGTTATATAAAACTATGATCCCAACTATGGACAAATATGTCCCGTAACTCCTGGCAAAAACAAATACAGAACCTCTTTGCAGGAAGGTATCCTTGAACTCTGACTCCCTAGTGCTCCCACAACTGAATTCTATAAAATATGAACTGAAAAAGAATCCCAAAATTGAGGCGTTAAGCAGCAACTATGAGAGTATTTCAGATACAATAACTTCCATTTATAAAGGAGAAAAATTACCTTTAGTATGTTTGAAGAAACACAGATGAAAGAAGTGATAACCAACAAATAAGAAACCATTAAAAATGACAAAATTTTGTTAAAGAATAAAATAGAATTTCTCAAATAAAAATATATGATACGTAATATGTAACATAATAATATTTAATAAAAATAATACTAAGTGCTTATTTAAATACCACTCAAGAATGAATAAACTAGACAATAGGGCTGAATTTCACATGGCATGTTCTCTTAAGGTGGCCCTCTATTTCCAAGAATCCACATTCTTAATACTTGAATTTGAAAACAGAAATAGATTCTGCAAACATCCACTGAAACAGGACTGGTGACATTTGCACACATGTGAAGATAATCAAATATTTCTTTCTTTGGTCCTGATGATTTTATTTCAAGATTTCTCTTCCTTTTGTGCGGTGAACAGAACTGATATAAGCTGTTCTATTTATATTAGTGACATGTACTATCGTAGGCTCATTGCCTGGCGTCTTGTTTTGAGCCAAAATTAGTTCTGTCAAAGAATGCCTATAGAGGAGTTGTTTGTGACCTCCACATGGAATATGAAAGTTTATAATCTTATCCATGTAAGCTCCTAAAATTGTAAAATTGGAATCTGAGGGACTAGTCTGCAGTATAAGCAATAAACTCTGATCCAGTTAACTCTTAACTTCTGAAATGCAAATCTCTGAACTACAACATGCCATGTTGGCAACAAGTTCCTTACATGCTCAATAGAAGCCTTGGATGACCTATTCAAATGACCCAGAACAGTACTGACACATGGTATGAGCCACTCAAAAATAATGAATATGATGATATTCATAGTATCACCATTGCTCAGAGTGAAAAATAAAATGCTTATAAAGTGGGGGATAGTTAAATACACTGATCAATATTTAGTAGCAATCATAAGTATGAGATAATGCCAAATACACAAACATAAAAGATCCTCCAAATACTTGTTAAGTTAGAAATTAAAAAATAACAAGCCTATAAAGCAAAACCCCGGTTATATTACAAATGTTAAATAAAATTGTATATATTCACACATGCTGCATTTGATTTTCATGCATAGGGAAATAGTGTATCATTAGCAGTGTTTGCTGCTGAAGGGTTAGGTTGGTTGAGAGAGAATGAAGTCATTCTATAACTCTTTCCAGTACGAAGTCTTGTACTATTTACTTTTATTCACTAACATTTGTTCTTACATTATTTGATGAATTAAAATAATGAAAAAAAATAATGCAGGTAAAGTTGCAATATAGTCTCATAGAGAATACAATCACAGACTAATTGGGAGTTAGGGGAGTTTTTATTGCTTTCTTGGTGCAGACACATACTTTTGAGCATCTTTTTGCCCCAAATCCAAATGCTTCATCTCCAACTTTTTAATATACTACCCATTTATTTTAACTTGTTTCCCCCGCAGTTTGACACTTCCACCTGGCACTAATTTCCTGTGTATGTTCTTCAGCTTAAGAGAGTACAGGGAGTCAGGAAGGAAAGTGACAGGCAGGTATCAAGACCTGCACAGAGTCTGAGATTTCCTTACTCGAAGCCGTGATATTCCTGGGCAGAGACAAAGGACTTATTACTAACAAGAGCAATGGCAATTGCATTAGTATTTTCTTTATCATTTCCCTTGGCCCATCTTCCTACTGGGAAATGCAAAGAGGACCAAATGACTCCTACACATATAGTGGGTTACATTACAGGAAAGGAGCCCTGAGCTTACAATATAAATCTGTAAGTGATCAGTTAGCATGCCTGACACTATTTCTATCAGCCAAGATTGTTTATTATGAAAACATGATTGAAAAGTAGAACATTTCAAGAACCAAAAAGAAAATCAATGCCTGTGCTGCAAGACACACATGCTGAAATGCGAAACATCAAAAAACATACTAATGTCATTTTGGTGAGTCACTTTCTCCTCTCTTTGATGAGAGCACTGCAAGGGACTGTCATGTCACTGAATGAACAGTCCTGTTTCTCCTAAGTAAATACCTTGTACTTTTTAATGGTGAGCTTTGATAGTATCTTAACAGCGGTTTAAAAATACATAGAGATGGAAGCTAAGAGTTATAGAAAATCTTAAAGATGGGTAGGAGAAAAGTTCATTGAAATTTAAGATAAGGGACAAACTATTCCTAGTAGAAATAGTCAAATACAGCACAAATATAGTAAAGCAGTATTCCTGGCTAGAACTAGAATGATATTTGGAGAAAATGAACTATATTACCCTGTGTTTTGTGAGACTACACTAAGTAATTCAGAAGAAAAAGATTAATGGTAATTTTCTTTCTGATAGAGAATTACTTGATTCCAGAGCTGTGTTTAGGAAAAAAATACATATTTTCAATGGAGAAACCTGGCAGACACAATCTTAATCGAGCGATCAAGTTTAACTTCATCAGCACGTCACTACTTATTGACAGCATGTACTTCCTTTTTTTTTTTATTTACTTATTTATTTATTTGACAGAGAGAGAGGTCACAAGTAGGCAGAGAGGCAGGCAGAGAGAGAGGGAGAAAGAGGCTCCTCACTAAGCAGAGAGCCTGATGCGGGGCTCGATCCCAGGACCTGAGATCATGACCTTAGCCGAAGGCAGAGGCTTAAACCACTGAGCCACCCAGGTGCCCCTGACAGCATGTACTTCTTAATAGAGGCATTGAGAAAGTGTCAAGGTCATGATAGATAAAGAAGGATTATACAACTGTCACAGAATGGAGAAAACTAAGGAGATGTAATAAGGATCTTGGACTGGATCCTGAAAGAGAAAAATAATATTAATAAATAATAATAAGTAAATAATATTAATAAGAAAATCAATGAATAAAGCCTGTATGTTAGTTCATAACACTTCACTAATAGTTAATTCTTAGTTTTGTCAGTTGTTCTATGGTTTGTAAAATGTCAACATTAGGGGAAAAGGGTGAAAAGTATATGGGAACTCTCTGTACTTTTTTTTTTTTTTTTTTTTTTTTTGCTTCTGTCTTAAGTCTAAAGTCATCAAAAAAAAATTATGGTGTATGAAACCAAGAAAATAAGTGAGACCAATAAGCTATGATTTTATTTACCCTGGAGCATCATCATAGATCATTAAATTAATGGCCTCCAATAAACCATGTCTCTTAATATTCACACCTTCACACATTGACTCAGACATGGGTCTTGTGATTTGGCTTAGCCAATCACAAATCAGCAAGCATGAGGCAAGCAGAGGCTTGATGAGTGCTTGAACATTGGTATTTGTTCTCCTAGGATGCCATGACTGCCATTTGCTCTAGCAGGTTATTCTGCTGAAGTGTCCAAGTAGAGCGGGATGAGGCACCCCAGACAACAGGCATAGCTAACCAACGGGCATGTGAGTGAGATTGTTTCGGACAACCCAGCCCCAGTCAAGCTACCAGATGACAGTAGATTTACAGAAGACCCCAGCAAAAGTATCACTGTAATACTAGGCTGATTCTAGGCTATCCGCAGAATTATAAGCAAATAACCTGTGTTATTTACTACAGATACACATGTCATTTACTATAGATATACATGTTATTTGTTATTTGTTGTGGCAACTACTCAACTATGTGCATAATTTGATGTCTCATTTATGTTGAATAAAGTGAATGTGGTAAACAATACTTTTTTAAAAAATGGGTATGCATTGGTTGTAATCTAACACAACTAGGGTCAGAATAATGGTCAGGGCCTCTTAGATGTCCTGTACATGTGGAGATTTTCTGTCCTCTACTTCTGAACAGTGAAGGTGAACAGTATCTCGAAGCAATGGATGACTTCTTATAGACATCTTGTAATCAATAGCTGTAGGAAAAAAGAGCTCATCTCTGGGAACTGAAAAGAGCATCTCTTTGGCTATTGTCTACTTGCACAGATAGCTGCTCTCCTTTATTCAGTGCAAACCTCTTGCTATAAAACTCACGGTAATTTAGTGGAATAGTCAGACTCGTTGCTCAAAGATATAGCCTCTAGACTGTACAAACAACAAAAACGGGTACAGTCAAATGTGCATGCTTTGGCCAGTAATTTTTCTGTGGATTTACAAAATGTCTGAGATAAAACCCGTACCCACAAATATTCCCAATGGTTCAGTCTTTCCTTATAATAACTGTTCAAGTTTTCTCTGATTCAGGGAAATAAATGAAGTGGGGTTTTTTTGTTGTTGTTGTTGTTGTTTTGTTTTTGGTTTTTTTTTTTTTTCAGGAAGCCTAGACAGCTCATAGCCTCTGAATACAGCTCTCAGGTTTTTGGACTGTTGCTCTTTTAACCCTGTGCCCTCTTGGTCAATCAGTCCTCAACAGATCTTCTTTAAGGGGAAACCCTTGGATTCCTCTGAAGCCCAGAGCTCAAGATGAAGACCTCAGGTTCTTATGGCTTCAGTCTCCTTTTTACTAAGGACGCAAATACTATACATGGGATGCCTTCCTCAGTCCTTCATAAGACAGATTTCCTCACTACCAACTACTCTTTTTCTTTCCATTTTAAATGTGTTTTGCTTTAAGAAATGCTACCATGCTGATACAGAAATAATGAGAGGAGAAAATAAATTGTAAAACATTCTATTTTTTCTAGCTGGTGTATCAAATGCTGCAATCCATCAGTGAAGAAAACTTGATAAAATGTATATGAATTTGAAATGAAATATAAATGCATCATTATTTGCAGATGATGTGGTATTATATATTAAAAACCTCAGAGTATCTACAGATGCATTATTTTCTTATAATTAAGAAGGTAATTTAGCAAAGTTGTGGGATACAGTGCCAGTGTACCAAAATATATCAACTCTACTGACTATAAACTAGCAACAAAAAATTTGAAAATGGCATATAAATACTACCACTTATGCAGCTTCAAAAAGTATTACTATTTTTAAGTAGGCTCCACACCCAAAGTGGCCCAAACTCATGACCCTCAGATCAAGACCTGAGCTGAGTTCAAGAGTTGGACACTCACCCAACTGAGTTACCCAGGCACCCCATAAAATTACTAAATGCAAGACCATGACAAAATAACACTATGTACTCATTAGATTTTAAAACAAGTGAACATCAAATGTTTGTGAGGCTATGGAACAAGCAGAACTCGTACATGTTGCTGGTAATCAAAGAGTAATGTGTTAGAACTAATCTGGAAATAGTTTTGGCAATTTCCTGTAAACTAAACAGTGATCTTTCCTATTTCCTTATTTTTTAAAAAGATTTGTTTACTTAGAGAGCGAGGATGGGGCAGGAGGAGGTAGGAGTAGGGGGCAAAAGGAAAGGGAGAGAGAAAATCTCAGGCAGACTCCTGGGTGAGTGCAGAGCCCAGTGCAGGACCTGATCTCACCACCCTGAGATCATGACGCTGAGCTCATGACCTAAGCCAAAATCGAGAGTCAGACACTTAGCCAACTGAACCACCAGGTACACTTTTCCTATTCTCTTATAAACTCACTTCTAAATACTTACCTGACAAAAATGAAAATATATATCCCACACAAAGACTTGTACTAGAGCCTTCATAGCAACTTAATTCATAATAACACAAAGCTAGAAATGTCTCAAAATGTGCATAATCAGAAAAATGGATGAACACTGTATGGTATATGATAATTATGGAATATTACTAAGCAATAAAAAAGAAGCTATACTAATAGCTTCTATTATACTAACTATTATACTAATATACATGATGACATGAATAAATATGGCCACCTGTATCTATTGTTAAGTGTTGAATGTATGATTTTATTTATATCTATCAATCTATAGTTAAAAAAAAATGAAAAGTGTTTACCTTAGGGGGATGATTAACTGGAAAGAGGCAGGGAGTAAATTTCTGGGATGATAAAAATATTCTGTATTTTGATAGGATTGAGGATTATGCTAGTAAATGTAAAATTTCCCTTAAAAAAGGAATGGACTAGGAGTGCTTGTTTGGCTCTGCTCTTGATTTCAGCTCAAGTCATGATCCCAGAGTCCTGGGATCAAGCCCCACATGGGGCTCTCTGCTCAGTAGAGAGCCTGCTTCCTCCTACTCTCACTCTCTCTGCCTGCCTCTCTGCCTACTTGTGATCTCTGTCTGTCAAATAAATAAATAAAATCTTAAAAAAAAAAAAAGAAATATATCTTTTTAAAAAAGGAAAGGGGAGGTGCCTGGGTGGCTCTGTTGATTAAGCATCGGCCTTCTGCTCAGGTCATGATCCCAGTGTCCTGAGATCAAGCCCTGCATAGGGCTCCTTGCTCAGCAGGGAGCCTGTTTTTCCCTCTCCCTCTGCCTGCCTCTCCCTCTGCTTGCGCCCTCTCTCTCTCGCTACCCCTCTCTGTCAAATAACGAGATAATAATAATAAAACATATTTCAATTGTTAACAAATTTATTATAGATTCGATAAGTTCACAATAAAAGTGTTGGCACCCCGTATGTCTGTGATAGAGTGTGGGTAAGCGTGAGTGTTATAAATTGCTCAGCTGATTCTAAAACTTATTTGGAAATACAAAATGTCAATAATAACTGAGACAATCTTGAAGAGCAAAAAAAATTTTTTGAAGGATTTATACACCAAATATCAAGGATAATCATGAGACTACAGTTGTTAACATGATATAGCGCTGGTATAAGGACAAATGAATAGAAAAATGGGATAGCACAGACTAGAAACAGAACAACATATAAAGGCTTTAACATGAGTGACACTGAATTAAAATAGGGAAATGATGAGTGGGTTTTGTTTTTTATTTTTTTTTATCCTGGAAATTGTGCTATGACATTTGGATACCCATATGGAAAAAAATAATAGCTCACACTGCACAAAAAAATTAATTACAAGTGAATTGTAATTGTGACATGTAACCTACATGTCAAAAAGGGGGAAACAATTTCTAGAAGAAAATAAAGGAAACTATAGTCATCGTCCCAGGGTAGGTATATATTTCTTTTTCTTTTTTTTTTTTAAGATTTTATTTATTTATTTGACAGAGATCACAGGTAGGCAGAGAGAGAGGAGGAAGCAGGCTCTCTGCTGAGCAGAGAGCTCGATGCGGGACTCGATCCCAGGACCCTGAGATCATGACCTGAGCCGAAGGCAGAGGCTTTAACCCACTGAGCCACCCAGGTGTCCCGGTATATATTTCTTGAACAGTAAACAAAATCATAAAGTAAAAGAAAAATAAATTGAACTTCATTAAAATTTAAATCTTTTGTTCTTCCAAATTTTTTTTAATCAATAAAAAAGGCCAGCTATAAGGTGGGAGAAATGTTTTTGAAATATATTTATCTCACCAAGAAGTCAAAGAATACATAAAAATCCATCTAAAACAATAAGCCCAATTTAGAGAATGGCAAAAATGTTTAATGGGAACTTCAAAAAATTTAAATGGCAAATATAGTTCAAAAAGTTGCTCAACTTTTAAATTCACCATTAAAAATGTGATTGATAACTACAGTGAGATATCACTACACAACCACTTCAATATCAAAAAGGCAAAAGAACAGCAATATCAAATGGTATTTTAAAAGTAGTAAAACTAATACTTTCATGACTATTTGGAGATATGTAAATAGATACAACCACTTTGGAAATATAATTAGCAATGTATAATAAAATTGAACATAGGTTATTTCATGACTCAACAATTTTATCTCTGGAAATGTAACCAACAATATACCCAGCATATATGTATATATATACAATCATTGACATACCCTCTTGTTCTAAGAAACACAAGCACTGTAGAGAATAACAACAACAACAAAAGTTTTATTGTTATTTTTTAACAAGCACTATCAAAGAAAACCTACTATGTTACAAATGATGATTTTGAGCCAATTGTGTTTTCAGTTCCTTCATATCTGTTTGAATTCAAAGATGAATTGAACTCACGCCATTTGGTATACAGTGATAATAATAGAAAATGCCTGCACATAAGGAAATTAGACTCTAATAGATTTTAATAAATGAATTTATTCAAGTATTAAGTATAAATATGTGTTGTGGCAATGCAAATATTTTTCCTTCCTTCATAAACATTTAATACAAATTTGGAGATAAGAGATCTCATGTGTATCAATCAAAATCATTTCACTTGGGGCACCTGGGTGGCTCAGTGGGTTAAAGCCTCTGCCTTCGGCTTAGGTCATGATCCCAGGGTCCTGGGATCAAGCCCTGCATAGGGCTCTCTACTCAGCAGGGAGCCTGCTCCCTCCTCTCTCTCTGCCTGCCTCTCTGCCTACTTGTGATCTCTGTCTGTCAAATAAATAAATAAAATCTTTAAAAAAAAAATCATTTCACTTGAAATGTTTTTTTGTGTCACAGTTTCTGTTTTCCAGAAAAATATATACAAGATTGTTAATAAGCTAAATAACTGTTGGCTATCTGACATCTCTCCAAAATTGGGCCCATGAATCTAAATAGAATCTCCTTTTTAAATTAATCACTTGTTTTATTATTTAATCATTTGCTTTATTATCTTTCACTATAAAACTTAATTTAGTAATAAGTCATTACTGAATGTAATGTACAGAATTAGCAAATATTCCTAGCTCAGTACCTGACACGTTGGAGGGGACCAACAAGAATTTTCTGAATGATTGAGTAGATGTTAATAAAGAAACTGCGCAATTATTTTAAGTTAAAAAAGTAGAAGGACACGGGAAATGAATATTATTATTTACTATTCATTTAATTTAGTGCATCATTTTATTTGCATTTGGGGAAATGCTTTGTCTTTCAGAAATTGACATTCTGTTTCTGAAATAAGTCCAGAAATTGTGTATGATGATGTAGAAGCTTTCCAATATTTCTACCTTGGCAAAGATATGAAATTCAGTTCACATGTCTGAGGTCTTTTCCCATATTCTCTCCCTCAATTAATAGACAACACTTTTCCCCCTTATTTTACAGGCTTGAGAAAAATAAAATTTCATCTGTTTCCTGTTAATAAAGTTAGAGGCATCACAAGATCCTGCTTGTAATTCATGCTTATCCTTATTATCTTTACCCTTGAGTTGACCTCTGCCTATTAGTTTTGTTTGTTCAGTTTAGTTTTTTATTTTTTTCCAATTGCCAAATTCCCCAGTAAGTCTTTCCATGAGAAATAAAATTATATTCTTGGTACTTACATCTTCGTACAAGGAGCACTTTAATATTAAAACATTTCTTTTGGTTAAAATAAAGAAACTACCCAGTTAAATGCATTACAAATGGTCTCCTAAATATTGCATATTATGAAATTATTCTCAGTCCTTTCCAAGAAAGGCACAAGGAATGGTTTCACAGTGATATTCTTTGACTAACAATATTTAAACAAATATAATTAATATGTTTCCCTAATAGTATAAAATAGCTTATAAAATGAGAATTTCATGTTATTCTATATGGTTTAATACTTTTACGGTAAAGGTGTCAAATATTTCTGATTCATTAATCTGTCGTTCATATGCCTTCAAAACTTGCAACAATCTTTCCTTTTATGTGTTCATGTATTTATGCATTCACTCATTCATGTGTTAATTTAGCTATGCTCATTCACCAATTATAATAGCCCTAAACTAAGTTCTGGAATTAAAATAGTAATAGTAGTAGTGCTTTTTTTTTTTTTTAACAACATAGTACTTAACATTCATTTTACTGCTTTCATTTGTGAGCTTCCTCTAGGCTCTAATGGAAATAGTTAAAGGAAGACAAGTTTATATAATTGCTCATGGCATCCAAGAGGCTACTAACATTCTGCAGAAATTCTCAGACATTATTTTCTTCTATCATTATAATGTATATAAATTTCTATCTGCATATAGTATGGCCCAATAAAAATAATTTACCTCAGCCTCTATGATCTTACAAAAGATGTCCACTTTTCAACAAAAATTACAAGGCACACAAAAAAGTAACACACATATTTCACTGGAACTTTTAAATATCTATGATTATTATGTTAAAAACCACTATGGAAAAAGGTAGACAACATGCAAAATCAGATATATAATTTCCAGCAGGCTGATGCAAACTATTAGTAAAATCCTAATGAAATGGTAGAAATGAAAAACACTTCATTAAAAGCAATGAAGTATGTATTCAACAAGCTAGCTCATCAGTAGGTTCAACATATCTCAGTAAAGAATCAGTAACATTTCCCCTAATAACAGGAAAAAAGGCAAGAATGACCTTTCTCACTGATTTTGAAAGTCCTAGTCAGTGAAATAAAACAAGAAAAAAAATACAGAATGAAAATGATTAAATAAACCTGTATGGATATAGGACATAATATTTACATGTATTACATTCTCAAAGAATCTATAAAAACCCTTAAATATTATGGATAAATATAGATATACCCCAGGATACTAAGTCATTATGAAAAATTCAATTGTATTTATGAATAATGGCTGTGAAAATAGCAAATTGAAGTTTTAAAGTAACATTTGCAATAGCATCAAGAAAATGAAATATTTTAAAAAATGAAATATTTAAGCATAAAGTTAACAAACTACACATAGGATCTGCATGTTAATAATTATGAACACTGAATAAAAAATTAAGATTGTCCTAATAACATATTGAGTGAATTAGGATAATTAGTAACATTTATTGATGCCAGTACTCTACAAACTGATCTATAGAGTGAATGCAAACCCAGTCTAATTTTTTATAGAATATTTTTGTAATATTGATAAGCTTGTGTTGAATTTATATAGAAAGAAACAGTAGCTGAAATTACCAAAACTAATGGGAGAAATAAAAACAAACTTGGAAAATTCATACTTCCTGATTTCAAGATTCACTAAAAATTTTGCTCTAATTAAGATATTATGTTATAAGGAAAGGAAAAAAATATGCATGAGTAGTACCAATTAGAAAGCAGAGAAATAAACACACAAAATATAGCCATCTGTTTATTTGTAAAAATGCAAAGGCAATTAAGGCGAGAAAAATCTATTCAAGAAATGATGGTGGGCCAACAGGATTTCAGTGCATACTTCAAAAGTTAGGCAAATTATTAAATCAATAAGAAGCACAAACTGAAATCTAAAATTTAAAATTTTTAACCCATCAAAAAGAATATATATAGGAAAAAATTTGTTGTCTTCAGTTAGACAAAAGTTTTGTTTTATGCCACACCAACAGCACAATCCACAAAAGAAAAATATTGATAAAATTAGAAATTTTTTTGCATAAATAAGTGGCTGTCACCATGTTAAGTGAATGAAAAGACAAGCCATTTATTATCTAACAAAAGGAATCAAGGATTCTTAAAGAAGTGGTAGATTCCAAGATGGGTCTGGAGCACGTTGCAGTGCCTGAAAATAAGGAAATACCCGTAAAGGTATGGCAGCATGTTGAAATGGCACAAAAAAAAATCCCAAAAAATTCCCAAAAGCTAAAACTAGAGAATTTTGGGGGGGAAAAAAAAGTAATAGCATGGTTAGGAGACAAAATATAAATGAGCTCATACTAATATAAATAAATAATTGTAAAAAAAATAGATGTTAATCAATAGCTTTTCCTTCCAGAAGAATTCCAATTAATAAATGTATAAAGAAGTTAGGGTATAGAAAATCACCACTCAAATACCAATGTAATAACTTTTGCAGTCTACATCCAGTCTGAATTCTGAAATTATTGGGCAAAGTTAGAGGAAAAACAAGGTATTTTCATCATCTCTATTTCTTCCTAGAGATATTTATTATTAGTAATGGAGAAAATAACTTTACACTGAAGAACCTAGAAGCTGTTATCTTAACCAGGTAATCAGGATTAACATTATTAGTAATGGCATAATGCATCATGTAACTCCTGATATGAAGCATCAAGAAGGACATATCTTTTTATAGGTTTTCTTTTCAAAAATGCATAACTTCAACCTCATGGTGAGAAAACATTAGATAACACAAGTTGGAGGATAGGCTACAATAAAATTGACCACTATTCTTTTAAAATTTCAAGGTCATGTAAGACAAAGAAAAATTTAGGAAGGGTCATAGGTTGGAGGAGACTAAGGACACATGACAAATAAATGCATTATAAGATCTTGATCCTGGCAAAGAGAAGAGCTTTAATGGCAACGCTGGTGAAATCTGAATATAGTATATAATATTTAATAATAGTAGTATAAGAAAATTAATTTGTTGGATATACTAATAATAATATTTTTATGCAACATGTTAGCATTAGGGAAGGTTGAATGTAGACTAGATGGAAAATTTCTGCACTTTTTTTGCAACTTTTCTGTAAATTTAATCATTAAAGATTTAATTTTAATGTTAAAATTTAGAAAACTGACACATACAAAATAAAAGTTTTGAAATATATTTACCATATAAATAGTAAACCTAAGAAGGCTGATGCCGATATTAGATAGATCTCATGAGCTGAAGTATTACCAGAAAAAAGAAAGGCATTTCTTTTCAAGTGTGTCAACTTCATCAATTTTTGTAAATATTTGTTGTGCCCTTGAAAAGAATGCTTTGCAATCATTTATATGTGAAGATACAACACTAAAAACCCACTAGAAAGACTAAAAATAAAAAGACTGACCTACCCAAAACCATCTACAGATTCAGTGCAATACCTGTCAAAATACCAATATCATTTTTACAGAACTAGAACACAAAATCCTAAAATTTATATATAACCACAAAAGACCCCAAATAGCCAAAATAATCTTGAGAAAGAAGAACAAAGCTGGAAGTACCACAATCCCAGATTTCAAGATATACTACAAATTTGTAATAATCAAAGCAGTATGGTACAAATGCAAAATAGACACATAGATCAATAGAACCAAATAGATAGTCCAGAAATAAAACCATGCTTATATAGTTAATTAGTCTATGACAAAGGAAGCAAGAATATACAATGGATAAAAACAGTCTCTTGGCAAATGATGCAGGGATAACTGGACAACTGCATGCTAAAGAACAAAACTGGGCCACTTTCTTAAACCATACACGAAAATAAACCCAAAATGGATCAAAGACCTAAATATGAGATCTGAAACCATAAAACTCCTAGAAGTGAACATAAGCCTAGGTAATTTTTTGACATTAGTCATAGTAACATTTTTCTAGATATACTTCCTCAGGAAAGGGAAGCAAAAGCAAAAATAAAACTATTGGGACTACAGTAAAATAAAATACTTTTGCACAGTAAAGAAAACCATGAACAAAACAGAAAGATAACCCACTGAATGGGAAAAGATACTTGCAAATGGTATCTCTGGTAAGTGGTTAATATCCAAAATATATAAAGAACTTATACAACTCAACACCAAAAAAATAAAAAATAATAATAATCTGGTAAAAAATGGGCAAAAGACCTGAATAAACATTTTTCCAAATAAGACATAGAGATGGTAGATGCATAAAAAGATGATCAACATCATTAATCATCAGGGAAATGCAAAACCACAATGAGACATCACCTTATGCCTGTCAGAATAGCTAGAATCAAAAAGGCAGGAAATAACAAATGTTGGCAAGAATGTGAAGGAAAAGGAACCCTAGTGCACTGTTGGTGGGAATGTAAACTGGTGCAGCCACTGTGGAAAACAGTATGGAATGTCCTCAAAAAATTTAAAATAGAATTACTGTATGATCCAGTAAATATACTACTCAACAGGGCATCTGGGTGGTTGAGTCAAGCATCTGACTCTTGATTTCAGCTCAAATTATGATCTCAGGGTCATGAGATCAACCATCACATCAGGCTCCATACTTAGTGGGGAGTCTGCTTAAGACTCCTCCCTCTCCTTCTGCTCCTCCCCATTTACATGTGCATACTCTTTCTCTCTCTCTCTAAAATAAAGAAGTAAGTAACTCTTTTAAAATACACTATGCAATATATACCTAAAGAAAACAAAATACCAATTTGAAAGATATATGGACCACTATGGTCACTGCAATGTTATTTTACAATAGCCAAAATATGGAAGCAACCCAAATATCTATCTATAGATGAATGGGTAGACTGTGTGGGGTGTGTGTGTGTGTGTGTGTGTGTGTGTGTGTGTGTGTATCAGCCATAAAAAAGAAAGATTTTTTACCATATATGACAACATGGATGGACCTAGAGTGTATTATGCTAAGTGAAATAAGTCAGACAGAGAAAAAAAAATACCATGTGATTTCACTTATATATGGAATCTCAAAAACAAAACAAATAAACAAACGGATTCTTAAATACATAGAACAAACATGTTTTCCAGAGAGGTTTGTGGGAAAGGGGGGAGGAAATGGGTAAAATAGATAAAAGGGATGAAGAGTTACAAACTTCCAGTTATAAAAAAAGTCATATATAGGGGCACCTGGGTGGCTCAGTGGGTTAAAGCCTCTGCCTTCAGCTCAGGTCATGATCCCAGGGATCTCTGCTCAGCGGGGAGCCTGCTTCCTCCTCTCTTTGCCTGCCTCTCTGCTTACTTGTGACCTCTGTCTGTCAAATAAATAAAGTCTTAAAAAAAAAAAGTCGTATAGATGAGAAATACAGCATAAGATATATAGTCAATAATATTTTAATAACATTTGATGACGGATGATGACTTCTTATATTTGCAAGTTTTCATTTATATAATTAGGAAACCATGTTTTAACTAACAGTTTCTCTCTCTCACCTCTGTCTCTCTGTCTCACACACACTGTGTATAAGAAGGTATAATTTTAAAAATCTTTCTATGAATTGATGTACTCCAAACTCTAGTCGAAATCTTACCACATTGAGGATCTTCTGAAATACAACTCTGATCCCACACCTACTGAACTTTCTTGGGTTCCTGCATGCCCTATAATAATGAGTGGATAGAAATGAAAGCACATGGCTCCCCTTTCATTGCCTAATGAGGTCAACATATCTAACAACCAGAGTTTTTGAAGAAGAGTTATCAGGAGAAGCTGTAGGTCTATTTCAGGGCTGCTAGTTGATTGAAATACTAAGGATGAAACTTCAAAGTCAACACTGGAAGAAAGAACACAACAAAGTAAGATTTTGACCATTAATGAAACATAGGTTTAATCTCTTTTCAACTTGAGTTGGAAATTTCTAGATCTTAATGAAACTAGCTTAATGGTAGTTTAAGAGATGCAAATGTATTTGATTTACCAACATCTAAGAAAACCTCTCTTGAAATTATGATTTTCTGAACTCCTACAGTTCCTAGAACCTGCATCTTAGCTGCTATGTGAGTATGTATGTGTAAACAAATAATAAAAAATAACCTACTCTTCCAACTCATCTAGGTTTCTTTTCCTACAGCACAGAGAAAGCAGACAGACAAGCTCCTTTCTTCATCTACTTATTCGTCATAGTATAGGACTAGAAATCCTCAGTTGTTTTGCCTATTTGCTTATAGCCCAAATGGCTAATACTGAACTTTCAGCTTTCCTCCAAGATCAAAACTATTTTTAGACTCCTACATGAGATTAAATATTTTTACAAAGTAATCACAGGGCCACATTAAAAAAAAACAAAAATGTTCTGAATTTTATGGGGACTCAGAAGTTAATAAGATAATCAGGCCTAGCACTGAAACATCTTCTGGATGGTAATTAAGACTACACATTCCTTTGTCTTTGCTTAAAATATGCCTGATTGATAGCACCTTAGCAGAACACAAGCTTTTTAAATTTAATTTCATATTTGAAAATTCCCAATTTCCCGAGGATATTAGTAAGATAAATAATATCTTACAGAAGAGCTTAATATGAATTTCAAATATTATAAAATATATCTCTAAGAATCTTACAGAAGTTAATCTGATTTTTCATTCAATACAAAATTTCCTTCTATACAATTCTTCAAGATGGCTTTTGTCTATATAAGCTCTATGTTCCTACCCTTGTCTTTCAGATTACCTTTTATTTGGGTATCTGCCCCAAATGTTTGGAATTATCTATCTCCTACTTCCCTAATATATAGTCTCTTGCTTTCATCTGGTCTTATCCATTCCCATTCTGTGAAATACATATGAATTGTTCACTTTTACCAGCTCTTTTCAGGATGATATTTTATTTGGACTCTCTGCATGGCTTTGATTTTAAATCAGTGGGGACTTGCTTCTTGTATCACACTCAGCTTCATGCTCTGCGGCTTGGGCATGAATTTGACTTCAGAAGTGCAGATCTCAAAACCCCCCAGAATAATCATCCAGCCTCTTCTTTCTTGGCTTTTAAAAACTTGTCTGAATAGCTACTGTGTCTTCACTTAGTTCTTTCTCTATAGTCAAAACACCCACAGTAATTTAAATGATTAGTCATAAGCTATACAATGTAGTGCAGTGATTTCAAACTATAATAAAGAGTATCTAGGCTTCATTAACCAGGATTGGGTTGGTGGGGACACGGCCAAAAGCCAGAATGTGTGTGGCTATTGGCCCTGCCTCTTTACCTCAAGTGTTGCTGGAGATATCATCTTATACCTGTCAGAATGGCTAAAACCAACAACGCAAGAAACAACAGTTCTTGATGAGGTGTGTGGAAAGGGGAACCCTACTGCACTGTTGGTGGGAATGCAAACTGATGCAACCACTGTGGAAAACAGTATGGAGGTTAAAAATAAAAGGTTAAAAATAAAACTACCCTTTGATCCAACAATCTCACTATAGGTATTTACCCAAAGAATACAAAATACTAATTCAAAGGGATACATGCACCCTGAAGTTTATAGCAGCATTATCTGCAATAGCCAAGTTATGAAAACAGCCCAAGTATCCATCAACAGATGAATGAATAAGGAAGATGTTGTATATAAACACAATGGAATATTATTCAGCCATATAAAAGAATGAAATCTTACCATTTACAAGGACATGGATGGAACCAGAGAGTATTATGATAAGCAAAATAAGTCAGAGAAAGATAAATACCAAATGATTTCACTCATATGTGGAATGCATGAAACAAAAAAAAATGAGTAAAAGGGAAAAAAGAGAGAGAGAGGTAAACCAGGAAACACACTCTTAGCTACAGAGAAAAAATGATGGCTACCCAGGGGTAGGTGCATGGTGGGATGGATTCAATAGGTGATGGGGATTAAGAAGTGCACTTGTGATGAATACCTGGTATTGTACAGAAGTTTGAAATCACTATATTATACACCTGTAACTAATATTACATGTATGTGAACTCATTGAAATTTAAATAAAAATTTAAGGGAAAAAAAACCTCAGCTCAATACCTATTCACTATATATGATGGATGGCCTAAGCCTATAAACACTCAAGATCTTCAGCTGTAAAGTGAGGAAAGCAATCTGCAATTCATATTTTGAGAGGATACAGAATGAATTTATGGTTCCAAACCACTGAAAAAAACCACCTTCATGTAGTAAATGCTTAAAGTATGATTACTTGGAATTCCAATTTTTGTCATAATGGGGTGATGAGTATCAAATTTAGCTTTATTTATAAAAACTTATTAAATTGGACAAGATATGTGAAGCAACAACATATAAAGATATATGAAAACAATGTTTCTCAAGCATTGACCAATACACCATGTAGTACTTTGATCATTCAAAGAAGTGAAATACATTAGGAGAGTCATATATTTACCCCAGTTTTCCATCTGGGGAATTTTCCAAACCTGAGCCCAGAGAAGGAGGAACCCAAACAAAGAACAGTGGTTTCACTAGTTGGAGGAAATCATTGTTCATGATTGCTGAGGTGGCTGGAATTTGGAGCTCAAGGTTTTAAAATGGAGGGATAATCACAAAGAAGAGTTCAAGGTGTGTGTGTGTGTGTGTGTGTGTGTGTGTGTGTGTACTCTTTGGCCAAATTCTAATCTAATAGAGCAAGGGTCTAAAGTAGAGAACACACCAGAAAGACTAGAGGTAAGCAGAGACTGCAGAGGTTGCAAAAAGACAAGAGACTTTGGAGTTTTGACAAGAGTGACTGAGTGAGTGGAACTGATTTTGCATATATAAAGTTGATTTGAAGTTGAAGAAGACCCAAAGATAACAGACATGTTGGAATTAGCAGGCAAAGGATTTAAGCAATGATTACAAATATCTACAAGAAACTCAACAAAAAATGGAAACAAATCATTGTACATATGAAGAAACTTAGAAGAAAAATGGAAGCTATATCAAGTCAAAGAAACTATACATGACAACATATAATATCTAAAATAAAAATCCACCAGTTAGCCTAACATCAGATTATATGGTGTCAATTAACCGAGTACAGGACAATAAAGACTATCCTGACTGTAACAGGGAGAGGAAAAATATTTTAAAGAAATGAACATATCCTCATTGAATATACATAACTGGAGTTCCCAAAAGAGAAAAGGGGTTAAGACATGAAAGAAAAGAGGATTCATAAGTTTGATGAGCAAACTTATGCTCTTAATTTATTTAAAAATTTTCCTCTTAATTTATTTAAAAGATTGTTGGCTGTTGATGGCAAAATATGAGTATGAACCCATTTTTTTGAAATGCTCAACAAATCCCAAGCAAGATAAATACATAGACACACATGTACAGACAAATACGAGCAGGCACATCAGAGTCAAACTGTTGAAAACCAAACATAAAAAGAAAATTATAAAAGGAGAGAGAATGAAACATGATATGGGTTTAGATATATATGAGATTAGTGGACATGAGTAACTGTCAGCTTCTCATCAGAAATGCCACAAGCCATAAAAGAAAAGGAATGGCACCTTTTTTTTTTTTAATTAATTTATTTATTTGACAGAGAGAAATTACAAGTAGGCAGAGAGGCAGGCAGAGAGAGGGGAGGAAGCAGGCTCCCTGCCAAGCAGAGAGCCCGATGTGGGACTCGATCTCAGGACCCTGAGATCATGACCTGGACCAAAGGCAGAGGCTTTAACCCACTGAGCCACCCAGGTGCCCGGAATGGCACCTTTAAAAAGCTGAAAGAAGAAAAGTTCCATGTCAATTAGAATTCTACATATCCAGCAAAACTATCTTTCAAAAATGCTAATGAAAAAAGGATTTAAAATGTAACAATAACTGAGAGAAGTTATTGCCAAAAGCCCTGCCCTCCAAGAAATAGTAAAGGATCTTATTAAGGCTGATGGAAAATTATATTTGATGGAAACATAAACTTACGTAATGCAAAGAACACTAGTAATGTCAAATAAATTGACACCTAATAAATTTTCCTCTTAATTTATTTAAAAGATTGTTGGCTGTTGATGGCAAAATAATGATAGTGCATTATAGGGTTTATAGCATGTGTTGAAGTAGAATATGTGACAATAATACAACAGAAGTTCGGGACAGAATACATGAATGTATACAGTTGTAAGATTCTTAAATTTTACATCAAGTGTTATAACAACTTTAGTGATAAATTAAGGATATATATTAATGCTGTTTTATGCTAAAAATAAATGTATAAAACAGATTTGGCTACAATGTGAATAAAGGAGATAGAATAGTAAAAAATATTTGATTAGTAAAAAAGAAGGCAAAAATTATTTAACCGAAACAGAGAACACAAGAACAAATAAAACAAGAATATAATATACAAACCAATAATATCAATAACTGTAGGAAATATAAGTGAACTAAAAATTATCCCTCCAAAAAAACAAGAGAGAGGTTTTCAGGTTGGATAAAAAAGTTAAGACCCAATATATGCTGTTTACAAGAAATGACTATAACTATCAGAGCCAAATAGTTTAGATAAAAACAAAGAGGGGGCGCCTTGATGGCTCTGTTGGTTAAGTGACAGTCTTTGTCTCAGATCATGATCCTGGAGTCCTGGGATATAGTCCCACAACAGGCTCACTGCTCAGCAGGGAGTCTGCTTCTCCCTCTGACCCTTCCCCATCTCATGCTGTCTCTCTCATTCTCTCTTTTTCAAATAAATAAATAAATAAAATCTTTAAAAAAAAAAAAAGAAGATATATTATGTAAGTTCTAATAGTATAAAAGATAATTGCCCAAATTATACCAAACGGTGTGTATTTTAAGGCAAAAAGAAGTGCTATAGATAAAGACATTTCATAAAATGATAAAAGTATCAATTAATCAAGAGGATCTAACTCTCCATTTAGAGCTTAATATCAAAGGATTAAGTTATGTAATGAAAAAACTGAAAAACTAAAAGGAGAATTCAACAAAACCACAATAATCATGGTAAATTTTAATGTGTCCCCTCAGTAATTGACAGTTACTTTTGTAAAATGTAATATCTAGTGTGTATATATATTTACGTATTTCAATTATAAATTATAAATACACATATATATAAATAGCATATATATGTATATAGAAGTTTGGATTAGCATTATCAACATCTTAATGTAATCGCCCTTTATAGAACATTAGACCTAAATGACAGAATGCACGTTCTGCAGTGCACATACACTGTTCACCAAGATAAGTCACACGCTGATCTATAAATCAATTTTGAATATATTTTTTAAAAATATTTTATTTATTTATTTGACAGAGAGAGAGGTCACAAGTAGGCAGAGAAGCAGGCAGAGAGAGAGGGAGAAACAGGCTCTCCCCTGAGCAGAGAGCCCGATGCGGGGCTCGATCCCAGGACCCTGAGATCATGACCTGAGCTGAAGGCAGAGGCCTAAACCACTGAGCCACCCAGGTGCCCCACTTTTGAATATATTTTAAAGAAAAGAAAATATACAGTGAATGCCCTTTAAGGAAAAAAAATGGAATTGGGTTTGAAACCAATAAAAAATAAGGTACCTGAAAAATCCTCCAACACTTGGAATTAAGTAACACACATAAATAACCCATGAGTCAAAGTCTTATCCCCGCCTATTTTACACTATGTGAAAAAAACTAATTTCATTTAGCTCCCAGACTTAAATGTAACAGCTGACTGTAAAACTTCTAGTGAAAAATAATAGGTAGAGAGACATTTTTTTTAAAGGCCAAAGAAATACCACTAAGAAAAACTATTGATAAATTTGACTTCATTAAAATTCAAAGCTTCTTCACACCAAAGACACCACTAAGAAAATGAAAATAAAAAACAGGCTGGGGGTAAAAAATTGTTATATATATATATATATATAACAATTTTGATATATATATATCAGACAAGGAAGGGAAGGGAAGAGAAGGGAAGGGATGTGAAGGGAAGAAAGAAAAAGAAAGATATATGTCATTTGCACCAGAATGCCTAAAATATAGAGAGGGACATGACTAAATGCTAACAGTGATATGGAACAAAATAAACCCTGAAATGTTTCTTTTTTTTTTTTTAATTTATTTTATTTTATTTGACAGAGAGAGAGATCACAAGTAGGCAGAGAGGCAGGCAGAGAGAGAGGAGGAAGCAGGCTCCCTGCAGAGCAGAGAGCCCAACGTGGGACTCGATCCCAGGACCCTGAGATCATGACCTGAGCCAAAGGCAGCAGCTTAATCCACTAAGCCACCCAGGCGCCCCCCTCAGATGTTTCTTGTGGGAGTGTAAAACATTGTCAGAATTTGGGAAAACAGCTTTATAGTGTCTCATAAATTTACCTATACCTATGATTCAGCAATTTCATAACCGGATATTAAGCCAAGAAATTAAGTGAAAATATATTCCATAAAAAGACATTTAGAAAAATCATCATAGCAGTTCTATTTCTCGTAGATTTAAACTGCAAATAGTCCATCAACTGGAAAATGTATAAACACATTGTCGTATATTCAAATGATGACATACTACTTAACAATGTATGGAACAAAGAAGAATAAACTAATGGACTATCAATAAGTAAAAAAATATATGATATAATATCACAGACATTATGCCGAATCTAAAAAGCCAGATACGGATGGACATTAAGGAGGACACTTGATATAATGAGCACTGGGTGTTGTATAAGACTGATGAATTACTGAGCTCTACGTCTGAAACTAACCATATACTATATGTTAATTAATTGAATTTAATTTTTTTAAATACCAAAAAAAAAAGCCAGATGCAAAAGAGTACATACTGTTTGATATATTTATATAAAGTTCTAGAACAGATAAAACTGATCTATGGTAGTAGAAATGTTAACAGTTGCTTCCAAAAGTGTAGGATATAAATTGAAGAGGTAGGAGGTTACTTTTTCTGAGTTATAGAAATACTCTATATCTTGATAGCTTTCTGAGTGACACAAGTATTTGGATTTCTCAAGGATTATCAAACTGTATACCTAAACTCTGTGCACTTTATTCTATAAATAGTAACAATGATGATGATGATAATAATAGTAATAATAATAATAATAAATGGTTATCTTTTCTTTTCTCTTCCCTTTCCCCTTCAATTTCTTGGTTGCCTGCCTCCAGATGTTCCCTTCCCAAGGACACTATTTTATTTTTGTGCTTTTTCAAATGTGACCTAGAGTCTGGTGGCTTTTAAAGGATTAATTATCCTCTTTTCTCCAGAAATATGATGATGGATTTAGAATGATTATTTATGTAATTTTGTCTCCTTGCACCATATTTTATTTTAAGAAATATAAGAATTGGGACTCCTGGGTGGCACAGTCGGTTAAGCATCAGCTTTTGGCTCAGGTCATGATCCTAGGGTCTGGGATGGAGTCCTGCATCAGGCTCCTCACTCAACAGGAAGGCTGCTTCTCCATCTCCCATTCCCCTTGTTTGTGTTCCCTCTCTCCTCTCTCTCTAACAAATAAATAAATAAAATCCTTAAAAAAATAAATCTATTAAAAATAAAGAAATATAAGAATTAACACAAAGGGATATATTTCTTTGACTTTAATCAAAATGTTTCTTAGTCCAGTTTTAATGTTATTGTTCAAAGTGGTGCTTTTATTTATTTATTTTTAAAGATTGTATTTATTTATTTATTTGAGAGAGAGAGAGCCGGTGTGAGTGTGAGCAAGGGTAGGGGTGGGGGAGGAGCAAAGAGAGAGGGAGAAGCAGGCTCCCCACCAAGCAGGGAGCCTGATTCAGGGCTTGGTGTGGGTCTCAATGCGGGGCTGGATCCCAGGACCCTGAGATCATGACCTGAGCTGAAGACAGATGCTTAACCAACTGAGCCACCCAGGCACCCCATCTGTGTATCTTTTTAAAGCTAAATAAGCTTCCTGTCACATTTATACCAAGGGATATTTTCCTCAAGAATTTGGAAAAAAATGTCTTTAAAATGTAATCATCAGTGAAGATGGTACCCCTATCTCTCAGTTTCTGTAGGAAGGGAGCAGCCTAACTTCAGCTGGTCCCTGGCTCCAAACCCCCCTCCTTTCACACATGTAAGAAATTTATTTTTCCTTTGGATAAAGACAATCAGCAAACAAGGTGGCTCCTCCAATTACCAGCTGAATTTAGGATAAAGTATGTATAACAAATAATGCTGTTGAGACCTTTCATTTGAGGACTAATTGTCTATTTTGAAAAATATATGCAATGAGTTGTATCTGTTTGACTGTATAAAACAGCAAGATTTCCTTTTGTCTTTGCCATCTCTTTAGTGGATTGCCTAAAGTGAGCATAACGTTCTGGCTTAATGCTTATTCAATAATAAAACTGTCCTCTTCCAGTGCTACTTTTTGGAGCAGTTTTCTGGTTTGACCAGAGATTTTGCTTTTAATTATATTTCCCCAACACTTTTTTTCCCCCCAGAGTCCCCAACACTTCTAACAAACTGTAGACTAAGTTTATCCCACAGAGCTGGAATTTACGTGTATCAGGTCCAGAGACAAGTTGCCATTTCTGTAAACCTTGCAGTTCCAACACAGATTCCCAGAGAAAGATTGATGCTCATAAAATGTGTTAACTACATGATTATTCTCTTGATTTTATGAAGAAAAAAATTAAATTTCAGGATGCTTAAATATCTTGATGCAGAATTGAACATATATATTTAGTCAACAAAACTATGGAATTTTGGAACTTCATGGCAATATTCTTTATTGAATATTGAACCAAAGATGATTATTTGCTTAGATTTCTAGCTATGGATTCTTTAATGTAACACATATTAATTTAATCATCTAAATCTGAAGGTTTTTTTCTTTTAAAACCTAATTTATTGCATGAACAAATTATATAATAATGCTATTGTTTCCCAGATCTTTATTCTTTGTCTGAGAGTACTGTCAGGCAGGATTACAGTTGGTTTGCCAAAGAGCATATAGACAGAACATGAACAATAAGGTTACTGTCGGAAGAATCCTTGATCTCTTTCAGTAGACTTGAGAATACGATATGAATCCTAAAATTGTATACTTCAGTGGGCTTTCAAAATAATCTTTTAGTTTAGGTGAGAAGTCTGGCACTCAACATGGTTAAATTTTATGATAAAAAGACCAGCCTCAAATTTATTGAAACAATTCTTTCTGGAGTTGGGTTACAACATATTTCTTTGGTATCACTCCTCTAAGATTTTCTGAAGTTTCTTAACTGAATGGAAATATCTTCCAGCTAAGAAGTATAATTTGTATCCTTAGGTGGCAAAATCGCATGGCAAAAATATCAGTGAACTTGAATTCAGGAAAGTCATATGCCTGTTCTGCCTTTACAGCTGAGAATTATTGTGATCCTGTGAAAGTAATTTCACCTCCTGTACCTTTATTCCTTCACGTGTAAAATAAAAGCATTGCACCAGCAGTGCTTTCCAACTGTATGTTTTCAAGTGTTCTTGAGATGCCGTTCCAAATTAATAAGAGATCAGTGAGAGAGAAATAACATAGTGATGGAAATATAAACTACAAACTGTAGTGTGACGAGCCTTTGTTCGAGTAACACTCCTGGCTAATCAAAGGAAAGCAGATTTTCTCTACCAGTGCTTTGCTGCATCCATTCAGATACTGATGTAAGAATGTAATTGTCTATGTTTTTATTTTTCTTTCATATATTTGACCTTTGATATGTTTCCTTTTCTTAATTTGTCTAAAAAGAAAGTCACGGAATTCATAAGTTAACATGAGGACGTGTGCAATTGAATGTGCTTTTCCATTTTCGGTGACCTTTTCCTGATGAGTGCATTAAAGTGCATTGTCTGTGACACCCAGGAGCTGTTCAGGAGACTTAGTGAATCCAGGAATTTCTGAAAGGTCATAGATTTTATTGCTATTCATGTGACAGCTTTTTTTTCTTACTTTGAACCTGCTCCATAAAACTCATTGTTGTGTGTAGATGGCTAGTCAATAGATTCACTTAGGTACCTTGGATCTTTAGATCCCATTATTTACATTGTAATGGAAATTCTTTTACTGTTGGGACACCAGGCTGACTCACTGTCTTGAGTGTGGGACTCTTGATCTTGGGGTTTGTGAATTTGAGCCCCACATTGGGTATAGAGATTAAAAATAAAGTCTTAAGGGGGTCTGGGTGGCTCAATTGGTTAAGCCACTGCCTTCGACTCAGGTCATAATCCCAGAGTCCTGGGATTGAGTCCCATATTGGGCTTCCTCTGCTCTGCAAGGAGCCTGCTTCTCCTTCTCCCTCTGCCTGCCACTCCCCACCCCCTTGTGCTCTCTCTGTCAAATAAATAAATAAAATCTTAAAAAAGACAAAATAAAATTGTCTTTAAAAATTCTTTTACTGTTAAAATCATTTGGGAAACTTATATTTCACAAGGATAATAATTCCAGCAAGAGGATACATATCCAGAGGATGCCAAAAACTTGAAACAAGTCAACTATACTGTGGGTGGATCTAATCCTTTTTCTGTTTTACCTAACATGAGCATGATCCCAAGGTACTAATTTGATTGTGCTTTTTTTTTTTAAAGTCAACTGCCTCATAGGGTTATCCATAATTTTAAAGATAAATATATAATGCTCTAAGTGTATAAAACATATCAAGTCAACATTTTGGGGCTTCTAAAGTAAATTCACATTTATTTTAAGATCTTGAAAAAGGGGGTGCCTGGGTGGCTCAATTGGTTAAGCGCATCTCTTGGGCTCAGGTAACGATCTCAGGGTATCGGAGGGATCTCAGAGCCCTGGGTAGCATCAGGCTCCTCCCTCTCTCTCTGCCTGCTGCCCCCCCCACTTGTGTTCTTGCTCTCTCTCACTCTGCGTGGCAAATAAATAAATAATTTTTTTTTTAATGATCTAGCTTAACTTCCTGTAATACTGTCATGAGTTTCTTGAAATTAGTTGAATATTTTGGTAAAGGTTCATCAAACTTGTGTAGATGGCTAGTCAATAGATTCACTTAGGTAATTTGGATCTTTAGATCCAATGATTTACATTGTAATTGAAATTCTTTTACTGTTGGGACACCTGGCTGACTCACTCCCTTGAGTGTGGGACTCCTGATATCGGGGTTCCATTTTTCAATTTAAAAATGAAAAGATAAAGTAATTGTATTATTAACCATGGTGTCAAGGTCAATAAAGCACCCTTACATTTATGGCCAAAAGGATATTTTATTATTGAGTCAGTATTGAAATTTAAAAATGGTATTTCATTTTAAAATGCTTCTTCTAAGCAGACTACAGCTATATTTAGTAAGCACCTTCATTAACAGTGCCTAGTTTGCATTTTAAATCTTCATTAGTGCTACTAATTAGAGACTGAATTCTTTTTTTTATTTTTTTATTTTTTTTAATTTTTTTAGTTTTTTTCTTTTTTTTTCTATTTTATTTATTTTTTTCAGCGTAACAGTATTCATTGTTTTTGCACAACACCCAGTGCTCCATGCAAAACGTGCCCTCCCTATTACCCACCACCTGTTCCCCCAACTTCCCACCCCTGACCCTTCAAAACCCTCAGGTTGTTTTTCAGAGTCCATAGTCTCTTATGGTTCGCCTCCCCTCCCCAATGTCCATAGCCCCCTCCCCCTCTCCCAATCCCACCTCCCCCTAGAGACTGAATTCTTTAGAGATACTGTAAGAATGCCTGCAGTGTTCTCTTGGTAAGCAATCTGTCTCTGCTGACCCTTTTCCCTAACTTTTAAAAATCTGCAGAGGAATTCTTTATTTCTTTAAAACGGTTCATTCAATGAATCAAAAGAGAATAGTAGATCTTTCTCCAAAATGCCTTTAATTTAGATTTAATAGCTCTGTTAAAATTTTAATTGAGTTTTAACAGACCATAAGAGTTTAATGATCAATTTATTGAGAAAATTTCTGTGAAAAAGAACTTTCATTTTCCTCCACATCAGTATTATCAATAATTAAAATAGTGAAAGCTAGTCAATTATTTACTGTGTTCAAGCCTCATATGTTTAAATATATTTATATACATAAATATAATGACATTCTATAAAGTACATAACTGTATCATAAGCTACTTGATCTAACATACCATTGCACCATAGATTGCAAGAAGTAAGACATACCATTTCTATTTGCCACTAAGAAAGAAAACAAAGCTGACCCATAAATCATTACATTGATTTTAAGATACAGCAAAGACACTGGAAAGTAATATATGTCTTTTACGATTAGTGATGGTGTTCATCATTCCCATTTTACATATAAAGTAACTATATAAGGAACAGTAGGGTTATAGAACTTGCCTGATGTTCAGGGAGCTGGGGAGTGGCGGAGCTGCAGCCTAGCTTCAGGGTCCTCAAACATTACCCACGACCTTACACTGTCTTGGATACAAAAAGAACATAAGTTAAACCTATATCAGAGTCCAAAATATCTGGAAGAGAACAACAAAACCAACTCTGGTTGTGCTCTGGTAAAAGTTGTTCTAGTATTGACATTTTAAAATTGGAAACAAAATCCTTTGAAGGAGTAGTAAAAAATTATCACACTATGTATGGTTTTTAGGTCAAATCAGCTGTAAAAAGATGTCTTATATATTTATATATAAATCAATATACATATACAGTTTGGTTATGATATAATATTTTATTTAAATGGAATAGTGGAAATTATTAACCAGAACCAATAGGTTGAGAGACAGAACACATACTTATGATCTAATTTTGGTAAAACTAAATATACATGCACATATATGTACAGAGAAATTTCTAGAGGGTATTTATAGTAATATGCTGGTAAACCCACTTGGAGGAGGAAGGTTTAATATATAGCACTTACTGATTTTCATGGTGTAAATACTCCCACTATGGCAATCAGCCATTTGGCAATCAACACACAATACCAATACAATGTCCCTGAATATACAAGTAGAAAAAAAGGTGTGCCCAATTAGGTCTGGGAGACAGTAGGAACCAGTTTAGCAAACCTCTGGTTATGCACTAGGGTGATAACTATGGTGATTTCTGGTAAGGGCAATGTCAGGTTTTGATTTTCTTGTTTTTATGTTGATCATCTATAATTTCATTTGTTCTACAATGCAAATACACTACCATTGTTTATGTATATGTGTGTATGTGCATGTGGGTGTGTGTGCACGTGTGGGTGCATCCTCATGTGCACGCACATAGCCAACTAAGGAAAGATTTTTGTCTCCCTAACTCTCCTTACCCTATAGCATTACCTTACAAATCAAGTAATTGGAATCCATGTATCAAAAGGAATATCGTTCTAACGAAGCAAAGGGTTTTGGTCTGCAGAAATATTTCATAAAAAATCTGCTCAAAATAGCTTTAAAAACCAATCTGAAAAGCAGTCAAAGGAGTATTATTTTGTGGTCCATGCTTAAGAAATATATTAGGGAGTTTATCTCTGGGCATTAATTCCTTCTCCCTGCATGAGAAGTATTCATAAAATGCTTCTCAAGACTACTTCTAATCTTTTCCCTTTGTATAATACACTAAAGTAATGAAAATTTTCCAAAAAGGATATGAATGTAGGATATTTCATGATTTTTTTTCATTGGTGAAAAAAATCTTCATAGTTTAAAAATACAGTCAACCCAGCCATTCAATGGGGAAAATGTCTACTAAGAAGTGAAGAAATGTGAAACATGAGTGACTCATTGTTCCCCACGTGTATTACCCAGATCCCTAATATCTAATTCTTGAAAAAGCCTTGAAAAGCAGCATGAGACTGATGGAAACATCACTCCAGTGACCTAAACCAACTTTTTGTGAAGTACGTTAAATGCAAATGGAAAATTATCTCTACAACCTAAAGTTTATCTCCAGTGAACAAATTACTGCTGTGACAGTGGGTCACTCTCAAAATGGTAGGTATCATATGTATTGGAAAGATTATTTTTATCTTAAAACATTGGTTTAATCTGCCTTAAAACATTGGCTAAAGACCCATCTGTCTGAAGTACCATTTTACTAAACTGGTATTTCTTCCTAAATCTTTGCTGTGTTTCTGTTTGGTTCTGTTCTGTTCGGTTGTTTAACACTTACATATAAAAAGTCTTTTCCATATTTATAGGCTTTTGCCAAATTAAAGGCAGAATTCAGAAACTATCTATATGATTTGTTCCCATCATGGACTTGTGCATATATCTACCCTGTTTCCTCATCATAAATATGGAAATAAATTAAATGTATTTAAAGACATGAAATCTCAAAAAATATGCTTCAGGAATTCTGAAGATTAAGATTCTCTCATGATTGAGATCATCTATTTCCAGGGAAAAGACATTATATGTGTAATCTAGAAGAAAATGGAAATATATACAAATTATGCATCTTAAAAAATGCTTTTTAAATGAAGGAAGAACAATATATATTTAATAAAAATGCAAATTTGAAGCCTGGCAAGGTGAAGTTTCAGCAATGATTTTAAACTATACAGTTTACCTTAAGAATTCTCCTATTAGTAGTTCATCTTCCCTCTTACCATCGTTCAATAGTGGTGGAAGTTGAGGGGATTTTAGAAGTGGGGAGGGGAGAAATAGATAAAACCAAATAATTTATTTCTGAGAAGTGAGTTACTTTCTGCTTTTCATTCCTCTAGAATATTCTTGTTAGGGGTGCCTGGGTGGCTTAGTCATTAAACATCTGCCTTTGGCTCAGGTCATGATCCCAGAGTCCTGGCATTGAGCCCCACATCGGGCTCCTTGCTCAGTATGGAGCCTGTTTCTCACTCTCCCTCTGCCTGCCATTCTGCCTACTTGTGCTCTCTCTTACTCTGTCAAATAATATATAGATAAAATCTTTAAAAAAAAATAGAATACTCTTGTTATATTTTAAGCTTTTGTTGTTTTATTTCAGAAGCACAATGCCTGAAAATCCCCATTGTGTATGAAATACAACTTTAGGATGACCCCTGCATTATTTAGCCAATTACTCTTGTCACAAATAAGTTTAGAATGTTAATTATTTCTTTATAATTTTGAAGAGCTTTTTGTTATTTCTTAATAAATTTTTAGAGCTTTTGAATGAAAAGCACCAATCTTAGTTTAGCTCACAGTGAAGGGATGACGAAATCCTGGGTTGCATTTTAAGACAACGGTACAATGACCAAATGAGTACAATGTCTAACATATAGGGAGTGAGTTTTGTTTGTCTGTTCTGGTTAATACAACTAAACTATTAAATTGATACTCTATACTGATGAGTATGCCAGATGCAGATTAAAAAAAATTTATGTTTAAATGTATAAAATATCTGGTCCTGAAAAAAATGCCAAGTATTTCTACTTGAATGAATTTAAAACCTGAATTTTAAGTTCATATTCTCTTGTGTGTTTTCGTATTCTGAGACTTACACCTAAGTGTGCTTTAGAACTACTTTAGGTCAATGTACAATCTGGCAATTTCTGCAGGCTCTGCTTTCCCATCCATTGTCACTGCTTTCTCTACCTCATACACTGTTCCGTGTGTGTGTGCGCGCGCATGCGCGCACACACACACATGGGCATGCATACCTAGGATTTAAAGGAAGGTTCATCTTATTCCAAAGCAATACCAGTAGTCAAACTATTAAACATATCACTTCTTGGTGTTTATTTTTTTTTTCCGTAAACCCATGAATTCCAGCAAGAGGATGGCCTTGATTTGGCAGCACAAAATCCAGGGGAGGATGAAGATAAATGTATGGAGCTGAATACAAGGACATTAATAAAATGAATGGAGAGACTGCTCTATTTTCCACCTCTCAGTTCCCCAAATCCCCTTTCACTAACAGCTCCCAGAAGTCTCTGGATAACAGTCTGCCATCAGACTTCTAGTGGTTTCAACTGTCAGGTACCCACCCAATCACCTGATGGTGAAGTCCATGGGTAGACAAAGCTTTGGATAGTTGCTCTCCTCACTCTGCTTGGGCTCTGCACCCCTATATCCAGGCTGACCCCTACACCCCCCCTGCACCTCATGGTTTCCTCTTCCTCCACTTGGGCTCAATACTTTTAGGCAAGGCTACCTCTTTGTGTAGATATCTTTCTTATTCTTCTCAGGCTCTCTGACACCAGCTCTGACTCTCATACTTCCTCTGGGCTACCATGGCCTGTTATCCCCCAGTGCAGTTTCTCCTGCCTAATGGCTTGAGGACTGAATTATTTGGTAAGAGAGGGAAGAGAAACAAAAAAAAAGGGGGAAGAAGAATAGTGTATCACTTTTTTTCCCCATTTTATTTTATTTCTTTTCAGTGTTCCAGCATTCATTGTTTATGCACCAAACCCAGTGCTCCTTAATACCCACCACCAGCTCACCAAACCCCTACACCCCCCCTTCCAAAACCCTCAGTTTGTTTCTCAGAGTCCACAGTCTTTCGTGTTTTGTCTCCCCCTCCAATTTAGGGATGTGGGGGGAAATTGGAGTGTATCACTTTTAATTACTTTGTTGAACAAGCTCATCTCATGACAAAATCAAAATGCAACTTTTATCTCCTGCTGACTCATTAAAATTTATTTATTAGGGAAATATTTGCATCTTCATTTAGGTAAAAAAAGAGATTATTTCAGCAATTTTCTCTTTGACTCCTATATTAAGATTATCATCATGGACTGAATCTTTGTGTCGTCCCCCTCAACATACACACACAAAAGCATATGTTGAAATATAATCCCTATTGTTGCAGTATTTGGAGAGTGCTGCACCCTCATGAATGGGATCAGCGCCTTTATAAGAAGATAAAGAGCCAGCTCACTCTCTTTCTGCCCTGTGAGGATACAACAAGAAGTTGGCAGTCTGCAAACTTGACAAGAACTATCATCACCAGAACCCAACCACTCTGGCATCCTAATCTCTTCCCAACCTCTAGAAACTGTGAGAAATAAATTTCTGTTGTTTATTAGCCACCCAGCCTACAGTAATTTTTTTGAGCAGCCCAGGTTAACTAACACACTTGCAGTTCTCGCAATTCACAAAATAAAGGCACAAAAGGTCTCAGTTTGTTTACCAGAATGCCCAGTTCTTTGTAGTAATGTAGTAATCAAGTTTCAGACTTGACGCACTGTGAGGTCTTCTGTCTTAGGACTATACGGCATAATGACTCACACACAGATGGCTTCTGTTGGAGAACTCTGTCTTGTGTATCTTCACCTTCACCTCTTCCAAATCCCTGCCCACTTACTTCCAGATCTCTCTAGAGAGGTCAGGGTAGAGCTAGGAGAGGAAAGAGCAGAAAAAGGCCACTCTGGGCACTTTTTACATTGATTTTACTCCCCTCTGAGCTGATAGGTATTGAAATTGGCTCTGTGGGGTCTTTAGAGTGTTGGGAAGTTGATGGATTAAGAAGAATGGACAAGGGGCGCCTGGGTGGCTCAGTGCTTTAAGCCGCTGCCTTCAGCTCAGGTCATGATCTCAGGGTGCTAGGATCGAGTCCTGCATCAGGCTCTCTGCTCGGCAGGGAGCCTGCTTCCCTCTCACTCTCTCTGCCCACCTCTCTGCCTGCTTGTGATCTCTCTCTGTCAAATAAATAAATAAAATCTTAAAAAAAAAAAAAGAAGAATGGACAAAAGTTTTACATATCACTTGAGAGAGTCACTTACAGAAATATCATAGAATTGCCTAATAATATTGAGGGGCAATTGATGTTCCCTATCAGAAATTTTTATGAAACTTTAAAATATTATTCAAAATAGTTCAATCTGCTGTTCCTGGTCTTTACTGCTACTCCTTTCATGCCTCTGCCACTAGTAAGACTGACCAAAGGGTCCATCGTACATATGAACAAAAAAGGAATCTCTTCCCCAAATCATGGTGAGTTATGATTTTTTAATTATACTGAAATGTATTTTTATCCTTCACAATTGAAAATTAGTAAGTAATGTATTTGAAAAAATTATAATTCTTGATCTATTTAGTTATATTAAGATTTTAGCAGAGAACAGATTATGAATATTGAATCCACATAAAAGTTTAACATGCTTAACCCTTAAGTGAAGGAGAAAATTGAACTACAGAGCTAAAAGTTACATGAAGTTTCAATTATTTAAATGAATTTCAAGAAAATGTCCTTGGATCTCAAGCCTAATCTTGGGCTGCAAGTCCAAAAATAGGAGGCAAAGAACTTGGACATAAAAATACAATGAGACCTGCAACTCATCCCTCTTGGAAGGGATGACGAGGCTATTTCATGTCCCCCATGGCTAACAGTAACCACTTTAAAATGTGCTATATAGTAATTTTCAAGGAAGTAACATATATAGTTATGTGTTCTGTAAATCCAAAAGAAACCTATGATCAGAACATTTGCTGTCATTTTTAAGCTTTACATCATTAAACTGGCGAAAGGCGTGTATATAACATACGCAACAAAAGGTTCATATCCAGAAGAAAAAATAACCACCTCTCAATAAAAAATAAAGGAAAACAACAAAAAATGGAGAAAAGACTTTGGCAGGCATTTCACGAAAAAATATATTGAAATAGCAGGTGATTATCAAAACGATATCAAGCCTTTGCTAAATTCAAAATAACACTTCATTTAGGTACCACCACACACTCTCTAATGTATATGGAGAAAATATGTAGCAACTGGAGGTCTGTGTATTGCTGGTGAGAGTGTAAATTGGTAAAACCTGTTTGGAAAACACTCAGTACATTTCAAATATAAAGCTAAATATGTGACTTCCATAAGGTTCACCAGTTCCACTTTTAAATGTATACTCAAGGTAAGTGAGAACAGTGTGTAGCAGAAAACACCTATGCAAGAATGTTCATGGAAGTATTGATCACCAAAGTCAAAAGCTGCACCTTACTCAAATACCTGTCAAGAGTTGAATGGATAAGTATAGAAATGTATATTCATTCAATGAAATACTACTTCGCAATAAAAATGATCAAATGTTTGCTACATGCAACAAAATGGATGAACCTCAGTGAAACTGTGATGAGCAAAATTAAGTCAGAAAAAAGACTACATATTATATGATTCCATTCATATAAAGTTCAAGAATAGCCAAAACTCTTTTAAGTTATGTGACTTGAAGTCAAGCAAAGTGATTATTTTTGGGTGTGGGAGTGGGAGAGAATAAACTGTGAAAGGGCATCAGGAAGTCTTCTGAAGAGATTAAAATGTTTTAAGTCTTGCTCTGAGTGACGGCTACAGAGGTGTAAACTTATGTGCACTTTATTATAAGTCAAAAATAGAACTTTTATGTTTTATTTCTTCAGACTTTATTTTTTCAAAGAAGTTTTAGTTCACAAGAAAATTAAAAGAAAGGTACAGAGATTTCCCATATATCCCTGGCCCCCATATATGCAAAAGTTTTCCTATTATCAATCTTTCCCCTCACATCAGAGTAGTACATTTAGTACCAACGTTGACACATCATAATCACCCAAAGCCTATAGTTTACATTAGTTTACTCCTGGGGTGAGTTGTACTTTCTGTGGATTTGAAGAAATATATAATGACATGTATCCATTATTAAACTATCACATATAATATATTTGCTGTCTTAAAAATCCTCCATAATTAATCTATTCAATCCTCCCCCTCCATCCAATCCCTAGCAACCACAAAATCCCTTTGCTGTCTCTATAGTTTTGCCTTTCAAGAATGTCATATAGTTAGAATCACACCTACTTCTTCACCTTCTAACATGCACTTAAGTTTTCTTCATGTGTTTTCATGGCTTGATAGCCCATTCCTTTGTAGTGCACAATAATATTCCATTGTCTGGAGGTACCACATTTTTTTTTTAATCCCTTCACCTACTGAAAGAGATCTTTATTACTTCCAAGTTTGGGGAGTTATGAATAAAACTCTATAAACATTCATATGCAGGTTTTCCATGGGCATAAGTCTTCATAAGGTTTGTAATTGCTGGTTCATTTCTTAAGAGCATGTGTAGTTTTTTTTTTTTTTTTTTTTTTTGAGCATGTGTAGTTTTGTAAGAAACCTACATACTGTCTTCCAGTATAGCTGTACCATTTTGCATTCCCACCAGCAAGGAATTAGAGTTCCTGTTGCTCCATATCCCCATCAGCATTTGGTGTTATCAGTGGTCTGGATTTTGGCCATTTTGATGGGTGTGTAGTGGTATCTCATTGTTTTAATTTACTGATGACATATAGTCAGGAGTATCTTTTTTAAGTTTTTATTTAAATTCCAGTTAGTAGCGAGAACAAATAATCCTAAAATATGTATGGAACCCCAAAAGACCATGAATAACCGAAAGAAACTTGAAAAAGAAAAACAGAGCTGGAGGCATTACAATTCCAGACTTCAAGTTATATTACAAGGCTGAAGTGATCAAAACAGTATGGTACTGTCCAAAAAATAGACACATAGATCAATGAACCAGAATAGAAAACCAAGAAGTGAACCCACAATTATATGGTCAATAAATCTTCAACAAAGGAGGCAAGAATGTGCAACAGAGAAAAGACAATCTCTTCAACGAATTGTGTTGGGAAAACTAGACAGCTACATGCAACAGAATGAAACTGGACCACTTACTTACACCACACACAAAAATAAATTCAAAGTGGATTAAAGACCTAAATATGAGCCCCCAAACCACAAAAATCCTAGAGAAGAATGTTAGCGGTAACTCTTTGAAACTGGCTGTACAGCAACTTCCTTCTAGCTAAGTCCCCTAAGACAAGAGAAACAAAAGCAAAAATAAACGATTGGGACTTTATCAAACTCACAAGCTTTTGTACAGGAATGGAAACAATCAACAAAACTAAAAGGATTATCTCTTAATATGGTTATTTGTCACTTGTACATCTTCTTTGGTGATGTGTCTGTGTTATAGTCTTTGCCCATTTTTAAGTTGGGTTGTTATTTTTATTATTGAGTTTTAAGAGTTTTCTTTCCATATTTTTGATAACACTCCTCTAAAGATGTGTCTTTAGCAGAAAGTAATATTTTGAAAAATAATCTTTGAAATTTCTAGATTGTATTCATGGAAAGGGTTACATGGCCACATTACAAGTGTGTCAGACTCTTGTCCCAATGATATTATAGCCCAGTGATATTCAAAGTATCAGATTGAAATGACTTATATCTTCATAATCCCTCAAAAGACACCTGGTTTGAAGTCATCTAACATTTTGTAGCAAAGCTATGCCCTCTTCGATAAGTAAATTATCACCCTCTGAAAATCAACAAATATCTTTACACTGGGAAACAATGAACTCCAAATATCTGACCATGGGGTACCAACTGACTAGGCTATCCAAGTCTTTCCTGTAAATTGGGCATTAGCAGATCCATCTGCCATATCACTGAAGATACCCAGAGGCATTTCTCGTGCTTGCCCCTGAAAAATTTAAGCAGGCCCAGATTAGCACAAGGAAGTATTCCATATTTTTTTTTTAAGATATCATTGATTTATTTGACAGACAGAGAACACAAATAGGCAGAGAGGCAGGCAGAGAAAGAGAGGGAGAAGCAGGCTCCCCACTGAGCAGAGAGCCTGATGTGGAACTTGATCCCAAGACCCTGAGATCATGACCTGAGCTAAAAGCAGAGGCTTTACCCACTGAGCCACCCAGGTGCCCCAGAAGTGTTCCATATTTTTAGCATGATAACAGCTATCCTACAACTGGCCCTCTTTATCCCTTCACTGAGAATTCCCTAAGCAGTGTTAACTGATAAGGAAAATACTTTAATTCTGGTTTACAAATAATGCTGCACAATATGCAAGCACTGACAAAGCGTGGATCTTTTTAACATTATTTTCTAAACACAAATGCCCTAAAGAAAATTGAAGATGCCTCTGGGAATAACTAAGCAGTATATGTCATTTTAGGGGGAAGCAAGATAGCCTTAGGTAAGCACCTATACTTATTAATGGACGATGACTAAATTAATGGTCATTTACTGGGACCAGAATAGGGACTTGGAAGCAGTGTGATGAAGAGATTTGGGGAAAGAATGCATAAAGGATGAGTATAGAACACTAGAAATGAACCAGAGGATAAGAAAATTTGTACCCTCTGTGAGTGGTCTTAAAAGAGTTGGTTTGTAGTAATTATCACTGCTAGAAAAATGAAACAGAGTTTCAGAGAGAAAAATGGGAGAATAAAGGAATGGAGGGGCACTCCTTGTAACTTTACCTTGAAAGTCTATATTCAGTATTGAAGATAAATAAAGGCTCAGATCTCTGACTAATAAAGATTCAACTCACCATGATGAGTAAAGAACCCTCAAAAAACTGGGGTGCTAGGCAAATGCTAACCAAATACCAAATAAATATTCCAGGAGGATAATCATAAATTCCCAAAGAAGGCCACTTATAGAACACCACTGCTATAAACATTTTGAAAAATAAGCAGAAGTAGCCTATCCCTATATTTATTTCCTTGCTGGAATTTGCAAACATCTAGTTGTTTTAACTAGTTCTTTTATTTCCTTATTCCTTTTCCCCTCAATCTAATAGATAATAGCTACCTATTTATAAGTATATACTTAAAGATAAAGGAAGGGTGAAGAAAATTCATTTTAGTCCACATATTTAAAAATACTTTCAGGGTTGTTGTAGAACTAGAGAAAGAAAGGCTGCTCACAGGTGGTTATGGGATTTCCTCCCATTGCAGAGTGGATAACCACCTTCTAAGCCGCATCCATTGTGGCTATCCTGTATACAGGAGACATTTTTAGAAGGGCTTACATGGGAAGATGACCTGTAGATGTTAAATTGTTAAAAGTAAAGACTTGTGTTGATATTTCCTTTTTGGCTACCTAGTACGTAATCCTCAATCCTAACTGTATTCAATTTCCTATTACAGAATTACTGTGAATCCTTCAGAGTGCTTCATATTAGTTCACTGTTTTCATGTATAACAGATTAGCCTTTATTCATCTTTAAATATTTGTCAGTTTTCTTTGAATCTCCAGCACTTACCACAGTCTCTAGCATATGACAAACACTTACAAAATGTTTGTTGAACTGAACTACGTTCAGCCACCCACATGATGAAATTTTGAACCTATCTTGGTTTTTTGTGTGTGTGCCTTAATTTATAATGTGGTACTCAGAGAATGTATTCTGTAATGGTTCTGAACTTTTTTGAATAATGGAATTTTTGTTCTGTCATATAATACAAGATTTCCTCTGGAAGTTCCATAGAAACTCAGTATTGGGTACTTGGTCTATAAATCATTCCAAAGTTTTTGCTTCTTCTTACATTATTGGAGTTGTAATTCTCACTTCCAAGTTTTAAGCTTTTCTTAAATTAATCAGTATTTGTATTATCTTTATTTTCTGAAGTTCTTTGTTTTGTGGTTAGTTGTCTTATTTCTCTTACCACTTTTGACAAATAGCAAGTTATTCTTTTTCACCTAACTCTCTTAATAGAGTAAGATTTCTCTCTTTCCTTAAATATTTGGCTGTGCATTTATCATAATAGTGGACTCTCCATTGAATTATCCTGGTCTTTTTATGCCAGGCATTGTCAACATTTCCACCCCTGTAAGAAAATGTACATTACATTTAAAAGTAAGGCTCACTTCTGTTTTGCAGAATGGCAATCCAAATTTCACCCTAACATAATTTCCTGACTAAATTTATTCCTGCCCCTTCACAACATGATTTATGTAATAAAGAAAATGGGAAATGCTTCAAAGATAGGAGCTAAATGGAAAAAGTTAAAAAAAATTTAATAAATGCTAATCCCATTTGCATAAAATTACCAGTGCCTTTTCTTCTTTATCCTGCACACTCTTTTTCTCACTTATTTATATCCTATTCCTATTTATATCTGATTCCTCACCTTCAATCAATTTAAAGTTATACAGAATTATCTATTAGTTAAACAAATTAGAACATTTTGTTTCTGCCAGTCCCTAGTTTATTTTTTGCTTGCTACATTGAAGTACTGCTTTCCCTGTATCTTTGAGCTTTTTCATTCAAACAACCAAGTCCCACTCCCACAACTCTAACTAATAGATATACAGAAGTAGAAATATTTTTAAAAACCTTACTTCACAGGGTAATGCTGATGAATCATCTTGCAAAGGCCAACTGATCACCTAGAAAGATCCCAAAGTATGGCATTCATTTGATGCATCCCTGTAGTCTAATGTATGGTTCTCCAAATAAAACCCAATTAAAAAAAACCAAAAGGATGAATTAGAGGTCTATGACAAATCATGGGTGTGATTTATTTTGTCGACTGCAGAATGATTTAGAATGGTACCTAGTGGACACTCTCAGCTTGACAAAAATGTAAGAATCATAAAAATATTGTCACATAGCGTTCTGGTAAATCTAGAACAGCACTGAGTAAGTCTAGAAAAACAAACATATTTTAATTAACTTTGAGTCTGGCTTTTGTTAAATGTGGTTGGAGTCATTGGAAACTGCAAAATTTTCAAAAGATGTACCGCAGAATATGTTATAGCTTATACCAAAATTAATGGAGATTTTTCAAATTGCAAGGTATTTTTTAAGTTTCCATATTTCTATATATAGAAAGCTGCTTAGTTGCCAAAACAGGCCATCTTTTATGGAAAAAGAAGGACACTACATAAACTGAAATGAAGACTCTAGACGAAGTCAAGGGCCCTGGAGAACAAAGGCATAGCGAGTTACCTGCAGGGAGTAGTAGGAAACAATGGACCGAGGAACCATTTCCACAAAGCAGAACTAGGCACTAATCAAGGGGCATTTCTTCTCCATGATCAGGGCAGCAATGTTTGTCTAGCAGAATTTGAGAACTGCAACACAGTAGTGACTGCGCATGCCTCTCATGTGGCCCTTTGACAATGAGAGTATCTTTTCTGGTTATGTGATCCCTGTCTCCCCACTGCTTGTAGGATGGGGTGCAGAAGGGACAGATAACTTGTCCTTTTAGTTGATAGGTCTCCAAAACATACAGAGCTTTATCTGGACATAATAGAGGTCATATAATTCTGGACTCCGTACCTGACCTCATAATTAGACGTGTCTTTTAGGAGTCTTTGAGTACAGAGAAGTACATTTCACATGTAAGAGGAATGTAAAGAACCATGGCAGGTGGGCAGACCGTAATAGATTGGTAAAAATGGCCATAAATAATTCCCTTCCCTAAATCATGCCTCTTTGCAATTTGCAATGCCTTTTTTTTAAGCTATTTCCATCAAAAGATGGAAACTATTTCTCCATCTCTTAAACTAGACTGACCTTTTTATTTCCTTCGGCAAGTAAAATAGAATGTGGGGAAACAACATTGTGTCAGTTCTGAAGCCAGGTCTGAACATACCTTGCTTGCTTTTGCTTACACTTTGGACCTCTTCTGAATTACCATGCGAACAACCCTAGTTGAGTGTGTTGCATGAGTGACATGTTATACACAGACCCCTATTTTAGTGTAGCTAACTTCTGGCCAGTCCCCAGAAGCAGAGATACTTATCTGACAAGCCAACTACAGATCTATCAGTGATTGCAGCCATGACCAGAATTGCCCAGCAAAGTCAAGCCTAAATAACTGACTCATAGACCTGTGACTGTGATAAGTGGTTTATAAGGAAAATAAGTTTACATGGAAATACAAGCCTCCAAGAATATCTACAAAAATTCAGAGAAAGAGGAGTAATAAAGGGCTATTACAAGATAACTAATATAACATAAATCCTTTATAATCGAAAGAACAGGGTAGTGCATACGTATACAGATGGGCAAGTGGAATAGACTAGAAATCCAAAATGCAGATCAATGTTTATATGGCATTTTAATACACAATAAAAGAGGCATCTCACCTAAGTTAGGAATTCAGTAATTTTTAAAATATGTAAAGTTTGGAAAATCAGGGAATGATTTGGACAAAGATAAGTATGAATCCACATCAGACACCATTGCCTAGAGTAATTTCCAAATGTACCTGAGACATAAAAGCAAAGCACGATTCTACTTATAATAAGATATTTAAAATAGTCAAATTCACAGAATCAAAGAAGTGGAAGACTGGTTGCCTGGGACTAGAGGGAGGTGTAGATGGAAAGTTACTAATCAAAGATGGCATACAGTTTCAGTTAAGCAAGATGAATAAGCTCTAGAGACGTATGTGCTATATAATAATTTTAAACTATAATTAAAAATACTGTATTGTAAAAAAAATACATTTTAAATTTTATTGAGATCGTAGACCTCAGGTTGTGTTCTCACTATGGTCAAATATAATTTTTAAAAATGTAAAGCAAAAAAAACAGTAATTTATAACCGGGGCAGGGGAAGGTATTTTAATATTTTGTTAAAATCCAGAAGCAATAAAAGAATAGATGGCTAATTTAAACAGTTAAAACAAAGTCTTTTCCATACGGAAAAAAAAGCCATAGGCAAAGTCAAAACAAAACTGAGAGAAAAAAATACTTCCAGCCAATATAACATAAAAAGTAGATGAAAGGCTATTTCACCTAATATAATTAGATTTTTAAAGAGAAAAAAAAAAAAAAGAAAGAAGCCCAGCCCCAAATCAATAATTCTGTGGAAAAAGCCAATCCTCAGATACACAAAATAGTGAAGATTCAGCTCACAAAGTAAGATTTATAGTCATTAACATGTAAAAACACATTCAACTTTGCTCATAGTAAAATGCACAGAATAAAATTAGGCACTGGTACCATTTCTCTCGAGGTTTCAAAAAATTTCAAGCTACACAACAAATTATCAGCAAGGCTATGAGCAAAGCAAGAGTCTGATTCATCCTGTTAGAGTACAGATTTGGACTACACCTGTGGAAGGGAATTGGGCAATCAATACCTTTTCTTACTCCTAAAAGCTCATCCTAAGTATATACTCCACACTATGATATCACATATGCACAAGGTTACTTGCAATGATATTACATGTAAAAGCAAATTTTGGAAAAGTATTAATGCTCATCCCCAGGAGACTCAGTATAAGCACTCTGACTGATATCACATAATGAAGAATTACGCAGTCATGGAAATAATTGGAAAGAACCACATCATCCGATAGGGCGTGATCTCCAGGATACGGTGTTAAATTAATGAAAATTACTTAAATGTAAGAGAAAGCGCAATTATATCTCTGTATTTTGGTTCAGTGAGACATCCCCTATATCTTTAAATGAATTTCCCTACTAAGTTTAAATTATTTCACATGAGCTTTGGTATTTGCAATCAAAAGAATGTCAGTTAACATATAAAGAAAATTCTCAGTGTACAGAATGACATAAACTTTCACTTTTTTCATTCTTTAAGGTAAGATGAAGTCGAAAATAGAAGTTTAAGAAATCACCTACTCAATCTGATAACAGTTCCAACATCCTCAAGGGCATTCAGTGTTGAAGGAAACAATTTTCTTCTTTTTTAATCTCATTTTCTCTTATTTCCCTTATCACTTCCCTTCTGCACTCTAAGTCCACCTTGCCAAGTACCAACATTTACATGAATGTCTGAGTTTCAAGTAATGGGAGCAAGGTAAATAAAACATTATTGTCTTCAGCAAGCCTCTCTGCATATTAATATTGAAAGAAATAACTAAGACTTACTAAGAAACAAATATGAAATTTTCTAAGATGTAAGGCTTCCTGAAAATACATTGGAAATGAAAAAAATAAAATGTGTCTTGTGATTGTTTTTTAAAAAATGAACCACATTTTGACAATGGAAAATTGAATATTTTTGAAGAATTATAATGCTACTTATCTCAAAATGATTATGGCAATGATAGTTTACACTGACACTGAGTCTACCACCTCCAGGTCAAAAACAAGGATGGGATGAGAGTGGTGATTATAGGATCCTGACCCTGTTTTGTCTAAGGAGACATTAATGAGGCAGTTCAAATCTCTAGGTTAAAAATGATTGGAAGGGGGCACCTGGGTGGCTCAGTGGGTTAAGCCTCTGCCTTCAGCTCAGGTCATGATCTCAGGGTCCTGGGATCGAGCCCCACATCGGGCTCTCTGCTCAGTGGGGAGCCTGCTTCCTCCTCTCTCTCTGCCTGCCTCTCTGCTTACTTGTGATCTCTCTCTGTCAAATAAATAAATCTTAAAAAAAAAAAATGATTGCAAGATGCAACGTGGGGGGCTTGGGGGGTAAGAAAAGAATAAATGAAAGAAGATGGTATTGGGAGGGAGACAAACCATAAAAGACTCAATCTCACAAAACAAACTGAGGATTGCTTGGGGGGAGGGTGTTGGCGAGAGGGTGGTTGGGTTATGGACATTGGGGAGGGTATGTGCTATGGTGAAAGCTGTGAAATTTTTTAAAAAGTGATTCGGATTATATTACTTCCTAAATTGGTAGAAAGAAAACAACTATAGTATTGTTAAGGAAATTAACTCCTTTTATGTGACTATACGCAGTCAAGGTCACACTCAGCAGACTTTTAGTAAATTCCCTGTTTTCCCACTCCACAAATCTAGTCTATTTCTCCCGTATAGTATTTGCATTTCTCAAAAATCATCAAGGGAAAATTTAAATTCATGAGTTTTGGAAAGAAACTTAGCTTCCACATATTTGTAAGAATCTGACTCTGAGTGAACTTTGCCTCCCTTACAGTTTTAAATCTTTTGGAATATATCTAGGGAATACTATTCAGTAACATTTTACTTCTTTTACAGCATTCACACTTTCGTTTATACAAACTATATACACAAAGAAACTTCCTTAGGAAATAGTTTGGGAAACAGGTTTCTTGGCTATTTCCCATTTGGAGGCAATAGTAGAAAAGAGGTTTCCTAGAATGCAAGACAGTTAAAGGACTTTCAGAGGAAAACGAACACCTTCAACATATTTTGTAAATGTGAATTATTGGCAAGCATAGTTATCATTTTTGAATTCACACCTATTTGGTATTCTATGAAAATTTTAAAAAAAGAGGAGAAAAGAAAGAGTAAAATTCTTATTGTGGACAAAAAAAAAGAATGATAAAAGAATGAAGTTTCAGGTATAAAAAGATTTGTCTTTCTACATTTTCATAATTTAATCTCAGATATTCTAAAAATGTAAGATGTTATTTTTTTAATTTACTTGTTTTTATGATATTTAATTGACTTGAGAGTATTTGAGGGTAAGCATTTCTATATTCTCTGATTAATATATTTTAGTCTGTCATATTATTACTCCTAAGCATCAAATACTACGTACATATCATTTTTGTGAAAAATTTCAATTTTCTATATTAACAAAATTAAAATTCATCAAAATTTGGTTTTAAATATGTAATTCTTTTTAGGACTTAAAGGTTCAAGATATTAAGGGAACACTTGAACTTAACTTTTTAAAAAAATCTCATTTTTCTGACTTGAAAAGTAATATCTTTATTTCATATTTAATGAGCAGTCCATCCTGTGTTTATAATTTTATTATCTCTTAAAAACTGCAAGTAAATATATTTAATATAGTTTCTGCAGTGACTGATGTAAATGGATTCCTATACGGTTATCATAAATTTAAACCTGTAATGATGGAGATTTCTGCAGTTGTACCAGGTTTCTTAACATTCCCCGATATCTAATTTATGATAAGGAATCAAATCTAATTTCACAGTTTGGTAAGAAAAAATTGGCTACTCTAGCAGAAAAAAAGTAAACACTTTAATTAGCCTGAATCCCACTACATCCTTGGTTCCCAATAGTACTGAGCAATGAAGGTTCCCAATAGTACTGAGCAATGAAGGTTCCCAATAGTACTGAGCAATGAAGGTTCCCAATAGTACTGAGCAATAAAAGGTATTATCCATGCTCCTGGTTCCATATGTAATGAATACGAGGTGAGGAAGAAACCAGTCTAAAGATCAGGAAATAATTTTACAGTCTCATCACCAACTGAAATATTCTCAGTTTGCTCAGACCTGGGTCATTTCTATGGAAAGGACTTAATAGCTCCCGGCAGCACAATCCCAATTGTTCTGTTTAGAATTAACTAGTTTCACATTGAGCATGGTAGATCACAAAGCAACACAAACTTTGAGCTACATAAATAAACTACTTGGTTTTCTGGTTGTCATTTAAAGAAAAGTGACATTGGAAGGAATTTAAATAATGTCAATGCCACTTTCTTGGCATTTCAAAATAATATCAAGTCACATAAAAACTTTTTTAAGTCTTCATTACCTGTCTAAATTCTGTGCCAAGTTTCCTGATGATTTCTGAAGAATAGCTCTCAGGATTATGCATGTAAGCTGCTAAATTGTTATTATAGAAATTTCATGGCGGGGCGCCTGGGTGGCTCAATGGGTTAAGCCTCTGCCTTCGGCTCAGGTCATGATCTCAGGGTCCTGCGGTAGAGCCCCATATCAGGCTCTCCGCTCAGCAGGGTGCCTGCTTCCCCCCCACCCCTTTCTCTCTGCCTTCCTCTCTGTCTACTTGTGATCTATCTCTGTCAAATAAATAAATAAAGTTTAAAAAAAAAAAGAAAGGAAAAAAAAAAAGAAATTTCATGGCACCTGGGAAAGTGTTAGTGATGTAGGCATATTCCAGAATTACTGTAAATGCAAGGAAGGGTAAGAGCCTCCCCTGATGACTTATTGAGACAGTGTATGTAAATTAATCATTGTTGTTGCCTCTGTCACGATGAAGTTGTTTGGTACAAATGAGGGCATATATGAAATTGATGGGCAATTTCTTCAGAGTTACAATTGTGATGGGCTGAGCTGCCAAGATGCGGTTTAAGAAGCAATTCTCACAAATGTTCTCTTGGGCAGAAAATCTTGTCAGAAAATGTTAAACTCAGTCTTTGCTACTTATTTAAAACATGCATATCTAGATTACACATTCAACTGAAATCAGCCAAGAAATGTTATATTTCTATCCCTAATTATCCAAAACAGAATCAGTTCAAATAACATGGGAAGAACCCTAGAATGGGAATTAGGAGTCTGGAATTGTTATCTCAGCTAGATCTTTATCACTGCGTGATCTTTGCCAGGACCCTGAACCTGTCTGGGCTCCACTCTATCATTTATGAAAGAGAGGAATTATTTAAGTCAATGGTTTTCTACCTCACAGTTTGTTATGGGTTGAATTGCATCCCCCCAAATTAATATATTACAGTCCTAACCCACATTACTTCAGAATGTGACCTTATTTGGAAATAAGTCCCTGGCAGATAAAATTAGTTGTATTAGGATGAGACCATTACTGGAGTAAGGTGGGTCCCTTGATCCAATATATTTGGTTTCAATTTGGAATGACACAGAAAAGTGGGACAACTACTTAATCAAGAGGTGAGAAGAGACATGTCAGTAAAATGTCAATTTCACTTTGATAAATTAAGATCATGTTTTACTGAAAGCATGACTTAACTACTCTTTAATTATAGATAGCACATATTTAAAAGCGTTCTGGGGATCATACTTATTTTAACTACTAAATTATCGCAAGTCATAGTATATAAAGAAGTTTTTCTTGATGGGAGAAATATCTTAGCATATTTAGACAAAGATAGAACTCTGTGGTAGGCTGAATCATGGCAAAGATATCTAGGTTTTTAAACCTGGAACTTATGAATGTTACCTTACATGGCAATAGGGACTTTGCAGATATGGTTAAGTTAAGGATCTTGTGAAGATTCTCATGGATTATCTGATTGGGCCATAAGTGTCTATAAAAGAATGAAGAGGGAGTTTGATTGTGAGGTGTAGGAGATAATGACGACTGGACAAGAGATTGGTATGGCGTGAGGAAGAGGTCATGAGCCCCAGCATGCAGGAGTCCTCCAGAAGCTAGAGAAAGGAAGGAAACAGATTCTTTCCTCAGAGCCTCCAGAAGAAACTTGTCCTACTGACACCTTGACTTTATCGCAGTGGAAATGACTTCAGATTTCTGACCTCGCAAACTGCAAAAAAGTAAATTTCTTTTGTTTTAAGCCACTAAAAGTGGCAATAGCAAGAGGAAAGTATTACATACAGCGTTTCTCTTTTCTCTGAAATAGGATCCTTTTCCCAAATTATGTAATTCCTCCTCAGTCTAGGGCTATAGGCAACCTTTAGCCAGTTGACTCCCAATTTTGTCTAACCCAATGGGCTGCTTAAAAATGAACGATTCATTAATAGGGAGTGCAAACTTTTCCTCTCTGCTGTACCGTGAAGGAGGCTGTTTTCCACCTATTTAACCCAAAGTAATAAAAGTAGACACATACTGTGTATGTCATGAGTTATCCAGAGCACCATGAATAAGAAATATGGGTGTCATTGATATATTCAATATATAGTGATAAGCTATAATACTAAAACTGTTATTTAAGCAAAGCGGTTTTGTGAGGCCTTTCAAATACTACTACTTATATTACATGTTGTACTGAGAGAAGATTTAAAATATTCTGAGCCATTGGAAGTATATTTATTGAAATAATAGTATTCATTCTATTTTCCAACCAAAAAATTCCATGCATTTTAAGAAAGTTCAATGATTTTTGAATCAATGAAAAACACTGGCTATCCAGCTGATGATTGTCATTAACCAGAGTCAAAGTAGTTAAAGGAATATATTTCTAAAAAATGAAAAGCTATTTTCTGGCTGGGCTCTCTCACTCTTGTTGAAATGGCCATTGTAGCAGATAATTCCCCCTGAGAAAGGGTAAATGGAGATCAATTTTCTCTGAGGAATTCAAAGTCATGCTATAATGTCAGAGTATTTTTAAAAAATGAAGGGAGAACTTTTATTCTGTTATTATAATAATATCAACACATTATGCCAAGAAAAATGACAAAATATGAAAAGAAAAAAAATCAAATAGATAAAAGTACATGACAAGGAGAATATTTAGAAAATAGAAAGAGGAAAAAAGAGACACAAACAAGGAAAAAACACATAATGACAGCAAACTTCTTGTTGGGAACAAAGCAAGCAGAAGTCAATGAAAAAACACTTTTAACGTGATAAGAAACTATGCCAACACAAGCTCAAGAAACCTTTTCTAAAGGGTCCATTAATCTTCTGAAAATCTTTCGAAGGTAAAATAAAGAAAATGTGTCTCCAGCAGACCCATGCTATAAGAAACGTTAAAAAAAGTTCAAATGGGAAGCAAAAAATAGTAAATGCAAACTGGTTCTATACAAGGAATAAAGAGTTCTGATAAATGCATGAAAAACAGAAGATAATTGTTTCTTCAATTTCCTTAAAAGAGAGTTAACTCTTTAAAGGAAAAATAACAATATAACATGTTTTGTAACATATAGAGAGGTAAAAAGTATGACAATAGTACAAAAAAATGGAAGAGGGTAGTAAAAGAATGTGGCTAAAATTTTGTCACAGTATCCTCCAAATAATATCCTCTAAATAAAACATGGAATATTGAAGAATAATATTATTTAGAGGATGCTGGATAATTCAAAAGTATTTATTGTAAGCATAAGAACTGCTAAATCACTAAATTATATCTTAAATTTATACATTGTTATATGTCAAATATATTTCAATTTTAAAAATTGCTAACATGAAAACAAAGAAGAGTGCTAATAGTCCCATACTGAAGGCAAAATTGAATACTAAAAATAATACTCAAAAGAAGACAAGAAAAAAAATAGAACAAGGAATAGATGGAATGTATAGAAAATGAATAGCAAGACAGTGGACTTCAATCCCAACACATTGATAATTACGTTAAATAAAAGTGGTATAAATATTGCAAATAAAAATGCCTATCGGACTGTATTTTCTTATAAAGCAAGACCACTATCTGCTATTACAGGAAACATCCTTTGAATTAGAAAAATACATGAGTTAAAATTAAAAGATTATAAAGTAATATATGATACAACACTGACCGTGATAAAGCTGGTATGGCTTCATAAATATCACTCTAGAACTCAGAGAAAGGAATATTACTAAAGAGAAAGAAATATTTTACAATGTTTAAACATTTATTATTCATAAATTAATAATTGTAAATGTGCATGCCCTCGATAATTGTGTACCAAAGTACATGAGCAAAACTAACAGAGCTAAAGAATAAATAAAGCTGAAGTTGTTATTGAAAATCACAAAATTCTTCTCCCCAAAATTTTATATATATACAATATATACAATTTTATATACGTATTATATATATTATGTGTATAGTATATATACAACATATATATATAATTTTTATATATACAAAATTAGTAGGAGAATACCAGATCTGAATATCACTATCAACCAAACTGACTTTGTTAATATTTGTAGATCACAACACTCAACTACAGCAGATATACATTCTTTCAGGTGAACATACAACATTCACTAGGATATATTATATGCCAGTTCATGAAACAAATCTCAATAAAGTTAGACAAAAATGGAGTTAAATTATAATTACAATTATAATTCATAATAAAAAGGCACCTAGAAAATCCCAGAATATTTGGAAAAGGACAAGCACTTGTAAGAAAGCCCATGCATCAAAGAAGAAAATGCTAGGGATATTAGAAAATAGGTAGAAACAGAATGACACTTAAACATAAGATACTAAAATGTGTGAGTTACAATGAACACAGTGCTTAAAGGGATATTTATAACTCAAAATATATTGAGAATCAGAAAAGACTATATCAATGAAGAGCAAATAAAATTTTAGCTAGTAGAAGAAATGAAATAATATACTTAGAAATGGAAATCATTAAAATAGAAAGTAGACAAAAGAGAAAACCAAGGAAACTATAACATCTTTTTTGAAAAGTTCAAAAATATTTATATACATTTATCTATGGTAAACAAAATAAAATAGAGGATTCAAATGACCATATCAAGATTAAAGAGGAAACATCACTGCAAATTTTAAAGGTGACAAAAGAGTGATTAGAGAATACTGAAACAACTTCACAGTAAAAAGAGATATTTTAATAATCAAAAGAAAGAAAAAAAATGAAATATAAGTAATAAAGAATATTGGGAAACAAGGAAAACAATAGCAAGATGACATGCTTAAAGCAAACATATCAGGAATTTCATTAAATAAATATGGTCTAATTCATTGACATGTAACAGCCTATATGAAATATAGACATTTTTTGGAAGATTATATTACTAAGATGCATTCAAAAATAAATGCACATCTCAATTGCCTATAAATATATTAAAGATATTCACAATGAATAAGCCTAGACATAAAGTTAACCCCAAACTTGGAGCCCCTGGGTGCCTAAGTTGGTTAAGCATCTGTCTTTGGCTCAGGTCTAGATCCCAGGATCTGGGATAAAGCTCCAGTGCCTGGCTCCCTGCTCAGCGGGGAGTCTGCTTCTCCCTCAAGTGCCCCCCCACAAATGCTCTCTCTTTCTCTCTCTCAAATAAATAGGTGAAATCATTAAAAAAAAAAAAAAAAGCTAATCTCAAACTCAGACACCTTTGCTGTAACACCCTACCAAACATCTAAGAAAGAGGTAAACCAATCCCACCAAAAAATCTTTCAGAAAAAAGAGAACTTTCTCTAACTTAATTAGGCCAGCATTATATTAACACCAAAAGCAAACCAAAAAAGTGTAAGAAAAGATAATTATAAACTACCTCATGAATATAGACTCAAATATCTCTAGCAAAACAGTAGCAAATTGAATCTAGCCAAGTGGAATTTATCCATGCAATGAAAGGTCATTTTGACACTTAGAAAACCAAATCAATTTAATTTACCACATTAACAGAATAAAGAAAAGTCATATCATAATTTCAACTGATGTAGAGAAAACATTTATCAAAATTATAAACCCATTTATGAAAAAAGTTTCAGAAAACTGAGAAAAACAAAAGACATCTACCAAGGAAAAATAGCCAGCATCTACTTAACGATAAAATAGTAAAAGCTTTCCCTCTGTGACTGAGAACATGGCAATTCTATTGGTTATCCATTGGGAAAAAAAATAAAATTATCTTCATCTCATGTCAGACCCTATGCCCCCCCAAAACAAAAACAAAAGCAAAAGACCCTCTAAAGCATATTTTAAAACACTTAGTTAAAACCATAAAAACTTCTCTCTGCCTAGTTGTGATTTCTCTCTGTCAAATAAATAAAATATTAGAAAAAAAACATAAAAACTTTATTGGAAAACATAGGATATTACTTTGCAAAATCTGGTTAGGCAAATATTCTTAAATGGTATGTAAATCATAAAAGATGAAAACCCCATTAAATTAAATATCAAAATTTAAACTTCTACTCTTTAGAAGTCACTATTAAAGAAATTAAAAGGCTACCATTTAGAATATTTATTTCAACTGAAAAACTAGTATCCAAGAATATATATAATCTTCCACAACTCAAAATTAAGGAAGCAAACAACCTAATTAAAAATGTTCAAAAAGACAACCAATGGATATCATAAGGGCTATTTTTATATGTGTAAACTATTTTCATCTTGAATATATTTTTACAGTGATATAATTGTTTTAGATGTTGATTCTGAAATTAGTTACATAATCACACGCTTTTGTCAAAATTCTTTGAACTTGGGGCAGCTGGGTGACTCAGTTGATTAAGGGACTGCCTTTAGCTCAGGTCATTGCCCTGTCAGGCTCCCAGCTCAACTCAGTGGGAGTCTGCTTCTCCCTCTCCTTCTCTCCTCTGTGCCTCCCCCTCGCTCTTTCACTCTCCCTTTCTCTCTCAAATAAAAATATAAAATCTTCTTAAAAATTCATTGAACTTGTAACAGAGCAAGTAAATTTTACTGTATTTAAACTGGCCAAAACATTTGAATAGGTACTTCCAAAAAATAGCCAATAACAAAAAGATGTTCACTGATGAAGTTCTAGAACCTAGATGAGGTTCGGTGGGCTGAGGTCCGGAGCCAATGACCAAGAAAGAATTCTTGAGACATCTTTGGTGCAAAATGGTGGTTTATTAAAGAACGGGGACAGGACCCGTTGGCAGAAAGTGCTGCTGCCCCGAGTTGTGAGGGATGACAGGTTATGTACCCTGTGGCTGGGGGAAGGTGAGGGGAAGGGAGGTTTCAAAAGAGTTTTCATATGCTAAAGAGGGCCTAAGAGGTGCTGGGAGTATCCCGGAGGTCTTCAGGCTTGATCAATGTTGTCTTTTGGCAAGCTATTAACATCAAGATAGTTGGGAGATTCCTGGTGGAATGTCACAATCCTGCTAGCAAGCGTCTTTGTTAGAGAGGTTTAGGTTCAGAAGAGATTGAACTTTATTTACATTTCCTTCTACCTCAGCCTCCTTCAGTTTTGTGTATGGAGGGGAGGGCTTGAGGAACTGAGTTATTTGCCTCTGGAAATTATCAATAGCACAAGGTAACTTCTTTGTTTGTAGATCTCTAGGACATTTGTAAACCAAGGGGAACTATTTGTCAGGGGTGCCTGAGGAATGCTACACATATTAGCGAGGGGAGCGGGTGGAGAGGGGGTGCAAGGTGCCAGCTTTTGCTTTGTCCCCAGCCATCCTCCTGCTCCCTCATCATTCACCATCATTACAATTAGGAAAATGTAAATTAAAATTTCTATATACCTACTATACTAGCTAAAATTATACATTTACCACACGACACTATAGTTCAGCTCATAGGTATTTACTCAAGAGAAATAAAAACCTACGTTTATGGAAACTCCTATACATAAATAAGATGTCTATGGGTTAGTGAATGGATAAACAAATCGTGGTATATCCCTATAATGGTATTCAAGTCAGGAATTAAAAATAATAGGATATAACTTACGTACGCATATCCACTAAAATATTATTCTAAAAAAGCCAGAAGCAAAAGGGTCCATAATGTAACATTTCATTTGTATGAAACGGAAAAAATTAATGTATAGTGATACAAAGCAGGTTGGTGATTGCTAGCAGGCCAGTGGTGAAGGAACAGGGTAAAAAGTGGTGCTTGGGGGACACTGGCAGCAAGAGGGCAAAGGAAAATTTTCTGAAGTGACAAAAATATTCTATATCCTGATTGGGGCGGTTATAAGGGTGTCACTTTTGTCAAAACTCATTAAACTATACTTAAAACAAATATTGTATGTGTATTATATACCTTAATGATGATTAAAATAGCATTTAGGGGGGGGTTGGATGCTTTATATGTTTAGATAAAATATCTGTATAAATATACAACAGTTGCAAAAAACCAAAATGATATTTTAACCAATATTACTAAGGTATATAAAACACCTTTCTAACCCAGGAAATGATATATAATACTTTACAGTTGATAACACCGAACATTCACTTCTAAGATGGTTCATTTATTTTTTTTAATTTTTTTTTCTTTAAAGATTTTATTTATTTATTCGACAGGCAGAGATCACAAGTAGGCAGAGAAGCAGGCAGAGAGAGAGGAGGAAGCAGGCTCCCTGCGGAGCAGAGAGCCCGATGCGGGGTTCGATCCCAGGACCCCGAGATCACGACCTGAGCCGAAGGCAGAGGCTTAATCCACTGAGCCACCCAGGCGCCCCTAAGATGGTTCATTTAATATTCAGTATTTCTATAATGGAAACTTTGAACAACTTCATGTCTTAGATAATAATTTTTTCTTTCTCTCTGCTTCTCTGGCAAAGTGAACTCTGGAGGAAGTTTAATCAAAGTATCTACTGCAGGGGTTCCATGAATAGCTTACCTCCCCCACTCCCCCCCCACCCCCCCACCCCCCGCCAGGAAAGTGTGACTGAGTTTGAGCCTTTAAACCCTTCACTAAGTGAAATATCACAAACAAGTTCTGTCATTAAAAAAAATTTCATGTTGACTGGATAAAGTGGGATATGGAGAGTTTTTCATGTGTGAATACTATTGTCTTTAAAAAAAAAAAAAAAAACTCAGCTACAAAGACCTCTAAAGTACCCAGGAAATCCTGTTGGAGAGCCTTGTTTTGAGCAGTAGACCCAGAGCTCTTTTAAGCTGTTTTCATTGATATGTTCTTTCTCCACCTTTTACCTATTGAGTAGGAGGCGTATTGAAACTAGGTAACAACAGTCAGTACTTCCTGACAACTAAAAGGCAGTGAGATAAAAGGGGAATGACAATGGGGTAGGGTGACTGCAGTCACACATTTACTTGTCAAAGAGTGTTTGAGATAGGTTTGTGTAAGATTCAGCTTGCTGAGCACCCAGCCTGAGGCTGGGCTCAATCGCACTCCCTGAGATCACGACCTGAGCCAAAATCCAGTCTGACGCTTAACCACCTGAGCCACCCAGGTGCCCTTATGGGTGATTTTACATCGTGAATATAAATGTAGAAGTTAACCCTATCTGAGGGAAAAAAAAAAAAAAAAAAGAAACAACCAAACAAATAAGCGTAGGTGCCTCAAAGAACAAAAATTAGGCTGGTCTTGCTTGTGGGGAAAAATGTGGACGTCTTTAAACCCATGTAAATTCATTCACCTCCTATTCTGTTTGAAAAATTATAAGGGATTTTAAAGATAGGCAAAACCTTGTGTCAATGCTAGCTGCCACTGAACAGAAACATCAAAATGCACAAACTTTGGGGAATTTTTTGCTCCATGTAGTGCAGATTCAATGAGATTAAACAATTTATAAAAAAAATTGTCAAAAAAAAAATTGTCAAGGAGTGTACCTAGTCTTTTTGAAAAAAAAAAAAAAAAAAAAAAAAATTGAAGGGTACTGTTAATGTCCGGAGTCGACCACCCCTCAATTAGACAGAGAACACTCTCAATAATGCAAGTCACACAGCGAGGTTTATTTGACAAGCTTAAGCTTGGGCCCAAGTATACTGGACACAGCCTAGTAGGGACTTGGACCCGGAGGCTAGTTAAGGCAGGGGTTTTTACGGGTCATTACAAGAGGCTTGGAGGGGAGGGGAGGAGGAGAAGTTCAGACTTTTCTGCAGGAAGCTGATTAGCTCTTGCCGGGGTTTTACAGGGTGGGGTACTTTCTTGGAACTAAAGCAGGGTGGGGGTCCCTGGAACTAAAGTAAAGTAGGGGAAAGTTCAGCCCTTGGTCACAGGGGTCTGAGATGGCTGCTGGAGCTAAGATGGCTGTATTTATGCTAAGGCTAAACCTGAGGTGGGATGGCCTTAATTTTTCTCGGCCTCCACAGTATTTTATACCAGAGACTCCGAGGATTTGGAGGGATGAGTGCTAAGGATGGAGAATGGTTGAGAAAGCAGCAGATAACTTGCCATAATTTGGCAGAATTAAAAGGGAATAGTGGTGGGTCATAGGAGCTCAGAAAACTGTAAATATTGCAGGTTGGCCATGAGGATGTCATTTCCAAGTGAGCAGGTGCTGGTCGTTTCTGATGCAATAGGAAGTCCCACTGAGCAGTAAGCCCTTTGCAGGGCCATTTTATGGAGTGCTAGCTTTGGGGGTGGTTTTCTTCAGGGCCAATTAGTGTCACTCTTCACACGCACAATGCTTAACAACTTAAAGGAGGCCAAAGAAGTGCTGGGCCACAGAACTGCTTCCGGCTTGCAGAAGCACAGCATGGTTTTGATAGTGAGTCCTGTCTCATAACCCATTTTTATGCACAAAACAAGCCCCATTCCTTTAGCAGCAAAAAGAAGCAAGATAAGCAATTAAGGGAGTATGAAGTCATCATTCCTAGCACATTAAAAAAGAATAACCCTGAGAGAGAGCTCTACTTTTGTCACAGTACTGGAATTTCCTTCCAGGTAACCAGAGCTCCCAGTTGAAAAAGCAGAGTAACATGCATGTAACATTTAGTGTATTTACACTGAATCAACAAGCCACCTGGATACACAGAAGTACCCATTAGGGTTAAGTCCAGGAATAACAATGCTGTATATATATATTCTTTCAGTTTTTAATTTACCTCCCCTGACTATTCTGTTTGTGTAAACCTGAAATCCTTTCCAAGGTAAAGCTACCGAAATGCCTCTCTACTGCTGAATTAACAAGAAACACAAACCATGGGGGAAAATGTTGACAAAAATCTAATCCATTAAAACTTGAAACTGCAGTAATAAAAAAGATGTCATTAAAAAGATTAAAAGATAATCAGAAAAGGATTTGTATATAGATGTTTTTTATTTGTACAGCATGTATACTTGGGTCTCAAAGTTATAAATAAAACATATAGGGAATTAATTACCATGAAAATCAATTTTGTAACAATTCTCTCACTCCTTTTAAGTTTTTGTTCAAATCCCAGTTAGTTAAAAGATAATGTAATGTTGGTTTCAGGATTTAATGATTCTTCACTTACATATAACACCCATGCTCATCCTAAGTGCCCTCTTTAATACCCATCACCCACGTAACCCATCCCCCCATCTCCTCCCTCCATCAACCCTCAGTCTGTTCTCTATAATTAAGAGTTTCTTGTGGTTTGCTTCCCTCTCTTTTTTTTCCCCATATGTTCATCTGTTTTGATTCTTAAATTATACATATGAGTGAAACCAAATGGTATATCTTTCCCTGACTGACTTTTATCACTTAGCATGATATACTCTAGCTCCATCCACATCATGGCAAATGGCAAGGTTGCATTCTTTTTAATTGCTGAGTAATATTCCATCGTGTGTGTGTGTGTGTGTGTGTGTGTGTGTGTGTGTGTGTATTTATTTACTTATTTATAATTATATTTATAATTGATTTAGGTGCATGCAATCAAGATGATGGGATCAGTGCAATGAGGCCAGTCATAGTAAAAAGGAGACAAAACAGTGAAGGCGAAATTCGATTTAACTTAATGGCCATTGTGTCTGACAGAAAAATGATATATGAACAGAAGATAGCGGAGTTACAAAGACAACTTGCTGAGGAACCCAAGGATACAAACCAGGGTAACAATATGTTAAGTGCTATTCAGTCAAAGGTTGCCAAAAATGGGATGCTAATTGAAGAAGTATAGAAACTAAAAAGATACAAGATTGAAAATATCAGAAGGAAGCATAATTCCAGCCTTTCATTATGGAATTATTAAAGACTTTAGCAGAACACCAACAGTTAATACCACTAGTAGAAAAGGCAAAAGAAAAACAATGCAAAGAAAGCACAGGAAACCAAATGAAGAAGGTGCTTTGGGATGTATACATATTTCTGCTTCTGCACTTATTTTCATGGAAACCATTAAGTATAAAGAACTTTGAGCAACATCCTAATTGACTCGGTGCATGTTTGGCAGTAGTACCAGTCTGTCTTGTCTTTAATGCATGGATTCTTTCCCAGCCTGCATCATGTGCATGTAGTGCATGTTAAATAAAAGTGATATTGAGTGAAAAAAATATATATATATGCACACACACACACACACACACACACACACACACTACTACTTTATCAATTCAGCAGTTGATGGATGTTTGAGCTCTTTCCATTATTTGGCTATTCTTGATGGTGCTGCTATAAACATGGGGGTGTGCACTTTCGAACCTGTAATTTTGTATCCTTCGGGTAAATGGCTAGCAGTGCAATTGCTGGGTCATAGGGTAATTCTATTTCTAACTTTTTGAGGAATCTCCACACCGTCTTCCAGAGTGGCTAGTTTGCATTCCCAGGAAGAGTATAAGGGGGTTCCCCTCTCTCCACATCTTCACCAACATGTGTTGCCTCCTGTGCTGCTAATTTAAGCCATTCTGACTGGTGGGAGGTAGTATCTTATTGTGGTTTTGATTTGTATTTCCCCGATGATCCGTAATGTTGAGCCATCTGTATGTCTTCTTTGAAAGAATGTCTGTTCATGTCTTCTGCCCACTGGAATGTACATAGAATTTTAACTCCTCTAAGCAATGAACAAGAGGGCCTAATATTCCCCTCAGTTTAACTAAACTTATGATTGGTTTCTTCCTGATTATAGGCTCCTGGCCTCTTTTTTTCTTAGAACATTACTTTAGAAAACTTGCCGTTATAAATTCTTTCTCAGAATTTTGAGATATAAATCTTCCCCACCCTCTTCCAGTTCTAGAACCAGGGGATGTCTTTCTCAAAGACAGAGAGACATCCCCTTGAAATGTAATCATCCTCTCTTTCCCAGTCCCTATGGGAAGGTAGGAACCTGACCCCCCAAGCTCCGGTTAGTAAACACGATGACCTAAGTACATTGATCAACCCCCCTATCATGTCCTCTAGTATTTTTCCACTAACTCATCCCAAGGCTTAAAAATTTGCCTATTTTGTTTCAGTGGGATTAAAATCAATCTCGCTCCCCTAATGGAATACTCATACAAAAAGTCTTCCTTGCTAGCTTATGTTGTCCAGTGAAATTTCTCTTTTATAAACCAATATAAAGAAGAGTAAATGTGCACTGGGAAATGGTCAAATGAGTTCTTCCAGAGAGAGTGTGTATTGCTAATAAGTATATGAAATGATGCTCAGTTTCACTAGAGAAGTACAAATTAAAATATCAGTGGCATAGAATTTAACAACTATCAGGTTAGCAAAATTTACAAAGCCTAAGGATATAAAGAATACACACAGATGGTTTTAGGGTAAGCAGATACAATTACTTTAAGAGTAATTTTACAATATTAAATTTAGGTGGAAAAGCCCACATTCAATGGCCCAGCAATTTTACCACAGGTATGGACACTAGAGAAATTTCCTCAAGTGAAATGTGAACAAAAAGAAATGTACAAGGAAATTTACTGAGGTATTCTTGATAATAGCCAAAAGTAGAAAAAACCCTAAATTCCCCTTAAAAGAATAATGGACTCCAGATATTCATAGGTTTGAATATTATACTGTAGTTAAAATCAACTACATTTACTAATATGAGGAGTTTGTAAATCATATGAGTTGAAAAAATTAAGGATTGATGTATGATAATAAATATATGAATTTTTAAAACCTGCCAGGCAATATATTCACAGATATACACATATAATGTGAAACACTAAAAAGCATTTCTGAAAATCACGAACAATATATTTATTATAATAGTTATTTAACAATGGTGAAGCAGAGCAAGAAATAAGAGATTTTAATGATTCTATGTAAATAGATGAAGACAACCAATGACCTTGCTATAGAAAGGAAGTCAGTCGCCATCAGTTGTATTTAGCAAAGACTCAAAGGAAGACAGAGGAGTGGGAAGATTCACAGTTATAAAAAGAGAACAAGAGAGACTGAGGGAGAAAGCTTCAGGAATGTTCTGATTGGAAACTGTTGGCCTGGGGAAGCTGGAGCCAGGCTAACTAAAATTAACATCCATGTCTTTGGTCAGGGGAGCATAATTTTTTTTTCCAGTTGGTTCTAAATCTAAGGTATGGGCAAAACTTAGGGAAGCTATCAGTTATTCACCAAGTCTTGGCCACTTGGGAGCATTCATTATAAGATTATTGTTTGGCTTCCTGGACTGGGCACTACACACAGTGGTTCGGCTTTGTGGCCTGGCTGCTGAAGGTTGTAGGTCAGAGTTTTGTTTTCATATATGGTCTGACCACTGCCCATTTGTCTGTTCAGTCCATCAGTCTAAAGAGTTTATTCATTAAGGAATACTTACACTATTCACTTAAGACGACATGTAATTCAATAGATACTTCAAGTGACAAGAAGCATGACTTTATATTAATAGAATAAAATCTAAATTAAAATATAACTGTATGTGGGGCGCCTGGGTGGCTCAGTGGGTTAAGCCTCTGCCTTTGGCTCAGGTCATGTTCTCAGGGTCCTAGGATGGAATCCCGCATGGGCTCTCTGCTCGGCAGGGAGCCTGCTTCCTCCTCTCTTTCTGCCTGCCTCTCTGCCTACTTGTGATCTCTCTCTCTCTGTCAAACAAATAAATAAAATATTTTTTAAAAAAAGATATATAACTGGGACGCCTGGGTGGCTCAGTGGGTTAAGCCGCTGCCTTCAGCTCAGGTCATGATCCCAGGGTCCTGGGATCGAGTCCCGCATGGTCTCCTTGCTCGGCAGGGAGCCTGCTTCTCTCTCCACCTCTGCCTGCCTGTGTGCTCTCTCTCTCTCTCCTTCTCTCTGACAAATAAATAAAATAAAAATATTTTAAAAAAAAAGATATATAACTGTATGCATTTTGTTATTTTTTAGCATTTGCTAAAGGTTATCACTTATCTGCATGTATATATAAGCATGATTTCTAAGCTGTAACAATACATGGGTCTCCAAAATTCTGATTCTTAAAACATACAGCTCAAGATATTTTTGACACTCATAATGCACATGCAATATGACTGAACATAAAGTTTTGTTAATATATATTTTCATCCCTGAGCATTGTAATTCAGGCTGGAAAATGCAATATAATAATAATATAATATAATATAACATAATATAATATATATATAATAATATAATATAATATAACACATTGGTATTATATTTCTCAAACATTGTTTTCTCTTTTCCTTTTACCTTCAATATTTCAATTTATGGGACAAAAAATCTATGATATTAGATATTATGAATCGCTGTTTGACAAATGATCATTTATCCCTCAGCTACTATAATATAAGTGGTGATATACTTTTGTTGATACAAAAGTAGTAACTTTTGTTAGAAGAGACACAGGAAATTCTGGTGTAATAAAATGCTATTTTTTAGGGGCCAAAGCTGTCTATTTGTAAAATGGGATGTTCCTTGAAATAACTCCTATTATTATCAAGCTAAAAAACAAGTATGACTTCATATCTGATAAAGTATTGTTGCCCATTTTGATTTCTTTCTTGATTTCATTTTGATGTTTCAAACTTTCCTTAGAGCACAAATGGCAGGGGTTGTTACTGAGGAAATCACTAGTTTATAGAGGAACTGACTGATTTGAGGAGGAGTCATAAGGATTTACTAATGACTGGCACTTTTTTTCCTTTGAATATATGTCAGAGGTTTGGAATGATTAAAAAGGTAACTGTGGATGATTGCTATTAGCTTATTTGAAATATGTGTTGGTCCCATTTTTTGGGAGACAGTGCCCTACTCATCCAAATGGTATTAACAGAGATTGAAAATTAGCTCCTTCCCCTCACTCAGCTTCAAAATCAGGTCAGGTTGTTCTGTAAATGAAAACCCAACTGAAGCTGTTTCTCTTATCTTCTTTTTTGACAAATCAGGATTCTAGACTTCAAAGCTAAAAATGTAGTCTTTTTCAAAAGAAGCAATACAATCAGTGCAGACAAAAGTAAAACTCACAGATCAGCCTCTTCAAACTTTGAAACTAAGATGAAAAGACCCATTTTAAATTCCATGGACAGTGAAATGTCATACTAATCATGAAATTGACCCATAGGTATGGTTTTCTTTGACAGTTTTATTTTAAGAACAGTGGGCTTAATCATGCAGTCTTTAAACTGAGATAAATTAAATGAGTTTTACTTTAATAAAGGCTGTAGATAGTTTCTAGAGGTCCATTCAGAAGTTGCAAAACATCATGAATATGCATCCTTTCTGTGTCATATTTGCCCAGTAAAAATCTTCTAAATCTGTTTTAAAGGAAAATTTACAACCCTGTGCATCATTGCTGAGTGCCAGGCTTGTAAATCTAGAGATTGACCACATTTCTGTTTTGTCCTTCATGTAGAAAAAAGGAAAAGAAAGAGAGAAAGAGATAGAGAGAGATCTTTTTAATTATTATGCCGAGCATCTTCTTTTAAATCTCGGAAAAATATGATGAGCAATACTTTAAAAAATGGCCAAGTCCTCAAGAATCTCAAGTTCAGTATGGACGACAAACTCATAAATTCACAGGTAATAAACTATACACAATAGTGTTGTCAGTGCTATCCTGAAGTTTATGATACCACAGATAAGAAAACAACCAACTCTCTAGGTGAACTATAAGGCCGTGCAGGGAAAGCAGCTTTTAATATGAATTTGGAACTATGAAAAGGAACACAATAGACAAAGAAAAGGGGGGAAAAGAACTGCTAGGCAGAGGCAAAAGAATGGTTCAAAAAGTATGAAAGGATTTGAAAAAGTTCAGCTTGACTGAGGCATGAAAACTATCATTGAAGGCAGAACATGATGAATTTCCATCACATGACAAAGGATCTGAACATTGGTTTGTAGGCAATGAGCAGCCAATATCATGGCCACATTTTGAATTTATTTATTGTTTTCCTTTTTTAAAGATAATTGACAGTGGTGCCATGGGCTGAGTGTTGAGAAGAACAAATCAGGGGCCGGAAGTTGGTACTGAGGCTATTTCAGTGGCAAATAATTTAATTCAAAAGCCTCTAGATAGGAAGCAAAAAAGCCATCCTCCATTACTCAGGTAGCAATTAATGAATGATTAGTCATGAATCTGAGAGAGAAAGTTGGAGTTAAGATTTTAGCTTAGGTAAGGATAGTGGTATGAATTAACCTAAAGGGGGGATAATCTAGGAGGAGTAGTCTGAGATCTCTGGCTGGGACAGAGAATGAAAGTACCCCAGGTGTTTCTGAATTCCCAAAGGATGTTCACACGAGAGTTAGACATACAGGTCTAGGTCTTGACCCATAAACCCATAATTCCAGTAGCTGATATCCTGTCAGCTGAGGAGCTCATTCAGAAACAGTATTAACAAATGAGAAGAGACAAGGTCAAGAATAAAACTCTAAGGAGCTATAGCATTTGAAAGCTTGTGGAGGCAAAGGAGGCGAAGAGGAACACAAAGAAAAAGTCATACAATTAGAAGTTGTCACTGCTGATGATAGTGTTCTAAAAGCCAAAAGAGATCATTTCCAAAAATTCAGTCAACACTGTCAAATGATAGCACGTGTATCCCAATGTTGCCACAATGGTACTTTCATGGATGTTTTGTTAATTTTTTGTTATTTGGCCAAACAACCAGGTGAGGATCATGTACTAAATAAAAATCCCCTTACTGTCATCATCCCCTTTTTCTTTTATCTTGACACACACAAAAATGAATGTTGCATTTAACAACATTTTGTTTCCTTTCTTTTCTCTCTCTTTTTTTTAAATTTAGCTGCGTGTCAGTTATAGATTGCATTTGACTGAGAGTAATAGAACACCAAGATATTGTGACATAAACATTCAAGGATTTAATTTCTCATGTTAAAAAAAAAAAATGAATGTAGCCTTCTCCAATCTGCTGCATTATCTTTATGGCCTCTTGGATCTGGCTTTCTCATCTAACAGCCTATTTCACTGACTAACCATGTGGCTTCCATTCTTAAGGTCAAGATGGCTCCTAAAGTTCTGTTGAACATATTTGAGTTTCCAATCTAAGGAAAAGGAAGAACAGAAAGATAAAGAATGATGCTTCTCTCAATTGACTCAGATTCTTTGAAAGAACCTTCCCAGAATTCATTCCTAACACTTATATTTACTTGATCACATCTTGCTTCTTTGGAGACTGGGAGTGTAGCCTTTATTCCAGCAGCAATGGCTTGTGGTAAAATATGGAGTCTGGAAAAGAAAATGGATATTTGACACGCGACAGCTGTCTTTCCTTTAAATATCTTCTTCTTCTTTTTCAAATTTTATTTTAAGTAGGCTCCACACCCAATGTAGGGCTTGAACTAATGAGCCTGAGATTAAGAGATGCATACCCTACAGATGGAGCCTGCCAGGTGCCCCTCAAGCTTCTAATATATTGAAGAGTTTGGCTAGTTTCTGAAGATGTAAAATATTTAAATGGAGTCCCTTCCTTTCACCAAGTAACTAATAGTCAAATAGAAAAATGTGTGTGAAAACAAATATAGAAACTATCTTGGCAACTCAGAAGACAATGTGCAAAGTGCAATGGGATATAGTTGCAAAAGTGATTCCTGGTGGAATGCAGATTTTCCAGGTGACTAATGCTAGCCCAGCACACATGAGGATGTAAGAGTGATAGGCAGGAAAAATGTGATGAAGCACCAAAAATAGGATTGCAAGAATAACATTGGACCTCATTAAAAACTTAGAAAGTTAACTTAGAGAAATTTAGACGCTTGAGTACATGGAGGCTTCTAGGTCCTAAGCATCAGCTACTGAGGAGTTTTTCTTAAAAATGATTCCCCAGAACTGCAAGACAAATTCTTTACTTAAAGTCCTGAGTAGCATCTATATTTGACATTAATTGGCTAGAAGTCCTTACACTTCTCTAAAGAATAAATTGCTATAGGCATTTTACCAAACAGGAAGAGAAAGAAGTCTGCTGTTCTAGAAATCTTCAAGTATTCAATTTAATTTATTATTTGACAAGAATTGTGAAGTGAATTAAACAAGGAGGCATTAGATTGAAGTGGTTGTAATCCTGTCTATGTCTGTATAAGCAAACCCAAATCTAAACCCGGGGATCCTTCAAGGTTACGGAATCAAAATGCTAAGGACAACCAATCACAAACAGCCAATGAGGCTTTAAGCTATAGCCCATATAGCTTCTTCCCCTCCCCCCGCCCTTTTTCTTCTACATTTCCTCTGTATAAGTCTTTCACCTGGTTCCTGTCCTCAGAGCACTCCTAACCCCCTTCTGGTCTAATACTGCCTAATTGGAGTCAATTTTTACTCAAACTGTTAAATTTTTTAATATGCCTCAGTTTATCTTTTAACAATGTGAAATACAAAATGTATTTTAAATGTATGTTACATTTTATTCCAAATAGAGATATTAAGGTGATATCTAGAGAAATTTAAAACACTCGCTTGAAATGATTTATGTTTAATCAGATTTCTTTGCATAAAATGTGTGATTTGGTTTTCTGAAATTTATTTATAGACCCTTATACCCTGATTATTGTCATTAAGTGTCTTAATTGAATTATTGATTTTCTGATGTTATTCCATGACTTACTTTTATCAGATAATAATACCAACGTTTACATTTACTAACTTGCTTAACCTTACAACACCCCTCTGTAATACATACCATTATGATTAAAATTTTGCAAACACAGGGGTGCCTGGGTGGCTCAGAGGGTTAAAGCCTCTGTCTTCAGCTCAGGTCATGATCCCAGGATCCTGGGATCGAGCCCCACATCGGGCTCTCTGCTCAGCGAGCAGCCTGCTTTCCTCTCTCTCTGCCTGCCTCTCTGCCTACTTGTGATCTCTCTCTCTGTCAAATAAATAAATAAAATCTTTAAAAAAAAAAAAAGATTTAAAAAAAAATTTTGCAAACACAAAAATGTGAACTCTAGCTTTTTCTTTCAGGAAACAGGGAGATATAACATTCTAATTGTGGTAATTATTAGCTATTTAGAAACCGTGCCAGTTACTACACAGCAGCAAGATATTCTATAGGAAGGTGAACTTCATTTTTTCTATGAAATTTTATTAATAAAACCAATTTCAACCATTCTTTCAAAATCCAAAGAAAAAACGAGTTACATAAAGATGGAAATCAGCACAGTCTTTTAAATCTCCACTCCAGGAATTAAAATAGTCCTTATTGAAACTGGTTTGCAGAGCCCTACCTCCTCTCTCTCCTGCGCCTTTTCTTAGAACATTTTGCCCCTATTGAACCTACCTCTTTATTGAGACAGATGGAGTACTGAGCCCTGTGCTTACAAAGTGCCACACATTTGGTATCATGGCTGTTTTTGTCAATAACAGAGGAGCAGTCTCCAAGAAGCTGACAGAAACTCCGGAGACTAAAGAGGCACAGGATTCTCCCAACTGAACTGAGCAAGTACTTGGGGCATTTCAAGTGAAGGAGAACAGAAACACAAAGCCATAAGACTTTTAAAAAATAACACCTTTTTCAGCAAGGCATTTGGGAACAGCTCTCAGTCTCAGGGGGTCTATGGTACCCTTATTTGCAGCTGCCAGTTCTACTTTCCTCTCTTCCTTTCTGATTCCCTTACTCACCCAGAGAGCTCCAGTACTTCAAAGAAAATTGCCTCACTTACTGACCTTCGTGAGGTGTGATATGGCAGCAGAGTCAACAATGGGTTTTGACCCTCCCACTGTTGGAACCAGTAAAACTTCAAAATCAAAACTGCTTCAAATAGAACACATCCATTTTCAAGATACAATTTTTCAAGTACATTGGAACTCTGCTGAAATAAACAGTTTACCTTAAGTCAGGGTATGGCAAGGAAGAGATTTTTCTTACACTCTATCCATGATTGTTAGTTAATAGAACCTTAAAGCAGGGGCACCTGGGTGGCTTAGTTGGTTAAGTGTCTGCCTTCAGCTCAGGTCATGATCCCAGAGTCCTGGATTCCTGCTCCATGTGGGGCTTCCTGCTGAGCAGGGAGCCTGCTTCTCCCTCTGCCTTTCCCCTTGCTTGTGCTCTCTCTCATTCTGTGCCAGATAAAAAGGTTAAAAAAAAAAAAAAAGCTTAAGGCAGTTAGGTGTAGAAAATGATTTTAGACTTGGAGCATGAATTTTGGAGTCAAACAAGTGTGCAAATGAACTGGCACATGTACTGTTTTGAGTTAACAGCAATCAAGACCCTTTTGGCTAAAGAGAAACTTTTATCCCTCCCTTAACAGCCTAGAAAAATCTAAATTGGAGGTCTTTCACATAATAAGAGTTATTACTGGAGATAAATTTCATCTGACTGAACCATCTGCATGGGAGGGAAAACATCTAATTACCAAAAATGTGCTCTTATTGTCCTGTGAAGGACCCTCCTCTCCTTTGAAGCCCTAGGCCCACATCTCATTCCTTAGCTCAGGATGGCATATATACCTCATTTTACTTTTCTGTTTTTGAAACTCTCATATGTGTGGGGTTCCTGTGCATACAAAATTAAATTGGACTTTCTTCTATTCATCTGTCTCATGTCAGTTTAATTCTCTGAGGGTAAGGGAAAATTTCTTCCCCAACAATACACATATATAGTCAATTTAAAATATTTTGGTTTTGTGTGCTCACTAGGTCTTGAAAAATCACAAAAGCATTGGACAATTGCTTTTAAGATATTATAATTTATTACTAATTTATAACAGCATTTTCCTTAGGTTTAAATGGATAGAATATTAAATTAAATGTGATTGCTTTTAATAACCAGAAGGGGTGTATATATTTTATTCTATTGCTCTTAAATTATATTTTTATATATTTTATGTCTTTTACATCATATAAATATGCATCAATTTTCCACAAATCTGTAAATTGTCCAGATTTGCATTCAACCCTCTCAGAAATAATAAAATATATAGTTTATCAAAAGCGGCAATGTTGGCATTTAGACTATAAAATGTAAGTAGTAAAACTATAAATCTAGTGCACAAATGAAGATATCTTTTGAAATGGCTTTTGTCTTGCAATATTATTTTCATCTTATTAAGAAGGATATTCAAAAACCAAGAATGGGTTTACATCATAAATATGTTATTATTTGAATAGCAGATTTTGAGTGATTTATTATTTTAAAAATCCTGTCCTTGGATACTATTTGATAATTGTTGTCAGTCTTTTCAATATTTTTGTATCTCTTTTCCTCAGGAAGTTCCAAATGTGCCTGCACATTTTAACAACAAAAACAACAGTGAAAACCATGACATCTTAGGAAGTAACTCCCCAGAGCCTCCAGAATTAGATTTTTCGTGCCCTAGATGGAGGGAGCAACCGGAAGTAATGTGTGAAAGAGATCACAGCATAGGCACTCTCTATGGAAACCTTCTTCTACTGATTTGGTAAAGTTCTAAACTGAGGTAAACTGTCTCAACTCGGCTATGTGGAAGGATGCCGAGGCGGTAGGACAGCAGCACTGATAGAAATCATGAATAAGCCTTCAGACCTCAGGCGGAGGAGCACCCCAGATGGAAGCATCATTCTGGGAGAAATCAGTTTCAGGACATCTTTGAGATCCTACTGAAGAGCCTGAGTGTGACCCCTTTATTTCCCTCTGCCCAAGATAGTCAAAAGACAATAAACCTTCACAGCCAGAATGGAAGATAACGAAATCCAGAACAAGAGTTCTGTATAATCTCATTTAACCTACTGAGATCTTTCTTGGTTTCTAGTCAACATCCACATCTAGGACAAATTAGTGAGTGGAAGCGGAAAAAAAAAAAAGAAACAAACACAATTTTGTGGTGTAGATGCTTATTACAAAAGTCAGCAGTTGGAGACTCCGTATTCCTGTAGCACACTTCTCTCATCTCTTACCAACTTACTTTCCAAGCACCCCCAGCCACCTTGCTGATCCCTCCAGACCCCCAGTGTTGGGGACTGTTACTGAATGGAGGATTCCTTATAGTTCATTTTTTATTCCATAAACAAAATTTTAGTTGGGATCAATTAGTTAAGTGATTTTTGATGCTGCTTCTTCTTCCTTTTTGGGGGGGTGTCTGTTATGCTCTCTCCATCCCCTTCTTTAAGGAAAAAATAAAAATTCAGACAAAGAAGCAGATGGGAAAAAGTCAGATAATGCAGATAGATACATGAGAAAAGAGCTCCCAACTCCCAAGTGCACCTGTGAAACTGGCCAGCTGATAATCCTAAACTAAATTGTCTAGACCCAGAAGTTACAGATTTCTGGGAAAAGAAATCAGTGTTTTTGAGATTGCTATACCTCTAGGTAAGCTGCCAGTTTGGCATTATCTCCACAAGAAGAGGTCAAGGAAAGGTCTTGAGGGCGCCAGCAGGAGACCTGGGTCAAGGGCTGTACCTCCTAGGACATAGAGTTTGCCCTGTCGACACCCTCCAGGAGGTCGCTGTGGATGCCCCCAGAGTGCCAGATGTAGAAAGCAGTTACCTCATTTAGGTACCTCACACAGAGACATTACTTTCAGTCTGGAGCAAAGGTATGGTTTTATATTCCATGTTTCTCTGTTCTTCTGTTTCCCATTTTATGCCTCTATTCATGATATTTGAATGTTTTAAAATTACATTTTAAGTAGTCTTTAAATTTTTTAGCTAAACCTTTTTGTATTTCATTTTCCATAGTTGCTTTAGGGATTACAAGTGCATCCTTAACTTTTCAGTCTAATTAGAGTTAATGTTCAATAATTTATTTAATACATACAAACACTGTGAATTTATAGGCCCATTAACCATTCTCTGCTCTCCTTTATGCCATACATTTCATATGCATTACATTAGCATATATAATAAACCTCACAAGAACTATGTGGGGGAGGAAAAATGATTTTCCCTTACCCTTCTAGGTTAAAGGTGGCTGAGGTCCACCCCCCTACCGTGTAATAAGAAGGTAGATTAAAAGGAGAAAAACAAACAATTTTAAAAACATGCATACCTCCTGTATACAAGAAAACTCAGTAACTCCCCAACAGGGCTCAAGCCATCACCTCTTACAAGTAACAACATCTCCAGCTAAAGACCAAAGGAGATGTTGGCAGGGCAGTTATGGGAGGCTATCAGGAAAAGCTCACATACAAGGGTAAGGCTGTTATGCAGATTTAAGGCATTGTCTTTCCCTTGATACGAGCGAGTGTCTAGCATTTTAGTTCCTCTCTTCCTAAAAGAGAGGGAGATACCGTTACAAATGGATTCCCCTTATAAATGCAAGTGTCTGCCCTCCTTCAGTGTCAGAATTTTTGCTTTAAATAGCCATATATACTTTAAAGAGAGAGATATTACTTTATATTTACCATAATATTTAATTTCTGGTGTTTTTTTTATTCATGCTTGAAAATCTAAGTTTTCCTATAGTATTGATGTAGAAATGTTGGGGTTTGGAGCTGATGGCCAAGAAAGCATTCTTGAGTTGTGTCTTTGGTGCAAAAAGGTGGTTTTATTAAAGCACCGGGACAGGTCCCGTGGGCAGAAAGCTGCACTGGGGTTGTGATGGGTGACTGATTATATACTTTCAAGTGGGAGGGGGTTAAGGACAACACAAGCCTCCAAGGTATTTTGGAAACAGTGTTTCCAGGACCCTGAAAGGCCTAGCTATTGTTAGGAAAAGGCCATTTATTATTATTTAGTAAAAACTCAGTCCAGGAGACCCTGCAGATGTTTATCAGTGGGCCAAATGCTTGGAGGATGACTACTAACATCTGTTTTGGGGAGTAGAGATAAACGAAGTTTTCAAAGGGATTTTCATATGTTAAAGTAGACTCAGGATCCTGGAGGGGTCAGGATAATGTTAAGCCAAGATTGCCTTTTCCATTAACAAAGGGTCAACATCGAGGCCACTGAGATCCCAGAAGAGGGTCACTTTACCTGTTTCAAGGATTTGTCAATGGACTGTAGGCAGTGAGGATATTTAATTTTTTCTTTTGCCTTTGTTTCCCACATCAGTATTATTTTTCTTTCAACTACAAAAAAAAAAAATTCTATATCTTGGCCTGTAGGTCTGCTGATAATATATTCTCATTTGTTAACTTTAAAATTATTTATATTTTGCCTAATAATCAGAAGATATTTTAATGGTTATTGAAATGTAGTCGACATTTTTTTCCAATGCTTTGAAAGTCTCCTGGTGTTTTAAAATCCATGTTCCTTCGCTTCCATAATTTCTGATGTGATATCTCTGCTTATTTGAATTTTTGTACCCCTATAATTCAGATATCATTTTTACCTAGATACTTTCAATTTTTTCCTTTATTTATTTTTAAAGTTATAATTTGATGTTGTAGTATGCGAGCATTGTTTCCTTAGACTTTATCCTGTTTGAGGGCACCATCACTGAATTTCTTGAATCTGTAAATTCTTTTTTAAGTCTTTATTTATTTGAGATAAAGAGAGCACATAAGCCGGGAGAGCAGCAGAGGAAAAGGGAGAAAGCAGAGTCCCCACACAGCAGGGAGTCCTACGTGGGGCTTAAACCCAGGTCCCTGGAATCACAACCTGAATTGAAGGCAGATGTTTAACCAACTGAGCCACCCAGGAGCCTCAGAATTTGTAAATTTTTAAAATTTATATATTTCACCTAATTTGGTAAGTTTTATGTTATTATTTCTTCAAATAATTTTTCTCCTTTCCTCTGCTTTTGGAATAACAATTACTTGTATGTTAAAATTCTCCCACAAGTCACTGAGTCTCTGTCCATTTTTTTAAAAATCACTTTTTCCTTCCTTAAACTGGATGACTTCTACTGATGCAATTTCAAGTTCAGTTTCTATTAATGTAGTTGATTCAATTTTTGTTTTTCTGATTATAGGTCTATAAATCTGTGGGGTTTTTTGTTAATAGCTCTACTGAGATATAATTTGCATATCATACCATTCACCCATTTAGTGTACTATAAATGGCTTTTAGCTTACCCACAGAGTTGTCCAACTGTTAACCTCATCAGTTTTAGAACATCTCACCACTCCCTAAAAAACCTCTCATATTGTAAGCAGAAAGAGTTAGGGGGTGCCCAGTCAAAGAAAGAGGTCATTTTAGGCACCCAGCTATTGGCTCTACTTGCCCTAACACACTTCTTGTAGAACTTCCTAGGAGCTGTCAGAATTACAAAGAAATGCAAAAACATCAGATCAGTAGTTAAGGATTTTAACAGGAAAAAAAGGAAATGCAAAAACTCTCATCTTTGGGCGCCTGGGTGGCTCAGTGGGTTAAGCCTCTGCCTTCGGCTCGGGTCATGATCTCAGGGTCCTGGGATCGAGTCCCGCATCGGGCTCTCTGCTCAGCGGCGAGCCTGCTTCCCTCTCTCTCTCTCTCTGCCTGCCTCTCTGTCTACTTGTGATCTCTCTCTGTCAAATAAATAAATAAAATCTTTAAAAAAAAAAAACAAAAAAACTCTCATCTTTATAAGGTCTGGAAATAGCCCACCCACTCCCACTGCTGTTTCAAAAGTAAGCAAGGCTCTGCACTCCTGACCTGACCGGAGATAAGGATCCCGAGGCCCCATCCAGTTTACACTGACTCTTGGAGCATGCCCATGGCTCCTCCTCCTCTTCTGAGTTACCTGTTTTCACTCTAATGTTAAAGTGTCCATGCGGAACGAGGTGGGGCTCCATTTCAGAGTTCTGATATCTTGACCTGAGCTGAAATCAAGAGTGGGACGCTCAACCAATTGAGCCACCCAGGCACCCCTGGGCATGCTTTCTAAGTATACCTGCACACCCCCTTTGTTTGCTATGATGAAACTCCCCTTTTGGAATATTCATCCCAACCCTAAATAAAAGGAACCGACTTATCCCTGCTCAGAATCACAGAATAGAATATGGTTGCCCCTTCTATTCTCTCCAAGTCCTCAATCCAGACTTAAAAGATATAAATTTTCCTTTGTTATTCAGTTCTGATATGAGATGTAGATATTCTAGTTTGTTCATAGAACAAGCCTACAAAAACATTCCACTTTTTTCCTCAGCCTTAGAAGAAAAGGGACATAAAGTTCCAAAACAAAAATAACAATTTCGCCAAAACACAATTCACTAGTCAGGGAATGACACAACTAGGGAGGGAAAAGCATTCTCTCTTAGACTGTATACAAAGACACACACACACAAAGTGTAACCCTTCACTCAAAAAAATGTACTTTATTGCCCCCCCCCACCAATCTCCTGGAAAGGTTGAAATGACCAATAACATCCTTTTTTAATTAAATTAAATTAAATTTAATTTAATTTAATTTAATAACAATTAAAATTGGCAAAATTTTCAGAAATCCTTGAGCTCCATTGGCCAATGGTACTCTCCCCACTACCGGTGATGGTCATTTGGGCCACCGCCTCAGGGACATGTAAGTTATCTATCTATGAACTGGGACCTGAAGGCCCACGTCATCAGGGAATTTATCTCTGATACAATGCTTTGCTATACTGCATGCAGATAGGGCAAAATATTGAAAGATACTCGTGTACTATATCCATGCACTACACACATTAAGGCTGCCTTCCCACAACATCTTCCTAAACAGACTCTTCATGATTGTCAGCCAAGACATTTAATCTATTGGAGGAGAGATCAGAGAAAAGATGCTCTTGAACTTTGTCAGGAGAGACTTTAGCAGGTATTGTGAAGAACAAATTCCAAACAAACTCCAGGGAATCAAACCTTGGGTTTGTATTTCAGAACAAAGAAGAAATTTAGAATTCTATACAAACTGTAAGACTATACCAATACAGAACCTCAAATTGAAAATTCTCAGAGATCCCCTAGAAGCAGCTGATCTTTGAAAGCAGACAGTTGATTCAAGACCTTTAGAATAAGTGAATGACTTCAAATAGTAAACAGCTTCTGCCGAAGATACAGAACCAACATTCATAGTTAACTCCCGTTTTGTCTCTGATATGCTTTCTTATAATCATTCTCATTTTCTATAGAGCCCTGGTTGTCATCCACCCATAGTAACCTTTTTCCTCTTTTCTTCCCTTCTTACTATAATTGTTAATCTAGAATATCCTCATCCATCAAAAGAGCTCGGTGACACATAAAATCCTCTGAGCAATGCTGGACACCTCAACAGATACCATAAAGAATTATAGCCAAACGGGGCACCTGGGTGGCTCAGTGGGTTAAAGCCTCTGCCTTTGGCTCAGGTCATGATCCCAGGGTCCTGGGATCGAGCCCCACATCGGGCTCTCTGCTCCACGGGGAGCCTGCTTCCTCCTCTCTCTCTGCCTGCCTCTCTGCCTACTTGTGATATCTGTCTGTCAAATAAATAAATAAAATCTTTAAAAAAAAAAGAATTATAGCCAATGACATTTCTACCTTTATTTACATGGACAAATGATAGTAAGCAAATCAACCTATTGCTTCACTAGTGTCTCTGTGTCCCAGAAAAAGAACCAACCGTTAGAATCTATTGATCAGACCACAAGGAATTTTAAATTTGAATTCAACAATCTTCATAGAACAATGGGCAAATATTTTCCACCTAAGAAAGACTTATGGAAGTCTATATTTGTAACCTGGTTTATGTAAGGCCTTGGCTCTGATCTTACATTGTAAACAATTCTTTTTCCCCCAAATCCCCATGTGCTCCTACTAAATACAATTTCCCTGGAGGCCATGGCATCTATCCCACTTACCTCATAATAATACCACATGAACATTAGCAAAAATATTCTAAGACTTGTCCATACACAAAGACCCTAGTTTTATAAATCACAAAGTCTAGAAATACCAACTCAGAAGCAAGCTCCACAATGAGGCCACCTTGATTATTCAAGGAGTCTACCTGGGGGAATTACTGACCTATTTTTTATGTGAGGAATCAGAACAGTCTTCCCATCAGTAGCATGCTTTCAAACTGAAAAGTCTGTAAGAAAGGCATCACTCACTCAGGAGGAAGTTATTAATGAAACCCCCTCTCTCCTACCTGGAAAAATGATCAGTCCCGACTCATTGGCGCAAGTAGTGATGGCCAATCACATTACTCTGGATTTTTTTGTTAGCCAGTCATGGTGACTTCTGTGTCATTGTACTATTACTTGTGTACTTAGATCAACAGAAAAGACAAGGTAGAAGAGGCTATGAATCATCTTAAGGGAAATCTACTTAGCTCTCTAGGGTCTGTCTTTGGGCCTATGGGATTTGTTTTCTCTGCTTGGTTTAGGGTGTTGAGGCTTCTGATTCTGAAGCATCTTATAAGGACTATTAATTTCTTTTGTTCATATTGTTCATGATGCTGATCCAGTGGATTGTAGGTAGAGTCCTACATGTACCTTCACAGTTGCCTTCTCCTCAGATGATCATTAGGACAACGCAACAACAAAAAGGTCAAGATTGTACAGCAGAGCTGACTGTGCAGATTGCTGAACAATCTCTGAGCAGGGAAGATGTGCATCACTGGCCTTCCCTATACTGCTCAACTTCTCCCAGACTAAAGGATGACCAAAAGAGGTATCGAGAGACTAAACATACAAATGGAAAATTTCCAGATCATCTATGAAAAATAGAGCTCTGATCCACAATTTCTGCAGCAAACAGTCCACGGAGCCAGAGCACACATCTGGCTCGTACTGGTCAGGATTTAGTAAACGTGCAACTCCCCTGAATTCTGACCCTGCCTCTATTTTGGGACCAAGCAGAAAAGCTGATTATGCTCACCAAACCAATCCTATCAGATGGCTTTCTTATCTCTACATAAAATACTTCCAGCTTCCCCAAGGCAGCAATCTTCGGAGGACACCCGAATCCCTCCCTTTTTTCACTCTAAAGTTTGCCAACTCTCCAGCCTAACTTTTGAGCCTCTGTCAGACACAAGTGGTGGTGGCCGACTTCCTTGCTATAGCTAAGCTCCGAACAAAGAGCCTCAGCTTGTCCGCACTCAAGTGGACTTCATTTGTTTGCATAATACCTTTATCTCAAATTTCAAAATTTAAACCGGATGAACATTGTTTTGGGCACTGTAAACCTGTATCTGGAAAAAGATACACAAAGCAAGAGTTAAACCATTGAATGGACTTCTTAGGGAAATTTATTACATAAAATGTAAAGTATTTTAACTATTAGAATTATATACTTTTCTTTAAAAAAAAAAGTTTGGAGCACCTGGGTGGTTCAGTGGGTTGAAGCCTCTGCCTTCAGCTTGGGTCATGATCTCAGGGTCCTGGGATCGAGTCCCGTATTGGGCTCTCTGCTCAGCAGGGAGCCTGCTTCCCTCGCTCTCTCTGCCTGCCTCTCTGCCTACTTGTGATCTCTGTCTGTCAAATAAATAAATAAAAATATTTTTTTAAAAAGATTTTATTTATTTGTCAGAGAGAGAGAGAGAGCAAGAGCATAAGCATGGGGAGTGGCAAGCAGAGGGAGAAGCAGGCTCCCCCATGAGCAAGGAGCTCAAAACAGGACTCCATCCCAGGACCCTGGGATCGTGACCTGAGCTGAAGGCAGACCCTTAACCGACCGAGACACCCAAGCGTCCCACAATTGTATACTTTTCTGCAAATATTGTTATTCATGCAAAAATTACACACTGGACTCTTCTTACCAGTTAATTTAATAATGATATATGTATTTTTATGTACATATCTCTGTACTAAATGATCATTTGGTAAAAGTTGCTATATTAGTTCATGGATTGCTTTCTCAAATTTTATTTAGCTTTTCTTAACTTTGTAAGCATTTACAAAAATGACAAGTAGAAACAAAATTTAAAACTTTATAAAAAGCAAGTTTAGGACCATAATCTGTTCTTACTTTCATGGGTGTGTTTGTTCACAAAGTCTTCATAATTTTCCATTTTCTAGGAACTCAGCATGTTTCTACATAGAAAGACAAAAGGACATAGCCCTGAACTTGATATTGCCAGATTCCAATGGGGATTCTATATATGTAATAAAAATCTATAATGTATAAAAAGGAAGAACACACAGTTCTAAAGAAGCACATTGAAGGAAAATATACTCTCTCCCCAAAGCATCAAAGGTGGCTTCAAAGAAAGTTTGGTACTTGAAAGAAAAGCGAAGCTGCTGGTATCACCATTCCAGACAGCAACTTATATTACAGCAAGTTATATTACAAAATTGTAATGATCAAAACAGTATGGTATTGGCAAAAAATAGACACAGCAATCACTGAAAAAGAATAGAAAGCTCAGAAATTAAATTCACAATTAGGCAATTAATCTTCAACAAAGCATAAAAGAATATCCAACAGAAAAAGGCAGTCTCTAACAAATGGTGCTAGAAAAACTGGACAGCTACATGCAGAAGAATGAACTGGACCACTTTCTTATACCATACACAAAAACAAATCCAAATGGATGTAAGACTTAAATATGGGACCAGACACCATAAAAACCCTAGAAGAGAGCAAAGGCAATGATGTCTCTGACATTCACCGTAGGACCACATTCCTAGATATGTCCCCTGAGGCTAGGAAAACAAAAGCAAAACTAATTACTGGGATTACATCAAAATTAAAATGTTCTGCACAGTAAAGGAAACAATCAACAAAAGTAAAAGGCAACCTCTGGAATGGGAGAAGATATTTGCAAATGACATATATGATAAGGAGTTAGTATCCAAAATATATAAACAACTTGTATAACTCAACACCCCCAAAACAAATGATCCAATTAAAAAATGGGCAGAAGACATGAACAGACATTTCTCCAAAGAAGGTATTCAGATGGGGGTGCCCAGGTGACTCAGTGGGTTAAGTCTCTGCCTTCAGCTCAGGTCATGATCTCAGGGTCCTGGAATCAAGCCCCACGTCGGGCTCTCTGCTCAACAGGGAACCTTCTTCCCCCTCTCTCTCTGCCTGCCCCTCTCTCTCTGCCTACATATAATCTCTCTGTCAAATAAATAAATAAAACCTTAAATAAAAAAAAAAAAGAAGAAGAAGACATTCAGATGTCCAACAGACACATGAAAAGAAGCTCGGCTTCACTCATCAGAGAAATGCAAATCAAAACCAAATAAGGTATCACCTCTCACCAGTTAGAATGGCTAAGATAAAAAACACAAGAAACAACAAGTCTTGACAAGGCTGTGGAGGAAAAGGAACCCTCTTGCACTATTGGTAGGAATGTAATCTGGTGTAGCACCATGGAGAACAGTATGGAGGTTCCTCAAAAAGTTAAAAATAGAACTACCTTATGATCCAACAATCGCTCTATGGTATTTACACAAAGAATACAAAAACACTAATTCAAAGGCATGCATGCATCCCAATTTTATTTATAGTAACCAAAATATTGAAGCAGCCCAAGTTTCCATCTATTGATGGATGGATAAGAAAGATGTGGCATATATATTTACAAAGGAATATTATTTGAAGCAGCCCAAGTTTCCTTCTATTGATGAATGGATAAGAAAGATGTGGCATATATATTTACAATGGAATATTATTTGGCCATAAAGAGGAATGAAATCACCATTTACAGTGACATGGATGGAGCTAGACAGTATAATGCTAAGTCAGTCAGAGAAAGACAAATACCATATGATTTCACTCATATGTGGAATTTAAGAAACAAAACAAGTGAGCAAAGAAAAAAAGAGAGACAGAGAAACTAAGAAACAGATTCTTAACTCCAGAGAAAAACTGATGGTTAGCAGAGGGGAGACGGGTGGGGGATGGGTGAAATAGATGAAGAGGATTAAGGAGGGCACTTTTGATGAGTACCAGGTGACATATGGAATTGCTGAATCACTATATTGTATATGTGAAACTAATATAACATGGTATGTTAAATATGCTGGAATTAAAATTTTAAAAAATTGGTACTTGAATTCTATCCTCAATAAGTTTCTAGGTGGAAAAAGAACAGAGAATATGACAGATGCACAGACTAGATTGTGTACATTTAAGGGGGTAGAAGAAACAACAGTGGTTTCAGTGAGAAGCACCCACGTTAGTGTGGCCACCCATAATAACAAGGCGGGAAGTAGGGAAAACCTACTGTAGGAAGATACATTGAGTCTGACTTATAAAGGACCTCATGTACTGAGTTAATTCTTCATCTTAAAAGAAACATTGACTGGGAGTACAACACAATCCCATTTCATTGTTAAAATGGTACTGCTAACATTGGGTAGTGAATAGTAATACAGTCTCAGAGATCTCCTTTTATATCTGCACTTGAGAGAATAACAGTCCCCCAGAGATGTGTGTGTTCTAATCCCTGGGACCTGTGACTACGTTAGGCTGCATGGCAAGAGGTAATTAAGATTGCTAATTAGCTGATCTGAAAATAAGGAGATTATTCTGTATTACTAGATGGGTCTGATGTAATTACTAGGGTCCTTTAAATGTGGAAGAGAGAATCAGAAGAGTTAGTGTCAGAATGAATGCAGCGTAAGAAAGTCTTGACTGGCCATTGCTGTCTTTTGAAAATAGAAGGGGGTCCTGAGCCAAGGGATGAGGCCAGTCTCTAAAGGCTTGAAAAAGCAATAAAATGGATTCTACCTCACAGCCTTCAGAAAGCCACCGAGACCCATCTTGGACTTCTAACTTCCAAAACTTTAAAATAATACAGATGGTATTATTTTAAGTCACTAAGTTTGTGGTAATTTGTTACATCAGCAAGAGGAAGTTAATACAATATATGATCCCATATATATATATTGATCCCATATATATATTGAGTGGTAAGTCACTCAACTTTCTATTTATCCAATTATAATAAGAGATAATATCATCCCGTTTGTCCTCAAGAAAAATTGAAATAATGCGTAGAAAGTTCTTTGCCTATGGTGAAATAAATCGTAGGCAAAAGAGGTAGTAGCAACTCTGGCATTACCTTCATCTTCATCAGCAATGGAAGTTCTGTGAATTAGCTAAGTTTCATGAGGCAGAAGAAGACAAATTCGGAATTATTTCCATAGATCATATTAGACAGAAGTAGGTTCTAAACAAAGATAGTGGTGGTGGGGTTGGTGAGGAAAGGATCCAAGAAGTATCTAAGGGAAGAGGCAGACTTTTTGGAAATGGGTGTAAAATGTAGAAAGAAGACTGTTGTTTGCATGATTGAATATATTTCACAAATAGAAATATGGTTTAATAAATCACACCTTGCTCTGATACATAAGTGCCTGTGTGGCTCAGGCTGAAAATCACATGAGAGGTTGTTTCAAATGCACAGCCCTTTCCCACTTTCTTAGAGTATTCAAGACAGTGGGTATCTTTGTGCTGAGTTTGCAAGAGAAACTGATCCATATCAGATATGCCTCGCTGTCCATTGCACCTGCTCTCCAAGATCTTTGGTAGCATCTTAAAATTTTCCTAATAATTCTGTTAACATCTTTTTCTCCCTGGAAGCCTGACTCCCCATATCTTTAATAAAATGCTTGCCTGTGGGGTGATCACACTCCCTGCTTATTGTAGGTGCCTGAATGTTCTAGCCTGGTTATTATCTTCTCCAAACAGCTCCCTTTTTAATTTTTTTTTTTTAAGATTTCTTATTTATTTATTTGACAGAGAGAGATCACAAGTAGGCAGAGAGGCAGGCAGAGAGAGCAAGAGGGAAGCAGGCTCCCTGCCGAGCAGAGAGCCCGATGCGGGACTCGACCCCAGGACCCTGAGACCATGACCTGAGCCGAAGGCAGCGGCTTAACCCACTGAGCCACCCAGGCGCCCCCAAACAGCTCCCTTTTTAACCTAGGCTTCCAACAGCAAAGTTTCTTTGTTGCTATGGATTCTGGACATGCAACATTTTGTCAACTTTTGAACCTAACTCTCTCCTACCTACCAACAGTTATTCAAGTAGATATTTTCCTCTACCTTATTTCCTTGTTAAGAAACACTTATATATTGAGAACATACTTCTCTGGCGTCCTGCTGAAATTAGTCCTTGGACTTCTGCTGATTTTAATCTTTATAAATGATCTAGAGAAAGGAAATGGCTGTGAACTAGCTGGAATTACTAATCAGGCAAAATTGCAGGGGAGGAGAGAAGTAGACGAAGCTACAACCCAACACAGGTGGGGTTCAATATGCTCGGTAGCTAAGCGGGTATGTGGTAAACAGAACATAATAGAGAACCTTGTGAAGAGCCTGTACATCCGGCCAAAATGATTAAGAAATAAATAATGCCATTCAGTTGAAATGCATGAAGTTCGGAGCATAATTATGGATCAGTCACTCCAAAAGGGTACGAACTGTGTGAAGCTTCAATTAGACCAGAAAAAGGGATAAGACTCACTAATACGGCACATTTGGGAAGAGATTTGCATTTCAATTTATTTTAATTTTCATTAAAAAAAAAACACACAGAGAGGAAATGAAATAAGATATCAGGATTTGCTGTCAGAGATTCATCTAATAAACTGGAATGTGCGTGGGGGGGCATTAAATGTACTATTCAATAAATTTTGATACATGTCTATATCCATTTAACTACCACCTCAATCACCACATATATAATTCCTTCAACCTAAAAAGTGTTGTTGATTCCCCTTAAGAGCAATCTCCCTTTCTCCATAAGCAACCACAGTTCTTATTGCTATCTCCATAGATTTATATGGAATATTCCAGAATTTCACATGTATGGAATCATACAGTATGCACTCAGTATTTGGCCACTTTTACTGAGCATAAGGCTTCTAAGACTCATGCATACTGTTGGGGTAATCAATATTTCCTATTACAATTTGTTTATCCATTCTCCAATTGATGGACACTCTGTTTTCAGTAGGGAGCTTCCCCCCCCCCCCCCTTTAAAGCTTCTGTGAATTTTCTTACACGTTTTTTTGGACATGCTTCAGTTTATCTTAGAATTGGGTCATGGGGTAGGTATATATTTAACACTATAAAAAATAGCCAAAAAGGTTGGCTAAGTAGTTGGACTAATTTATATTCCTACCAGCAAAGACGGAGTTCTAATTAATCCATGTCCTTGCCAACATTTTGTGTCGCAAGTTTTTACATTTTAACGATGCTACTTGATGTGAAATTATTTCTCATTTTAAAATTTAATTTGTGTGTCTATGAAGACTAGACATGTTAAAGCACCTTTTTGCATGCTTTGGGACCACAAGTCTTACATCAGTTATATTTGAGTTGTTTGTGTTTTCATTATTTATTAAACAGGGAGAGGGGCACCTGGGTGGCTCAGTGGGTTAAAGCCTCTGCCTTCGGCTCAAGTCATGGTCTCAGGGTCCTGGGATTGAGCCCCACATAGAGCTCTCCGCTCAGCAGGGAGCCTGCTTCCCTTCCTCTGCCTCGATGCCTACTTGTGCTCTCTGTCAAATAAATAAACTCTAAAAAAAACAAAAGAAAAAACAAAACAAAAAAAACCAGGGATAAATAGGTATATGCATACTTAGTCAAATATAAATATTGCAAATATTTCTCTAGTCTCTAACTTGCTTTTTCATATCCTGAACAAGTCTTCAGATAGAAGGGGTTTATGCCCTAAATATATATATATATTTATTTATATATAATATATATAAAATATAGAAATCATAAATAAATTTATATAAATTATATAATTATATAATTTATAATTATATAATTATATTTAATATATTTAATATATTTTGAAAAATATTTAATATGTATTTATAATTATATAATTATATATAATATATAAATTATAATTATATAATTATATATCATTTATATATAAATCATATATAGAAATTATATAATTTAAAATTATAAATTATACAATTTATAATTATAAATTATATATAATAATTTATATTATTATTGTATTATTGTAATCACATATTATTAATTATAATATATTATTTAATTAATATATGATATTAATATTAGTTAATATTATATTATTAATATAATTAATATAATTATATATTATAGAATTATATATAATTAATATAATATAATTAATATTATATTATATTTTATTATATTTTAATTATATTTATTTTTATATAATACATATTTATTATTTTATTATATAATTATATTATATATAATTGATATTATCACTATTAAATATTATATTAATTACTTATTAATTTTAACAATATTATATTATATAATAATATTGATAATATAAATATTATATTATATAATAATATTGATAATATAAATATTATATTAATTAATTATTAATTAAATATTACATTAATGTATTAATTGACACAATGTTGATTGTATATAATTATATATAATAATATAATATTAATATAATATTAATAAATATATAATATATAAAACACATAATTAATTAATATATATAATTATGAATACATAATTTATAATTATAAATTTATAAATATAATTTATAATTATAAATTATATATAGTAATTTATATATTATTATTGTATTATTGTAATAATATATATTATTAATTATATAATTTATAATTATAAATTATATATTCATAATTATATAAAAATTACTATATATAATTTATAATTATATAATTAATGATTTATATATATGATTTATATATAAATTATATATAACTAAATATATATATAATAGATATATTACATATATACTTAAGCAGTATATATGTAATATATATATTACATATATAAATATATAATAGATGTTACATATATAAATATATATGTTTTATTTAATTTATTTTTATGTATTTTATTTATTTTTATTATTTAAATTTTTATTTATATTTAATATTTATTTTTAATATTTTAAATATTTTATTCTTATAAAATATATTATTATTATAAATAAAATATTTTTATTTTATTTATATTTTATATATAAAATATATTTTATTTATATATTATATATATATAAATATATATAATTTTTGCATTCTAACAAACCTTGGTCACAAAGATAATCTAACGCTTTCTTCCAGGAGTTTTAGATTTAATTTGTGTTTATATCTATAATACATCTGCAATTAAATTTTATGATGTGATGATGGAACAAGGTTCATTTTTTGTTCCCCTTACATTTATCTAATATTTCCATCCACATCTGTTGAAAAGAGGATCCTTCCTCTTTCAATTAGTTTGGCACCTAAGTAGAAAAAAGTCAACAGGACATGTGTTGATCTGTTTCTGGGGCCTCTATTCTGCTCCATTCATCATTTTGTCTATCCTTATACCAACAGCACATTGAATAAATTTACCTTTATCGTGTAAGCTCTCCAACATTAATAGTTTTCAACTTCTCTTACAAAATTTTCTGATTTCTCTTTCCTTTCTTTTCTCTTTCATATAAATTCCAGAAACAATTTATCAATTTCTATTTTTAAAAAGCCTGTTTGGATTTTTATTAAGATTTTGTTGAATCTATAGATCAGCTTATGGAGACTACCTTCTCTGATTCACAAACATGGCATATCTCTATTTACTTAAGGCTTCTTTAATTTCTCCAGTAATAATTCGTGTAGTTTTCTATGGAGAAATTCTTCTAATACATCACCTTTGCTGGGGAATTCTTGTTTGCCTGGAAAGACAAGTTGCATCACAACTTGAGATCTCCTCTTGCCAGATATTGGTTCTCCTGTTTTCATTTTCTAGGTATGTAAGTATACCTTTTGTTGTTGTTGTTGTTCTTCTTCTTCTTCTTCTTCTTTTTTTTTTTACCTTTTGTTCTTCTAACTCCATCTCAGTGTCGGCGTCTTGGAAAGTTAACAGATGCAGTTGTTAAAAATCTCCCAGTATCTTTGTGTATTTGTGTAATTTTCTGTTTATCTATGTCTGTTTTTTCTAAATGCATTTTGAATCTCAGTAAGGTCATACACATATGTGGTTACTGTTTCCTAAAAAATTGAAAATGTGTCCCTTTTTATCTCTGGAAGGACACATTTGGAGGCACGTGTTCTTATTATTAACATAGACATAGCCGTTCTTTTATGTGAAGTGCATGTGGTGTATCTTTTTCTATCCCTTTATTATTCAATCTATCTTTGGTTTTATATTAAAGTATGTGCTTTTCAGAGGTGGAGTTGGGTGTCTCTTATCTAGTCCGATAATCTCTGCTTTTTAATTGGAATGTTTGGCATATTTATACTACTTATGTACTTACTGATATATGAGTCTGTTGGCCTATCATTTAGCTATTTGTATCTGTTTGTCTCTCTGATTTTTGTTCCTGCCTCCCGCTTTCCTTGACTTCTTTCTGGAGGACTGAATATTAGCATTCATTTAGTATTTCTTGTTATTTCATCAATTTATCTTTTAGCTACACTCATTCATTGCTGTTTTTCTTAGTGGTTGGTCTAGACGTTACAATATTAATCCTTAACTCATCATAGCCTTTTTATAGTTAATATTTTACCATAGTATATAAAATCTAAAAATCTTAAATCATTATAACTCCACTTATTCCTCAGTTTTTGAGCTGTTTTGGTACGTACTTTGCAGTGGAAAGCTAGTTGTCTTTTAAACATTTTTAGAAGATACTGAAAATTTTTGTATATCATTTCTTATGTGCAGATCTGCTAGTAGTAGTTTTTACCTTTCGTTTATCTGAAAGTGTCTTTATTTGGGCTTTCAATTTTGTAAGGTATGTTCACTGGGTAAAAATTCTTCTTTGACAGGTTTTTATCCCTTTTATCCTTTTTAAAGGTGTCATTCCATTGTCTTCCAGCTCCTATTGTTACTAATGAGAAGGCAGCCATCATTTTTACCGTGTTGCGTGATGTCTCTTTTTATGGTGGTAGGTTTCAATTTCTCTCTCTTCCTCTCTCTCTCTCTCAGCTTTCAGCAGTTTTCCTGTGATATGTTGAAGTGTTATGTTTTTATTTATACTGATAAGGATTTCTGGGGCACCTTGGATTCTTATGTTTATATTTTTTACCAAATTTGAGAGTGTTAGACATTCTTTTATTTCTTCAAATATTTCTTTGGGCTCGTTTTTTCCTGTACTTTTTTTTATGGATTCCAAGTATAAGTATGTTTCCTAATTGATATCATCCCAGGAGTTATAGAAGCTCTGTTTCTTTTTTCCTTTTTTTTTTTTTTTTTTTTTTTTTGCACATTGCACAATTTTTTCATCTGCTTTAAGCTCACTGAGCCTTTCTTTTGTCCATTTTATTAATTTTATTTAATGTACTGGCCTTTCAATTCTGTCATTTCTATGGGACTCTCTTTTATAATGTTCCTTTCTCTCTCCTTTGACATTTTATGCACCCTTTCATGGTGAGGTCCTTCTCTCTTCTTTAACTCCAGGAAAGCTTATTTTGCACGTCTCAAAATATTTTTCCCATGAATTTTTAAAAAGTTTTTAACTTTCTGGGGAATTTTTAATCTTTTCACTTAGATTTTTCAATGTTCTTTTACTTCCTTGTTTCCTTGTGGAACAATTCTTCAACCTAGTCTTATTATTACAAATACAAGTGTATGCATCCTTCTATTCCCAAATCTACTTTATTATCATTCCCACTATTCAATTTTCATTCCAATATTTCCACCTGATCACATTTTTGTTTCATATTTTCGCAAAGTTTTTCTATCTCCTGTAATATAGTTATTTTGCCTGTTTATTATACTTATTTTTAATTTTGATCTATATATTCTGATGTTTCTACTTCCAACATATCCCCTTTCTTCAAAGTGTTAGACGGATTCAGGATCTGAGAAAAGAAAGTCTTCTTAGATTGAACTTTACCAACCCTCGCTGTTGGGGCATAGTGAAGGATGCTCAGTGCTAAGTGTTTACCCAAACTCTGTACTACAGCAAAATTTTTCCAACAATGTTGGCTATTGAGAAAATTTCTGCAATGAAGTAGAGGAGGAAGAATGTCTCATGGCATATTGGAGAAGAATGATAACTGAACATAAGCAGCTTTCCCACAGTTTAGTTCTCCTTATCTTCTGATCAACCTTCTACATGTGACTGGATCATTCAACCCCTAGTCTGAAAGAGATTTCTCTCCCTGGGAAAGCTTCTGTTGGTGGTGATGCTATTTTCTGATTTCTGTTACCTTTTACAATTTCTCTAGGGTGAATTTTGGGGGAAAAACAGCCATTTATTCTGATTTTTATTCCTAGTCAAGTATCAGATCACCATCTTCCCATATCTTTACCTTAAAATTAGAACGTTTCCTGGAATATAATAGATACGTAATGCTTTTGAGTGAGTAAATCAAGTCATATCCCCTTTTCATCTTGCTTCTCAGGGGATTTGGCTTCTTGGGGGTTTTCTTTTTTCTGACTGTTCTACTCTCCCTAAGTCAATCCAAGCTGCCCTCAAGTTTAAAACATAGTTTCTAAGCTAGGTTCCATAAATTTTACACATATTTTACCTGCCTCACTGATTTTATAACACAAGATTTACTATGGTTACTCCCTTGGGCTTATAGAGGAGAACAGACCATTTTAGCTAGAGAAAATATGATTTTAATCAATTAGGCCATGACAGAGTAAAATTTATATGTGTTGTTGATTGTTGAAAATTGCATTTAGTACCAGGGACTAAATGCAGGTTTGGTGTGCTTGTGCGTGTGTATATGTGGAAGAGGCAGTGAGGAAGATAAAGCTCACGTGTCTGTTGTTCCTTACAACTAATCTGTGAAAAGAAGGTATCCCTTAATGTATTCAGCATAGAGGATCAGGAACTATTTTAATTTCTTCATGTGAAATATCCTCAAAAAGACCATAAACACTATACAAATAATTTTAAGAACACCCACCTATTCCTTTACAAGTAAAAACATAGAAAATTATATTCTTTATATGCTCCCTATATTGTTCCAGATCTCCTCCCCTTACCTTCCCACTCTGTGTTAAGTAGTATCCTCACCTCAGTGTCAGTTATTTCCTTACTTTATTTTATAGTTTTCCACCTGTATATGCACCCTAATCAATATTTTGTTTAATTTGTAATGCATATAAAATTTAAATTAATGAAATCATGTTGTAAATATTCTTGTATGAGTAACATCTTTAGCTCAACATTTTTTTAAGTAATCTCTACGCCCAATGTGGGGCTTGAATAACATATTTTTCTAATTCATATTAATACAGTAGTTTTTTTCATTTTTGTTAAAATGGGTTTTTTTCTTACATGAATATATTCTTTACTTATCTACTCTGCTGTTTATGGACATTTAGTTATTAAATTTATGCTAATACATACAATACTATTAAAATCATTCCTCTATGTGTCTTCTAAACAAACACAAGAGTTTTTCTAGGGCAAACTCCTAGGTTGTAAGTTATCTGCATGCTCCAATTTACTAGAAAGTGCTAACACCGAAACAATGATTTCATGATTTGCTGTCTCACCTCCTAACTTCCCAAGCCAGCTCCTCTGTCTTTCTTCTTAGTCTAGAGGGCACAAATAAATCACTAAAACAGAACTCATTCCTTATCACTCTTTATCACTTATGCTATTCCCAAATCAAAATTCTATTAGGGAGAAGTACTGCATAATTAGACATGATTCTAAAAATCAATGCATGGTTAATTTGATCATTATGGCATTCTTTTACAACTATGCCTCACTGCCCAATTATCCAGTTATAGCATTGATTCTGATAACATAGACAGTTAAAATTAGATTTCCAAGTATGTCTCGATGCTTCAATCACATTTCTTTTCCATGGACATGTAGACATCTGGTCTCTATAAAGCAGAACAGAATGAATTTTTTATATTTCTAAATGACCATAATTTTGTTTATGGATTTTCACACTGAAGGAAGATCCCCACAAGCAAAGAGGTTTTTCACATTGACATCTGTCATTTGCAGGGAGAGATTATGGAAGAGCAGAACTTATCTTCACAGATTCTTTCAGAGATCTATGAATTTGGTTTTTTGTCTCTTCTTATATTACATGCTCAAATTATGTTTCTCTGAATATTACTTGTATATATCAACAGTATGGTTACTTCATCACAAAACTCTTTTAATTTGAAAGTTCACTGTCAGATTAATATCTTCAAGAGGGAGTGCAAAAAATGATGTACACATGGATTCACTACCTCGAAATTTCATTTTTTATACACAAACTCACATATTACTCTTTTCTTCAGTAATGCCATTAAAGCTCCAGTGTAGGCCTTGTTCACATTCAGAGCCTAAAGATTCCACTGGTCTATGTTTGGCCATTAGCAGTTATCTCATTTGTCAAAATATGCGCAAACATATGAATTCTTATTGCGGAGCTTAGCAAATACTGTCTGTGGGCCGGCCGTTTGTTTTTGTAAATAAAGTTTTATAGGCACATAGCCACACCCATTCATTAATGTTATCTATGGCTGATTTTGCACTTTAATGCAGAGTTGAGAGCTAAGAAAGAAGCCATATGGCACACAAACCCTAAAATATTTACTATGTGGTCCTATACAGAAAAAGTTTGACGATGTCTGCACTAGTATATCAAGATTGACAGTATAATTTAAAACAATAAAGGAAGAAAAATAGGTTTCTGAATTTCCTTCTTAATCTTGTTTCTTTTCATCGCTCCTTTCACTTTTTTCTTAATTCAGTTATGTGTTTCTTGATGTTAAATTGCCCTTTTTAAAACTTTATGGGATTTTGACTGGTGTTCAAAATCTGATTAAGAATGAGTTTCACCATTCATTTCATAGAGTCATTTGAGCTATTCACCAAATATTCTGATGCTTTATCTTTTGGGCACATGGTAGGATTCTACTTTGTCACTAACTTGAAATACAGTAGAATAATGTAACTTGGGTTGTCCAAGACAAGATGAACAGAAATAAGACATATGGTTGGTTGTTTTGTTTTGTTTTTTTTCCTGGGCAAAAGCACAGAATTTCCAACTTAATTTTTTCCCACTTTGGGGGGCACCCCACATGACCATAAGGGTCAGAGTCCCTTTTGCAGATATATAAGGATAACAAGTGAAAAATAAACTTTGTTATTTTAAGCTTCTGAGATTTGGCAACTACTCATTCATTTCCAGAAATTTAACTGAACCTATCTTGATTGATATGCAATGGGTTCAGAGGTGGGGTGTTGCCATTACAACAAATAGAGGATAGCAAAACGACAGTTTCTTTTACAGAGTGGAAGGACAGTAATTACTGATAGGCAGTTACAAAAGACTTGATAAAACTCTCCCCCACAGTAACTTGAGAGGCAGATAATAGTGCTTATAGGATTCTTTTGACAAGATGATTACGGATAAGAGTAAATTCAGATAACAAATGGTCAGTATTCAAACAGTATTGAAAGAGAATATAAAAATATCCAAGATTTTGACCAGTGTCAAAATTATAAAATGATTATTAGAAATTATGTAAGTTTTAAACATTTAAAAAATGTTCATAATGTGAATAGTCCCACTCTATATTTTTTAAAACTTAAAAAAAACTATTTTATTTATTCAAGAGACAGAGAGCCAAACAGGGGAGCAGCAGAGGAAGAGGAGGAAGCAGGCTCCCCACCGAGCAGGGAGCCAGTCATGGGGCTTGATCCTAAGACCGATGATCCTAGGACTCTGAGATCATGACCTGAGCCAAAGGCAGACACTTAACCAACTGAGCCATCCAGGTGCCCCTACTTTTTAGGACTTTTTGACAGTATTTCTGTTTCAACATTAAAGTCTTCACACTCACATTTGTTTTCTCTTTCCCTGAAATTTCATTTAGAGGGTAATAAAGGGGGGCATCTGGGAGGCTCAGTTAGTGGAGCATCTGACTCTTGATGGCCCAGGTCCTGAGACTGAGCCCCACCACAGGTGTACTAAGTGTGGAGCCTGGTTAAAGATTCTCTCTGTCTCTCCCTGCTCATGCTCTCTCTCTCTCTCTCTAAATAGATAAATACATACATATATAAATAGGATAAAAATAAAACATAAACCTACAAAAAATAGAGGCAATCTTAAGATAGCTTTCTGTGGATACTCAATACATTTTGTAAAAAATAAGTTGAAGAAAGGAAACAAATATCTCCAGGGTGAGAGGAAGGGTTGCCAGGTAAAACACAGGATGCCTAGTTAAATTTAATTGCAGATAAAAAAACAAGTTTTATTAGTATAAATATGTCCCATGCAATATTGGACATTCTGTATTTTTATAAAATTTCTTTCATTTATTTATTTTATTTTTTTAATCAATCTGACAATCCTAGCCACAAGAAAGCTACTATTCTTAGAGAGATTTGTTAAGACAATTCATAAATTGTCAAAGAAAAGATGGCATTGAAAAAGTAAATAAACAATCACAGAATAAGAAAGTCATCTTGACAATGTAATTGAAATTGAAAATAAAAAGTTGAATAAAAGGCAAATGATTATAAAAAAGAAATTCTTCCAGAACAGGACAACGAATTGTAAATATGAGGAAGAAAATGAATGCTTAGTGCAGGGGCTGGCACACTACGATACATGGGTCAAATCTGGTTTGCTGTTATTTCTTGTTTGCCTGTGAACACTGCTCAAGAATGTTAGCACTCTAAGTCCCAGAAACCAAGTGGGAGCATCTCCCTCTGTCTCCATTCCTGCTTCACTCCTTGCTCCTGCCTGCCCCCTCACTGGCCGAAACAGCAGTGCTCAAGCTTTGGACTGGTCATCCCCTGCATGTGGGCATCTCTGCAGTTGGCAATTACCAGGCATACAAGATGGAATACCAGCCAGCTTTCAGAGACTGAGAAAATTTCCTCATTTCCAGGTAGGTGTCCAAACTGAAACCACTGGCCTCTAGGGAGAGAATGGCACAACTTGATGAGGTGTCACCAAGGCAGTGAATGATACTAATGAAGGTGCCTTCCTGTCCCACCCCTCACCTACCTCATCCTCAACATTCCTCTCCTTCTGGGTGGTGGCTCTTTGTCTTTCATCCCCAAAGTGTCTCCAGCAGATAGCAACTGGGTGCAAAGCATGCCTGTTATTTCATAGGGTCCATCACAGGAAAATGGGAGTGGGTAGTACAGGATTTTTTTCTCTTATTTGGTAAGCACCACTCAATATCTTTGATTCTGCCACTTCCCTAATAAAATCTAAAATATTCACAATCTGGTACTTTACCTAAAATGCTTGCCAACACCTGATTTAGTGATCAAGCAAGAGAGTCAAAAATGTGACTGAAAATAGTTTCATGAAGAATGGGAAAGCAGAGAAAGATGGAATAATCAAAGAAATAATAGAAGAAAATCTCACAACCGAAAAAGAGAATACATCTTCAGTTCGAAAGGACTCTTCAACTGTATAGAGAAATGAGCAGGGGGAGAAAATCCACATTACAAGGAGAAAAGCCTGCATGTTTCCTACGTAAGGGAAAATGGAAAGAGAAAAACAAGAATCAACTGCCTCAGAATTTTCATTAGCAACATCCGATGTTGAAAGCTATAAGCTTGAATGCCTCCCAGTTGCTGAATTAAATTATTGTCATCCTAAAGTTTCAACTCATCTTCATATTCATTAAAAATCACAACCAGTACAATGACAAAATTGTAATATTTTCAGACATGCAAAGGCACCTCTTTTATATTAATAAATTACTTAAGGATGCAAATCAAAGAAAGAATAATAGAAAAGAAGCAGAGTTTATATCTTTGAAGAACAGTGTGGTGGGAGTTATCCAGGGATCATAACTCTGCCACAGGCTTAGGTTCCATGAGCTGAGATTTGACAGAGGGTTGATGATTCAAAAAGAGAGATCTCTGCATAGGAAAAATAATATTCCACAGAAAAATTCGTGTAGTTGAGAGGTTGAGAAAAAAAATGAGAATATGCTAGAATATAATAAGGTAATATAAAAGAAGAAGAATTTATTTCAACTTGATGCTTGGTTCATTTTACATTGAATTAGAGTATTTAAAATGTAGATAAATCAATGTAATTCCAGCACACTGCTTCCTTGGCAAGGAAAAATACAGTATCAATATACTTGACATTGCTTATTTCTTTGGTAACTTTCATAATCACGCATTAGTAAATCACAGAAGAATGAATTATAGTTATAAAACAAATAAATAAGAATATTTTACATTATAAACCTCTCTGAGGAGAGATTAATGAAATGAGTTAAATATAGACCAGATGACTAGAAACTAAAACAGAATTAGGAAGACATAGGAGTTTCACTCAAATTTCTCAAAGAAAGAAAAGGTTGTTTCATTCCTCACATCTGAGTGGGTCAGAGAAGAGATACTGGGAGATGTATTTAAGGCTACTTTATCAGTATGCATAAACTTTGTCAAAACTTTAGAGACAACCTTCTGTTTTCGACTGCAGCAACTTGGAAAGGAGAATCTTGTCATTAAAGCTACTCAAAATGTACTTTAGAAGGACATGCTATCATGATAACAGTAACAAGAGCTTTTTTTTGAGATCATAAGCTATTTTATGTATTGAAGAGATAAAATAGTACATTAACAAAATCTTCCTTGATAGAAGAATAACACCAGAACTTTTATGAATGTGATTATCAGCTAAACCACCAGAGATACTGGTCCAGCTGAGTTCTTCCATATCTATGTAACTCAAAGGCTAAGAGAGTGGCTGAAGTCAGGATATGAATCACTGGACAGTTATTTCTGGAAAGACAGAATGACTCATAAGGCCCTTTAATAAGGAAATGTCAAGAAACCTTACGTTTGGAGAAAGAGTACCCTGTCATTCCTGTAGTCAAGCCCCAGGCCCAATCAAAAGGAAGCAGAAGGTTGTAACAATGATCCAATGAGACTGGCCCCAGAGCTCCCTTCTTCTTGTCTTTTGCTTGGCTTTGGAGTGTGGACTGACTGGGCATGATTTTAGAGGCTGGAGCCTTATTAACAATAAGAACAAGAACTTTTACCGGTGGAATGATTCTTATGTTCAAAGCATTCAGTGATTTCTTTTTAAATTTCATTTTGCCCTCACAATGCCTTATAAAGTAAGTATTCTGGTTTTAATGACTGCCAGCTTCCCTATTCTCCCCACTCCCATCTGTGTCCAAATTTGACCAACCAGAGAGAGCCAATATGCTCCCAAGCCAATCACATGGGCTATCCCACTTTCACTTAGTCCACCTTCAGCTTCCCTTTGACAACAGCCTCCAATCAGAGTATTCCTGAAACCTTCTCTTTTTTACTATAAAGCTTCCCCACTTCCCTGCCTGACTTTTGAGTCTCTGCCAAATACAAGTGATGGTAGCTGAATCCTTTGCTATAACAAGAGATGAATAAGTATCCTCTCTTCTCATTTGGGTGAGTTTTATTTCCACGTACCAGATGTAATTTCAGCCACTATACAGTAAGGCTTGGAATTCCAATGAAGTAATTAATTGCTAGTTTTCTTAAAACTAGCTTTTGGAAGGCGAAGTTTTCTAGGCAAAAAGAAAAAAAAAAACATTTAGAAATGTTCCACCACCTTAGATAACTTGGGGGTGGCAAATAATGGAAAAATAAAACTGCAAATCATTGCTCTAATCCTTAAATTGATTTGTGTTCTGTATTCATAGTTGAAGGAACAGATCCAGAGCCAAATGACCTTTTATATTGTGTTTCTTGGCTCCATTCTACAGCTGGTATTGTTACGGATTAAAAGAACCAGCAGCGCCCAGATTTAACTGCAGATGTACGTTAAAGCAAAGTGTTTTCCAGCTCTCTAATAGCTCTCCCTCTGTTAATGGAATGAGACACAGAGGAAATTAAAAGCAAGCACCTAAATATTTCTAGTAAAAACAAGGTCACGGGCAAATACGTAAGTTTAGGGAAAGTGTTTAAAATAGTATCAGTGCATTGAGGACTGATTCTGACAGAGTGGGAGTCAATCTCCATCCTTTCCCAGTACTCTGACTTCATACTAGGCTAGGGCCACTCCGCATCTGACCTATTTCCAGAAGCCAGTGTTTATTTCTCAACTGCTGTTTCTGGGGAAATCAGTTTCTCCAGCGCTTATGAGGTGTCCTCCAAAAAGTAGGAGGTAGTCTCTTTTCAAATGAAATGTGAGCAACTGGGTTTTGCACAACATTGTACAAGCTTTTAATATACAGGAAGATGTGACCTGAAAATGTTTCTGAACATTTTCACAGTCCATTTCATAGGATTAGAGCTCAAAGACACCTAATTGGGCTGATAGGTTTTTTCCTTGGCAGCCATCTTAAAGCCTTAATGTATTTCTAAGTTCCCCTGCAATGAAGATATATATACAGAATGCCAACTCTGAGAAAGCTCTAAGGAGTTATACTTTTGAATTTTTGAGCTAAGGTAGGTGAACTGAGGTTGGTTCTTACATAACAGTGTAAAAGGATTAAAGGATGCAGACGTGGGATCAGCCTACTAGGTTCCAAATGGATTTGCTGCTTTGTGGCTTGAGGCAAATTTTTAGTCACTCCATTCCTTAGTTTGCTCTTCTATTGAGTTATTGAGAGGTTTAAGTGAGTTGGTATAGGTAAAGTGCTAAGAATGTTACCTAGCTCATAATTTTCATTATCTTCAGAATAATTATTAATTTTTTCTGGGAAATTTGAGTGAGAAACCAAGGATTACTCTAGCCTCACTCTTTTCTTCCATTTATTGTAAACACATTTAGTTTTTGGTGATGAGAGAAACTTGGGGTCAGAAAATGAAAGAAAACAATCGTGCGATTGGGGAACAGTGTCAAAGAAGGTGGGGGGTTCATAGGCAAGTCATACGCTTTGATCCCTTAGCACTCTTACCCCCAGTAAGGAGACAAGTTAAACTCTCTCCCAAATGAATACCCACTGTGTTATACCTCTCCCCAGTCTGTCCCCCACTTCTGTAGAACTATGCTGAGAATTGGAGCAAGGTGCAAATTGTTCTCTGCCTCCTCCCTCAGAGTTCAGGGATAGCTCTGGGACCATACGGAGCCTCTGATAAGTCTAGGAGGTTAATCTCCCTACTGCTGTGTTTGCAGTTAGGTCCCTTCCTCAGCTGAACAGTGACTCAGTCTTCTGTTGTTATGTCTTGATTTATAGATGTCTAATGAAATGGTTATATTTTAAGTCAGCAAATCTTACTCTAAAATATCATAGTTTAAAATATCATAGTCTAATTGTTTTCCCAAGGGTCTTCCTTCCCATTACTGCATCAGGATGAATGTCATTTCCAAAAATTGAGAGTTCTTTGGTCTAGCACTCTATTGAAATCAGCACTAACTTCATAATCTGACTTATTTAGTTTCAATTTTAGGTATAGGATTAGAACTAACGAGCAATATTTGAATTACTTTTTAGAGATACAGTACTATAAAAATTCTCATCCTCCTAACATCTTGTAAGTTATTTTTGTGGCTGCCTGGACTTTAAATACTTTCTTCACTGGAAGTTAATCCATTATAGCTATTAGCTTCTTGTTCTGTCAAGGTACAGAAACTAATAAACCTTGAAAGATTTAAAAAGCTACAGATTCTGAAGTGCTTTCATCAAGTTTGTTTGGCAGGTTAAATTACTTATTCTTATTAATATCAGAGAGTAGTTCATCCCAATAGTGAAGGGTCACCTTCAGTGTCTCTGTAAATAATTATGTGATTCTAAAATTGTGCAGTTGAAATTCCTGTTTTTAATCATTCTGCTCCCTTCTAAGGACGTATCAAGGCAATAGAATAATTTCAAAGGTGGTATTTTTAACATCCAGTTTAATCATTGCTCATGGTAGGAAGAAGGTCAGTAACCATATTCAAAACCATTTTTAAAGCAGTTACTTAATTTACTTAACTGTTACTTCTTTTTCATCCTTTCTTTCTGGTCAACTCCATTTTCTAAAGAAGATGTTTCATACATATTTCTGTGTAAAACTTCAAAATGTTTCATAAATACTTCTGTGTAAAAATGTGCATTTGTACTTAAATTTTAACAGGTAAGTTAGCCTTCACTGAAGAATCGACTAAGTATATCCAGCTTCTTCACCTTTCTCTCTGTGTTTTATATTTCCTTTTTTATATTTCCTAAGTGTAATAAACATTTGAAAAAGAGTAAGTTATGCTTCCTTTCATCACAAACATAGGATACTAGCAATTTTATAACTTTATCCACGACTATAATTTTGTTTTTGTTTCTTTGGCTTAAGATCTAAAATCTAAAACAATAATAAAACATGCAAAAGCACCTAACATGTCGCAGGAATGCAAAAATTTCGAAAATAGTATGTATTTGCAAAGTACAAATACAGTAATTCTCTATAATCATATTTACATTATTCAGGCAAAACGTGGTATTTAAAACACTTTAGTCTTCATTAGAAATTACTCTGGAGGTAGATAAAAGAAATAAAATGGGATGTTATACATACCCAGTTTAGTTCTTTATAACAATATGATGAGAAAGGAGATAAGGTAAACAAGCAAATTTATGTTTGTACATTCCCAGTTTCCCTTAATGTACATAGGCTGATCTTCATTAGTAGGAAAAAAAGCAAGACTATTCTGCACTATAAAAACCAGAATCCATGTTCTACTGAGAACCACAACGGATATGATTCTTGCCTTCACCTTCAAATATCAACTCAAGCATATTCATCTTCTTATGTCTCCTCTTGGAATTTTTTCTTTTTTACTATTCCCTTTCTTATAACTTCTACTAAGTCAAGTGGGAGTTATTCTGCCAAATCAAGCAGATTTCTCTAGGTCTCAACATTGACTTATTTTTTCTCTCACCCCATGGGCATTCTCATCAAGCTAATGCATCTACCTAAAGTTATACGATGTTGTACCTTTCTTCATTGTAAAAGGGTCTGAGCTCACAAGAAAAGTCTTTAAAAGGTTATAAAATTAACGAGTACATTACTGAGTTAATTTTAGAATGTAATATAATGATTTTAGGAATTCAAGACTTATGAGAGGCATTTGCCCTCAGGTCTACAAAAAGCTTAAAAATTTATTTCTAGAACGATAGACTACATGGCTTATAGTTAACAAATAATTTCAAATTATGCCTTTACAGTATGAGAAAAGTATACCAAAATTTATATTCCCAATAGCTTTATAGTACTGAAAAAAATCAATCTATAACCTTGTATATTAATTGAGCATATTCTGAAATGTGGGATAGGAGCATAAATATAGAAAAGATTCCTGAAACTTTTATTTAGCAGCTATTTAAACTTCATTATAGTGGGTTTATTCTACTGAATTAACTTGCACGTTTGAGATTCAAACTATACTGTACTAGAGAATAGACAGTTTTTTAAAAAAATTCTATATAATTCAAGCTCAAAAGGATTGATCATACTCAAATGTAAGCCCTTAAATTATAAATACAGTCATAGTGGTATAATATTATTTTAGCACTTCAATCATGATTGTGAAATTTACATTCAGTTGTACCTAGACAAAATTCTGCAGGATTCTATACAAACCTTGATGAAACTAATTACAAATCAGTCAATATTACAGCAGCTTATGTTGATAACAATTGAAACGAAGCCTAGGATCTCAGACTCATAGCATAGTATAGAAAAGCACTAGAAAACATGTGTTAAATAAAAATAAGTAATTCACATTCTCCTCCTGTATGAGATTCCTTGTTCATGCATACTTGAGTGTCACTTTCCCTGACCACCCATGGCACAATTTAAAAATAATGACTTGGTGTCATGGCTAGGTCTATAAAGGCTAATCCAGTTTTAAGTGATGATGTAATGTGTGATCTAGAATAAATGCCAATGGCATTTTTTCCAGTATTTGCTTTGGTGAGAAAATAAGGCATCTCTCTCTGAAATTCTGAGGCCAAAAAGAAGACCAATGTTAACAACAATAAATATATTATTTTTGTAGTCACCTCAGAAAACATTGGCAAAGAAAGTATAAAAGCCTCATGAAAGCTTAAAATATAGACCAAGACTAGAGATATCTGAGCAGGTAGAAAAGCTACTTTGTGTTACTATGCTCTAGTGACATACTGTGAAACACTGGGACTGAGATTCAACTGTATTCAAGACCACACTGAGAATCCATTGGTACTCTTTGTGTTTCAAATTTTACCTCAGAAAGTGAAAAAAAAATTGATGATAATTTACCAGATGTAAAGATAACAAAGGACTCAAACCTAAGTAGTTGATTGACTGATAAGGTTCATCTGTCTGTTACTTTTTTATTTCTTCTTTTAGGAACTAAATGGTCCCCGTATCATGATTACTGTAAACTGATACTATATACAGATTAAGTAGAAGACTAAAATTTATAGGGACTGGAGAGATGTACATTTGGAATAAGAATAGACATATTTGCTACATTCTAGATATGTTCTAATGCTTATTCATTTGCTTATTCTCTGAATGGCCATTTATTGAACACCTGTTACATGTCTCTTTTAAGTTCTGAAGCTACAGCAGTGAACCAAACACACAAAAGTAGCTGTTCTCTTGGAGTTTACATTCTGGTTGGGAACTATATTCAACTGTACTTGAATCCAATCTTGGATGTCTGCTAGGCTTACCAAACTTGACAAATCCAAATAATTCTCAATCTTCCTCCCCTTCAAATATATTTCTCCTCCAGTCTTTCCTAGCTCAGTAAGTGTCATCTCCATTTACCCTCTTGCTTATGACAAAAACTTGAGAGTTACTCCTTTTCCCTCATTCCCTCACTCTTCCCATACAATCTATCATCAAATGCTGTTGGCTCTACCTTCCCAATCTTTTCAACACCTGCTACAACCCTGGTCCTTCGTTTTTCAACTATACTGAATAATACGTTTTCTAACTTTCCTGCTTTGGAAGCAGGGGTGGGGGAGGAGAGAGAGAGAGAGAATATAAAATAAAACAAATAAAGAAACTATTCCTAGTTGGTCACTCAAGAGAGTTAGGAATTAAGTTGCTGTTGATAGGGAGATATATATATATATATATATATACATACATATATATATATATCACTTGTATATGTAGTTTAATAAGTTTGAGTTTATAATTATAAAATATATTAACAATTATAAAATATAATTAAATTGAAATACAGTCACTAAATATAAAATTTAGAAAGTGATTTTCCTATCCACATTCATTGGAAAATTCTTTTTTTTCTCTTAATTTTTATTTATTTTTTAAATTTCTTTTCGGTTTTCCAGAATTCATTGTTTATGCACCACACGCAGTGCTCCATGCAATATGTGCTCTCCATAATACCTACCAGCAGGCTCACTCAAACTACCATCCCCAGCCCATCCCAAACCCTCAGATTGTTTTTCAGAGTCCATAGTCTCTCATGGTTCATCTCCCCCTCCAATTTCCCCCAACTCCCATCTCCTCTCCATCTCCGCATGTCCTACATGTTATTTTTTATGCTCCACAAATAAGCAAAACCATACGATAATTGACTCTTTCTGTAAATTCTTAAAACAGTGACAACCTGGTAGCAAAGAACATTCTCATTGCCCACATTGTGGTCTTAATATAGAATTTTTTTTTTTAAGATTTTATTTATTTATTTGACAGAGAGAGATCACAAGTAGGCAGAGAGGCAGGCAGAGAGAGAGGAGGAAGCAGGCTCCCGGCTGAGCAGAGAGCCCAATGTGGGGCTCGATCCCAGGACCCTGGGATCATGACCCTAGCCAAAGGCAGAGGCTTTAACCCACTGAGCCACCCAGGCGCCCCTTAATATAGAATTTTCATACAAAACAAACCAAGGCTCCTTGAAAGAAATGGGAGGAAACATTCAAAGTCTGCATGGAAACATTTTAGCTTAGATAGCAAAAAATATCTCAAATATATGTGAGAATCATGTTAAAGGACTTAGTAGTAATTGAAGAGTCTAACACTCAGTGAAGATAAGAAAATTTAAACATTGAAAGTAAGATAATTTGAACACCTAAAATACATTTAAATATATGAGTTTATCATGATACCAAAAAATAATAATTACTCATTATTATCTTCAATGCTGGTAAATAGACTCATTATGCTGTGAAATAAATGGACATTGGGGAGGGGAGGCGAACCATAAGAGACTATGGACTCTGAAAAACAACCTGAGGGTTTTGAAGGGTCAGGGGTGGGAGGTTGGGGGAACAGGTGGTGGGTGATGGGGAGGGCACGTTTTGCATGGAGCACTGGGTGTTGTGCAAAAAGAATGAATACTGTTACGCTGAAAAAATTAATAAAAGGGGGAAAAAAAAAAAAAAAAAAAAAAAAAAAAAAAAAAAAAAAAAAAAAATGTAAAAAATTAAGCATGTACCCTACTGTTTTCTACAATAACGGTTCTTTTGGATAATCACACAGCAGATGAGAAGTTTACTTTTAAGGGAGAACTGCAAATAACAAAATAATGCAATAAATAGAATTAAAATATCATTTTATATACTCAAATATATTAATCTAGCTACTGGTCAACAACCTCTGTTAAGATCAGAAAACAAGACAAACACACATCATGTACCTCATTTGAGACCTCTATCTATAAAACAGTATTACTAAAAAATTGCTAAAAAATTAATAAATGTGAATCCTATCACACCTCCAGTTCTAGTCTGCAGAAAAATACACAAGAACATTAGCTCACAAACTCTGGAATTTCCCAGGTGAAATCTGAAACTGGCCTCATACACAGAGGTCAAGGAGAGACCAAAGAAAGAGGCAAACCATTTCAGATTGGTAGGTGGAATGTTTAATAAGCAAGAAAACTTACTTATGAGATTTGTCTTGAGTGGCCGCCAGATGAGTAGATCTCCACACCTGTCCACCAGAATCTTAAAAGTTGTGCAGAGGCCTTAACTGGGCTCAGTCATGTATACCCTCCAGATGATCTCAATAACACATTACTTTCTTTCAAGGCTAAGCCCTTGAAAATAGTTCTCACTTATTGGAATGGAGGGTAGAACTACATTACAAGGGCAAGGAGCCTCTGATTGCCCAGGTCCAGCTTGAACGTCAACTGGCAGTCATGTTCTCTCCATGACCTCTACTGAAAAAGAGAGAAGAACATGTTAAAAGACACATGAGGGATGCGATCAGCAAAGAACCAACTGTAGGAAACTACTGGACAAAGGATCTTAGTTCTAATTCAATAAATAAGTTGCAAGTAATTTAAAAAAAGAGAGATGACAGAAGACTTATATACTAAAAGGGAATTAAGGGATATTTGAACTAATTGCAATGTTTGGTACTTAGTTGATTCCTGATTTTTAAGAAAAAATTATAAAAACAACTGTGGCATTTGTGAGAAAATTGGTAAAAATTAAACAATCATTGGATCTTTTCCAATATTAGGAATTTATTTTTAAATTTTTGGAATAATAATGAAAATATGGTATCTTAAAAAAGGACTATATACTCAAAGAAACATACTGAGGCATTTACAGATGAAATAATACAGCATCTTAGATTTCGTCAGAAATGGCTTAAAAAGAGGAGATAGGTAGGAGTGTAAATAACACAAGATATGCCAGGTGTTGGTAATTGTTGATGATGGGTAATGGTGAAGGATTTTATTATGCTTTTCTTTCTATTTCTAGATATAGCTGAGCTTTTCTACAATAAACTAAAAATAAATGTAAGAATATATCAACATGATATAAATTATTCAAATACAGTTTTTGAGGCAAGAAAATCCAACTGTGTTCCTTTAGTTGTCAGGTCATTTGCTAAATGTTTTGAATCATTTTAAATCAGACAAAATGTTATACTGGAGTCTTCATGCTTTTACCACATATTCTGTTGGTAGAGAGGTTTTTGCAGGAGCCAGATTTACTTTGTTGGGGGTAAAAACTTCTATATGTCAGTACTTTTAAAGTTGTGTACATCAAATTATAGTAAAAAGACAACTGTGAACAAGATGCAACTCTTCTATTTTCAGGAAGGATACGACTGCATTATAGTAAACCGAGTTTATGTTCTACCATCATGTGGGGTTCTCCCATTCCTTCATTTTGTTATGGGCCATTCAACATATCTTAAAAATCAGTCATTTCATCATTACTACTCAAAATATCCAGTGAGAGATCTGAGCTAGGAAAAACTGGAAGATACTGAATACACTGCATTGCCTTGAATCCATTTGTAACTTGTAATTTTCATAGAGCACAAATAGCCTGGGTGTGCCTTAATGTGGATAAATTCATTTCATTTTTGGTTGAACTGTATTTTTGTCAACTAGGGCTGCCATAACAAAACAGCCACCACAGACTGGGTTCCTTAAACAACAGAAATTTATTCTTCCACAGTGCAAAAGCCTGAAGTCCAAAATCAAAATATTGGCAGGGTTGGTTTCTGCCAAGGTCTCTGTCCTTGGCTCATAGACAGCTGCCTTCTCTCTGGGTCCTCACATGGCCTTTGCAAATGCAAATCTCTGGTGTTTCTTCTGCTTCTTATGAGGACATTGATGAAATTATGATCCTACCCTTATGACCTCATTTCACATTAATCACCTCAATAAAGGCCCTATCTCCAAATGCTGTCACATTGAGAATTAGAGCATTAATATAGGGGGTACAATTCAGTACCTAATGAGCTGCGAAGTGTTGTGTTTTTTTCCCCCTGATAATTCAAGAGAATGACTGGGGAACAGTTAATTTTTCACATAATAAAAGTCTTTCCAAAGAAAATCATGACTTTCAAAAGGCCCACTCATTGTAAGTTTAGTAACTGAAATACTGTCATTTAGCTGGGGATACAAGTCCTCTGGTATCTGTCTCAGCCTGTTTCACACACAGCCCCTCAGCCCTCAGACATCAGCTACCACTCACTTCTAATTCTAGAGGTTGACCCCTCCCACATCTGCTGGTTAATGTTTTAAAAAGTGCACAGATTGGTGGCCCAAATTTTTGAAATTTACAGATGGCAAATACACATATGAAAAGACGCTTCACAGGATATGTCATTAGAGAAATGCAAATGAAAACAACAACGAGATACCACTACACACTTGTCAGAGTGGCTAAACTCCAGAGCAGACAACACCAAATGCTGATGAAGTGTGAAGCATCAGGAATTCTCATTTGTTTCTGGTGGGAATACAAAATGACAGAGTCATTTGAAACACAGTTTGGAGGTTTCCCACAAAACTAAACATAGCCTCTTACCATATGATCCAGCAATCATGTTCCTTGGTACCTACCCAAAGAGCTGAAAATATATATCCACACCAAAAACCTGCACATGTGTGTTTACAGCAGCTTTGTTCATAATTGCCAAAACATGGAAAAAACCATGATGTCCATAAGTAGGCGAATGGATAAACTGTGGTGCATCCAGGTAATGGAGTGTTATTTAGTGATAATAAGAAACGAGCTAGCAAGCTATTAAAAGACATAAAGGTATCTTAAATGTATATTATTCAGTGAAAGAAGCCAGTCAGAAAAGGTTAATTATTGTATGAGTCCAACTATATTAACATTCAGGAAAGACAAAACCATGAAGCAGTAGAAATATCGGTAGTTGCCACAACTTAGGGGGAAGAGAGGGATGAATAGGTGAAGTACAGAGAATTTTTAAGGCATTGAAAATACTCGTGTATGTAACCATAATAATGGATACATGTCATTATATACTTGGCAAAACCCATAGAATATAAAACACCAAGAATGAATCCTAATCTAAGCTATGGGCTTAGGGCAATTATAAGATGTTAATGTGGGTTCATCAGTTATAAGAAAAGTGTCGTGCTGCTGAAGGATGTTAACGGGGTAAGCAATGCTTGTGTGGGGACAAGCTATATGGGAAATCCCCATACGTCTGCTTAATTCTGCTTTGAACCTAAATCTGTTCCTAAAAATAAAATCTGTTTTAAAAATAACAATAATAAATTTTTTAAAAAGTAAAAAAAAAATTTAATCCCATCTTTCACATATTGTGTGATTTTAAGCAAGATCCTTAATATCTTTGTCCAGGAGTCCCTGGCTGGCTCAGTCGGTTAAGCATCTGCCTTTGGCTCAGGTCAGGATTTTGGGGTCCTGGAAACAATCCCTGCATACCCTGAGTCAGGCTCCTTCCTTCTCCTTCTTCTTCCACCTCTCCCCCTCTGTTCATGCTCTCTCTCTTGCTCTCTCTTTCTCTATCTCAAATAAATAAGTAAAATCTTAAAAAAAAACCTTTGTAGTCCACTGTACTTATCTATAAAATGCAGCAATAAAGGCACGGCCTCTCAGAATTATTGCACGTAAGTAAAAATGAAAAAAGAATGATTTTACAGAATACTTTCAAATACTGACTTGTACTAAATTGGATGAGAGGCTTTCAGCTCAGACACTAATGAAAAACAAATATTGCAGGACGCCTGGGTGGCTTAGTTGGTTAAGCAACTGCCTTCAGCTCAGGTCATGATCCTGGAGTCCTGGGATCAAGTCCCTCGTCAGGCTCCCTGCTTGGCAGGGAGTCTGCTTCTCCCTCTGACCTCACACTTCTCATGCTCTCTCTCTCTCATTCTCTCTCTCTCAAATAAATAAAATGTTAAAAAAAAATGCATATAGAAGGCCATTAGTTCCTATATACTGCTTCTCTAAGGGGAATCATAGAAATGATTATTTCAATTAATTATTTTATAAATTCCTTAGATCTATGTTTATTTAAGTTTTCTCAATTTAAGAAAAAAATCACTGCTTTGATGAGACAATATATACTCATGATACAAACTTAATTAGACCATATATGATGAAAAGAAATTCCTCTTCCCTCCTTCATCTAAGTTCTATCCCTAGTAGAAACTACTGTTACCAGTTTTGTATATGTTTATGAAATGTTTTAATGCTTGATTTTGGGAGTATTATCAGTCATATTAAAAAATCAGTGTTGTACAGATACTAACCAATGAGAATAGATTTGGCCTTAGCACTGCACTAAGCGTCCTGGATTCTCCAGGTATTTCACTGGCCCAAAGTCTGTAGGTAGGTAAGTGATGTCAGATAGAAACTAAACAGTCATTACCCAAACTCTGCACTAGGTGTGTATTCGTTAAAGGGACAGCAAAAAAGGAAGTAGTGTAGGTTGAGAGGTAATAAAGGTATACGGTATCTATTTCAAATAATGGTATATGGTATCTATTACAAAATTTTTTGTATTGCAGATATCATACTTAACTATAAGGTACATACATATAGTAATTAAGGAGCTACCCAGAACCACAAGCTAGGATTTTGCCCATATCTATGTAATCATGATTCTAAAGTCAAAGGTTTTTAAATTGACTCATTAACCTTTTTATTGCTGATTCCCTGAGTAAAGATTTCATTTATTCTCTTGCCTAAAATTAACATTTTCTAAGCTCTAAGAATTTTTACTTTAATTTTCTTTGTTCTGTATACCTGTCTTCTTCTCTTGCCCCCTCCCTACCTTCCTAAGAACTGTCATTTTCAAGGATATCAGGATGAAACTAGCTGTAAGTTACATTTTTCACTTTTTCTAACTTCAGAAATGTAGCAGTCAATGAGAATTTTGGACAGTGTTTCTTTAATTTTGATCATATATATGACTCATTCTGCCTTCTCAGGCCCTTTCAAGAACAGGCTCAGAAGTAAGGAGGCTCAGAAGTAAGGCTCTTTAAGTTTGATGTATTTCTAGTCTCATATAATGCATTGTTCACTTTCAAATGTATTCATTTAGTTTTCTCTTTCTATACCTCAAAGTCAAGAGAGGTATTCCTATAAAAGAATTTCCCAAACTACTGCTTCTAATTCCATGTGAATGCACTGAGGAGATGGTAGGGAGAAATGCCCAAAGGAGGCAACTTCTGCACAGGATAAAACAAAATAAAAATGTCAAATCACATTTGTCTTCCTCTTTTCCTTTCACCAACTTATTATTAAGCACAGATATTAAGCACAGATATATTAATTATTATTAAGCACAGTCTTTAAGCAAAGACTCCAGAGTCAGTATATGGTTCCAGAACTTTCTGACTTTCAAATAACTTATGCTAAATTGTGTGTCCACAAGACAGTATGTTTGAGTGTTAAGTGGGGTAGCTGGACAAGCTCCAACTTTCACCAACTAATGGATGATCCTGGGCATCCATTCTCTTAGCTCCAGATCCAACTTCCATAAAATCATCATAATATCTATTTTTAGGGCTATTTAGAAGATTAAGTGATATGTGTAAAATTTTTTTTGAAACTTAAACACATTAATTGGAAGTAATATTTACTGTCTCTAACAAATGTATGTTTTTGGTAAGAGAGTTTTGCCCCAGAACCTCATTCCCTCTTCACTACACTTAAGAATAAACCAAAGAGGTGAAGGATTTGTACTCTGAAAACTATAAAATACTCATGAAAAAAATAAAAGAAGACACAAAGAAATGGAAAAACATTTCATGGTCAGGAATTGGAAGAACAAATATTGTTAAAATGTCTATGCTATTTAAAACAATCTATACATTCAGTGCAATCCCCATGAAAATGCTGTCAACATTTTTCCCAGAGCTGGAGCAAACAATCCTAAATTTTGTGTGGAAACAGAAAAGACCTTGAATAGCCAAGGGAATGTGGAAAAAGGAAACCAAAGCTGGTGGCATCACAATGCCTAACTTCAGGATCTATTACAAAGCTGTAAGCATCAAGACAGTATGGTACTGGCACAATAACAGACATATAGATCAGTGGAACAGAATAGAGAACCCAGAAATGGACTTCAACTCTATGGTCAACTAATTTTCAACAAAGCAGGAAAGAATATCCAATGGAAAGAAGACAGTCTCTTCAACAAATGGTGTTGGGAAAATTAGACAGCCACATGAAGAAGAATGAAACTGGACCATTTTCTTATACCATACACAAAAATAGACTCAAAATGGATGAAAGACCTAAGTGTGAGGCACGAATCCCTCAAAATCCTAGAGAAGAACAAAGACAACAACATCTGTGACCCTGGCCGCAATAGCTTCTTTCTAGACATGTCTCCAAAGCCAAGGAAAACAAAGGCAAAAATGAGCTATTGAGACTTCAAGATAAAAAGCATCTGCACAGCAGAGGAAACAGTCAACAAAACAAAATTAAAAGACAACCAACGGAATGAGAGAAGATATTTGCAAATGACATTTCAGATGAAAGGCTAGTACACAAGATCTATAAAGAACTTATCAAACTCAACATCCAAAGAACAAATAATCCATTCAAGAAATAGGCACAAGACATGAACAGACATTTCTCCAAAGAAGATATCCAGATGGCCAACAGACACTTGAAAAAATGCTCCACATCACTCAGCATCAGGGAAATACAATCAAAACCACAATGAGGCACCACCTTACACCAATCAGAATGGCTAAAATTAACCACTCAGGAAACAAAAAATGCTGGCAAGGATGTGGAGGAAGGGGAACCCTCTTACACACTGTTGATGGGAATGCAAATCGGTGCAGCCACCCTGAAAAACAGTATGAAGTTTCCACAAAAAAGTTAAAAAATAGAACTACCCTATAACCCAGCAATGTATTATTAGGTATATACTCCAAAGTTACCAATATATATATTATGGAATATAACTCTGCCATCAAAAATTAAACCTTGCCATTTGCAAGGACCTGGATGGAACTAGAAGATACTATGTTGAGTGAAATAAGTCAATCAGAGTTTGCATGCATATATGGAATTTAAGAAAAAAACAGATGATAATAGGAGAAGGGAAAGACAAAAAAAAAAAAAAAAAAACAAAAAAAACAAAACCAAGATGTAATCAGAGAGGGTAAGAGACCATAAGAGGTTCTTAACCATAGGAAACAAACTGAGGGTAGCTGGAGAGGATGGGAGTGGGGAGATGGAGTAACAGGGTGGTGTGCCTTAAGGAGGGCAAGTTGATAGAATGAGCACTGGATGTTATATACAACTAATGAATCACTGAACTCTACCTCTGAAACTAATGATACACTATATGCAAATTAATTGAACTTAAATTTAAAAAAAGAAAAAAGAATATATACAAATATTGAAAAATGGTTTTAAATTTGGTATATGAATTATATTTGTAGCAAGGAAGATAGAAAACATCGTGATAGAGAGAGTCAGGCAAGATCCAGGCACAGTGGTTCTATGGACTTGAAGTGGCATCTTCTTTAATACTAGGGATAGAATGATAAAATTGATGAAACATTTTCAGGAGGGAAATGGAGAACAAGAGATATAAAGTTATATGTCTAAGACAACAAAAATAATTATTGGTAAAACATTCTACAATCCCAAGATCCAAGGCTCTCTAGGGATAGAATGATAAAATTGATGAAACATTTTCAGGAGGGAAATGGAGAACAAGAGATATAAAGTTATATGTCTAAGACAACAAAAATAATTATTGGTAAAACATTCTACAATCCCAGATCCAAGGCTCTATGAGAAGCTTTTTCTCCTCTCATCATAGATATGTGTTATCTGTGAAACACCAATGCTGGAGTCCTAGGTTATGGGCAATTCAGCAGTTGAAATATGTGGGAAAAGGCAACTGTGACCAGCTTAACTCACCTCATACCACATAAGTAACTCTAAAGAGTAGTTCTGGTGCTTACCAAGCTTCTAAGGCTCTCAGCTTGGAAATATATGTCCAACGACTTGTATCTATAAATAACATGAATCCAAGTAAGAGGTGATCCCTCCCCCCTTTTTTTGCTTCCATCATTAACATTTTATATATTTTTGTTGTTGTTACTTTGATGGACATGAGAAGAATACCTCTCAAAAAAGAAATTTGGGAAAATTATTATCAGGTCTAAAGATAACATTTATTGGGGTGCCTGGGTGACTCAGTGGGTTAAAGCCTCTGCCTTCGGCTTGGGTCATGATCCCATCTTGGGATCGAGCCCCGCATCGGGCTTTCTGCTCTGCAGGGAGCCTGCTTCCTCCTCTCTCTCTGCCTGCCTCTCTGCCTCGTTGTGATTTCTCTCTGTTGAATAAATAAAATATTAAAAAAAAAAAGATAACGTTTATTGACTGAATGCTAAACTGGACAGCTAATGAATAAAGAAATGAGACAGCTTTGTTAATTAAATAGTCCTTGTCTCTGTTCTAAAAACAAATACATATTCTTTAAGTTTTAACTAATGTCTTGAAATTAAAGAAAAATGTTTTTGAAATAAATGTGCTTCTAGCCTGTATAACTTACTAATTTGTGAATCAAATATTTCTTCCCAAATTAATTAAGGCATCTTGATATTCACATTTCAAAAGTTGAGAACTTTAAAAAATGTAAATATATATAATTAAATATATCTTGTTTACAAATTTTGATTTTTTTCCCCTTAAATTAGTAACATCTGGCAGCTTTACTAATCTTCAGTATAGACAAGCAAGGATCTCTAAGATAGAGCATATTTATCCCTGCTGTATTTATTCAATGTAACTTATTCAATGTAATGCATACTGACAATATGACAAAAGATACATAAAAGAATTTTGACATTCATCTCCACATTATGTAAACACACGAGGAAGCTGAAACTTCCTAGAGAAGGTCTAATTCAGAAAGGATGCCCAACAGTTACCAACTTCTGAGGAATGAAGCTCCTATTTTTATACAATGGACCACAGGAAAACAATACTGAAAACTTGGCAATGCTTTAAGTTCTCATCTTGGCTTTTCCCAAGCTCTGTGCTGTAGGTAAGTCCTTTAATATTTTGGAGCCTATAATGTACAAAATGAGAAAGTTGAAGTCATCATGGGCCCCCAAGTTTCTACTTCAAAGTCCCTTTTAAATATTTATTCAAAATCTTTTAAATCTAATTTTAGACTTACATAAGTGTTCAAGAATAGTACAAAGAGTTTCCTTATATCTCTCAGGCTTCCTCTAATGTTAATACCTTGCATAACCATAATAAAATTATCAAGAACAGAAAAGTAACACCAGTACAAGATTAATTAAACCACAAATCTTATCTAAATTTTACCAAAGTTCCATGCTCTTTTTCTTTTACAAGATTTTACACAGTGTCCCACATTACATTCAGTTGTTATTTGTACGTATTATACAATCTATGGCAGTACCTCAGTCTTTCGTTGCCTTTCATGAAGATGACACATTTGAAGAATATTGATAAGTAATTTTGTAGGATGACCCTGAACTGGAGATTGTATGTTTCCTAATGTTTAGATTGAGATTATGCCTTCTTGTTGAAAGTACCACACACAAAAAAAAACATGATGTCCTGAGAAGGAGTTCATGATGTTGATATGTGTTATTCTTGGTGATGTTTACCTTGATCACTTGATTAAGATGGTGTCTGCTGGATTTCCCCACAGGAAAGTCACTCTTTCCTTTAGAAGTTTGTCAGTATCTTGGAGGACATGTTTGAAATGTGCAAATCTTTTCCTCATCAAAATTTTCTCCTAATTTTCCCTAATTTTAGTATACATCAGATAATCTCTGCAACAATTATTGCTATATCGACTGACTTATGAATATCCTTTATTTCTCTTATTCCTCCCCATACATATTCTTTAGAATTTTACTGAAAAGAAGACCTGTCATGTCTCCTCCATTTCTTCATTAATCTGATTATTTGTATCAGTAAGTTTCCATGAACATTTATTTTATTCTACGAGTTACATTCCAATGCTCTCCTTATTTACTCTATTGAAAAGTTCCAGCTTTGACCATTAGGGGCCCTTTCAGGTTGGTTTTTTCCCTCCTTCCTTTCTTCCCCCTCTCTTCCTTCCTTCCTTTTTTAATTTTCTTATTCTCTGGGACCAGAAGTTTCAGACCACTCATATTTTCTTGCCATAGTTCTAGAATCAAGCATTCCTTTAAGGAGCTCTAGTTCTTTTATTGGAGAATGGTGTTTATAAACAAAGATCTGGGAGCTAGGTGTGCTCAATGTTACCAGGATGTCATGGCTTCTAGGCCATGTCCACAGATAAAACTAAGAAATAAATGTTTGTGTACTAACCCCATATGAGCTTAAGTGTATGTATATCCCACGGATATTTTTCTCTTTATCCATCAAAAACCATGAGTTTATACAGATGCCTCCAGTTCAAATCTGACACCACCTGGCTCCTTCTAGCCTTCTTCCTTTCCTTATTTGTAATTTCCCTCAAATGAGAAATCTAGCTCTCACTGCATTCACACTATATTTTCTAATTTGTTCAATGTTAACATACACATAAAATAGTTTCAGAATTACTAATCATACCCCCATGAAAAACGTTTTAAGGACTAGAGTTCATTTTTTATCTTTAGCCTGACATTATCGAATCACGATACTGTTTTCCACAGTTACTTATATCAGTTCTTGATTTCCCCACTCCATTTAGTTTAGATGTGTTACTCATTTATAATACAGTTAGCTTCATTTGTAATACAGCTAGGTTCATTTGTTAGTATTTATATTCCATTTTGGGTTCTTACTACATCCTGATTAGTTTTAAATGTTTGTTTATTTGGGGCACATATGAATAGTAATAGGGTCATTTTTTATTATTTTTTTTCACTTTTTATTATTCTTGCAAAGGAGTATGCTTTTTAAATTGTTGACTAATAAAATTATACTTATTAAATGGCAAGTTTCCATTTCCCTGTTTATTTTCTGTACTAATTAAGGTCACAGAAAATTGTAAAAAGATATTACAGCATTTTGGCTCAGGTCATGATCCTTGGGTCCTGGGATGGAGCCCTGCACCAGGCACCCTGTTCAGTGGGGAATCTGCTTCTCCCTTTCCCTCTGCTCCTGCCCCTGCTCTCTCTCTCTCTCTCAAATAAAATCTTTAAAAACAAAAATCCATGTGTAAATGGACCTACAGAGTCCAAATCCATGTTGTCCAAGGGTCAAGTGTATAAGTATATACATATGAATACATAGATAATATAAACACAGATATCGATGATACAGATATAGATGTCAGGGATATTTACGTTCTCTTTTCATGCGAAGTCAATGAAAAATAGAGGTATACTTTAACGATAAGCAGTCATTTACAGTCCATTGCCATCTTTTATTCAATTTGATAATTATGCAGTTTAGCACAACCCACACGTAAGAAGAGACATGACGCTTGTTGGGCCTTTTTGGATTTGGAAGGCAGTATTTGCCACATTTCGGTGTGATGCTTTGGCCCATTTTCCTGGCTACCCATTTTGAATAAGATTCAGAGTATAAAATACTCTGCAGCAGTTCCCAAGCTCAGATGCAAGGTATTACATATATACGTCATTACATCATATCTTCAGGCATTGTAATTAAATGACAAAATGGTATTCAAAGTGTCTGCGACAAACTCAGGTGTTATATAGAATCTATGGAAAACTACACTATGAAAATCACAGCACCAGTTTTGGCATGGGGTCATGCCTTCCTATGCTTAAAAACATTTCCTCTATTTGAAAAGCAACTGGGCCCTGGTAGACACTTAACACCGACCATGAAACAGCAAATGTTTATGTGACCCACAATGCCTACTATGACTTGAGCTTTATATGATTCCTCAAATTATAGAAATTGGTAGGCAGAGCAGCCTGACATTGAAAAATGAAAATAGTATATAGAAGCCTGAACAATTCTGGAAGGCACTAGGAAGCTGCATGAGGAGATGGCTGAGACTCCCATGGTTTCTGCTCCTATGGCTTTGCTGCCTCCACCTCCACCAACCTTTATAGCCTTCTGGAAAGTTCTCTATAATTAGTTAACAGATGAAGTAGTATGGATCTGTTCTTAGATGAGTCTGTTGGTGCAATGGTGCCAGTTAGAAGCAGATTTACAGAATTACAGTCATCCCCAGGGCTATGCTTGATGAAATCCTTCCAGTATTTAGAATAAGGTCAGTTGATACATCTGCTTATCCACATCACATAGGGAAGAAATCCTGAGGCACAAAGCTATATCAATTTATGGGCAGTGCCTAATAATTGGCAGCTCAGAATAGGAAAAAAATGGCATCAGTAGACTTAAAACTAGGAATTTGAAGGGAGAGGTAGATGGACAAAATACCAAAATGACTGCAGAGGGTGAAGATGTTTGTATCCAAATACATGCGTACTCAGATCACATGGAAATAAGCATTTGTGTTACTCCATCAGGTTACGATCCCAATCAATCTACTGTGGGAGAGTCTCTCAATAATTAAGTAGAAGAAATTTCCCATTCTTTGGATATCACTTTCCTAACCACTCTAACTGTTCTCCCAATGTGCACAGAGGACCAATATCATGAACTTCTTACTCCAAGGCTGATTTAGTAAAAGCACTGGTGAGTGCCCACCTGCCAATAGCAGAAGCCAATGTCCTGCCTGCAATAAGCCACCATTTGATGAGACCAGGACACCACCACCATGTGGTGACAAGTTCATGATAGAGGCAGCAGTTTTTCTTCTATGGAAGAGAAATCTATTCTAGATAAGGCTTGTCTTCTCTACCTATGCCACCCCAGGCTTTCAGAATGGCTTACTCATCACCATATGACACTCAGCATTGCTTCTGATTAAAACAAAACAAACAAATAGATACCCCCCCACCCGATATCATAAAATGATGATAGTATGGCAATCAACTGCCTCTGGCAGGATTCATAAGTTTTAGGGTATATCCCATCACCCGGACACAGATAGCTTGATACAACAGTATAACAGCTGCTGAAGACTCTGTTACAATACCAATGGGGAGATAATACATTGTGAGACTGGAATGCTGTCTTTTGAGGTACACTACATGCCTTAAAACAGCAGCCAGGGGCGTCTGGGTGGCTCAGCAGGTTAAAGCCTCTGCCTTCGGCTCAGGTCATGATCCCAGGGTCCTAGGATCGAGCCCCACATCGGGCTCTCTGCTCCGTGGGGAGCCTGCTTCCTCCTCTCTCTCTGCCTGCCTTTCTGCCTATCTCTATATAAAAAACAAAACAAAACAGCAGCCAATATGTGGTGCCATCTTTCTCAACATTAGAATGCATGTGTTCAAGAATAAAGGGGCAGGGTGAGAATGGCTCCTCTAACTTTTTCACACAATAACCTACTCGAGGAATTTCTACTACCTACCCTTGCAGCTAACTCAGTAGATTTTAGGTTTTTAATGCCCAAAAAAGAATGTTCCACTAAGAAACACCATCAAATTTGGTGATTTGGAAGCTAAAGCTATTTCTCATCCATTATAGTCTCTGATGCTGTGCTACTGAAGCAAATGCCTGGTAATGGAGCTATACTGGACAAGGTGATGAGATTACTCCAAGCCAATTGAAGCAGTAAGGTATGTAGTTGGAACCAAAAGAATTCATGAAGATTCTTAATAGTTCTTTACTTAAAAGATCACCAAATACTCAGATTATGTGAAAATAAACATTTGGGTCATCCTTTCAAATAATGAAACTCATTCAGTAAGATGCTGAAAGCAGTTGAATAAAAATTGGAATAGTATGTGAAAGAAGAAAGATATAACTATCAATATAACTACCTGTATCAGCTAGGCTTTACATTGCTTTTTCTCCATCAATTACTTGGTACTAGGAACACTGATAAGGGTTAATAGTTTAAGTTTTAGGTGACAGTATTATGAAACTGAGACACATTATGATTATATAACAACTGATAGGACTTGTATGTCCTCCAAGTTCAGATAAAGCTTTCCATTTGGTTAGAAGGAAAAAGTGGATATGTCAAAGGTATGGTAGACTATGCTGGTATACTCTCCATTTGTCCTTACAAATTCACTCTCCCACCTGCTCTGTGCCTCAGAATGCTAATGCCTATGGGCCACATAAACTCGATTACCTTGTCCTCTGACTTCTGATTGGTGTGGGCCAGTAAGAGGCAGAAGCTCAGAGAGAAATCAGAAGGAATCAAAATCAACTCTCTCTCTGCTGGGCAGTCAATTATCAGTACCGTAGCCCACAGCTCCTGTTAGCAGTTTCCTACAGCTACTGGTCTAAACAGTTTCTGATAATTATTAGCTCTATTTGCATCTTTGGGTCTAGTGAAGTTAATAACTTCCAATCAACTGTCTCTTTACTCAGGAGTCTTCTTAATTCTGCTCCCATATTCATAAGAAGTTATTTTTATCAAAATCTCCTCTATCACCCATCTATGAATATCATCTGTTTCTTTTTTTATTTTTTTTTATTTTTTTTCCATTTTATTTATTTTTTCAGCGTAACAGTATTCATTCTTTTTGCACAACACCCAGTGCTCCATGCAAAACGTGCCCTCCCCATTACCCACCACCTGTTCCCCCAACCTCCCACCCCTGACCCTTCAAAACCCTCAGGTTGCCCCAACCTCCCACCCCTGACCCTTCAAAACCCTCAGGTTGTTTTTCAGAGTCCATAGTCTCTTATGGTTCACCTCCCCTCCCCAATGTCCATAGCCCGCGAATATCATCTGTTTCTTACAGAGAAACCCAACTGATTCTGTAATGTATGTTACAAATATATCTCTAATTGGGAATTTCTTAATATTTTTACTGGTATTTGATGCACTTGTGATAAAATGTTCTTAATGTATTTGCATCAAACATCATTTTCCTTGCAATTTCAACTATTTTTTTTAAAGATTTTATTTATTTATTTGACAGACAGAGACCACAAGCAGGCAGAGAGGCAGGCAAAGAGTGAGAGGCAAGCAGGCTCCCCGCTAAGCAGAGAGTCTGATGCAGGGCCCGATCCCAGGATCCTGAGATCATGACCCGAGCTTAAGGCAGAGGCTTTAACCCACTTAGCCAACCAGGCGCCCCTCAACTTTTTTTAAAAAAAGATTTTATTTATTTATCAGAGAGAGAGCACACATGCACACAAGCAGGCAGAGTTGGAGGGAGAAATAGGCTCCCTGCTGGGCAAGGAGGCGGATGCGGGACTCAACCCCAGACCATGGGATCACGACCTGAGCTGAAGGCAGCAGCTTAACTGACTGAGCCACCCAAGCCTCCCTCAATTTCAACTTTTGTATTAATGCTTAGAAAGACATTTTATCCTGATATCATTTTTTAAAATATTTATTTATTCATTATGAGAGGGAGAAAGAAAGGTGGGGCAGAGAGAAAGGGAGAGAGACTCTCAAGCAGGTTCTATGCTGAGCACAGAGCCCACATGGGGACTGATCTCACAACCATGAGATTACAACCTGAGACAAAATCAAGAGTCTGTTGCTTAACTGAGTGTGTCACCCAGGTGTCCCCACTTAATATTGTTTAAATATTCATCTGTGGGGCACCTGGGTGGGTCAGGTGGCTAAGCATCAGCCTTTGGCTTAGGTCATGATACCAGAGTCCTGTGATGGAGCCCCATGTCGGGCTTCCTGCTCAGCTAGGAGCCTGCTTCTCCCACCCCTACTCATGTTCTTTCTCTCAATATCTCTCTCTCTCCCAAATAAATAAAATCTTTAAAAAATAAATAATCATCTGTATGCCTTTTAGTACAGTTATAGTTTTATTTGACAATAAATATTTCATCCAATTGAAAAAACTATATAAAGTAAAAATAGGAAGGCAGAAATCTGATTTTCTTTCTTTTATTTTCCAAATGGATCTGGTTACTTACCAAGTATTTCAGCTGTTACCGTTTATCAGATTATTATGTTTTGGGATGTACTCCTTGTTTTTTCATAGGATTATTGGAAGAATCAAGTACCACAGTAGCTTAAGAAATCTTAAAGAAATAAAAAATATTACTCAAAAATGTTTAACTGATTGGACCCCCAAATGACCCATTTTCCTTTTTAAAGCAAGTAAATATCTAAGTGATCCAACTCAAATTATTATCTATTTATTTAACTTAAGAATTTTGTTCAAATTTCATAAGAGTTGACCCCTTGGGTTTTCATTTTGCATACCAGATTCATGTGTCTCTAGAATAACTGGAGACTGTTTTATGACCTAAAAAGATAAACATAAGTAGCACATGTTTGATTGAAGGATTAAAGAAGATACACAGTCTTCAGATTAACTTGGTTCAAAATTAAGCTTCAATTAGACTATAAATCAGAACCAAAATTATAAAGCAGAGTGGGACATGGAATGGAAACTGAAATATTTATTTACATTTTAAGTGGTAGTTTTATCATACATTCATCAAAAAGATCTTACTCTATATAATAAGAAAAAGTCTAGGGAGGGGATGGCTGAACTTTCCAACACAATTTCTCGATGCAAAGAAGTATATGTGAGGCAATCAAAACCTGGTAACCAATCCAGAGGGTGGTTGAATAAATTTTAGGAATTACTATAAACTAAAATTAAGTGAGGAGAAATGATGGATTGAGTAATAAGAAAATTGTCTAGGGTATATATCAGTGATATGTCTATATAACATAATTTCTTTTCTCTATCAGTTGACTCTTTTTTGATTTTGACTTTTGTCTTCTTTTTTGGTTATAAAGTACAGCACTGTAAGAAAACTTATTTATCTGTAGAATCTCACTTATTCACTAAAGAATATGTTTTTTTTTTTTCAAAGAAAAATGTATTCACACCTCACATTACCTCATATACTAAAAGATGGTTTCACAGAAGCCATCTGCCACCATTCTGATTGTGTTTGATTCTTTAAGAAGACATCAGCATCCTTCAAATTTATCTAGATGGAGGTAGAATACATACAAAAGAATTTCACTTGTAGATTACAGGGGTGATTAAAATTTCATCAGCAAAATAAAATTTGGGGAAAATATTATTTGAGGAAATGATCTGTGAATCCTTCTGTATTTGGAAAAAACAAATATGTCAGAATAAATTGATAACTCTTTTCTTTGGCAAATTTTATTCTTACAGTCTCAGGAAAGCTGAAAACCTAAAGGAATAAAACTGTCTTTGATTTTGGTAGATGTACGTACTAAGGTTTTGCTATGATAATACTGTATAGCAAAAACCTTACTATGATGGCTTACAATACTAGACATGGATTTCATATTCATATGTCTACTGGTTGACTACCATTCAATTTATTTTGTCTGAGCTTGAATAGGCTGAACAACATTATGAGTTTTGGATTCAGTTCATGTGTACTTCACATACAGTCATCCCAGGATCCAAACTAAAAGAGTAATAGATACATGGGGTGTGCTCATCTACTGCCTCAGCTCAGAACTGGCACACTGTCACTGCTGTTCATATCCACTGTCCACAGCCAATCGCATGGCCAAATTCTAAGCCCATGAGGACACCTTCCATGGAGAAAAGGCAGTGAATATTTGAAGAACCATAAACCAAGCTATCACAATGTGGATAGAGGAAGATAAAATGATAGATTCTGCATTAGTGACCAACATTCGATAAATCTGAGAGGAAATGACATCACTGGATACTTTGTCTAGTCAAGGACTTATACTTTGTTCGGGTACAGAAAACAACGTCATACTATATAGTGATTTCTTTTCATGGAAATTTAAAGTGAAATTTATAATAGAATCAGTAAAAATAATGCACAATGTTCTTAATTAAGAGATGGTTTGGCAAACTTTCACTGTCAAAATAAAAAATGAATAAAATCACAGAGGATATCATACACTGTCTATCAATCTAAAATTCTTTTTCATCAGATTATTTTCCTAAAAATGTCATCCACGTTAGGATATTTGTTAATTCAAATGTACTTAACTTCTCTAGCTTATAAATGCAGTAAGGTACATATTTTTATCTCTCATTGTAGATCAAACGTTTGGCCCTTCTGCATGGTCCAAGTACAATCTCTTTGTCCCTGGCATTAGGACAATGTGGTCTGATATGATACAAGGTAAAATGATGATTCCAAATACGGACAACAATGTTAAAGCTGTTTACTAACTTCTATATTTATGATTCTTTAAATTTTAATCTCCTCCAAAAAATCATTAAAATATCATTTTCTATTTGGCAAAATGCATTATAATCCATTTTCTATACCATGTTATTTGATTTTATTAATTGATAGAGTTTTGCTGAATGGATTTTGTACTTATTCCACCTTCAATATCCAGCTAATATGCCACTTTCTCCATGAAGCTTTTTCCAGATGCAATGACCTACATTGATCTCATCTGCCTCTGACATCTTTTGTTTTTGTAAATGCTGTTATTGTTCTCTGATGCTTATGTGCATACATGTTATTCTAGCTATCAAGTAGAAAGGCTTTGATTATCTTATTCCAAATTTACTGGCAAAAGCCATAACAATTAGTTATTATTCTGTCTCATCATTCTGGGGTGACTGGCCTTAGCTAGACAGTTGACCCATGGGGTCTGTTATGCAGTTGCAAGCTGACAGCACCTGGGAGCTGAAGTCATCTCAAAGGCCACCTCAGTTAAGTGTTTGGTGGTTGATACTTGCTGTGAGCTAGGATCTTACTGGGAGTTATCCAGAACTCCTACGCATGGTTTCTTCACGTGGCTGGGACTTTGGCACAGCATGGCACCTGGATTCCAAGGGTAGATGTCTCATGAGAGAAAAAGACTGATGGAGACTGTGTTACATTTCTGGACTAGTCTCCGAAGTCACACACCCAGATCTCACTTTAAAATGACATTCTAACCCCACCTACCTACACTAGACTCCTCATACCCACTCCATATCCCGCTATCGAAAAGGGCTAGGTAAATAAAGATGTTTTTTATTTAATTGGCAAATGAAACCAGTGTTTTGATTCCTGGTAAATATAGTTGCCCAAGGCTTATGTTGCTCTTTCAGTGTCTATAATTTTCCATAGTTAACTTTTTAATTAATAAATATATATTACAAAGTGAAACTTAATTGGGCATTTTACTTCACCTAGATTTGATAATTTAGAAAAGGAAGTTGGAAAAGCAAGCTTAAATCCCACTATGAAACAGATAAAAGGCACACAATTAACAAGGTTGTATAGAATTTGTCGGGATATAACAGAAAGCTGTACTCTGAATTATGCCTGGGGATAAAATTTAATATTCAGAACAGCCAAACTCACCAAAAACACTAAGGACTTATTTTTGTTTTATTCCACTTGTTAATTGGTGTTCAAATATAAGTAGACTTATTTCAGTTTAGATCACTTATGGATATAATATACTTTCATCACGTTTGAAGTCCTCACTTGCAATTGTGTACATGTTCAGATCCCTAGGATCCTGGTTGAGAGAGGGAGTGGAGACTGAAGTTCAGTGTGTGCTGTTTGCCAAGTCCTGTATTTTGGCACCGGGCTGCACAGAATACATATGGGAGGTGATCTCTTAAATTTGCATAAAAATGATGCCATATGGGCTAGTAGAGTCCCTGATGATGAGACATGATGTTAGAGGAATTTCCTTCAAAGAAAATTGTGTAATAGAAAAGTTACTACTATCTTGGTGTAAAAAAACAGATGCAGTTTGAACTTCCCTCTGCCACTTAAGGTACTGTGACTTTGAGAAGGTGATACACCTTCAGTTTCCTCACATAGAAAATGGAAATATCAATTCCTGTCTTGCAGAGCTGATATGACAAATGGAGCTAATAATCCACAGGAAGCATGAAACACAGTGTCTAATAGAGTAGGAATTACTTAAATAGCATCCATAATACATTCTAAGAGGAGTGTTGTCATAAACTTTTAATCCATGGTTCTGTGTTTGTTTTATGATAGATACAGAGCTCTGCAATTCTATTTTTGGTATGTAGTTATATAACTCACCGGTTAAAGCCACAGAAGGAAGAATGAAAGAAAGCAGTATGTTATAATTCAATTCAGGAAAAACACTCCTAAACGAAATACTCCTAAGTATTTGTGTAAGAATTGGTCAGTTTGGATTTTCAAAATTTTCAAATTTTCAAAATTAGTTTTCTAATTTTCTGTGTAGTTCTCAAAATCTAGCCTGTCACAGAAAGAATCATCTCTGTAAAATCACATCCTGTGATAGCTTCCTGTAGGCCCGAGTCTTCACCCTCTGACAGGACCCAGTTAGGTCCTGGCTCTACCCCAGCTCTTGTTGAGCCACACTCTGCTAACCCAAACTGGTAAGACTCAGGGTTGAAAATAAAGATGAACTTAAATAACAGCTTCTATAAGATGCATGCTTCCACTACATACAGGCAGACAAACAAACAAACAAAAAACAGACAAACCCAAATATGTGCTTAGAACATAAATCTGACTGAATCACTGCCTCTTTAAACGGTGTACCTCTAATTATCCCTATTGTTTTAAATCTTAATTAATTAGAACTGTTTCACAGTGGAAAATGACATGGCTGCGTATTTCTTAAGAAACGTGAGGTGATTTCAAATATTCCTCAGGCAAATTACAAATATGTTTCATAGGTGACTACAATTTTAATAACTGCATAATGCAACCCCCAGCATTTGAAGTCCTTACCAAAGCTTACAAGGCCGCTTCCTTATCTCTCCCAGCTCATCTTGTATGATTGCTTCCCTTGCTCATTATGCTCTAATCATGCCAATATTTCAGGTCTTCAAAAATGTGTAGCCTTAGGACCTTTGTACAAACTGTTTCTTCTAATGCTCTTCCTCCTACTCTTTGCACATATCATGTCTCAGCTTAAATTTCCATTCATGAAGACGCCTTTTCTGGCTATCCACTGGATTAACTATCTCATAATTCTCATTGCAAATATAAATCTTTTATTCATTCTTCTAATTACCTGTTTTCCTATGACTCTTTCCACTACACTATAAAGCCATATTTGTTACCTTCACTTGTGCCAACCAAACAGGAGGTTCCAATTTGTTTATTAAATGAATACAGTACACTGAAGAGTTTGAATATTTTGAATTAAAACAAATGAGGGTCTGGAGAAAATCATTACAAATACATATGCATTCATGTAGGAAAATATATGAAATAGAGTTAAAAAATAATGAAGCATGATCTCATAAAAGGAAACAATAAACACTGTGCAACCGATTATGTATATACACGGCTTCTCGTTACATCATTTTTTAAAATAATAAAAAATAAAAAATTACTTAAATGTGGAAAACCCAAAAGACTCCACTCCAAAACTGCTAGAACTTGTACAGGAATTCAGTAAAGTGTCAGGATATAAAATCAATGCACAGAAATCAGTTGCATTTCTGTACACCAACAAGACAGAAGAAAGAGAAATTAAGGTGTCAATCCCATTTACAATTGCACCCAAAACTATAAGATACCTAGGAATAAATCTAACCAAAGAGACTAAGAATCTATATGCAGAAAACTATAAAGTACTCATGAAAGAAATTGAGGAAGGCACAAAGAAATGGAAAAATGTTCCATGCTCCTGGATTGGAAGAATAAATATTGTGAAAATGTCTGTGCTACCTAAAGCAATCTACACATTTAATGCAATCCCTATCAAAATACCCTCCATTTTTTTCAAAGAAATGAAACAAATAATCCTAAAATTTATATGGAACCAGAAAAGACCTCGAACAGCCAAAAGAATATTGAAAAAGAAAGCCAAAGTTGGTGGCATCACAATTCTGGACTTCAAGCTCTATTACAAAGCTTTCGTCATCAAGACAGCATGGTACTGGCACAAAAACAGACACATAGATCAATGGAACAGAATAGAGAGCCCGGAAATAGACCCTCAACTCTATGGTCAACTCATCTTCGACAAAGCAGGAAAGAATGGAAAAAAGACAGCCTCTTCAATAAATGGTGCTGGGAAAATTGGACAGCCACATGCAGAAAAATGAAATTGGACCACTTCCTTACACCACACACGAAAATAGACTCCAAATGGATGAAGGACCTCAATGTGAGAAAGGAATCCATCAAAATCCTTGAGGAGAACCTCAAGGCAGCAACCTCTTCGACCTCTGCCGCAGCAACATCTTCCTAGGAACATCGGCAAAGGCAAGGGAAGCAAGGGCAAAAATGAACTATTGGGATTTCATCAAGATCAAAAGCTTTTGCACAGCAAAGGAAACAGTTCACAAAACCAAAAGAAAACTGACAGAATGGGAGAAGATATTTGCAAACGACATATCAGATAAAGGGCTAGTATCCAAAATCTATAAGGAACTTAGCAAACTCAACACCCAAAGAACAAACAATCCAATCAAGAAATGGGCAGAGGACATGAACAGACATTTCTGCAAAGAAGACATCCAGATGGCCAACAGACACATGAAAAAGTGCTCCACATCACTCGGCATCAGGGAAATACAAATCAAAACCACAATGAGATATCACCTCACACCAGTCAGAATGGCTAAAATTAACAAGTCAGGAAATGACAGATGCTGGCGAGGATGCGGAGAAAGGGGAACCCTCCTCCACTGTTGGTGGGAATGCAAGCTGGTCCAACCACTCTGGAAAACAGCATGGAGGTTCCTCAAAATGTTGAAAATAGAACTACCCTATGACCCAGCCATTGCACTACTGGGTATTTACCCTAAAGATACAAACATAGTGATCCGAAGGGGCACGTGTACCCGAATGTTTATAGCAGCAATGTCTACAATAGCCAAACTATGGAAAGAACCTAGATGTCCATCAACAGATGAATGGATAAAGAAGAGGTGGTATATATACACAATGGAATACTATGCAGCCATCAAAAGAAATGAAATCTTGCCATTTGCGACGACGTGGATGGAACTAGAGGGTTATCATGCTTAGTGAAATAAGTCAATCGGAGAAAGACAACTGTCATATGATCTCCCTGATATGAGGATGTGGAGATGCAACATGGGGGGTTAGGAGGATAGGAGAAGAATAAATGAAACAAGATGGGATTGGGAGGGAGACAAACCATAAGAGACTCTTAATCTCACAAAACAAACTGGGGGTTGCTGGGGGGAGGTGGGGTTGGGAGAGGGGGAGGGGGTTATAGACATTGGGGAGGGTATGTGCTATCGTGAGTGCTGTGAAGTGTGTAAACCTGGCGATTCACAGACCTGTACCCCTGGGGATAAAAATACATTATATGTTTATTAAAAAAAAATTACTTAAATCGCTGATATAATCAGTAAAACCTTTAAAGCAAAGAATCATGCTATGCCGAGGTTGGGGCAACCTGAGGGTTTTGAAGGGTCAGGGGTGGGAGGTTGGGGGAACAGGTGGTGGGTAATGGGGAGGCATGTTTTGCATGGAGCACTGGGTGTTGTGCAAAAAGAATGAATACTGTTACGCTGAAAAAATAAATAAAATGGAAGAATATTCGGTCTTGCCAAAAAAAAAAAAAAAAGAATAGATTTATATTTAGGTTTATTGCCAAAGAAGATTGTTTAGGTTATACCTATAACTGAAAATCAAGAGTATAACCATTATATACCTCATATAATTCCATAGAAAGGGGTGGAGGCAGGGATAACAAAATTTAACAGGAAACATGTTTGAACAATGGAATTACAGGTGATTTTTCATTTTTAATTGATTTTTGCTTGCTTATATGTTCTAGAATTTTCTATGAATTGTGGATAAAAGAAAGAGAGAGATTAATCCTAGCTATGGATGCCTTTGGCGCATCTCTCTTTTTTTTTTTTCTTCCTACCATGTTTTCCTGTGTGACTCAACCTCTTTAGCTGTGTCTTTTCTCACTAGGCATTTTATTTATTTATTTATTTATTTATTTATTTATTTATTTATTTTAAAGATTTTATTTATTTGAGAGAGAGAGAAAATGAGAGAAAGCGAGCATGAGAGCGGGAAGGTCAGAGGGAGAAGCAGACTCCCCTACTGAGCAGGAAGTCCTATGTGGAACAAGATCCTGGGACTCCAGGATCATGACCTGAGCCGAAGGCAGTCACTCAACAACTGAGCCTCCCAGGAGCCCTCACCAGGCAGGCATTTTAACAAAGTATACCAAGGCACAGTATTTACCCTCAAGGATCTCACAACAATATATTTTTTAGAGATTTTATTTTTATTTATTTGGGGGAGAGAGAGATAACATGAGTGGGGGGAGGGTAAAGGAAAGGGAGAAGCAAACTGACTCCCCGCTGAGTGCAGAGCCCAACATAGAGCCCAGGACCCCGAGATCATAATCTGAGCTGAAGTCATGCACTTAAACAACTGAGCCACCCATATTAAAACCATATTAAAAACAAAGGCATATAAAGGAATTTTGATGTACTTAATAAATCCAAGATACATGATACAGAGGCAGTGGGAGAAGGAAGATTCTTTGGAGAAGAGTTCTTAATTCCTCAGTAACTTCCCCCTTTCTCTGCTTCGCTCCCTCCATGGGTGACTGCATACACAGGAGGAAGGGTGGAGCTTACGTGACTTTTTCAGGGAGAAAAGTAGGTCTTCTAATCACTGGATGATGTAGTTTGTACAGCTGTGAGACCACATTCTTAGAAGTGGGCAGCTGGTATAACTCAGAGACTTTCCCTTTTTCTTACCAATACCTTAAGTTTACTACCACAGGACCTCAACCACTTCATTTGGTTCATCCGGACTCCTCTGTGCTCCTGTTATGACTCCTCTTGGTTTTGCTCAGGGAGATTCTTCTGTAACCTTCAACCCAGAGTCATCTTACTGTTTAATGGGCCCCCTTAGCAAGTTCTCCATTAAGATACCCGTTACTCCTGGATCATTGCCACTTAGAAACCAAGGGTAGCTGAGAAAGCTGAACCTCACAGCTCCTCTTAAGCACTAACACATTTGATTTAATGAAACAGAGCCCCTGGGCAGCTTTTCAAGGAAACCACTTCCCAGACTTCCAAATGAGAAGGCAAGAAAACCCTCGTTTGTCAGATACGCCTCTCCCACTCCAGTCTTTACAATCTATAGCATAAGCTTTAAAATGTAAATATTCTTTTTTCAAATTAAAAGAAATTATAGATCACAGAGCTGTTTGTTGAAAAGACATTGAAGTGGAAATAATATTGTTCCTAATACAAACTTTCTTAATACAAGTACTGAGCTAATTATTGTCCTTTTCTGTGAGATAGGAAAGAGAAGGTTGCCAGACTACAATAAGCAGAGTCCAAAAATATGAAGACGTAGAATTGCATTATTTGGAAATTAATGATATCACTACAGCATACCTGTATGGCTAGTTGACCTGGTATTCTGAAGGTCCTTCATAATCCAAATACATCTTTGCTCTAGCTGCATTTGAGCATGGCTCGGTGGCACTTTTTTTTTTTTTTTAAAGGAAAGTTGGCTGACATCTTTATTGCTTGGGGGTAGGGGTAGGGGTTGCTCAAGATCTCTTGGTGGGTGGCTCACTTTCTTTCCACCAAGACAGGCTTCTGGCTGCACAGGATGGTGCTGGCTCTGCCTATGCGACCATGTGCCGATCCGTATTTGTTCTTGCAGATCGTCTGTCTGATGTGTCTGGGGGTGGCCTCGGTGTTCTTGTTGATGGCCGTGGAGAATTCTGGAGCTCTCTCTTTGACAAGACAGAGCCTGTTTTACTCTCCTTCCTCGCATCTTACTCCCCAAAATAAGAACATTAGCCTGTTTCCAACCTTCATTCTCAGAGTTGGCAGGGGACGGAAGCAATGACAAGATAGCCTAATCTAAGTTCCTGCTGTTAAAGTTGCAGCAGAGTTTTACAGTATAAACTACCTGGTGATCCCAGAAGCATGGAGAGCAAAGGTTACTGCTAAAGAAAATACTTTATTTAAAATTGAAGTGAAGCATGCTCCATTTCATTTCATTGTGATTATAGTTCCTTATATTCTTTCATTCAAAAAGAAAAGGGCAAAGTGTCTTCAAGCCATTTAGCAGTTTAATAGCAAGACATTTTTTAATCTTGCTAAAATGTGGTAGCCCCCAAGCCTGCCAATCATATCTATTTCAGAAAACTGAATTTGCTCATGCAAACTTGACATGGGCTCACGAGCCTTGCAGTAATCCAAAGACTACTCACAAGCACCCACTTGCCCACACACCCAGTATGGTTCCTTTTGTTCTTTAAGAGATATTTAAATCTTTGGTCTAACTTTCTCCTTGAAGACCTACTTATAATAAGTTGTGCTTGAAATTTTAGCTGGTTCTTATCCACATTACACGAAATGCTAGTCTTCTCACGGGGCTTACACTTATTCTTTTCTTTTTTTTAGGATGTTGCCTAAGAATAAGCAAAGGATACCTATGTCATCCCTAGCTTCTTTCTCCTTCCAGCTTCCCATAATTCTCAGGAATGGAAACTGGCTTTCCCTTTTAATTTTCCTAAGCTATGATTTCCTTCTATGGGAGAAACAGTCTTGATATCATAGACAAATGGGTATCTTGTCTGCATTGTGCCTCAAACTATGACATGGATTTTAACTCATTGATCCTAGATATCTTAAAAAGGAGAGGGAAAAAGGAAAAGAATTTGGAAAATCTATTCAAGGACAATAATGCCACTATTTATATTTTTAAATATTTTTCTAAGCTTTGCGCAGTGGCAGTATCGTAGCCAATGAGGTTTATCTGAGGCGCGATTATTGCTAATTAAATATTTTTCTACACATTCTTCCCTTAATAAGCTCTATTTCTTTCTTTTCTAAATCTTTACTTTCTCCAGAAGTAATGGATGTCTCAAGCAGAAAAGGGCCAAGGTTGTAAGTTCACAGAGGCAAGTAAGAAAATCACATTAATGATTTTAAAATGTCAGTGTTGTTGTATCATCAAGGAAGAAAAGAATTTTTAAATTATTTAAATAGCTGTATTTTTAAAGCTTTAAGGAGACAATGGACTTCCTAACTGTCAGTGGTATATTCATGGACTACAAGCTTAACTCCCCATTTTCCCCTGCCTTGAACACTCTGTGGACTTAGAAAAAAAATATATTCTCAAACTGCCTTTTAGAACGTAACCACTTGGAAGTAGAAAGACTTCTGTGTTCAATAATGTAACCATTTTTAAAGCAAACACAATATGTATTATATATCCCAATTAAGGCTACCTTGAGAATTTGTGGCCTTATTCTAATGAAAAAGAGTCAATGTTATAATACACCCAAGAGAAAACACTCAGAAAGGAAAAAGATAGATGTACAAGTTTAACAGTGTTTCACTGAACAGCTGTACAAATTCTGAAACTTTCCTCAATATATTCAAATGAGAACCTCATTAACAAGGCAGAGAATGCTGGGAAGATAAGAAGATCTTAAAACAATTTCGAGAAACAATATACAATTAAGCTGCCATATGTGTTTCTTCTGTATGAGTGATACACAATACATAATGAGGTAAGGGATGCAAACATTTCACAGACTTTTATTTTTACCATGCACGTCTTCCAGACATTTTAAGAGATGTTAAAATTAGTCTGGAAAACTATCTACTTCTTCTCTTAAAAGTTTTAGCTGTTGGCTTTGACAAAGATATTCCTCATTGCTAGGCATCAAAATATCTACTATCGGTCATGATGAATTACTATCACATCTGTTGTCCCTTTTTCGGTTCAAGCAAAGGAAAAGAATAACACATTCTAACTGGCAATCAGGTGATCAGGTTTAACTCAAGTATTTCAAATTTGTCCCTAGAAGACTTTTGACTACAAGTACACTTTTTCAAGGAGAGTCATGCTGTGTTTTGTCCATTCCGCAAGTGTTTCCAGGCATTCACTCATTCAATAAATACATATTAAGTGCTACTGTGAGCCAGGAATTTACATTTTACATTATAGAACAATCCACCCTACAGTATCAGAATATACTTTCTTTTTAAACACGTATGGAAGAAACAGCAAACATTCCCTGCTATTTATGGAACTCACAATCCATTACAGGGAACAGATAAACTGACAAGTACATAAACTCTCTGGAAAAATCAATGAAATAAGGGAGATGATGTTGTTGATGGTTAGTAAGGTGGATGCTGAGTGCAATTTAAAATATGATGGAAAAGAAAGGCCGCACTGACAAAGTGACTTTTTTTAATGAAAGTATCATCGACATATATTGTATTAGTTTCCGGTATACAACCTAGTGACTCAACATTTATGAAGTGATCCCCACGACAAGTTCAGTTACCATCTGTCACCAGGCAAAGACTGGAAGTATGTGAGGGCACCATCCACATAGATATCTGAGGAAAGAACATTTGGGACAGATGACACAGAATGGGCAAAATCAATGAGGTGTTGTACATCTGATGTTGGAGAGGAGGTTAAAAAAAAAACTGGAATTCTGGTACAATGTGGTTATAAGTATTATAATCACTCTGGAGAAAGTCATGTATTTCCTTATAAAGTTAAATATATAACTGCTCTGTAACTTAGTGATTCAAATCCTAGGTGTAGACAAAGAGAAACAAAAACATATATCCACAAATAAATAAATGAATAAATACACTGTATAAGAAAGTTCAAAGTCGCTTTATTTGTAATGGTGTAAAACTGGAAAAAATGTGTATGTCCATCCACTGGTGAATAGATAAAAATAGCCTGTGGCATATTCATATAATGAAATATTGCACAGCAATAAAAATGAGCAACGACTGACACATGTAAAAACACAAATGAAACTCAAAACTCATGCTGAGTAAAAGAAGTCTTGTCCAAATTATGCCATTTATTTGAAGTTCCAGAACAAGAAAAGTAACCTATGGGTTTTGAACAATGATTGCTATTAGGGAGTGGAGTTAAAGGTTGACTGGGAAAAACCTTAGGGGACTTTCTGTAGTGGTGTTAATATTTTATATATTGATAGGGGTTTAAGTTACATAGTTGTATGCGACTGTCAAAACTCATTGAACAGCATATTTATAATTTTTGTGTTTCCTTGTAGGAACATTTTACATCAAAAGAAAAAAAATTTAAAAATGCTAATCAGATACTGACATGAAGTTAATGATATTCATGCTGAAGTGTTTAGGAGTGAAGAGTGCTGCTGTCTGCAGCTTGCTTTGAAATATATGTAAAACAAGATGAATGATGGATGAATGGCTAGATGAACTGAGTATGTGGCATGTATAGAAATGTTAATAGAAGAATCTAGCTAGTGGATGCTTGAGTTTTCAAGGCAAAAATACTTTCAACTTTTATGTAAGGCCGATTCTTTCATAATAAAACACTAGGGTACCTGTGTAGACCCCAACGGGTCTCCTGGGTCCAATTTGGCTGCAGGTAGCTTTGCAGGGCTTCCCAGCGGCTCTGTTATAAGGGAGCCTGCGCGCAGGGGCCGGGAACACGGAAGTTGCTTACCCAGAGGGGGATGGGACAGAAATTTAGGAGTTTGAATTCAGAGAAAACCATCTCAAGGCTGCATTCACCCTGCACTTCTACTTAATTAAGCAACGTAGGGCATAGGATAGGTGGGCTAACATCAGAACCAATAATGCCAGGAGTTGTCGATAACTAGTCCAGGCTGATACCCTCCAGGTAAAAAGTCTTTAAGGAAGACCAACACAGATTTAACAAACACGTATAGACCATTTACCGTTGCCAATCATTTTCCCAAGACCTACACATGTGCTAACGCATCCAATCCCCAGGGTCACATCTAATCCCAAGGATAACTCTATAAGGTAAGTACAGATATTTACGGTAGGGCAGATCAAGGTCAAAGAGCTTAAAGAACTTGCCTAAACTCATAAAGCGAGGAAGTAGTAGAGTCAGAAATAAAACGCAAGTGGTCTGGCCCCAGACTCTCAGCCCTTCATTCCAATTCTAAGCTTTTTTGTGTTTGAGATACTCTTACTTTCTAGTCACTGTTCTGGGCTCATTTCATGAGGATTTTCAAGAAATCTTTGCCACAGCCATGCTGGGTTGGTATTTTCACCCCGTTTGTTGTTGTTGTTGTTTTGTTGTTTGTTTTTTTCCCAGGGAGGGAAAGAAATCTGCTCTAAGTTGTCCAACTGGAGGAACTAGGAATCCAACACACACCATTGCATCTTCATTTCATTTCATTTCATTTCATTTCATTTATTCCTGTTTTTTCTGTCATTCGGTTATTCAACAAATATTTATTGTACACATACTCTGAGCGGAGGACACCAGAACAATACAAGTCAGATATATTCTCTGCTCTTGAAACTCGAGTTCTACAGAGGAAAGAGATAACGTAGAAACAACAGGATAAAGAGAATTTTGATAGGTGATTTGTGCTCTAAACAAACGAAGTGGAATTAGCAGTAGATGGTGTTCAGAGGTTGAACAGCTTTTGCGGGGCTGGGTCAGTCCGTTTTCTCAGGAGCAATTACTTTAAAACTGAGGCTTGAGAGATGAAAAGAAACTACATGTTGTGAAGAAAAAAGGGGGGAAATGTTCCAGGCAGAGGGATCAACAAGGACAAAGTTGTGGAAGCAGGGAAGAGTATGTTCAAATAATGGGAAAATGTGCAGGGTGGCTGGGACATAGTGAGTGAGAGGATGAGGTCAGAGAAACAGGCAAAAGTGACACCAGGTAGATCTTTTACAGATAAGCATTTCGTATTTTTTTTTTTTTTTTTGTCAAGCATTTTGCTAATACTTTAAGTTGGGTCGTTTGCCTTTTTATTATTGAATTATAGAAATGCCTTTAGATTCTGCAAGTTCTTTGTCAAGCATATAAATTGTGAAAGTTTTCTTCCAGTCTGACTTTTGTCTATTCAGTTTGTTAATAATGTCTTTTGAAGAATAAATACTCTCAGTCTTAAGTCTAATTTATCAGTTTCTTTTCCTTTTAAGTCTAGCATAGTTTGGATCCTGGCCAAAACAAAACAAAAAACAAAACACAAACTGACCTAACCCAAAGTTGTAAAAATACATTCTTGTGTTTTATTCCATATCGTCTAGAACTTTAGCTTTTTCTTTTGGTCCATGATCCAATTTGAATTAATTTTTATATAAAGAGAGGTAGAGATCAAAGTTCCTTTTTTATTTTTTGCAATATGGTTATCCAGATATTTCAGCATTCTTTGCTTGAAATATTTCCTACTCTGTCCTTCCTAAAACTCTTATTTCTTTTTTCTAAATGTAGATATTCTTCAGGAATTATTAGCCCTAAGCCCTTTTTTACTACGCTTTCTTCTTACATGGTTTTGCCTTTCCCATGACTTTCAGTGAAATTGAAATTCTGATGATGCCTATGTGTATATTGGCATTTGGACACTCTCCGCTTGGCCTCCAGATAATTCATTTCAGCTGTCTATTTGACATTGCCCATTGAGTGTTTAAAAGATATCTTAGGGATGCCTGGTGACTCAGTTGGTTTAGTGTCTGCCTTCGTCTCAGGTCATGATCCCAGCATCCTGGAATCAAATCCTGCATCAGGCTCCCTGCTCATCATCTAGGCTTCTCCCTCTGCCTGCCACTCTCCCTGCCTGTGCTTTCTTTCTCTCTGTCTGACAAATAAATAAATAAATAAAATCTTTAAAAATAAATAAATAAAAGACATCTTAAACTTAACATAGCTAAAATCAGTCCTAATGTCCCCAGTTACAGAACTGCTCCATTAATATGAATTTTCCTCATCTCCAGAAATATCACTCTGCTTTCAGAAACCTAAGAATTATGCTTAATTCATTTTTTTCCTTTATTCTTCTCAGCCAATATTGGTAAAACTTGCAAACTCTTTCCCACGAATCATCTGAAATCCAACCACTTTTTGAGATCTGCTCGCCATCACTTCCATACCCACCCACAATTCTGTCTCACCCAGCCCACTGCAGCAGCCTGTGAACTGTTTCCTCCTTTACTTTTGTCCCTCACCCATTCATTCTCAAGATTGGGAAAGTGATCATTTTCAAATACATTGTATTATGTAACTCCCCTGTCTAAAATTCTTTAACAACTTTTACTCAATACACTAAATAAATATGTATTAACCATCTATTTTGTATCAAGCATTGTTCACAGCATTGGGGATATAATGGTAATTACAAAAAAGACATGGTTCCTAACTTGGTTTAATTTCTACTTATCCAATATTCACACACACACACACACACATACACACACACACACACCTATAAACTGTTAACTGTGGCAAATATACAGAGCAGTAATGAAGAGTGCTATGAAAATCTTCAAATAGGAATTTCAGATAGCTGGAAACAAATAAGGAATGTTGAGATACTAATTCTTTAGCACAAATTATCTAAAAAAGAGAGACCCAGGCAGAAAATGAGGCATGTAAGTGTGCAGATTTAAAGTATGACAAGGCATAACAGGGGCACAGAGGTGGAAGGACAAAGGATAACAAAGCAAAACAGGACAAGATGATTTTTGGGAAAAAGCCCTGAGCCAAACTTGCAGGCCTTCTTTAAAACAACAGAGAGCAAGCTGAACAAGATCACTGTGGCTACAATGTGGAGAATATACTGAGATGTGCATAGAGTAAATGTGGACAAAGCATTGGAAGATTTAGCAGTGATGTAGACAAAGAAGGATGGTAGGGCTTTCCTGCTTCAGGACTCTTATGTGTTCTGCCTGGAATGACCACCTCCCCTGCTCCTGGATTAAAGGTCCAAGGTCCACCTTTCAGCTCCCAGATGAAATGTGTCCTCTTACATGGAGACCTTCCCTGACCACTAAGAAGATAAAATCTTTCTTGCTCCTATATCCATTATTTTCTATCTTCATCACGTTTGTCTCCTTCTCAGCACTTTCCTATTTTATAATTATCACTTCTTGTTTGTTTATTTCTACATCCAGCAATTAGAATGTATGCACCAGCACAGCAGGGATCATGTCTGTCAATTTTTGCCAGCTTGTAAATCATCAGCACGTGTCACAGCTTTGGTTATACTAAAAAATGTTAATGGAATAAAATAATTGGTGTCAACATGATATTAGCTTTCCTCTTTCCATAGTACATGTGCTACCTTAGCTCAGGCGTGCGCAGTCACACTGTTCAACAATTGTTCCATGTCCACGTGTCATGTGCTGGGCAAGACGTTAGGGGCAGAATAATGGCCTGTGTCATTGTGTGCTATCTGCCAATGCTTAGAGCAAGGGTTCTGGACCAAGCTGCTTGGATTTGAACTTGAATGTTTCTACTCCCCAGCTGTGTGATGTTGGGAAATTTACTTAGCATCCCTGGATCTCGGTTTCTTCATTTCAAGTAGTGATATTAAGAGCTCCTTGTAACATTGTGTGACTACAAAAGGCCACCATGCTTTGTGGCCATTATTCATCTTAATGGGACAGCAAAAATTTAAACAAAATTAATAATGTATTACGAATGCAATGTATGTCAAGAAGGGGATTTACAGTATATGAGAGAATACAATAGACCGTATAAAACAGACCTTATTATTATATAAGAAGCACTCCTGTTACTTAGAGGCAAGTAAACAAAAACTTGACTTCATTTCATATCTGGTTTCATAGTGTCAATACATCTTAAGTAGTTGAGTTGAAAAATCTCTGAAACCTCAAGTAAAAACCCTGCTGACATGGAAACATGGTAGTTGCTGAGTATATGTAGATGTGTGTGTGGTCATCTCCCATATTAGAGCTCCCATATATCTGCTGCACCATTTAATCTACTGGCAAAAACCACTGTGTAAAAAACTACTTAAAAGCTAGTGACTTAAAAGAGAAGTCATTAATTCTCACTTAGCTTGGGCTCCCTGGGGTTGGCTGATCTAGGTTGGGCTTGGCTGAGAAACCTCAGAGAGAAACCTCTCTGTCCTCCTGGAGCCAAAGGTCTAATGAACGTTTTTCTCATGGCAAAGCCAGAAGTGAGGTCACACAAACAGAAGCCCACATGAACTCTGGAGGCCTGAGCTCCGTGACGGCACACTGTCACTTCTGCTTCATTTTATTGAAAAGAGAGTCTTAGGGCTAAACTCAACATTAATGGGTAGGGAACTGAACTTCACCACTTTTAGGGTCAGGGCTGCAAAGTATATGGCAAAGGACTTGCATACAGGAGGGATAAAACATTGAGGCATGGGTATAGGAAGTACGAAGAGTAATTCAATTAACCAAATCTGCTCAGTTGGTTCTTCATTTTCCTGTGTAGAGATAGGGATGCTGGATGTCGATTTGACAAAGAAATATGGGACAACATATACCACTCTATCGTGTGAAGGTTTACATGTAGTTATCAGTAGACTTGTAGCTGAAATAGACAACTAGGAGAAATGACAAAGAATGATAAGGCAATATTTTTTTCTTTGAAGCATTAGGATAAAGGCCACTTCTTACGACTATTTCGTAGGTATATGACAGAATAAAGAAATGAAGTGTCTTAGGTAATTTGTGATTACAGCTGTGATTCCTTTTACAAAATGTTCCCTTATTGTACAGAGCATTTTAGTAAGATAATGCTATTTTTCAATTTTTTTTTTCCTTATCCCAATTCAAGTTCTATTTCTTGTGGGATTACTTTGGGCAGCCAAGTATCTTACAGTTTGATGGTGCCCTTTCAGACCTTTCCTTACATAAAAGACAGTTTTTTTAAAAGAATAGTTTTATTCTGTATTCTATAATTGCCTCGATCTGAGGCTCGTTTTTCTCAGGCTGTGTAAAGAAATCTAATCAAGTTTAGAAACTGAATTGTGTGCTCTAGCGTCAATCTTAAAATAGCCATTTTCCTGTTCTTTTCATTAGAGAAGTCCTATTTTTGGTCACTAATTTTTCCTGGTTTCTATATTTCTTTTAACTTTTGTAAGACCATGATATAGGAGGGTACTTAAGATGTGAATAAACATTTAGGATAAACATGTACCAAAATAGGGTTATTGTAATATCTTCCTTCCCCTAAGAACAATTGCTTTATGCCAAAAGGAAAATGAAACTTCTATATGAGATTTTAATTCTGTTGCAATGTCCAATTGTTCAAAAATAAAAGAGAAATATCCATTCTGAAAACTAGCTTGCTTTAGGATGTAGTAGTAAATTTTAAATGTTCAAGATTTTCTCTTTTATTCATCTCTTGTTTTATAAAACCCTTTATTCTGAGGCACTCAGCACTTGGTATAACCAAATTCTATGGAGATGAATAGAATTATAGTCAAAAAGGGAGTTAAGTGTGCATATAAGCTATTTTTTTTTTCTTAACTTAAGATGGAATTGAGTTGACGGGAGAGGAAGGCGAGTTTATCAAGAAAAGACAGAGCTGTGGCCTTAAGACAATCAGGTAGAAATACTGTCTTTGCCACTTGGAGATTACATGACTTGGAACAAATAACAACTCATCCAAGCCTTAGTTTCCTTATTTGTAAAATGGGGATTATAACATCTCCCCTGAAGTGTAATTGTGGGAATGAAATGAGAAAAAATATTCAGAAAGTCTTGACTATAGTCAATAGTCCTGAAGGCTATAGAGCTAATTAGTTTCTAATATGAGAAATCAGAAGTTACTTACTTCTAGTCCATTACCTTTTGCCATGTTGTTTATGCTCTCCCTGTTCAAGGAATGTACAGTTCACTGGTAATATACGACTCATACGTAGATCTTTTAAACCATCATTGACACAGACTGTACAGAATAAGAGATTAACAGAGATTTGCCAATGCATGTGAAAATGAGCTGAGACACAAGTGCCAACAACATAGACATTACGGGTGTCTGAAAAAGACTGTAAGTGAACATATTCAGGTCTCTCTCTCTCTCTTTCTCTCTCTCTCTCTCTCTCTCTCTCTCATAATAAGATATGTTATCACAGTGTGTCATATTTCATGTCAGGATTGGATGAAAAGAAATTGAATGAAAGCCCAAAAAAGGGGAAAATACATGAGATTTTTTTTCCTGCATTCACTTACAGGTCTAGGGTTTTTCCAATTCAGAGTGTTCTGACATCCTAGCAATAACTGTAATATCCTGTTAAAGCAAATACCTTTCAGACTTGATTCTGTTGAAGGCCTAACTAAAATGAGGTGTTCCTTAGTGATACGTGAATTTCCACTGAGGAGCATTTGAAAGAGAGATTCACTGCTATCTTTCACCAGTTTCAATGCAACAAAAATCATACCCTAAAATTCATTCATATATATATCACCTGTCAGTCTTCTCTGGCTTGTTTACATTTCATCAGATATTGGAAAGTGCTTTTCACCACTATATCACTGTACCACCACTCAGTATTGTGAGACTCTATTTATAGGAGTATTTATTAAGCGCTTATTCTATACCAAGCCCTCTACTAGGAACTGTTATCTTATTGAATCCTCACAAATAGAAGAGCTAAGCGTCATGAGGAAATGGAAGTTTTTTTCCATTCCAGAAATGGAAGAGGTTTTTTTTGTTTGTTCATATTTTTTTTAAAAGATTTTATTTATTTATTTGACAGAGAGAGAGAGAGATCACAAGTAGGCAGAGAGGCAGGCAGAGAGAAAGGGGGAAGCAAGCTCTCTGCTCAGCAGAGATGCAGGGCTTGATCCCAGGACCCTGAGATCATGACCTGAGCCAAAGGCAGAGGCTTTAACCCACTGAGCCACCCAGGTGCCCCGAAATGGACGTTTTAAAGAGTTCTAATATCTTACTGTAGTTGATAGAGGTGTAAGGAGCTAAATAAACTAGGAGGATGTGAACTGAACTTTATCAGATGCCAAAATCCATGCTCAGAGATTAAGTTCCTGAAAAAAATACTATCATTTACTACATGCCTATAAACTGCCAAACATTGGGATAGCAATTCAACAGACTATTTCATTCGTATATGAGCTTCATTTAATGGAAGGGTCTATATTCCTTGGCACTTTGCAAACTGAAATATACCCTAGTGATTATACAAATCATGGTCCTTATTGCCTACCAATATTTGTTTCCTTAAAGTCTAGTCACAAAGAGAATTTAATTGCAAATCAATGTGATATAGTTGTTTTCTAATCTGTAATCATTTAAGAATTTATTTTAAAATATTTATGCATATATACATATGTAATTTTAATAAATGCATAAAAATAACATATCTTGGATATTTTATAGTTTTAAAATAATTTTCTACTTGTTTAAACTTTTTCCCTTCTTCCCTCATCCTACATCAGCTCACCACTCCACTTCAACCCCATACCTCTAAGCCAATATATCCCATTTTTCCCTGAAAGCATAAATACTTATAATATCTATGTATATATACACACAGACATACTCTGAAACTATTTCTCTCACACATACACACAAAATATGTAACCAGCATAATCAACCATATACACATATGTGTATACATATACATTTTGTTGTCATTTTTTGTTTATAAGAAATGATATCACACTATGTGCATTTTTCTGCATCTTGATTTTTACTCTCATAAATATTTTTAGAAAATTCCTCTAGTAAGTGACCATACCTGTAACTCATTCTTTCTATCATTGATTTAATAGTCTATCAGGTAGTTAGCTATACCATAATGTATTCAAGAATTTCTGTATTCGATGACCACTTCGTTGTTACATTTTTGTCATTGGAAAGTATCATTGGAAATGTTGAAATAATCATCACTGTGCCTATGACCTTAAATATTAGCAGTTTTCTTTCCAGGGGCTGGGCTCTCAAAGGGATATTAATAGATTAAAAGATATATAGATATATATATATACATATATATACACACACACGTATATATACACACACATATATATATTAGATTAAAAGATATATAAATGTTTGAATTTTAATAAATCTATATATATGTTCAAATTTGAATTTGAATAAATCACCCTAAAATGTATAGTTTGCAATTCCATCAGTTAAATGAAAGAACATGTATTTCTCCACATCCTCCAATGAATATTTGCTACCAAGAGTACTCTTTTTTCTTTATTTTCATCAACATGTTTGTTGATGGATATAAAGTGTCATGTCATGATAACATTCATTTGCATTTTTCAGACAACTGGCTAGATTATCTTTCCATTTGGATGTTGTTCATTTGCTCTTTCCCAAATTGTCTCAACGCCCTCCCCCTCCATCATTCTACTGGGTTATTTCTTCCTGTCTTTATAATTTATAAAATGCTTTTGGTATTAGACATGCTTTAATGAAACTGGAATTTGTTTTTGAAATTGTTTTCTTTCCAAGAAATGCCCCCCATCATGTTACTACTATTTATTAAATAAACTGCACATTCCTCCACGGAAAAAAGAAATCAAAATGGTTCTTGCATATATATACTGGCATCTATTTCTGAACACAGCTGGACTCCACTGAACAACATATCTATTGCTAATCTACACCAACACCATATTGCCTTTTTTTTTAAGATTTTATTTATTTATTTGACAGACAGAGATCACAAGTAGGCAGAGAGGCAGGCAGAGAGAGAGGGAGGAAGCAGGCTCCCTGCTGACCAGAGAGCCCAATGCGGGGCTCGATTCCAGGACCCTGAGATCATGACCTGAGCTGAAGGCAGAGGCTTTAACCCGCTGAGCCACCCAGGCACCCCACCATATTGCTTTTTTAATGTAACTTTAAATTATAAGCTAAAATACAAGGTTCTTTAAATACATTGTTGCTTTTTTCCATCCCATCAAATATTAGGTATTTATTTCTTCTGATAAATTTTACAATAAGGGGTGCCTGGTGGCTCAGTGGGTTAAAGCCTCTGCCTTCAGCTCAGGTCATGGTCCCAGCGTCCTGGGATCGAGCCCCACATTGGGCTCTCGGCTCAGTGGGGCGCCTGCTTCCCCCCCCACCCCTGCCTGCTTCTCTGCCTACTTGTGATCTCTGTCTGTCAAATAAATAAATAAAATCTTTTAAAAAGTTTTTTAAAATAAGTTTTTCAGGTAGAAGTATTATTTGATTTTTTAGATTTATTCCAATATATGTCAAGTAATTGTGATTCTGACATCTTGGCCCAATTTTAATTTTAACTTAACTAAATTTTAACTAAATTTAATGATTTTAACTGAAGTGAATCCAGAGTTTTTTTTTGTTATAGTATTTGCTTCTATTGTTGGTGAACAGTCTTTCTTACAGATAAATAGGTTCTATTTCTCTGTTGCAATTATTGTCTTAGATAAGAAATCTGTTGCTAAATTTTATCAAATGCACTTTCAACATTGGTATTTTTAATCCTGTGCTCTTTCTTCACTTTGCAGGAATGTCTTCAGACATCTTATTTTCTTAATGAGTTATCTAATGTGTAGATCAAATACATTTTTCTTTAAGGGGGAAAATAAACCATGGTATTTTTAAGTCATTAAGTAACTTATTACGAAGAGGAATCCTAGCCTCTTTTGCAATAGAGACAGAGAGCAACTAAGCAATTTTGGAGCACAACACTTCGATTTTTGGCAAATAATACTGAAAAATTTAATAGATGGGATTCTTTTGGCTTCACCCTGCCACAAGGGGAATTAGTCACTCTTCCAAAGTCCTTGTTCTTATTTTTACTGTAGCTTTTAGTACAATGTATTTTCTTCTTTTTTTAAGGTTTATTTGAGAGAGAGAACAGTGGAGAGGGACAGAGGGGGAGGGAGAGAGAATCTCAAGCAGATTCCCTGCTGAGCACAGAGCTCCAGTTGGGACTCAGTGCCAGGACCATGAGGTCATCATCTGAGCTTATGTTCAGGGATGGTCACTTAACTGAGTCACCTACGCACCCTCTATATTTTAAGTATGTGTTAATATATTTGTATCTCATGGAAAAACTTATTTCTTTTTCAGTATACCTATGCCTTAGCACAGTGCCAAGCACATTATAGATGCTCAGTAAATTGCTGTTGGCTAACAGAACTTTTTTTTTTTTTTTTTTTTTAAAGATTTTATTTATTTATTTGACAGAGAGAGATCATAAGTAGGCAGAGAGGCAGACAGAGAGAGTGAGAGGGAAGCAGGCTCACCGCTGAGCAGAGAGCCCGATGTGGGACTCGATCCCAGGACCCTGAGATCATGACCTGAGCCGAAGGCAGCAGCTTAAACCACTGAGCCACCCAGGCGCCCCAGCTAACAGAACTTTTAATTTATTTATTCCTTGCCTCTAGATTGGCAGAGTGAGAAGGAAATGTTAAATAAGCTTAGGTACATCTTTTGATGACCACCTTCTTCAAAGTTAGGTCTTTTCTAAGAGACTTCAAAAGTTAACTCACTCTCTGAGGAATTAAGCATGTTGTTCTGGTGACAAGGAAAAATTTGCTGTAATTCTGGCTGAGCCATAATGAATTCTGCACCATCTGTTAAGGATTAAAAAGAAATAGAAAAGCAAGGGATGGTAAGTGTACTTAGATCATAGATCTAATCAATTGCATGTTCAATTTACTTAAAATGTCTCTAAATGTGAAGAGCTCACAATCTCTCCCAGTAAGTAATATTCAATATCACCTAGTCAAAGGCGGCAGGGTTAGGACAAAGTCCTGTAGGAAGTTAAGACTGGGTGAACCAAGTCACAAAAGAGATCTAAATAGTCAGTCTGGTGGTTTGATATCAATCACTGGAATCTTTTCATTGCTGCCAGGTTATATTTTGTGTATAAATGAAATGAGGACCTGAACAATTTAGATGTTTCCTAGAAATTCACTCCCATCATTTTTGGTTCCTTTTTTAAACTGTAAGATCCACCACTATAATTCAAAATAAATTAATTTGGAATATACTTTCAAAATCATCTATGAAACTCACAAATTTAAATATTAATAAAATGATAAAATTTCTTTCTACAACTCAAGGGAGAATATTTTATCCAGTTTGCCCATTGAATCCTACACATACCAAAGTCTTTGTCCTTCAGATGTTTAAAATGGTTGAAGAAACACACACACACAAGAAATCAGGTTTTTTTAAAATTCTAAGGACAAAGTCTTTTTATCCTGCTTTTGATATCTTTTTGAGATAGGGTAAAGGCAACTTAAGTATTCCTAGACTTGCTGCGGAGAACCCAAACACAAAGTTTAATTGCCTGAACAGATACCTGTATTCCTAAGTCACATCCTTTTTTCGAACACCCACAATATCACAGCTATCTTCACTCCAACTTAACAGAAATCATCCAGCCATCCATTTATTCATTCATTCATACATGTATAAATTGATTTATTCAATAATTATTTTTGAGCACCTATTCCATCCCAGGAACTATTTGAAATGCCGGAGATACAACGATAAATAAAATAAGTCCCAATATCAAAGAATTTACATTCTATAGGAGGAAAGGCTGCTTGAATATTTTAAATTAAATATTCAGGGCCATGCTCGACACCAAGGTAGAAGGTCATGTGCATAGGAGCATTTACCTACTGTGGCGACCAGTGACAGAGCAGACGTCGATGGTACCACAGCGCCAGAGACAAGCAGTAGGCAAGGGACCAAAAACACTTTGCAAGAAGAAATGAAGAACAAAGAAAATCCATTTATTTTGAAGATTGGGTACTTGTTGAGCTCTCATTGCAGCTGCTGTTCTGAATCCCTAAAATCTTCCTAGACATGAGACAACAGAGGAGTGGTGATCTTTTGAAAGGTTGGCATCCAGTTAATGCTTGATCTCAGAACAAATAAAAAGCCCTGTGGATGATGATTTATTTCAAATCAAGGAAAGAAAAAGAGAAATCTAATCTAGGCATTTCTCCAACTAACCTTTTCTACACTTCGGGTGTCTTTAATTTATTCAGAGTGAACAAGTTTCCTGCCTTTTCAAAAGTCTGGTATTTATTATATTATTTTTCTGTTAACAGAAGAATTAGGATGTGCTTGGTGTATGTGATTTTTTCTACTATTGGTGGACAGTTCAGATACAAATGCCTCCCATCATATCACAGATAAATGCTTGATTTATTTTCTTGCTAGAGAAAAGATCATTTGCTAACAGCATTAGGTAAGAAACCTAGATGTGTGGTGACAGGCCTGCCATAAGATAGCGAGACGAGTACAGCAAAGAAATCTATCAGAATCCTATCCAGCAGTGGTGGAGGGGATGACTGAGATCTAGTTCCACTCTCTGACTTTTAATGACTTTGTATTCTATCTTAAAACTCACCTGCTTATATGGGAAATGGAAAATGACACATATTACAGATTTGGCATAATTAAATTCTTTCATCAGTGTATTATAACTATGTTCTCAGGCAGCTGGATCAGGGCCATAGCATTTATTTAAAATATCCCTTAAAATGACGTCTCCTGATTTTAGATATTAGCTTAATAGTCAAATTTAGCAAATCCTGTGGTTCCTCCTTACAAATATACTATTGCATTCTAACTGTGGGAAGGGATCAATTTTACATAAAGTTTGGTATCAGATATACTGACAATCAGATTGCATGGCTTAAACAAAAACAAAAACAAAAACGCGTGTTATAATTACCTAAATGAATGTAATGTAGTATATATATTTTTATGCCAAAAATCTAAGTCACATGTATCTATTGAGCACACACTACTTGAAAGGCCAGATGCTGTAGGTGGACACATAGATGGATCAGACACACCCTACCTTGAAGCTGATTGTGAGCTAGTGACGGGAATCTGATATAAGCATATGAAAAGCTGAATTACAACTTACTAGACTCCATATTGCAGACTAGCTCTTAACTGGTTACTGAAAAACCAAACTATCAATTCCTTTTTAGAGGCTTCCTCGTATTACAGCAGTTTTATTGAACTTCCTCAATATGCCCCCTTATAGAGACACGTTGGTAAAGTTTCCAAAGGAAAGCATGCTAATTCTATGAGACAGCCTAAGAGAATGTCATTTGTGTAACTGTCTCCAAGCACTGAGCACAGATAGATGATGACAGATTTCCATTACCAACAGCTGTTGAAGCTCTGGCTGCAGTTCCTGGTTGGGCATCTCCTCCCAACTGCAATTATATTATATCTTCTTTTACTGTAGCAGGTGCGGCAGCATGTGGGGCAATTTGGTATTGCGGACATATTTGATCCCATTTGCTGGCAAGGTAAGTTTGTTTTCCCAATTCTTTGAGTCAGCTAACGCATTAGGGGCCTCCTATAAGCAGCTAAAGTTGAAATGATCCTCTTGAAAATCTCTTATGCTGAGTGCTCAGAAACTAGCTTACAAAACCTATCTATGAACTGCCTTCCATATGGAAGAATGGGAAATGGAAGAGAAGACCATCCCCATTAATACCACCTACAGAAAATGTGTTATACAGGAGGTTTGGGCTCCCTGTTAAGTGAACTTTGATTCAGAAGAGCATGCCCTAAATGCATCCTCTTGGAGATAAAGAAGTTATAATACAAGTCTTCATATAAAATAGTAACAGGATTAGTAGTAAATTATATTTCTCTGAATTTCTCTGTATGCTTTAGCACTCTCCACATTTTCACATTGGTGATATTGCAGAGATCAGAAGATAATTATTTTCTGCTTTAGCACTAATGGGCTTAATGCTGCTTTTAATAATTACTGAATTCTTACCTTTGGATTTACACTTTCTCCATAGCTAACATTTTCTTTAAACTGTTAAATATCTCACCAGGAAGATGTCTCTGAGATATGGTAAAGTCAAAAATACCAAAATAGAAAAACCGCAAGAGTTTACCTATCGATCCATTGCACTTCCGATCATTTAGTAGATATTTTGTGTGTATGTTTACTGTGTTCCAGAGGCCTATGTTCAGCGCTGAAGATAGTACAACTGACCCAGTACCTGCCCTTACAGAACTTAAATTTTGAAGGAGATTTTTAGACGGTGATGCAGAATAAGTAATTACAATAAAAGCACAAAATTCTGACAGTGGTGAAGAAGTATGGAAAGGAATAGAAGCATTGAGCATGGAGATTTATTACAGATTAAAAGCTAGATAGAACTGCAATTTTAGAGTTTCAGAGTTGGGTTCACATTTGCCAAATTCAAAGAACTCAGCAAAAAATCAGTACCTGTAGGACTCTGGGGGCCTGGGCAAAGAACATGTGTTTTCCCAAAGAAGAGGTTGTTAATAATGAAGAAGAACACTGCCATAGCATTTAGTGAATGAAGAATCTTATGAAAATAGAAGGGAAAGTATTGAGCAGATTGTTAAAGCTATCACGAAAAAGTTCTCCCTAATACAAATGCATTTCGAAAAGATGGGACTGAACTTTTCTGACAGGCAATATTATTATGAACAGCTTGTTTACTTGATTTCCAATTTCAATTACACTTTCCAATCATGTGAATAAGTAAATAAAATTTTATAGTATTTGTTTGAGACTCTGTTTTTAAAAGAAGAATAGTAATCTACAAAATAAAAAAGTTTGGAAAATAAGAAGCAGTGGCTTAAACCCAGGCCAATAATGGAAAAATGTTCCAAGTCAACATCTGTACATCAACCTAGAAAGCAATATATCCAATTTAAAACAGAGTGTTCTGTGGGAAAGAAACTTTAGAAAGAGCTTGCACACAATAAATTACATTTTTCAATATACTAGAATATCTTAGTGTCACGAAGAGGGCACATGTGTTTTCTATAAACAAAAAAAGATAGTGTAATTAGAAATACAGGGGAGACAACAAAGCTATAATAGGAATTCCAGACACAAATATAAGAAAGCTAATATCTGACCTGTTTTTCATTTTAGAAACCTTCATTAAACTTCAGTTATGTGGTTATAATTCTAGGTAAGTGATTCTATCAATGAAGAAGATAGACAAGGCTCCTACTCGATTAAAGTATATATTCTAGAGGGGGAAAAATACATAACCACATAAAAAATATGTGCAGTAAATTCAAATAGTAATAAATACTATGAATACACAACAAGAGTAATGGGACAGAAGGGATGGATGGCACCGTAATTGTCATGGTCAGGAAGGCTTCTCCAGGGAGATGGAATGATGAGAAGAAACCAGCCATGCTATGATGTAAAGAAAGAATAATGCAGGAGGATAGAAAAGCTGAAGCAAAACCTTTATGGCAGTAGTCAGGTTGGCATATGCTAAAAATAGAAAGAACAGAGGTTCCTGGCTGGCTCAGTTAGTAGAACATGCAACTGTTGATCTCAGGATCATGAGTTCAAGGTCCATGTTTGGTGTAGAGCTTACTTAAAGAAATAGAAAGAACAATGAGTAAGGCCAGAATGTAAAGAAGAAGGGGAGAATTGTATGAGTTCTGGTCATAAAGGAGGACAGGTGCTGGTTTAGGGAGTACATTTCAGACTATGGCCAGAACTCTGTAGGTTGTTCCAAGGTGAACATCAGGCACCTGAAAAGGTATTATATCTGGGAGTAATATAATCTGATAAGTATTCAAATTCAAATTCAAATTCAAAGCATCACTCTTATTCCCATAGGGACAATAGACTGTGGGGGAAAGAGAGGAAGCATAAGACTAGCTAAAAGGCGGCTGCAATTGACTATGTAATCTGTACCAGGATGGCAAAGAGTAAGTAGAAAATAGCAGAGACATTGAGGCCATATTTTTGAGGCAGAATTGTCATATTTTGTCTATTAAAATTATGACCCAGTGATTTATTACAAAGCAATATGAAATTTTTCTATGCTAAATTAAGACAGATTCTCGACAAAATGTAAAATATCTCATTTAAATATTGCTTCCTTTTGGTATTTTCACATCTGCTGCCTCTTGCTCTTCCCACATAACACTCTTTTTCTAATTTTAAAGACATAGTCATTCATAACTCTGTTAATTAGTGTCATGCAAGTTGCAAAAATAGAGATATACCCAGGTTATTTAAGGTCACATAAAAATACAGAAGGATAAAAATATATATATATATGCACCAAGCTAGTCAAGCAGCTTCACACAGGTTTTATGAAGACCTAGAATAACAACTACTTCTTTCCTTGTTAAAACTGCAACTTTCCTGACCCAAGTGCAGATCTGGAGATGTGGTTATCACGTCGTCCAATGAGATGTGGGTATTTGATGCTTTCTGAATTATGGCTAAGACTGCTCATATATCTTTCTTTCCAACTCCTCTCTTTGAAGTTTTGCTTCTCCTGTTGTATTCTGCTTTTCTGGTCACTGAGCTAGATTCAACTTTCTACCTCTGTGTATTTGTATATATATATGTGTTCTTATAAGTTTACCTTCATATTTCCTAAAGAGAGATTTCTCTTCTTGGGAGTTCTCAAATTAGACTACTTCTCTTGGGCACCTGGTTTTAGTGATATAGATGTTAGATGATCCCCTTAGCTACTGGACCAATCTCTGTGTTCAGATAAGTAGGTACATTTGACCCAAACATGGTTTCTCACCTGTGTCCACTTTCCTCAATAGAGGAGTTGAACCTGATGGACTCGTGCAACAGAGGCTTCCATCTCTGGGTGCACATTGGTCAAAACCCATAAACTTTAAAAACTACACATGCCTCAGTAGCACACCTACAGAGTCTGATACACACACACACACACACACACACACACACACATTTGCAGATTCCTGATGTAAAACCAGGGTTGAGAGACACTGACTTAGAATGCAAATTGTTTTCAAGTGCATTAAAAAAGCTTGAACTGAACTATTTTACACTGCAAGAAATACCAATCACTTGACCCATTTTGCTTATGAAATATTTATGATCTTTGGGAAATGGATCCATCTTTATTTACACAGCTCTTCATAGAATTTGTCCACATATGCTTTTTGTTCTATTTTAAGAAATGGTTGAATTCTAATAAAATGTAATGCAAGATAAATCTATGCCCCCAAATAAAACTTAACTCAGTAAAATCATATTATAACATAATTATCTGTGACACTTTACCCCCAACATCTTGGTTGTACACACACACACACACGACATAACACAACTAAACATTTTGCTTACTTATTATAAGTATATAATTATTTGTATCTTGTTTAAAAGGTCTGTGAAAACTTACAGTTACTAGTTTTTCTTGTGATTGAAGGTAGCTAGCAAAAGCATTGAAAGGTGAATAGATACACACTCCATCATTAGCAAAAAAAAAAAGTGATCTATTTGCTACCCATAAATTAAAAACACTTATTTCAAAATATATCTGTATACTCATAATTAAATATTTCTATTTCAGGCAGTATAAAGTTATTAAGTGAAAGTTATTTAGTGAAGTCTGTTTATTTATTTATAAGATGACCACATATTTTTTTAGCCATACTGGGATAATTTTTAGAGTGAAAAAGCTCAATATTAATAATTATTCTGTGACTCAACAGGCTCTGTTATGGAGATTTTTCCATTAGTCAGATTTCAGAATCCTTATGGATAGGATTTCATTATAAAAATATCAGTGACTTAATATATATATATATATAGATATATATAGATATATATATATGTGTGTGTGTGACTTATTTTTAAATTTTCAAAACAATCTAGGACTTTAGGAATTCTGTATGTTCTGGAGATTCTTGTGACTAGCTAAATGACCTTTCTAATCCAATTTTCCAAATCTTTCAAAAATCAAGGGTCCTGCTTCAGACAGTCACAGATTAGCTTCTTATCTGCTATGAAGGTCCAATCTTCCCACTGAGAAAAACTAGAAAAGATAGACAATTTTTTTATAAATAAAATAAAATAAAAATGTGTTTCTGAAGATATCAAATATAATTTTCAGGGACATGATCCCAGAGACAGGAAACCTGGAGAGATGGACCCTGTGTGTTTTTGGGTTTTTTGTCTCACAAATTATCACAATGGCTGCTGAAGAGGGTGAGAAATTAAGCACTTTCAGGCCTCTTGGGGCTAGAGACACAAAAACTGCAGTTCCAGGGCTGCTAAAAACAGAAATAGATCACTCACAAATATATCGGGCTTTTAGTGGGACCCCTGAAGTTCTTCTCCCTACCTGCAAGGAAACAGAATAAACCTCATAAAACCCTAATTATTATCTTGATCCTTGATTGGATTTGTCCCTAGTTTAGGTGCCTGTCATAAGAAAAGCAAGGAAAGTTAAAATCCTCAGTGAATAAATATAGCAGTCTAGGACTCAAATTATATTGACACATTTTATATACAATATAGAATTCAATTTTTTAGGGAGACAAGTTTTGATAGAGATTAAGAGGGGAAAAAAAAGATAGTGGAGAAAGACTACAGGAGCCATACATAATGATTCATTAGACTCAGAGGCCCCTGGGTGGCACAGTCAGTTAAGGGTCCAACTCTTAATTTCTGCTGAGGTCATGATCCCAGGGTTGTAAAATCGAGACCTTTGTCAGGCTCTGTGCTCAGTAGAGAGTCTGCCTGAGATTCTTTCTCTCCCTCTCTTTCTGCCCCTTCCCATTACATTCTCTCTCTCTCCCTCTCTAAAATGGGCAAATAAATCTTTCTTTTAAAAATGACTCGTTAGACTCTGACATTAAAATAATTACAGTAAAAAGATACAAGAAATTTTAAAAAAATATTTTGGTAAGAAATTTGAAAACTATTATAATGGACAGAGAGTTGACTTTGCAGAACATCAGCAAAATGGTGAACCAGGAAGCTCCAAGTTCTTGTTGCACCACAGAAACAATAAGAAGAAGTTGGCTGAATTACCTGCACAGAAGCTCCGGAATATAATCAAAGGCTTATAGCAATAAAGCAAATGGCAAATCAAGGAAAAGCCACCTTCAGAAAGGTATGAATATGCAGTCATTTTACTTGCCCTTGCTGCACACTCTTGTTAGTGTGCCAAGGTCTTGGTCTGGAGGAAGTGGCAACCCAGATCCCAGTTTTCTCTCTCAAACCTGAGAGAGAAAAACAAACCTCGTTTGTGGTATTTTTCCCTGTCTGGGCTGCCTGAAGGACAAAGGACAAAAATGGAGAGGCTGACATAAATGAGGATTTGTTGATGGTCTATTTAATGAACAAATTCTTGTATCTTCTTCTCCCCTCTGCAAGCTATTCCCCAAATGTTGCAAGAAGGATGTTTTATTTGCTGAAATAGATAAGATGGAGATTTTCTGGGCTGGGAGATGAACAGACCAAATTGAGAGTGGGTGTAGTGTACTTAAAACAGAGGAATTTAAAAAAAACAAAACAAAACATGTGCATAATGGTTGCTGAGCCTCTCAGCCCTGTTTTTTCACTTTGTTACAAGAATATTGGCAACTAACCAAAATGGAGATTCAGGGTCTTAGAGAACATGGCTCAAATGGAATGACCTCACGATGGAGGTGTTGAGGTTTCCTAATTAAATGGAAGAGGATATTTTTCTTGAGTGATAAACATGCTCAGAACTATTAACCACAATGTTTAGCCCCATAAATCTAAAACACATGTAGCCAGCCAAGGGTTAGTGGATTTCTGAAGAAATATGAAGATCAAAAAATGAAATAGTAAAAGAAAATAAAGGCAGCCTTGTGAAAACAGAACCTCTTCACAAAGAACACTTGGGAAAAAAGAAATTAATTTTTAAAAAAATTAAAAATTGAAACATCATTAAGATCACCAAAAGGAAGAGAGAATTAATTGCAACCACAAACTTAGAACAGGATAACACAGAGGGGGGAAAAAAGCTCTTCAAAATAGCATTTTAAATATGATGGCATAGTAACAAAATAGCAGGTAAATGTTAAGAAATCTCACAGAAAGTAGACCAAAAGGAAAACTGAAAAAAAAAAAAAGGGAAGAGAAATGATAAAAAAAATTAGAGAGATCAACCAAGAGATCCAATACTTATGAACTTAAGAGTTCATAAAAGAGAGAATAGGAAAATATGGAGGAAGGGAAATTATCAAGGAGATAATTTTTTAAAAATGTCCAGAACTTGAAGGTCAAGAAATTGAAAATCTAAAGTGTCATCCTAGCCTAATTGTTGAAAATAGATTCAGATCAAACACATCATGATTAAGTTTTAGAAGTCCTTAAAAGGGGGAGCCTGAGTGGTTCAATGGGTTAAATGTCCAACTCTTGGTTTCAGCTCAGGTCATGATCTCATGGGTGGTGAGATCAAGTCTAGCATCAGGCTCTGTGCTCAGCAGAGAGTCTGCTTGAAGACTCTCTCTTTGCCCTTCCATCCCCCTAAAATAAATGAATAAAAATCTTTTTTTTCCTACATTTTTAAATTAACATATAATGTATTACTTCTTTCGGTGGTACAGGTCTGTGATTTATCAGTCTTACACAATTCACAGCACTCATCATAGCATATGCCATTCCCAAAGTCCATCACCCAGCCACCCTATCCCTTCCATCCACCCTCCCTCCAGCAACCCTCAGTTTGAGTACTGAGATTCAGATGGTTTGTCTCCCTCTCTGGTTTCATAATAAAAAAAATTTTTTTTTAAGTCCTTAAAAGTACAGAGCTAAAAACAAACAAACCACAAAAAATAAAAAGCAAGAAATAAAACTAATCAAGAACCATCAAGGGTGTACCAAGGGTGAGGAGAAACAGCAATGAAAATGATCCACCCTGGAAGGAAGGAAATTATTTTAACCAACGTTGTTTATAATTGTCTTTCTATGGTGTCAATTTTTTTTAAAGGCTAACTTGTAAGTTTTTATATTTCTCTTTGTAAATACTCTATAATCAATGCACCCTTTGTCACTTGAACCTGAGGTCAGCCATTATCCTATCTCCAGTCTCCATCTTTTTATACCATTGAGAATCAGAATGGCTTTTGACTGAGCATCAATACTAGAAATGGAAGGCAATGGAACAATACCTTCATTTAAGGAATAAAAAATACATATTGACCCTCAATATGTACCAAACATCATTGCATGAGTTTGGAACACATTTGTGATGAACATCTAAAGAATCCTATGCTCATAGAGCTAAGATTCTAACAGGCAGAAGACACACAGCAGCCTTAATAAAACAATGTTTATATTATATCTTAGAAGGAAGGAATGTTAAAACAAGAACAACAAAAGAGTTATAGAGTGGCATTCAAGGGTACTTGCCATGATTGGGAGATAGACTGAGAGTAACAGGACGTCAGATGGCAATGGTCGACTTCACTGTGAAAGTGACATTTTAACAAGGTTTTGAAGGAGATGCAGTGAAAGCATGTGAGATACAGAAAGCATCCAGTGCCAAGACTAAAGTGAGGGCTAGTGGAGTGCCAGTGTGTAACAATGGTGGGGGTGGTACAAAGTTCCTATTGAACCTCCTAAGGGCTCAGGGTTTTAGATAAATGAAATGGTAACCATTTTGAGTGAAAGAGTAATGTGATTTGACTTTCATTATTAATTCTACACTGTGTTTAGAATATAATACAATTTAAAGGACAGCAAGAATCAAGAAGACCAATTAGAAGGCTTCTAGTAATCTAGGCTAGAGATGATTGTGTCTCAGAGCAGGTAGTGGCAATGAGGTTTTGAGGAATATTCACATTTTGTGTCTGTCTTTTAGGATGGCTGATAGGATTTCCTGGTTATATTTGATATGGATTATACAAGGAAAAGGGTCAAGATTGAAACCAAAGCTTTTAGCCGAATCCACAGAAAAGTCAGAGTTGTCACTAACTGAGTTGGAAAAGTATAACAAGAGAAGAAAAGAAGATGGACCTCAACATTAAGAGGTTGAACAAAAGGTTAAAAATCACAAAGGAGATTGAAGCTACTGTATTTGATTGGATGAAGAAAATCAAGAGCATGTGGTGTCTTTGAAAACAAGAGAAAAATACCATCAAGGAAGAAGGAGTGATGCATCAAGTAAGATGAGAAAGACGAGACCTGAGGATTGACAAGTGGATTTAGCAACATGGAGATTATAATTTATATTAAAAAAAGGAGATTTAAGGTATGGGTAAAGGATAAAGCCTAATTGGAAAGGGGATCATATAATGATGTGAGGAGAGAAATAGAAGACAGTGTAAGTAGGGAATCTTTCTAGTTTAGCTCTAAAGGAGAGCAACAAGAATAGAGCTCAAATCAACAATGGGATCAAGAGAAAATTTCTTTCTCTTTTTTTTTTTCAAAATAAGAGAAATAACATGTTTCTATGCAAAGTATAGATAAGACTAAATTATTGAGAGGGAATTTGATTGTGTAGCAGATGGGAGAAATTCTTTAAAGATATTCTTGATTAGGGTAGAGAAAATTGGACCTAGTGCACAAGTGAAGGGAAAATCTTTAGACCAGAGCACAAATGGCTTATCAGTCTATTTGTGGGACAAGGCAGGAAGGCCCCGTAGTTGGGTCAATAAGTGGGTAGGCATAGTTATGAGAAACTGGCATTTCTGCTGATTGTTTCAATTTTCTCAGAGGAGCTGTCAGTAGGCCATCAGCTGGAGAGAGAAGGGAGGTAAAAGAAGGGGTGTGAAATAAGCATTCAGAAGAGTGGGAGAATAAATGGATTTTGGAACTACAGTGTGATTCTCTGGTCATTTGAGGTTCATGGCCATGAATTTTAAGTGAGACTAGTCAGTTTGATTTTGTGTCTTCTCCCAGGTGTGTTTAACTGTGTATGTTCAACCAAAATTAAGAAGAGAAATTCTTTCCAACCTAGAGGTCTATAAATTTCTAAACATGCATTATGAAACAGGATGAGATTTAAGAAAAATAATTTCAAACATACAAAGTCTCAAAAAATTATTTCCCAGGTATATATTCATAGGAAGTTACAGAAGGATGTGCTCCACCAAGACGAAGACATAAACTAAGAAAAAGGTAGACATGGGTTAACAGGAAACAGGAAATCAAACATAGGATAGAAGTAGAGGGAATCCTTGAATATGTGTGAAGGGAAAGTCCAGCATGACAGCTGAGCTTCAAATATACAGGGCAACCAGATCAGGTTAGAAGAGGCACCTATGAAGAAGATGAAACGGATAGCATATGGGAGATAACTAAATGTTCTCAGAGGACATTCAGAAAATCAGCAAAGAGTTTACCACTGACGAGTACATAAAAATCATGACAATGATTAGCTCCCGGTAAAATAAAAAGATGTTCCAAAGGGAAAACAAATTATAGTTTGTGTACTTTTTCACCTGTGAATTGTGTTTACACCACCATAATAATGCATATACTGAATAGAATCTTATAAAAGTTCCTACACAGTAATATCGGCAAGGGGATAGGAAGAGCATCCATGTGTGGTGGGGATAGCAAAGGGAAACTAAAAACATCTAAATTCTTAGGTAAAGGAAGAGATCAGCTAATAACAATTAAGGCTAGAAAAAAAATCAAGATGTTACAATATAAACATTTTATTGAGAAACTAAGATCAACACCAAAGCAATTAATAAACAGATATGAGAATCACAGGCCTGTACCCCTGAAACAAATAATACATTATATGTTAAAAATTTTTTTAAAAATAGATAAAATTGGGTTGTCTCTGGAGTGGGAGCAGGGAAAGAGGCAGAAAACTTTGGCCTCAATAAGTGAAGCATTTTGCTCTTTACGTTCATGCGTAACTCAGTTAAAGAAAAAAAAAATAAGAATAGTATGCACAGAAGTATAGCATGCTTGAAAGAAATGGCAAGTAGCTATGTACTACTCCCATTGTAGCTAGATGGTAGAACATAGTGATAGTTAAAAAAAGAAAAGAGAAAAAGAAAAAGGCGGAAAAAAGAGAAAAGTGGGTTTCAGAAAGGTCAAGCTAAGGAATTTTGCCTTTATTCAAGAAACTATAAGGAGTCACTGAAATTAACGAGGCAAGAAAATTGTAGAATCAGATTTGTGTACGAAAATGATACTAACATTAGTGTAGATGGTGTCTTGGAGGGTGTAAAACTCGAGGTATGGGAATGAGCCAGAATATGGCAAGTTTTCAGTAGAAAGACAATGGGTCTTTCAGACTGTTTGTATCTGTTCCACTCCCATCTGTTTTACATTTTTCTATTTCTCTTTTCTTCTCTTTCTGCCCCATTTTTCTTCTCTAGGGTCAATAATAGCAATGAAGTATGGTGTGTGTGTGTGTGTGTGTGCATGCTTCTATCTGCATATGAATTACATGTATCTTTTTCTGAAAATGAAAACATGGCCATGGCATCTACTTATTTGAAGGTTATATTTGCAGAAAATTCCATTGTTTTATGGAGAAAAACAATTAAATTTTATTTTGCACTTTTTTGTGACTATTTATATTTCTCTCTGGGTCAGTCTTTGATATAAAATATATTATCTAAAAACATTCTTTAGGGCCTATAATGAGGTTTTAGGGGAAAATGGAAAGATCTAACAGTATTGCTTTAAAGCATCCCTGATACTGTAAGCCAACTCTTATGTACTTTAGTGGGGTCTAAAATGAGGGTTAGTACCTAGTGTTATGCTCCAGCATAACATCCAAACAAAAGGACCCAGACATCTCAGTCTGATCAGCCGTGGGTAGGAGCCCTTGATGCTATTTATCTTTCCTTGTGTGATGTTTCAGTCCTTCCCTTAGAAATTCTTTCATTAACTGTTCATTTTAGCTCTCTCTATTTCTGACATGATCATTTTTCTTCCCTGTGTTGCTGCTTTTCTATTTCCTAGTTTCTCTCTCTCTATCATTTCATTTTTTTTCTTTCTAGAATGCATGTGAGTTTCCTGTTTCTATAGCTCACTAATATTTCTGTTGTCAATCAAATCTTCTGTCCTGTATGGATAAGGGTCCGTGCAACTATTGAGTAAGCCTCCATTTATCTTGTTTTTGTTTTTCTGCATTTCTTTCAATTTCAGAGGGAAAAAGCTGCCTTTTCTGTCTTCTTCTTTTAGTAATCAGTGAAGCAAAGCAGACAGGTGAACTGAACAGTAATGAGAGGCTAAAAAAATACTGTGATTCTATTTCCAGAAATTATTTGCTTTTTGGATTAAGCTGAAGTATTTTTCATCCAGCAAATACTTCAGAGGCTTCTATTATGTGAAAAATCAAGCAGTCTTATGAGACTACATCTTAAAACAGTGATAAATATAAATCATGACCAGGCCAATGTAACTGCTGGGACCCCCTCTGACACCTAGAGAGGCTGTCTGCTGAGGATGTAAAGGCAGCCACAGTGGAGGTGGAACATGATATACCAAGTGCTACTGTAAGCAGAGGGTCAAGACATGAAGCATTCAAAGCAAGGATTCTACATGAGGCAAAGTACTTCCTCTTAAGGAAGTTACAGTAGATCATTTATGGTAAAATGTATCCAGTGGAGAACAGTGGTTAAGAGCTAGGGTTCAAGCACCAAGCTCACCTGGGCTTAGGTCTTGGCTCTATCATTTTATACCTGGGTAGAGGTGGTTAAGTTACTTCCTGAGATAGCACTTCTGGAGCACTCACTCCCCAGCCTGGCACATAGATAACATTCAATAAATGTGAGCTACTATATCCAATTAAGAGATAATATGCCTATTGAAGTCTCCAAGGGAACATAGGGAAATGTATGTTAAGTGCCTGTTGGCCATTGTTATAAGACTAAACTCAGTCTCAGAATCAATCAAGTGAAAAGATATCTAGTGAAACCAACTATAAGAAAATGGACTGTCCAAAAAGCTGGAAAACAAGACACAGAAATTATTGTGGGATTCACAGTTACTGTCTCTGCTTTTTCTTTCCAGGTGAGATTACATTTCTGTTTATTTGTCTCAGGACACTGGAAAGACCAATGTTTGTAAATATGTCTTTGAACTAAATATCATGGAATGTTTGTGTTCTTTTCAGATACTTTATGTAAGCCTCAAGTATAACAGGAACAAGGAAGAATTGCTTTTCCAAAACTAAGACTCTTGGGTCACTGTCACTGGATGCTTTGCACCATTTAAATCTTTTTTGGAATCAAAGAACAAGGGAAAGTCTTTCTAAGATACTGTAGATCTGCGTCTATTTCAGCAGAAATAGAAGGGGTTTTAACTAAACCCCTGAAAGGCCTTTGATATTTGTCAGATGTGAGATTAAGTGAAGACATTTTCAGATATTGGTTGGGGGGTGATGGGTCTGAGCACAGGGAAAAGGAAGAAGAGAACCATGAGGTAAATATGTTCAAGTGGAGACTCAATAAGCCAGAGAAGGAAAACGTTGGGTAGTTGTTTCTAAAGAAAGAGCTATACCAAAGGGCTTCATCCTTCTTTCTGCACCTCTGAAATGTTGACCCAATGGATAGGGTCCATTGGATATGTCCTGGCTTTTCCTACCCTGGTTAGCTAAGACAGAGAGGACACTTGAGGATCTTGAAAGAGAGCTGGAAATGCAAGGGAACTAAGGGAAGCTCTGAGGACTCTCTCAAGACTCTCTTAGACTGTCACTAGGCAACATTCCAGGCAAAAATTGGATGGCTGTAGAAAGGTATGTGCAGAGTACTAACTGAATTTGCTGGAGAAAGGCTAAGTTAGAGAAAGGGGGAAAGGGAGGGGACTACAAAATAAGGAAAGTTAAATATATGTCAAGGTTTTGATGTCACATGGGTAGTTTCAATTTAAGGAAAAATCTGTTTCTATTTATCTTTCTTACAAGAATGGCCCAGGAGACTTTCCAATAAAAAAAATTTTAACTGTAAATTATACTCTACAATAAACGAGGACCTAAGCTTTCCTCTAAAAGAAAAGTTTGGCCGTGCTATATAGTGGTTTGTACAAAATACAGATGGTGGCCAGAAATTTCACAGTTTCCTTAAGTATTTTCATTGATGATGGTGTATTCATATCTCTTTTAAACTTCTGCTTGAAACAAATGAATAGGAATTTGGCCAAAAGTATTTGGCTCAGTGGATGAACATAGAGAACTTTATCATTTCAAGAATGATCCCCAGAGTCTTAAATACCTATTATGTTTTGAACTGGATTTTATTTAGGAGAAGAGAAACATTTATTGGATTGAAGTCAGTGACATAAAGTGAATGGCTGATGACAAGGCTACGTATCAGGGGAAGTCCTTTCCCCTTTCACTTCTGGGTCATTTTAGAGTTTTACAGAGGGGAAATAGGCTCTATTAGAAGAGTATGACCATTAGATTAATCAGTAAGAATATGTGGAATCAGCAAATTTAGTAAAATGTTAGTATTAATGAAAGGGGAGTTGAGAAGCATGAGACTGCCCATCATTTTTAACAACTTCACAGGAAATGAGCAGTACAAGGCATATGGGAGAAGAGCAGAGTTGAAAGCAGCTTTACACTCAGAACTAGAGCCAGGAGCGACCAACAGCTAGAGGCATGTCCGCACAGCCTGCACTAGGAAGAGTCACGGTGTCTGGGACAAACCTCGCTCATCTGAAAGAGGCAACAAGAAAGAGGTAGATGAGAATCAAACAAGTCCTTGACAAGAATAAGGTTCTCCCCACTCTGCTGGAAATGAAACAGGATCTAGAGAGTCAGGAAAGAGATTCTAGGTTGAGATTAGGGATTTGTAAGAATATTCAATCCCTGATAAAAGATATCTGCTAAATTCTTCCCCAAGACAAGTGGAAGGGAGGGCCTAGACCTCCCGGACTTTTCACCTAAGGAGGATGGAGGCCTTTGGAGACAAGACAACACAAGACAGGGTCTGGTAATAGGGTGGCAATTCTAGAACACTTGAAGCAGTTTAGATATTTTGCAAAGTACTGGAAGTATCCAATGGAGACATCCACAGACAGTTAAGAATAATTAATAAGAAAGAGACAGGCATGCTCGGTTGGCTCAGTCAGTTGAGCCTCTGCCTTCGGCTCAGGCCATGATCTCACGGTCCTGGGAAGGAGCCTTGCCCTGGGCTCACTGCTTAGCACCGGAATCTGCTTCTCCCTCTGTCCCTCCCCCTCGCTTGTGCTCTCGCTCTCTCTATGTCAAATAAAATCTTAAAAAGAGAGAGAGAAAGAGAAAAGACAGATAACCCAAAAGGCAAACTGTCAAAAGATGCCATAAGGCATTTCACAAAGTAGGAAGCTTGAGTGGCAAAAAAAAAAAAAAAAGTTCATTTGAAAAGTTCATCACTCAAGCTCGCTGGTAATCAGGGAAATGGAAATCAAGTCACAGTGAAACAGTGTTTAAATAAAACTTGAAGTCTGATTATGCTTGGTATCAACAATGATGTGAAGTAGTTTTCCATATCACCAATAGGACTGTAAACTGGTATAACCACTTCAGAAAGCAACTTGAGATTTTTCCAGGAAACTTGAAAATAAATATAAGCTATAAGAATATAACTTCGAGGGACTTCTGTATTTTTTGTTTTTTGCATCAGGAGTCAAATATTAGCATGTTTCTTGTAGCAGTGTGTGTAATAGCAAAACATGAAACTGCCTTAATGCTCATTAGTAGAACTTATAAATTGCAACATATTCAAAAATATATGTAAACATTACAAAAGACATTAATATAATCATACACAACAGATGGAAATTTTAGCTGGTCCATTTTCATTTTGGTGAAAATACTGTCTACCTTAGGGGAAACAGCAGATCTCAAGTAGCCCACTTCTTAACTTGAAATCAATAAATGCGTAAGTGTAAAAATGCCTGTGAGAACTGTTGCAATCCAAATGTGCAGATGTGAGATATCTATTGTCTGTGTGTGCATGTGTGTGTATGTGTGTGTGTGCCTGTGTGTCTAAGCAATTAAATAGCTCTGCAGAAGCTGTTTCACATAAAATTGTTGGTTAAGATGTTTAAAATGTCTGATAATTTTTGTTATTATTTTGTTTATTTTGGTATTGCAGTTAGGTTGGGGAAGTTAAGCCAGAACAATATTGAAATAATGACTATATTTATCTAAATATCTCTTTAAAAAGCAGAAATCAACATTATACAAACTTATGATAAGAGATAATAATAGTGTACATAAAATAGAGTACTCAGAGCAAAATTTAAATAAAAGTAGAAAAGATTTTATTTGTTTGCATTATACCCCTTATTCTTCTTCTTCAATAATTACACATAATTTTATGTGGATCCGGTATCTGTATATTCTGATTGATTGCTTGTGATGTAGCCCTAGAAAGAAACCCATTCTTTTTTACTTTTCTTTTTGCAGAGATTTGGTGCCCAAGTAATATTAATGTTGGGTGATTTTGGCCTGCATCCTTTTAGGTCAATTTCGAGATGCTCAAGCTAGGTGTGTAAAAGAAAATTGAAAGTTCTAAATTTTTTGAGTGGGGGGAAACCTGTATTCTGAATGCACATAGTTTGGTGTAATATATAATAGTTTATCAAACTGTAGCTATCAAATGATATTTAGAAACTATAATTAAAGCTTGTATAAAAAGACAGGGCAGAATTTTAGATAAGGATGCTCTTATACTAGAGAAAGGTAATAACCTTGATAAAGAGCAAATTAAGATAAATTAAGATTTTTGTAGAATAGGAAATTCTTGCTATTTCTGACTTAAATTTTTCTCTTTTCTGTTGTCTCCCTGATCTATTCTCAGTTTTCTTAAGAAACATTATAACCCGTAACACTATTATACAGAGTCTGATCTTTAAAATTAGTATCCACTAAAGAGAATCAGAGCATGTTCGAGAGCCACTGAGGCCAAGTTTAGGGCAGGAAAACTCAAGATCAAGATAATCTTATAATGGTTTGCTGTTATTGGAAAGCAAGATTAATTTTTAAAGATGTATGAAAATGGCGGTAAGAACTTGCTTGCTGTGGCTGGTATTGGTCCAACTATGACAAGTGGAACATCAAAACAAACAAATACAGATTGCTGCCAATTAACAACAGTGAATCAGTCAAAGAACTTAAGTTCATGATGTTGTCCAAAAGGATAAGCTAATATGAAATGTGTTATAAACTGATGAAGACACAAACCTCTTACTCTTTGCTGTCACAGAATTCGTACTGAGAACATGGAAGTCATGATATTTGAAAACCTTCAGTCAAATGGAAGATATATTCCCCCTCAATGATGATTTAACTGTAGCAAAAACCAAGTTTTCTTGAGCACATGAGCCCCTTTCTTGCAGAGACAGTAGTATGAACAGTTATGGGTCCCTATCAGAGACTCTGGGGCTCAGGAAATTTCTGCCTCACTTTATCCATTCATACTCTAGGCCACTGTATTCACAGTAAGACATTGTATCGTTGATTACTTAAAATATGAACTTAAACTAAATGTGTGTGTGTGCGTGTGTGTGTGTGTTGTTTCTTCCAACTAGCTCACAACTCATCTAAAACTTTGCAGAACATACCTTCTAAAGAGAACAAGATCCTACTTCAGCTGTCCATATTACACTGTCCCCATCTTCAGATAAAACCAGGTTAGAGTTGGGTCTAGGAAACATGGACCTAAATCCCCCATGCCTTCTTATCCACTCCTCCTTTTCACTCAAGACTGGGCACCACTTCTCTCTTCCTCCTCATCAGGTAGCTTAAGAGAGAGCAGTATCAGAAAGCAAATACTTCATGAGTCCGGGGAAAGAAAAGTTTTAAAAATTCTGAGCTCAGAATGTGGCCCTCTGGCTTCTCTCTCAGCTTAGACAACATGAAATAAATTAATTAACCTCTCTTGCTTCTAAGAATCCTTCTGGCAGGCACAAGTCCATATGACCTTGACCTAATATCCTTAGAATTGTTCAACCCGCACTTATTCATTCAATAAACTTGAGTGCAGGGAGAATAGGAGAATGAATACATTTTTTCATAGATTTATTTTTAAGCAATCTCTATACCCAACATGGGCTCGAACTCACAACCCCAAGATCAAAAGTCACATGCTCCACTGACTGAGCCAGCCAGGCACTAGAGCTAATGAATACGTTTTAAATGAATTTGTATTCAATATGGAAATAGAGTCACAGTTAAGTCCCAGTCTGCCAAAGGCATACATTCATGGTTTTCACACTGCGTGAACTGTGAGTAATGATTTCCTTTTGGGGAAAACTCATTAAGATTCAAAATATTAAGTTGATTTTCTATTTTAATATGCATATATGCAATAACAGAATTACAGTTTTAATTGTGTTCAACGCAAAAAATATTCCCTGGTGCGCCATCCAGCAGAATTCAAAGAGCCTTTACTTTTACTAGAGAAACTAAACTCTTTGGAGTCTGTGCTAAGAAAATCTGGACTTGTGAACAGCCTCCTCCTGCAACGGCTGGAAATAAACTACTACTTAAAAGATTTCCCTCTGTGTCCAGAGGATTGATGCTGGATTCCATGCAGAAACCCAAAAGTCGTAAATTTGTTCATGTCATTTTGGGGGAAAATGCTTCAAAAACACGTCCTTTTTAAGAAGATGCTTCAGGAATACACAAAACAGTGTATGCAGAGAAATTTTAACCCTTTAACACAAAGAGTGTACTTATGTGAGCATGGTAGGTGGAGTAATGCCCCCAGGTACACATAGAAGTCCACACCCTAATCCCCAGAACCTGTATACATGTTCCTGCATATGCTTGCAAGGACTTTGCAGATGTGACTCTTAAGGAACTTGAGATGACAAGATTATCCTGTATTATCTGGGTGGGCCCACTGTAATCATAATTATAAGGGGGAGGCAGGAGGGTCAGAGAAGATGTGAAGACAGAAGAGGTGAGACAGAGACAGAGAGAGAGAGAGAGAGGAGACTGGCTGTTGGCTTTGAAGATGGAGGAGGGACCAAAAACTAAGAAAATGCAGGATAATACATTCTCCCCTGGAACCTCTAGATGAAAACACACTTCTGCTGACACCTTGATTTTAAGACTTCTGACCTGCAGGATTGTGAGATAATAAGTTTGTGTTGCTTTAAGGCATGAACTTTGTTGAAATTTGTTACAGCAGGAATAGAAAACTAGTAACGAGTCAAAAGAAAGCGTCCAAGGAAGATACCATAAACTTCTAAGTGTGAACAGTGAAACCGCACTATTGTTCAAGCTTGAGAGTCCAAGGGCAAACTTTCTGTTGGCCACCCCTGGGCCTGACATAGGAAAGACCCTCCATACATAATTGTGATATGCGAACTAATTAACAAAATTAGTAAAGAAATAATAGAAATACAAGTAGATTTTAGCCATGCACATGCAGCTTAAATAAGGAATACATAAATTCTTGCTTTGCAAAAAAACCAGATTCTGTGATGGAAATGATAATCAGTATATCACCAACTCAAAAAACCTGGTGTCCTCTAAGTATGATGACCTTGCTCAGCATCTCTTACGAGTAAATGCGGGATTGTCTGAAGGCACAGAGAGAAGAAAAAGCAAAGTGTTTTTGGTTATTTGTTCCATTTTCCTTTCCCTCAGCTTTGCATAAACCAAACATATTCCACTTAGGAGTTACACAAATAGTTGAAGGTGGCATGAAGGTTGTAGCAAGCATATTTTTTCAGGAGAAGTGTATTTTTGCATTTGAAATTAGCCATAGCTTAGCAACGCCAGCTTCCAAAACATTTATCTGGAGTGAAGAGCTGCATATGCTGGTGTGCTCGATGTACTGAAACAGCACCGAGCAGGGACACCCCACCGGGTGGGAAAGGAGAACCTCAAAACACGCTTGTTTCGCTGTTATTATTGCTGCTTAAAATTGTTGCTTTCAGGCAAGGGCATCACGCCTTTACCATTCGTTCAATATTGTGGAAAGAAAGCATATGTTCTTCGTGTTTAACTTTGAGATGGTGCCTGTTGTTGGAATCATTATTATGATATTATAAAATATTATAATTAATATGATATACATTATAATATTATTATTACTAGAGAGTGGCTTCCAGATTGAAACAGAAAGAGCTCCAGTGTGCAGTTCAGCCTCTCAAGTCCTCAAAAGGGACACACACTTTCTGTCTCCGTCTCAAATTGGGTCATGGGTTTTCAAACCCACCTAGGGCAGAGCATGGCTTCCGCTCCATCTTCCTTCCTCTGGCAAACCAAGAGCAGGATTTAATCTATTCTTTCCTCCACAGCATATTCCTTAGTGCTGACTTCCAGACCCCTCCCTCTTCTCCTCCCTGGAGATGACTAGGTTCATTAAAGATCACCTGCAAAACGGCTGATAAAGTATGTGGTTTAATTGCCAAACAGATTAAGATGAACAAGGACAGCCCCTAACTATCAGCCATGGCACAAATTCCATCTATTAAAAGGTCAGAGCATGGTGCCATTGTCTCCCTGCCTGGGGTGGGGGTGGGGAGTTCATTGCTCTGGAGGACATCAGGACATCCCTAATACTTTTCCTGGATGTATCTTCACACCTTTTTCTTCTTCCCTCCTTCCTGCTGTTCTTGGGAAACGTCTTGCATGCAAAATAGAAAAATTTAGAATAAAGAACAGCTTTGGATCCAAACATATCTGGGCTCAAATCTCAGCCCTCCTATTTCTGGTTGTGACCCCCTGGGTTTGGTAGACTCTCGCTCTGAGGTTCACACATCTGTTCAATAAAGTAACGTAGCATTGTTTGCAGGATCGTTGTAGGATGATTGAAAGAGAAAACCCCCTTCGCTTTCTTCACACTGCAGAAAGGCTAGCTGTGGCTAAACCCCCCAAATATCTCTGTGTTAGGTGAGGCTACATCACCCTTTCTGCCTCCACCTTTATTCTCTACTATTTTCTTAAACTCGTAAGTGGTCAGTGACTGAGATCACAAACTTTTCTTAAGATACAAAGGCAGTTACTACCTAAATCTAGTTCACCAAGTGCTCCCTGTTCTGGAAAGAGTGAGAAGCTTCCCTTATTAGAGAAAGGAAATAAGGCAGTTTCCATCGTAGAGAAAGTAACCGGCTAATTCTCAATGGCCAGGTAAAGGGGATCAAATTACCTGCCAGCCTGGGAATGTGTAGGCTCCAAATTCTGCCTCAGCCTCCTGCCCCACCATGTGTTAAAGCCTGGTGATCATGTTGTGCAGCATTTCCCTCGTAGCCATGAACCCCACGTCAAAACCTCAGGTCTAGCTGCTTTGTTTGGCCTGCTGGGCATCTCAAGGTGTGGCTGCCCTCTGGTGGTAGCTGTCTTCCCCACACCCAAATGTAATGATCTTGTTTGTTTGTTTTCCGTTTGACTTCTGTCCGATTGCTCAAGAGCCCAGATGACCAGTTCACTTACTGTTTCCTAGGCTGCAGCTCCCTCTGCAAACTCCTACTGAGAGGGAGCCATTGACTTCGAGCTGCATTCTTCTGCTGATGTTTGTCTCCAAGAAGCCCTGCCAACAGCCAAAGACATTTACCGTATCTTCCTTGCATTTTCTTTTCCAGACTAAGGGTACATCTCAGAAAAGGTAGGTCTAGATTCCTCATCATCTAGCTGCCCTTGGGGAATCTTCCAGTGTTCTTCTAAAAAGGTGACAGGTAGAACAGAAAATTTAATCCAGCTGTAATCTAGATAATGCAAAGTAGCCCCGGGATGCTGCTTCCCAGGTATCCAGCCTTGTAACTCACACAAAGGGACAGCTGAGGAGTTCTCTTCGGCTCTCCAGATCTGTTGCTCCAGCCTCTCACCTGCATGTCATACTGCTCACCAAACATCTGCCACCTGGGTGGTCTGTAGACTCCATAATATAAAATCAAACAGTTTCCCCGCCAACTTATTCTCCTTCTGTGTTCAGTGCTCTGGATAAAGGTCTGTTGCGTCAGCTCTGTAACTGTTTCCTCTGGCTCCATCATTTACTGCCCTAATTACACCTGATATGCACACCTGATAGTGATAACCCCCTGCTTAAAGTAAGTTTTTACTGTCTACAGAATCCAATCCAAGCTCTTTGGCAGGGCACTCTGGGCCCTGAGTAATCTAGAGGACCCAGTCTACTCTCCAGACACACTGCCTCCTGCCCTGCGCCATCAGATGAACTGTTCTCCAATTATACTGCACATGTTTCTTCCTCCACGTTTGCCCTTCAGCCTAGAGAAATTCTACCTAACCAGCTCTAAAACTCCCCTCTGAATATCTCCACTCGGAAAATGTCCCAGCTTCTTCTCCAATGCAGCAGAAGTAACGATTCTCATCTTGAGATTCATATAGCATTTGTTGACTCTGTTATGGGACATATTATTTTGTGTCCAAGCTTCAGACGGATTTTCTCAGTCCTGTAGGACTCGAAGTTCCTTGAAGCTGTGAGTCCATCTTATAAGCCTTTGTAAATCTAACACTAAGCACAGTGCTACATATGTGGTGGATGCTTAAAAATGTTTTGTGTGGGGGCACCTGGGTGGCTCAGTGAGTTAAAGCCTCTGCCTTCGGCTCAGGTCATGATCCCAGGGTCTTGGGATCGAGCCCCACATCGGGCTCTCTGCTCAGCACGGAGCCTGCTTCCTCTTCTCTCTCTCTGCCTGCCTCTCTGCTTACTTGTGATCTCTGTCTGTCAAATAAATAAATAAATAAATCTTTAAAAAAAAAAATGTTTTGTGTGGGCACCTGGTGGCTCAGTCGGTTAAGCTTCTGCCTCTGGCTCAGGTCACGATCCCAGGGTGCAAGGATTGGTGATCCTGGGATCCAATCCGGCATGGGGCTCCCTGCTTCAAGGGGAGCCTGCTTCTCCGTCTCCTTCTGCCTGCCACTCCCCCTGCTTTTGCTGTCTCTCTGTTAAATTAATAAATAAAATCTTTTTTAAAAAACGTTTTGTGAAATTTATGGACATTGAGGAGGGTATGTGCTATGGTGAGTGTTGCAAAATGTGTAAGCCTGATGATTCACAGACCTGTACCCCAGGGGCAAATAATACATTACATGTTAATAAAAATAAATTCAAAAAATTAATTAAAAATGTTTTGTGAATTAAATTCGAATATAAGCACAGTTTAAAGTTACAGGAGCTTTTAAAAATGTGGTTGACCAAAAATAAGACCTATTATGTTTTCACTTAAACTAGTATAAAGTGAAATCTCTCATTCCTACAGTTATATAGGTGATTTCTTTGGGGCACGGAGAAGGTGGTCATCCAACAACTGCCAATATTCAGTGTTTGGATTCATCTGCATAACTTGGTTTTAGTCTGAGCATGGTCGCTGAAAAGGCAATCTCTGAAGTTCAGTGTCTACACTCAACCACCAACTCTGCCTTTTATTAGACCTTATGTATGTTACACCTCTAGAACTGTTATTTTAATCTGTAAAATTGGAATAAAGAAATTACCTACCAAGATAATCGCAAGAATTAATTGGAATAATCCATGAGAAATATTTACACAGTGCCTAACACATAGAAACTGCTCTGTAAATGTTAGGTGTAGCAATAATTATCATACAAACATCCATGTTGAGATGCATATTTATTGTACATAAAAATCCACAAGGAAAACAATGTGAGTCACAGTGTATAAATACCATGATGAGAAGAAAATTCAGCTGGGAATTTCTTGATTTTATGCATGTTGCTAATTTGCTTAATTCACTGTAAATACTAAATGTTGCCTTTTCCATGCAAAAATGAACCTTACACAATGCCCACATTAATAAGTAAATAATGCAGAACATTGAACCACTGCTTTATGGGAGCTAAGTTCCAGGATTTGTAATACAGCTCAATAAACAAATAATTTACTCGGTTGGAAAACAGTGTTGAAGAACCTAGAAAATTAATGTCCCCAGGTTGAAAAAGGAGATTTCATTATTCTTCTTACATATGTGGATACTGTAGTTTTTAAAATTGTAAGAGATCACTGGTCTATGCTTGGCAATTCTGTGTCTTGGTGTCCTTACACGTAAAATGGGAATCGCAGTAATAGAAACTACCACAAAGAGATGTTTTGAGGATTAAATGGATTAATATAATTAAAATGCTTAAAACAGATTTCTGGGGAAGATGGCAGAGTAGGAGGACCTTATGTTCACCTCATCCCACAGATACAACCATATAACACCCACATCCGTGTAAATAACCCACAGAATAACATGAAGACTGGCAGAACAGCCTTTCCACAGCTAAATGTAGTCCACACCCAGGAAGAGGGAAGGGCAAGGATGGGATGGGGAGCTAAACAAACCCACAGAGCTGTCTATGGGAGGGAGGGATGCGGTGGACTTGGAAAGAAGAAAAAACAAACCCTCACACCAGGCTTTCCAGGTACAGTGGACCCACACAGGAAAAACAAATCCCTATAACATTCAGCATTGAAAACTAGAATGGCAGAATTTTGTGAGATCTTAAAATTAGTGAGGATTTGCATCTAGAACTTTAAAAATCAGCAGGCTCAGAGTTAGGAAGACAATAGAAAACTGAATCTCCACCCTTAAAAAGACAGTACAGCAGGGGCGCCTGGGTGGCTCAGTGGGTTAAAGCCTCTGCCTCGGCTCAGGTCATGATCCCAGGGTCCTGGGATCGAGCTCCGCATCAGATTGAGTCCCGCATCAGATCAAGCCCCATATCAGGCTCTCTGCTCGGTGGAGAGCCTGCTTCCCCCTCTCTCTCTGCCTGTCTCTCTGACTACTTGTGATCTCTGTCTGTCAAATATAAAAAAAAAAAAAGACAGTACAGCAAACAGCCTTGCAGCAACATAACATAGAAGCAGCAGTTTGAAAAATGCTTAGGGTACATAGAAGGGAAATTTCTTTATGTCACAGAGTGTGCTAGAGGGGCAGGGATCGCTGGGGGACTTCAGGAACAAAGGAGCTGGCCGGTACCATTTCCTTCCCATGCCTCCCAGCTTAAACATGGACATTTGTGGGAACCAAATCTACCCTAACACTCCCATGTTCTCCTGCAGACATCTCCCCTCCAGCCAGACCTCAACTCGAGGTCCCCTCCCACAGAAGACCTGTGCAAACCTTGCCAATACCATGTGCCCTACCTTGACTTCCCCTGTAGACCTTCCCCCTCCAATCCACCCTTGGCTGGAGCCCATCCAAAACGGTGTCACAAGCTTGGTGGTGTGAAAGCAGCCCCAGCAGGGTCCAGCATCACTCCAAAGTGACTCCTGCCATGGGCAGAGAGAAAGATAATCACACATACTAGTCAGACTGTGGCCCCAGCAGTGGGTTGGGATTGCACATTTGGTCTGACTGCAGGTCCCACCCACCAACTAAAGCTTCTCAGGGGACAACACAGGGAAAACATCACCCTGCAATTCAGTGCTATTGCATCTCTGGCAAAACCTGGTCTGACTCAGCTTAAGTCCAAGGTGGCCCCAGATTTCCATACTAACAACACAGGGACTAGAGAGGCAAAGAGATACATTGCAGATGACTGCACTGAAAGTAAACATGGCTCAGCCATAACAGCAGGACACATGCAACACACATAGGAAACAACCCTGAAGCAACAGCAACAGGTTCTAGTGAACTGGGACAATGCACTCTGTAGCACTACAGGACCTCTTCTTCATAAAGTCATTACTTTCCAGAACAGGAGACATTGTTGACTTTCCTAACACATAGAATCAGACACAGAGGGTTAGACAAAATGAGGAAACAGGATAATATGTACTCTGGACAGGACAAAGTCACAGTAAGAGGCTTAAACAAAACAGAAATGGAGATAAATAATATGCCTGATTGGGAATTTAAACTAACAGCCATAAAGATACTCACTAGACCTGAGAAAAGATGGGAAGACTTCAGTGATACTCTTAACAAAAAGTAACAAAGAAATAGGAAACAAAAAAGAGCCAATCAGAGATGAAGAATTCAATAACTGGAATTAAAAATACATTGGAGGAATAAACCATAGACTAGATGAAACAGAAGAACAGATCAGTGACACGGGCAACAGGGTAATGGAAAGTAATCAAGCTGAACAGGAAAGAGAGAAAAATAATACAAAATGAATATAGACTAAAGGAACTCAGTGACACCATCAAACATAACAACATTTGCATTATAGGGACCCCAGAAGGAGAAGAGAGAGAGAAAAGGGGGTGGAAAATGTATTTGAAGAAATAATAGCCAAAAACTTCCCAAAGAGAAACAGAAACAGAAATCCGGATCCAAGATACACAGAGAGCCCCCAACAAAATCAACCCAAGAAGTTCCACACCAAGCCACATAGTAATTAAAATGGCAAAAATTGATGATAAAGGATCTTAAAAGCACCAACAGAAAATAAAAGTTAAATATGAGTGAAACCCCATAAGGCTTTCAGCTGACTTTTCACCAGAAATTTTGCAGGCTAGAAGAGAGTGGTATGATACATTCAAAGTGCTGAAGTAAAGTGCTTAAAACAAGTGACTGGTCCATAGGAAGTTTAAATAGGTGTTAACTATTAATTTCATAATACATATGGATAACAAGAGTACCTCAGGAATCCAGAGCAGATGAATATGTAGACATCAAATAAAATTTAAAAAACAAATTAATAAAGACACTTAAAAGACCCCATAAAACCAGAACTTTTTCCACGTACCCCTATGAGAGCATTCACTATTGAAATTATGCAATGGTTATGGTGGCTTTCCATATAGCCACTTAACATATGTTTAAATAGGTTCAAATTTACACAAAGAACTTGGATATTTTAAAATTTAATTTTTTAATTCAATTAATCAGCATATAATTTATTATGAGTTTCAGAGGTAGGGGTCAGTGATTATCACCAGTCTTTTATAGTACCCAGTGCTCAATACACCATGTGCCCTCCTTAATGTCCATCATCCAGTTATATCCTCACTCCTCCCCTGACCCACCAGCAATCCTCAGTTTGTTTCCTATGATTAAGAACCTCTTATGGTTTTTCTCCCTCTCTGATTTTGTCTTATTTTATTTTTCCCTCTCTTCCCCTATGATCCTGTTTTGTTTCTTAAATTCCACATATGAGTGAGATCATATAATCATATAATGTCTTTCTCTGATTCACTTATTTCATTTAGCATAATACCCTCTAGTTCCATCCACATCCTGGCAAATGGTAAGATTTTATTTTTTTTAATGGTTGAGTGGTATTCCATTGCATCTTTGAGGTAAGCCCCTCGTAGTGCAATTGATGGGTTATAGGGTGGCTCCATTTTTAACTTTTTGAGGAACCTCCATACTACTTTCCAGAGTGGCTGCCTCAGCTTGCATTCCCACCAATAGTGTAAGAGGGTTTCCCTTTCTCCACATCCTCACCAATATCTGTCTTTTCCTGAGTGGTTAATTTTAGCCATTCTGACTGGTGCGAGGTCGTATCTCATTGTGGTTTTGATTTGTATTTCCCTGATGATGAGTGATGTTGAGGATTTTTGCATGTGGCTATGGTCAGGGTCACAGAGGTTGTGGTCTTTGTTCTCCTCTAGGATTTTGAGGGATTCCTGTGTCACATTTCGGTCTTTCATCCATTTTGAGTCTATTTTTTTATATGGTGTAAGAAAATGTACAGTTTCATTCTTCTGCATGTGGCTGGCCAATTTTCCCAGCACCATTTGTTGAAGAGATTGTCTTTTTTTCCATTGGATATTCTTTCCTGCTTTACCAAAAATTAGTTGACCATAGAGTTGAGGGTCCATTTCTGGGTTCTTTATTCTGTTCCATTGATCTATGTGTCTGTTTTTGTGTCAGTTCTGTACTGTCTTGATGCTTACAGCTATGTAATAGAGCTTGAAGTTAAGCATTGTGATGCCACCAGCTTTGGTTTCTTTTTTACACATTCCCCTGGCTATTCAAGGTCTTTTCTGGTTCCATATAAATTTTAGGATTGTTTGTTCCAGCTCTGTGAAAAAAGTTGATGGTATTTTGATAGAGATTGCACTGAATGTATAGATTGCTCCAGGAAGCATAGACTTTTTAACAGTATTTGTTCTTCCAATCCATGAGCATGAAATGTTTTTCCATTTCTTTGTGTCTTTCTCAATTTCCTTCATGAGTGTTCTATAGTTTTCTGAGTAGAGATCCTTTGCCTCTTTGGCTACATTTATTCCTTGGTTTTGGGTGCAATTGCAAATGGAGATCCACTCTCTAATTTCTCTTTCTTCTGTCTTATTGTCATTGAATAGAAATGCAACTGATTTCTGTGCATTGATTTTATATCCTGCCAGTTTGCTGAATTCTGTATGAATTCTTGCAATTTTGGAGTGAAGTCTTTTGGACTTTCCACATAGAGTATCATTTCATCTAAAAAGACTGAGAGTTTGACTTTTTCTCTGCCAATTCAGATGCATTTTATTTTCTTTTTGTTGTCTGATTGCTGAGGCTAGGAGTTCTAGTTCTATGTTGAACAACAGTGGTGATAGTAGACATCCCTGCCATGTTCCTGACCTTAGGTGAAAAGCTCTCAATTTTTCCCCATTAAGAATGATATTCACTATGGTTTTTTAGTACATGGTTTTTATGATGTTGAGGTATGTTCCCTCTATCCCTACATTATGAAGAGTTTTAGTTAAGAAAAGATGCTGTACTTTGTCAAATGCTTTTTCTGCATCTATGGAGAGGATCATATGGTTTTTGTCTATTAATGTAGTGTATCATTCTGATTAATTTGTGAATGTTGAACCAACCTTGAGGGCCAGGATTTAGTCCCACTTGGTTGTGGTGAATAATCCTCTTAATGTACTGTTGGATCCTATTGGTTAGTATCTTGGTGAGAATTTTGGCATCCATGTTCATCAGGGATATGGGTCTGTAAGTCCCCTTTTTGGTGGGGTTTTTGTCTGGTTTGGGGATCAAGGTAATGCTGGCCCCATAAAAAGAATTTGGAAGTTTCCCTTCCATTTCTATATTCTGAAATAGCTTCAGAAAAATAGGTATTATTTCTTCTTTAAATGTTTGGTAGCATTCTCCTGGGAAGCTGTCTGGCCCTGGACTCTTGTTTGTTGGGAGATTTTTGATGACTGCTTCAATTTCCTTGCTGGTTACAGGTCTGCTCAGGTTTTCTATTTCTTCCTGTTTCAGTTTTGGTAGTTTATACATCTCTAGGAATACATCCATGTCTTTCAGATTGCCTAATTTGTTGCCATATAGTTGCTCATAATATGTTCTTATAATTGTTTGTATTTCTTCAGTGTTCAGTGTGATTGCTCCTCTTCCATTCATGATTTTATTTACTTGGATCCTTTCCCTTTTCTTTTCAATAAGTCTGGCCAGGTGTTTATCGATCTTTTATTTCTTTCAAAGAATCAGCTCCTAGTTTGGTTGATGCTTTCTACTGTTCTTTTTGTTTCTATTTCATTGATTTCTGCCCTAATCTTTATTATTTCTCTTCTCCTCCTGCGTTTAGGCTTTCTTAGCTATTCTTTTTCCAACTCCTTTAGGTTTTGGATTAGGTTGTGTACTTGAGAACTTTCTTGTTTCTTGAGAAAGGATTATATTGCTACATATTTCCTCTCAGGACTGCCTTTGCTGTGTCCCAAAGATTTTGAACAGTTGTGTTTTCATTTTCATTTGTTTCCATGAATTTTTTTAATTCTTTAATTTTCTGGTTGACCCATTCATTCTTTAGTAGGATGTTCTTTAGCCTCCATGTATTTGAGTTCTTTCCAAATTTCCTCTTGTGATTGAGTTCAAGTTTCAAAGCACTGTGGTTTGAAAATATGCAGGGAATGATCCCAATCTTTTAGTACCAATTGAGACCTGATTTGTGACCCAGTATGTGATCTATTCTGGAGAATGCTCCATGTGCACTCGAGAAGAATGTGTAGTCTATTGCTTTAGGATGAAATGCTCTGAATATATCTGTGAAGAACATCTAGTCCATCGTGTCATTCAAAGCCCCTGTTTAATTTCCTGTCATCTTTAAAAACACAGGAAATAATTATCAAGAAAAAAAAGAATTTACTCTCTAATTGAATGAGAATTTATTAAAGTCTACTAGGGGTGGAATTATAGAGGCAAAATATATTCAAATTGTATATTCCCATTGTCAGTGGCTCATAATTTTTACAATAGTCAAATCACTTAGAAGGTAGAATTCCATTACATTTCTCTTTACATCCTGGAAGTTACCCTGAATTGGCTGATCAGAAACTCCTAGAATGCTTGCTAAGATGCTTTGTTCCAGGCCTTATCCAAAACTATTATGTCAGAAACTCTTGAGATACCTCCTAGGAATCTGTATATCTACTAGCACCTCAGGAATTCTGGTTACCTTTTGATTTGGGAATAATCCCTTGCATGTCTGGTAAGAGATGTGTGTGTGTGTGTGTAAAATGGAATATTACTCAGCCACTAAAAAGAATGAAATTTTGCCATTTGCAACAACATAGATGGAGCTAGAGAGTATAATGCCAAGTGAAATAAGTAAATCAGAGAAAGACAAATGTCATATGATTTCACTCATATGAGGAATTTAAGAAACCAAACAAACAAAAAAAGAGACAAACCAAAAAACGGACTCTTAATTATAGAGAACAAACTGATAGTTACCAGAGGGGAAGTGGGTAGAGGATGGGTGAAATAGATGAAGGAGATTAAGAGTACAGTTATCATGATGAACAATGAGTAATATAGAGAATTGTTGAACCATTCTATTGTACACCTCAAACTAAGAAACACTATAAACTATATGGGAATTAAAATTTAAAACCTGATAAAATTTTAAAAATCATGACATTTGTTTTAAGTGACACTACCATATGGAAACCAAGGGTAATATAAGTATCTATGAGATCATGAGATCCCATACTTGATTCCTTTCTTAAAAAAATTTTTTTACCACAGCTTAATAAATTCACCCAACCCTCTCAGTACTAAGATGAATGACATGAAGTTCTGTAGATTGTTGTAGAGTGAGTGACACTTCTGGAAGGCTCTTACCATCCTCACACAGAACATGGGACTGGGAATTTGGTGTTCTGGCAATGGTATTTTGGGGGGGAATGTTTTTAAAATAAATTGCAAGTAAAAGCATTTTATAAGAATGCTAACATAAGTACTTGAAAAAATGTCTCTAAAATTAGACAGGATTCCTAGGACAGGAGGAGAAAGTACTAATGGGAGTTTGGGGCTCCATATAACTCCATGTAGGTCTGTTTTTCATTTACTGACTGATCCTAAGGTACCTTGTGTTACTCCTTTAAAAATGTCCCATCTACATTTTTTTAAGAAAAAGGACCTAAAAAGATGTGAGCTTCTCAATGATAACAGTGCACCTCACTTATCAACTTCCCACTGTTTAGTTTTCTTTGAAACTTAGAATCTCAGAGTATTGATCCTGTCAAGTTATACAGAAGAAGGTAGTTCACATAATGAATTTGGCTGTTTTATATTCATAGTAGATAAAAGCATCAATTAAGTTATCAACTAAACTGTCCATATAGATTCTTTATCATGAAATATTAGCATTTTCAACATCATTAAATTTCTGTTTTTATCATTGTGTGGTGGAATTAAAATAAAAAGCAGATGTAATCTCTTATTTCAATTTAGCATTGAAGGAGGTAAGTATAAACAACCTGTAACTTTCCAAAATAAGCAGTCAGAAATCTATACCAGACATGAAAATGTTGGCCTTAGAGTTGTAGGGAAGCAGGTAGTGTAGAGTCAAGGATACTGACTTGGATAAAGCTGAGTTCCTGTCCAATCTGTACCACTTGCTACCAATGTGGCTTTAGACAAATCACTTAATTTCTCAACATCAGATTTTAAATTTCTATCTGTCTAATGAAAACAAATTATGTTGCAGAATTGTTGTAAAAATTAATAGTATAGAATATATTATACTTTTCAACAGTGCTGACATAGAATATGTACAATAAATAGTAGCTATTTTTGGCTCAAACAAAATATCAACAGAGAATAACCTTTATAAAAATCATGGAGTATTATTTTCCTAAACAAACACCAAACATCCTGTGGTTTTAGGACCCATAGGAAGAACTATTTTTGAGTATTCACTATATTTGCAGAAATGTCACTATTACTCGATTATACATGATAATTCAGGCGGACTGCATATCTCTACAAAAGAAATCTTTACTGTGCTATATTTTAACAAAAAGAAATCTTTGGGGCGCCTGGGTGGCTCAGTTGGTTAAGGATTTAACTCTTGATTTTGGCTCAGGTCATGATCTCAGGGTTATGAGATCGAGGGCTGCATCATGATCCTCACCAGTGTGGAGTCTGCTTGAGATTTCCTCTCACCCCCACCCCTCCCTCTTTACACCTTCTTTCTCTCAAGTAAATAAATACATCTTTTTTAAAAAAAGAAATTTTTACTGTGCTATTATTCACACCTCTACACTATGTCAGCTATAATCCTTGGCACTGTGGATATAATGATACAACCCTGGCCTCTGCTGAATTTGCTCTCAAGTGGGGGAAAACAGATTATGATATTAAGTAGACAAATGTAAGATGTGATAATTACGAATCCTATGCTTCTATGACTCTACCTGCCCTAGAATCTGTATATTTTGACATCCAAAAGTCTAAGACTTGTTTAACCTGAGTCTTTTCTATAGCAAAATGGATTCTGGAGCATGGAAGTCATCATATTTCTACTGCACTAAGATTGCATTTAATTATTTATATGTAATTTCTTAGAAATTCAATGTTCAATTTTTAAAACCTGATAAATTATTAGTGCAAAATTAATTGTATTTAATATTTATTAATTAGACGTCAAGCACATAATATAGAAATCTTTAACTCAATGTGCATATTTTCTCAGAAATATAGTCTGATAAATTTGGGGAACTAAACCTCAGGGAAGTCCTCATCACATACTGTTCCCTGGTTTTTCTCTTTAGAATAGTGAAAATAGCATCAAACTGCTTCACAATTTCCTGAGTACACTTATTTTGTAGAAGAAAAGTTATTTGATGAAAAGCACAGCATACAGAATATAGTCAATAATATCATAATAACTTTGTATGGTGACAGATGGAAACTACACTTATGATGAGTATTTCATAATGTAATTGTTGAATCACTCTATGTATGCTGAAACTAATATAATATCATGTCAGCTATACTTCAATTAAAAATTTTAAAAATTTATGGGGCGCCTGGGTGGCTCAGTGGTTTAAGCCTCTGCCTTCGGCTCAGGTCATGATCTCAGGGTTTTCTGCTCGGTGGGGAGCCTGCTTCCCCCTCTCTCTCTGCCTGCCTCTCTGCCTACTTGTGACCTCTGTCTGTCAAATAAATAAATAAAATCTTTTTAAAAAAAATTAAAAATTCCAAAAATACCTTCAACAATAGAGAATTGTGATTATGTAAAAGAGAGACATAATTTAGATCGCAGATAGTCCTGGAGTACTTTCTGAGAAAATGATACTAGAATCAAAAATTTTACTTATAGTGAAGGAAAAAAGTGTTTCTTGCAGCAGCAGCAGCATGGTAAATGTATTAAATTAACAAAAATTCATCTCATAAATTTGGAGAACTTTTAGGTGTTAGAAATGTGGTTGGAGTTAAGAGTGGGCTGAGACTTAGATTATCTTTAAGGCTGTTGTGGACTCTCCGGTAAGTGCACAGGGGAGCTATCAGAGAACGTAGCCCTTGTATCAGACATTCCGAACAAACAAATCCCAAAGTGCTCATGGTTATCAAAACAATGGTATATTTTTTGTTCATATGAATCACAGGGCCTCTGCTCTGTATCTCCTTACTCTAGGACCAGAGCTGAAAGAGAAGGCATGTAAGCTGTATGACCAAGGGAAAAAGAGTAATGACAAAGTCCTTCAAAAACCCTTAAATGTTTCTTCCAAAGTGACACATTTCACTTCTACTCACATTTCATAGTCCAAAATAATTCACATGGCTAAGCCTGACCACAGCACAGTCCAAAACAAAATCCTCCCACAGGGAGACCCTAGTAGATAAGGCAGAAATTATTGTTGAACAATAATGTACCACAGAGCAGATGAGTGAAAACATTCAATATATATTTTTGAAAGATTTTAGGATGAAGAAGAAATTAAAAGACACAAAAATCAAAAGTGGGTAAGCCAAGTAAGAGTTTGTTAGAGGGCTGAAGTTTATAGAAAATGATGACCTTGGCTGCGGTTACTCTGTGAAGGAAGAAACAGACTGGATATATACTTCACAGTAGAATGGACAGGGTGATCCTGTTTCAAAACTGAACACCAGTGACAAGTAAGTGACACAAGCTCCAGTGGTTTGGACTTCATATTTACTATTTAAATCAGACAAAAGAAGAAAGAAGTGAATTTAAAATGTGACATGAAAAGATCCTGATTTAAATTTGGCTGTGACTTTTATTTCCCATAAAAATTTTAAATACCCCTTTTACAAAAATGTAACCTCAGAAAAATTATGTAATTTGTCAGAGTGCCAATGTTATTATTGTTAGGAGTAAATATTAATTACCTACTTGTTGCTATGAAAATTAAACAGGACAATGACTGATAATCCTTACTTCAGGATTACTTGAGTCTGAATATCAGGGAATTTTTCAACTTTTTTTTAAAAAAAGATTTTATTTATTTATTTGACAGAGAGATCACAAGATAGGCAGAGAGGAAGCAGAGAGAGAGGAGGAAGCAGGCAGGCTCCCTGCTGAGCAGAGAGCCCGATGCGGGGGCTCGATCCCAGGACTCTGGGATCATGACCTGAGACGAAGGCAGAGGCTTTAACCCACTGAGCCACCCAGACGCTCCAATTTTTCAACTTTTTATTTTGAGATAATTTTAGGCTCACAGAAAGATTTACATTTACCCAGTTTCCCCTAATGATAACATCTTACAACACTGTAGTATAATGTAATAACAATGATACTGACATTGATTCCATTGAGATACAAAATATTCCCATCACACAAGGATCCTTCATGGTGTCTTTTTATAACCACACTTATTTTTCTTTCACCCCTCAGCCCTTCCTTAATCCATGACAAATATTAATGTTTTCCATTTCTAAAATTTGTCATTTCAAGAGTCTTATATAAATAGATTCATAATTTATGTAACTTTGGGAGATAACCTTTTTCACTCAGCCAAATTCTCTCGAGATTCATCTAGGTTGCGGGTATATCAACAGTTCATTCCATTTTCTTGTCGAGTGGTATTTTGTGATATGGGTGTCTCAGTTTATTTAATCATTTACCCATTGAAGAACATTTAAGTTGTTTCTAGTTTGGGGCTATAATGAATAAAGCAGCATAAATATTTATGCCCATATTTCTGAGTGCACATAAGTTTTTTCTCTGGGATAAGTGCCCAGAGGTGCAAATTTGGGAGCATGGACATATTATAGTTGCATTTATTTTTAAGAAACTGTGAAACTATTTTCCAGAGTCATTGTATGATTTTACATGCCTACCAACAATGTATAAATAATCTAGTTTCTCTTCATCCTTGCCAGCATTTGCTGATGTCATATTTTTAAAGCCATTCTGAGAGGTACATAGTGATATGGTGATCTTAATTTGTCTTTCCCAAAAAGCCAATGATACTGAACATCTTTCCATAAGCTTATTAGTCATCTGTATTTCTTTTGTGGGAGAAATATTTTTTGTATCTTTTGCTGACTTTCTAATTGAATTATTTTTGAGTTGTGTGAGTCCTTTATATATTATAGATACTAGTCCTTTGTTGGATATACCGTTTACAAATGTTTTCTTCTTCTCATAGCTGTTTATTCATCTTCTGAGATATTTCATGGAAAAAACTTTTTAATTTTGGTGACGTCAGTTTATCAATTTTTCCTATTATGGACCATGCTTTTATTGTCAAGTTTCTTGTTTGTCAAATTTCTTTCTTTTTTTTTTTTTAAGCTTTATAGTTTTTCATTTTACATTTAAGCCCCTGATCCATTTGGAATTAATTTTTGTATAAAGTATAAAGTAAGTCACTGTTCTCTTTATTGTAATGGGTGTCAAGTTGTGCCAATGCTATTTGTTGAAAATGTTGTCTTTCCTCTACTGAACTTTATTTTGCACATTTAATAAAAAAAAGTCAGTGGAGCAGAATTTTGCAGATTTTTTTCCAGATTCTCTATTCTGTTCCTTCGGTATATATCGGTCTCTCCACCAACACCGCAGAGTATGGACTACAATAACAATATAATAATCCTAGATATCAGGTAAACTGATTCCTCCCACTTTGTTTTTCTTTTTCAAATTTGTTTTATCTATTCTGTCTCCTTGACTTTCCATAAAAATATTAGAAAAATCCTGTCTAGATATACACAAATTTTTGCTGGAGGTTTTATCAGAACTAAACCTTATATACCAATTTGAGGAGAACTGGCATCTTTATTATATCAATTGTTCCAATTTATGAACACCTATGTCTCTCCATTTATTTAGATCTATCTTGATTTATTTCATCAGGATTTTGTAGTTTTCAACATGTAAATTCTGTAGTTTTCACTAGATTTATACCTAAGTTGTTTCATTTCATGAGCAATTAGAAATGTATTTTTAACTTTGGTATCTATATGTTCATTGCTAGTATATCGAAATATAACTAATTTGGGTTTTGTTTGTCGGTTTGTATTCGGCAATCTTGTCAAACTTAGTTGTTAGTTCCGGGAGTTCTGTGGGGTTTTTTTCCCCCTGATTCCTTGGGATTTTCTATAGAGAATCCTGTCATTTTCAAATAGGGACTGTTTTATTCCCTTATTTCTGATCTTTATGCCTTTTTATTTGCCATTTTTATCTATTGCGCTGGCTAGACTTTCCATCATTATATTGAATTAAAATGGTGACAACAGATATCCTTGCTTTATTCTTATTTCTCAGAGGAAATCATTCAGTGATTTACCATTAAGTATGATGTTAGTTGCAAGTTTTCTGTAGATGTTCTTTATCAAGCAGCAGAACTCCCCCTCTCTTTCTGTTTTTCTGATACTTTTTATTACAAATAGGTATTGGATTTTCTTAAATTCTTTTTCAGCATCAATCGATACAATCACATGATTTTTCGGATTCTTTAATCTGTTAGTATAATGGCTTACATTGATCGATTTTTGAGTAGTGAACCAGTGTTGCATCCTTGGAAGGAACCTCACTTGGTCATGACACATCATTCTTTTCATACATTGTTGAATTTTGTTTGTTAATATTTTGTTAAGGATTTTGCATCTATATTAATAAGACATAATGGCCTACTGTTTCTGTGATTTTGTACTTTTTTTGTCTGGTTTGACATTAGGGTAATACTAGCATCATATAATGAAATAGAAAGTGGTACTTCCTCTTCTGTTTTCTAGAAGAGATTGTGTATAATTGGTGTTAATTCTTCTTTAAACATTTGCCAGAATGTTCTAGTGAAACCCCCTGGGTCCTGAGAATTGTTTTAGGGAGATTCTAATTTACAAATTAAATTCCCTTAATAGTTATAAAGTTATTAAACTGATCTATTTCATATTGTGCAAGTGTAGCATTTTGTGTTTTTCAAGTAATTGGTGTTTTTCATTTCATCTAAGTTGTCAAATTTATGTGCATAGAGTTGTATATAGTATTCCCTTTATTATCCTTTTAACATCTAAAGGGCTGTTGCGATTTCCCCTGTTTCATTCCTGATATTGATAATTTATGCCTTCTCTCTTTTTTTTTCTTTATCATTCTTGTCACAAGTTTGTCAATTTTATCGATCTCTTCAAACAACTAACTTCTTGATTTTATTGACTTTCCTGTATTGTTTTTCCATTTTTAATTTTACTGGTTTCTCGGTTTATTTTTATTATTATTTTTCCTTCTGCTTGCTTTAGATTTATTTTGGTCTTCTTTATCTAGGCTCTTGAGATAGGAGCTTAAATTATAGACTTGCAACTTTTCCTCTTTTCTAATGTGTGTATTTAATGCTATCACATCCGTCTCAGCACCGCTTTAGCTGTGTACCCGAAATGATAATACGTTGTATTTTCCTTTCTTTTAGTTCATTGTATTGCTTGATTTCCTCCTCCCCACCAGGCCTCCACTGATACTCAGAGAAATGAAGTGATCTGACCAAAGCCACATAGGTACCAAGCACTGACTTGGAGCTCAGCTAGTCCAAAGCTTCGGCTGCTATATTTCTTTCTTTCCCAGAGCTCTGGGGCCAGGCTTGATGTGTCTGACATAGACAGGAGTACCTTATTGCTCCCCACTTGGCCTTCCCCATGGGTAGTGGGGAGGAGTGATTTCATCTAGTGGGTGTTATCAAGAGTCCTCAATCACCACAAGGTTTTCTCTGATATCATCCCAGTGGGGAGAGTGGGGGATGCCCCATTACGGCTGCCTCTTCTCCCTGTCCCTGTGGCTAGAAACAGAAAGCTTTTGTTAGGGTTTCTTTTTCTTCAAAGCCTGATGGTATTTTCAAGTTGTCACCTCTCTCTGCTTCAAATCTGGGATATATGAGACAAAAAGAAAATCCAGGAAACTCACACCGTGTTGTTCTTTGGGTCTCAGCATCCATAGTCTGTCTCCCTTCTCTCTGTCTTTCAAAATCTTACATTTGTTTTATATATAATATCCGGGAATTTTTTTTTTAACTTGGACAAAGCAGGAGTAATAGAGAAAAGTATGTCTCCTTCATCTTAGAAGCACAAGTCCATATTGCCTCAATTTTTAAAAATTCAAAGACAAATTTTTCCTTAGAATACACATTTTTTTAAGATTTTATTTATTTATTTGACAGACAGAGATCACAGGTAGACAGAGAGGCAGGCGGAGGGGAGGAAGTAGGCTCCCTGCTGAGCAGAGGGCCCAATGCAGGGCTCGATCCCAGGACCCTGGGATTGAGACCTGAGCCAAAGGCAGAGGCTTTAACCCACTGAGCCACCCAGGCACCCCTAGAATACACATTTTTGGAAGGAGGATGTGTTCTTCTACATTCGAGTGGAAACAACACTCCTTTCACCAAAGATCTGAGTCCAGGTCACCAACATTGATGTTGATGGATCTTACGAGCTATTTTTCACTGATAAAAAGCATTTCACTGTAAGAATATCCTTACTACTTACACTTTTATTTCAGGATATGAAAAAACATAGAGTTTCACTTAGGAACATACTCAGTATGGAAAAAATTTCAGGGGCCCTCTTCAAACATTGACTCAGAGCTGGGGGTGCTAAAGGATATCTTGGCTATAAAATACGAGCAGCATTTGGTCAAACCCATAGATTAAGGGTAAATGCATCACGCAGCCCTCTCCAGAGCTGCTGTGTTTGTGAGACCGAGGCCCATGTAGTGACAGTCACTTGAGGCAGAGTTGTAGCTGTCCTAATTTTAAAGCAGTTGACGGCTTCCACTGTTAAGTGCCATTAGCACAAAATGATGCAACACTTATCACAGCAGCTGCTGCCAACGTTCTCCTCATCTCACGTCCCAGGCCATGTGAATTCCAGGTAGTGAATGTCAAATTGTTTGTAGTGAAGTCGTTGATGTATTATGACAGAAAACATGTCCCTTTGTTCCCCTACTGATAAGAAGCCTCCCCACATCGAATACAAGTGAAGAGCTGATAGACAATTCCAGTTCCAATACAAGGATTTTTCCACTCTTTGTGTATGCAGCCATTAACCCCCACTCCCATTTCACCAGCAGACCAAGCAAATCAATCGCCACATATTCCCTGTTAGCCTGGGTATAGGATCACTAGGATGGCCACGTTTAACAAATGAAAAGTGCCAAATAGGAGCACCTGAGTGTCTCAATCCCCTTAAGCATCTGGCTTCAGCTCAGGTCATGAGCTCAGGGTCCTGGGACAGAACTCTGCATGCCGATCCCTGCTCAGCACAGAGCCTGCTTCTCCCCCTTCCTCTGCTGCTCCCCTTGCTTGTGCTCTCACTCTTGCTCTCTATCTCTTCAGTAAATAAAATTATTTTCAAGAAAGTACCAAACACCCAGGTAAATTTAAAAATTCAAATGAACAACAAATAATTTTTTAGTATAAGTGTATCCCGAATATAGCACGAGACAGTCGTATATTAAAAAGTGTCTAGGGGCACCTAGGTGGCTCAGTTATGGATCTGCCTTCAGCTCAGGTCATGATCTCATGGTCCTGGGATAGAGACCCTTGTTGGGCTCTTTGCTCAGAGGGGGGTCTTCTTCTCCCTCTCCCTCCCTCCCTCTCCCATCCCCACACACTCATGCTCTCTCTCTCTCAAATAAAAGAATAAAATCTCTAAAAAAATTTTTTAAGTGTCTATTGTATTTTGGAAATCCAAATTTAACATCTTAAATTTTATCTGGCAACCCTATATCAGACTCCGTCTTAAGATAGCACTTCAGGTGACTTGTCAATCTGTTGGAATTGGACTGTTACATAAACCATAGAGGCATCACAAGTGTAGGAAAAAGAGGGCAAGTGGGTTTTAGAGAAGGAATTCATGTCTAAAAACTTGAGGTGCTGGTAGTGTCTTTTCTTTAAGAGTAAAGTAAAGCAGTTCCTATGTTTTCCTACCTGATACTGCAAAAAGACAGAACATATTCTAGTTACATGCTAATCACTTAAAGCTTATTACTAAAGACAAAGCCCTTTCATGAGATTAAGTGTTGTTTCTCCAAATATAGTGGTTCTCAAAGCATAATCCCTGGATGAGCAGCATCACCTCTGAACTTCTTAGAAATGTAAATAATCAGATCTCACCCCAGATCTCCTAAGCCAGAAACTCTGGAGTGAGCACCTAGGAATCCAGGCTTAAAAGCCCTATAGGGCAGTCTGGTGCACACTTATTTGTGTAGTACCATCCCACCAGCACAGCAAAAAAACAATAAATAGCTGTCCTGCTAGAGAAATTCCACAACTTGGAGATTCCTTTCATTTTTCTGCCTACCCAGGTTTCTGTAAATTCAGAATGAGAAAAGTCAGAAACCAACCTACAGCAGCCTCTTAATCCCAGCCAGATACCAACTCAGTACAAAACTGACCTCTTCAGACAGAGAAGCTCTAAACTCTGAGCAAACACCATGCACTCCCCCTTCCTTTATCCCTGCTGGGAAGGTGGGTGATTGATGCTCTCTCTATTAGCTGATCAGTGGCAAAGCCTGGTTATCATGCCCAAGCCTAGGTCCAGCACTGAGTGTCCGGATTGTCATCAGTGTTCTCTTTAGCTGAATCAAAAAGTTTTCAGTGTTCTGTTTCCAAATCATCTGGTCATCTGGACAGACATATTGTCACCATCTTAAATTGACCTAGGTACCGGCTTACTGGAAAAACAAAAGCAAAACAAACAATAACAACTAAATGGAGACCCCATTCCCCACTTTTATTAACATTTATAAATTGGCACCTTCCATATGTACTATCATTTTAACCCACATGATCATCAGAAGAGGCAAGATTTCCTACCCCCAGTTTATGGATAAGAATGCAGACTCAGTGGGTTTTTCATAGATGGCTTTGATAATATTGAGGTATGTACCCTCTATCCCTACACTTTGAAGAGTTTTGATCAGGAAGGGATGCTGTTAAAAAAAAAAAAATTTGGAAGGGGAGGCGAACCATAAGAGACTATGGACTCTGGAAAACAACCTGAGGGTTTTGAAGGGTCAGGGGTGGGAGGTTGGGGGAACAGGTGGTGGGTAATGGGGAGGGCACGTTTTGCATGGAGCACTGGGTGTTGTGCAAAAACAATGAATACTGTTACGCTAAAAAAATAAATAAAATGGGGAAAAAAAAAGAAAACCAATCTACAGCATTCCAAGTTAAAAAAAAAAAAAAAAAAGAATGCAGACTCAGAGTGTCACATTGTTAGGAAGTAGTACAAGGTAATTCAAAGCTCTGTCCAATATGACATTTTCCTTCTCATGGGAGGGCTTCATGGATGGAACTATCAAATGAACAGAACTAACTGAAGATTTGGTTATTTGCATAAACTACTTCTTCCCATGATCTGATCTGACTAAAGGATGTTTTGAAGTGTCCTCCAAATCCCACCCTTTCTTTGAGGTTCAACAAAATTTGCATCTTCTGTGAGGTCTACCAATTCATGGTGATGATTCATTTCATTTCTTTTGTTATGTAATTATATGCTAGTCCTAATTCATACTTAATCTTTCAGAGTTTGCTTTTACTCTGTAAGAAAATGCTAAAGGTCAAGCTATGTCTTCCATTTCTCTGGCAGTTCCTTCGGTCCTGGGAAGCATGTCATACAGAGGAATTAATGTTCAATAATATCTGTTTCATGGGTTTTCAGCATCGTATGGCATACTGTCTGCTACAAAGTTATGTGAAAAGAAGCTTATTGACTAATCACAAAAACCTAGGAATGCAAAGGTTAAAATGGATGGTCCTTGTCTATAAGGAGTCATGGTTCAGTAAAGACTCATGGGGGAAAGAACTTTAATGCAGTGCTTTGATGTACTAGCCGTTAGGTCATTAGAAGCATGATAGAAGCTGCTAAATCTTCATGTTAGAGTTACAAAAGTCTTGTACAAATTAGCCCTTGAGATACAATTAGCAAAGTGAGTGGAAAGTTGTCAACACATGTGAGAAATAAAATTCTAGGCATAAGGAATCCTATCTGCAACGTGTATAAAGGAAGAGGACTGGTATGGGAGCTTCATGAATTCCAGTAATACTACAGCATAAGAAAGGAGGGTCTAGGGGATTGAATTGTGTCCTCCAAAAAGATACAGCCAAGTCCTAACCCCCAGCGTAGACAAATGTGACCTTATCTGTAAATATGGCCTTGGCAGATGCAATTAGTGTTCTTCAGATGAGATCATCCTGAATTTAAGGCGGCCCTAAATCCAATGACTGGGATTCTTATAAAAGAAAGAACAAGGAGATGACACCCAGAGAAAGAAAAAGAAGACCATATAAAAATGGATGCAAGGATTAGCATTATGTTTAGCCTTAAACCAAGTAATGCCAAAGGTTGCTGGCAGCCGAAAGCCGGGAGAGTGGTGTGAGTGTTCTCCCTGAGAGTCTCCAAAGAGAACCAGCTCAGCCAACACCTTGATTTTGGACTTCCGGCCTCCAGAAGTGAAAGGATACATTTCTCCACTGTTCAGCTGCCAAGTTTGTGGTGATTCGTTATGGTAGCCCTGGCAAACTAACACAGAAGGGAATTAAGGAGCACGACGATAAAGGATGAGCTCAGACAGGTACCCAGGCTGCAGATCGTAAAGATTTGTGGGCGTTATATGTTCAGCAGCTTGGACATTTTCTCGCAATGTAGAGTAAGCCCTGGCAGTTGGGTTTTCTCTTTTTTTGTAAAGCAAGGGACTGGCAAGCTTTGACATGGATCTCTGTATCAACGAGCTGCCAGCTACATACTAGATAGAGAGCCAGGCCTCCTCCCTACCTTGAGGCTCCTTTGTTTTAGAGATCTTGGTTGATTTCCGTAACTGGACATTTGGGCTGCTTGGCTGTTGTTGTTTTTTTTCCTTTTTTCTCTTCCCTCATTTTAAATATCCACTTGTATGTTTCAAATTCACGAATAAAGAGTGGCCCCACAAAACTCTAGGCTCTCATCCTCAACCCCAATAAAAGCAAAACCCCAGACCCAGTGCTTACTCGTCCTTTCTTTCCCCCTACCATCCCCCACCCCAATTTGCCGTGTGGCCACAAGTGTGCCATGTAATTTCCAAGACTTGTAAGTAAGAAATCTTTCTGTTTTTCTCTAAGTTTCCTGATGGTTATTGCTGAAGGGCACCTTGCAATCATCATAAAAACCACAAGAGCCAGTCCAGCCACAACATCCATTGTGGGTAGACTGAGAGAGGCACACTGACGGGTACTGAGGAGGCAACTGAATGACCATGTTTTGTCATTTAAGCCACCAAGTCTATAAAACGAGTGTTACACAGCTGCTGGTTCTCTTTTGATTCACATGTTCACTCTTGAGTCACAAAAGTATTCATTTTCTTGGTTATTTAATCTATCAATATTTTTCCCCATGCATGAGAACATTTTCTTTACTCCAAAATTTTTTGAACATTTAATTGCATTTTCTTCTTATACTTTTACTTTTTACTTTTTATGTAAGTTAATTCATCTTACATTTATTTGGGAAAAATTGTGAAATGAGGATCAGCTTTCCCTCTTTGGGTTATACACGTTGCTGTTGAATTAAGACTGTATTTGAAGCCACAACAGACTTGAATAATGATGACAACTACCAACCAGAAGGAATCCTCTATGAAGGTAGTTCTCTGACGGCTCAATGGTAAGATGGGATGGTTGTGGATGCAAGCCTGATTTGAGTTGTTTCACAATGGAATGGCAGGGAGGTTCAGAGACAAAAAAATATGAACAACTCTTTTGAAGGATTTTATTGAAAACTGCAGCAGAAAAATATATTAGCACCTGAAAGAAGTATAGTCAGAACTTATGAATTCTCTGAAATAATTCTTCAAATATGTGTTGTTTGTTTGTTTGTTTTCTGGAGGTTGGATGAACAATTCTAAATGAGAGGTATGGATACACGTTGAAAGATAATGGCTCTTGCTATCCATATAGTCTCTCTGCCTCTCCAAGATCCCATGCAAAAGACTATAAAAATATACCAAACAGTTAGATGCACAGCAGTGTGAAAAATATAAAACTAGGTCATTTTCAGGGCAGGTGTTTTGACCATTTCTGGAAGACAAAATGAAGGTCACAAAAGCAGCACAAAGGCACTAAATTTCACGGGGTAGCTATGAGCAGAGTGACCATGAGTAACTACAAGCAGGAGTTTCAGGGGCAGCAGACTGGGTGGATAAGGAAATGACTATCTACATGCATGGCTGGTGTCCCCAACCCCTTTCACTAGTCACTCTAGAAGCTTTATCTCTGTAGTTCTGTGGAACAATGAAATGGATGACTGGAATGAAGGGAGATGAAAGGCAGAACTGAAGATATAGCTAAGTTTCCACAAACACCTGGTAATAGGGTTGCCACATAAAATACAGAAAGGATGAGGGAGCATCAGATAAACAATAAAAAATATTTTTAGAATAAGTATTTCCCAACTATTGCATGTAACACACTCACATTACATTATTCATTATTAATTCAAAACTAACATTTAACAAGGCATTTTGTATTTTTATTTACTGAATTCAGCAACCCTACTTAAAAAGCACAAGTAACTTGGCAGTTTGGAGGTCCTGATCTCTCATCTTAGGGGAAATTCTGCTGAAGAGAAAAACCGTGCATTTACCTAAAACCTCGCATATCCCTCACATTTGGAAATGAGAAACTGTAGTCAAGAAACCTATCAAATGCCAAGGAAACCTTCACCAGTTAAATGGTGTATTTATTCATTAATAAATACAAATAGTCAGGGGCACCTGGGTGGCTCAGCCTGGTAAATGTCTGCCTTCCGCTCGGGTCAGGATCCTAGGTCAAATATCACCAATATTTGAGGAAAAGCAAAAACAGAAGGACCATAATAAGAAGTAAAATAAGAAATGCCCTTAATGTTGCACCTGGGTGGCTCACTGGGTTCAAGCCTCTGCCTTCGGCTCAGGTCATGATCCCAGGGTCCTGGGATCGAGGCCCACATCAGGTTCTCTGCTGGGCAGGGAACCTGCTTCCCTTCCTCTCTCTCTGCCTGCCTCTCTGCCTACTTGTGATCTCTGTCTGTCAAATAAATAAATAAAATCTTAAAAAAAAAAAAAAAGAAATGGCCTTAATAATGCGGGCAGGAAAAAAAAGTAAAAAAAAAAAGTAGTTCTAAGATTGTAAAATTTCTCTTGACATGAAGGCTATTGTTCTGTGTGATAATTCTGTTCTTCACTTCTTGCACATATGCCTTAATTGTGGCAAGTACATTAAAGATATATAATACCAATAAAAGATTATTCATTACTAATATCACAGTAAAATGTAAAAACAAAACCCTCAAAAAAAAAAAAAACCTGAGGAAAGACCACTGGATATGTTAATTACAAACCAAAAAATCCTGAATTTCAATAGATACAACAGAAATCTTTTTTGTATTGATAGGTTGATTACATCCTTTCGAAAAGGAAAAAAAAAAAAACTACCACATGATCTAGCAGTACCGCTTGGGGGTATTTGTCTGAAGAAAATAAAAACAAACTGGAAAGATGGATGCACCTCAGCGTTCACTGCAACACTCTTTATAATAGCCAAGATATGGAAACAATCTGTCGACGAATGTATAAAGAAGTTGTGAGATATATATACACACACATACACATGTACAAACACACACAACCACATACATATGTACGTATATATATGCGTCTGTGTGTGTGTGTGTGTGTATATATATGCAATGCATACACAATGGAATATTATTCAGTCATAAAAGAAATAAAATCTTGCCATTTGTGACAACATGGATTGATCTCGAGGGTGTTATGCTAAGTGAAATAAGTCATACCAAGAAAGACAAGGACCATATAATTCCTCTTACATGTGGAATCTAGGGGGGAAAAGGCAAGCTCATAGATAACAGAGAACAGATTGGTGGTGGCAAGAGGCAGGGAGTGGAGAGTGGGAGATATGGGTGAAGGGGACTTAAAGATAAAATGAAATTTAAAAAAGAGAAAAAATAGCTATACTTCTATTGAAAACACACTAACAATATATCATCTTTGTAGATATCAAAATAGCTTGACATAAAGAATGGTTTCTAGATAATTTACCAGTGACGAAAATTATCAAGAAATCAAATAATTTGGCTTTCTTTACGTTTATTTTCATGTGTATGTGTGTATATATGTATATATATATAAAACATATGTATATCTATATAGACATATAAAGATATATCCTTTTTTGATGACAATATAGCTCTTAAAATAAAAATAACTGCTTTTGGATGGTAAAACACTACTACAAAGACTACAAGTATTTCATGGTTTCATATTAACATATAGATGTTTTTAAAGAAGTGCTAGTTATAGATATTAAAATAGTTAATAAATAGGAGAGTGTTAGTAGGAGGATTTTTAAAAAAATATCTTAACCAAATTCGGTTTAATTAAAAAATGAGAAAAGTGGACAATTAGTTTTCCCTTTCATTTCCTGTACTATAATATAAGCTCCACAAAGGCACTGACTTCTATCAGTCACTGCTCTATCCCAGGTCCATAGAATAACACCAAGACACAGTAAGCTGCTCAATAAACGTTTGGTAAATGAATGAATGAATCATTATTTACAGACTTGTTTGATTTCTAACACTTGAAGAAAATTGCTACCTCAGTTCCTCCACAAGCAGTGAAAAATATAGACTAACCTTAGCTCTAACCTATTCAGCAAAAAGGGAATTTTGTCATGAAATTATAATAATGTAAGTTCATTTATCTGACCAGTACATTTTTGAATTCCCTTTGAGAAGGGGACAGGACGTATAGTAAAATGATGAAGCAGCAGCAAACCAGGTAGGGCATTCACTTCCCAAGCTGTCTAAAGTTTATCACGCTCAAGCGAGTGAGTCAAGTAACCACGTGAATCCTGGTGAAAGAATGCGGCCACAATTGAGCTACAGTAACTCCATTTCAGAGACTTTGTTTTTGTACAGTTGATGTCTCCGAGTTCCTTATTGCTTTCTGTGAATACTGCTCGTGTCTTTTTCTCTTTCTTACTAAAAGTTAGGGATAGAAAATCACCAAAGTTTGTTGACAAGTAACTCTTCTTGCTGGATAATCGAATACAGCTTCCCAGATGCCTCCTGGGCTTGAAAGTAAAAACAGGCAAAGTTGAAAGAAAGGTGAGGTGAGTGAAATATGTTTGATGTTTCTCCCGACATTACAGTTTGTTCATTCTTCTACCAGGTTAATGGTTGGTGAGCTCCACGGGTCCAGAGCTTAACACGGTAGCACGATGAGTTCTCAGTTGCTGATATTCCAGAGAGAGGATGGAGCTGTTATTAATTTTTTATAAGAGCTTATTGTGCAGTTTATATATTTTTTCAAACAAGGAAGTAGTACTTGTTCTTTGGAAAATACAGAGAATCAGAAATAAGAATATAAAAATTGCATAAAGTATACCTTCCATTGTATATTAACCACTTTAAATATATAATGTTTCTCCAAGCTTACTTTCCTCAAAAAACACTATTGAAAAATGTTACTCTTTTAGACAATGAACAGCTACAGACCATTTTTTTCCTCTTCCCCTAAGGTAGGATTTTATGAGTTCGGTTGTAATGCTCACTGTCTCTGTTTACTGAATCTCTTCCAGAATGGAATCATATCTGTCTGTGAGGTCTTTTACTTATACAAATGCAAAGGCTGAATTTTCTCTAAATTATCATACAAGAAAAAAGGAATGAGGAAATTTTTCTTTCACGCTAACACAACTTCTGTTGTCTCTCAGTCATTCTCTTTGCAAGTGAGTTATGATTATTTAGGAGATGCTCAGGAAGGCTTGGCAACATCCTGCTTATTTTGCTCTAGTTCTGTATTTTTTTTTTTCTTCCAGTACATGAAATTTCAGGATGATAATCTTCAGTATCAAAGGATGATGAGTAAGGTTTGGGCATATCAATTTTCTTTACTTTCTAAATGGTCCTTAGAAACCTACTTTTATTTATTTTTCAGGCAAAATTCACATGGTGAAAGGGGAAAAGAATAAGAGAGACACAGGGAGAGGGGTGGAGGGAGAGAGAGGGTGGGGTAGAGAAAGAGATTGGAAAAAGCAAATTGAAGATCCAGCTTTTGGATTACATCATGGTACAATTTCCATTTTATTACTTTGAAAATAGTGACATCTAGTGGATAGAAGGTATCAATATCATGAGTATTGGTGTCAGAATTCACTATGATTGGAAAAAGAAAAAAGAAGTCTAATTACATAGACACAGAAAATCGAGAGGATTTAGAGTAACTGAAATTCGCTGGTCCACTTTCAGATAAATGTTTATCTACCAATAAAATTCCAGACTGAAAATGACTTTATTAATTTGAAAGCTTCAAAGACGGCAGAATAAGGGACAGTGTTACCAGTTTGGCCTTGAGCAAGGTTAAGGCAAGGGTACAGATTGTGAAGCTCGTTAGCAAAAATGCACCCTGTGTATATAATGGGAACAGAGGACTTTCGACATTTTCTACTGTGTCCATATTACAGTATTTACCAACTGCAAATTATTTGTCTTATTTGATTCCCAATATATTATCTACACACATATTTTGATTATGAATGTATCAAAACAGTGGTAAGGCTTCAAATGGATAATTTAGCTCACTAAATGGACTATTTAGCTCACATTATGATTCTTCATCAAAACTACCATATGGACTGATAACATGTGCCGTTTCCAAAGTAATTTTCACATACATTACCATTGAATTCTCATCAATACATATTAACAGAATTCCCATTTTATAGTTTAGTAAAGAAACCCCTAAAATATTTCAGCAAATCAGCTGAGCTAATAAAAACATCCTCAGTAAGAAAGCCAATGAATCCATGTAGACAGACTATGTCAGTTCTTACCTTTTGAAATTTCAAGGCAAAGAACAAATAGCACGATACTGGCTCTCTGCATAAAACGACAGTCCAGATTTAGATGGAAAAGGAGCAGTGAAAATGGTAATGACGGCTTCCACTACCATTTATGGAATGCCTTCTCCCTGGCAAATCTACTCTGAGAAATTATTATTCTTAGAGGAAGCATCTGAGATACAGAGGGTTAAAGGCCTCACCAAAGGTCATTAGGCTAGTATCCTTGGGGTAAATATTCTGTACCCTCCCTTCTGTCAGCATATACCACAAGCCACCACAACCTGAACCCGGATTCTTACAGCGAAGGTTGCTCACTTGTGTGTTTGTTTAGTTTTAACCGGGCAATTTTAGATTTTAGAAAAGATATTTTTATTTTGATGCGATTGTTTCATGTGGCTGCTATTTTTTTTTAAACGAGACTGACTGAAATGAGCACTAGAATTAAGATTAGAAGATTCAGGCATGCCTGGGTGGCTCAGTCAGGAGGGTGTCTACCTTGGGTTTAGGTCATGATAACCTGGTCCTGGGGATGAAGCTGCTGCTTCTCCCTCTTTCTCTGCCTCTCCCTCTGCTTGTGCTCATGCACTCTCTCTCTCTCTCATAAATAAATAAAAATCTTTAAAAAAAAGATTAGAAGATTCAGATTTTACCCAAATTCAATTTCTCCCTAGAGAACTCTCTGTTCTTAGGAAATGCATTTAATTTATTTAGCTGGGCTTTTATTTCCCATCTGTAATCCAGAAAAAAAAAAATCATTTCAAGCTCTCTGTAAACCATTGTAAGAATAAACAGTGTATGTGAAAGCATTTTGAGAATGGCAAAGTACTGTACCAATTTAAAATATTATTATAATAATGACATAGTCATAAGAGTAATTAGGCTGGCTTACTTTTCTAAAATAAGGTCAAAAGATGATCTGAATAAAATAAGCTCTGGGTGAGTCTTTCAAATTGCTGTTACAGAATTCTAGTGAAAAGCCTAAATTTTGCCAAAAATTAAGAGAAAAGAAACCACTAAAATTCAAAAAGTTTGGTGTATATAGATAGATAAATTTATATTATTTCTAAGAGGCAAGACATAAAATATCAGATGATTTGGCTGTTAGAAAACAAGCAATGCAGTCTACCCCTTTTAAGGAAGTGACTTTGTTTTCACAAGAGTTGAAATCTTTGTTTGTTTGTTTTAAAAGATTTATTTATTTATTTATTTGACAGACAGAGATTACAAGTAGGCAGAGAGGCAGGCAGAGAGAGAGAGGAGGAAGCAGTCTCCCTGCTGAGCAGAGAGCCCGATGTGGGGCTCGATCCCAGAACCCTGGGATCATGACCTGAGCCGAAGGCAGAGGCTTTAACCCACTGAGCCACCCAGGCGCCCCTAAATCTTTGTTTTAAAGCCAGTATTATATAGAAAATATCAATAGTAACAACTGATTTATTAAAATCATTACTATATCCATTAAGCAAGATTACTTGCTCCTTAACTGACCAGTTTCTTAAGAAACACAACACACACACACAGAGGCATAGTTTTTCATTTGCCTAATTTCTTCCTAAATATAGAAAAATTCCATTTTAAGAAAAGTACATTGGTTTCTTTGGGTTAGAGAAGGGATATTAAATTCATTTGTATTTATTGTGCAGTACAACATATATAGCATTATAGGAATAAAAAAATAAATATATTAGTAAAGAAGTATGGGTAAGTTAGTAAATACCAGTATCATTGGAGGCAAAGGGCTTATTTACCTAATGATTTGATGAATGTCTTTAAATTACTTAATATTCAAGGCTTCGGCTGATAATTTCTTTTATTAATCCTATATCAGAAAGGATGCTGCTAGTAGGAAAATGATAGTACTATGATGTTTGCTTAAAAAGATAGCTTGGAAAGTTGTGACAGCATGGAGACTATAAGGAATAGTTCAGCTTGGAACAGCAGGGAAACATCTAGATTTTTAGCCTGAAAGAGTAGGGGGATGAAGTGGTAACTAGAACCTGGAGACCAAGAGAGAAACAGAGATACATAGAAAGTGGGGACAGTCCATTAGGTGTCTGCCTTTAGTTCAGATCATGATCCCAGGGTCCTGGGATCCAGCCCACACTGGGCTCCCTGCTTAGTGGGGAGACTGCTTCTACTTCTCTCGCCTGTTCTTGCTCTCTCTTTCACACTCTCTCAAATAAATACATAAAATCTCTAAAGAAAGAAAGAAAGAAAGAAAGAAAGAAAGAAAGAAAGAAAGAAAAGGCAAGGCAAGGCAAGGCAAGGAAAGGAAAGGAAAGGAAAAGGAAAAATTATGCCATCTAGCTGGTAAGACACTTTAAGGGACCCAGCCAGACAAAGATGACTTCACATGAAGAAACAGAATGTAAACGCAGTCTCAATCTCTATCTTTCCTCTGGTCCTTCCCATTGCTCACCACTCACTGGACTCGACCACCAGCCAGAGCACGTTATTGGACAAGAGAGTCGCTAATGCGATTCTTACAACAACCTTCAGGGCAATGTGGGGAAAGGTGGAGAATGGATCTAGAACATATGAAAGAGATCTACCTCACCCCCCTGCAAAAGTTAAGCACCTTTCCTTCTGTGTAAAATCTTAGAGCAGTGGACACATGGTGGTGTGTTACTTCCAAAGGCAGCTACTTAGTGACGTTCATCATTTCAATGTTTATTTTAAACATAACCATATTATCACATGAGCAAGTACTTCCTTAAGTGCCAAGTAATGTTAGACCAATTACCACATTAAAAAAGGTGGGGGAGGCTTTATTTTTTAAAGCACTTTTATTCTGGCGACCACTGATCTTCTCATTCTCTCCATAGTTTTGCTTTCTCCAGAAGGTCTTATAGTTGGAATCATATATTATGTACTCTTGGTACATAATGTAGCAATATGCATTTAAGGCTCTTCTATGTAATCCTGTGGCAGGATAGCTCATTTTTTTCATTTATGAAGAATACTTCATTGTATAGATGTACCACAATTTGCTTATCCATTCACCTATTGAAATATAATTTGGTTGCTTCCAATTTTTGACAACTATGATTAAAGCTGTTATAAATATTGGTGTGCTGGTTTTTACGTGGACATCAGTTTTCAACTTGTCTCAAATATTTAGAGTGTGATTGCCTTGTAAGAACCTGAAAACTATCTTCCAGAAGGTTTGTACAATTTTGCATTCCCACCAGCAATGAATGAGAGTTCCTGATATTCTACACCCCATCAGCATTTGACGTTAACAGTGTTTTGGATGTTAGTCCTCTAATGGGTGCACTGTGGTATGGCATAGCTGCTTAAATTTGCAGTCTGCTGATGTCATACATCAAATATCTTTTCATCTCCTTATTTGCCATAGGTATGTCTTCTTAGATGTTGTCCATAATTAGCTGTTTCTGATTGTTGAGATTCAAGAGTTCCTTATATATTTTGGATACAAGTACTTTACTGAATATGTATTTGGAAAATATTTTCTCTCAGTCTGTGGTCAGTCTTTTCCCTTATTAATGTCTTTAGCAGAGAAGAAGTTTCTTTTTTTTTTTTTTAAAGATTTTATTTATTTATTTGTCAGAGAGACAGCACAAACAGGGGAGCAGCAGGCAGAGGGAGAGGGAGAAGCAGGCTCCCCACTGAGCAGGGAGCCCAATATGGGACTCGATCCCAGGACTCGGATCATGACCTGAGCCTAAGGCAGCCGCTCAACCAAGTGAGCCCACCCAGGTGTCCCAGAGAAGTTTCTAACCTTAATGAACTTAGCAGCTCTTTTCCTTTTTGTGCTTTTTGTATTGTATCTAAAAAATCGTCATCAAACCCAAGGTCACTTAGATTTCACCTGTTATCTTCCAGAAGCTTTACAGTTTTGTATATTTCATTTAAGTCTATTAATTTAGACCTTTGATTTATTCATCAGAATATTGTGGTTTTTCTTATATAGATTGTGTACCTATTTTGTTAGATTTATTTGTAGTAAGTAATTTATTTATGCTATGTTAATGGTATTGTTTTTTATTTCAAGTTACAATTTCTCATTACTGGTTTATATGAAAGCAATCAACTTTTCCATATTAACTTTGCATGTTGCAACCTTCCTAATTCCAGTTTTTTGTTGTGTCTTTGGAATTTGCTACATAGACAGTCATATCTACAAAGATAGTTTCATGTCTTCTTTCTCAATATGTATACATTTGATTTCTTTTCTTCTTCTTCTTTTTTTTTTTTTTGCTTATTGCGTTAGCTAGGACTTGCAATACAATGTTGAATAGGAGTAAAGACGGAACATCCTTATCTTGTTGCCAGTCTTAGGGAGAAAGCATCTAGTTTTCACACTAAGTGTGATGTTAGCTATTGGCTATTGGAGTTTTTTTTATTTTTATTTTTACTTTATTTATTTTTTTATTGGAAGTTTTTTTAATATACGTTCTTCCTTACCCTGAAAAATTCCATTCTCTTCCTGGTTTCTGAGGGTTTTTATTAAGAATAGGTGCTGGACTGGGTGTGGTGGAAAAACAATGAGTACTATTACGCTGAAAATAAATAAACAAATTTAAAAAAAAGAATAGTGCTTAATTCTGTTAAATGCTTTTTTGCATCTATTGATATAAATCATATGATTTCTCTTCTTTAGCTTTTTGATATGATAAATTATATTAATTGATTTTTTAACGTTGGCCCAGTCTTGCAAACCTGGAATACATCTGACTTTGTTATGGTGTATAATTTTTAAATATATTGTTGCTAATATTTTGTTGAGGATTTTTGCATCTATGTTCACAACAGATACTGGTCTATAATATTCATTCCTTGTAATTTTTTTCCCTGGTTTTCAGGGAAAACCTGGACTCCTAGAGCAAGCTGGAAAGTACTTCTGCTTCTATTTTCTGGGAGATTGGAAACACTTGGTATAATCTCTTCCTTAAATTTTTGGTAGAATTTACCAGTGAACCCATCTTAGCCTGGTGATTTCTGTTTTGGAAGGTTGATTCAATTTCTTTAATAGACAAACACCTGTTCATATTACCTATTTCTTCTTGTGTGAATTTTGATAAATTTTATCTTTCAATTTATCTATTTCATCTAAGTTATCAAGTTTGTGTGAACAGAATTCTTCATAATATTTTTTTTCATGTCCATGAGATCAGTAATGATTTCCTCTTTTTAATTTCTGACATTTATGATTTATGGCTTTTCACTTTTTTTCTTAATGAGTCCAGCTAGAAGTTTGTCAACTTTATTGATCTTTTTTAAAGACGCAGCCTTTGCAAACCTAAGAGACTCTTAGTCTCACGAAACAAACTGAGGGTTGCTCAGGTGTGTGGGGGGGTAAGAATATGTTGGCTGGATTATGGACATTGGGGAGGATATTGTGCTATGGTGAGTGTGAAATGTATAATATTGATGAATCACAGACCTATACCCCTGGGGCAAATAATATATTATATGTTAATTTAAAAAAAAGAAGCAGTCTTTGCTTTCATTGTTTTTTCTCTAATAATTCCTTATTGTCAATTGTATTGATTTCAGCTAATTGTTATTATGTAGTTCTTCTGTTACTTGGTTTAATTTGCTTTTCTATTCTAGTTCTTAACACTGAAGGTTAAGTTATTGATTTGAGATTTTTCTTCTTTTCCAATGATTGCATTTAATGCTAAAAATTTCCCTCTATTTTTTTGCTTTATCTCATAAATTTTAATAAGTTGTATTTTCATTTAGCTCAAAATATTTTAAAATTTCTCTTGAGAATTTTTGAGCCATGTGTTATTTAGAAGTATGCTTTTTAATCTCCAAATATTTTGGGATTTTCTAGCCGCCTTACTGTGATGGTCCAAGAACATAATTTGTGTGAGTTCTCTTTTTTAAATTTGCTAAGATATATACCATGTCTTTTTAGAGCTCTCAGAACTTCTGTTTATTTTCTAATTTTGCTGGTTGGGAATCAAATGTGCTCCACAAAATCAGACCATGAAATATTTTGAAATGTCATAAGATTTTGCTCAAATGAGGAGGGTACTAGAGAGATGGGGAGGCATTTTGGAGAAAAACCTTTAGTACTCTTAATCTAGCTATTTCACCATTTATTAAATCGTTGAAGCAGCCAAAAAAAAAAAAAAAAGATTGTTGGGGCGCCTGGGTGGCTCAGTGGGTTAAAGCCTCTGCCTTTCGCTCAGGTCATGATCCCAGGGTCCTAGGATCGAGCCCCGCGTTGGGCTCTCTGCTTGGCAGGGAGCCTGCTTCCTCCTCTCTCTCTCTCTCTGCCTGCCTCTCTTCCTACTTATGATCTCTATCTGTCAAATAAATAAAATCTTTGAAAAAAAAAAAGAAACATATAAGATACTCCTATTCACGAAATTTTGAAAAAAAAAAAATGATTGTATGCTTCTTTAGGCTAGAGATGACAGCCTAAATATCTGAAATTATCCAGAAGAAATACAAATAAATATAGGTACAGAGCAAAAAATGGAAGGCTTTTTGATTTGGCAAAGAGGGTTTATGTTGAACATTGTAAATGAATATAGGAAAACAGTAATAATTATACATTGGTTAAAAATTTTTAATTAAAATTAAATTAAAAAATTAAAAAATAGTTATACATTGGCATTATCAAGGAAAACTAAAATAGTCTGAGATGTGCTAGAAAAGTTTAAATGTCTTCCTTCTCTCATTTTCATACCTTATCTCTTCCCTGCAGGAACGCTTTGAATGACCTTACATTTGTATAATGACTTTACTCTTTTATACTTTTTTTTCCCCCTAAATATTTTCTTTAGAACATTTCCCTTCAAGCCTGGAAACAATTTAGCTGGGACCTGTGATAAGGTCTGTAAACAGAAGTACATATGGAAAAGAGGCTAGGGTTATTACATCACATGTCTGATATGTATAGGATCTACTTTAGAACTTGGAATGTATGACATGGGGACACTGAATTTCCTATCATGGCCCAAAGGGAAGAAGATTCCTGGAAAAAGATAGTGTAAGGAATGTCTCTTCATGCCCCTTCTTATTATATGAATTGCCTTAGATATGGAAGGTGAATTTGGTTGGGGAGACAATCTATGCTGTTATTATATTTGGAGCTTTTAAGTCTCAATGAGAGCTTCTACATCTGCATCAGAAGAACTGTGATATTGTCTGAGTCTCGAGCAAGGGTTTTGTCATTAAATCTCCCGAGATGCTTCCTACCCAGATAAATTTTTAATCCTCCAGTTGTTTGGTTTTCTTGCCTTGATTTTAAGTTATCCAGATCCCCCATGATAGCAGTAACAATGCAGATGCTGTTTGTCTTAAAAAAAAAAAAATGGCAATTTTACTTTAGGTAAATTTAGTGTAAGAGGTTACATGATTTTTATTTAGCGTAGGGCATTTCTAGAAAAGGTTGTAAATTAAATTGCAGTGAATCCTTACAAACCATTGTGATAAAAATTGTCTCTTTCCTATAATTGGCTCTTTTGGTTTGTTTCAGGAAATGTTAGGAGGAACTTACTTACCCATGCTGACTTATTAAGGACTTTCACTTCTTCCTGCTTCCTACATTTTGGACATTTCACTGCTCATTAGACTCTCCACCAAAAATAATGAAGGGGACAGAAATAAGAAGAATCTGGCTGGTGTAAGGGATTGTCACAGTGATTGATACGGTGGCTAACAAAAGCTTGGAATTTTCTTATTATAATGTCTTCTCATGACTCATAGTTAAGATCTGGTTATGCAGATAAGCACTTATTTTACATGCCAGGAATCATTATTTTAATTCGCAAGTGGTTTTCTTTGTGTAAGACGCCTTGTATTATTTACTTTATAGCAAGACTTTTATTTCCTATGCATGGTGATTTTCAGTTTCGGTGGATCTTCAATATTCAGTGATGCTTGTCATTAGTTTCTCTCCTATTCCATGCTAAAAATAAGTTTGGTACCCTTGAACAAAGATTCACGGTGTCCTAAAATTATGAGTTTTCCCACTTAGGTAATCCTGAAAAATAAAAACCTAATCATCAATAATGCACTTTTTTTTTGGTTTGTTTTAAGATTTTATTCATTTATTTGACAGATAGAAATTACATGTAGGCAGAGAGGCAGGCAGAGAGAAAGGAGGAAGCAGGCTCCCTGCTGAGCAGAGAGCCCGATGCCGGGGCTCAATCCCAGGACCCTGGGATCATGACCCGAGCCGAAGGCAGAGGCTTTAACCCACTGAGCCACCCAGGCGCCCCAATAATGCACTTTCTAATGACAAATCTATTTTAAAGTTAATCATTTTAGAAATGTTATAGTATATTCTTAATTTATATCTAAAAGTTAAGCCATAATTTTTTTAATATAGTAACAGTCAGATAACCAATCATTAAGTAACTTATATTTTTCTTCAATTTTTTATGATGCCACACATAAAATGGAATGAAAGCCCTATGATAACATCAGTTAAGGAATATACAAGTCCTATACAAAGGTGGAAAAAAGATAAGATAAATGAGATTCAACTGAAGAATCATGAGATGAATCCATTAAAACCTAAAGGTTATATAATTCATGATGAGGGATTTTTTTTTTTAATCACTAAAAGCACAAGAATCATTTACAAATGAGGCAAGTCTTCATCTTTGCCCATTCAAGTAAGAGCAAACTGGTTTGAAGACTCTAAGTTTCAAGAAAGAGCATGTTTACATGGTTGCATTTTCTGCAAGGGGTCCCAAGAGCCTCCCCTTCTCACCATAGCAGGAGAATAGCTCCACTTTTTAGGTAGTCAGTGATATAGGCCTTCTTTGTTTTTTTTTGGTTTGTTTGTTTGTTTTAAAGATTTTATTTATTTATTTGACAGACAGATCACAAGTAGGCACAGAGGCAGGCAGAGGGAGAGAGGATAGGAAGCAGGCTTCCTGCTGAGCAGAGAGCCTGATGCGGGGCTCGATCCCAGGACCCTGAGATCATGACCTGAGCTGAAGGCAGAGGCTTTAACCCACTGACCCACCCAAGCGCCCCATAAGCCTTCTTTGTACAATGACATAACATCATCCTTTCTTTCATCAAGTAGGACAAGTTCCAGCAGAAACTGAGATGAGAAAGAGAATGTACCAGCTCTTTGTTTTACATTTGGTGAAGGGAGCAAGCAAGACTTAATAAATGGCAGAATCCTGGTTAAAAAGACAGGCTCCCATTCCTAGACAAAGGACTACAACAAATAAACAAACACGGCATGGACTTGAGACGCAAACAGAAACGTCTAAGTAGGCTGGACTACAAGTGGATGTTCAATCCTACGGTGACTGCCCACTTTTCCCCTATCTCCTTCCTTCTGCTTGCAGCTTCCTCCAACCTCATCTCCAGCCTCTTTTGGGGAACTTTCTGATGTCTGTACAGAACAGAGATATGATTGGTTTTTCTAGCTCTGGAATTCCTCATTGGTCCTAATGAAACATTTCATTTGTATCTACTTTGTTTGGTTATAAGAAAAATCCCTGGATATGCCATCTTAAACATTAGCATCGAATCATAAATTCTTGTCAATACTACTTCTGAATATTTCTTTTTTTTTTTTTAAGATTTTATTTATTTATTTGACAGACAGAGAGAGATCCCAAGTATGCAGAGCAGCAGGGAAAGAGAGGAGGAAGCAGGTTCCCCGCTGAGCAGAAAGCCTGATGTGGGGCTCAATCCCAAGACCATGGGATCATGACCTGAGCAGAAAGCAGAGGCTTTAACCCACTGAGCCACCCAGACACCCTTTGACTATTTCTTAAATCTCTGTATATTTTTCCATTCCCATTACCTCCACAATGGTACAGGCCACCATCATCTTTCTCCTGGTTTTCAGCTGTATCCTGATAACTAATTTTTCTTCCTTCTTTAAAAATGCCAAGAGTACTTTACTGACATATAATTTGCCTGCAGTGAAATATACAAATACTGAATGTATATCTTCATGCATTTTCCCAGTGCTCCAGTAGTACCCAGCACGTTTTCATAAGCTCTGTGAATATTCTTATATAAAATTTGGTAAAATACCTGTTAACTCTTTTCTTCCATCTTTTAATTATATTATTTTTCTTTTCATTCTTAAGTTGTAGGTATTCTTCATATAAACTTAATATTTGTCCTTTGTTAGATATATATTTTGAGAATATTTTCTCCTATACTTTGGTTTGATTTCCACTTTCTTAATGCTTTTTTTGACAAGCAAGCATTTTCATTTTTTTTTAAGATTTTATTTATTTATTTGACAGACAGAGATCACAAGCAGGCAGAGAGGCAGACAGAGAGAGAGGAGGAAGCAGGCTTCCTGTCAAGCAGAGAGCCCGATGCGGGGCTCGATCCCAGGATCCTGGGATCATGACCTGAGCTGAAGGCAGAGGCTTTAACCCACTGAGCCACCCAGGCACCCCAACATTTTCATTTTTAATTAAATCTAATTTACCTTTTTTTCTTTTATATTTAGTGCTTCTTGAGTCTAAGAAGCCTTTACCCAATTCTACACTTGAAAAATATTGTCATATTTTCTTCTAGGTGGATAAATTAAAATTATACATTTTGAGATTATACATTAATCTCAATACATAATCTCTTATAGTCTAATTATAAATTAAAATTATACATTTTGGTCTGTGAGCCAACTTCAATTACTGTTTATGTGCATGAGGAAAGATTAACGTTTATTTTTTCATATGATTACCTATTTTTTCCAGCACTATTTCCTTAAACGAATTTCCTTTCTCAGATTGAATCTGACTCCTTTGACAAAAACCAATTGATTGCATATTTTTAAATCTAGACTTAGAATGCCTATTTTGTGCCACTAATATTTTTTAATCCTAATTCTAATACGATCATGTCTTAATTATTGTAGTTTTACCATATGTATTGAAATCTGGTAGAAAAATCCTCCAAATAGGTATTTCTTCTTCGAGATTGTTTTGACTAGTCAAGATGTACGTAATATGGGGGCACCTGGGTGGCTCAGTGGGTTAAAGCCTCTGCCTTCAGATCAGGTCAAGATCCCCTAGTCCTGGGATGGAGCCCCATATCGGGCTCTCTGCTCAGCAGGGAGTCTGCTTCCTCCTCTCTTTCTGCCTGCCTCTCTGCCTACTTGTGATCTCTGTATGTCAAATAAATAAATAAAATCTTAAAAAAAAAAAGATGTACGTACTATGGATTTCAATTCTGCATAAATTCAGAATCTATGTATCAATTTCCATAGAAAATTTTGCTAACTTTTTATTGGAATTGCATTAAAACTTTGAATTCATTTAGGAGAAATAACTTCTTAAAAATTAAGTTTTCCCATCCATTTATTAGCATATTTTTCAATTTATTTTGAACTTCAATTTCTGTTAGCAATATTGTATAGTTTTCAGTGTGGATTTTTAAAATGTGTTTTAAATTTATTCCTTCATTTCTGATTTTTGAAACTATTATCAATAAGCTTATTTTTAATTTTTTTTTCTTTAAATTCAATCAACCAACACATAGCACATCATTAGTTTTTGATGTAGTGTCCAATGATTCATCAGTTGCATATAACACCCAATGCTCAACACATCATGTGCCCTCCTTAATGTCCATCACCCAGTTACCCCATCCCCAACCACCTCCCTTTCTGTAGCCCTCACTTTGTTTCCTGAAGTCCAGAGTCTCTCATGGTTTGTCTCTCTCTCTCTGATTTCTTCCCATTAAGTTTTCCCTCCCTTTCCCTATGATCTTCTGTGTTATTACTTATGTTCTACATATGAGTGAAACCATATGATAATTAGCTTTCTCTGAATATATAAATACAAATGGAATTTCTGTAGTATATAGAGCACCAAAAACAAAAACAAAAACAAAAACCTTTTTCAGGGTATATTACAGAAATTCTATTCATGTTTGTATATTGACTTTTAACCCAATAATTTTGTTTAATTAATTTGTTATTTTTAATAATTTTTAAAAGATTTTTTTGAGAGAGAGAGCATGAATGGGGAGGGGCAGAGGGAGAGAGAGAGGGACAAGCAGACTCCCTGACTAGTCGGAAGCCCAACATGGGCTCAATCCCAGGACTGAGATCATGACCTGAGAAGTAAGAAGACACTTAACTGACTGAGCCACACAGGTGCCCTTCTAGCAATTTCTTTACAGATATCTCTGCTTTGCATTTCTGATACAATTATGCCATTCTAAAAATAAATATCATTTTATTATGCTTTTATTTATATATTCCCTTTCTTTCTCTCTCTCTTTTTCCTCTCTCTCCTTTTCTTTTCCCCCAGCTATACTAGCTAGGACCTTCAGGACAATGTGGTGTTGAAAGTGTACTCTTCTCCGCTTCAACATATTAGAGGGAATGAGATTATGTCAAAAAATGAATTAGAGGTTATGTCAAAATAACCCTGCTTTTCTAGGATAAAACTTAGTTATCATGATGATCTTTTAAATATACTGCTAGATTTAGTTTGCTAATATTTATTAAGCATTTTTGGAATGAAGCATTATGGTTTGTAATTTTTTCTTTCAATGTCTTTGTCAGGGTTAAAATAAATTTGGGTATTTTTTTCCTCCCTCTACTTTCTGAAATATATAAGACTGGAATTTCCTCTCTTAAATATTTGAGTAAATTTCATTTTAAAAGTAAGTTTCTTTTTCTGAGAAAGTACGCTCTGCCTATTATTTAGTTGTTCATCTCTAAATTCCTTATTTGTAATAGGTATTTTAATATCATTGTCTAAATTCCAATATGTGACTCATCTGTGGGTTGGCTTCTATTGGATTTTTACCTTTTAGAAACTGTAATGGGTGTTGCTTTCCTACTTTTTGACTTTCTATTATAATGGACACTGTAGAAATTATGTTGTGAAGACTATGAATTATGCTATTATCTTGCTTTGGGGACAATTAAATTACAAGTGGACCATTTTCTCCTGTTTTAAACTTGGGATTTGGGGTTTGGGGTTTTTTGTTTGTTTTGTTTTGTTTTTTGGTTTTCGGGTTTTTTTTGTTTTGCTTTTTAAGGGTGCATTTATTTCAGTTTTACCCTTAGTTATAGGGCAAAGAAGTTATTAAAGTAAGTACAAAGGAGTCCTTGAGTGTGATCTTTACTTTTAAATAGTGTGATCTTTATTATTTGAGGGTCTCAGCAGAATGCCTGGTTTAATTATTAAGGTGTCCAGACTTTAGTTGGGTCAGAACTCCAACATCTTCCCAGCATTCTAGATCTTTGCATGATCAGAAATTTCTACTGAGATGTCAGTCCCTCATCAGCAGTTCCACGGTATTACCATGCCCTGGGGAATTTCACCTTGCAAACCAGGAATCAGAGAAGAACCCTTTTGTAAATCTCCAGGGCTCTTTCACTATTGCCTACCTCCACCTTGTCAACTGCCCCACTAATTCCAATCACATTAGAGTCCCCAGACACCAAACTGTTTTACTCCACTCAGTGAGAATTCCCTTTTCTACTTCATGCACTGGACATTGGCTGGGCAGAAAGCCAGGGAGAATAAAAAGCTAGTTTTATGGTTTTTTGTTATTATTTTTTTCCCGCTCAAGGATCTCAACTTTCCATTGACTGGTGTCCATTGCCTAAACATATTTGCTTCACAAAATTGTTCTGGTTTTATAGTTGTTTAGGTGAAAAGTTGAATGCCAGGTTTTCCGACAAGACTAGAACAAGAAGTCCTGCCTCCAGTATTTTGTTTCCTTTTGATCCACTTTTCATATGAAGCCAAAATAATCGGCCTTAAGTCCAACTCCAATCATGTCATTACCACCCTAAAAATTATTACATGGCCCTATTGTGTTTATCATGAAATATATACACCTAATGTGCCTTTAAAGTCCCTGAATAATATGCTCTTTTCCCACCCGCCTACCTTACTCTTACCAATCTCCATCTCACGTATGTCTCTGTTCTACCTGCAGTAAAACTTATTCCTTTCCCATTTCTGAGTATTTATATATGCTAGTCTCTCCGTCTTGGAATACCAGTTTCCCTTCTTTTTCTAAAAAGCTCCTATTTATTCGTCAATCAAGTAACAGCTTTATCTGAGACTCCTTTCACCTCCATAATAGGATAGAACCCCTTGTTATAATGTCATCTAAATGCTTTACAATTCTGCCACGACGGCACTGATCCCATATTTTGTGTTTGTTTAATCATCTGCCTTTCCCGCTCTATTGTAACCTGGGAAATACATTGCTACACACATCCTTCTAATTTACTCCTACACTCCTAAAACTTATCATAATATTTGACACATGGTTTGGCATGCAACAAAGACACTTTAATAAAGTGATTAACTAATTTGTATGTTTCTATATGCCTTTCAGAGCAGATGTCTTTGCTCTTTATCTTGGGTGAAAATAGAAGGTCAACTTAAAAAATATTCACAAATAGGGGCGCCTGGGTGGCTCAGTGGATTAAGCCGCTGCCTTCGGCTCAGGTCATGATCTCGGGGTCCTGAGATCCAGCCCCGCGTCAGGCTCTCTGCTCCGCAGGGAGCCTGCTTCCTCCTCTCTCTCTGCCTGCCTCTCTGCCTACTTGTGATCTCTCTCTCTGTCAAATAAATAAAATAAAATCTTTAAAAAAAATTCACAAATATTTACAATGTCCTAAGTGTGCTGTAGGTGGTATAAAAGTTTTCCAACAAGTATAGATGAGGGTTTCTTACTTGCTGAAAATAATTTCTAAAGTGTTAGTCAATTTGCAAAGCATTTTGAAAGAAATATAAATATATGCCAGAGAGTTGTTACAGATAATGTTATACTTTGTCAATGTTCACAGTTCTAATATTAGTTTTTGCATAGTTAATTTTTATAGTTTGAAAATCCTCTTTAGTTCCCTTCAAAAGGTTTTTCTTTCAGGGTTGTGAGATTCACACAAAACAGCTATTTTTAGGGACAAGAAGTTCAGAAGCACTAGGTTTCTTCATTCCTTTCCAACCACAGGTATGGAATTCACAAACCAGCTTAGTAGCCCAGCAGCTTACATGAGTATATCCTTCACCCTTCCTCTAAATCCCTTTAACACAGTCTAAAAGGCATTTTTCTAGGTTTAATGCCCAAATAAAAGAGAGCACCCAAGGTCGAAATCCTAGGAGACCTCATGATCTGTAATCTCTGGAAGCAGGCTCTGTTTTGAAAAGTACGGGAATTCAAAGTTTCTGATCATATGGAAAGACATTAGGCAATACTCTGAAAATAAAGATTTTATGTAAGAATGTGCAGTTTTGATCTCTTGGAACAAAACTGACACCGGGCTAAGGCATGTCACCCACGGTAGAGTGGATTCCACGTCCCTCAACTTCTAGACCTGCCACCGTGAAGAATTCCTGAAGGGTGTAGGATGTCTACATTCTTTTACTTGGAAAATTGGGGAAGTGTGAAAGAGGAATTTTCTTGTTCCAGGTGAGAAGGGACAAGCCCTTCCTTTTTGACACAAATGACTATTTCCTCCCTCCCCCAAAACACAGATGCACACAATAGTGACAAAAACACAAATGTACATGCTGCCTCTTTGAAGCGTACAAAAATCCAGAAGGGAAAAAATATGAGGAGGCTTAGTGGAAAAAAAAAATACTGAAGTTGTAGAGTCTCTCTCAGTTCCAGGCAATAGATGATGGGGGGTAAGTTTGGGGGTCGGCATTGTTCTGATATTCACACGTCTTCAGAAATCTGAGTCCCTTGTGGACTGGCCAGAAAAGGAATAGCAGTCCTGTCTGAGGATGCCGCAACCCTAAGAAGAGTAGTATAGACTGGATGCATACTCTTCAGGGTCAGCTACAACAGAAATGACTCTTAGCAGAAGAAGGTCCAGATTCCCAACTGTTGAGACTGTGGGGCTACCCAACAGCCCAGTGCATCACAGGTCGCGGGACGCTCAGCTGCTGGGCTCTTTTGGTGAAATTACTCACAGCTGCCTCTAGCCAAGGTCGTATATTGGAAACAAAGTTACCTCTCTCTCCTTCCTAAATTCCCTGAAAAACCAAGAGTACGAAATCAATCTCAAAGTACAAAAAGAACTGAAGAGATAGTGAAAGCTACCCAATTTTGGAACTGGCAGGCAAAGGATGAGTGATTCCTTACTGAACAGACCAGAGTGTACAAAGAGCTAAAGAAGAAGCAAGCCAGTGTGCACTACAGAACACTGAAGTTTAGAATTTGGAGACATAAATAGGTTCTGGAAGTAAGGATTTGGTTGGGAACGAATGCCCCACACCAGGGCAGGGAGTTTTGCTTGCCTCATAGACATACATTTCCATACCATATAAAACAGTGTTTGGCATGTAGGAGGCATTCAGTAAATATTTACTGAAGAAATAGATTAATGAACTCCAGTCTGCAGAAAGAGAAACTAGACCCTTGCAACATGATGGGATACTACGTTTAATTACTGGGGAGTAGGAAAGAGGAAGTCTGGATTTAGAAACACCAGGCACAGCAGAGGCTACATAGAGATAGGGATAGGAGTCTGAATACAGCATTTGGAATAATGGGATCCCCAGTCTCTTCTGCTTGGCCCCAGAACCCTAAAGCAGCTTACATTCAGTGGGAACAATAATTGAGAATTTTTCTTTGGGAAAACAGCCCTAACAGGAGAGACCTACACATGCTGACAGGAGTCCCTAAATAAACCTCTCTCTCTCTCCTTATCCCCCTCCTTCTTTCCCATGTGTGCTATTATATAGAGTCATGGATCACCAGATCCTTGAGAAAAGTCCTTAATATGAAAGACAAAGATCAAAATCAACAAATAGGGGGAAAGAGAGACTTGGAAAAAGAAACAGTGTGGAAGGTTTAATAGAATTAGAGAGTGGGGAAGCTCTTTTAGGCTGAGAGATAAATGAAATTACTGTTTCTGTGAAAAAAGAGATAGTTACCAAAAAAAAAAAAAAAAAGAGAGTAGAGAATTTAGAGAACTAAAGTGCTCTCAAAAAATAAGATATAACAAAAGAAAGGGAAAATACAAAAGTTTTGGAAGCAAAACTGAGCAAATCGCCAGAGACTCAAAGTACAGAGAAATAGAAACTTCAAGAGAATTCCAAAACTGACCCAGAAAGTCTGATTACTAATAAAAATAAGTTCTAGAAAAGGGAGCAGGGAACAGGACAAAATTTAGAGAACACAATTGTTGAAGAAATTATTTTTTAAAAAGATCCACTATATTCTTTGCAAAATGAATGAGGAATAAACTATATCAAAACATAATTACAAAACTTCAGAACCCTGGGTACAAAGAGATGAGCCCCAAGCACTTCAAAAGAAAACCATAGGTTATGTATAAAATATCATGAGTTAGAATTGTGTTAGATTTCTCCAAACAAAACAGAAACAAAGAGACAAAAATAAACATCTACATGAAACCAGTAAACAAAAAAATAATACTTTCAAAGTTTTGAGGAAAAATTATTTTCCATCTAGAAATTCTTTCTTTATTCAGGTTATCAAACTCCAAACAAACAGAACACCCAAGTAACTTTTCTTTGGAAGGTTCTAAGCAAATTATTCCCCAAATGAAGGCATTTGTATCCTGGGGCTACAACACACAAAAGTGTAGAAAATATCCAGGATGACAGCTGGGCAGCAGGCCCAGAGGGCTACCCACCCAATTTGAGTGGGAGAACAGGGACTGCTTAAAGGAAAAGGAAATGGAACAGAAAATCTCTTGTGTTAAAATGTACTGAGAGGGAATTTTCAGATATCTGAGACTTTAGGAAAGACTAATAGGTACATAGAAATCTAAGCAAAGTTTAAAAGAAGACATATATTAAGTCCAGGAAAAGCAAAATGTGTACAAGAAATAAAATAGGGCACCGGGATAGCTCAGTCAGTTAAGCATCTGCCTTCGGCTCAGGTCATGATCCCAGCGTCCTGGGATCAAGTCTTGCATGGGGCTCCTTGCTCAGAGGAGAGCCTGCTTCTCCCTCTACCTGCCGCTTCCCTCCTCCCGCTTGTGCTCTCTCTCCTTCTGTCAAATAAGTAAATAAAGTCTTTGAAAAAGAAGAAATAAACGAGTATAACATCCAGATACTCCCGAACCATAAATATAACTCATCTGCAAATAATAGTTACACAATCATAATGGTGGACGCAGAGTATTCAGCAAGCCAAATACGAAATAACTGTCCTGGCTGGGTAGGAAAGACAATTGTACCTGTGTATTTAGGGGGATAGTTTAAAGAAGTTAAATCCTCATCTCGCACAGTAGAAAAGAAGTAGGTGTTATATAAAGTTAACTAAGAAATTTGTCCATAAATATCCTCTATAGAAATAAGGTAACTAATATCGTTGGGTTTTAACAAGTAAAAAGTGGTTTCTTCTGAGGAATGGGAATTTGTGTGAGGTGCAAAGTACAATCAAAACGACTGTTGATCTTGGCTGTGAGCCTTGAAGAAATTGGATCTCTTTCACTCCATGTAAGCACCTCTTTGAGAAAAATAAAATCAAGTTTAAGGAAGTCACCAATCCTTTTGACATGAATCCTGTAAAGCTACAAAGAAATATTAAATATAGCTCTGTTGCCTAAGTTCAAATTATTTTATTGTCGTCAGTTGTACCAGCCAATTTTTTAGCCAAGGCTTAAATTATTTTATAGAATTAGGGGATGTCCCAGAGGCTCCAGACCAGAACATGCAGCACTCGCAGGTGCATGTACACACACACACACACACACACACACGTATATGCACAGAAACATTTTAGAAAAATAAATAAAAACTCATAAATCTGATCAATTTCTGGGCAAGGGACTGGTTCTGGGGTTCAGGGAGCTTTACTTTCCACTACATACCCACTCGGAGTTTTAATTTACTATGTGCATATATTAGCCCTTTAATTTAAACAAGGATTTAATTTTTTAAATAAAATTATAGCGTGTAAGAGAAAAAAATAATGCACCCCAAAAATACATGACCACTTTCTTTTTCCCTCTAATAATTATTTAATACATATTTGGATAAAGTTGCAAATCTATTACAGATTACTTTTGAAGGATGTTTGTGGTTAATGCACACACACACACACACACACACACACAAACTTGAAAGAGAAACTTTTTAATTGATCAAACAAGGTGCATTTCCTCTTTCTCTCACTTCTAAATCCCTTGAAGCCACGTTCATGTATTTGTTTAGAATATTGTAATCGAATTTTGGCTCACTATTCCAAAACCCATGTTTCTGCACGTGCTCCCTATTACATCAGGTCGATGCAATGTTGTATTACGTGGCTGTACGGTGTCTCCTTTCATCATTTCCTTACAACAAATGAACTTTTTACAACCTGCTTGCTCAGTGTTAACTGTGTATCGTTCGAGTTCTATTTTCTGTTGATTCGCCAGTAGGTGGTGCTGGATAGTAGCTGTGAATAATCTGGTTGTATAACATCGCCGGGGGATCTGTGCTCGAATACCATAATCTGTGTGCAACAATGGCACTGAACCAAATCGGGGAAGTAGTCTGCTCTGCTTTCCCAGTAGTAAAGTGGATTTTCCACTGTTCTATCCACATTCTCTTGTACTCTTCCTCACATGGGGAATTCCAAATACATTTTCAGGATGACTGCTGGGAAGTATGGACATTGTCTATGGTTGAGGGGAAAATACAAAGCAAAAATTAAAATGTATTTATTTTTCCATAGGATCAATGTACTTGCCCTCCTCTGTTTTAACGCTGGCTCTCCTGAGGGCTCGGTTCCTTCATCCTGCCTTCTGTTTGCCTGTGGCCCTCATTTAGATAAGCTATCTAGATGTTTCCTCAAAATGGATCTGCATTTTTTTTCTTTTTTTAAAATATTTTATCCATTCGACAAAGAAATCACAAGTAGGCAGAGAGGCAGGCAGAGAGAGAGGAGGAAGCAGGCTCCCTGCGGAGCAGAAAGCCTGATGCTGGGCTTGGTCCCAGGACCCTGGGATCATGACCTGAGCCGAAAGCAGAGGCTTTAACCCACTGAACCACCCAGGTGCCCCAAAATGGATCTGTATTTTAAAAATGTCTCTATCTTCCTCCTTCAAAATTGCTTTGTTCCATGTCCCCCTCTCCTTTGGGGCCCCACCTCTTAGTAAAGCACCCGCCTCAGGCTTTGCCCCAGTCCTCGACTACACACCACTGCTCCAACCTTTCCACCACCAGTACCCGAGCCCCGCTTTCTGACAAGCCCAGTCCTGAGTCCTTCCTGTGGAACATCCCCAAATATTTCTCATAACAACCATTTCAAACCTGTGTTACTGTCCACCTGAATTGGTGAAGAAATTGAAGCTGTTCAACTTTGTACATCCAATATGCGGTGAAAGGAAGTTTCCAGCATGTGTAGCCTAGGAAACATGGGTTTGAATTCTGGCTCCTTTACTGAATAATTAAATTGTTCATCTCCATCAGGGGACTTCATGTGAAAGAACATTTGTTTACTGATCTGTGAAATGGGAGTGAAAATGTGTGTCTCACCAAGTTAACTTGATCTTAAATGAGAAAATAGATGTTTGGTTCCTACCACACTGGCAGCCTCAGTATAAGAACATTGCAAACACAAAGCTAAAATGAAGCAAAATAACCCCACAAAACAACAACAAAACAAACCACAAACCAATGGATACTCTCCCTTCTTGACTCAAACGCCTTCCCGACTCACCTGCCTTTCTCCTTTAGAATCCAGAGTTCTTGCACTCCTATCACCCTCAAATTTTCTATTCCTTTAATCTGTAGGAGAGCATGACCCTTCTCACTCTGGATTAATTGCCACTTTCTGGGGGAAACAGAGGTGGTCATTTCAATCACAGGTTGCTGCTTCTTGAAAGGGGTTCCATATTCTCCTGGGATTAGAGGGTGTTTCTTATGTGTAGTCCTGTCTTTTAAATCCAGGCTGGGGTTCTATGTTTACTGGCTATTTCACGGTAAATAGTATAGTTGCTTTTTTCCCCTTTATTTATTTATTTATTTGTTTTGTGGTGAGAGGAAACCCTTTCGCTGTTTCTTCTCAAAGATGTTGCTCTTATGTGATTTTATAGGTATTTTCCCCTGACTTAACACCTCTCTTATTACCTGACTTAGCTTTCAGGTAACAAGAGAAAGCTTACTGTCATCATTTATCGTATCTGTTTTCTTATCATTGGAGCGTGCCAATGCATTATAACTTAATATTTTCAAAATACTTAACCTGGATATGTGACCATTAGCTCTCTCAACTCATTCACTCTCTGGAGTTCACTTTTGAAAAATCTGGGTAGAATGGTCTATGTGTAATTTGCAAATAGACAATTCATCGGCAAATAAACACATTACAGTAAGATGTGTTACACCTATATTCTGAAAAACGACATATTTCATTTTTCACTTTCTTCTCTAAGTCCCCATAGACAATGCTGTGGCTGTGGCCTTGAGTACCATTTTCATGGTCTCTGAGAAGACCTGTCTCTTTCAAAATTTTTAATAGACTGTATTTGAACATCTTGGGCTGCCTATCGGTTCATTGCTTTACTCATTTATGAATGTTGGTTGCTAAGATGTAGACCATTTGTCATCAAACAGTTGGATATGGGAAATATTAGTCCTATTTGAAAACGGCCAATATTTTTACAAAAGTAACTAAACCTTCTTTTATAATTAGAGCAGGCTTCCCAGCACACCAAACTGCAATTACTAGTGAGATAGCAGGCCTGAAACTAAATATTACTTCCTAACTTCCTACTATGTTTGAAAACTCTCCAAATTAAAATGCTGCAAACCCTTAATTCCTGGACTTCCAAGATTAGGGTAAATAAGTCAACATGGAACAATCTGGATTAGATTGATTTAGCGGTATAAATTTAATTTAGAGGACCCTCCTGGGAGCTGCTGAGTGATAACATAGCTTCAGCAGTTACAAGTATCCATCTCTAAGTAATATTTGATTTGTGTGTGAGTTTGGAGACTCCTGGTAGCTCCTAGATTGTGCAAAGAACGATATCTGACTAAGGGATCTGGTCATGCTTTGCCACTATGGGGAATGCAGTCTCTTAAGTCAAGGCGTGCTGGAAATTCATGAAGCTGTATCTCGAAACTTACTGGCTGCTGAGGCTGCTGATTCCTGCCATTGGGTTTGCTGTTGGTCTCCTCCTTAGTGTAACAATGCAAGTCATGTGCATGATACTGGCCCAAACAATACCACAACCACCAGTGGAAAAGTCAGTAGCCTGCCATCAGAGGGACAAGTATTGGAATTTGTCCTAAATACTCACGGTGCCCTGGCTTTAGCTGTTAAGTGGTAAATTGAATTTTATTTGATCATTCACAGGGTTTATCTTCCTCAGACTAGATGAAGAGATATGTAATAGCTTTTCTAAAGAAGCTATGACCCAAAAGGTCAACTCAAAATAGGGTAAGAGTGGTTAAGAGCACAAGTTTTAGAATCTCAATTTGTAACATTTTCATTCATACAAATCTCAATTTGTAACAATTTGTAACATCTTATTATCATAAGAAAGTTATTTAACCCCTCTGTGCCTATGTTTTCTCATCTGGAAAATAGGAATAATAGTTTGTATCACACTGGATTGCTTGGAAATTGAAATGAGTTAAAATTTAAAGCATATTATGTTTGGCACATATTGAATGCTTAGAAATGCCAACTATTACAGCTTTATTGAATGGAACTGTTCCTATATGGGGGATGAAGGGATATATGAGATCCCCTCATCAAACTTCACATGGTGACATTTCTGAAAACCTGGTGTAATTTCTCATACAATACCCATGCTTCCTGATGATCCTTACCAAGCACCTAGAAACAGATTACATTTTATTTGTTCTACTTCCAGTACATATCATTCCTCTTCCCAAAAAGTTTATCTACAAAATGTAGGTTATAGCTAAAAAAAAAAAAAAAAAATCTAAAAGTCTATCTTACACAGATGACAATTGTATGTACAATAAAACTAAACTACAGGAAAAACAATAAGTGCATTTAGTAAAGTCACTGGATAATTTATTTCTATTTGTTGGTTACAATTAACAAATGAAATTTTAAAAGACATAATTTACAATAACATCGTTATATCAAGTCCCTAAGTATAAATTTACTGAAAAACATGTAAACCTATATAAACATTATTGAGAGAAATTAAAGAAGATCTAAGTGAAAGTGCTTATATTATATACCACACTCATGGATTAGAACACTCACGATTGTCAAGAGATCGGTTCTCTCTCTATTGTTGTACAGGAATCAGATTGCAATAAAAGCCTGCCAAATGGTAGTTTCCTGTCACAGGCCACTCCAGCATATTTGATTTTTCCAGCCTTCAGTTGAGTTCTTCCACCATTATTTTGATACCAACATTTGGGGAGACTTTATCTTCCCAGCAAAGGACCAGAGCACTTTACAACTGAACAAATCTCCTTTCACACTCCCAATGACCTGTGACAGAAATAATGTATGCCAATTCAAAGGACTGCTAACTTTCTATTGATTCCCAATCTTATGAGCCAACTATACAAGACCTAAATTTTCACAAAGCTGAACCACTGATCTGTGAACAGCCGTGTCCACATCAGAGAGGATAATAACTGGAATCGAAAGCATAGCCACTTCTGTATTTGGGAGAATCTTGGGCCTGCATGTGAACAAGAGTATAAGAATATTCATTTTTAAACCACCCTCCAGCCAATCCTTAAAAGCAAGCAACAAACACAGCTCCTCTTGGCTTTAGCAGGTTCCTTGTGATAAATATTCTCTGTTCCATTTTCATTTGATCTAACCTCTCTGGTTGCTGGCTTCGCAATATTCTTTAGTCTATGGGTTGTACCCCTCCAGATTACTTTTTTGTTTTTTTTCTTCTCACAACTTCTTCCCTGGCTTTGCATTTCCCAAGATTTTGAGTGAGAAAATTCTGTGGTCTCTAGCAAAGTGTACCTGGACCAACCAGTTTCCCTAATCATAATATCTTTTCTTCTTCTTCTTTTTTTTTTTTACAGATAGAGATCACAAGTAGGCAGAGAGGCAGGCATTGGGGGGGCGGGGGGGGGGGGAGGAAGCAGGAGGCTCCCTGCTGAGCAGAGAGCCCGATGGATGCGGGACTCAATCCCAGGACCCTGGGATCATGACCCGAGCCGAAGGCAGAGGCTTTAACACACTGAGCCACCCAGGTGCCTCCCTAATCATAGTATCTTGATAGTTTGGGAAATGGGACATATCCTAGGACAAATACAGAAAAAATTGAGGGAAAAAAGACATAAGAAATTATTTTGGAAAGTTAAACCCCGCATAGGAGAGAGCTTGAAAAAAATCATCTACATAACCACAGGGTGTCTCGAGCTATATTCAAAGGAAAAGCAGGAATAGAAATCATGCTGCTAGAAAGTAGTGATAAGGAGGAAAACAAAACTACTGTCTTTTTCTTCAAGGAGAATAATTTCCAAACTGCAAAAGAGATAACAAAAGTGTTTAAGAGGGAATTGAAAACTCAGATGAGGTAAGGAAGTAGCAAGAGTGCCCCCAGAGACCTTACATGTATTTTTGTCTCTAGACAAAGATGAACTGAATCTTAAGCACCGATACAACTTGCATTTACGATTGTCCGAAATGTTGCCAGTGATGTTTAAGAATCACGGAAAATGGCAGGAGTCCCATAAGAGTGAATATGAAGTACATTCTGAAAAGAAATAAAGATATTGGTTCTGCAATACAGATTAGAGAACTTGATGCCATAACATGTTGGGTTTCTATAATTGGAGTAGATAAAAAGAGGATGAAAACACATTACTTGAATTGTACCTCACATAGTAAGAAATTTCTAGCATATACATTAACCCATCATCACAAGATCCCTCTATACAAGACAAACATTTTTATTCCCGGTACTTTTCTTTCTTTCTTTCTTTCTTTTTTTTTTCAAATACGGAAATTGAGGTTTTGGAGAGATTGTCTTTGTGTGATATTACATGAAATTATCTGCCAGGATTGTTTTCATTAAACTCTTCAGCCCTCTCCAAGTTCCATTGTAATATTAGAATACTGTTTTAATCATCTGTTGTTCAACTGGATCTAAAAAGATCTGATTAAAGGTGAAATCAATAGTAGATGATTTTTTAGGTATGACAGCACATGTTTTATATACACTGTCTGCAAAAGATTGATATTAAAAGACAAATTTGTGCAATATGTTAAAAAAAAAAAAACTAAGTTATCTTCTTGTAAATCAAAAGACAGATTAAATCATCCAAATACAAAACTGGACAAGTGACAAGTTAGTATATAAGAAAGTTATTACTAGACATGTAAATAAAAATTAAAATAGAAATATCAGATGGGCAATGATTAGAAAGATTTTCAAATTACTTTGTTAGCAAAGATATAAACAAGTGAGATCTCTAATATACTGGAGGTGGCTGTGTAAACTTTTCATGCTTTCTAAAGGGCAATCTAGTAATGTATTGTAAATTTTAATCTGTATATAATTTAATTCCCTTCTGAAACTTTATCTTAAGGTGAGGCCAGTGTATGTACACAAAGGTATGTGCCATGTTGATAATAATGGGAAAATTCTGAAAATAGCTTAAGTGTCAATGAATAATGAATAAATTAAACAAATTACAGTACACCTGTATAGTAGAATAAAATCCATACATTAAAAGAGACATGAGTATTACATTTTAAAATCGAAATATATGTATGATAGGTAAGATTAAAAACATAAGTATATAGAGTGATATTAATTATATAAAATATGTGCATTATAATTCTGGAAAGGCAAACAAGTTATTAATCATGGTTATCCTTGGGAGTAGAATTTCTGGGAAATCCGGATTCACTGAACAGTATTTTTTTTTTAAAACATGGTATTTGATGGAATAGAATAGAAAGTCCAGAAATAAACCCACAATTATATGGTCAATTAGTCTTCAACAAAGGAGGCAAGACTATGCAATGGAAAACAAGACAGTCTCTTTAACAAATAGTGTTAGGAAAACTGGACAGCTACATGCAGAAGAATGAAACTGGACCACTTTTTTACACCAAACACAAAAATAAACTCAAAATGGATTAAAAGCCTAAATGTGAGACCTGAAACCATAAAAATTCTAGAAGAGAGAACAGGCAGTAATTTCTCTGACATTGCCCATAGGAACATTTTTCTAGATATGGCTCCTGAGGCAGGGGAAACAAAAGCAAAAGTAAACTATTGGGACTCTATCAAAATAAAAACCTTCTGCGCAGCAAAGAAAACAATATAAAAGGAGAACCTGTCGAGCGGGAGAAGACATTTGCAAATAACATATCTGATAAAGGTTTAGTATCCTAAATATATAAAGAACTTAAACAACTTAACACCAAAAACTCCAAATAATCCAATTAAAAAATGGGTAGAAGACATGAACACATTTTTCCAAAGAAGCCACACAAGTGGTCAACAGTCACATGAAAAGATGCTCAATAAAACTAATTCTCAAGGAAATGCAAATCAAAACCACAGTGAGATATCACCTTATACCTGTCAGAATGGCTAGTATCACAAACACAAAAAACAACAAGCGTTGGTAAGGATATGGGGGAAAAGGAACCCTTGTACACTTCCGAAGGGAATGCAGCCACTGTGGAAAACAGTACGAAGATTCCTCAAAAAATTAAAAATAGAATTACCATGCTGAAAAAAAAAATAAAAATAGAATTACCATATGATCCAGTAATTCCACTACTGGGTATTTACTCAAACAATATGAAAACACTAATTCGAAAAGATATATGTACCCCTATTCTTATTGTAGCATTATTTACAATAGCCAAACTAATGGAAGCAGCCTATGTCCATCAATAGATGAAGGGGATTAAGAGTACAGTTATCATTATGAGCAATGAGTAATATATAGAATTGTTGAATCACTATATTATACACCTCAAAATAAGACAACACTATAAATTGTATGAGAATTAAAATTAAAAACTTGATAAAATAAAATCATGACATTTGTTTTAAGTGGCACTACCATCTTGAAACCGAGAGTAATGTAAGTATCTATGAGATCATGAGATCCTGTACTTGACTCCTTTCCTAAAAAACATTTTTACCAGAGCTAAATAAATTCACAAAAAATATCTTTATTCATTTTTTTCTTGGCCCAAAATCAAAAGGGCCAATTCATGGGCTAGAAGATTAAATTATAAAGACTGTTCCACATTGGATGATGAGATTAAGTTTTAAAAAAGACAATAAATGTATTAATTTTAGAAATGATTAAAGATAGAAATTACAATGGGAGATTGTGCCATGGTCTTGTGGAAAACTCTAAATATTTTGATTAATGATTAGTTAAATATGAAGAAATATCATGATTTGCTTGCCAATTTAAAATTTCTAAATAAATTTTAGACTAGGATGTAAAAAGAGTATTTGGTTCTAGGGAGGTAGATCACTTTTTTAAATGTGCACTATTTTTACCATGATCCTAAATCCAGATGAAAACCCCATCAAAAAGGAGAATTTCAGGTCAATATCGCTGGGGATAGGGATGCCAAAATACTCACTAAGATCCTAGCCAATAGGATCCAACAGTATATCAAAAGGATTATTCACCACTATCAGGTGGGATTTATTCCTGGGATACAAGGTTGGTTCAACATTTGGAAGTCAATCAACATAATAGAGCACATTAATAAAAGAAAAGACAAGAACCATATGATCCTCCCAATTGATGCAGGAAAACCATTTGACAAAATACAGCATCCTTTCCTGATTAAAGTTCTTCAAAGTATGGGGATAGAGGGAACATACCTCAATATCATAAAACCCATCTATGAAAAGATCACAGCGAATATCATCCACAATGGGGAAAAACTGAGAGCTTTTCCCTTAAGGTCACGAACATAATAGGGATCCCCACTCTTACCACTTTTGTTCAACATAGTACTAGAAGTACTGGCTTCAGCAATCAGACAACAAAAAGAAATAAAGGGCATTCAAATTGGCTAAGAAGAAGTCAAATTCTCCCCCTTGGAGATGACTTGATCCTTTATGTGGAAAACCTAAAAGATTCCACCCCCAAATTACTAGAACTCATATAACAATTCAGCAGTGTGGCAGGATACAAAATCAATGCACAGAATCAGTTGCATTTCTATACGCTAACAATGTAACTGAAGAAAGAGAAATTAAGGAATCGATTCCATTTACAATAGCACCAAAAACTATTAAGATACTAAGAAGAAACCTAGCCAAAGAGGTAAAGGATCTACACTCTAGAAACTACAGAGCACTTATGAAAGAAATTGAGGCAGACACAAAGAAATGAAAAAACATTCCATGCTCATGGATTGGAAGAATAGACATTGTTAAATTTTCTATGCAATCCATACTTTTAATGCAATCCCTATCAAAATAACTTTGATATTTTTTTACAGAGTTGGAACAAACAATCCTAAAATTTGTATGGAACCAGAAAAGACCCTGAATCACTAGGGGAATATGGAAAAAGAAAAACAAAGCTGGGGCATCACAATGCCTGACTTTAAGTTATAGTATAAAGCTGTGATCATCAATACAGCTTGGTATTGGCACAAAAACAGACACAAAGATCAGTGGAACAGAATAGAAACTCCAGAAATGGAACCTCAACCCTATGGTCAATTAACTTTTAACAAATCAAGAAAGAATACCCAATGGAAAAAAGACAGTCTCTTCAATAAATGGTGCTGGGAGAATTGGATAGGCACATGCCAAAGAATAAAACTGGACCATTTCCTTATACCATACACAAAAACAGACTCAAAATGGATGAAAGACCTAAATGTGAGACAGGAATCCATCAAAATTCTAGAAGAGAACATAATAACCTCTTCAACATCAACCACAGCAACTTCTTTCAAGATATGTCTCTAAAACTAAGGGAAACAAAAGTAAAAAGAAGTTTTGAGATAAAAAGATAAAAAGCTGAACAGCAAAGGAAACAATCAACAAAATTAAGAGGCAACCCACGGAATGGGGAAAGATAATTGCAAAAGACATTTCAGATAAAGGGCTGATATCCAAGATCTATAAAGAACTTATCAAACTCAACTACCCCCCAAAACAAATAATTCAGTCAAGAAATGGGCAGAAGATATGAACCAACACTTCTCCAAAGAAGACATATAAATGGCTAACAGAAACATGAAAAACATTCAACATCACCAGCCATCAGGAAAATACAAATCAAAACCACAAAGAGATACCACCATAAACCACTTAGAAGGGCAAAAATTAACAAGACAGGAAAAAAAACAAATGTTGGTGAGGATGTGGAGAAAGGGGAACCCTCTTACATTATGCTGGGAATAAGCTGGTACTGCCACTTTGCAAAACAGTATGGAGGTTCCTCAAGATGTTAAAAATAGGGCTACCCTATGAGTTGGCAATTGCACTACTAGGTATTTATCCTGAAGATACAGATGTAGTGAAAAGAAGGGCACATCCACCCCAATATTCATACCAACAATGTCCATAGTAGTCAAACTGTATCTAATCAACAGAGAATGGATAAAGATGATATGGTTCATATATACAATGGAATATTGCTAAGCCATCAAAAAAGATGAATACTTACCATTTGCGTCATCATGAATGGAACTGGAGGGGATTATGCTAAGTGAAATAAGCAGAGAAAGACAATTATCATATGGTTTCACTCATATGTGGAACATAAGGAATAGCATGGAAGACCATAGGGGAAGAGAGGGAAACCTGAATGGGAAGGAATCAGAGAGGGAGACAAACCATGAGAGACTTGGGACTCGGGGAAACAAACTGAGGGTTACAGAAGGGAGGGAGGAGGGGGTGGGGAATGGAATAACAGGGTGATGAGTATTAAGGAGGGCACGTGTTGTGCTCGCTTTGGCAGCACATATACTAAAAAAAAAAAAAAAAAAGGGCACGCGTTGTGATGAGCACTGAGTGTTATACACAACTGATGAATTTTTGAACACTACCCCAAAACTAATGATATACTGTATGTTGGCTAACTGAATATAATAATATAAAAATAAAAATGAAATAATGAAATTTTTTAAAAATCCTGGGGATTTCCTGAGTGATAGGAGCTGCCTTTGTTATGAAGTGGGAGGAAAATGTGTGCACTATTGAGCATACACAGAAACATCATGCAGACAGGGACCCTTTCCTTCCTCTTGTATTCCTCAATCAATGCCTAGAATAATTCCTCATACAAAATAGACACTAAATAAGTATTTGTTGAATGAACAAATCAAGAGGAGAAAAAGTATTGTATTCTCAACTGGATACACATTTGAAGAGAGAATTTCACCAATTAACCTATGGCGGGACTATGAAAAATAGAGAAAACATATAGCCTGAGAAATACTTAAAGCATTACAAAGTCTCCAGTTTCCATCTAGAAAGGCAAAGAGTGATGGACACATGGCAGCTGTCTATCTTCAAAGATCTGAAAAAATGTTCCATGCAAGAAAGACCACACTATTCTCTACATCACCACAGGGCAGGTTTCTGACAATGGCTTTGGATTTGTAAGAACATATACTTAATCTGAATATAAGTTATTTTTTTTAACTTATGGTTGTCTAAAACTGTAAGTATTAAAATGTTTATCACGACAATACTCAAACATGACTTCTAAGAAATGATATTTAGGACATCCCTGCATGGTGTTGAAGTTTGAGTGATAATTAAATCTCTTCTCACTCTACCTATTGAGAAGTATGACACTTTGTGTATTTAATCTCAGTTAAAATAATGCTAAGCTATCAGAAATAGGCTTCAAGGCAACATACTTACATTTCCCATCCTACCCCTCCCAGCAAAACCATCATAATAGTTCTCTAACCCTTTGGTAGTAATGAAATTGATGTCATGAGAAGAGAACTCTCCATCTCCCATAAAATTGCATGTGCCTGTATGCATTAGCACACACACATACACACAAACACGTACTCAGGACTAGGTGTTTTTATCGAGTGGTATTTACAGCATGGCTTAAATTGGTTTTAGAGACCAAATCATGATGATGTGCTAGCTCTGATATTAGAACCTTTTCGTTAATCAAAGAATTTAGAGTTATATGTTAGCTTCATCATCTGAATAAAAAAATCTAATAAATCAATTCCACACTAGGTTGAGTCCATCATTTTGAGTAACAGTGACTACAGAAAATTATGGGTTTATGTCTTGTCTGGGAACCTCATAAGTCACAAGTACAATACACTTAAGACACTTTGAGGCCTCTCAAGTAAGATGTATGAAGCTATTACTCATCACAATCTGTAAAGCAGCTATACTATGGCTTTTAATGGTAATTTGGTAAATATTTCAAATTTTTGTTTTTAAGAAGATTCATTTAACTCAGTGCTATGTGATATATAGATATATATAGACACACACATGCAATACACATAACTCCCAGCTACATACTTACCCGAATTTACTCTGAAGGAGGTCTTAGAGGAAATGACATTTATACAAAACTGCCGAATAAAACATAGTAAAGGACACTAAGTTGCTGTCAGTTCAGTTTCTCCTCAGGTTATATTTTAGTGGTTTTTAATACCCCTATGAATTATTTTTATCTGCAGGCCAATTTGTTTTACTTTAATAGTGTTTGGTTTCTTCTCATCCTTTTTAAATCACCCAATTTAAATTTATGAAAATTTCTTGATGTAAAGCATGAACCTGGGTGTCAAGGACATCAGGATTCTAGTCCTGGTTGCCACCCTGCAGCTCATGAAGGCTGTGACCTTGTGCAGAGCACATAACCCTCTGCTGCTCAGTCCCTCATCAATAAAACAAGGCCATTGGACGGGTGGATCACTAAGGCCTTTCTAGCACATTCTCCATCTGTGCCTGTTTAAATAAGAAATAATTTAGGATTTGACTGACAACCTAGGTCAACATCATGTAGTAAAGACATGAGAAACATTTAAAAGTCTCTCCTGTGAAGTTGGATATCTCAAATAGAGTTCCCAGACACAGATTCTGAGTCAAGGACTTGTGCAAAAGTGATATGTTAGAAAAACTAGTAGGGTAGTGAGGAAGGGAGATAATGAAGAGATAGATGGAAGTTATGCAAGAGTGTAGAGAACTCAGCAAAGTACCACAATGTACAGTAATAATGGCTCAATTCCACACAGGAGCACTGAAGACAAAATAATGTAGTTTTCATCAGGGACAAGAGAGATGGAGTATTCATACTTCCTCCCCCAAAACTCATCAGATCTTGGTTAAGTTTTTGGACCCCAGAGGGATATAAATGCCCACATTCAGGTCCTAGGGATCTCTACTGCACTGAAAGCAACCTTGACATAAAGATGGAGAAGCTGGCTGCTGGGAATGAAAACACTCAAGGAATTGAAATGCACCAAGAGAACCAATGGATTCAAAAGAACGTGAATGGAGAACGCAAAGGTTAGCAGCCTCTACCTCCACGCTCTCCAAAAGGCAAGCAATAAAAGCAGTTAAGTTCTTTTTTCCCAAAGTGTCATATTATTACATATTCAGTAAAGGTATATGAGCATGTGTAGATGTCTGGCAGATTATACAGAGTGAACAAAACATATGTGGTCTCAGACTCCACTTATAGCAAAGTGGAGGAGACAGATTATGATTATAAATTAGGATAATTCTATGAGGCATCATAATGAGGTCCAGTGTGAGAATGACAGGAGGGGTTCACTATGAAATAAGAAATCAAGGAAGATTTGTATGAGGCTGTGATATGTAACCTGAGACCTTAAAGAGGGGCACAAAGAGCCAGATAAAGAATGGGAGTTCGGGAGGAGAATATTCAGGCAGAAAAGACAAGGTACAAAGACTCTGATGTTGGAAGGATCTTTACATATTCAAAGAACTGAAGTAAGTCCAGGGTAGTTGAAGAGTTGTGAGCAAGGTGGAGAAGAATGAGTTTCAGGAGGTAGGTGGGAGAAACCATCTTTACCATTTGCAGTGTTTACATTTTATTCTCCATGTAGTGGGAAACCATTTTAAGCCAGAGATAGACATGATTAAATGGGAAGCTATTTTAATCAGGAGACAGACATTTTAAAAATAATACTTTGAGTGTTAGATTGGGAATGGATTGGGAAAGGAGCAAGAACAGGAGGCTGTGAAGGTGTTCTCATGAAAAAAGGTAACAGGCTGAACCTGAATGATATTCTTTCCTCTCATGAACCCAAATCCATATCGCAAGATCTCCTTTTCAAACCAAACAAATGAATAAAAATCAAACTGGTAAGAATACCTGATGATTAATATAAGAAGAAAGAGAGGGATGATTTTTTTTAATATATTTGAGACATGATTTTAGAATTTTCAAGTTGGATCCACAAGAAAGAAGAAGCAGATATAAGAGTTGGCCATGAGTATCCAAGGAAAAAGCCTTAAGCGAATGCATACTTAATCCTATAGAGGATAGATGAGAAGGGAGAAGTATCTAAAAGAGAAGAAAATTTTCCTAGGCTGGAAAAAAAAAAAGCTATGGACTATTTGTATAGTTAAAATAAATTTAAAAGGTAAAGAAGATAGAAGAAAGTGTCACTTTCATGGTGTGACCTTTTAACATGAATACCTAGTAGGAACTCAAATCATATTCTCCATTCCCTTTCTCATATATCATATTTAGGTGTGTGTGGGGGTGGAGTGTGAAGGGTGATGGTTGAAAAGGGATACCTGTAGTTTAAAAATTTTGAGTGAATTTTATCTTCTAGATTGGACAGATATATAATGAAGACAATCATGGGGTTTCATCATCGAAGGACCAAGAATGAGCTACTGGGCTCTATACTGGGAAGATCAATGAAGACTAATAGAAGCAAGAGAATCATGTACTAAATCCTGGAAGTGGGAGAGAACATGGCTCCTTATAGGAAATTAAAATATAATAATAAGACTGAAATATGGGATTTGAAAGAGGCGTGCACAGAGGATGGAAACTATGAAAGCTTGAGGCACGAGAAGCCTGCTGAAAGCACAAGAAACCTTACAGGCTGAAAAGGCTGACATTGACCTGACAATCTGGTGATCCACTGAAGAATGCTTAGCATTAAAACAACATAGCATCTTAGAAAAATGCTGGCCAGAATGTTGAAACTGGATTTATTATGGAAACCACTTATCATAATAGTGTGGATAAAATAAGACAAATCCTAAAAAACCAATCAGCTGCAGTTAATGTGGAAGAAAGAGGATAGAAATTAAAGTATTTTAAGCAAGTGAAATTACTGTTGCTTGATGATATCCTATCATACCTTAAGTGATGGGAATAAGTGGACAGAAATCAAGAAGCGAAAAGCAAGGCTCTGATTCAAGTAACTGGGAGAAGGTTGGCATTTTTGAGAGAGAGAAAGAAAAAAAAGAATAAGAATAATAAATAAACTAAAATTTGGTAATATGAAGATTTGTGAAGCACATAACAATGAATTTGTTTCAGAAATGATCTGTGGGTTATCTGGGTGAAGACGAAAACTGCCAATTTTTAGACATGCAAGTTTGAAAATCAAAACAGAGATTGAAGCCAGAATCCAGACATCCCTCTTGTCAGTTTAGAACATTAGAAGTCATACTGTCTCCAGACATGGCTGGACCAAACAAGGAATACATAGGCCTAGGCTCAAGGGATAGGAATACTTGCTTATCATTCAAAGGAACCTATAGGACATGTAGTTAACCAGTGCTACCCTAGAGATATAATCACCAAATGTACCTACTGAAATCTCTAACATGAAGAATAAGGATATTTTTTAGATTCCAAGTCTTGAGATGGAAAAGACCAAGAGCACCATGACCTCATGGGCCTCTAATCAATACTGTCTACCTTCTCAGGAGACCCCTGCCCCTGGTAGCTATAATGCAGTAGAGAGTGACTTAGACCAGAGTGCTGAAAGCTATCCACAGAAGACAGGAGGGGAAGCGACAAAAGCAGGGAAGGAATGTGTTTTGTTTTGCAGAACCAGCAGTTCCCACCAAGGAGACCTGAGGCCATCATCCCATAACCCCTTGATAGGTATTTGCCTGATAGCCTCTTACACGAGCCAGTTTGAGCCAGGATGAAGCTGAGAACCTATGCAGAAGCCCCCTTAAGTTGTCCTGAAGTTATCTTTACCTCATTAACATACTCTTATGGGCAGGGTTTTCCACCACTTTTTGAACATACGATGTATGTACTAGCTAGCTGACATGTTAGGCCTGCAAAACTGAACCAAAATGCCTAAGCAATAGAACATAGACAAGTTCTTTAATGTATATTCAGGCTCCCTGGCCCTACGCCCTAATACACTGAATAAAAGCTTCCTGTACTAATTCCTAGGAAGACAGTGCCTAGGAAGTAAGTGTCTTCTTACTTGTAACAAGTAATGAAAAGTCCTTTGTCTTCAACATGGGTCATATTCAATTTAATGCACCCCAAGTGGCAAACCCTTTGTACTTGGTTACAAGATCTTTGCAAGATATATGGAGACTTGCATATAAGAGTTTAAGCCAATAGATTAAATTAGATCACTCAGGAAATGCTTGAGAAAAGAATTATTAAAAACTAACCACAAGCAATACCAAATGAAATCTAAATAGAGAAAGAAAAGGTCATTTACAATAGGAAAAATCTTTCAGGGAGTAAGAGAACCAGGAAAGACAAGTGTTGGGCAATTAACAGAGGAAAGAGGATCAGGAGGGAGGGGCCAGTGAGTCCAAATGCTATATGATGTCAAATTGATAAGGACAGAGGCCTAACCTTTATTGGTTACTAGTTCCGTAGAGAGGAGTATGACAGTGCCTCAGACTTCGGGAGGAGGAACAGTGAGTAGAAAGTGTAGAAGTGGAAAACACAAGGGAAAATAACATTTTAAAGAAACTAGAAACTGGGCTCTTGGGTGAAGGAGAGAGACAGAAAAGTAGTTAGACTCTCACTTTTTTGAGCATAGGTTTTATGTCTATGTTGTTCACCTATGCAGCCTAAAATATGGGTAAATGACTGATGAAAATGGCAGGTGTTCTGCAATATGTATCTAATAAGTGAAATAATTAAATGGTTGTTTGGAAGGATTTGATTTGATTTGATTTTGATTTTATTTATTTATTTATTATTTTTATTTATTTTATCTTTGAACTTTTCTTGTTGTTGTTTTTGTTTGCTAAAGTGGAAAAAACCTGAGCATAATGTTCATTCTAAAAGGAAAGAAGGAAAGATCGAAGATATAAGAGAAATCAGGGACTGTTGAACGAGACGCTAAAGCAGTCTAAAGTGTAGGTGATCCGAAACACAAGGAAAGGATTTGCCTTTTTGCCTTGATAAGAGGAGGAGCCTCATATCTATCTATCTATTTATCTATCTATCTATATCTATCTATCTATCTATATCTATATCTATCTATCTATCTATCTATATATATATATATATTTTTTTTTTTTTTAAAGAGAGGGAAAGGGTGGTGGGGTGCGGGACAGAAGAAGAGGGAGAGAGAGAATCCCCAGCAGGCTCTAAGCACAGTGTGGAGCCGGATGCAGGGGCTTGATCTCACAACCCTGAGATCACGATGTAAGCTGAAATCACCAGTTGGACATTTAACTGACTGAGCCACCCAGGCACCTCCTTTTTTTCCTTTCCATAGCAAAGACGCAGGAAAATGGTACAGGTTTGTGAGAAGTCATCTTTTGAAAGAGTGTTAAATGTGTAACCTATTTGACCAATGTTTATCAAGTGCCTACTGATTGCTATCCACTGTGAAAAGTGCTAGAAATACAACGGTGAGTAAAAGAAGGTAAGGCTCCTACTCTTGAGTTGCTTAGGATTTGCAAGAGGTGAGGGGACTATTAATTTAAAAAAAAAAAACACATATATTATCATGCAAGGAGAAAAGTACATTTTTCCAAAAAAGTGAATAAAATACTTATGCACTGATTTCAGGGAAGACTTACCAGAAGAAGATATGACTGAGTAAATAACTGAAGAGTAAATATAATTAACTAAGAAGTCTGTGATGGGAACGATCTTCCACACAGGGCATGGTCTTTGCGACAGTATAGAGCTTTAAAAATGTTGAGAGTTTTTGAACTTTAAACTCTGTACACTTTGCAAATACACTTTAACAAGTGGGTGGATATTTAGGTTGCCCAGCCTATGGCAGCAGAAGTGGTCATCCAGAAATTCTGTCTTTACCTCTGCACCTCTATCTGCCACATTGCTCGAGGGGATTTACGCAGTGGTAGGGGATAGGGTAAGTTTCAACAGAAAATAACTAGCGGTCTCCCAAGGATTCATTTCCAGTGTCACAACCTTCCATACATATGATTGACGACTGTACATAGTAGTCATACAAGCTTTATGCATATAAATATTGAAGGCCGTCTTCAGTTACAGGTACCAAGTCACAAACTATTCGTTATTCAAGAGAAATATTAAATAAATGAATAAATAACAAATTCACATACTAATGCAAATTAGTGTATTATTTCACAACACATTCTATTTCCCTGGATTTCCCTGTTGATTAAAACAGACATCACCAAACATGAAGTGGTAAAGCCACTAGAGATTTGAAGAGTTGTTTTAATTAGGTGTCTTTTTTTTGGCAAATATTTTCACAGGTCTCCACTCCTGATATGAATTCTGAAATATACATAAGCAAGGGTGTCTTTATTCTTCACCTATGTGATTTTGATCAATGAAGATACATTTTCTGCAGCCCAAATTCAAATCCTGGATCTGGCCCATGAAATAGCTCATCAGGGGAATTCAATAGTTGATTTATTGTAGCTACTGTGAAAGAGGAAAGCATATTGCTAATAAACAGCAATTAGCCACATGTTTTAGGCCAAGTGGAGACTATTACTCACTCTGAGAGTTTTTGAACTTTGAATTACCTGCATCTCATTCACTCACTTTGGCAGATTATTATTTTCAAAAACATTTGTCGTAATGTTCATATACATGACACTTTTCCTCTTCTTTGTCGAAGGAAGTTGAGACAATCAAGCATTCAAATTGATCTAAAGACTTTTTCCACTTATTACTGAGCCTAAATATGATTCTAAATCAGGCAGTTTGGAGAGGACAATGAGATTCTGTAGGCATTTTCCAATGGGGATAAGTTAACAAGACTCAAACTGAAGTCAAATTCAGGGATCCAAGACTAAATCTGAGCTAGAAATATTATGAATGTGGAGCAATGAAGTTTCCCAAAGGGAGTTCTTTGGAGCCTATGTTTGTGCTATATTCATTTTTTCAAGGTATTTTTAATTTATAAGCTTTAATGAAACTAAATCTATAACTATTCAAAACAGACATAAATATTTTGCAATCCTAGTATGAACTAAAATTTAGATAATGCTGCCAAATAAATCATCACAATCTTACATTTAAAGAAAGCTAGTTAAAAGACATAACAGAAAAATTTGAGTTGTCTTGAAATGGAATAATCAGCCTTGAAAAGTTGTAAGTTTTCTGTCACTGAAGGTGTTCAAGTGAAGGCCAGATATCCACTAATCAGGAATGTTGTGGAGTATCATAGATTGTTTGAAGTATTTTCTCTAGGTTTCTTTCAATATTTACTAGTTATAATTCTAGAAAAGTTAAAGATGCAAAATACTACCTAATGGAGTTACGTAAAATCATTTCTATGTTTAAATAAGATGGCGCATTATTTGGTGTTCTTGGCTACATGTACCAGCTACACTTCTAACTAACATAGAAGAAATTAGTTATTTGGTAGTTCATGGATTGGAACCTGGAGAAACAAGCTTGGGAACGTGGGTAGGAACCAAGGAAGTATAAGCAATGACAACTACTACCAAGTTCATCCCAAAGGTCTAGTCTGATGAGAATGTTTTGTTTGGTGTCACAGCCATCTATCCTGCTGACCCCAGCGGTTACAAACACTTAATACCAAGGCCATATGCCAACCTTGTTGCCATGCATATCTTACAGAATTCTGTAAAGCTCTTGTAAATAAATTCTGTCCCTTCTTTGCATCATTCTCTCAGGAGTTTAAGCTCCGGCTGAAGCATCATTCTGACAAAGGCAGAATCAGGTACTTATAACCTAGCTACTGAAGGGTAGAGAAAAACCAATGTGCACCTCTTCAACTAAATAATGAGGATAAGACATTCCTCCAAAATGGAAAGGAAGTTTGGACTCTGATCCATCAAAATAAAGGCAAAGATTTACTCCAATGCTACATTGAATGTTTTAATATTCAAGAATTTGTGTCTTTATAATGTTGGTGAGTCTTTGAGCCATAGGGGCAAGAAAGGATTTTGTGACTTTTGTGCATTTTGCTTTACGCATAAACTTTTTAATTCCCATCTCCTGGAAGTATTTCTTAGAACACTGCTCTAGTTTCTCAATACACTAGGTAACGACAATTTATCATGGACTATCCTGTAACTTTATTTTCTCTGACTAGAACAAAGTAATCAATTTCAAGGAAATAGCTGCCTCTCCCCAACTCATGGTCTCCAATTATAGGTTTCCTGGGAATGCCAGGATGGATTGCTTATGGCCCATTGTTAATGATCTGAGGCCGCCTATTCTGCTAAATGTTAACTGTGGTATGGAAATGTGATGGTGTCTGCATTAGAGTTCTCTAATCAAAATAATTATACCCACTCTGCACATTTCACATGCCTTCACTTAAAGAGGATCAAGTATCATTTCATATGAACCTTTATATAAAGCTGCATTCTCAAGAGGTTCCCTCTCCTTCAAACTGGATGAGCTCAGATTCTCTTGCAGAAAGAACATGTATATAGTTGTGAAGGTCTCTATTGTATAATGATGGTGTATATGCTACCCCTACCAAATTCCTCCCCATTCTGTGATCCCAGAATGACACAGACACAATAGAGATCAGTATGCTTGCCTGATTTGGGGCAGCCATATTGGAAAAAATAATTAATAAAATTCAGATCAAATTCAGTTAACTTATCATCATACAGAAACACCCATACCCTTAATTTGATCACTAACATCACATTTATCCCAGAAGAGGAACAGAATATGATGAGAAAATACTGGAAGAACAAATTTTATCCATAATTTAGAGGTATTTTTTCACTCAGTGATATTTTCTTCTCCTTTGTTCTACAACCTGTGACATAGAGTACATGTTAATGAGCACTAGAAACTTCCTTCACCCTAGTACTAAGGTTATTACTTTGGTTTATATTGTGCCTACTACCTTGTCAACCAGTATCCATCATTCCACAAATTGGACAATTATCAAATAACATAAATACTACAGGATAAAGGAATAGTAAAGAAACTTTGCTCTTGCCTGCCATTTTCACCATGCTCACAAAAGGAGGCTATAAACATATTTAAGAATAGAAAGGAATGCCAAATATCACTGGATTGCACTATTCATGATTTTTCAAATGCAGGATATTCAAAATTTGATAAACACTGTATAGCAAACAATGAAAAGGGAAATGTGGGCAAAGATGGACTGCCTCCACTGTAAAATTAGAAAAACCTAAGTAGTATCTGCTTTTTAAACATCAAGAGAGACTATGTGATAAATGTAAGCTACCATCTCCAATAAGTAGCATATGGTTTAAGCAGCTCACAACTTCAAAGAACATCTGAGAATTCCTATTATATGTGTGTCTGGTGTGTGTGTGAGTCCGGGTCCTCTGAGAAGCAGATGTTAAGTTGGGGTTAAATGTTCAAGGATTTCATGGTGGGGGGGGAATGCCTTGTGAGAGAAAGTGGGACAAGAACTGCAGAGGCTGGGTGAGTCATCAGACCACTCGCTGAGTTAGTCTGACCCCAGACAAGGAGAGACAGTGGGCTAGCTGGGTGGAAGTACTTTACCAAGCTTTATATCTAAGGAGGGGTAAGGAGGGGTCACTCAGCAAGCTTTATTTTCCAGGGAGTCCTGCAGCCAAAGTCACTGTGTTCCAGGAACGTGCCTGCATTACTGTCCCCGTCATGCTCTGTCATTGTGGAAACAGCCATAGGAGCCGTTGGGGATTTCAAAGCACAGAAGCTGAGATCTTCTTCCAAAAATTCCTTCCAAAGTTCTGCCATAAGAAAAAGATTTTTCTGTGTCATTAAAATAGGCCAAAGGCAAAAACTTCTGAGAACTTCTCTTCCATAATAAAGTCTTGGTGTAGAACCTGGCAGGAAATCTGGATTACTGCTAACAGTTTCATAGATATCTCTCTCTCTCGCTCTTTTATCTCTGTAACTGGATTCACCTCAAGACATTTGGAATGTCACTTTATTTAGTTTTCACTTTCTTTTACTTATTTACTCCTCAACTGTCTGTAATACCTTTTTCTATTCAAACTGTTCACTCAGAAGTTTCATCAGCCATCTCATTACCAAATGCAATGTTTTGTTTTGTTTCGTTTTAAATATGGAGGCATTCTAGTGGCCTTTTCCTTGAAGCTTCTGAGTTTTGCGCACTCCCTTTGACGTACTCCTCCTTTGATTTCTGTTACTCAGTGTTGTCTTCATGCTCTAGGTCTCTAATTATGCTTTCTAGGCCTTTTTATTAGGTCCATTCACTTCTCCCAACATTAAATTTATACTTTCACCAATTTGTTGTCCTTAGACTGCGTATCTCTAAATACTTTTTTTACTTAGAGGGCTAAGTATTTCCCACATTTCTAACTCCTGAACATACCTGCCTACATCTGACTATTTTTGTACCTGTCATACCTTTCCAAATATTTCCTGAACATTCCGCATGGTAGCTTTCAAAGGCACCTTAAATGGGAAATGTCCCAAATCAAATAACTTTTGTTAACTTTCTTATTTTAGGTAATGACACCACCATAAACTCTATTTTAACATATCTTTAGCCATTTTAAGTTTTTCTGTTCCTATATGCTTTCTGAAGATAAATGAAAGAGTTCAAACTTACTGCTAAATGTTAGTCAACAGGTAAAGAAAACAATATTTTTGTTTTTCCTATTTAAAATGTTTATATTTTGTAAGTTATAAAATGAATACATTATTTAAGTAAATAAATTATATATGAAATAGAAAAGTCAGAAAAGAGCAAAATATACCATATATCATATCATGGTATAGTATTCCTAACCTTTTAATATTTTAAATTATGCTCTGTGAACACAGTTGTATTTAAATGTTTCCATTATCTGCATAGATATATCATTTTGGGTAAAAGTCTAGAAAAAGGATTGATGGATCATACTGAATGAACATTTTTGCTAAAGTGTTCTATTAAAATGATATAACTAGTGCCTTCCAGAAATAATGTATACAACTGTTCATTTATTAATAAAATTGTGTAATAAATATGCTTTCCTATAGATCTTTGTATACATTCATGTATATTTACATTTTATAAATTCCCACAACTGAATCAATAAACTGGGATTTTGTTTCCAATACTTAGAAAATTCATATCATTAGGGAAATGCAAATCAAAACCACAACAAAATATGATCTCACACCTATTAGGATGGCTATGTATCAAAAATACAAGAAATGACAAGTACTGGTGATAAGGGGACAAAAGGGAACTCTAGTGTATTATTAGCAGAAATATAAATTGGTACAGCCACTACCAAAAACACCATGGAATGTTTTGAAAAATTCAAAAAAAAGGACTACCATATGATACAGCAATTCCACCTTTAAGTATTTATTTGAAGAAAATAAAATCATTAACTTGAAAAGATATATGCATGTCCATGTTCATTACAGCATTATTTATAATAGTAAGAGAAGGAAATAATCTGAGTGAATATCAAGAGATAGTACATTAAAAATGTGATATATCTAGAGATATATATATCTAAATATCTCACATATATATCATATACATATGTATATATACACAATGAAATACATATGTCATACAGTTGTGTATATACACATAATGGAATATTATTCAGCCATAAAAAAGGAAATCCTGCTATTTGTGACAACATGGTGATTCTTGAGGACATTATACTAAATGAAATAATTTAGACTGAGAAAGAGAAATACTGTATGATCTCACTAATATATGGAATCTAAAACAAACAAACAAAAAAGAACTCATATATAGAGAACAGACTGGTGTTTGCCAGAGGTAGGGGATGGGGGTGGGGAGAACAAGTGAAGGCGGTCAAAAGGTACAAACTTCCAGTTATAAGTAAGTCCTGGGGATGTAATGTACAGCATGATGGCTATACTCAACAAGACTGTATTGTATACTTGAAAGTTGCTAAGACAGTATATCTTAAAAGTTCTCCTCAGAAGAAAAGAAATGTGTGACTACATATGGTGATGGATATTAACTAAACTTTCTGTGGTCATCATTTTGCAACAAATACATGTATCAAATCATTATGTTGTACACCTAACACTAACACAATATGACATGGCAATTATATATCAATTGAAATAAAGAAAATTCACAAGTCTTTAAGAGAGCTGCAGTGGCGAAAGCCCTGCTAGTCTGCACTAAAAGGGTGCATGACTGAGAAAGAAAGACTCTGGACCTCTAACTTCTTGGAGACTGAGAAGATTACTCACCTAATGGGACCATTTCCTCAAAAATGACCAGAATGGATAGAAAAGAAGGGACACCTCAGAGGGAAAAACCAAAAAGTCATAGAAAAGAATTGACAGAGGATCCATTTCCAGGGAGCAGTACTAGGCTTAAATGAAGGAACACTCCAAAACCAGTTGGGAACCTAGAACATTTACTCAATGGAATTTCAGAACTTCTATGAACCAGGGACTACTGTGTATTTCTCATTCTCTTCATTTTCGTATTTTTTTTAAAAGATTTTATTTATTTATTTGACAGAAAGAGAGATCACAAGGAGGCAGAGAGGCAGGCAGAGAGAGAGAGAGGAAGAAGCAGGCTCCCTGCGGAGCAGAGAGCCCGATGCGGGGCTCGATCCCAGGACCCTGAGATCATGACCTGAGCCGAAGGCAGCAGCTTAATCCACTGAGCCATCCAGGCGCCCCAGTCATTCTCTTCATTTTCATAAATAAAAATTACCCTGTTTCTTCATTGTCTACTGGGTGTTTGGGACACATAATTTGTCTTTTTGGTTATAGGTCTCTGAACCAAGAGGGGCCACATCCAGACCAATATAGATAATAAAATCATAGACTCTAAATTTCAGGCTGTGACTGGATCTTCCTTTTGATTATCATGGGAGGAGGGGAATGTGGTTCATATTTGAGAGGGATATGAATAATTATGTACTCCACGAGGTAGAGTATGATAAATTGATTATATTAATACCTCCACTTCTTTTTTCCTCTCTGTATGCATATATTTGCCAAGTAATTTCGTGGTTCCTCTAGCCAAAGACATAGAATTGATTTTCCCATTGTTTGATTATGGATTGGCTTTGTGAGTTGTTTTAACTGCTGGGATGTGGCAGAGACAACCATGTGACTGACTAAGCCTAAATCACTAATTCACAGACACAGCAGCTATTATTGTTTATTGTATGCCACTGAGGTTTTGTGATTATTGCATAGCATTATTGTGTCAACATATGCCCTATTTTACTTTTTTTCCCCCTTGGTACATACGATCTTGTAACCCACATAATTGCTTATCATTTTATCTCAGGTACCAAGTCTGGGCAAGGCATCTAATGAAAGGTCTATATTTTTCATTGTTTTAAATTTATTTAATTAAATGAATTAAAATAGAATATTTTGAGACAGAGGGATCTATTTTAGAAATTCACACAAGCATTGAGTAGTGGGTTTATTGCTCATCCCAATTTTCACATTATTGAAAGAGAACTCTGTAGAAGAGGTGAAAGAATAAACATCATCAGGATTTAATTCACGAGGATCATCTCATGCAGTAATTATCTTCTTGGCATTGAACTGGCCTCTTTGTTTTCAATGGGTGTTGTTTCAAATGAAGATGCTCCCCTTGGATAGTTCAGCTTGATGGTATTTAGCAAGTCCTTCAGTGTCCATAATAATAACCTCCAGCTCACACTGCCAGACTAACTATCAATTCCTTCCTCCCAAGATCTAATTTGCAACCTATAATTACCATAATTATTTAATGAATGAGACATTTTTTATATTGATTGACTCTCAAATAGTCATTAATTATTTAAAATCAATACAAACTCACATTTGTTTGGATTGTAACCTTTCATCATCATTGCCTGTGTTTGTTTTGTTTTCAACAGCCTAGGAGACAGTGTATGTAATATAAAATACCCCAAAAATAAACTAGGTAAGAGCAACAGCATCTATTTTCCACACTCCATTAATAGCCTAGTCATAATTCACACATGTTATTAGAATTTGAACCCAAGTTAATTAACAAAAATATTCCTAAGTTACACCGCTGTCTGTTGCATCTGCAATTGATTGTTATCTACAAATAAACACATACAGACCAAGGACAAATCACAATAAATTTAAGAAGACAGGTACAAGCAAATTGGACTATGAAAGTAGCATGTCTCTTTGCTTAAGTGTCTTCCACAAATCCCAGAGAGATGTGTTTGGATTTAATATAATTGGATTTGCTGTTTCCTTGCAGTTTAATGCGTGAATAACTGCAATTACATATGACTCAACTCTCCCAGCTAAACAAATTTATTTATTAAGCTATTTAATAGAATCCATAGATCATAGGGATTGCAAATCATTTGGCAATGTTAGTTTTATATTTGGCTAAGTAATTCTATTTTTTAAGTAATTATTTTCTGATCACCATTTTCAAATGGTACTGGTGAGGTGAGACTGGAAACGCTGACACAATTTAAACTCTGAAATGGATGACCCCTGAAATGTTCTCTTGTCAGCTCTTCTGTTTTGTTTTGTTTTTGTTTCGTTTTGTTTTATTATGGTTTCTTCGATGTTTCAGCAGTATTATGGGCTGTGCCCTTTCAAAAAGTCATATTTTGAAGTCGCAGTACCTTAGAATGCGATTGTGTTTAGAAACAGTTTTCCTAAAGAGGTAACTGAGTTAAAATTAGGTTAGAAGGGGGGCCCTAAACAAATATTACTGGCGTCCTCCTAAGAAGAGTTGAGGACACTGATATACAAAAGGAAGGACCATGCGGACGCCCAGTGAGAAGATGGCCATATATATGCCCAAAAGAGAGACTTCAGAAGGCACCAACCCTGCTGACACCTTCATCACAGATTTCTAACTTTCTTCAACTTCTGGTGCTCCGAGAAGTAGACTTGGTTCATAGTGAGATATCTGGGTAGCACAAGGCGTACAACACGTTTGGTTTGAGAAAAACTACCTTAAAACACATCACTGACAAGGATTCAAGGGATAAGCCAGAAATTCTTGGGTCCTTATCTGTACTTTTCCATTCTTAACCTATTTACTTATGGAATTCCAGTTGTTTTCAGAGCGGTAGTGTAACTAGGTAGTGTGGTAGTGTTGTAACTAGGAACTGGACGTGATCCAGTTCTGACAAATAAAATCAAAGGTAAATCAACGAGGTGGATTTTACAGAAGATCTGTTCTCTTCCCAGTATAAAGAGAATAGGCTCAGCTGACAGACATATTTTGCTCTTTACTCTCCCCTCTCTCAAGCTTCCTGGAATATGAACACAATACAAGGAGACAGAAAAACCATTTTTGAAACTATCAAAAAATAAATGCCAGATGAAAAAGATAATAGGGTAGGTATTTAAAAGATCTTGGACCTTCCCTGAGTAGCTGTACAAATCCTGCATTAATTGCCTTCAGACTTACCATAAAAATGAGAAAAATGAATCCCTGTTTGGTTATACTATTGTCATTAGGTTTCTGTCACATGTGGTCAAACAGAATTCAAACTGATACAAAGGATTTGATTAGACAAGTGCACTATCATGGATCTTAAAGCACAAATTCTGACTAGTTATGTTGGTTAAAGCACTAAGCTACTGGTATTTAGTACTGAATTTATTCTTTATAATAAAATGGTTAGCTTAATGCTGACAACTGCTATACAACACAGCCACTAAGGGTGTAATTCTTGTTAATTCTTAGTGTCGTTCAAGAGGGACTGAATGCAACATGCATGCTTAATGAAAGTCTACAAATGAGTAAATGCGTAAGGATATGACTTGGCAACAGCATCCTTATTAAAAGAAAATAATGATGGCACAAATTATGGCATCAATTTTATCCAAAGTACAAGGCAATGGAATTTAGAAAATAGAGGTCAATACAATGCAACCCAGTTGAGATATCGTATTTTATATTTTTAAATAATTTATATTCATTTGTTTATTAAAAATTTAATTCCCCACAAATTGCTATAAGTTTCCATTCAGCTGTCATTCAGTATTGTTGAATATTGAATGTGTATATATGTTTATTAAAAAGATAAACCATATGTCGCTCAATGTATATATATTCTTTTTTTTTTTTTTTTTTAACAGAGAGATCACAGGTAAGCAGAGAGGCAAGGGCGGGGAGGGGACAGCAGGCTCCTCGCCAAGCAGACAGCTCCATGCAGGGCTTGATCCCACGACTCTGAGATCATGACCTGAGCCGAAGGCAGAGGCTTTAACCCACTGAGCCACCCAGGCACTCCTCAATGTATGTATATCCTTATAGTTAAGGGGATGGAGGAAATGCCTTGGAGGGTAAGGAACAGAAAAATACACTTCTTTGGATATAACATATTTGATATATTTTATTTTAATCTATGTAAATATTTTAATAATTATAATACAAAATTAGAATTTAAAAGCACAATTGCTAAATATGAAGCAAAATTAGTTATATACACCAAACTTTGTACTAACTTGAGAGAATAATCATACACAGAGGAAAATCTGAGGTAATGATGAAACAGAGCAGCTTAACTGAATACCCCTACTGTGATATTTCTGAAGGGCAAAAATAAAGGAAAATTAAAATCTGAAATTGTCTTCAGTAATTACAATGTTGATGATAATGTTGATGTTATTATACTGAGGATGTTGTGACTGTATTGTGAATTAATAATTACTTCAGTAATTTTGAAATAAAATGAGAAAAAGATAAGATCAAAGAGGTTAAATAAAAGCCTTATACTCTTGAGTTTGATTAATTATATGAATTATTTGAATTAATTATTAATATATTAAGTAATTATGAGTATACACTTATATTTTTATTTTTAAAATAAATATTTCTTAGCTCTAAAAACCAAAAAAGTCTAGAAAACTAACCCAAGGGAAACAAAAAATCCTAGTGTTCAAATCATAGTTTCTAAATACTAAATCCCACAATAGGAAATAAGGGCCTTCTGTATGGTTAGATCTGACTGGCACCAGAAATTTGTAAGAAAAATCTATAGATGGGGCGCCTGGGTGGCTCAGCGGGTTAAGCCTCTGCATTCGGCTCAGGTCATGATCCCAGGGTCCTGGGATCGAGCCCCGCATCGGGCTCTCTGCTTGGCTGGGAGCCTGCTTCCTCCTCTCTCTCTCTCTCTGCCTGCCTCTCTGCCTACTTGTAATCTCTATCTGTCAAAAAAATAAATCTGAAAAAAAAAAAAAAAGAAAAATCTATAGAATTTTGTCATAGTATGAAAGCTAACAAAGATTATTAGTGTCATGTCAAAAGGACATAGGAAATAATTTGACCAGGTTTCTACTGGACAAAGATAAAATAATTTAAGTACAAATCAAAATAATAACTTCAACATTTTGAAATACATCAAATATATTTAAATACCATTCACTTATTTAAAAAATAGTAATCTTCTTTGGACCATTTAAAGGAAACAAATTATTCTTTTAATTGGTAAATAAAGGGAATATATCAATCATATAGTCTATCTTTCCTATATAATGTATACTTTTCAATATCCAAATAATTTCCAAGAGATGGAGTCACCCTAAAAAATTATTTTATCTAATAAGTGAAGAAAAAGTTATAAGATAAAGTCACCATTTTGTAACTGCTAATGAAATATTGGATTTAGGCAATAATTAAAAAAAAAACTATTAAATCAAATGGCAGCCATGAGGTATACAGTAGTCCCCTCTAATCCACAGAGGATATGTTCCAAGACCCCAATGGATGCCTGAAACTGCAGATAGTACCAAATCCAAATATACCATGATTATTCCTATGCATACCTACCAACGAAAGGGTTTAATTTATAAACTAAGCACACTAAGAGGTTATCAACAATAACCAATAATAGAATATTCATAACAATATACTGCAGTCAAAGTTATGTGAATGTGTTCTCTCTCTCAAGGTATCCTATTGTATCATAGTCACCGTTCTTTTTTTTTTAAGATTTTATTTATTTATTTGAGAGAGAGACAGTGAGAGAGAGTATGAAAGGGGAGAAGGTCAGAGGGCGCAGACTCCCCATGGAGCAGGGAGCCCGATGTGGGACTCGATCCCAAGGCCCTGGGATCATGACCCGAGCTGAAGGCAGACGCTTAACCAACTGAGCCACCCAGGCGCCCACCGTTCTTATGCTGGTAATGTGAGATGATCCAATGCTCAAGTGATGAGATGAAATGAGGTGAAGGATATAGGTATTGTGATGTAGTATTTGGGCTACTATTGGCCTTCTGATGATATGTCAGGAGGAGAATCTTTCAGACCGTGGCTGACTGTGGGTAAGTGAAACTATGAAAAGCAAAACCATGGATAAGGGGATGGAGGGGGGAATGGTACTCTACTGCTCAGATCTGTCATCAGAAATATACAAGCCTTTCAGCTGCAGGGAAGAATTGCTTGGAAGAGAGGAAATGGGGGAGAGAATGAATTTGTAGGTTACAAGTGATCTAAAAGCTAAATAAGTCAATATTAATATCTGTGTTTTATCTGGACCCTGACTTAAACTAAAAGTATTTGGCAATCAAGGGAATTTTCAGTTAGAAAATCAAATTAGAAACTTGGTATTTTAAGGCACAATTGGTAAATGTTTGTTGGGGCAATGGTTTTGTGGTGATGCTTTGAAATAGGACTCCTTATTTTAGAAACACACATAGAAATATTTACAGGTAAAAGTATAGTATGTCTTCAAAATAATTTGAGAATAAGATTAGGCATGGTTGAAAATGGGGAGGGTATAGACAAAAACAAGTTTGTGCATGAATTTTTAGTTGTTGAATCTGTCTGATCATATTATTCTCTCTCCATTGGTTATAAGACACTGGTGCATCAAGAATGTACAAAATGAATAAGATAGGGCGCCTGGGTGGCTCAGTGCGTTAAGCTGCTGCCTTCGGCTGGGGTCATGATCTCAGGGTCCTGGGATCGAGTCCCACATCCGGCTCTCTGCTCAGCGGAGAGCCTGCTTCCCTTCCTCTCTCTCTGCCTGCCTCTCTTGTGATTTCTCTCTGTCAAATAAATAAATAAAATCTTTAAAAAAAATAAAAAAAATGAATAAGATAAACTCCAGGAACTAAAGTAGATCATGAAGTGGTGGAGAATAAATTATGTCACAATCTTCCATAATCTGTAGCAGATTATTTTTAAATGTTATAGCAAAAAGCGAAAGGACCACAGAGGAGAAAATAATTAGTTCTTTTTGGAAATCAGACCTTGTAATTACAAAGAAAATGACATTTGCGCTGAGCTTGGAAGAATTTCAGCACGCACGAAGAAAGAACACGAAACATGCCGGAATGGAGATGCGTTCTGTGACTGCGTAATATACTACATTGAGCTAGTTTTGAGTGAGGCGTGGTGGGAGATGCCTCTAAACAGATTTGTAGAATCCCATTGTATAAAGGCTGGAATGCCACATTAGGTCATTTTTACTTTGCTATTATCTTGTTATCTCAAGTAGTTATGAAAGTGTCTTTGTCCGTAAAGGAAAATGAAATATATTTTATTTGACTTATAAGTCTCTTATATTTAGCTATACAGTATTGGACCTACCTCCATTACGCTGTTCCAGGCCTGGGAATATTAAGAGACCCAGCTGCATAATGGGTTTAACCAGTTGTGGTCTCCTACTGAAGAACAATTTTATGCTCACTGAAATTGATGCTGTAATGATCATTATTATAAATACATCTTTTCACACATTGTGTATATTTCATTTAGGATACACTTCTAAAAATTGATAGGGTATATATATATTAAACTTGATAGTTATTGTAAATTTGATAGATGCTATAGCATTGCCTTGCAAAATGTGTGCCATGATCTTCCCAAACCAACGTTTAAGAGATTGCCCATTTTTTCACATCATCACCAATGCTATGTATTTCTAGTTCAATTTTTCCAATCTTATACATGAAAAAGAAACACTATTTCACTCTTTTAATAGTGTCTTTTACATTATGAGTAATACTGTGTATATTCTTAAGTTTATAATTGATTTATATTTCTTTTTTTTTCTGTTGGACCCCTCTTTAAAACATTTGTCCTTCCCTTTATTTTGGATTGTTGGTTCTTTATTGTCAATTTGTCTGAGCTCTCTCTGTACATTAAAAAAATTAACCTTTTCAATCATATTTTTTGCAATAATCTTTCCAAGTACGTTATTTTTTCATTTTATGTTACTTTCATCCCACAAAAATGTTCACAAATTTTAAGTAGTTGTAATTATCAGTTATTTTATAAACCCTGTTTTTATTATTCAAATCATGCTAAGAAAGTATTAGTAAAGAGATAGGAACTGCTAAAATAAAGACAGAATTTATAAAAATAGATGTAACACATAAGGAAATTATATACACACATTCATATTGGATTTCTGAAATATAATTATATCTGGAAAAAAATGATTTTCAGAGAAAGGAAGTGATCATGTGGACACAAATGATGGGATGACTTAAGTTCAGTACTAAGAATGTACTAATAAGCAAGAAGTGGAAAAAAGATTTACATAGTTGGTTAATGGGTATGAGATAAAGAAGGAAAAAATTAAGTCTTTAAATAAGCTAAGATTTAATATAGAATTTGACCAAATGGAATCAATTTTCCATAATGAGTAAACTGCTCACACATTGTACAGGGCAAACTGATACTGTAGTGAAAAAGTTACAGTAAATGAATAGTGAATAAAAGTAGTTAAAATAGCACAGATCAGGTAGCTAAACACTCAAGAAAAGATGGAGAAGTTTGGAGGAGTTTGAGAGATATAGGCAAGAGGAATGAGAATATGATCTTGGGTTGAAAGTAAGAAACAGAATACAGAGTGTGAATGCTGGGGCACTTCTCAGGGGGCACAAAACCATATTGATGTGTCCCAAGATTCTTTGTCAGGATATTATTTTGAACTTTCCATGCATTTATTCACCAGAACTGTATAGAATTCCTAGTAATTGCCGGGGACTTGAAATTAGTCATGTTTCAAGAATGGATAAGACAAGGAAGATCCTTGCTTTCATAGAATTTATATTCTAATTGCATAAGACAGAAAACTACAATCAAATAAGTGAACAAGCCAAGTTCCCCTTATAATCAAAGTGATGAGGACTGTAAGTGAGAGGGTAATATGAGTAAGTGAGACTGTAATACGAGAGAGTGTTGTGGTGGCTGGAGTTCCTCTCAGAAGTGGCACTTGAACTGAAAATGGGATGTATGGCAGACTAAATGTTTTGTGTACCTCTTGCCCCAAATTCATAAAAATCCTACCCCTCTCTGTGATGGTATTAGGACTGGAGGCATTTGGGAGTTCGTTAGGATTAAATAAGGTGGAGCTGTCATGAATGGATTAGTGGCCTGTAAGAGTCAAAAGAAAGCTTGCTTCCTTTCTGCTCTCCACCTTATGATATAAAATGTCAGTTATCTGCAACTCAGAAGAGGGCCCTCATGGGAACCCAACTATGCTTGTACCTTGATCTCAGACGTCCAGCCTCCTGAACTACGAGAAATAATGTGCTGTTGCTTATAAGTTTATGACAGTTTGTTGGAGCAGCCCAAACAGACTAAGACAGAATGACGTGTATATAGCTATGTAGATAAGCCTGACGTGCTGTCCAAGAGAAGAGAGCATCAAGGGCAAAGGCCCTGAAGCAGTAAAAAGGTTGGGATGTTCAAGGAAGAGAAGGAAGATCATGTGGCAGAAGCAAAACAGTTAATTCCAAGATGTAGAATAGTTTTGTTTTTTTTTTTTTTTTTTGTCTGTTCATTTTTTAAAGCAGGGGAGTGACCTGATCTTATTTTTGTTTTTAGAAAATCACTGAACTTAAAATAACATCCAAAATCACTTACGATTTCCCACAAGGCGAGTAAAGTGAGTGCCCAACCATTGCAGAACCCAGCACTGGCCCTCTCCAGCACCAGGACTGGTGCTCCCATGGCTGTAGGTGACTCCTGGCAGACTTCTATGAACCCAAGCCCCTAGCCTATTCCGATTCCGATGTGTTCTGGCACCAGACCCCAGGTGGCAGCTGTGGCCCCGTCCTAGCTCTTCCATGGCACCAGGAACTTATGGGCTCCCACAAGCCCAGGCAACTTTTATTTAACACATTTTCTACCAATAAATAAATTACTTAAAATTGTTTTCTGTTACAGATAACATATACAGTCAACATGTATGAACATACACTTTTGCCTCCCTGTCAGGTCCCACTCTAGGAAAAACTTCCTTTATTGGAAATGCTGGGTTATCAGAGAACTACTTCATGTCCCCAGGGATCTCTAGGCACCTGTGGAAGTCTGATTAATATGTGGCCATAACCTAAACCCAGCCAGATAATTTCTGATTCCATGCCTTCTGTAAGCAAAGAGTATAGTCATAACCCCCTAATATTTCTCTCCCATCTATCCCCCCCACCAAGTCTCCTGACTCATTTAGAATGCTATGTGGCTATCAGTGACAGCTGAATAAAAACAGTGATGATTTAAACAATAGAGTTTATTCTCATTTTCTCACATAAAACCTTTTTCATGCCTGATGTGATATTTCTACTCCATGAAGTTTCCAGACTCAGGTTTTTTCCAGTTCACTATTTCACCAGCCCTAGGACATGGTCCTTGACCTCACAATCCTATATGATTGTTAGAGATGCAGCCCTTGGCTCATGGCCCAGGTCAGAGAATAGAGTGAAGAAGTGTCAATGTGCATGCACCAACTCTTAGACGATCTCTTAGAAGCCCACACAAAATATTTCTACCTACATATCCCTGGGCAGAAGGTGCACCTGGCTAGCTAATTCTATGTGAGACTGAGAAATATAGCCTTTATCCAGCTTGACATATGACTAGCTAAAAACTGGTGGTTAAATTTCTAAGGGGAAAAAAAAAAAGGAAGAAGAGAGTATTAGTTTAGATAGATATTAGTCTCTTTCCTATGCCCAAATCAAAATCCTGAGCACATAAACTTTCATCAGCATGAAAAGTTCTCAGTCTAGTGGTTTTTTATTAAGTTGGGACTATTCCAAGGGGTTATAGGTCAAGAAGGTGGAGCCACAGATATATAAGCGTCCAAAATTACTTTTCTAGAATGTTTTTCTTAGTTCATCATCAAATTCTCAGAGATGCTTCCTTACACTCTAATTTAGTGTGACTAAATTCAGCGACACTGACTTATTTGTGTAATGTCTCTGAACTACCTCTACCTAGAAGTAGAAAGGTACAAAAATGATTATAAATACCTGTTTTTTTCATCAGTGTAACTAATGCTATGATTGCTCACAGCCAACAGATGTCACTGTTTTTGGTTAACACAAACACACACAATATAAATTCTTTGAACAAAAAGGAGGTATAATACACACAGAGGTCTTAGAAGTGACAAATGGAAGGCAGAGTGAAATCTGATGGGTCATTTTCATGGCTCAAGGATCCTTCTCCTTTAATGCCCACACAGTAAATTCATGGTAAGGAAGTCCAGTGACAGGAAAGCAAGAAATGAGAAACAGAAGTCGGGCCCTAAGGAGCAGCACATGAGAAAGAGGTAATGGGAGCACAGAGGGAGAAAAGGCATTCAGCACAGCAAGATAAAGATGGAACAAGTGCAGGATTGAGAGAAATAAGTGAAACAAGGAGAGAATCCAGGAAATCTGAAATGAAAAGTGAGTCTTGGCCAAGATTTCCAGAGGGACAGGAAGAGGGTGATGAGGGGTGCTCGAGGTCAGCCTGCACATGTTTAGCCAATTATAATAAGGGAAAATTGCTTCCTCATTACAAGGCTGGGAATGATGTTGATCATTTTCTTCTTCCTCTTAGAAAACTGCATGGAAGTTATAATTGGCATGAGGAAGCATGGGATGTCTCATTCAGACGCTTGCTCAATGGAAAACTCTAGAGGCATGTGCCAAGCTGGATGATAATGACAGCTGTGACCCTCAAATCGTGCAACCTGACTTTCAGAAGAGACAGGGTCGACCCCAGAGACCGGATGGGTTATGTGTAGGTCTCTAAAGAGAAGAGTGAGGATCTCTTTTCCTGAACTGGCTGTAAAAATGACAAGTTTATTTAACAGGTATGGAGAAGGTGAAAAGAAACACACACACACACATATACATACACACAGAGAGATTTTTTTCAAATAAAATTATTCTTTTGGAGAAGATTAAGAAAATGATTCCTGGGGATTTGACATTGTATTTAATAGAAATTTCATTAGCTTGATACAGATATCTTATTTTCTGGTCTATTTTTATTTTATGCATCAAAATGGAGCCTCCTTTCTTTCCTCAAATGTCTAAAAATTTTAGTGACAAACATAGATAAGTGAAAGTCTTAAGCATAAAGCCCAAGACCTGCTATTAAGAACTTATCAATGAGCTAATAATAGAAATATCTTTGCATCAGGGGCGCCTGGGTGGCTCAGTGGTTAAAGCCTCTGCTTTCGGCTCAGGTCATGATCCCAGGGTCCTGGGATCGAGCCCCGCGTCGGGCTCTCTGCTCAGCAGGAGGCCTGCTTCTCTTCCTCTCTCTCTCTGCCTGCCTCTCTGCCTACTTGTGATTTCTGTCTGTCAAATGAATAAATAAAATCTTAAAAAAAAAAAAAAAAAAGAAAAAAAGAAAGAAATATCTTTGCATCATAAAGAAATAACTTCATGATGAAAGGAATGTCCTTTTTGGCTTTATGATAATTTATCTAGATTGCTTAAGTCTGAAATTAGTTAATATGAAGTAAGTAAACTCCAGACACACATGTGTACAAGGTTCTGATAGAAACCACCCTGGTTTGTTGCCGCACTCAGAGATTTGAACCTAGCTTAACAACCTTACGGAAGCTGGCTTGATACCAATGGGTTGTCTTGCCAGATCATACTAAGAGCTAAAACATCTGGAAAAGAGTCACAAAGACTATATTTCACCTTTTAAAGGTGATAATATAATCCATATGTCTTTTAGTTATGTAATACCTTTGTTCTAAAGATGAAACTCAACACTGAATTCCTGGGACTGTGTGTGCATGGTTACACTGTACATTGCCGTATATCACTTTTTCTTTTAAGAGCATGGGACTTACCATTGCAGGCTCCAAATGTTAAACACTAATGCGATTGGACTTGGTAAATCTCTACTGATCTCAGCAAAATATTCCATACATAAAAATCTGTTAGGGTTCTGAAAGTTTGGAGTATAATAGAACTTCAGTTTATGTGGCTTTCTGCTAAACTTAAAATTACAAAAGTCTGGTCTCTCAGTTAATGCTCACTCCCTCAGCAATCATCCTAGACTGAGGGGAGAATGTCTCCTTGACTTTCCTTTCTACATTATAGAATATTGTATTGCAAGAGAAAGAAAGAAAGAAAGAAAGAAAGAGAGGGAGGGAGGGAGGGAGAGAAAGGAAGGAAGGAAGGAAGGACGAAAGAAAGAAAGAAAGAGAAGGAAGAAAAAGAAAAATGGAGTACTGGTTATTTACAATTGAACTTGTTTATAAATCCTTACATGAATATCTGGAGCTCTGAAGTGATTTGGTTTTCAACAGATTTGACTCTTTGGGAATACTAAACTTATTTCAGATAATTTGGTGGAGTACAGAAGCTTCTTTAATACCCTTCCTTGATGAAGTTAAGGGCTTAATGAATGCCACTGTACCTCCTTACAAATACATCCTGAAGGTCTGCTTTGGAGGGACACACTGTTATGCTATGCTTACCGTGTGGGGAGGCACAGGACATGTTTCCTTTCTGGGTGGGGTTCACAATGTGCTGGGGGAGATGGGAATGTGCAGAGAGGGCCAGTATTTGGGAAGGCTCTTTTAAGATATGCAGGAATCCACAGGAAACAGAAGCCACTAAGAGCCTATGGTGGAGCCGGAGTCCACAAAGATCTCAGCGAGAGTCCGGTATTCAGCCTGAGGCTTGAAGCAAGGTAGGACTTTCAGAGTTGATTGAAAAAAAAAAAAAAGCCATTTCAAGAAGATTGGAGCCAAGCAGGAGAAGGGAATGTACCTGCCGTATTCAAGGAAGACTGGAGTCATTCTTGGGATAGTCCATAGGGCGTGGTCCTTGGGATCTGAGAATGTTTAAAAAAAATATATATATATATATACCGTCTCTAGGAGCTCCAAATAAAATAAAAATGAAGAGAGGTCTCTGTTTATGATTTGGGAAGCTTGAAACTGCTTCCTGAAGGAGCTGTAGTGTGCAGTGCCCACCACAGAATGTGAGGCAGTATATATGAAAGCAGGCTACAAAGTTGGCTAAAGGTGCCCAGACCATAATGAAAAGGGCAGAAAGATTATGAGAATAAAGGAGAAAACACCAACCAGACCTTAAGAAGTTTAGATACACAAGATAGATATGCAAGTGTGAGTAGGTTGTATGCTTTGACATGTTTCTTTGACATGTGGCAGTTCCTGTGGAAAATATTAGGCTTACACACACTGAATTCCATATGAGAAAGGCTTGGTTTGATTATATGTTTGATGTTTGATTATATTATTATAGTATATTTTGATTATAATTTTATAGTATATTTTATAGTATATTTTTATTTATTTTATATTTATATAAATAAATATATATTTATTTTATATATACTATAAAATATAAAATATGTATATTTTATAGTATATTTTTATTTTGATTATGATATTATAGTATATTATTTTCCATCAAAGCAATGTTAGTCATCAGAGATATTGGAATCAAATATCTATTTAATTCAATAATTATCAGCTTTTACACAAAAAGCTGAATGTAAAGCTAAATTTAATTTTTTAGTCATTTTTTATTAATCTTTATAACACAATTAATGATGAATTTAGTGACCTCTAAATGAGAACATTTGCAGCCATTGGATAAGAAAAATTTCTGCAGTACACTTTCCATGAAGAGTTTGATTTTACCTCCTGGACTCAGATTTCATTAAAAACCATTAATGAGGGGCGCCTGGGTGGTTCAGTGGGTTAAGCCTCTGCCTTTGGCTCAGGTCATGATCTCAGGGTCCTGGGATCGAGCCCCACATCAGGCTCTCTGCTCAGTGGGGAGCCTGGTTTCCCTTCTCTCTCTGCCTGCCTCTCTGCCTACTTGTGATCTCTCTCTCTGTCAAATAAATAAATTAAATCTTAAAAAAAAACCATTAATGATAAATTAATTCTTAGGAAAAAAAATAAAACGAAAGAACCATAGATATTTTCAAAATAAACTCTCTGACACTTCTTTTGTCCATCTGAGCTATCATCTCACTCAGGATCCAGCAAAGAAACTGCTGGTGCCAAAGGCAATAAAATGACCCGTGTATGGGATTAGGGTTGTGTTCAAATGAGGCAGAAGATACTTGACTCCACAGGAAAGTGGAATTAGAGTCAAACTTTAAAGAATTAGTTTTTTGGTTCATTATGGGCTCACTTAAGAGTCAAAAAGTCTGTCATAGGAACTGAATACAATTATAAATATTCTTGTGTTTTATGTCTTCTTGACAATATCTGCTTATTACAAAATTAAACTGAAAAGCTTGCAAATAATGGCAAAAAATTCTTATTAATATATTAACCCAAAACAATAATAATTAAAATATTTAAAATCTTTAACCCATTTAAAGATCTTTTTAAAATTCTGTAGGACCATTTAAATATGCTTTTAATATGACTTGAGTGTAAAACCTGACATCATGAAACTCCTAGAAGAAAACATAAAGGGTAAGCTTCCAGACATCACTCTTGGCAATAACTTCTTAGATATGAATCCAAAAGCAAAGTCCAGAAAAACAAAAATAAATAAATGGGGCTACCTCAAACTAAAAAGCTTCTGCACAACAAAGGAAATTACTGATAAAATGAAAAGATGGCCTACTGAATGGGAGAAAGTATTTACAAATCATGTATCTGATAAGGTGTTAATATCTAAAAAATATAAAGAATTCATACAGGGGCCCAGGAGCCACCATATGGTGGCTCAGTTAGTTAAGTATCTGACTCTAGATCTCAGTTCAGCTCTTAATTTCAGGGTCATGAGTTCTAGCCCTGTGTTTTGCTCCCTGTTAGGCATGGAGCCTACTTAATTAAAAGTTTTTTAAAAATCATACAATTCAATAGAAAAAAAATCTGATTACAAAATGGGCAGAAGATCTGAATAGACTTTTTTTTAAAGATATACACCTGGCCAACAGGTATGTGAAAAGATGCTCAATATCATTACTCATCAGGAGGATGAAAATCAAACCATAAGGAGATATCACCTCACACATGTTAGAGCAACTACTATAAAAAAGACAAGAAATAACAAGTGTTCATGAGACAGTAGAGAAAAGGTAACATTAGTGGGCTATAGCTGGAAATGTAAATTGGTTCACAGTCACTACAAAAATAATATGGAGGTTACTCAAAAAATTAAAAATAGAACTAGATATGATCCCCAAACTCCAAATACCAAATACCAAAAAACCAAATACACTAATACACAAAATTATAAAAAAAAATGCACAAAAAATATAAAAAAAAACAAATACACTAATTTGAAAAGACATATGCACCCCCGCGTTTGTTGCAGCATTATTTACAACAGCCAAGATATGGAAACAATCTAAGTGTCCATCCGTGCATAAGTGGCTAAAGAAAATGTGGTATATAAATACAACGAATATTATTCAGCCATCAGAAGAATGAACTCTTGCCATTCCAACAACATGGATGAACCTCAAGGACTTTATGCTAACTGAAGTAGGGCAGACAGAGAAAGATTTCATTTATATATGGAACTTAAAACAAAACAAACAAGGGGTGCCTGGGTGGTTCCATTGGTTAAATGTCTGCCTTCGGCTCAGATAGTGATCCCAGAGTCCTGGGATAGAGCCCCACATCAGGGTCCCTGTTCAGTGAGGAATCTGCCCTCTCCTTCTGTCCCCCACTCGTGCTCTCTCTCTCTTTCTAATAAAAAAATAAAATCTTTAAAACAAAAACCAAAACAGACAAACAGAAAGACAAGTTCATAGATACAGAAAACAGATAAGTGGTTTTGCAGGGGTGGGTGGGGAATAAGGGGTGGGGTGGACAAAATGGGTGAAAGGGATCAAAAGGTACAAACTTCCAGTTATAGAATAAATAAGTGGGTATGTAATGTACAGCATGGTGACTATAGTTAATAATACTGTATTGCATATATGCAGGTTGTTAAGAAAGTATCTTAAAAGTCTTCATCATAAGAATTTTTTTATAACTATGTATGGTGATGATGTTAACTGGACTTATTGCTATGGTCATTTTGCAATACATGCAAATATTAAATCATTATGTTCCACACCTGAAACTAACATAATGTCATATATAAAATATCTTTAATCCATTTAAAGATCTTTTAAAAATTCTGTATGACCATTTAAACATACAAAGCTTAGTTTCAGTTGGCTTTAATAATGCAACGTGATTTGAAAGATAGCCAGCCACATGCATTCATCTGCGTGAAGAACAGAGATGCTAGTAGACTTAGGTTTGGCTCCTTTGGCCCTTTACAGATTGCTATGACTATTTTTTTGCTGCTCATTTTCTCTGCAAACTCTCATCCTAATTCTCTCTCTTTTTTTTTTTTTTTGTTCAAATTGTCTTTGAATTATCAACTTTAATTCTCCTTCTGTAAGCTATTCAAGTCCTGTCCATTCTTTGGCATCAATCTCAATCCTCACTTCCTCCAAGAAACTTTCCAGAAAGTTCTATCCTGCAAGTAGTTGCAATAGAGACTGTAAGTTCTGTAAACCTTATTTGTGATCTGCCAAATTCTTTTCTAGAACAAGGTAGGTACCAATGTTTCCTTCTCCTTCTCTACTGTTAATTTTGTACTCAGTTATCTTTCATATTCTATGTATTACTTTATATTTTTATTGATTGATTCATCTGAGAATAAATAAATGCTGCACCATCCTCATGTCCAACTATTGCAAGCCGATGGGCAATAACAATTATCATTTTTCATATTTTGAGTACAATAATGTGTCTCAAAAATTTTAAAAAGTAAAAATACTAAAGCTAATTCCATTTACAAACTTATAGTTTGCAATATATGCTCCAGTATCTTCCTCATAAGCGAAAATGAAAACATACTAGGTTTGGCATTGTTTTTATATGGCTTGTCATTCTCGAGCAGGGGTTAGCAAACTATAAGTCCTGTGACCCAAGCCCAGCCCACTGTCTATTTTTTTTAAATAATGTTTTATTGGCACCTAGTCACACCTGTTAGTTTAGCTGACATTGTGCTGCGAAAACCAAGTGGCCCAGCTATAACAGAGATCTGCGTGGTCTGCAAAACTATTTGCAATCTAGTCATTTATAAAATGTAATGGTCCCCTTTCTAGAGCAAGATAGGAACCACCACATATATTTAAAAAAAAATACATACACACACACACACATATATATATATATATATAAAAGCTTAGCTGTTATTGTTTAAATATCATCCACCAATATAAAGAGACAGTGAGGGTGCCTGGGTGGCTCAGTTGGTTAAGTGACTGCCTTCTGCTCAGGTCATGATCCTGGAGTCCCACATCAGGCTCCCTGCTCAGCAGGGAGTCTGCATGTCCCGCTGACCTCTCCCCTCTCATGCTTTCTCTCTCTTTCTCTCTCATTCTCTTTCTCTCAAACAAATAAATAAAATCTTAAAAAAAATAATAAAGAGACAGTGATCCTTGGAGAAGTGGATTCAAGGATTGTAGCAGGAAAGACACAAGATGAGCCTGGAGCATTCGATGGGGACAGTAGTTGAGGAGGTGCCCCAAAAAAGATGGGGCCATATCCAAAACGGACAGGAGCCAACCTGAAAAAGTTCTCAGTGGCCAAATCTGGAACAATCTGAGGCATAAAAAGTAATGATAGTTACTATAGAAAAATGTTAAAGTCATGAATAAGTCTATACTTATACAAATAAATGAAACTCAGAGAAACAAGAGACATAGAAAATCACTCTTAAAATACCAGGATAACATTTTTGCAGGAAAAAACACCCAAGAATGGCTGCAGAAATTAGTAAGAATCTGAGGAGAAACAGCATATTGGCAGAGTCTCAAAGTATCTCCCCTAAGATATTTATTAATTTCAAGTGAAAAAATAGTAACAGTGGAGAAACCCAGCAGATACCACCTTAACCAAGTGTTCAAGGTTAACATCCCCAGTAAAAAGACATATGGACATCATTTACCCCTTTATTAAGATGCACTGAGAAGGTCATGCCACCTCTGTGGTATTCTTGCTAAAAATGCAGCCTCAATCTAATCATGAGAAAATATCAGACCGACCCAACATGAGTTCTATGAGTTATAGTCTACAAAATAAGTAACAAGTACTCTTCAAAAATGCCAAGGTCATGAAAGACAAAGAAAGACAGATGAACTGTCACAGATTGGAGATACTAAGGAGACACAACAAATAAATGTAATGTAGGATCCTGTATTGTATCCTGAAATAGAGAAGAGATATAGTGGAAAAACTGGTGAAATATGAACAGGGTCTTTTTTAAGTTAATTTCTTGTGTTTGATCATTGTACTATAGTTATAGAAAATATTAAAATTAGTGGAAAACAGGTAAAGTTTATGCAGGAATTCTTATACTATTTTTGCAACTTTTCTATAAATCTAACCTTAATTCAAAATAAAAAGTGAAAAAACGTGTTTGAAAGAAGAAAAATCATAGTTTTTTGACTAAGCAAAATAGAAACCCAATGTGTTTTTTTTTTTTCCTTTTTAGTGACAACATTCTCGGGTTATAATAGCATAGAATTTCCAGAAACCGAAAAGGAGAAGAACTGCTGTCTGTTGTACTGTTTCTTGGTAGAAATACTTCCTTTGATTGTCTCATACTCCCAGGTTTTAACCTAAGAAAGCGGAAAAAATTGTAACCGTGTCAAAGAAGAGGAGGGCATGATAGGATCACGCCAGAATGGACACCTCTTGTCTCCCCAGGAGTCCTCACAGCCAGATACTCTGTGCATCTCCTGACCTCATGAAGACCAACCAGATATGGAGCAGCAGGAGGCAGGCTGGACTTCAGAAGTCAAAGGGCTCCTTCCCCTTCCCTTTCCCTATAGAAGAGAAATTGTTATTTTCTTGTGCCCAGAGAAAGACCTGGTATCTGGGTGTGGCTTGTAGAAATGACTGTCCTTATTTTAGAGGATATTTTAATGTTGGAGTAAGGAAAACAGAAAGTGAGAATGCAGCATATGCTGAAAAACTAACTAGAAAAGGAAAAAACCAGGGGTGCGCGGGTAGCTCAGTTGATTAAGCATCTGCCTTTGGCTCAGGTCATGATCTCAGGGTCCTAGGACTGAGCCCCAGGTTGGGCTTCCTCCTCAGCAGGTAGACTGCTTCTACCTCTCCTTCTGCCCCCCCTATTATCTCTCTCCCAAATAAATAAAATCTTTTTTTTTTCATTTTATTTATTTTTTCAGTGTAACAGTATTCATTCTTTTTGCACAACACCCAGTGCTCCATGCAAAACGTGCCCTCCCCATTACCCACCACCTGTTCCCCCAACCTCCCACTCCTGACCCTTCAAAACCCTCAGGTTGCCCCAACCTCCCACCCCTGACCCTTCAAAACCCTCAGGTTGTTTTTCAGAGTACATAGTCTCTTATGGTTCGCCTCCCCTCCCCAATGTCCATAGCCCGCTCCCCCTCTCCCAATCCCACCTCCCCCCAGCAACCCCCAGTTTGTTTTGTGAGATTAAGAGTCATTTATGGTTTGTCTCCCTCCCAATCCCATCTTGTTTCATTTACTCTTCTCCTATCCCCCTACCCCCCCATGTTGCTTCTCCATGTCCTCATATCAGGGAGATCATATGATAGTTGTCTTTCTCCGATTGACTTATTTCACTAAGCATGATAACGCTCTAGTTCCATCCACGTCGTCGCAAATGGCATGAAGGAATATTGAAGAACAAAGCCAAAGTTGGTGGCATCACAATTCCGGACTTCAAGCTCTATTACAAAGCTGTCATCATCAAGACAGCATGGTACTGGCACAAAAACAGACACATAGATCAGTGGAACAGAATAGAGAGCCCAGAAATCGACCCTCAACTCTATGGTCAACTCATCTTCGACAAAGCAGGAAAGAATGTCCAATGGAAAAAAGACAGCCTCTTCAATAAATGGTGCTGGGAAAATTGGACAGCCACATGCAGAAAAATGAAATTGGACCACTTCCTTACACCACACACGAAAATAGACTCCAAATGGATGAAGGACCTCAATGTGAGAAAGGAATCCACCAAAATCCTTGAGGAGAATGCAGGCAGCAACCTCTTCGACCTCAGCCGGAGCAACATCTTCCTAGGAACAACGGCAAAGGCAAGGGAAGCAAGGGCAAAAATGAACTATTGGGATTTCATCAAGATCAAAAGCTTTTGCACAGCAAAGGAAACAGTTAACAAAACCAAAAGACAACTGACAGAATGGGAGAAGATATTTGCAAACGACATATCAGATAAAGGGCTAGTATCCAAAATCTATAAGGAACTTAGCAAACTCAACACCCAAAGAACAAACAATCCAATCAAGAAATGGGCAGAGGACATGAACAGACATTTCTGCAAAGAAGACATCCAGATGGCCAACAGACACATGAAAAAGTACTCCACGTCACTCGGCATCAGGGAAATACAAATCAAAACCACAATGAGATAAATAAAATCTTTAAAACAAAAAAAGGGGGGGCCCTTCCTTTATTTCAAAAAATAAATTCTTCTTTGAACTATATAATTTTTCTAAATTTCTCTCTATATATAGATAGATAGATATCAATATCTATCTATATATAATTTTTCTAAATTTCTATTAAAATTGGAAAGAATTTTGAAATAAAACACATTTTAATATATTAATTTCAATCATTTGGCCCACCATGCTGCTAGTCACTTTTGAAAATTAAGAAGCAAACAGACAAAAAGCACATTATCTCAGTCTTCAAAATGCTTGCAATCTTTGGAAGCAGCAAATGAGCTCACAAGAAATAAGAAGAATAAAACCATATATAAAACCATAACAATGAATGTAAATGGAATATTCAGAAAAATGAAGATACTTTCTAAAGGGAGCATTGTTCAGCATCAATGTCATTGGAAAGATTAATCTGTTCCTTGAAAGAAGATAATATTTCCAAAATGTTAGCTTTATTGTAAGGATTAAATAAGAAACTGTGAAAAGAAAATTAAGTCCCTTCCTTACAAGATACATCTTAAAAATCTCCTGTATATAAGAAATGTAGAGCAAAAAATACCATCTTAAATTACTGAAATAAAGTATAAGAAAATATTCTTTAAATAAGACACAAAAGGCAAAGTCATCAAAGTAATATATATATATTTATACATATTTTATATATATTTTTATATATTTTACTGAATTAAACATTTTAACTTCTTGAGTCTAAGACTCTATAAATGGTTTTATAAAAAATTTTAAAAATTGGCCAATTAATAGAAATGAAAAAATTAGAATCAAGAATATATAAATAACTCAGGAGGCCTAAGATCCTGAATGGAAATAAAATTACATTTTTATTATCACTAAGCTTTAACTGAAAGTTTAGCATTTTCTTGTATAACATATGCAGGCTACAAACCAGTGTGGCATGCGTTATACCTGAGACTGTCAAGCTTAGAGTTCATGAATTTTTTTTAATGTAACATTATAGTAGTTGCAGCAATCTAGAAATAGTTTATACTCATCACTTCCTTCAAATTATAGTGGTATAGAATATCCATTAGATCTTGCTATTTAATGTATTAATAAAGAAAGACATGTGTTACTTTATTATAATTTTTTAAAATATTTTGCTAGCTATAGTTTCATATAACTGAGTTCCTTGTGATCCTATGTATTTCATTAAGGAAAAAAAAATTTTTTTTATTTAGTCTGAAAATGAGTCTGTTACCTTTAACAGGCTACCAAAAGGGCCTGTGGTGCAACAAAGGTTAAGAATCACTGAACTGTGTTGTTATGATTAAGAGGTTATAAACAACAGAGAAAACAGCTCATGTCAAAATGATGTATATACAATACGGTATGATTTGTATGGGTTTTTATGAAAATCACATGAAATAATACCATATATTTTCCCTGAAATCATATTCATGCATAAGGACCTATAAATATAAATGTAAGGAGATACAATAAATTCATGATAGTTTTTGCCTCTAGGAATGGGGGAGGTGAGTAAGATGTAAGAAGGAGGATAAAAAAATACTTCATATTTAGCTAAAATATTTTACTTCTTTTCTTTAAAAAAATGAAAGAAAACTGATGTCATTTTTAAGATCTATAAATCCAGGGTAATGGATTTGCTGGTGGTTGTGCTTTTAAATTTTTTTTAAACATCTCAAAATAAAGTTTTACTATACTTTTAGAAATTAATTTTTAAAAAAAGATACTTCCTTAAAATGTTTTGCACAATTCTTAATATATAACAAACTTTTCATATCTTCCAGGCATTTCTATTACTGCTATTAAAAATACAAAAGGTGTTTGGAAAACAAATGTGGAAAGGATTGGCCACCCAGGTGGGGAAATCTACGTGGGTGAAGACACACTAAAAAGGAGCATGTCAAGAGTTAATGAGATGTTGTCAACAGTTTTTAACAGTGATCCTTCAGTCTAGAAGTATTTTTATCTTTGCAGTTCGTGCCTCAAAACAGATGACTCTGAATTTCCAGTTATCGGTTATATGGACAAAACCAGAGCTGGGAGACCTGTAAGTCGGAAGCAGACCCTGGTGCTCTGATGCTTACTGGGTAACTGAGCTTAGTGAGATCCGCAGGGTAAGGCAGAGCTGGTGTCAATTGACTGAGTGGGGAAGAAGCTCATCAAACCGGCTACCCTACCGAACAGGAGATCCCATCCTTGAAAGGACCCTGGCCAAGGTTGAAGGACTCCCTTTCTTGCTAAGCAAAATGTAATAAATTAAAGAAGGCCTCTTCTGGAAAGCACTTGGTTTGTTGCAGGAGGCAGACCCATTGCAGAGTATACTGGTGAAGTTCTAAAAAAAAGTCATTCCAGTTTTCTTTTTTTTTTTTTTTCCAGGTTATTTCTCAAAGAGGCATGCCAAAGGAGATGGTTTTGTAATTCAATAATTAAATAAGATAAGGAATACTAAATACTGTATAATTTATCCTCTTCTTGGAGAGTCACAATATATACTAGAATATTAAAGACTGACGAATCCTGTTTCCTTTTTCAACCCAGCATCTCCCAAACTGATTATTAACATCTCATAGAAGTCTTATTCTAAGGAGATCATTTTGGAAATACTTTTCTAGTGTTTCAAAAAATCAAAACAACTTTAAGTATTTTTTGTGAGGGAGGGAAATTTCCTAAACATCCATTTTAGACTTGAAGCATGACACTAAAAGATGATTACAAATATATTAGAGTGCATAATAGCTGGATGAATTTCCAAGGCAGCAGCTTATCTCAGAAGTCTGATCACTGTCAAAGTCTCTTTATGGTTTATGGGCCTGTCAAAAACCCTCAGTTTTCCCATATGTACATATATGGTACTCTTTCCTTCCCAGTTAATTGTGCCATAAATAATTTCTTCTTATCTGCATATCGATTACAAGGTAATGAATGTCACTTCATATTATGTGAAATACAAATCAAGCCCTAGACCCCCTGAGATAATTTTCTTGGCCAAACTCCCAGGCCCTGTACTTGGGATGAACTTCAATTGTGTCTCTAGGGTTAGTGAGTGTTATGTTTCTAAGTGATGATCTGTTTATTTCATGCCACATTTGCAAGCTGTCTTTTCCTCGAATGTACCATTAAGCATTATACTGAGAATTTTTAAGGTGTTCAATTCACTTTATTTTTGTAAATGTTCTATATTCAAATTTATCTCAATGTACAATTTGTTCATACCTCATCTCTTCAGAGAGCTTTGAGGTTACTCCTGCCCTACAGGGGGCTTGCAGAAAAAAAAATAGCAGCTAAAATTCATAGTTGACAAAGGCATATTTTCTTCTTCCCAATCTTTAACATGCTTCCTCCAATGAAAATAATGCCTTGCTTGCAAATGAACAAAAGGAGACTTCTCATTCATTGACTTTCCTCTTATTATAAAGTCACATACCTGTGCCAATTCTTTTTGGATAAGTTAGTGCAGTTTCTTCCTTCTTTAAATAAAACTTGGGGTGTCAATTTCACATTGGAAATTTATTTGATATCAGTGAGAGGAATATTTCCATCTGAAAGATATTATCTCTGAGATTGAGTCAGGTTCCATGCTGAGAAAAGGATCAAGGAGCCATAACAACAGTTGAAGAAGTGAAACTCAATGTGTAAAATATTTTCAAATGTAGAAACAGCATACAGTGAAGGTGAAAGATTGAAAAAAGCATTTTCCTCTGATGACTTTGAATAACTGTATCTTTATTTCAGGGATGAAATGCTCTTGTGCATTCGCTTAAAATCTTTTCTCCCAATAGCAGTACTTAAGCAATCTCCACCTGAACGATAAGAGGTAGGCACTAAAAATTATGTTTTTAAGATAAATTCAACTACTTTATCCTAAAATTCAAACCCCCCATGACACAAGGGATTTAAATTATTTTCTGAGATTTTGGGGTTTCCATTTGGTTATCAAACTCTTTTACCTTGTTTGCCCTTAAATGCAAAATTATGAATTTGATGAAAATTCACATCCTAAATTCATCAAGGTGTATATAAAAGGTAAACTTTGAAAATGGGCACCAAACATGTCTCCAAGTATTCTATAAATCATATCACTTTGCTGTTCAGAAGACTGGTATCGTCAATGTTTTTAAATGAGAAGAAAGCCTTAATTGCAGGATCATTCTGCAAAACCATATTTCACACCCACCTCTTGAGACAGCACTTGGCTTATGACATGGGACCTAATACACCTGAGCTATGAATGATTACCTTCTGAAAGAAGCCAAGGCAAGTTGAAATATTGCAAAAAAGCTAACCCAAAGGATACTCAAGAAACATAATCACTGCAGGGAAAATACTTTTATGTTTTGTTAAATTGAGGATCCATAAATGTAACAGAAACACACACATTCCCATGGTTGAGCTCAATTACATCCTTGTGGTTTTTGGTACTCTCATTAAAACACATCTTTGAAAACTTACAACTGTATTCATCTTTTTTATTCCATTTAACTACACAGATTTCAGGCTCTAATTGTATTTTGCTCTCTTCACCTTGCCATGCAAATAGGGTTGGTATAGCTAGAAAATATACTTCTATGGAGAGCGTAATAAATTTTAAAGATGATATTGGTATTATTTCTCTTGCTCAGTATTGAAATGGATTTTTCAAAATGTTGCTGGATTAATGAGTTTTTCTTATATCCATTTTGTCTTCATTGTGTGTTTTTCATGTTTTAATATTTTAATGTAGTTCATTCAGTTACTCAGGGAATAATTGTCTAGGTTGCCCTTTTAGACATGGCAAAATAATGTGCTCGCTTCGGCAGCACATATACTAAAATTGGAAGACATGGCAAAATAATATATTTGCATTTCAAATATTATACTCTTTTTTTATGAAAACCCATAGCTTGCTTGCCAATCAGTATGTTCATATCCTAAGAAATATTTAGATATTTTAAAATTATATATATACATAAATCATATGTATTATATGTGTGTGTGTGTGTGTGTGTGTGTGTGTGTGTTTAAATATGTGTATTTGACCTTGAGGAGAAATCTGGCGATATTTCCAGTTTACTTGATTTTTTTTTTCTTTCTTTTTTTTTTTTTTAGATATTCAGATACAGGGTAAATCTGGATATATTTGTAATTTATGAGTCATTAAAATTCCAAACAATAATTTAAAATTATAGGAAATTCAAAAGATGTTAAGTCTTTTGCTAGTAACTACTCTTCTAAAATGCATTTTTTAAATAGTATATCACCTGATCTGAGCCTTTCACTCTCTCTGCTAACTCTTTACCTGCAGTGCTAGAAAAGCAGTCGAGAAGCTTAGTGACGTAGGTTAAGAGCTATTGCATCAGGCTGGGAAATTCCTTCCAGAATTTACCACAAATCTTAGAGTGAACATGGAGGTAATTCGTAAAGTAAAGATGTTTTGAGCTGGTAAGGCATCCTATGGAATCGATTTGCTCAGTACTAGCTATATCTCTAGAAAGAGAAGGTGCCGTGACGGCTCCAGACAATTCCATTCTCTAGGAGTCCTGGTTCCACCAAGCAGCTGGTTACTCTTCCTCTGACGTTCCCCATGCAGGTAAATGGTTTTACACAGTCCTACCTATTTATTTTTTGCTTTCCTTGAAAGACAATATGATTGAATTGACAAAAGCAATCTCTCCCATTTCAGCTTGGGAAGGTACTTAACAGCCCTAAACTCTGGATTTTTTTTTTAATCTAAAAATGGAGAAATTAATACTACTTCATTTTTAAAGTTATGATAAAGAATAAATGAGTTAATCCCTATTAGTATGATACATGATTCACAGTCAATGCTTATAAAGTCTTAACTGTTACTAATTTCCAAAAACAACGCTAACCTCTCTGAGCCTCTTGGTCTCTTTCTATCAGTAAGTGGGGATAATAATGTCAATTTTACATATCTTTCTGTAGATTGAATGAACAAGCTAAAGGTTGTTAAATACGTGGCATAGTGACTGAGATATGTAGTAAGCACTCAAGAAAGGTGATTTCCCTGCCTGCTTTCTGGAGCAGTGGTTCGACTCAAGAGAGAAAATATGTAACATTTTGCTCTATATTTCAGCTACCTATTTTGAAAAATCAATCCTGTAGTTTTGCTTTAGTTTTTATTTCGTTTTTTTAAAAAAAACTTTCTGAGATTTTATTTATTTGAGAGAGAGGCAGAGAGAGTGAGAAAAAGCAAGCACGAGTGGGGGGAGGGGTAGAGGGAGAGGAGAAGCAGACTCCCCACCGAGCGTGAGGCTCAGTCCTGGGATCCCAGAATCATGACCTGAGCTGAAGGCAGACATTTAACCAACTGAGCCACCGAGACACCCCTAGTTTTAGTTTTTAATAACCCCACCTTTAGAAACATAGCACAACGAAAGAATTGACAGCCTTCTTTCCTTCTTTTCTGGCTTGGAGTGCCTCTGCCATGTTTGGGACTGTCATTCCCTCTTGGGTCTGTCCTCAGTGTCAGCCGTGGTCAGCCCTAAGCAGCAGGAATTTCCCGATTTGAAAGCACATGTTTTTAAAATCTAAGGAAAAGAACAGAAGATTCAAAAGCTGGTTAGATAAAAGGTTAAAATCATGTTTAAACTAGTTGTCCTTACAATGTAAGCCCAGTATTGCTGAATGAGAGCATATCGTGAAAGAACAAGCATATGGCAAAATGGTCAGGACACTGGAAATGGAACCCACGGTGTTGAAATCCAGTCATGGCTCCACCACCAGCAGCTCTGATGTGGGCGAATTGCTTCAGCTTCCCTTAGAAGGGCTTTCCTAGATCCTAAAATGGATCCATAAAACGTGCCTCATAGGGTTGTTCCGAGAATCAATGTGAACTAGGTAGTCATTTAAGTAGAATGCAATGGTATACTATTACTCTACATTTGCTAGAAAGAAGGGTACAAAGGAAGGTGTAGAGGAAAGCAATAAGGCTGATGGCATAGAAAGCAAATGCTGAAGAAAATTAAAACACCCCAATTTATTAATCAGGTATTGCATTCTAGAGTACACTTCTGGTTTGCATACTTTCCTCCCCCCCCCCTTTTTAAATAAATTTTATTTATTTATTTGACACAGAGAGAGAGAGCAGAAGCAGGCAGAGTAGCAGGGAGAGGGAGAAGCAGGCTCCCTGCTGAGCAAGGTGCCAAATATGGGGCTTAATGCCAGGACCCTGGGATCATGACCTGAGCCAAAGGCAGCCACCCAACCAACTGAGCCACCCAGGTGCCCCTCCTCCCTGTATTTTAAGCAGAGTATAGCCAAGTCCCCTCTGTCCCTGCAGATCTGATATCACAATCCCACATGGAATGTTTTCAGATTATCCCTAAACATTTAAATGTAAAAAATGAAGCAGACCTCATTTGAGAAAAGATGAAATAAAAGGGGCTGAATTTTTCTAACTTGAGAATGTTCAAAATGCAAACTAGATTGATATAGGATAATTCTAATAAGCTCTAATTATAAATACATTTGTGTGGCACAATTTAATTTATTGGGAAACTAATTTTATTTGATCTTTTTTTCTTTTTAATGTGAAAGCAAAACCTCCACAATGTTGCCATAATACCATAAATATAATTTTCCAAACTGGAAACCATGGCAACTGTTTTTAATAATAGAATATGATTGGCTGCATATGAAAAAATAAAACCACTTTCTAAATAATTAAATTGTTTCTCAATATAAAATAATAATATCTCAAACATTTTCCTGTTTTTATGTGTACAATGTGATACACTGCTTCGGTCTGTAGGGAAGCCTATAATTACTAGACTATCTTTTCATATACTACAGTCTTTTTGTCACTAATCCATGAATTAAAATGATAATTCAAAGAAAACCTGTCTGGAAAAAAGAAACCTGAAAATTAAGTCCTGAGAATTAGGTCCTTTAGAATAAATTCTCTTTATGACGGTCCATCCAATTGAATACATTTCCTATGATTTGGGAGGAAGAGTTTTATCATTTTTAAAAGGGGTCAGGACAGGAACACTGATTTAAATCAGATGCCTGTCAATTTGGCCTCACATATCTGCATTCAGATATTCCGGGAGATTAAACAAAAAGCCGAAGGCTTTTCATTGACACAATGTCTGTCCAAACAACAAAAATCTGCTGAAAAGAGAAAATTTGAATTCAAGCATCCAGCTGTTTTATCTTCCTAGTAGGCATTTGACATCACTGCAATAAAACATCTGCACGGCTAAAACCGCTCGCCTTTCCACGACATCGTCTAAGGGACCTTTTTAAAAGCAGGCCACAGTGGAATCATTTTGCCAAGTTCGAACACAGAATTCAAACCATATTGCCTATATGCTGTTCAAATGTCTTGCAAAATAAGGTTATGGGAAGACATAAATAGATAAATGACTGGATAACAATAAACAAATGAATAATTCATACACATGAAAGGTTCAGGCAGCGATATTCATACACATGGCTCTGCTAAGTGAAAAAGACATTCCTGTATCCAAATATAGTGTCAGTACCAGAACTAGTGAGTAATATTTTATTTCTCCAAAGGTCAGTATGATACTACTCAGTCTGCCAAATTCTGATAGCTATTTCCTCCCCCCCCCCATCATTAGTGGCAAAGTCAGAGGTGGTGGTAATGATCTTGACCCTAGAAATTTCAATCCTGTTTTCAATGAGTTAATCAGAGGAAGGCATATACCCCTCTTCAATGTCTTGAATATTACATATATGAGTTGTTGTTCAGAATATATTTCTCAAAATCCTGTGTGCTCTTAATAAATATTTATGGAGAGTATAAGAGGATACTCTCAACATGTTGTGTTCCATCTCGTAGTTTCAGCATAGATTCTGTTGTATAACAGAGCATTTAATTTTCATAAGGGTACTGACCTGACCAGTGAAACCAATCTTCTTGTCAAGATTACTAGAACCTTTTTTTTTTGAAAAACAATAAATGTTTACTTTTTAAAGGATTTCTCTTTGAGAATCCCAACTGTCACAGAGCTCTTTGATACTATTTATTTCTACTAGAACCAGTCATGTAAGACCTATTTCCAAGTAACTGTATACTGCACTTCTTTCATATGGCTTATTTAGCATCTATTACCAACTCAACTTGGCCACATAGAAAGGAGGAAAATGTACATTATAAAAATAGAGAGGCAGTCTGAATATTACCAGAGCTGTTCACAAAAGAAAAAGGAATGTATTTTGCTGACCAGTACCTGATTTGTGTGTGCATTTCTGGTAAGAGTAGATAAATGAAGGAATACTGATTTAACATTTCAACAGCTCTATTCATTCTGGCTTTGATTATAAAAATATAGCAAAGAACTCAGCTAATCCATCCCTTCTGTCACATACCCACTTTGAGCTTAGCCCAGGAAATCCCAAAATTCATCCTGTGAAACTCAGAGACTTTAAAGATTTCAATACTACAGGGTAAAGCATTCATTCAGAATGAATTTCAACTCATACCTTTCAAAATTATTTTATTGAAATGTTACATTATAGTACTCTTGATAATTTCATTTTTTAACCAATTCCGTGGGTTGAGCCTCTGCCTTCGGCTCGGGTCATGATCTCAGGGTCCTGGGATCGAGCCCTGCATCGGGCTCTCTGCTCAGCAGGGAGCCTGCTTCCCCCTCTCTCTCTGCCTGCCTCTCTGCCTACTTGTGATCTCTGTCTGTCAAATAAATAAATAAAATCTTAAAAAAAAAAAGGTGATTATAGTTATATTTTTTTCAGAGGTCATTCTATATACAACTTCAGAGCTGGAAAAAAATCCTTTGAGATACATCTAAAGCAATATCTTCAATTTATCTTAATATATGGGTGAATGATAGTTATCAGGGACAAGTGATAAGTATTTTAAACATATTTTTTAAAGATTTTATTTATTTATTTGTCAGACAGAGATCACAAGTAGGCAGAGAGGCAGACAGAGAGGGAGGGGAAAGCAGGGTCCCTGCTGAGCAAAGAGCCTGATACAGGGCTCAGATGCCAGAACCCTGAGATCATGACCTCTGGGGAAGGCAGAGGCTTAACCCATTGAACCACCCAGTGCCCCAGTATTTTAAACATATTGATAAAACTCTCACAGAGAGAGAATAAAAATATCAAAGAAAGTGTATTACTCTGTTTTTAAAGAACAATACAAAAATATCTTGTAATTATTTAAATAAAGATCTTTACTTGTATATTCAGAAAATGTTTAAAAGCGTATGTTTATCATTCATTAGAAAAGTACATTTCTGTTATAAAGTGTGCATTTTTTATAAAAAATGAAAATAGAAATAGTAATTTCCAATTTTCCCAGCACCATTTATTGAAGAGACTGTCTTTTTTCCACTGTGTATTTTTTCCTGCTTGTGGAGCATAAGGAATAACACAGAGAACATTGGGTGAAGGAGAGGAGAAGTGAGTTGGGGGAAAATGAAGGGGGAGACAAACCATCAGAGACTGTGGACTCTGAGAAACAAACTGAGGGTTTTGGACAGGAGAGAGTGGGGTTTGGGTGAGACTGGTGGTGGGTATTAAGGAGGGCACGTATTGCATGGAGCACTGGGTGTGGTGCATAAACAATGAATCTTGGAACACTGAAAAAATAAAATTAAATTTTAAAAAAGAGATGTAATTTCCTTCTTTTCCAAATGTTTAAATGTCATGTAACCAATATTTGTACTAATGTGCAAATTTAAAATAATTTGAATATTACTTAAGTGTTATATCCTTTCAAAATCAAGTACTAACTTGGAAAGACGCCTAATTCATTTTTTTCTTCTCTATCTACAATCGGTTTTCAATGAGAAATCATTCCTAGAATTCATATGTTAAAGTAGCAAAAAAGGGAAAAGTTATAAAATACTTTAGGGGTTAAAATCTGTATCCTGATCAGTAAATTTTATGACCCAAAGTGAGTCCCCATGGTATCATTTATTATAGCTAAAATGATTGCAACTGGGGGCCCATGACACTATTACCTGTTCCTATAGATTTATTGAAAATTAGCAATTCCATTTATATCTCTGAGATTTCAGGGATTACACTGTTATAGACTAGAAAATTGATAGATTTATGTGTCTAGTGAATCTAGTTGTACCGACTAATACAGCAACAGAGAAAATTTAGAGGTTTGTACTCCTGAAGGAGTTAACCTTTGGATAAAGAAACATTTCTCAAGTAGAATGTGAGAAATTATTGAATCCATAAATTGTCACTGCTGCAAAGTTAAAAAGAGAGAGAACCGGGAGAGAACCAACAGCGCAAGTTTAACTTTTGTACTTTTGTGTGAGAAAGAACGAGAAGCGAAAGTTACCAAAACAATTTGTACTATGACTTGGTTTGCTAATGTAATTGCTCATGAGGTATTTATTGCCGAACTATAGGATCCCTCAGCTCAAGGCTTTCTTTCGGGCTGCTTGCCTCAAACTGTATCATATGATCTGTAAGAGTTTCCACAACATCGTGAATCACAGAGTACACATCACATACCCCTCTTGCGCTGTCCCGAGCACAAAGTAGACATAGAATAAATATTTCCCTTTTGTTGTTATTGTTGATAATTCAAATACATATTGACTGCTTGTGATTTATGCTACTACCAGAGATGCCAGTTCAGCTTTCAAACAGTTGTATGGAGATTGTTTGCCTCTCAGGGAACTTGACCATGCCTTCTATGTTAGAAAGTAACCATACGGTCCATGTCTTGGAAACTTTATTAGGCATAAAAGTCTATTAAATTATGGTCCAATAGCACATACTTATGAAAAGTACTTTTACTTTATTCCTTGTTTTATTTTTTTAAAGATTTTATTTATTTGACACACAGAGAGAGAGAGATCACAAGTAGGCAGAGAGGCAGGCAAAAAGAGAGGGGGAAGCAGGCTCCATGCTGAGCAGAGAGCCCAATGCGGGTCTTGATCCCAGGGCCCTGGGATCATGACCTGAGCCGAAAACAGAGGCTTAACCCACTGTACACATATAAGTATTTTAGAGCAAAGCTGATATTTAATTTGTTCACATAGCATGGATACTGGGTACTAGTAGCAAGACTCTGTCTGACAGGTCCAGGCCCACGCTGAATCAGTGGTTAGGTATTGTCCATACCATTTCCAGTTTTAAAGGGTACTGCAGAAATACCAAAAACATATGGTATAATCCCTACCATCAAAAAGACTAAACATGTTTTTAAATCAAAAACGTTTACACACACGCACAGTCTGTGTGTATGTATATGTATACATAAATATATATACATATATGTACACACATGTTTGTATGTGGACACACAGGGGAATAGATTTGGTGATAGTAAATCAGAGCATTGGAAGGATGGGGATGATATCCTGTAAATAATGGGGCTTGATTTAGGTACTAAAGTATAACAAGATTTTCTTAAGTGAAATAGAGTGAGGGAAATATTTCGTGTAGTGCTCCTACTTGAATTTAAACTCCTAGCTTAATGTATAGAGGTCACAATGAAACATTCTTTTTTGGAGGGGGGAACATATAATTGAAGAAGAACTGGCAGAAATTAGGGTTGGGAAAATCAAAGAGAAAAAAGATTAATAATTACAATTCAGGTATTCATAATATTCCACTAGTTATCAACCTGATATACTTGCAGAAAAATTTACACAAACCTTTTTAACCATTTATAACCATTGTTACAGAACAAGGGCATGCAGAATTTAAACAAGATGCATCTAATTCTATTCTTTTATCATATGGCCTCCTTACTTCCTGCAAGTATCTTGTGTAAGAAGTTATACGGGGTTTTCACACCTGATTTATTTACCACTTATACCCCTTGCAAAATTCTTCTTAGATTGATATCGAGAGATGACAAATGACAGCATGGAGGAAAAAGTGGGAATGAACTCCCTAGTTCCATAAATGCCTTTACAAAACAAGGTCCACATAATTTCTTTTTTCTTCTTTTCATTAAAATTCACAACATGAAAGCCAAGTTTTGTTTTCTTAACAACAGATGAAAATTGTTTCTTAAGGTCTTTACACGCCAGCATATCGCCTTTTCCCTGGTCTAATACTAAGTGACAGCCCCATATTGAGCAATTTTAAACCAGGTCTTCGATTTACGGCAGACATGTCGAAATTTGTGATAAATGGAATAGATATTTAATGACACCTAATGTGTAGTGATACAGCATAATATAGATGGTTTGGCTTAGAAAAGACTTGCAAACATTATGCGACAAGAGCAGAGCAGCTGAAAGCTTAGCATAATTCCATAAGATATTCAGCTACAAAAAGATTTCATAACGAAAAGATCAAGAAAATAATACATTTACTTGAGAATGTGAAAATTACCTTGGAACTTACTTTGCTATTTGCATTCCATCTTGGAGCATGCCAAGGTTTAGAACTTAAGTTTTTTATGTCTTGTTTATTGGAAGTTCTTAGGTTTCAAGAGAATAAATACTTATTTCTGAGTAAGCATACTTCTGAATTTAAAGCAGAATACACAATCACTCTAAATAACCGTCAGAATATTAATCCATCAATGGTCTAACACTATGTGTGTAATTCTATGACAAAATATCCTTCATTTTATGTAGTTAATAGTTTTATTCTCTTTAATCGAAAGTGTGGTGTGTGTGTGTGTATATATATATACACACACCCCACACACATATATATGTTTGAAAAATATAAGAAATAAAACAAAAATCACTAACGATCATATTAATCAGGATAGCCACTGTCACTCTCTTGATGTGTTTCCTTACAGTCTTCAGTTTATGCATATATAACTTAGTTTTTCCTTCAAATGGAATTTTAAAATATTTGGGAGTCTCTAACATGGGTTTACAACAATCTCTATGCCCTTAATCAAAGAATAGTCTTATTTTATATGGATATCATCTTTCTAGAGGAAGTGAATACAAATGAAACAGCAGGAAAGGAAAGGAGCGTTTGCCCAGCAGGTTAGATCAACTACAAAAATGCTTACAAGTGAGAGCACAGGGAGTCTCAGAAAAGGAGGAGTAAACAGCTAGAGAGTTAAATATCAATAACTCTGTCTGTTGCTTAGAATTAATCAACCTATTAGGAACTATCTATTAGGGACCAATCTATTAGAAATTCAATGGAGAAAAATGTTTAGACCAAAAAATTTGCAGAACAGACTATCTACAGAGAAGAAAGACCTTCTCATACCCAGCTGGGGTAAAAAGAGTTGGGTATGGGACTAAGGAAGGATTTTCTTTTCTTTTGCCTTCCCCCCTCCCCCACCTGCCAGTGGCTGGGGGAGAAATGAAAGGAAGAGAAGGTAAAGGTGGATGCAGGAGACGAGCGACTTCATGTTACAATATGTAACCCTCCCTGTAATTTCTCCTCCCCAGGGCTCCTTGCCCACCTGTCTTCAACACAGATTCAGAAAACACAAATATTTGCTGTGAATGAGTGTCTTGTGGAAGTCAATGAAAGTAATGCAATTTAAGTCCAAGAGGTTCAGGACAAAAGGGGGGTTCAGTGGAAGACAGTGCGAGGAAGTAAGGTGTACAATCTCCCAGAAAGCAAACGGAAGGCTTCTGGACTCTCGCAGAGACATGGACAGAAGGCTTAAGTCAAGTTTAACTGGATTTTTGAGGGATACAGTGACCTTAACTGCATGTAGGTCACCCATTTACACTAATTCATACTTAACATTGTTTTTTTTTTTTTTTCAAAGATCTTTTTATTTGAGAGAGAGATAGAAATAGCGACAGAGATAGTGAGAGAAAGAGCAGGAGCAGGGAGGAGAGGGAGAAGCAGGCTCCCTGCTCAGCAGGGAGCCCAACGCTCAAGCAGGAGCTTGATCCCAGGACCCCAGAGATCATGACCTGCGCCAAAGGCAGATATTTAACTAACTGAGGCACCCAGATGCCCCCTTATATTGTTTATAAGACAACATTTTTGTAAGTACATTTAATTGGTTCTATAATATCATTGTGATAAAGTTTTCTAGCTTTTATATCTTATTTGTTTCCAGCTTTTTGTTTCCAGCTTTTTGAGCTTTTATCTGTTTGATTTGTTTTCAGCTTTTTGAGATTTTAAACAAAACTGTCAATAGAATTTTCCATAAATCAGGCAAGCAAGTCTAATGATCTCATTAGGATAGATGAATGCCTAATCTTGAATTGAAAAATTAATTGTTTACCAGTTATGATATACATCACAAATCTCTTTGAGATAATTTGTATTCATTTCCACTGTCACCAGCAGAGAATAAATTTATCCATTTCATTATAACATTACCAGCACTATTATATTTTAATAGTATTTAACTTTTCTATCATTGAAATATTGTCTATTGGGATACATTTAAAGTACTAACAGTTCCAGCCCTCCATTTTTAAATTGGGGATTAGGAGTCATCAAAGCAAATCCAGAAGTGGACGGAACTGATCATTTGAGCCCGGAAGTGGTCATTAATTAAGATTAAGACATATCTATTACTTTTGTTTTATACAAACGAGAGTTTCATGTCCTCTTGAGAGGAAACAGAGACTCTGAAGAGGTCCCAGAGGAGACGGAGATGAGGAAAATATGGTTTACTAGTAAATGAGATGCAGTATAATATCATGGAGGCCATATGGCTACTACGTGGACTAAGCTGCGAGGCTAACGAACGTAACGAACAACTGAGCAGACTGTTGATTCTGACTCCGATCAGATGGGCTAAAAAGGGAATGCATTCCTCTTGGTGCCATTTGCTTTAGAAATCAGCCACCAAGGGAATCAGAGGCAAAGGAAAGTAAGTGGTTCTGAAGTCAAACAGGCTGGAAAAAGAAACCATGGGAAATAGCATGTTTTCCCTTTCTAGGGGAGTGAAGGAGGACTGAGAAATGTCCCACAGAACTGTTGGAGGAGCCATAAAACAATACTGATCAGTGTGGTCCTGGTGGTTCCAACCAGCTCAGTACCAGGGCTTCTTGGGGAAGAAGACAATGTGTGGGAAATCAGAAGAATGATTAAATGGGATTATTTCTGGCCCATGGAGCATCTTTCTACCTACGTAATTCTCCCCTAAACTGTTTGTTCAGTATGAGATGGAAATCAGACAGGATGCGGACCTCCTTCCAGGATTTAATCAGGTTGGATATAGCCAAGCCCACATGTTATTAAAAGCCAGATGTCTACTGCAAGAAGCTTCATATGAGACTGTAACATAGAAATTATAAAAACTGATACACTTCTGAGAACCCTGTTTTCAAATTGCACACAACGTAGACACTAATCCCCAACTCTCCAGGTTGTAATGCACAGAACAAAGAGACAAAAAAGAGAAACGCTCACTTTGTGTATACTATTGGCTGGACAGCAATTGAGACTGTAGGAATATAGGGAATAAGAGCAGGAGAGGAAAGAAGGATGGAAGAAACTAGTTTTCTCTAGGCTGAGGACATATACGATATCGCCCTCCCCTTTCTTAGTGGTAGGGTGGTGTAACACTAGCAGGTTATCTGTGTCTCATTGCCTTCCAGGGACCTCAACAGAAGGCAGGAAAATTGGAAAGCGGGGAGCTCCTAAGAATGAGAATATACTTGCCCGGATTAGATCAATTTCTCCATTTCAGCTTTTTGTAAGTGTTTGGGGATGAAGTGAGAACCTCCCATTTTGCACACAAGCATACATTGCTCACCTTCAAGGCTCAGCACTGGGGATCTGGTGAAGAAAAGATAAACCTCACGTATAGTCTGGATATCCCACTGAGAGATGGGTACGGAGGCATTGTTTGATCATCTATCCACCTGCAGGTACGAAGAGAGGTGCTCTTTGCATCATTTTATCTACTTTGCATCATTTTTGCCAGCTTCTGGAACTAATGGCTCTCATATCCTAAGTGGTGGAGGGATAAAGACAATTTTTGTTCTAAGCCACTGAGCATTTCCCACACAGCTGAAGCTAAAAATGGAATATCTGTATCCCTTAAAGAGATTACATTATTTCTGAAGGGTTAACTTCATATTCCATAATAAGTTTGCCGATGCATAAATGCTTCTAAACATACCAGGACAGAATTTCTCTCTCTCTCCTTATTTCTCTAATATGTGTCCTCTGAGAGGAGACACATGTGCCCTTCCTCCCTGCCTTGATCAAATACACTTTGATAGTAACAGAACAAATACATCACTGAGGGGCATTCTTCTAACCACAGATGAAGACTTCCATGGGCAACTCATAGCTCTACGGTCAGCCTTTTTTTCCTTGTCACTGTTTCAGCAATGCTCACAGCCAAACTAACAGCATGGAATCAGGAATTTGCTGGGTAAGAGGATAACCTACCTCAGGCCAAAGTCAAAATATCTTCTTCTCCTTTATTTTGGTCAACCACTGATTACCTCTTCTCCTCATTCATATATCTCTGATTAGTTTTTAACAACTTGGGCTCAGTTAAGAGTCGGAAGTATTTCACAGCTGTCCATTCTTTAGGATTATAATGTGGGTGGTATGCTGCAAAACCTTGGCAAAAATTAATCTTCCCTATTCATTAATATTATATTGGAGTTTTCTCTCCCAGTGACATGTGACTGGAAAGCATAACACGTGACACAGTGTCTCTTCCTTGCTGACCATATGTGAAAACACATTGTTGGCCCACAGCTCCAGATAGTATTCCTTAAGCCTATTACTTTTTGTAATTCTGTATTATTTTTTGTAATTCTGCTTCAGAGAATCTTAATACGCTTGAAATTTTTGCCCCCCCCCCCCCCCCAGTTTTTACCCGCTGCTAAATGATGGTGACATCCTACTGGCTGCTCTGGCAACACCAAGTATTTCCAGTAAAGCCATTTTCCGAGAACCTACGGATATATTGAGCTTAATAACAGACATACGCATCTAGTATCTGTCCAACTTGACTTCGATAATCATGGCTATGCAAACCTACTCTATGACTCTTATAATTACTATAATTATTTGCCTTTCAATATGACAACTAAATACTTTTCTAAATGTGGATAAAGGGATATTAATGAATATGACACTTATTCCTTTATTCAGTCAGCATTGATTAAACATCTTTTAGGAGTTTAGTACTCTTTAGGTTTGGAGGATATAATCCCTACTTCCACAAACCTGACATTCTAGCATCATAGAGTGAAAAATTATAAGAAGAAAAAAGTAGGGTAAGGACTAGAGAGTAACAGGAGAATAGCTAGAAGCCTGGAGTTGGGTGGAAAAGAGGGAAATGGAAGGAAACGAGGTCAGAGAGATAGCCTAGATCTGGTGGTGTGTTGAAAGCAGTTATACAAGCTTTTTATAAAAATTTCAGGAATTTTGTGACCCCATTGGCACCTTAAAATCCAGCATGGGGACAGCATTTACATGGAAATCAGCAAATGCTGCATAGCCAAGATTCCCTTCCCCCAAGAGATCTGATTGTTAAATATTTGCCTACACACCACTGCCTACAGCACTAGGGTTTTATAGTCATGGAATGTATCGAGATTACGAATTAGATAGGAAATTACTGGAGAGTTGTATGCATGGCAGTAAAATGTCTCTGCCTACTGCATTAAGAGCAGACTATGGTAGAGAACGAGTGGAAACATAAAAGACCCTTTGGAAAGTTTTTTGCAGTTGTTACTGAAAGTTCTCCAGCTGAATTGAGAATTGAGAATCGAGAATCAGAATTTCTCGATCTTCCAATTATTCACAAATGAGGCAGTTTGAGCAGATTACATGACCTTGGGCAGATTTGCCTGAAAATGGAACTTTTGCAGCAATGGCTCAACTCCATGAAATCTTTGGCCAAGGATGGCTGAGAAATGCTCACATTTCTCTTTTCAAGGTATTGATAACAGTTCATCTGTTATCATCTGTTATTGTTAGTGGGCCTTAGTCGGGTGCTAAATGTTAGATTACAAAATAATTGTTTTAAATGTCTATTTACTCCTGATGAAATTTTAAAGTATTTCAATGTTACATTTTGTCCCAAAACTCCCAAAGGAAACATTCAAACTTTCATGAGATGTAGATTAGAGGTGAAGGGAAAATGAAGGAGACTAGTTTCTGAAGTAACCTCCAAGGTTCTCATGTTCTTCTCCCTGAACGGCTCCTTCGGGTAAAGAGAAATGGAGAAAAGGTGGAAGAAATCGAAAAATAACTGTGTTCTGAAAAGACTGGAGAAACCAATCCAAAGAACTAAAGAAATTCTTCCTCTTGACACTGCTATCTCAAGTATCAATGGTGTTTGATTAAAAGATTCTACTAAAGTCCTGGTCTTTTAATTACAGGAAGCTGTTGATAACTCCTAAATATATCTAGCTTACCCATGATGACTGCAACCTTGGAATATATATAGTGTACTATTTGTTTTGTTTTTGTTTTTCTACTAAACAGAGGAGTCAGATTGATGGCATTTTCCTGGAAAAAGGGATACCATGTTTTTCTTTTCTTTTTAAAATTTAAATTCAATTAGCCAACAGAGAGCCCATTAGTTTCAAATGTAGTGTTCAATAATTCACCAGTTGCCTGTAACACCCAGTGCTCATCACATCACGTACCCTCCTTAATGTTATTCACCCAGTTACCCCATCCCCCTACCCACCTTCCCTTCAGCAACCCTCAGTTTGTTTCCTATAGTTAGAGTCTCTCATGGTTTGTCTCTCACTCTGATTTCTTCCCATTCAGTTTTCCCTCCCTTCCCCTATGATCCTCTTCACCTTTTTTTATATTACCTGTATGAGTGAAACCATATAATCGTCTTTCTCTGATTGACTTATTTTGCTCAACATAATACACCACCTTTTTTCTTTTTAGGAAAAGCTTTTGGCTCATTAACTATACACCTATTGTAACCAGCTTTAAATTGAAAAAAAAAAAAAAAAGAATACTACCAGCATCTACTACTTTATGCTCTCTCTGTCAGTACTCCTGCAATCACTGTCCTAGCTGATAGCATTCAACTCACGTTATTTGTGTAACAATATATCCTGCATTCTCAGTACTTTAGAATACTCCACTGTAAGAATACATGAAATGTGTTTAGTCCATTATACTGTTGATTGACCTTTGGGTCACTTCCCATAATTACCTATTGTGAATAATACTTCTGTGAACATTCTTTAAATGTCTTATGACAAACAAATATACATACTTCCTTTGGGCATATATGCAGAAGTAGAATTGACATGTCAAAGTGTGCACACGATCAACCTTGGTATATACTGCCAAACAGATCTCAAGACTGTTTTTAATGTTTATACACCATGAGCATTGTAAGAAAATTTCAGTTGCTCTACACCTCAACCAATATTTGCTATTCTTAATCCTTTCATTTGGATTTTGTTTTGGTGTATAGGTAGTGGTATTTTTTGCCATTTAAATTTTCGCTTTCCTGATGATTAATGAGAATGATCAATTATTTATATGTTTTTTGGTTATGTAGATATATTTCTTTGTAAATGGTCTGTTGAAGTCTTTTGACCATTTTCTATTGGGTATTTTTTTTTATTGATTCGTTCAAGTTAATTTTTTCTAAATACCAGTCCTTTATTCTATCTGTATGACATCTATTTCCACTATTTCAATGATACCACTTAATAAACAGAAGGTCTTAATTTTTAATGTAGTACAATTAATTTTTCCACAGATAATATTTTTTCATCCCATTTCACAAAACCTTGTATACCCTGAAGTCATGAAGATGCTTTACTAGGTTTTATTTTAGAAGGCTTATTGATTTATCCTTCACATTTAAACTGGTGAGTCAATCAGAATAAATATTTGTTTATGGTGTGAAGTGGGTCAAGGTTAATTTTTTCTCATATAATTATCAAATTTATCTGGAACCATCTATTTAGAAGGTCATTCTTTTCCCTACTCCTCAGCCATAGAACGTTTATCGTAAGTGATTGGTATATTTGTGCGAGTCTGTTTCTGGCTGAAACACTGTGCTAATTGTTTGTCTCCTGGCTTCCAACATTTCTCTCTCTGATTCCTCTTTTCCAGCATCTTAACCTGAACTGCTCCTCACCATTTCCAAGTAGACAGTTGCCATATTTCATCTAACTTCTTTAACTCTTTTCAACAGGAGCATTGTCCACCACAAGCACAAGTGTTTCTGAAGCAGAAGTCCCCAGAGTCATCATCATGTGCTTACTTTAAAAACAGAGCCTTTCACTTGTGGTGACAGAGAGAGCATAAAGAGAGAATCACTAAATTCTACAATGAAACTAAAATTCACTGTATGTTAACTAACTGGATTTTAATAAAAACTTGAAAACAAACAACACAACAAAACAGAGCCCTTGGGGAACCTACAGTAATTCTTGAATCAGCGGAAAATTCACATTATGACAACTCAGAGGCTACGATGGGGGTTCCCATTTTATGTTTAATTCCTGTGTCGTACTATAACTAATGAATATTTGCAATTCATTAAAAAATAATGTTAGTTTAAGGGGCATCTGGATGGCTCAGTGGGTCAAAGCCTCTGCCTTTGGCTCAGGTCATGATCCCAGGTTCCTGGAATGGAGCCCTGCATCAGGCTCTCTGCTCAGCAGGGAGCCTGCTTCTACCTCTCTCTCTGCCTGCCTCTTTGCCCACTTGTGATCTCTGCCTGTCAAAAAAATAAATAAAATCTTAAAAAAAAGTAATGTTAGTTTAAAAATAAAATTAAATGAATAAAACACCTTATTCAATTTTTTTCAGGAATGCCCAAAATAAAGACTAGCTATAAAAGATGTTGAATAAAATTGAGAGTTTTAAACGTGTTTAAATAAAAAGATGTTATTTCTGAAATATGTAAGTATATTTCAGGAATAAGACATCATGGTAACATAAGAAATATGAATTTGGAAGTATAAAATTGACCAAAGGAGCACTTTGAAACTACTTGATGTTCTTAAATCTGGAGCAAACTTAGTGACCAAATCATGGCTCCTAACTTCCAGAAAAGTACAATTATATAGTTAAAAAAATTTTTTTCTCCCTAGGCTTCAGAAGTATATGTAATGGTCAAGCTCCCAGTAGGAAATAAATGGTGTACTTAAATTATAATAAATCAAGGACCACTTATTTATAAAGGCACTGCTTTGGGGTCCAGGTGAACCAGATGGGATAGCACAGTGACCTGTGATTAGTAGCAGTAAAATAATTGTAACTCCTAGATGTGAAGAAACAAAGAAACCATTACCAGAACCAGATGATAAGCATACAGAGAAGGCCACCTTGAGAAGAACAATGATCTTAGCTGAAGGGTCACAATAAACCCAAAGGCACTCTGTAAGGAGAGGGTTTTCCCTACAGAGAAAAAAAATACCCAAAATACTCTGACCTCAATCCCCTTTTCTCTTTCCAGGCTCCTACTGACTAAACCCAACCAGATGTCCAGAGCACAGGAAGCCACTGTTTATAGTCCATACAGAGCAGTCTCTTTCTGGATACAGAGCAAAATAGGGTTGAGATGTTGGCAAGAGGGAAATCTCTACAGCAAAAGCGATTTGAAATTCTACCTTTGTTACCATAGATTTACTTTGTTGGCTTTTCTTCAGGTTTAACCATTATGCACTAAAATATAATTTCAAATCAATTAGACTTTGGAAATTTAGGCAGATTAGATTCACATAGATGATAAGTATTTAACCTTACAGTAAGAATAAATGCATATTTTGTGTGGGTAAGATCTCAGGAATGAGTTTTTGGGGAGAGGCAAGGGATACAGATCTATCAGAAATATTCCTCAGAAGGTTCTACTACAATCGTTATGGAAATAAAAAAGCATAATTAGTTCACCTGGGAACATTTTGAATCCTTTAAAAACCATTTGGCATTGCTATTCCCTATAAGGAAATCTAGATTAAAGGAATCAGTAATTAAAGTAGAGAGCTTCAGATGTACTTAATAGAGATGTTCTTTACTGAAATACTAGGAATAATATTGGCTAGAAGCATTACTGTGATTTAAGAAATAAGAAGTAGGAGGCATGCAGCTGGCTAAGGTGGAGTATTTATAGACAGTTTTTGGATGTAAATCAAAACTCTACCAGGAAGGTTTAGAATAGAATGGATACTTTATTAGGTAAGGTTCAATCTACAACTGTGAGTCAATTGAAAGTTAATAGCAGCTTTGTTAAAGGTCATAGATAAATGGCTACTGTAGTTTTAATGAATATTTTATTCATGTCACCTTTAAATTAGTTAAATTTGGAAAGAATGATGATGTAATGCCAAAGGCTCCTTCCTGGAACATTAAAAGCAGAATTTAACTTTAAGACTTTAGTACCAGTTTTAGCTCTCTGATGCAAGATTTTAAGGTATTCTGAGCCTTCCTTTTTTCCCTTTTTAACATTTATTGTATGTTAGAATTTGTTTCTTAAATAAATATGTTTTACAAAAACAATGTAGCAGAAAGATCAGGAAATTTACAATAATACAAAACTCCTTTTGAATGCACGTCCCATCAATTACTACCATGTAAAATTAGGGAAATTTTTCTGTTCTTAGAAATGAGAAACACTTAAATTTTTGAACATAAATATAAGCCTTTCAATTAATATCACTTACTATTCTCTATGAGAATAAAGCCCCTTTATTTTATTTATTTTATTTTATTTAGATTTTAGCAAATATATTAAATCAACTAAAACAAATAGAGAGACCCAGGGAATTTTTCTTGTAAACCACGTGACATTGAGTATTACAAAAACTCATGAATTACTAAGGCCAGTTTGAATGAAGAAAGAAGCTATGCAGTCAAAGAGAAACTGCAGGTAGAGATTCCAGATGAGGTTCTCAGACATTGAGGGGAAGGAGCCTGAACAGAGCAAGCTTGGACCTGTGGTGGTAAGCCCAGCCTCAGAGTCATGACTCAGAAACAGGTGTCAGGGATGAAAAATAGGAAAACAAAATGAGATCAAAGGATCTAGATAAATGGAACAAGAAGATGTTGGGGAATCCAATTTATTCGTGTACACAGGGAGCATCTGTCTTGGATCACTTTAAAAGGCCAGGTGAGCTCTCATACTGCAGTGTCTGCTAGATCTTGAAGGCCCCTGAGAGTTTCTTCCTGCTGAGACAAGATGCCCTAAAGAGCCATGAAAGCATGGAACATTTTGAATGCTTTCCTTAGTGATGAGTTACTGAAGCTTTATTAGAATTAAGCTAAGCCATGTGACTTGCTTTAGTCACTGAAATGTGAACAAATGTGATGTAAGTCCCTTCCAAGAAGAAGGCTTCAAATGCTGAATCATGATTTATCATGCTGCTTCCCCTCTGCCACATCGACTAGCAATGCTTCTGGTGGTGAAACATCTGTGAGACCCCGCCTCTGAGGGAGGATAATGAAAAACCCTACCTAAAGCATGTAGAATGGATGTGTAGAATAAAGGAGAAATAACTTTTGTTTGTATTAGTCAGCTCTTGTTAGATAAGATTGTAGGAACAAACAACCCCCACACAGTAGTGGTTTACAATAACAAATGCTTATCTCTCTCTCAGGTTACATCATGGCCAGGGGTCAGCCACAGCTCTGAATCTCTATTCTATGTGTATTCCCCAACCCAGCAGGCAGACCTAGAGAGCACCCATGTCTTAACTAATGCTGTGGAAAAAAGAATGAGAGTAGAAGTAGAATCCTACAATGGCTACTAAACTGTCTGTCTGAATGTGGTATATACATCATACTCATTCACACGTCATTGGCAAAAGCAAGACAAATGGCCTAGTCTCACGTCAACAAAGTAGGGGTGTACATTATCCCACAAGGAGGCACTGCATGTCACATGGGAACCAACAGGGCTGCATGATATTATGATAAGAAGGAAAGTAAATAATTGGAAACAATAATATAATCTACCACATTACTTTAAACTATGGAGTTTGTTTCCTCAGCATAACATATCTCATCCTTTCTAATGTAATTTATTAAATATATCAGATAGATGGTATCTATCCATCAGTTAAAAGCTATCTGTCAATAGCTAACTTATTATCTAACAAAGACAGATGTTGAAAAATTCTAAATGCCTGTCCTAACAGGCTAATAGCAAGCATAGACACAGTTATTTTAATCCAAATTCAACATTATTTCCAATAGATCAAGAAATCACAATGTTTCAAAGGGTCACTAGAATACTTCAGTAAACACTATTTGGCTATAATAAGGTTCCTGGAACTATGAATAATGTTTGTTAGATAAATGAATGTAAATGAAATTAATAAGCTCTGTAATACTCATCACTAATATATTAGATCCCAATTTGATTAGAAATACATCATCTCATTATTAAGAATGCTTAAAACCCATATATCTTCTTCTTTATCTAATGAAGACGTAGGTTAATTACCAGTCTGTCAAAAGATAATGTGATACTCTAGAAAGTATTATAGAAAAATGACTGGTACAGCTACGAACCATACTGAGAAATCTGTGACAGAAAGAAATTAACTCATGCCATTTGTACGCTGCAGGCAGTAAGCAGAAGTTCAGAAATAATTGCATGGCTAAAATCAAGTAAAATCTTCAGACTTGCCTAATTACATGGTATCTCATAGAATTAATCAAAATGACTTAATGATTCACATTCCCCCTATACTCAGTCTCCAATTCCCATTCTCAAATTTGGTCTGTGTAATGTCAGGGAGCGTTTGTTCACTTGAACATCTGTTCACTTAGCAAATAAGTCCTGAATAATTCCTGCAGGTCAGCCACTGTGAATAAATGAGATTAAGGTACCCATTGTCCTGCCCTCATGGAACATCCATTTAGGACACCCAGAATGTTCTGTTTTGTTTTTTTGAAGACAACTTATTTCACATACTTCCAGGAAGAAAGCGTAGTTCTAATTAAACCATAAAAAATGGGCATAAAAATCATTTTCAACAAAATAAAATGAGTAGAGCTCAGTTTGTCTTTCTTTTTGGATAGCATGGAGTTTTAGACTAAAGTGCACACCTATTAGTTTTCTGTTTTTCAAGTTCAGGGTGCCATTTCAACTACTAAGAATTATGTGAGCTCTTTTCTACATGTCTATAACAAAAATAGTAAAACTTCACCTTTAGCTCAAAAACATGAAGTAGTTGAATAAAAAGTATAAATCAAACATCAAAGGGGCAAATAGATCAATAAGATCAGCAAAGTGAAGCAGAGTGACTGTATTCCCTTCAAAGTGTTCAAAGTTTGGAAAGAATCTGGGACTTGCTGGTTTTAACTGGTTTTAAATACAAATTATTAAATATTAAACTGCAAAACCATAGAATAATAACCAAGTTTAGCTTGAAAATTCTAACCGCTGATGTATATTTATAACCCCATTTATCTAGAGGTCATTTAACTGGATTTATGGTTCATAGAACCACTTGCTTTATAAGACTATCTTGCCATCTCCACTACCATATTTTTGTGTAAAATACAACATATATTAAAATGTAGTAAACATTTTACTAAAGATGACTAAGAACTTTGGCTTACATGACTGGAGAATTCAGAGTTGGCGTAAGGAGGGTCCACACACTATATCTGCACCCAAGACAGATGTAGTTCTTCATAGAAAATAAATACCCAAATATGTCCCTGGAGTTCAAAACCATCCCATTCATTAAGAGGTGAACAAGAGTATTGTAGAACAGAACAAGTATAGGAATAAAATTCATAAGACCTGAGTTTCTCTTTTGGGATAATTAGAAATAACCTTCACTAAGTCCCACTTTCTAAATTTCTAAAATAGGGATAAATAAAGTAAAATGTGGATAATGAATCTTTCCTTCATAGTCACTGTGAAAGACAAACAGGTGGAGATATAGAAAGACATAAAAATTCAGAGAAAGTCTCACATAAATATGAAGTAGGATGTTCATTATCATAAAAATGGACATCTCCTGGTTGCAAGGTTGTTAGGAATTTAACAGGCTTGGAAAGCATGAAGATGCAGAGATTCCTCAAAAATTAAAAAAAATGGAACTATCATTTGATTTAGCAATTCCACTTCTGGATATATACCTGAAGGAAATAAAATCACTATTTCAAAAAGATACCTGGGAACACTGGGGTGGCTCAGTCAGCTAAGTGTCTGACTCTTGATTTCTGCCCAGGTCATGATCTCAAGGTCATGGGATCAAGCCCCTCATTAGGCCCCATGCTAAGTGGGGAGTCTGAGATTCTCTCTCTCCCTCTCCCCCTCCGTCTCCCCCTGCTCTCTCTCAATAAATAAATAAATGTTTTTTTTAAAAAGATATCTGTACCTCCCCATGTTCACTGAAGCACTATATACAATAGCTAAGACATGGAAACAACATGTATCCACCAATGACGAATGGATAAAGAAGACGTCAAAAGTATATCTGTATCTATATGTATTTATATTTATCTATTATCTATATCTATATTTATTTGTATTTATCTATATATAGATATAAGAAGGAAATGTATTTCTACAAATACATATTTGTATATATTAAAGGAGGAAATCCTGCCATTTGTGACAACGTATATAGAACTTGAGGACATTATGTAAGTGAAATAAGTCAAACAGAGAAAAAGAAATAATATACAATTTAACTTACATGTGAAATCTAAACAAAAATGAACACATAGATACAGAGAAGAGATTGGTAGTTGCCAAAGGTGGGGTGTGGGAAAGTGGGAAAAATGGGTGAAGGTGGTCAAAAGGAACAAATTTCCCATTATAAGATATGTAAGTCCCAGGGATGAAATCTAATGAGTCTGGGTTTTTCTTTGCTAGAAGATTTTGATCACTAATTTACTCGCTTTGGCTTGTTAAAAATGTATTCAGATGATTTCTTCTTGAATCATTATCAACAGTTTATGTCTTTCTAGAAATGTTTTCATTTGTTTTGTTAATTAATTTCTCATGTACATTGTTCATAGTACTTCATTACAATCTTTTTTTTAAATTTCTCTAAGGTTAGAAATACTATTCCTTCTGTCATTCTTGATTTTAGTAGTTTGAATCTTCTCTTCTGTATTCTTATCAATTTAGCTAAAAGTTTACCAATTTTGTTGAGTTTTTCCAAAACCTAACATTATTTAAAAATTATCTATTATCTTTCTAGTCTCCGTTTCATTTAGTTATGCTTTTATTTTTATTATTTCCTTCCTTCTTTATCTATATGTATTTGGTTTGGGTTTAATTTGATCTTCTTTTTCTACTTTCTAGGTATAGAGGTTAGGTTATAAACTTGAAATCTTTCTTATTTTTAATATAGGCATTTACCACTTTAAAGAAAATTCCTATTAACACTGCTTTAGTTTCTTCCCATAAGTTTTGGTTTCCTGACTTTCAGTTTCATTTATCTCAAAGTATTTTCTAATTTCCCTTAGGATTCCTTTTGACCTGGTGATTATTTAGAAGTGTGTTAATTCCACATATTTATGAATTTCAAAATTTCCTTCTTTAATGACAGTTAATTCAATCCCATTGTAACTAGAGAACCTATTTTGTATAACAATTATTTTCACTTATCCAATCTTCTTTTTTTTTCTTTAGATTCAATTAGCCAACTTATACTACATCTTTAGTTTCCAATGTAAAGTTCAGTAATTCATCAGTTGCATATAAAACCCTGTGCTCTTTTAAGAGCTGACATAGGCTACAGAATATTCCATTTGCACTCAAGAATGTGCACTCTTGGGGCACCTGGTTGACTCAGTCCTTAAGCGTCTGCATTTGGCTCTGGTCATGATCCCAGGGTCCTGGAATCGAGCCCCACATTAGGCTCAGGGGAAGCCTGCTCCTCTCTCTCCTACTCCTCCTGCTTGTGTTCCCTCTCTCACTGTGTCTCTCTCTGTCAAATAAATAAAAAAAAAACTTAAAAAAAAAAAGTGCCCTCTGCTATTGTTGGATGGAGGGTTATATAGATGTTTTTATGTCCAATTGGTTAACAGTGTTGTTCAAGCCTCCTGTTTCTTTGTTGATCATTTGCTTAATTGTTCTATCCATTATTGAAAGTGAAGTATTGACCTCTTCAAATATTTTTGCTAGAATGTTTATTTCTCCCTCCAGTTCTGTCAGATTTGTTCTTTTATTTTTGTCATTTGGGGGCTCTTTTGTGTATGTATGTTTATAATTATAATTCTTAAGTCTTTCAACTCTGTTGCCATTCTTTACCATATTTTTTAGTCATTTTCTCAGAGGTTGCCCTAGCAATGCAATTAACATCTTAATTCGTAACAATGTGGTTCAAATTAATACCAATATGTTATAATAGTATACAAAAACTTTGCAACTTTCTTTTTCTTGGATCATCTTTATTTTTTTTTCTTCCAACATTTTACTTAAATTAAATTTGTTAACATACAGTGTAGTATGGTTTGAGGAGTAGACTTTAATGATTCATCACTTACATGTAACACTCAGTGCTCATTACACATGCCCTCCTTAATGCCCATCACCCATTTAGCCCAACCCCCTACCCAACTCCCCTTCAGCAGCCCTCAGTTTATTCCCTATAGTTAAGAGTCTCTTAAGGTTTGCCTCCCTCTCTGTTTTTATCTTATTTTCTTTTTCCTTCCCTTCCCCTATGTCTACCTGTTTTGTTTCTTAAATTCCGTATATGAAGAAGATTATATGGTATTTGTCTTTTTCTGACTGACTTATTTCACTTAGCATAATATACTCTAGTCCATTCCTACTGTTGCAAATGACAAGATTTCATTCCTTTGATAGTTGAGTAATATTCCACTCTATATAGATATCACATCTTCTTTATCCATTCATCTGTCAATGAACATCTGGGCTCTTTCCACATTTTGGCTACAGTGGACTTGCTGCTATTACCATTCGGGTGCATGTGCCCCTTTAGACCAGTATTTTTATATACTTTGGATAATTATCTAGTGGTGCAATTGCTAGGTTGTAGGGTAGTTCTATTTTTGACTTTGGAGGAACCTCCATATTGTTTTCCAGAGTGGGTGCACCAGTTTGCATTCCCACCAACAGTGTAAGACAGTTCCCCTTTCTCCACATACTCACCAATATCTGTTGTTTCCTGAGTTCTTAATTTTTGCCATTCTGACAGGTATAAGGTATTATCTCATTGTGGTTTTGATTTGTATTTCCCTGATGATGAGCGATGATGAGCACTTTTTCATGTGCCTGTTAGCCATTTGTATGTCTTCTTTGGAGATGTCTGTTCATGTTTTCTGCCCATTTCTTAACTGGATTATTTATTTTTTGGGTGTTGAACAAAAACTTTGCTCTTATAACTTCAATTCCTCCCTCTCTTTTGTGCTATATTATTGTCACACAAATTACAACTTTATACACTTTGTGCCCAACACACAGTCCTATAATTATTACCTTATTAACCTGTGTTTTAAATCAGATAGGTTAAAAAAGCTTGGAAACAAAAGAAGGATACCAGAAACCAAACTATCTTTTATAATTCCCTGTATAGTGTTCTTTATTTATATATATTTGATTTGCTCTCTATCATCCTTTCATTTTACCCTCTATATTTTATTCTTGGGTGATTCAGGTGATGAATTCTCAGTTTTTTTTATCTAGGAATGTCTTACTGTATTCTTCATTTTTAAAGGATAGTTTTGTTGGATATAGGAAATTCAGCTGATACTCTTTTTCTTACAGCACTTGGGATAAGTCCTTCTGATGTCTTATGGTCTCTGATTTCTGATGATAAACTGTTAATCTTAAAAAAATTCCCTTCTGGATTTATATCAGTATTTGTCAGTACTAGATATTCCACAAGGTGCCTATGTGTGTGAAAAAACATTTTCAGAGTTAATACAAGTAAAATTTCATTACAGACAGTAACAGATAAACATTTGCAATTGATTTTGATAAAGGGAACACTAACTTTTAGCCCCAATTAAACATTGCTCCCCATCCACATTATTCTTATTAATAGATCTATATTACAAAAAATGTACTCCATTATTATTTGAATTTAATCAATAAAAACCTTGTGGGAAAATATATGTAGAAACTTTTTTATACTCTTTGCCTAAATAAGTCTGTAAAATTAATAATGTTTAAAAGTAATTTAACTGAGGGATGCCTGGGTGGTTCAGATGGTTGGGTGTCTGCCTTCGGCTTGGGTCATGATCCCAGGGTCCTGAGAACAGGTCCAGCGTCTGGCTCCTTGCTCAGTGGGCGTCTGCTTCTCCCTCTGCCTGCCGCTGCCACTGCTTGTGCTCACTACTCTCTCTCTCCCCATTCTGACAAATAAATAAAATCTTTAAAAAAATAGTAATTTATGGGGCGCTTGGTTGACTCAGTGGGTTAAGCTTCTGCCTTCGGCTCGGGTCATGATCCCAGGGTCCTGGGGTTGAGCCCCGCATCAGGCTCTCTGCTCTGCTGAGAGCCTGCTTCCTCCTCTCTCTCTCTGCCTGCCTCTCTGCCTACTTGTGATCTCTGTCTGTCAAATAAATAAATAAAATCTTTAAAAAAAAAAGATTCCCTTGCACAATATGAGCTATTTTTATCTTGCTGTTGTCAGATTTTCCCCTTGTCTTTGACTTTTAATAATTTGACTATGATATGTATAATTATGGACTTTTTTGAGTTTATCTTACTTGGAATTAATTAAATTCTTAGATGCATAGATTTTTTTGTTGTTGTTTAATTTGGACATTTTCATCCATTCTTTCTTCAAATTTTTTTCTGCCCATTTTTTCTCTTTTCTCTCTGGGACTCCCATTACAGGTATGTTGGTACATCTAATCATGTTCCACACAACTGTGAGCTTCTGTTTATTTCATTTACTATTTCTTAAGTGTATAATCTCAATTGAGCTGTCTTGAAGTTCACTGTCTCTTTCTTTTGCCAACTCAGATCTGGTGTTGAATCCCTCTAGTAACACTTAAATTTCAGTTATTGAACTTTTCAATATCATTAATTCTTTTTGATTCTTTTTCACACTTTCTATCTTTCATGGTATACTCTGTTTAGTAAAATATCATCCTTGTACTTTAATTATTTAGACATGGTTTCCTTTAAGTTATTGAACATGTTTATAACAGCTGAGTTAAAGTCTCTGTCCCATGTGGTAGGCAAAATAATGCCTCTTCTCCAAAGATGTCCACTCCTTGATCACTAGAATCTGTATATTTGCTATCCTACATGGTTCAAAGAACTTTGTAGATGTGATTTTAAGACTGGGAAATTATCCTGGATTATATGGATAAGCCAAATCTAATCACACGAGTCCGTAAATGCAGAGAAACTTTCCTGGCTATAATCAAAAGAGACACAAATTTGAAAGAAGAACCAGAAACATACAAAGTGTTAAGAACTCTATTTCTGGGGCTCCTGGGTGGCTCAGTGGGTTAAAGCCTATGCCTTTGGCTCAGATCATGATCCCAGGGTCCTGGGATTAATCCCCATATCAAGCTCTCTGCTCAGTGGGGAGCCTGCTTCCTCCTCTCTCTCTCTCTCTCTCTGCCTGCCTCTCTACCTACTTGTGATCTCTGTCTGTCAAATAAAAATAATAAATAAATAAATAAATAAATAAAGAAAGAAAGAAAGAACTCTATTTCCCTGGCTAGCTCTGAAGATAAGAAATAATGTCATGACCTGAAGAATGTGGGTAACCTCTAAGAGAAACGGGTAAGAAAATAGAATATCCCATAGAGACTCCAGAAAGGCATTCCTTGATTTTAGCCCAGTGACTCATGTCAGACTTCTGACCTACAAAACTGAAAGATAATAAATTTATATTGTTTTAAGTCACTATGTTTTGAGCAATTTGTTATGTCACCAGGAGAAAAGTAATGCATTTAGTAAATCTAACATCTGAGCTTTCTCAAGGATAATTTCTAGTGATTGCTTTGTGTGTGTGTAAGCCACACTTCCCTACCTGTGTCTTACAACTTTTTTCAAAATTGAATATTTTAAATAATATAGCATAACAACTCTGGAAATTAAATCCTTGACCAGGACTTATTATTACTATTGTTGTGTCTGTCTGTTTTTATTGTTGCTTTTGTTGTATTCTGTTTATTTAGTGACATTCCTGGACTAATTATGCAAAGTCTATTCTCTGTCGTGTGTAGCCACCTAGTCTCTGTTTGGTTAGCTTAATGTTTAGTTATTGATTAGAGAGATTTCCTTAAAAGCCTTGAACAAATGTCTAATACCCTTTGTCAAAAGGCCTTTGTGTGCACTGGGGCACAACTTCAATGCTCCAGCAAATTAGAACTCTGCTTTAAACACCACTTGAAAGACCTTAAGAGATTAGGTCTCTCCTTAGCATGCAAACAGCCCCTCAAAGGCGCACCATTTATGCTTGCACATGGTGTTCTAAATTTCCAGAAACATATACAAACTTTCCAAAGTCCCCTATGGGCTTCTTATTCTGTTCTATGGATTTTTTGGTAAATTTTTTGGTTCATCACTTATTTTCCCCAACTGATACCACCACCTCAGGCCATGTCAATATTAACAATTGCTGCTGATTAACAAAATGCCCTAGGGATACAATCCATTCTTCCCTTTCCAGTGGATGTTACACTGTGGGTTTCAAGGATACCAAGGGATTAGTGAGAAAGAGATGGAAAGAGGCAAGTTAAAATAACACAAAGCCTACTGTTATTACTGCAGTGCAGTCATTTGTTGAATAAACTTTTTTTTTAATCTCTGAAAACCTGTAGCTGTTGTCAGAATTCTGAAAAAGCTGCTTTCAATAATTTTGCCAGTGTTTTATTGTTTTACGTGAGAATCAGATTTTCAGAAGTCCTTACTCCACCTTTACAGAAGTTCTGCCCCTTTCAGTACGATTTTTCCAGTCATTCTGTAAGTCTAAAACTATTTCTCTTTTTTTTTAAAGATTTTATTTATTTATTTGACAGACAGAGATCACAAGTAGGCAGAGGCAGGCAGAGAGAGAGGAGGAAGCAGGCTCCCTGCTGAGCAGAGAGCCCAATGTGGGGCTTGATCCCAGGACTCTGGGATCATGACCTGAGCCGAAGGCAGAGGCTTTAACCCACTGAGCCATCCCAGCGCCCCTAAAATTATTTCAAAATAATAATTTAAAATACATACACACACTTAGGAACTTTCAAATATTATATTATATATTATATACAATATATATACTATAATATAGTATTATTAACTGTAGTCCTCATGCTGTACATTACATCCCCAGGACTTACCACAAAGAAAAAACATTTAACTATGTGTGGTGTGGATATTAACTAGACTTATGGTGATCATTTCGTAATATATTCAAATATGGACTCATGTACACTCAAATCTAAAATACAAATATCATGTTGTACATCAATTATATCTCAATTAAAGAAAACTTTAAAAATCTTTAAAATAAATAAAATAAAACTCATATACATGTAAGATATTTAAGAAAATAACAAAATCTGATTTGTGAAAAAAAAAGTGTTATCCATTAGGCTTATCTTTCTACATAATTTCAGAATATTATGATACTTTACAATGAGGTTTCAATTTATTTTTCATTTGACCTTAAATATTCCTAAAAATACTTAAGTTACTAAACAGTAGCATAAGCATGCATGTAGCTGAAACATAAAATTCCACAAAATTATTTGGATCAACAATATGTAGAAAAGTGAAGACTTAATTCTGTCAATTCTAATTCAACTTCAGATTCATAGCGTCTTCTGTAAGTTTCATAGGAAAAGACAAAAAAGGTATACTTAAATTTTTCTCCAACACACTGAGTGAATCTCTTTGATTCCCCCAAATGCCTAACCTCTAACATTTTATTGTTTTGAATACTCGCCATTTTAAAAAAATGGTCATTTTTATCACTATGAATGATTAAATTATACTTTCCTATTTATGGCTCAAGGATTACAAAAAGAAATAATTATTTTAAAAGATAAAAATTTTCTTATTCATTAGGGAAGTTGCCCTAACAAAAGGGAATTTCAGATGCATTGTCATATAGAAAGAATATGTTTCTTTAAAGTATATCCTATTTGATTTCCATTCTATTTATCTTTGATCAAATGTTGTTACTGCTTATTCCTTATGGGAACCAAAAAACTTCAATGTTTGATATTTTACACAGCCAAACCTGTCTAAAGAAAAATCTTGAGAAAGGAAAAGCCAGTCTCAAGAGCAGCTGCTCAAATGATGCCTAATTAAATTTTTACACACAGATTAAAAGGATATGCTAATACTTTGTGTGCACTCAATAAGAATTTGTAAAACAAGTTAGGTAATCAGAATTTATAAAGTATTGAGAGATACTCTTAAATTCTATCTGCTGCTGCTCCAAGTGCTATGTGGCAGTATCTCACAGTCTGATGCTCAGCCTGCGTGCACATGGGAACTACCTGGGCAGCTTTAAAAAACAATTATAATGCCTAGGTACCCATTCATCACATTTCCTCCTAATGGATATGGAGTGTGGCTTGAGCATCAGGATTTTTACAGCTCCCTAAGTGATTCTAGGACGCGGCAACAGTTTTCTAGAGCAGTATAGTTCTTAAAATGTACTGTGCATATGAGTCCCCTGGGATCTTGTTGGAGTCCAGGTTTTGATCTAGTAGGGTTGGACTGGGTCCTGAGAGTCTGCATTTCTAACATGGTCCCAGATGACAGCTAAGCTACTGGTGTTTGAACTTCTATGCATGGCATGATACTTACAGAAATTCAAAGTTAACACTAAAACTAAAGTCCGTAAACACAGACCATTCAATCTTGAAGGAGAGTTTTTCAAAGTATATTTGAGACTAGTCTCACAACAAAAGTGAGAACAATTCCCATGACAGTATTTTCTCCTGTCCTGTAAGATGACTCTTCCTCAACTCCCCCTGACTTTGTTACATTTCAGGCTATTACAAAATATGTCTGTCTTCAAATAGAGTTCAAGAAATCATACCTTCCAAAATAAGTTTATCTTCGCCAGCCATTTGAACTCCCTTAAATTCTATGCAACTCATTACTGAATTTTCTTTCATTTTTGCCATTATAAATTTTATAAGGGCAATGGCTATGTCTCATAAACCTTCTAGAAAAAATTAAGGACATACAAAGTTCAATAAATACTTGCTAATTAAGTAGTGTTTGTTCAGATATACCTCAGATATCATACAGATACTGGGACGTACTTAGCCTAAGAAGTCAGGTTGTAGGAAAAAATGAGTGGCTTACATACACTGCTATTTAACTTGTATGTGCTTGAAATCCTATAATATACTTCTTCCAAAAATAGGCATGCATAGCACCAGTTGTCAATTGAATTTTTCTTCAAGATCTCATGGACATTGAATACCTGTACAACACATATTCTGTAACTGCATCATACCTTGAAAGTGGGGGCATTAGAAACAGCTTTATGGGCCCCCAAAATCCTCTTCAATCTATTAACTGAGACATTCAGTTCTCTTTTCTGAGCTTTTGGTTTCTGCACTACAACCTTATTAAAATGTTAATACTCTACAGGAGAAACATTTCTAAAATGTATTATTAGGAATCTATTGGTAAGTATAAATGAAGAATTTAAGATTCAGTTTGGTATGGGGTAAGAATACCGAAGAGAGAGCACATGGTGTATTTCTACACATGGCAGTTCCAAAGAAACCTAATGTTCCCCAAATCCATTCTTGTCAGATTAATTACAGCTGCCATTGAAATATCAGATCAGAATAAACCAAATTTTCTTCATTCATGTATTTAGAATGTGCTTAGGGTCCACTGTATACACAACTGTGTAGGATAATCATAATAAATGTTTTATCCAAAGAAAAAGTTACATTCAAAGTAGAACATAAAATGACAGAAAGTAAAGGAATGAATTTTTTAACCCTGGACAGTTATTGTATAAGTGTGCTGTAGAGGCAAAGCCACTAGTTACTTTCCATGAGGATGACATGATCACTGATCCCAGTGAAGCATTCCAGAGTCTTGTCACATTTATGAGGAGTTTAATAGTACTCCTCTATATGAACTTTAGCCTTCATTATAGTCTATTTTTTTAATTATGCAAAGTATTTACATTGAACTTCCTAGAAAAATCAATTTGATAAAGCTGATACATTCAATCCATATTTAAGAAGTTTCCAAATTGGACTCATTTGCATTGTCCTCTTTGAGTTTTTTTTATTCACAATGTTTAAAATTCCAAAAAGGGAAGAAATTGAGAAAAAAAGACAGAAAACACACCCAAAAAAACAGGATCTAACTCAGTACTCACACTGTTGATAATAAATACAAACAAAGTTTTCAGAAAGTTCTTGATGAAAAACCTACAATGCCTGTGAAACTGTCACTCCAGCCATGACAGAGGACATTTCCATTTCCATCCATTATAGTCACTTCTTCCTTTTGCCCCTGTCCTGGGCAACTGTAGATCAACTTTTGTTCTGTATGTTAATTTGCATTTTCTAGAATTTAAGAATACACTTGGCAGAAGTCATCATCACATTATATACTTTGAATGCAATTTGTAGTGCATAAATAATTCTGCCAGGAAATTAAAAAAATAATAATAGGACAAGTTTTTTAAAGTTTAAGCTTTCTGATCAAAGTTCTGTTCATTGAGTCTCTTGATGTCACAAGGTTCTACACTCTATTTGTTTCTCAAGAGTGAAGAAAGCCTTGGAAAAGAGGGATGAATCTCTAGAAGGACTACTCAGTCTGCTGTAGGAGTTAGCAAGGACCCCAAGGAATTGATAGTGTTAGCTTGGTATCCCCAAGATATTTTCACTTCCATGTGTATCTCTATGTGTTTATTCAAGTGAACTATGAGCAAGAGAAAAAGAATTGTTACAAATACCTCCATTTGACTTCCTGGTCAGACTAGAATATCAAACACACACCCAACTCCTTCCTTCCCACTCCAACAATTTTTTTAAAAGTTAGATGAAAGATCAATTCCTTTAAGAACCTGATTAAGAACCAGAAGGGGTGCCTGAGTGGTGCATCAGCTGAATGTCCCAACTCTTGGTTTTGGAGTGGGTCATGATCTCAGGGTCATGAAATTGAGCCCCAGTTTGGGCTCTGTGCTCAGCATGAAGTCTGCTTGCCCCTCTCCCTCTCCTCCTCATTTTCTCTCTCAAATAATTAAACAAAAAAATGAAACCTTAAGAAGAAGAAGAATTCCGGGAAAGTGCCATCCAAATCACAGTTAAGAAAGCAGGCTCTTAAGTCAATCGGAGAAAGACAACTATCATATGATCTCCCTGATATGAGGACATGGAGAAGCAACATGGGGGGGTAGGGGGATAGGAGAAGAATAAATGAAACAAGATGGGATTGGGAGGGAGACAAACCATAAAAGACTCTTAATCTCACAAAACAAACTGGGGGTTGCTGGGGGGAGGTGGGGTTGGGAGAGGGGGAGGGGGCTATGGACATTGGGGAGGGTATGTGCTATCGTGAGTGCTGTGAAGTGTGTCAACCTGGCGATTCACAGACCTGTACCCCTGGGGATAAAAATACATTATATGTTTATAAAAAAAAAAAAATTTGGAAGGGGAGGCGAACCATAAGAGACTATGGACTCTGAAAAACAACCTGAGGGTTTTGACGGGTCGGGGGTGGGAGGTTGGGGGAACAGGTGGTGGGTAATGGGGAGGGCACGTTTTGCATGGAGCACTGGGTATTGTGCAAAAAGAATGAATACTGTTACGCTGAAAAAATAAATAAAATGGGAAAAAAATATTGATGATCACCTCCAAAAAAAAAAAAAAAAAAAAGCAAGCAGGCTCTTGTGAATTTCTTGGCAAGCTCTAACAATGGTTCCGTAACAGTAGATGTCAGCACCGTGTTTTATTTTGTCTGGTATAAAAGGTCTAACTGAAGTATTGTTTGAAATTACTACCTCCAGATACCCACATAGGAGTTTAATCATCAGATGTTCCTTTCATTAACAACTAGATTTGCTCTGGAATGTTGTGTTGCAGTATCACAGGAAGATGTGGTATATATGTGGTATTGTATAAGGTTATACAAAGCTTTTGGGAAACACGGTAAGCAGTATGTCAGTAAAGGTTCACAGGACTATAGATTTACTTCAATTTGTATAGGAGATAGTCCTAAATGGTAAGAAAAACACACTATTTTTAATGCTAGACAATCTAAAATTATTCCCGGATGAATTCTTTGGTTAATCAAAGAATCACCTTGAACTGTAATTGCTTTGGAATTCTAGGGCTTGAGATACATTCTTAAAATAGGCTCCATTCAAGATTTGTGTTTCTCTCACTCCCCTTCTTCCCTCTCTCATTTTTATAGTCGATGGTATCATCTTCACTTAAGAACATTCATTTGTTAGCGATGCTTTTTGCCAAGAACCAGAAAGAAATCATGGTGTTTTAGGAAGTTGAGATCCTGGACACTGAGAGTTGATAAATCTCATTTCATTATGATGAAACACCTTTGATATCTTGACACTTTGTGCTCACATAATTCTTTAGAAATATATCACTGATCTCAGGGTCCTCATGTGGCATACTGGTACACTGAGGAAACAAATATTGCAAAGTTGCCAAAAGACCAATTCCAATCTAATTAGGACTTGCACTGCTTCAGTGAAGGCTACATAAACACTCTGTTAATATTCACAGCAGCAGCTTTGTCAATAACTCCCCCAGAATCTTCAAATTTATAACGGAAATCAGCAAACTATTGATTCTCTGACACTGATAGATCTATCCAGATTCACTGCCTCCTTTCTCTCACCTCTGCCCCAATAGAGGGCACAAATGCCAGTTGCTCTAATCGGCTCCTAAACACTGAAGGATCATTATTAAAGTACGGCTGGCATCCCTGATCATTAATTATAATCTTGTGCACATATGCAGTGTGATTGCAGGAAATAATCAGCTTTGTCGGCCAAATTGGCAACATTTAGAAACTAATTTGTTATGACACAGCATCAAAGATATTTAAACAACAAACTCAAGGCTCTGCTGCTCTGCGTACATTGTTAAATATCAGATAACATCATTAAAAAATAGTTAACATATCCAGAGGGAGGTGGTATGTATCCTTGAACTTCTGTTCAAGTGGAGTTATCAAACCCAGTTTTTATGTGCTCCCAATCCTGCAGTTTGTGTGTTGGGGACCCCTCTCCAGGGTGACTGCTGTTTAAGGGTCTGCCCGGAGGAGCAGCTCTCAACTTAAAGTAATTAAGTGGGCATAGGAAGTATGATTTAAAGTGTGCCCAGGGCAAAGATTAGACGTGGGTTGCTATCTTTCCGTTTGGGATATGCTAGAATTCATTGACCTACTTAATGCTTCAGGGGCCAAATCACAGCAGCAGATTCCTCACACCAACCGGTGTCATTGAATGAAGGAGAGGAAATGGTGTTCACGTAAGCTATGTTCATTCCATTCCTGATGTTGGCTCATTCGCTCTAGCAAAAGAATGCTCAGTTTCTGAATATTGACATGTACATTGTACGTTTTGTTCTTCACCAACCTTTCACTCTGGACAGCATCACAACTGTTCTGAGCCCATGTTTCTCCGTGATTATTCAAGGAACTGTAGATTTACTGTTTTTCCTCCACCATCTCTTTTAATCGCACTCAGCAGAATCAAGCCCAAACCATGAGCTTCATCCTTCTGCCACTCCTCCACTCCCTAACACCTACCAAATACACATACATGTACCTTTTTATTTCATTCTTTTGCATATGAAACTATAAGTAAAAATATGTTGTTTTATAGCAGTTTCTAAGGATTCCAATTATTTCTCGAAATACTACTCTTGATTCATTTTTGTGCCCTCTCCCAAAAGGCAGTTAAATATGAAATAGTGCTAACCATATACCTTTACAAAGCAAAAGTCCTGAATGTTTGTGGAGGCAGCATTTTCCCCCATTCCTGAGTGGGTATTAACTTTATCCTCTCTCTACCCTTCTATTTACTCCATCAGGATTGAAAGTATAATTTGGGGAAGAGTAAGCAAGATTTATATAGCCAGAACTTCCTTTCTCCCTTTTAAGGCTCAACTGCCCAAGAAGCAGCTCTTGATTCTCCATTGTTCTTCCAGGGCAGCTCTTTGCCCACCTCCACCAGCTGGATGCCTCCCTAAGCCCAGTGCTGCCTGTCAAGTGTCATTAGGTCTACCTAATTTCGAAGCTTGATTAGCAGGTCCATTTGGCCCTCAAACTAAGATTAAGTCCTCCAAGTTAGCACTTGCCAATAATAAAATTAACATTCTGAACTCTGTTGGCCATCCTTTTGTTTCATGTTTCTTTTTTCTAAATCCTGGCAAGGAAGTAGGGTGCTCTTTATTGGACTTCCCCAAAGGTTGCATTTGCTATCTTGTCCACAAAAATATAAAAACAGAACAGTAGAATCTGGGAGAACAAAATAGGTTGTTGGGAAACTTCTTGTAAGGCCAGCACATGGGGAGGCCTGTGGTTGTCTAGGGCTGCCTGTGACCATGTGGTAAATCTGCCTAATATGAGCTATGGTCTCTAAATTGCATTTATTAATAAAGAAGTTGGCATTTTGGTCTCTGACTATTTTTTTCAGAACCTGGATGGGCAGAGGTTTTTGAAGAATAGAAGTTAAAATAATAGGAAAGAAAGAAAGAATTCAATAATAAATAATTTTTTATTCTCTTCATTTTGAAGAATGAAGGTATACAGAATTAAATGAAACAATCTTTGTTTCATGACACTCCTCATCTTTGCTTGTTTTTTTAGTTATAGTATGCTTAATAATGTACTAAACTCCTACTACTTCTGAATTTCTTTGGTTAAATTCATTTCTTATCCCAACCTAAGAGCCACTAAGTCATGACTCTATTCTGTTTTTTATGTATATTCACTACCGATGTAATCTCATGCAATCCACTGGCTTTAAATAGTAGTTGATGGTGTATCTCCAACTCAGCCTCTCCCTTAAAACCCATACACATATACCATATGTCTACTGAATACTTCTGTACAGCTAATGAATATTTCTAACTTAACATAGCCATTACTGACTTTAGGTTTCCCTGCTCAGATCTGCCCCCATGTGCTTTGTGAGGAGACCGACACAAAGGGGTTCATGTGGAGGGACCAGTGGAGGAGAACCAAGGCTCCCCCAGCTCTCAACCTGAGCCAACTGTCAGACCTATAAGGGAGGCCTTGCAAGACTGTGCAGCCCCCCAGCTGCCTGCTAACTGACCACCTATGTGTGAGTGAGTGCCACTGTGCCGAAGCATAGTGAAGGTGTCCCTGCTGAGACCTTCCCAAATGGGCAACACGCAGACCTGTCAGCAAGTTAGTGGTGGTGGTTTAAGCCACTACATTTTCAAATAGTTTTTGAAATAGCAATAAAAACCCAATATATTTCCCTAAGATGATCACTCGGAAACATAAGGCACTTATGCCACTCATCTACTCAACGGTTTTTAGTGACTTCTCACCACAGTTAGAATGAAATCCAAAGTCCCCCATAACTGTAGTTTCCAAGACCTACATCATGTAGTTCCTGGCTCTCACCCTCCTTCTTACCACTCCCCCTCACCCATCAGACAACAGCCATCATAGCCTCTGTGTAGTTCAAAAGAAGAAAGGCACATTCTGACCTTGTGCACATGTTCTTCTCTCCCCCCAGATTCTCTTTTGCTAAACATTAGCCTAGTTCACACACTTCTGCACCTCACCTGTCTTTTTGCTGAATCATCACCTCCTCAGAGAGGCCTTTCCTGACCACTCCATCTAAAAGGAAAACAAAAACAAAGGAACAACAAGAGTCCTAACCCACTGTCCTCTTACCTTACTCCATTTTTCTTCATCACACATAACCTTACCTGATATCTTATGAGATTCTATGTTTGCATGTTTTTCATTTTTTATTATTGACCTCCCTCAAGAGAATATGGCTTCCATGAAGGAAGAAACTTAAGTTTACTATTATTGTTTCCAGCACTAGAACAGTGTCTGGCACATGCTGACAAGCTGTGTGAATGAGTGGTGTGGTTCAGCTGGGGCACAGAGTAAGTGAAGAAGAGCAATGAGAAACGGGCCTAACTGGTAGAAAGATTCCAATTCCAATGCACATTGCATATTGTTTGAACCCAATCACCTTCCTTCTACTTCCTATTTGGCACCTATCCCCTGGCCTTTGTGTGCTTTGCTTCTATTGGTTTCCACCTGAAACCTTTTCTTGAGGACCTTATTTTGTTAGGTTCTTTCACCATTTGGCCACGAGCCAGAAAGTCTGGGCATTCGTGTCCCTCCCGGGGCAGCTTATAGCTAATGACTGGCCAGGAATAGAAAGCCAGCCCATCTCCTGTGCCTCAAAGTGGAATAAACTTTGGGGTGTAATATATATTCCAGAGTGTCTCTGAGATCTGTTTGGTACTAAGATGTCACCTGAAATCATGCCTTTGCTTGGATCTTTCTGCTTGCCTACACCTCACTACCTGGTGTAGAGCCTCACTACCAATTGCTTCTGTACCTGAAACCTCTTCCTACAACCCAACCTAAGGAAAGGGTCTCCCCCTGTCAACAGTGGAAAGTCATTTGTGGCCTCTACATAGAAAAATGATAATAGCAAGTATTTATTGGGTTCTAAATGTTCAGCCATATGCTAAGAGCTTTAGGTACATGATCTCTTAGAATCCTTACAACCCTATCATTATCCCACTTCAGTGCGTCATTGTGTTTAGTAAGTTCATTCAAAAGCAGTATATAGATTGTTAAACAGAGGCAAAGAGACCAGTGAGGAGGCCACTGCAGTAGCGTTAGGCAAGAGAGAATGAGGATCTGAAACTTATTGCTCGCCATAGAAACAACAAGGCAACCACTGCAATCTAAAGGAACAGAGTTTGAGATTGTCACTGCCCATAAAGAAAGGGTCCCTCAAATTTTCCAAGCCTTAGTTTCTCAATTGTAAAGTAATAGGTTTGGAAAAAGTTTTCTCAAGAGATTCTTTCCTTCAGAAATCTGGGAGAAGACTGGATGTGAAGCCTTTGGAAGTGAACTGAAATTTTCGAGGACTTCTCCCAGCATGACTTAGTGGGAAAGAACACGGGCTGGAGCAGGTCGTGCTCAAGTTGACATTTGTGCTTAGGTTCTTTTCAGCTATTTGAATCTAGATAAGTTATATAAATTTGTTGAGCTTAGAGTACCTATCTACAAATTGGGGAAAATATGTTTCTTAGAGGGTTGCTGTAATGCTTAGAATTCCATGTAAAATACTTCCAGGGTGCCTAGGAAACACATAGGAGAATGGTTGATCTGGAGCTTTATCTCATCTTCCTTTCATCAAATCTAGTTTCCTCTAGCTCAAAAATGTTTAATAAAGGCTCTCATTATATTTCGCTCTTTTGTTTAATTAGAAGTGTGAAAACAAATTTCTTTCTTCTACGTTTTTTAATAAAATAAAATTTACAAATCTTATTTTGAATTAAATAAAATTTTGCAGGCTGGACTGGGAGACAAACTATCCTTTTTAACACAATAACTATAGGAAAATTTGTTTAAAATTCCAAATAATTGACTTTCAAACAAATTTTCAATGGGACAAGCTCCTTAATTGAGACTTCACTATGAATTTGTTGATGGGAAGAGTCATAAATATATTTTTCATGAAGGAAAACACTGCATTAGACAATGTTCACATGGTCACAAAATGTTTCTTACCTCAGTGAGAGAGTAAAGGGAATTTAAACAGAAGAATTACATTGAGTCTTCTCATTCTGAAACATGGTGTATCGATTTATTAAGTCTTTAATTTCTCTCATCAGTACTTTGAGCTTTTCAGTATAAAGGACTTGTACATCTTTCATTCTATTTATTCATAAAGGTTAATACTTTTGATGTTATTGTAATTTTTAAAAAATTCATTATTTAACATTTTACTAGTCTATAAAAATTATCATAGATTTTTATATATTAACCTTGATTCTAGCAAACCTACTAAATTCATTTATTAACTTCAATAGCTTATATATTCTCCTAATTTCATTTGTATACAATCATGTTAGCTGAAATTAATGACAGTTTTATGTCTTTCTTTATAAACTATGTTTCTTTTTTGTCTTAGCACTGGCTAAGATGCCCAGTAAAATGTTAACTATAAATGATGATGGTGGACATATTTGCTCTATTCTTTTTTTTTTTTTAAGATTTTATTTATTCATTTGACAGAGCTCACAAGTAGGCAGAGGGGCAGGCAGAGAGAGAGGAAGGGAAGCAGGCTTCCTGCTGAGCAGAGAGCCCAATGTGGGGCTCAATCCCAGGACCCTGAGATCATGACCTGAGCTGAAGGCAGAGGCTTTAACCCACTGAGCCACCCAGGCGCCCCTATTTGCTCTATTCTTAAACTCAGGGGGAAATACCAAGTATGATATTCACAGTAGCTTTTTTACTTGATAGCTTTCATAATATTAAAGAAGCTTCCTTATATTTCTAGTTTGTTGAGATTTTCTAAAAATATGAATGTTACTGGATTTTATCACATGCATTTTCTGCATGTATTGAGATGATCATACTCTTCTTTCTCCTTTGGTAATGTGGTGAATTATATTAATAAATTTTAGAATGTTAAATCAATTTAAGAGTGATTATAGGAGGGATGCCTGTGTGGCTCAGTCAGTTAAGCACCTGCCTTCACCTCATGTCATGATCCCTAAGTCCTGGGATCGAATCCTGCACTGGGCTCCCTGTTCAGGTGGGGGCCCGCTTCTCCCTTGCTTCTTCTGCCTGCTGTTCCCCTTGCTTGTGTGTGCACTCTCTCCCTCTTTCTCTCTCTCTCTCTGACAAATAAATAAAATCTTTAAAATAAAACAAAAAGAGTGATTGTAGGAAATTCCTCTTAGACGCTAATATTTGAGCCTAACTCTTGAATAGAATGTACTTCCAGCATATCATGAAGAGTACTTATTTTTCATAATGTTAATTTAAAATATATGGAATTCTTTTAAAAAATAATAATATAAAATATATGGAAAACATACTCAAGCTTTACGTTATCTTATGCACTTCAGTTTTGTCTAAAAAAAAAAACATAGAATTACATATGGATTGTCCTTTTGCTTTGTCTTTCTTGACTAAAGGGTGGTCAAGAGGAATAACCTGGAACAGTCAACAATAAAGAATGTGGACAGGGCATAGACAGAGCCTGTTTCTTTGGTGGCATAGATGAGTTGCCTGTGTAGTCCTTGCATGCCTCCTCAAATTTCATGTTTTGTGTCACTGGGTTTCTTTTATGTAAGGCCAAACACAATTCTGGCTGGAAAAGTTCACATTTACCTAAAATAATCCAAATTGGGTATAGAAAAAAATGATGGAGAGAATAATACATTAAGAAGTTAATAAGTGGTACCCCTGGCTTGCAAAAATATTGTGGATTTTTCCTCTGAACTCATTATAATCCAGAAATAAATTTCAAACATTTCTCCTTTCTTGACTTAGTCCTGATCACAGTATTTTTATTTTATGTTATTTTTTATTGTAGCTAACACACAATGTGACATTAGTTTCAGGTGCACAACATAGGGATCCAACAACTCTATACTTATGCTATGCTCACCACAAGTGTAGCTACCATTTGTCACAGCACAACCTCATTACAATACCATTGGTTATGTTCCCCAGGCTGCACCTTTCATCCCCATGAGTGACATATTCCATAACTGGAAGACTGTATCTCCCACGTCCTTCACCCATTTTGCCCATCCTGAGAATACACTTTTCAAAACTACACAGTCCTTTCACATTCTGTTTAGGAACTATTTGGGTCATGCTATCATTTGAAAAGCCCAGAGAAAAGCTTAGGTAGTATCAAGCCTAAAAGTCTAAATAGTTACAGAACTTAACTTGCTAAATCATAAGATTGTGTGTTTATCTGCCATGTCTTCATTTATCAATTGTGTGGAAATCTATGCAACAATTTTAAAATGTTTAATACTCACCACACCCAATGAATGTACAATTTTTCTTTCAATTAAAAATATTTATGTTATTTTGAATTCTCCTAATTGAAATCAGATTTAAATAACAAAAATAATCATTACAGAGCTATTAAAAAAATTTAATCCCTTTAAAGGTACATACATGTTGGTATTTATTTCTAGGCCTGAAAAAGGTATGAAAAAGTGCTTAATAATAGACTTTAAAAAGCTGTGCTTTTTTGCACCTGCACCCCAGTGTTTAGAGCAGCAATGTCCTCGATAGCCAGACTGTAAAAAGAACCAAGACATTCATCAACAGATGAATGGATAAAGAAGATGTGATATATATATACAAAAGAATACTACTCAACCATCAGAAAGGATGAATATTTACCATTTACATCAACATGAGTGGAGCTGGAAAGTATTATGCTGAGTGGAATAAGTCAATCAGAGAAAGAATTATATGCTTTCACTCAAATGAGGAATGTAAGAGACAGCAAAAAGGATCATGGGGAAAGGAGGGAAAACTGATGGAAAGAAATCATAGAGGGAAACAAAACTATAGTTAAGACTTTTAACTATAGGAAACAAACTGAGGGTTGCTGGAGGGGAGGTGGGTGTGGGGATGGGGTAATTGGGTGGTGGGCATTAATGAAGGCACGTGATTTGATGAGCAATGGGTGTTATATGCAACTGATGAATTACTGAACCCTACTTCTGAGACTAATAATGTACTATATGTTGGCTAATTGAATTTAAATATAAAAAAACTGTGCCCCTCTATATTGATTTGGAAGAGCGAACCTCAGTTATGTGAGAGATTATCAGATGGGCAAAAACCAGACTTGCAGATGATAACAAATAGTTTCACTGGCCAAGCTTAATATATAAAGTTAGAAGCTTTGTATAAATGGGTATTCTGCCTCAAAATGCTTCTCAATCCAAGGGGAACCCTCCCATGCTGTTAGTGGGAATGCAAGCTGGTGCAACCACTCTGGAAAACAACATGGAGGTTCCTCAAAATGTTGAAAATAGAGTTACCCTATGACCCAGCAATCCCACTACTGGGTATTTACCCTAAGATACAAACATAGTGATCTGAAGGGGCACGTGCACCTGAATGTTTATAGCAGCAATGTCCATAATAGCCAAACTATGGAAAGAACCTAGATGTCCACCAACAGATGAATAGATAAAGAAGAGGTGGTATATATGTATACAATGGAATACTATGCAGCCATCAAAAGAAATGAAATCTTGCCATTTGCAATGATGTAGGTGGAACTAGAGGGTATTACGCTTACGGAAATAAGTCAGTCAGAGAAAGACAATTATCATATGATCTCCCTGATATGGGGAAGTTGAGAGGCAACATGGGAAGGTTTGGGGGGTAGGGAAAGAATAAAGGAAACAAGATGGGATCAGGAGGGAGATAAACCATAAGAGACTCAATCTCACAAAACAAACTGAGGGTTGTCAGGGGGAGGGAGTTACGGTGACGGTGATGGGCTTATGGACATTGGGGAAGGTACGTGCTATGAAGCGTGTAAACCTGGCGATTCACAGACCTGTACCCCTGGGGCTAATAACACATTGTATATTAACAAAAAAAAAAAATTACAAAAAAAAAAAACTTCTCAATCCTTTTTTTTAGAATTTTATTTTTTTTAAGATTTTATTTTTTTTATTTATTTGACAGAGAGAAATCACAAGTAGGCAGAGAGGCAGGCAAAGACAGAGGAGGAGCAGTTTCCCCGCTAAGCAGAAAGCCCAATGCGGGACTCTATCCCATGACCTGAGTCAAAGGCAGGGGCTTAACCCACTGAGCTACCCAGGCGCCCTCAGTCCTTTATTAAGTCTTTACTGAGTCTCAACTTTATTTAATAATACATTTATTTTTAGGTGAAACCACTATTATCTTATTAAGATGAAAAGCCAAATGGGAAGAATAATGCTTTGAATCATAACATTTATCGAGTATCACCATAAAACCAACAAGTCCATCAAATATTTACTAAATGCTTTCTAAGTGCCAAGATTGAATACTTTATATAAATTAATTCATTTGCTTCTCACCCCAGTCCTATAAAGCAGATATACTTATTATCCCCATCTTATAGATAAAGAAAATAAGACCCAAAACATTTAATTGCCCAAAAGTCACAGTCAATAAGTGATAGAACTGATATTTGAGTTTTTTGCTAAAAACCAGTAAGATTTTAAAAATACTGAATTGCTGAGTATATTCTTTCCTTGCCAGTAGCAGCAACTGGGACATGCTTCAATAGTTTCCTCGAATGCTAGGGATATCATCTTGTGTACGTGAATGACAGTTTAACAAGTAGAGAATCCAAGTATTTTCCAGGTGATAAACTCAGCGTCTCAGTAATGGACATTTTCTATTAGAGAGACTTGAAAGCACCCAGAAGTTCTACAGACAAGCACACCATCTTATTTTTCAAAGTAGTCACACTTTAAGGCCACAGATTTGTTCCAAAATACTCTTACTCAACGTATTTTTGAAACCTCTTTGGGAACTGTGTTTAGGACTATTTCTAAGTTGACAAATAAAATCATCACCATTCTTTTTTTTCCCTCTTGAATCAGAAGAAAGTCACAAAGATTCAGCATCCATCTTACATATATGACTTAACTCCAAATCATATTCTGCCCTTGAGAACAAATTTTTATCTTCACCTCAGATAATGGAAAGAATATATGCCAAGTCCTGGATGGAATTCCCAAAATATGTTAAGGAAAACCAGTGACTACTGAAGTGAAAGAAAAACTACTATTTGGGATGCATAGGACACCTATGATATTTTAAAAATGTATTTTTTATTTTGCAGTCCAGTCTTGACCGACTGTGTGTGAGGAAATTTTGAGATTCAGTCAGTGAGGAGCTAAAAGAGAAAGTGAGGGCATGAGGAAAGGAACATAGGACAGGTGTTGAGGGAAAGTACCTTTAGCCTATTGCATAAGGAATTTAACAAGTGGGTCCAATGATAATTTTCTTGCCTTGCTTGTTTCAAAAGGTGATTCCTGGACTGATATCTGCTGCACAGTGTGATTTATGCTACAGAAATATTCTTCAATCGACTGAGATACCTCATCAGGATGCAATGTCCATTAATAGTCTTTCCTGTCAAGGTAAAGACATCAGATCTAAGTCCATGTAGCAGCTCTCTAAGAAGGAATACTTTCTGTATAGTTTTTGATTCTTATATGTATGGGTCCCTTGCCTGTTTTTGTAAGCCATGGACTAGCAGGAATGTATCATCCCAGGGAAAGGTAGGGGTGGGAAATAAGAGGCAAAAATACTTAAATTGTGTGATTGCTTCTCCATCCTTAACATAATAACTGTTTACTTGGGGAGATTATACTTCATCACAATGTCTACTTTAGTCAAAGCAGTTCATACAACAATTTCCTGCATTTTCCCATATTTCTTGGGATATATCATTCCATATTGTTGAAATTGCATTCAGAAAAAGCACAGTTTTGCGCAAACCATTTCAGTAGTCAATTGCTATTATCAACCATTGAGGTAACAATAATGTTTATCTTTTTTCCCTATCTCGTACAATATTTTGTAGCATTCTGTTTATATTAAAACATTTTAGAATATTTGAGTATAACTATATATTGTGGGTTTTTGTTGTTGCTGCTGGGTCATTAGTGATAAACATTCTTTTATTACCTACCCACACTAAAGTTTGAAATGTAAAACTATCTCAGTCATTTGAGAGTATTAAGTAGAAGATACCTCAGTAGATTTGACACAGCTTACAGCTTTTCCTTTAAAAATACCTACAGCTCCAGCATGAGTAAGAAATGTATTTTCCTTTGTTCTGCATAATAAAAGTAACATGTGAAATTAAAATGAGCACCTTCTCAAAACAAAAATTGAACACATATAAATCTGCTGTACACAATTCACTATAGCTTTAGCCTTTGGGTTTTTAACATTTTCCTTTCCTATTTGACTGTACATAATAAACAGTGAGAAAAGTACAAGGCCATTAATTATCCCTAAACAAGACATACCCTAATGTTGTTATTTGAGTTGGTTCACCATTTCAAGAGAGAAGTTTGAACTTTGCTATAGAAATGGGCAATTATTTACATTTTTTTACTCCTGCTGTTTTTTTTTTTCCTTCTTGAAGTCTGTTAACGGTGTTTTGGGCCATCCTCACATGCAGATCTGAGATATTTGACAAGAAACAGAGACATGCACTGTATATTTTGTTGACTATAGAGAATTTTCTCTTTCTTGATTTGATTGATCTCAAAGGAAGACCTCTCTGTGAAATGAATGTATCAGCATGAATAGTCTACAATTTTATTCTACACTTTTTGTACTGTATTCAAAACTCCAGGCTTAAAGGGAAAAAATGGCCCTTGAAAGTTACCATGTCATACAAACAACTACAAAGTAAAATGTACATCATACACAAAAAGGGTTTAATGTAAGCATATGAAAACTTTAGTGTTTAGAAAATGAGTATGGACAAAGAATGACAATCAAACCGCAGTGTCAAGATCTAACTTTGCACAAAATTAGGACATGAATAATCTTAAGTGGCTTTGAATTCGTTTTTGCAACTTCTAAGAATAGTAACTCCCTACAGTCTTTCACAGGGATAGTGCCATCTGTGTCTAATTCTCTCTTGTTTTTCCTAAAATATTAGGGGCACCATCAACCCTATGTTACTTTGTATTTGTCAGGCAAAATATGTTCCATTCTTTTAACAATGAAGCTGAATTAATGTCCTAACTGTGGAATCTTACATAAAGGTGGGTAGTGTAATTTGGCCCGGCAGCTAGTACACATGAAAAGGATTTTTGAGGAACAACTGGAAGTGTGATGCTTACACTTCAGGAGACCTATCATTTCCACATTCAGTTTGGCACAGAGGAAACAGAATGACACCATTATGTCATTTTAAATGCTAAATAGGTTTGAGTCAGTTTTTAAAATGCCTGTATTCCAAAACAAAAATAAATTACAAAGATTTTAGCTTTTGTATTCTAATGTGGGATTACTATAATCAATCACACTATTGTAACCAATCATTCTTGGTCACAGCAGGGCCTCTTGTCTTCTGCCCTCTTGGTGCCCATCCTGTTCTTCCAACCATTTCTTACACACAAGTTTTACACACTTAATGCACACCATTTCTATTCAGTTTCCATACTTTTATTGGCATAAATTGGTATCCATGAACAACATATAGCATGGATTTAGGAAATAGAAAGTAAAACAATATTTTACTCTGCATGCCCTTATGCACCTTACTTTCATTGCTTAATACTGTTTTTGAGATGTACCTATATTGGGATGCATCAGACTACCTGGAAGTGAACTGACATGAATTACTGGCTCACACAAATAATTGTGTCGATTTAGGTGTGTGTTTGTGTGTGTGCATATGTGCTCAAACTCGAAAGACAACCAATTAGAGTCAAAAACTCAACCAGACCAGCTTTTGGTATTGAGAGATGATAACCAAAGGCTGATTAATTCACCCAGAAACAATCATTCTATTTAGGTCAAACAACTAGTTGATGGAATTTTTGTCTCAAATGAATAGTTGTTAAGACCTTTATGAAGGGCTTATAACGTTGTTCCATCTTTGTTGCCTAATAAAAGGTCCGTTAGAATAATGACTTGATATTTAACTGGAAGTCATTAGTCTTCCTGGAATCCACTTGCCAAGCTCTTAGTATTTTTATTAATATTTATAACATTGATATTTCAAGGATAACATTTTAAATCAACAAAAGGACAGAGACCTTGACGCTGTTTCGTGTCCCACTAAGCAACGCAGGTGTCAGTAATTCAAGTCTCTAATTAGCATAATGTCAATGTACCGTCTGTCCTATCTAGTGCATCATTGCTTTTTAGAAATCCCACTTTCTATAAGTTTACATTTTCCAAAGCTAATGTAAAAGTGAATCCTTAAAGTGAAAACAATAAACCAGTTCTTTACATAAGAAGCAGGTACTTTACTTTTAAATATTAGTCCAAGAAAAAGAGTCATAGAGCTTTCTTATATAAGCATCGGTGACATCTAAATGAATTATATTCAGATGTTTTACAAATATAACGGTCATAAGTAGCAAATAACTTTTTAATTAATTTAAACAAAGTATCAATGATCAATTACAGTTAATTTCAAATTAATTATTTGGTGACTGGTATCCAAGGGATTGATTTGTTTAGCTGCTTGGTCATAAATACCTGGAAGCCTTGCTTTCCCTGATGGAAAGGCTAAAAGCTTTAAGGTAATGAGCCTTCAGGAGTAGTAGGAGCATACAAAGTCATCTAGGGAGATTTTCAAATCACATATATTTCCTTCATTTACTTTGGAAGATATATTCTTTTGCGTATGACAAGGGGTGAGTTTATTTTTTAATGTCTTCAATATATAATATGCCAAACTTAAAATCTAGACACTGTATTCTAAATAAATTCTTACAACAAATTTATACATGAAGAAACAGAACTGGGAAGGCAGGTAACTTGTCCCAGGTCACATAAGGAGGCTTTGGGCCAGGAATGAACTAAAGGTTTCGTGACTCCATAGCACACTGGTTTTCCTTTGTAATACTCAGTACTCACATTTGAGGAAATGGTTCCATCTACAATAAGCTAAACCTTAAAATACACCTGGACCTCAGAAATCAGCACTTGAGAGAAGGAAAAAGGTCAGCCTTCAAATTATCCTCTGAAGTTGGCCAGGTATCAAAATTACCTTGTTGAAAAATGATGTAGGAAAGACTATAATCTCATTGATGAAATGATGGGACTCTTCAGGCAGGGACAACACACGTAAATAGGTAGTTGTAATGTTTTGGTTCCTCACTTTTTGCTCATTCTAACTTAAACAAAATATTGAGTAAAAATGTGGTTATTCTTTTATTACCAGTGACTCAAACTTTTCCAAATAGAGGTCTCACTTTTTCTTTAGGTGGGGCAGAGGCTATTCTGATTATCAACAGTTGTTATCAAGGAGGAAAGATTCAGCATAATTATGTTAATATGAGTCTATGTAGGCTGTAATTTGTAAACATGACAACACATTATAGGTAGAAGAGTAGTAAGTGGAATTGTTCTTTAAAAAAAGGAGTCTTTTATGTAGATGGGGTAAAATCACGTAAAACTTGGTAACATTATGTGAGCATTGCAAAGGAAACTTTTTGATTTATGATACAATGTCACACACTTGGGGATACATTAAGATAAAAGGGGATATCAAATATCATATTTCTTTTTTTTTATTACAGATACAACTACGAGACAATATTACCAGATGGGATCATCAGAACCCATTTACAACTGTTACGCTTTTTGAAAATAAGGCAATTGTCTCAGGTATGCATGCATTCATTACAGGCCAACTGTAACTAATCGGAGCTGATGATGGCTTTTCTGAAAAACTATAGAATGTCAAATAGGACTTGCTTCTATTTTACAAATGTACTAAGCTCAAAATTCGAAGGAAAAGATACATAAAACAATGCTTATTATCTACCCACTCACAAATGTTTAAGGTACTCATGAAACGGGCTGTTTACCTATTTTTAAAAATATATGATGTTATTCAAAAAGTCACACCAAAGACATGCTGTCTGTATATATCGAATGTAAGAGTGGAGAAGTCAATTAAATACCCATATAGTACTTTTTTGTTTGGGTTTTCAAAATGAACAGAACGATTTCTCCAACTTTGAGTTTACTGTGAGTTTACTGAGATTAAAAGTAAAAATATTTAAAAAAATAAAAGTAAAAATATACCCTGTGCTCTAAATTTTGTAGTACATTAAATTATTTTAAAAATAACAACTGCAATGTAGAGAATGTGATACACTGTGTACCTGTGTGTGTGTGTGTGTGTGTGTGTGTGTGTGTGTGTCTGTGTCTGTGTTTTATATCTGTGTATTAGAAAACAAGTCTAGTAATTTTTTGTTTAAAATGAAAATACCGGGGCACCTGGGTGGCTCAGTGGGTTAAAGCCTCTGCCTTCGGCTCAGGTCATGGTCCCAGAGTCCTCAAATCAAGCTCTGCATTGGGCTTTCTGCTCAGCAGGGAGCCTGCTTCCTCCTCTCTCTCTCTGCCTGCCTCTCTGCCTGCCTGATCTCTGTCTGTCAAATAAATAAATAAAAATCTTAAAATAAAATAAAAAATAAAATGAAAATACCAATATGCAACTGATGAATCACTAAATTCTATCCCTGAAACTAATAATACCATATATGTTAATCAAACTGAATTTAAACAAAAAATTTTTTAAAAAAGAGAGAACACCAAAGGTAGCATTAGTGGCATAGCCTTTGAGTTTCTTCAGATCCCCGTATCAACATGAGTAGAGGAAATACATGGTAAAATCAAAAACCCCTGGACAATACATATACAACAAAACTAGGTGAAAAGTTTACCACAAAAACAGTCGGTAGGGACACACTACTGCCAGGGCAAGGTGCTCCTGGGGTCATTGTCAGTAAAGAACAAAGCAGAACCATAGTGAACCATGAAACAAGAGAATCCCAAAGTAGCTACCAGGTCTTCACTGGCTGTTTGGTGTTCCAACTGGGGAACAGCAGCGGAACTGGGAGGAGTTTACCCCATCCAGCAACAAGTGAGTCTAAGGGCCTCCATTAAGGTGAGAAGAGGACAGAGGAGACTGACTCCTATGAACTGGAACCCAGTCTGAGGAGAATCTGCTGAACAATATATGGACAATATACAAAAAAGAAAGAGCAATTTCAGGTACAGTTGTGGGGGTTGAAGGCAGAACAGAGCTAAGAAATCTTAGTGAATGAGGAGACAAGTTGGTGAATCCTAAATGAAACAACAGAAGAGAAAATGTGTATGTTGAAGCCATCTTGAAACACACCTCCTTCTAAAGTCCAGTAAAATTAACTTCACACACACAAAAAATGAGCAACAGAGAAAGAAAAAGGTCAAATTCTATTTGGTTATTATGAGATGAAAGAAAAAAGATCAAAATAACATTCCTACAAACATAGCAAGCATCCCAGAAAGACATGCCTACAGAACAGATCAAACTGCACCCTACTATTTCAAAACAAGCTAAAAGGCATTTTAAAATGATCAAAGATATAAAGGAATAACATATATCATAACTAAAAAGACTCACGATTGAGCAAACAGAACTCAAGAAACAATTAGGAATAAAAGAAAATAATCAGAAATGAAGGCCAACTAAGAAACAATACATAAGTAAACAAGCACAGAGGTTAATGCTTTAAGAAAAAGGGAAGATAAAAGGAAAAACTTTTTTAAATTAAAAAAGTAGAAAAAGAGAAAGCAACAAAAACTTAGGACAGGCAAAGAAGAGAGAACATACAGTAAAATGAGTTCCTAAAGAAAAATACACAGTTGTATTTCCAGAAAACATTCTTGAAGTATATAGTTTTAAAACCACACTTGAAACTAGATATTGAAAGAGCTCACATCTGAGAATATAAACTCAGAATGAACAACATTAGTATAGCTTTTAGTGAAATTACTGGACTATAAATAAAAAGATGCATATTCTATGCACGTAGGCAAAAAGAGTAAGCGTCTCATAAATGGAGTAAAATTAAATTATTAGACTTATGGACAGTAACATGATTCTCAGGAAAAAAACCAAAAACCTGAAGCCAAATATTTTCTACCCAGCAAAACAGACTTTCAAATGCAAGGAGCAAAAACAAACTGTTTTGTTTTTTTTTTTCCATGAGTTCCTTCTGAGAAATGAAGAACAACCTTCAGACATGAAAATAACCACAGAAACTCTGACATAAGGACAGGTGGTAAGCATTAAACATGGACTTACAAATGAAGGTCAAAGGGAGAAGATGATCTGTCTAGCCCTAATGCTCTGAAGTTTTATAAACAGTACAACTATAAAAGATGAATTATGGCAAGAACATATGCAAGGAATTTTTAAAAATAATTTCCTTTACATATTAGTGATGGTAGTATTGTTCCTGTTATTTTGATAGTGCTGCACACATAGTATGGGATATACTAATTCTATCCTCCCCTCCGTCCTTGAGAATCATGCTTTCGGGTGTCCCAGAAAGGGAATTCATATGTATGATAGAAGAGGTTAAGCAACAGAACTATAGGACTGTATTTGAATTACAAGTATCTGTATGAAGCCATGAGTCACTCACACACACACACACACACGCATGCACACACACACGTATGCGCACACACACACACACACACACACATATTTCTAGCTCTGCCCACTCAAACAGTCTAGAAGAAAAGGCCAAACAACTGAGACCAAAAGTACTCTCTAATGGCTGCATACGATAGTCTTCAAATACCGTTTTCCACTAAATGAACCTAGAGTTTCTTGAAAGGATGGCAATTTCAAGTCTACGGCAAAAAATAAATAAGATGAAACTGAAGCATGTGCCACCCTAGTCAGCAAGGGGGCTATCAAAATCTATTAGATTTGTGTCAAAAGAACTTTGGAGTGAACTTGAAAAGGCTCCCAACTTGAAAAGTTGGGACAATGGGAGCTTCAGTCATGTCCATAGTAACAACTGGGTGAAACACACACAAATATGTTAAATCACAAGTTGCTAAAGGGTAAGTATTAAATGAGAAAAAATATGATTATAGGTTACATTTGGAGAATAAGAATCTAATTTCTTTTCTTAAAAACTGATTTTTAAAATATCAAGCAATGATCCTGCTTTTCCTATAGAAATGGAAGCATTTGGTAGCCAAATAGTGTCTGAGAGAATAATATCCCTTTTTAGAAGTATTCTGGGGGTGCCTGGGTGGCTCAGTTGATTGAGCATCCCACTCTGGATTTTGTGATCTCAGGGTCATGAGATCAAGTCCCGCGACAGGCTCTGAGCTTAATAGAGAGTCTGCTTGTCTCTCTCGCTCTGCTCCTTCATTCTCTCTCCCTCCTTTCTCAAATAAATAAAAATAAATAAATAAATATTTTTTAAAATAAAATTATTCTGTCTAAAAATAATAAAAAAAATTATGGGATTAGAATCCCACCGTATTTTCCAACTACCTAAGTTAATACATCAATTTAGGCATTGAGCATCAACAGCTATTCAAATCGCAAAAAGAGAAACTTCTGGATATTGTGTCCACTTAAAGGAGACACCTAAAATCTGGCCAAAGGGATGGTGCCTGATTCTGATAAATCCTCTGTATCCAGCTACCTGCCCAATCTTAGGAAAGCCAAAAAATATAGGACCATGTGGAACTGCCCCAATGGTATGTGATGAGTAATACCCAGGCTTTCCAACCCTGCAGGGCAGAGGCTTGTCCTCTTCAGCAAGTACATGATAAAGAAAAGAAACTTATAGAAGGGGAAATGGTAGATTAACAGAAATTTTTAAAATTATCAAATAAAAAACAGCATAAGATGATAGCTTTTAAGGACACATCCTTAGGCTATAAAACAAGAGGAAATGCAAGGAAGTGATTGCTATAAAAATCAGAAGAGTGATAACTTCTGGGAGAAGAGGGAGGTAAAGATTAAATAAGGCACATACGGCGAGGGTGGCTGAAAAAAACTCTAGTTTTTTTGTTTTGTTTTGTTTTTTAAATTCTAGTTCTTGACTGGAGTGGTGGTTACATGGCTTTTATTTGAAATCTGTCATTAAGCTACACATTTATTTGGTGTGGTTTTTCTGGATCTTTTTACTTTATAATAAAATTTTTAATTAAAATAAAAATATATTAATAATCAATATTTTACACCAACTTTAAAATAATTCATCTCACTATAAAAAATAAATGTAATTATATATGATGTATAATTACTTGAGATATCTTTACGAATTCTTAGTAATTTAAATAATCAGCCTATTATTTTATGGCTTTATGGCAATCATACCTTCAAGCTGGGAACAGATCCAATTTAAGCAGCATTGACAAAACTACAGAACTGCTTCAAGAAATGTTTATCTACTGGAAGCTGATAATACGAGAGCTACAGTAATGTCTGAGGCTTTCATTGTGGTGGGGCTGCCATATTTTGATCCTCCATACCAGAAACGAAGCTTCCACTTGCTCAGGCAGAGGGAAGGGCAGAAATGAATCATGCCAAAGAGGCCGATACTGCAGAAATCACTTCCAATCCTTCCGGTCACTTCACTGGGTAAAGTGTCACCATGAGCAGAAAGCCAATCCTCCATAATGATGATTTACAGTTAGAAAGTGGCTTTAGGACAGATTTACTATTGCCCTACTCACACCACTCTGTTTCTATCACCAAAAGACATTTTTCCTGTAAAAAGCAATGTTAGGAAAGGACATACACATCAGAGCATGTTAATAACCCCCCCCTTCCTTTTCCCCTCTGAGTAAAGTGAACAGTTAGAAAGGAAAGAGGAAAAATGCATAACTATGAGAGTGAATATTGAAGGCCTCCAAACCTTGTAGAGCAGAGGATAAACATTTCAGCAAATACTCAAGTCACTGGGCATATTTATTATTTTGAAGTCTCAAAGTACAGCAATAATTACAAGATTGACACACCTTTAGGGAGTATATATAAATATGCATTTTTCGTTCTCAAGCACCCTGATTCTACAAATAAACAAGAGCTCCCATATATTGGTCACTTACTTACAATGTGACAGACCAAGGGCTACAGGGCTACACTTACATATTATCATTTAATCATCCAAAAAAAAAAAAAGACTAGAACACCAAAACATGAGTTGACTAACTTTATCAAAGTTATACAGCTTATTTGCTTTACCTACGTACTGTACTCATACAAAGAGATGTAAAGATGTTACAGTTCAGCTGCGGCCCAAAGACAATCCTGCAAAAAAGATTAGGTCAAATGCAAACATCATAAGAGGTGTTCAACATCTCGTTCCTTAACAACCCTCCACATGTAGTTGTGTGAGTGATTCTCTTGGACCATGTAAGGCCTAAGGGGGAGGACCCACACGGTTCTTCTCGGCAAGACTACATGGAGAGAGAAACGAGGGAAGCTGGAGGTCTGGACGGATTCCTAAAAGCGGTGGAAGGAGTCAGCTATCAATCCAGGATAGAGATGTGTTTGACCTTTCGAAGGAACCCAGGCAAAAATCCTCAGAAATAGGGGAATTTTCCAAAGAAGCCATGAAATTCTCAGGAGAGAGATAGAGATGGAAGTAGACTACTAGCCTCCAATAGCTACTGGGTCCGGAAATCAACATCAGTTCCTGACTCGACTCTACAAGTGTAGCAGGCTGCATCCTGACACCTTCTGCCTCGTCCCTTCCAGGCACCAAGACGTGGTCAGAAAGTACTTTGCTGCTCAAGCCGGTGGAAGGAGCCTAAGAGCCTCCGATGAGGGAAGAGAGAAAACACTGACTTCCTCGACCCGACAGTAGGCTTCCCACCTGCTACAGGGGAGGAAAGGAGTCTAGAATTTAAATAAATGCAGGGGTCTAAACATCACCTGATTTTGATGGTACTGATCAGACTTACGGAACCGAGGCTGTGTTTTGTGATTTAACTTGACTCTACGACCATTTTAGAATTGAAGAGTAAGGAGAAATGTTATGAGGCCTGCCAAGAACAGAGAAAGAAGAAGCCCCTGAGATGAATTTAAATGGAGAGAGGAAATTAACACCAAGTTGTTTTATGATGACATCCCCTGAGTTTTGCTTGTTCAACACAGGAGTGACTTCTGGCCAGTTATGAACTCCATGACTTGCCAGTGGAATGATGATTTTTGTCATCATATTATTGCCCCTATATGACTCATATATTATTACCTCTCTTCTGATTCAGAGACATTGCAGCTGACGTTGATATCATTCACATGCCAAAATGGTGTTTAAAGGAGGCTGACTTTCTTGTTTTCAGGGAGATATTTTACTGTGAAATGCACAAGCCCTCTCTGGGTTACCTACAAAGTGTCACCCTCTCACCCCTCAGCTGCAACTAGCTTTTCTATTATTTGCGTCACTTACATGGAATTTATGGACTTGATTATAATTTTGATCACATATACATGTTTTGTCTTTATCATATGTAAGTGCTCTGCCTTTCCCAATTTAGATTACGTTCTCTTTGAGGACACGTGCTTCAACATATTCTTTTTCAAATTAATCCATAACATCTGACAGAACTTTACTCCTAAGTGCTGGAGAAATATGTAATGTCTGGAAACATTAGTTATAAGTTGGCAAACCATGTTTCATTTTGTGACCTCAAACACTTGTTTCCACTTCTATATTAGCTTGATGCAGAACAAATCATTGTTTAGCTTTATACTAAAGAAAGCTCTCAAATAAAGACCCACTTAGCTGTGTGCTTTGATTTAAAGCCTGTCATCAGTATATCAATAACCTTTCATGTGAAACTTCTGGAATGTGGAGGAAAAGATGGCAGAAAAGGGCAGGAGAACAAAACTGATTCCCTCACTAGGAAATTACTGATAAATGGTTTTTCCCTCAAAGCTGGAAAGATGGTCATATTTGCATATTGTACATACATTTACAATGAGGCAGGAAAAAAATCCCATTTGCACATTTATTTTTAATTTTGTTCAGTGTGCTTTGAGCTTCCCAGGCTAATTTCTAACAATTGTGCCCCTGCTGATGCTATGAGTAGGGGTGTTGTCGGCGTTCAGCTTGCCTTATTACAAAGATATTTGCCCCTGTTATCCTGACATGACTCACCATCTGAGAAACAAAAACCTACAGCTACTATTTATTGATTCCTTTTGTTTATTCCACAAATGTACTTGAGCATATCCTAGGTTCCATGAATGTGCCTTTAAAGTTCCAGAACCGCATTCTCTGCATAACTATAGCCATTATGAACACAGCACTCAGCAGACCACTGTCTCCGTTCCCCTAAGAGACTGAGCATCAGGTGATTTGATTTGAATGACCCCGAGTGGGCACTGCTACCTCCCTCTACACAACTCCTGCTAACACACTAGTTTCCATTTTCCATTTGGCTCATCTTCTGCCCTAAATACAACCGCTATTTCAATTTCAAGAAACAGGGTAGCAAAACTATCTGCAAATCCAACTGCCCTCCTTGGTGACTTGTTATTTTGATAAAACATTTGAATCTTGGGCATTGCCTCAAATCTCACATTGATGTTGAGAACAGAAGAGTTTGGAGAAACACAATTGTAGATAAAAAAAAGTGGAGCCAGAATAGTGGCGATAATCACACTCCATTTATGGCCACCTTAGGTAATGACTATCCAAGAAGTTGAAATTTGCAATTATTTTATTTTGCCTTTACTACATCACGGCTTGAGGTAAAAAAAAATACTGAAGAGACAAAAAATGATCTCTAAAAAGTTATTTATAGTAGAGTATGTATCAAGTAACTACAATGTGAGTAAGTGAGTTATTTATGTGGATTGGAGGAAACAATACAATGTTGCTTAAATTTAATTGGTAGAGATGAAATGTGAAGCTAAGTTCTGTAAAATACCTATGAACAAGAAGAAAAGAAAAACTTAAATATGTGGGAACTCAAAAAGATATTGTAAAAGCAAGCCTTGTTCCAAGAAGGAGAGAATTTGGAAGCTGGTTCTTAAAGGGAGTGGTGAATGTGGATAAAAGAAGGAGTGGTCGGGGTGCCTGGGTGGCTCAGTGGGTTAAGCCTCTGCCTTCGTCTCAGGTCATGATCCCAGGGTCCTGGGATGGAGCCCCGCATCAGGTTCTCTGCTCAGCAGGGAGCCTGCTTCCTCCTCTCTCTCTCTCTGCCTGCCTCTCTGCCTACTTGTGATGTCTCTCTGTCAAATAAATAAATAAAATCTTTAAAAAAAAAAAAGAAGGGGTGGTCGAGAGGCCATTGAGGCAGGATAGCACAGTGTGGGCAACAGCAGCAACATATTGATTGGCTTCGTTGTAGCAGAATCAGGGTTAAGAACTAATGATGACAAATGGATCAGAAAATTACATGTAACTAGCAAAGTCCTCCATTGACACAGAGCATAATAGCACCTTGAATAGGAAACACAGCATACAGGTGGCAGAGTACACATTCCAGGAAAAAAAGCTTATTCTTGACTAAGGTTTCACCTACAAAAATAGTTATATAGGTGCCTATTTTCCAACTGGGGTAGCTATTAATTTGCAAGTACACCTGAATCCTTTTTTTTCCCCCCCAGAAATTTCTGATAGTGGATGTGAAGCTAGAGAGACAAAGGTAAAGATACCTTAGTTTTTTAGAAGTAATGAGAGAGGGATGCCTGGGTGGCTCAGTGGGTTAAGCATCTGCCTTCAGCTCAGGTCATGATTCCAGGGTCCTGGGATGGAGTCTCACATTGGGCTCCTGGCTCAGCAGGGAGCCTGCTTCCCCCTCTGCCTGCTCTTCCCTCTGCTTGTGCTCTCTCTTTGACAAATAAATAAATAAATAAATAAATAATCTTTTAAAAAAGAGAGAGAGAAGTAATGAAAGAGCTGGATTCCTTATAAAAAGACATAATTTTTGCATGGAGCACTGGGTGTTGTGCAAAAACAATGAATACTGTTATGCTGAAAAAATAAATAAAATGAAAAAAAAAGACATAATTTTTATCTCACCCTGTATTATCAACTCATTATTTCTTGAAATAGCCACATTGTCTTTACATAAAAAGAGAGCATAAAGACCTGGTACAACAATTACAAATACAAATTACTTTGCCCCTAGTATCAGTTTAGTGATGAACCAAGTTTTTCTTGCCCTCATACCCACAGTCTAAAACATCTCTTAACTTGTGGGCATAATTTCCTCGTATCAAAGGTATTTAGTCTCACAGTGAAGAAAATCGGGAAATAACCTAATCAAACAGCAACATTAGATTAGCATCTACACATTCTTAGCTGAGTTTACAAGTCAGGTATTTTCAGCCAGTTACTAACTTCTTGGATAAGTAATAAGTACTTATGACTTATTACTGACATTATAAAACAGGAAAATGCAAAGTACAGACAATAGTTTCTATGTAGTTGAGCTACATAACCCCTCTCCCCCAGCGATGTTTACCATCTTGACCTTTTCCTAAAAGGTAATGATGGATGTCCTATTAGGCTTATTTAATACAACTGCTTTAGCATTATAAAACTTACTATTAGAAGCACAAAAAAAGTACTAATAAAACAATATTCGGCCATGAATAAGCTTTTGCTTATGCTATAAGAATATAGGATATAAACTGGACCAGAGTGAGCTAGGCATTAAGAGGGGTCAAAGTTGGATATCCAAAACTATGGTGATAGATAAATCCTGTCAGAATTTCACTATGTTATTTTAAAAAACCAACTCATTGGTATCTTATTTGGCTGCATCTTGCTATTTTGTCCCAATGTGGAACAGACATGATTTCAAAACATGAAAGAAGAAAAAAATCTAAGGAAAAAAACCACTTTTCTACAAATGACTGTTTCTTTAACAGTTGTGGGATTAAAGAAGTAGATATTCTGACATATGGAATGATCTGGACTGACTTACTTTCTCTTTGCATTATCCTGAATATTCTTGCTTGTGTGTGTGTGTGTGTGTGTGTGTGTGTGTGTGTGTGTGTGTTTTAATTCTGTATTAACTTTTGAAAATCCTCACCAAAATTTAAAAAATCTGTCCAAATTTTTATTGGGCTAGCAATAAACTTAAAAATTAACTAAAACTGACATATTAACGATGTTGAATCTTTTCATCCAAAAACATGGTATGTCTTTCAGTTGTTCCATCTTCTGTCTTAGTTTGGGTTCCCCAGGAAACAAACTCTGAGATAGAAATCTGTGTATGGAAAGTTTATTGTCTCTGGAACAACATCCGTGATGGAAAGATGAAGGCAGGATTAGGCTGTGGGAGAACTTGAACTATGATGGGGCGTTTTTAGCCAAACACTGTGGAAGCTTTGGAGCTGGGAGAGCCCTTAGATCTCCCAAATTGAAAAAGGCCTCTGAGGCCTGCGTGGACCAGTTGAGTCATGTGAGTTTCCCCTAAAGCTGTCTATAACTGGGTGAGTCAACCCCCTTGGCTAAAGAGAATGTTCAGGGAGGTACTCAGCTATGACTGGCCAGCAGCCCGCACTCCTGACAGTGGGGATAATGAGTACCTTATTCATGCCAGAGGCATCTTGCAGGTGTACCATATCATCTAATACAGAACGTGCTTAAGCTACTAAGATCCACTTGCTTCGTATAGTAAGTGTACCCCCACTGTAGGATTGCTGACAACACTGACTCCATCTTTGGCCCACCATCTTGTGTGACTCTCTGGCACACATAGGGCACCACTTTAGATAACTACCTTAGGAGCTCACCACCATGCTCTCTGCTCCACAAAAGTTGAGGATTAGGGGCAGAGAATTGGGGTGGAGGATCGTGGTGTACCACCTGGATCTGTCTACCTGATTCCCCCATCAGTAAGTTACCCTGAATAAAACTCTGTATAAACAGAGTTGCTTTGTTTTTTGGTATTAAACTCTCCTCTCAGTCTGGAGGACACATTACCCTCCTCTGCCTTCTAACCCCCATCTAGGAGCATCTCCTCCAGAACTCTGGTTGGGAAAACTTACAAGAGAAAGATGAGGAAGACCAACTATAGCCCTTACTGTTACACTTACTCTTGGGGCTACGACTGTACTCATTTCTCCCCTCCTCTTTTAAGAGTCTCAATTTCCCTCAGTCTCAGCTGCACCTCTCCTGGTATAAGTGACTTGTGATGGGATGATCCAGGCCATCATCCCTGAGGGGGGATTCTGAGCCCCTGGTCTCCATGATTTCTTCGGCCTATGGCTGTTTTTCTTTTCATTTACCATAAATGTTGAGCAGGGAAATATCAAGAGACATCCGGTGATCACCTAGATGACAAGGATTCTTCCTTGTCCCTATTGTGTAGTAGAAGCCCTCCCTCTTCCTAATGAATCCCTAAGGAATTTTTTCCCTTTCTTTTCCTTGTCTACTGGAAGGAAGCATAAGGAATCCGGCATACAGAATCTGAAGTGACCACACAGCAGTCAAAGGCAGGTTTAACAGGATTATTGCTATGTTCCTTAACAAAAATGTTTTCCCTTTCAGAACTAAGACCTCAGACCTACCAAGCTTAGATTTAGACCAAGCAAGCTTAGACTTGCGGGAAGGAGAAGCACAGATTCCTCCAGTGGGTTCCTGGGAATGATAGCAAGCAGATTCTCTTTCCTGTGACTGTTATCTATTGGGGATACAACACTATATAAAGCTGATTTGTACATTGCATTTTGGAGAATAGCACTCCATCCTCATGGACTATCATCTCCAAGCTGGTGACACAGCTGAGCCATTCATAGCCCGTAAAGGCTGCTAACACCTAGGTGGCGTGTTGTATGACCAGTCCCCATTCTTGAACCTCCTTTGCTATTTGGTGCCCTCTGGCCTAGCCAATACTTGATCCTTGAGACAACATTTCTAATGTGCAATGAATTGCTACTGAGACCATCTAGCCTTATGACTTACTAGAGAACTAAGTTCATGGTGAGCAATTCTGGCTGCATGGCTGCCTAACTTCCCAGGGACAGACACTCCATCTCTATCAGGGACCAACAGTATGCCAGGAGCTATGAATGATCATTGGTATATATTATAGATGGTATTACTTTACTCCAGAACCACCGGTATCTATGTTGTGATCCTCCTTTGAGGTTTTCCAAAAACTCTACATAACAGCTTTTCTCACCACAGATACTTCTAATACTATAGAGTCTGCTGGGTTATATGGCCCAGAGGGCAGGGATAATTACGTTAGAATGTGGACATTTTAAAGTCCTTTCCTGCTGTGAGTCACACTCACATGCTGGTGACATTCCATGACATTTGGTAGATGGGTGTCCTACCAAAGCATGGAATGAGTTGCTTCTGTAACCAAAGAGGTTTACCAGGAGCTGTTGCTTGTTAATGATGGGATCTGAACAATGTAATAATTTGTACTTTACTTTGAAGACTAGATCCTAGCATGCCTCAGATCACTCCATAAACTATAAACTTCACTAATGTGATGGGTCCCAGAAGCTTAATAGATCATTTCTAGTTTATTCAGTGTGGACAACTGTTTTTTCCAAGTTCCTATCTACTAGCCTAGAAGCACTGTTTGACAGGGTCCTTTCCAGGGTGTAAAATCCTTTATCATAGGAAAGACTTCCCAAGTCAATATACTCCCCCTTGTCCAACTTCTGATTGTAGCTTCCTTGTTCACAGTCAAAACCTACTCTCCTGGTTCTTGCTAGTATAGCTTGGTTAGGTTTTTTAGCTCTTTCAATGTACAATTACTATTATCCCTTGGAAGGCCCTAAACTTTGCTAAATTAGTAATGTATGTTCACCCTAATTATTGGTCTGGTGGCCAGAAGAGACTATAAAGGTAAATCCTTGGGGAGAGAGAATACATCATGCCTTGTAAGCCAGAGTTCTCTGCATTTTATTTAACTAAGTGTGGAGTTCTAATACTTAACAGTAAGGAGTGGGAGTACAGACCTAGAGGATTAAACGGAATATGGAGTTTCAATATTGTTGAAGACATTGACTCAGATATCCCATCCGAAGGCTCAGAGTCCCTCTCCTTCCCATCCGGGTTCAGAGCACAGCAAACTTGCTAGACCGAGAACTCAGCCTTCCAAGACATTATGCTATCTTTTTTTTTTTTTAAATTATGTCCTAGGCATTATCTTCAGCTTTTTCTATCTTCTAGCTGTAAGAAATTAGCATCTATGAAGGAGCCCTTCTGACTTTGACACTGATGATAATAAAGGTGGCCAATCACTTTTCATATTTCATTACCTTTCTCTAAAATATAGCTTGTACTCATCAAGAGCCATATTCCATATAATTACTACTTCCCCTGAACCTCTCAGGCCCCCTAAAATATTGAAGCTGTCAGTGAAGTCCTTTTTCTGATTTCCTATGCCAGTCTACCACTGGTGAAACTTTTAACGACTGCCTGCCCAGATTGCCAAAGCCCAGCTACAACTCCACCTGCTACCAATGGTGTTGCCTCTTTATCCAGCAGTCATCAATGGTCCAGTTCCAACAACCCAGTTTAAGGCTTATTTCCTCATACCACTCTTGGGACCAGCTGCCTTAAGTCAGGTGCCCTAAGAAACAGATTCACGGATGCAGATTTGCATGCAGAATATTTGCTGGGGAGTGCTCTAACCCACACATAAAAACACCTGTGAAAGAAAATGAGCCATAGGACTGGGCAGGGAGAAAAAAAAAAAAAGCTAAACTGAGAAGAACCTGCAACAGAGGCCTCAGCTGATTCTACTAGAAGCTCAGAGGCTAAATAGGCTCTTCAAAGCTATCCTAAATGAAGGCAAGAGGATAAAGCCAATGTCCTGCCATACCAACCGGTCATTTCATGTCATCTTCCCAGAGTGTAATTGGCCTCTTGAACAGCAATACTGAATGTTGGCTGACAGTGAAGTCATATCTAAAAATCGTCAATTAACTTAAAAACAGAAAATAGAAACCTTTAGAGATCTTCAAGTCTAAGAAAATTAGTCCCATGTGCCCTTTAAGAAATTTTTTTTTGAGGAAGTGTTCCAATATAGAGAGGAGAAGATCTGAGATTCCGAAGCTAGAGTGCATCAAAAGAAATTTATAGAGGATATATACCACATCTTCTGGGGATAAAAATACATTACATGTTTATGAAAATAAGAAATAAATAAATAAAAATCTTTAAAAAGAAATTTATAGAGGACCGATGAACCACCATCAGTGCAGCTGTGGGTTTGATCCATGGTTCCTCCAAGGCCAAAGGTAACAAAGTCCTGTTATTCTTGGCCATCTAAAGAACTGATGTAAAACTTTAATAAAATATTTTCTATCTGTAAATCCTTACTATTCTTAATATACACTTTGTTGAGGGGTGCCTGGCTGGCTCAGTCAGAATAGTATGCAATCTTGATCTCAGGGTTGTGAGTTTGAGCCCCACATTGGGCATAGAAATTAATTAAAATAAGTAAATAAATGTAAAAAAAAAACCCACGTTGATTATTGAAATGTAAAGTTAAAAGGAAATAATATAACAGAAAAATGGTCAAAAACATAAACCAGGTTCATAAATGATTATATCCAAATATTTCCTAAATATAAATTGTCAAAGCTCACTAATTATTAAAGAAATACAAACTTAAAAAACAATTAAATGGATGTCATTTGGCCTATTGTTTTTAAAGATTAAAAAGACACTTTTGTGCAGGTGATAAATTATGGGCCTTTTCAGACATTGTTGTTAAATGTGCAAATTGTTTTAATAATCCTGGAGGATGATTATTAACTTTAACAAGGTGCTAAACTCTTGAGCCAGCAAGCAACCCCAGGGATAGTCATAGCATTTGTTTATAATAGTAAAAAATGGGAAATAGCCTAATAACCAGAAAGAGGGTTGAATACAAAAATTATTCTATGGAATTATAAAGTGAAACACTGTATTGCTATTGTAGAAAAAAAAGTAATATCATGGCCATATTTCAGTACTCTTTTTAAGAGAGAAAAAGAGTAAATTATTACATAATAAGTAGGTAAGTTGATGATGTAAAATTGTATATTTTATGAGGCTTCTAGATGCAAGACTGAGAAGTTTTGATATGGAGATGTGTGTGTAGGAAAAGATGACTGGCAAAAGAAGTTGGCATGAATGAACTAATGGGGGAAAAAGCTGAGGGCCTGGCATAAACTGATTTAGGTCCTTGTGACGGGGTGTGTGCCAAGAAGCAGCTGGGAAGTTTGCTTGTGAATGTTCGCTGTTTGGGTTTGGTAGGGGGTGGGCAATGATCGGAGACTGATATCCTTGGGTTAAAAAAATTAATACGTTGGTCCCAAGTGACACAGTGTTGCAAAGAATCGAGGAGAGGGACGTTGTTCTTATCTAAACACAGATCTCCGTCTAGCTGTGGTGCTGGGCAAATTGATGGCTTCCATTTTTTCATTAACTCATTCAATTTATAAGTATTTATTGAGCCACTACTCCACAATAATACCTGTTTTTCCCTGCTGGGAATATAAAAATGTACAAGACGTATTTTCTGTTCCAGTGGAAGAGAGACAATTACCAAGTAAAAAATTAGTATGTAATATAATATGTCATCATTATATAAAAGATTTTATATAGTTGTGATATATAAAATCACAATCATGTTATATATAATTATATCCTATAGTAAATATAATATGTGATATTATATATTAGATTATAATACATTATATATGACAAATGTTAAGAAGAAAAATTAATCCAAGAAGTGGTATGGTAATTAAGGGACTGATTTCATTGGGGTGGTCTAACTAATACAGAGATATTTCAACTAGGATTTGAATGAAGAGATAGAGTGAGCTCTGCATATATCTGGAGAGCATGCCAGCTTAAGGAGAGAAACATGTGAGGGTCATGGGGTCCGGAGACCTTGACAATTAGTGAAACCATACAGAGCCCCATGTTAGGGGCACAGAGCACCAGAGGAGAGGAAAAAAGTCAGACAGGTGGCCCGAGGGAGGATTATGGCCAAGAGAGCATCCTGTTCCTATTGAAAGCAAGTGACACGATCTCACTTAGGTTTAAAAAGAAATCTTTCTTGCTGTTTTGTGGTGAACAGGAAGCAGGAATATTGGTTACAGGCCAGAGATAATGCTATATTACATTAGAGTGGCCAGGATTTACTTACAGATAGAATTTGTATTGTGAAAGAAAGGAAAAAAGTCAATTATGGCAAGCCTGATTTTGGTCTGGGCCACCGGAAGGAAAAAACACCAATAGAAAATCCATGGCCGAGTCACAGATATTTTTGTGCAGGACATCATCAACAGTAGCAATTCTAAAACTAGCTCAAGTAGATTTCTGAGGCCCAGATATCAGATCAGAACCTAAGTAAGAGGAAAACATGGCAGATACATCATGGTGATGTTTGCTGGAAGACTGACTTATGGACAATTATGAAAGACTGGCTTAAGGATCCTCCTTCGGGTTTTAAAAAACTGGGTAGTTTTTGGAAGAGGGCGCTAAGATCCTGCAGTCAGGTATATGGATGGGCAGATGGATGGATGGTTGGATGGACGGAAGAAAGAAAGAAAGATTGTATAAAGAGAGGCAGAGAGAAACTGTGTGTGTGTGTGTGTGTGTGTGCGCGTGCGCGTGTGTGTGCATGTGTGTATAAAGCAAAAGAGAGAGAATGGGTATGTTCCACAATGTTAATGGTGAATGATTTTTATTCACTCTTCTCCTTGCTGCATGGGTATTAATATCATTAAATAATATAAAATGAAGGGCTATTTTTAAAAAACACAGGTACAGAAAAGAGTGGCTCTGTTACATCTCACATTTCCTAGGAGAATTAAATCACTATTTTACATCACCATTAGACTTAATAATCCCTTGCTTTTTTATGTGGACACCAAGATCTAGTAGGAAAATGGATGTAACCATCACTCAATGAAGCCATGAAATTAGAAAAGCACCCTGCATTATTTTATCTACAATATAAAATCCTTTCAATATTATATCAGTTGTAAAACATATTGTTTCCACTGCTTCTTGGACCAACAGTTCTCTTCCCCCAAATGCATAGTTTCTCTGGCCTATATAAGAGGCCAGACAGCCAACCCAAGGAAAGAACCAATACTCATAGTTCTTTTGGCACAAGTGAATGGGCATGAGAAGGGGCTGTATGGAATGTCTTGGTGATCATCCAAAGTCTAGGTGAACAAAAACAAAAAGAAAATCTAACCCGGGGCGCCTGGGTGGCTCAGTGGGTTAAAGCCTCTGCCTTCGGTTCAGGTCATGATCCCGGGGTCCTGGGATCGAGCCCCACATCGGGCTCTCTGCCCTGCAGGGAGCCTGCTTCCTCCTCTCTCTCTGCCTGTCTCTCTGCCTAGTTGTGATTTCTGTCTGTTAAATAAATAAAAATATTAACAAAAAAAAAAAAAAGAAAATCTAACCCAAGAATTTATTTCCTGCTGTGTTTAGGACATCTTACTATGTTATGGAACAGATGGGTCAGGTGCACTGAGAGTTAAGGAAGCTAGACCCACTTTCAGTAAATAGGGCAGTCCAGGTCTCAAAAACAGCCTTAGTGGAATCTGTGCTCCATGCCTTCCTTCCCCAACAGAATCATTAGATTGCCTGTATGGGGCAACATATGGGAGCCAAGGATCCTTCTGAGTTCTACAGCTGGGGTATGGAAGCATTGCCCCCCCGACCCCCTATAGAATATTACATCATGCTCAGAAGCATGAGGATGTCTTTGTTGCTGTCTTCCCTATAGTACTTTTTGATCCCACTAGAAGAGCTGGAAAATGTTATTCCTATTCATATAAATTTATACTTCTGAAGTCCTACAATGTTATTTGTTTCAGTGATTTTCTTTCACCAGCAACGAAACCCATGGGTTGATTATAGGCTAGGTCTGTAAAAAATTGAAAGGATTTCTTTTTATCCATTTTGCATTTGTATGCCTTTTCAGTTCCATAGGGAGTCCCCCTGGGTTCTATTCTGGGAGCAGGGTGAGAAACAGTTTTAGCTTTTCATTTGTAAGAAGAAAATCTCCACAGGTTGGAGGGTTCACTGGATACTTAAATTGATATCCTCATCATGGTTACACCAAGCTATGTAAATCTTTCTATAATGCAACATGAAAATGCATTTTAAAAGCACATGCCACTATATGTATAGTCTTAGATTTTACTCATCTTAAGAAGCACATAATATTCTTAACATTTAGCCAAATTTAGATGAAATTTGAACACTTTTTGCATTGAGTGTATAGTTGATAATGTGTTATATTATCCAATGGCTTTTTTTTTTAACCTGTCTTAGCTTTCTCTGCCAAGCCAATGGTCTGCAAAGCTGAAGGTAATATAGGTTTTACTTAAATCACTATGGAAGCTCAACAGTTGCCAAGAAAGATAACCTTGCTAACAGTTTGGGTGTTTTATGAGTGAAACAAAGATATTATACCTAAAGGGAAAGTTCGTAAATTAATTAAAAGACTGAATATTTATTTCAAACAAATACAATGACTCTCATCTTTGCTCGCTGAAGGAGAAGACTATGCCTTAGTCTATTTTAGCATCCTCCACACTTAGCGGAACATCTAATTGCCCAAGAAATAATCATATAGATTGGATGAATGGATGGATGGATGGATGGATGGATAATGAAATAATGAGTCTTGGAGGGATTGGCTGATGAAAGAGTGAAGATAAGTCCTTGTTAATCCAGCATAGTATACAGTTTTTGGAGTAGCAAATCAGTCCTTTCTTTCTTTATCTAGGGAAGACAGTAAAAAGCACATAAAGAGAAAGCTTATCCTCCATGCTCATGAACAAAACAAGGATGTCCATTGTCACCATTACTATTTAACATAGTACTGTAAGTCTTAGCTTCAACAATCAGACAATAAAAAGAAATAAAAGGCATCCAAATTGGCAAGGAAGAAGTCAAACTTTCACGATTTGCAAATGACATGATACTCTACGTAGAAAACCCAAAAGACACCACCAAAAAAAATTGCTAGAACTAATACGTGAATTCAGTAAAGTTGCGGAATATAAAGTCAATGTCTAGAAATCTGTTGCGCTGATCTGATATGCCAGTAATGAAGCAGCCGAAAAAGAAATCAAGGAATTGATCCCATTTGCAATTTCACTAAAAACAAGATACCTAGAAATAAATCTGACTAAAGAGGTAAAAGATCTATACTCTGAAAACTATAGAACACTTATGAAACAAATTGAAGAGCACACAAAAAAATGGAAAAGCATTCCATTCTCATGCAATGGTAGAACAAACATTGTTAAAATGTCTATACCACCCAAAGCAATCTACACATTTAATGCAATCCCTATCAAAATACCACCAGCATTTTTTACAGCACTAGAACAAACAATCCTAAAATTTGTATAGAACCACAAAAGACTCCAAATAGCCAAAGCAATCCTGAAAAAGAAATACAAAACTGGAAGCATCACAATTCCAGATTTCAGGCCATATTACAAAGCTGTAGTCATCAAGACTGTATGGTACTGGTACAAAAACAAAATAGAAAACCTAGAAATGGACCCACAACTATATGGTCAACTAATCTTCAACAATGCAGAGTGAATATCCAATGTAAAAAAAGGTCTTTTCCACATGAAAAAATGTTCATCATCACTAGCCATCAGGGAGATTCAAATTAAAACCACATTGAGATACCACCTGGCACCAGTTAGAATGGCCAAAATTAGCAAGACAGGAAACAACATGTGTTGGAGAGGATGTGGAGAAAGGGGAACCCTCTTACACTGTTGGTGGGAATGCAAGTTGGTGCAGCCACTTTGGAGAACAGTGTGGAGATTCCTCAAGAAATTAAAAATAGAGCTTCCCTATGACCCTGCAATTGCACTGCTGGGTATCTACCCCAAAGATACAGATGTAGTGAAAAGAAGGGCCATCTGTACCCCAGTGTTTATAGAAGCAATGGCCACAGTCGCCAAACTGTGGAAAGAACCAAGATGCCCTTCAACGGACGAATGGATAAGGAAGATGTGGTACATATACACAATGGAGTATTATGCCTCCATCAGAAAGGATGAATACCCAACTTTTGTAGCAACATGGACGGGACTGGAAGAGATTATGTGAGCGAAATAAGTCAAGCAGAGAGAGTCAAGTATCATATGGTCTCACTTATTTGTGGAGCATAACAAATAACATGGAGGACATGGGGAGATGGAGAGGAGAGGGAGTTGAGGGAAACTGGAAGGGGAGATGAACCATGAGAGACTATGGACTCTGAAAAACAACCAGAGGGTTTTGAAGGGGCGGTGGGGTGGGAGGTTGAGGAACCAGGTGGTGGGTAGTAGGGAGGGCACGTACTGCATGGAGCACTGGGTGTGATGCCAAAACAATGAACACTGTTATGCTGTAAATAAACAAATAAAAAAAAAAGGTCTTTTCAACAAATGATATTGAGAAAACTGGACTGCAACATGCAAAAGAATGAAACTGGACCATACTTCTTACACCATACACAAAAATAAAATCAAAATAGATGAAAAACCTAAATGTGAGACAAGAAACCATCAAAATTCTAGAAGAGAATACAGGCAGAAACCTCTTGGACCTTGGCTGAAGAAACTTGTTATTAGGCATGTCTCCAGAGACAAGGGAAGCAAAAGCAAAAATGAACTATTGAGAAGTCAACAAGATAGGTTCCTCAAAAAGTTAAAAATAGACCCAGCAATTACACTACTAGGTATTTACCCAAAGGACATAAAAATATATATTCAAAGGGTTACATGCACCCCGATGTTTACAGCAGCATTATCAACAATAGCCAAACTATGGAGAGAGCCCAAATGTCCATTGACTGATGAATGGATAAAGAAGAGGTGGTATTTATACTGAAAAAATAAAATAAAGTTAAAAAAAAGAGGTGGTATTTATATACAATGGAATATTACTCAGCCATCAAAAAGAATGAAGTCTTGCCATTTGCAATGATGTGGATGGTACTAGAGTATATTATGCTAAGTGAAGTAAGTCAGCCAGAGAAAGACAAATACCATACGATCTCACTCTTATGTGGAATTTAAGAAAGGATATAGATGAACATATGGGAAGGGGGAAAAGAAAAAAGGAGAGAAGGAAACAAACCACATGGGACTCTTAAGGATAGTGAATAAACTGAGAGTTGATAGAGGGAGGTGGGTGGGGATGGGCTAGAAGGGTGATGGGTATTAAAGAGGGTACTTGTGATGAGCACTGGGTGTTCTATGTAAGTGATGAACCACTGAATTCTACACCAGAAACCAATATTGCACTGTAGGTTAACTAAATAAAATTTAAATTAAAAAAAAATAGCACAGTTTTACTCACATAGCTGGGGGGAGAAAGCACATAAAGACATCTCAGTCCTGATTGGGAAACTCTTAACCTTATCAAGTCCCCCCAAGGATTTCAAGAGAATGTTAAAATAAATATTTAACATGAGTTCCAAATTAATAAATGAGGCCTAGGCAATGAAGTGATAGAGTCTGGTTTTTAAAAAGGTAGTAATTAGTTGGAGAATCCAAATAAAAGGCAACTCTTGGCTATCAGTGAAAAGATGGGGAGGACGTAAGGGAAGTTCTCTGAAGAAACACTTAAAAATAGGCCTACATATGCGTGAAAGCTTTGTGGTTATGGGAAACAATATTTCTTCACTACTTGTAGGTTGGGGCTTTAAATAGCTGAACACTGTTTAGGACCATGTGTGTTTACTTTTTCTTTCCTTCTAAGCAAACACAATAAAACAAAATGTTCCTTCTTTGTAAAATAAATTCTAACCTTGAGATTTTGTGATGTTTTACAAGAAGCAATGAGAGTTGATGGAGTTAAAATATAAAATTCAGAGATTTTAGAGTCTCAAAAATGATTGTTCCTATGGGAATGGTACCTCCTAAATGAACCAGCATTTAATTGGAAACAGAAAATGCCATTGTTAAAATTACCACAGACTCATTCCTCTAGGTACGTGCGCTCAAGTGTTATTCGCACGTACTTAGCAGGCTCTCTGGTGAGCTATGTGTGGCCGTGTACCTGCCTTCTTTCCTCCCTTGGCATATACTTGAGCTGTAAATTTGTCACAGAAAATTTAGAAACCTGGGTATGATGCTCATAATAATAGCTTCTTTGTTTCTAGGCTTATTGGGTGAGTGAAAATGGGGTCTTCTAATAGTGAAACTACAGCATGATATTAATTATTTCCTTTGCAAACTTCTTTTTTTTTTTCATTCCAAGCAAAATCTATATGTATTGCAAAGGAAAATCCTGCAAACTTTGGTGATGAATAGACAGAGGATCAATCAGAGACAAGAATATTTAAATGGCAGCAAACCGAGAGCAGGTGAGAAAAAAAAATTTTTTTTCATTGTTTCTTGGGTTTTTGTGTTTACGGAATAGTTAATAGAGAAAGGAGCTGAGAAAAAAACCAAATCTTAAATGTTAAACTCTGAGCTGAAACCATTGAATCTCAGTAATAAAACATGGTTTCTCCTTGTTCCAGATATTTATCACTGCACAACCACCACCCCAAAAGGTAGTGGTGTTAAACTATAAACATTTTGGAATACTCACAATTTTTTGGGTCAGAAATTTGAGAAAGGCACAGTAGAATGGCTCATCTTTGCTGCACAGTGTCTGGGGCCTCAGCTAAGGCGATTTGAATGGGTGAAGATGACTGGGAAAGCTCAGTTGGTCATATGTTTAGTGTCTTGGTTCCACCTGTTGGTTGGCTTCATTGATTCTTTTTCGCCTCTTTGCTCACCTGACACCTATGCTAGACTGCTGGAACAGCTGGGACTATCTGTGTATCTTCCTCCGTGTGACTTGTCCACATGGCTAGCCTGATTTTCTCTGCAGTGAAGTGGTCTCAAAGAAATGGGACTGCTTACATAGAAGTTGGCTTCCCCAAGCATAAACATTTCAAGAGTGGGTTGCCCTAGCCTTAGAAATTCTAGAAAACAGGTGCCTGGGTGACTCTGTGGGTTAAGCCTCTGCCTTTGGTTCAGGTCATGATCTCAGGGTCCTGGGGATCGAGCCCTTCATCGGGTTCTCTGTTCAGTGGGGTGCCTGCTTCTCCCTCTCTCTCTGCCTGCCTCTCTGTCTGCTTGTGATCTCTGTCTCTCTGTCAAATAAATAAATTAAATCTTCAAAAAAAAAAAAAGAAATTCTAGAAAACCACTTCAACCAGCCTATTGGTCAAACCAAGTCATTAAGAAAAGGCCAGATTCAAAAAGATCCACATCTCAAAAAGTAAAATAAAATAGGCACACACATTTAATCTATTATACCCCTAGAATAATCTTATTTAATTTTGAAAATTTTATGAAAAGAATTAAAGGTAGGGGGAAAAAAGACCTGGCATAATCAAGCCAAAAGATATATTATGTTCCAGTTTAAAGATATCTTTTACCCTAGTAGTCCTTATTAAAATGAGAAAAAGATAATTATTGGTAAGTTTGGTTGTCTGATCGACATGTATACTCTACACAATGGAAAAGTAAATACCATGGAATGCAAAATCAAATATATAAATCTGGCATATTTAATCCACATTAAAGTGTAAAGATTTTTCCTAAAGTAGTCATGACCTCCTAATTTACTGTTTTTCCTCATTCAAAATACTCTGGGATTATCTAGTAAAAGAGTCTGTAATTTCTTCTATTAGGATGTATCTAAATGTGCTGTGATTAAAGGGGCTGTATCTCAAATGTGTCCTAATTCAGCTGTATCTGTGAATTTTGCAATTTGGCTCTTATGAACTCTGACAATATGTAAAATTACACTTATGGAATTATACATATTGCATGGAAATTACACTTATTGAGCTTTTAGTCTGTGCCAGGAAATATTTCAAGCACTTAATACCTATTAACTTATTTAAATTTCAAAATGGTCCTAGGAAGTGAACAGTAGTATTATCTCCATTTAACAAATAAGATCTCTAAAGCATAGCAAAGACCTTGCCCAAGATCACAAGGCCAATAAGAGGCAGGGCTGGGATTCAAATCAGATAGCTAGCTTTATCTAATATTCTAACCACTACAGTATATAGTACTATGTAAACTGTTAGGGTATTCCCGAAAGTAACAGTGCCAAATTCACCTTATGTAATCTTACTATTTGTGATGTGTCCTTCCCTATCTAAAATCTTGTTTCTGAGGAACAAATCCTTTACGTTGTCTCTGTAACTTAAAATCCTACCAATCACAGACAGGAAATATAAACTGGAAAAACAATATAATATGGGGTACATTTTGTATTGTTTCTAAGTAAGGGAGTATTAAACATGTATTAGAACATATTTTGGTGATCTTTTACTGGAGCCATTTTGCCTGGCTCTAGCATTAAAATCCTGCTGAGCACCAAGGACCCACGCAGGCTAGATATAGTTACTTATACTCAATATCTCCAAGAGATGAAGAATAATCCTCATAAGCAAGTGTCAAGGATTTTAAGAGACCACACTTCCTGTTGACATATACACACAACAGAATGTGTGGGTCATTGTATGAGGCTAAAAGTGCAAGTTGATTTTTATTATTTCCAGGATGTCCCTGAACTAGCGGTTACCATTAGTAGGTCAAATATATAGAAGGGCAACCATCAAACAGATGATTTTTATAGAAACTTAAACAAAATTCAATTAGATATAGTTCTAGGTAACAGGGTATGGGGGTACGGGTCAGACTCGACAATTACCAGTATCAGTTTGGGGTGTTGAGTAGGTCCTAAAGTATATGTTATTTCTCCTGCTGAGAAGGTACAAGAAAAGTACCAACAAAGAGTGGAAATCAGGAGGACTGCAACAGGACAGATATCCTGCTAAAGAGTGAATGAGAAACCAGAGATGTATAAACACAGTACACAGGCAGCAGTGAGAGTGATCAAGTCACTCTCGGGTCAGCTCAGGAGTTCTGAGAACAGCAGGAAGGTTCTGCCTATCGTCCCTTGCCCAGTCATAGTAAAGTGAGCATGAGGTTTTTCCAAAGTCCAAAGGCTCTTGTACTTGATTTGGAGCTCCATGCTTCAGTGTCACATGGGGCAACTGAAGGATGTCAGCTGTGGTGACGCCAACTTTCGGGGCAACCTGAAACAAGGTCCTGCTGCTGGAGAAGAAGCGTAATCTGACCCATCTTTAAATTAAAATTCTGGGGGCGCCTGGGTGGCTCAGTGGGTTAAGGCCTCTGCCTTCAGCTCAGGTCATGATCCCAGGATTCTGGGATCGAGCCCCGCATCGGGATCCTTGCTCCACAGGGAGCCTGCTTCCTCCTCTCTCTCCCTGCCTGCCTCTCTGCCTACTTGTGATCTCTCTGTCAAATAAATAAATAAAATCTTTTAAAAAAAATTAAAATTCTGACTTCTGGTGAGCTATTTTGCTTAAACAGGAAACCAGATGCAAACCTCTTAGGACCTTTTCCTCCTGGGTCAAAGAGCCTCTAGGTGAAATAATTCCATAACATCTCGTTTTGAGGGGAGCATTTTTAGTTTTTCTAATTGTCTCTTGGTGCTTGAGATCTGTAGCTATAAGCCTTCTCTGGGAGCTTCAGAACTCTCCCACTCAAGTTTTATCCTACTCATGGTTGAAGAATATATAGGAGCTTCCACTCACCTATTAAAAATTCAGTTTATACTGGTATCCTGGAAGTGGGAGCCTCTTTGGGGAACATAAGTGGGTAGAATGCATATATTTCACTTCGCGCCTTTTATTTTCTTAGTTAAAAAAAAAAAACCTTACTTTTTATATTGCTTTATATTAGCCTCTCTAAGATAACTTGAACCATTTTCTTTGCCCTTTTATTGAAGCCAATGGGGCATTGCAAATTATCATTGTACTACTGAGTCCGTAATAGCCATAGAGTTTTAAAAAGCATTATTAAAGGAACTAATCTGAATGCACATCAACTACTTTTCTCATTTGAATAATACAGCCATGTAATTTTTTAAACTGTATTAAAAATACCCAGTTTAAATTACAGAATACAGTTCCATTTGTGAGGCTCTGATGTGGGATTTCTGCAGCAAGGGTTTGCTTAATTTTTGTTTTTACAATGCTTTCAAAATAAATCACAGAAGAAAATGATTAATAAGCAAATTCTGAACCAAGTTTTTAATTCTACATGCTGATGGAATTGTCTTAAAAATTACCTATGTCAAAGACCATCATAATCTTCTGTGCACTCTAGCTAGAGCAGAGAAGGAGATCTACTCTCTTTTCTCCATTACTCCAACAATCCCCCAAAAGAGTAAGACAATAATAACTAACATTTATCTGCTCAATCTAGATGAGTGGCACGATGCCCTATGCTATCAATCGTCTTATTTAATCTCCCAAACAATCCTGAAATGAAGGAAGTCGTATTTGCTCTTCCCTCCGTTTGTACTCACCTACTCATCACCATGACATGTATTCCAGATTCTGAGCGCAACCTTGCGGGCTAAGGTCAAGTTCAAACTCTACTATGGAGACACCAGACTCAGGTTAACAGTGAATGTTCTGGGGCTTTGTAGGGATCTGACCAGAGCTGTGTTTCAAGAATACATCCCTGGGAGGCAACAATCAAATGCATTTTAGAGCACATTTTTAGATAGAAAACTCACCATAAGTCTATTAAATAGTTCAGTAATGACATAATGAGGCTGCTGCTCTGGGAGAGGGAAGAAAAGAAAGGAACAAGGAACAAGGAATTGTTACACGTTAGCGCCCAGAGGGTGCGGCTTTGAAAGGCAGGAAGCTAGAGGAACAGCCCTGGTAATGGAAGGCAACAGTGCTACTGGAATGGTGTGCTTGGTCTACAGCAAGGATGATGGTGAGGTTTCTCTTAGATACACTGATTCAAAGTTCTGATAAAACTTGCAGGTGGAAATGCCTGATATTTCCTTTTGACTACAGGAGTGAAATGAAAGCAAGGTGTGACTGAAAGGAAAATCGGGAAGAGCAAAGGACAAGACAAAAACAGAGGGGACAGACAAGAGATCGAAGATGGGAAAGTGTCTACTACATTCCTATGTACAAGAGAACGTGCTCCATCTTTTCAGCACGGCCACAGAATCTTCTGTTCCGAGAGGGGGAAAAAAAAAAAAAGATGTGACTTTACCAAATCACCAAGCAGGATGGGCCATTTCAACAAATCACACAACTAATTAAAACTCTGGCAATGACCATGGGGCACAGAACACTACCCATCACCTACTTTATCGCTTCCAAGACCCTCAAAAAAAAAAAAAAAAAAGAAAGGAAAAATAAAGGAGGGAGGGATGTGGGGACAGAAGGGAAAAAAGGAAGAAAGAAAATGATAGAAAAGGAATACAGACCTGTTTTTCTTTGGCTTTGCTGTAAAAGAAGTGGTGAATTAGATTTGTTAGCTCTTTTAGAGATAACAAGGCTTACGAGAAAGCACATAACTTGCCTACTTTTTTTCTGAAACATGTGGATCTCTAATTTTTCAGTATATTGAAGCTTATTTTTTTTAATGTTTTCTGCTAATGGACATCCAGTAGGATCTCGAAATTGGGAAAGGCTACTTGATGATAATTCATAATCGGTTTATAGCCCTTCCCTTTATAAGATACTTGGAAGGTAAAGTTCCTTGATTGCTGCCCAGAAGTCTCCCCACAGAAGCAGAAACATAAACACGAACTCAAAAGCAGCCCCAGCTTCACTTCTGGCTTCATTCTTCCCAGGACCCTCTTTTACTATTAGGAATGTTCTTGGTATCCCTTTCTTTTTTTATTTTATTTTATTTTATTTATTTGACAGAGAGAAATCACAACTAGGCAGAGAGGCAGGCAGAGAGAGAGGAGGAAGCAGCCTCCCCGTGGAGTTGAGAGCCCGATGCGGGGCTTGATCCCAGGACCCTGGGATCATGACCTGAGCCGGAGGCAGAGGCTTTAACCCACTGAGCCACCCAGGCGCCCCTTGGTATCTCTTTCTTAACAGAACAATACTGCTCTTTCCCATCTAAAATAAAGATTTCCGATGTTTTGTTCGGTTTGGTAGTATTTTTGTCTCAGAATGAAATCATCAGCTTCTGGAACCATTTTGAAACTTTCTCAAATGTTACAAATTTGAGATTGGTGAACAACCACAAATATTTATCGAGCAGCCGTAGACCCCTTTGCACACCTCTAAGCACAAGGTGATAAAAAAAGATCATTCAACCCAATTGTGAAATTCTTAGCTTAGGCTTCCTAATGTAAATTTAAGATTGACTATATAGCCACTGAAATGAGGTTAAAATGAAGCAAAGGCCAGAGAATCGGGCAGAAAACTCAGACCTCAGATGTAGGTGTTTCAGGCAAAAGTGAAAGAGGTCTTTTACTCCAAGAAGGCTGAGTGTGTTTTTGTTTGTTTGTTTTATGGCAGTAATTGGAGAACACTCTTGACTTTTTTGCAAACCACCTGAGTGACTGTTTCGTTGGTGGGCTCATTCAGGTACCCAGTTATTTTCCTAAAGGATGGATTCCCTTCAGGAAAATTCAAACTGGCAGGATGGAATTCAAGCCTTTGTTTCTTTTTTTTTTTTTTTTTAAAGATTTTATTTATTTATTTGACAGACAGAAATCACAAGTAGGCAGAGAGGCAGGCAGAGAGAGAGGAGGAAGCAGGCTCCCTGCTGAGCAGAGAGCCCGACGCGGGACTTGATCCCAGGACCCTGAGATCATGACCTGAGCTGAAGGCAGAGGCTTAACCCACTGAGCCACCCAGGCATCCCTACAGTACGTACTTTTTTTTTAATTTTTTTTTTATTTTTTTTTTCATTTTATTTATTTTTTCAGCGTAACAGTATTCATTCTTTTTGCACAACACCCAGTGCTCCATGCAAAACGTGCCCTCCCCATTACCCACCACCTGTTCCCCCAACCTCCCACCCCTGACCCTTCAAAACCCTCAGGTTGCCCCAACCTCCCACCCCTGACCCTTCAAAACCCTCAGGTTGTTTTTCAGAGTCCATAGTCTCTTATGGTTCGCCTCCCCTCCCCAATGTCCATAGCCCGCTCCCCTTCTCCCAATCCCACCTCCCCCCAGCAACCCCCAGTTTGTTTTGTGAGATTAAGGGTCATTTATGGTTTGTCTCCCTCCCAATCCCATCTTGTTTCATTTATTCTTCTCCTATCCCCCTACCCCCCCATGTTGCTTCTCCATGTCCTCATATCAGGGAGATCATATGATAGTTGTCTTTCTCCGATTGACTTATTTCACTAAGCATGATATACACAATGGAATACTATGCAGCCATCAAAAGAAATGAAATCTTGCCATTTGCGACGACGTGGATGGAACTAGAGCGTATCAAGCCTTTGTTTCTTTCTTGGGGAATATTCTTTCCCTGCCAGGCAGCATGGAATGGTAGAAGGAGCATCGTACTGGAATTAAAAACAAACAAACAAACAACAAACAGTCCCAGCTCTGCCCTATGAGCAGTTTGGCACAGTTCATTCATTCGGCAAATACATGTTTAGTGTGTGTAATTTTGAAGGTGTTGTGCTAAGTAGCAGAGGTGGGAAGCTGCAAATGCATTTCCTACCTTCAGGAAAGGCAGACAGGCCCTTGGGTGCTGTTCACTGTGTTCAGTGCTAGAGTAGTTAAAACCGTAGACACGCAATAAAGCCCCTGAGGACACTCCCTCAAGAAGAGGGAATATTTGGGCTGAGCTCTGAGAAATGAGAAGAGATCTAAGAGACTTCACTTTTATCATCTGTAAAATAAGAGGCATGGATTTCTCCCACAACAGCTTCAAGGGGGCTATTGTTGTAACACCCAAGAAAAGAGACCTGCCCCAAAGTAAGGCACCAAGTTAGTTCTTCGCTCTTTCCTTTTTGTTAACCTGAGAAGCTTATGCTTATTCACTGGTCATGCATTTTCCTTCCCATCTGAATAAACTTTGATAAATCCTACGCAAGAAACTAAGTTTCCCCTGGTTTTTGTTTTGTTTTGCTTTCAGTTTTTCTAATTGGTGTGGATACCTTTTTTTTTCTCCCAACCGCAACCCTAAATTGCTACGGAGCCACCCCCGTGCTCTATGCTTCCTTAGTAACCCCCTGACTGCTTAGCAAAATGTCTACACACTGTAGGAGCTTAATTAGTGCTCATGAAAGAAAGAGCCAGAGCAGGCATGTAGCTTGTTCTCAACAAATTATATGCAACTGGATCAACAAGTAGACTAGAAGCAAATACCGAACAACACAACAACAAATATTCCAGAGTCAAAAACATTTTATGACTAGCAAGTAGTAAGAGTCAGCCTGAAAATTAATCCTCTGTTTATTGCCATTTTTGCTTTGATTGGTATCTGTAAAAGTCAGGCTTATTAGTATGCAGGTTTACAATTATGCTGTGAGCTCTGTGCCTGGTAATGTCCTGTCATTTTACCTCTAGGGATTTATGTCTGATTCCTGGTACGTTTGCGAGTGCCCGTAGAACAGAATGACAGAACCATTCATGTCTCACCAGCAGATGACGGTAATGATATTATCATTTCCACAATAAGTTTGGTGTTGGTAGTTTGAACCTCATCGCGTCTAACAGAGACAAAAATAAAGAAATTAATATTTGAAAACTCAGTGAATCGTATTTAGCATCATTATTGCCACTTTTATGGCAAGTGCTTTGACATTTAAGTGCATTCCCATTTACAATATTGCCACCATAATCTCCTCATTTTGTAATTGCTTTTGGATACTCATAAGGTTTAATTTCTGATATTACTTCTCAATAAAAAAGGAATTCATGTATTAGATTTACGGAAAATTATCCCAGCGATTTTAGAATGTTAGTTTAATGTTGGAAGAGCTCAGTGCAACAATAGGTCCTATTGTCAGCTGCTGTAGCCTGCACGAGTTACATGAATTTCTTGGGCTATTCAGCGATAGGGGCTAATTGCATTCTGGGGGTAGCAACTCCTGTCTTGGGTTGTGGAATAAATGCATAATAAAGTGTTCTGAAATGAGCAGTTTATCTGGCTATTCCTAAGAGACCCTTTGACTCTGAGATGGATACAGGACATCTGCCCCAGCACACTTGCCTCTTCTGAAGGCCTGACAGAGAGCGCCACTGAAGTGTGGGATTTTCACTAGCTGGTGTGATGTCAGTCAACTAAGGAATACATTTGAGAGGGCAGCAAACCAAGGCACTGCCGTCTGACAGCTTTGTTTCCACGTGATTGATTGGCCAGGGGATCAACAAGGCAGCTATCAGACATGGTCTAAACATTCAGCTGTAGGACTTGGTGTTTAGGAAGGCGGAAAATTTCTTCTGTTTGGCCCGCGGATTGGAACCCAGTACAAAGACAACCCCCTCCTGCAACTTTCAAGAACATTCTTAAACCAACTTTATATTAACATTATAATGGTTTCTGAGCATCCTTTGCCACACCTAGATCTTTCTTCTATCCAAAACCATTCTGCTTTATCGTGTACATCAAATTCAAAGAAATATTTCCAAAGCTCTATAATTCTATAGGGTTCTCCAGAGGATATCTCACTCATCTTTTGGATAAAACAATCAATACTTAGCTATTTTCCAGGCCTAACTTCAGTATTACCTTAACTCTTAAAAAACCATTAGTTGGTACTATTTCTTTTTTTTAGACCACAAAATATGAGTTCTGAGGACACCAAAAGATAAGGGGTCGAAAGCAGAAATTTGAATAAAATTTTTCTTCTTGAATGATTCTATAGTAAGTCCTTATAGAAATAATTTTCCCTGTAGCCTGGATTCTCTCTACACAATAATCTGCCCACTAAATTCTGGAAATTTATAGATCCAAAAGTTATGTAGATACACCTCTGTTCTAACTGTTGAGAAACTAAATTTAACAAACATTGGGCGGAGAAGGAGAGGAGGTAGGTGATACGGTTAAGCAAAATAACATTCCTAAATAAATAAAAATGAGGTAATCATTTGCTTAAAACAGGATAATCTAAACAATTTGGGAGACTGTACCATAATTTTCAACAAATCTGACTCTCCATTTGTTTACCTAACTCGAGCATTTTGTCCATGTTTTAGACACTAGGAGAAATCCAGCAAGACAATGGAAGAAATAACCTAATGTGGCCCAGGAGCATTTCACTAACAACCTCAGGTTAAAAAAAAAAAAAAATTCTTCCTGCCTCTCAGTTAATATTTAAGGATTACAACTGGAATCTCTGGATCATCTATTCAATCATTTACATGTAGATAAGAGTAAAAATGTTCCACAACTACCCGTGGAGATAAGGCATCTTCACATTTCAGTGAATAACCAAGGAAAAACCCTGCAGCTTTCAGCGGGCAGTTCACAGGAAGTTTCTGTGGAGTTTCTGAGGCTGTCAGACTACTATCTCCTCTGCCTGTCCATTTCTATAGCAGCTTTGTTGTGTTTTATGATGATCGTCTCACCCCCTTGAGATCAGCCATAGGGAAGGTACAATAGAAGCATTATTTGTATTGTTTGGTTTTGTATGAGACACACATTGGGAAGCCACTACTTCATGGAATAGCATTTGCAGGAGGTCTCCAGGGGGCACCTCTTACCAATCTTGCTGGCTCAACCCAAGGCTGAATGACAATAAAGAATGGGAAAAATTAAAAGGAAAGGTGCTTTAATTGAACCTGTATTTGTGGAAATGTGATATAGACCTAGAAAACACCTTTTTTAGTTCCTGGAATGAGAAAGAGGGCTTCTCCAGAGGCCCTCTGCAATGACAGCCAAATCATTACAGGCGAAAACAAATGCCCCCCATTAGCTGGAGATGTACTTCAGAAATTCTTCTGTAAGAAAAATGCTTATTCTTCCATTGACAAATAAAATAAAGTAATGGGAAATACAATGAGAAAGAAAGCAGAGAAGATCTGAAATAGGAGTCAACAAACTTTGTCGGTAAAAGGCTTCACCCGGTACATGGTCTCTGTTACAACCATCCAACTACCATTACAGCACAAAAGGAGCCATAGAAAATAACATGAGCAAATGGGCACAGCTTTGCTCCAAGAAAATTTAGTTATAAAAATAGGCTGGATCTGACTGCGAACGCGGTAGTTTACTGATCACCGATCTAAAATATTGTCTAATCTAGTTATTCACTCTAAAGTTGAAGAAAGGTCTAAAGTAATGAAGTAAGTTAGCAGACACGTCTAAAATCTAGATATTTTGAGGTGGAGTCTCTTGCCCCGCAGTAACATTCGCCACGCTCTCATGCCAAACGTTGCTTGAAGAACTTGGATGTTACTGGGGAACACCTGAGAGGGCTGGCAGCTCAGCGCCTTTATTCCTCCAGTACCATGCAAGGAAAGTCATCTTCTCCCCAGTTTCTAACAAAACCCCTTACAGCTAAGCTATGGTGGTAAAAAAAAAACACTGGATTTGGAATCAAAAGTTCTGAATTTGCACCATCAGGGTCTCGTTCACCAGGGATGTGTACTCAGGCAAGTTAGGACATACATGGCTTTCATTTTCCTTATCTCTGAGAGTCAATATTGAACTCCATAGGAATCTTGTCAGGATCAAATGAGAAAATTTGCCTTAAATCCCTTATTAATTACAAGGGACTAAACAAATATGAGCTATGTCAATATATCAACAAAATATATAGATAAATGGATGGCTGCCTTCAGGTAAGCTGTGATCAATAGATTAGGTGATGGGCTGTGATAAGCAAACAGACAAGTCCGATGTGTGCATAGACCAGCTGATTTTACTATACTTCAGGGCCTAGTCTTGACAAGAACACTTGTAAATATATTGTTAAAAATCTAATAAATTTCTTATACATCCAATCATGGGAGTGTCAGGAAAGAATCCTGTTTTTTAAAAAAGTTAATGATATATTCTATAAGGTTAAGGAAGGAGAAGTCTTTTTTTATGTTTGAAAGAATGCCTGTCACTGTGCCTCTCAATTTGGAACAGAATAAAAAACTAGTTCTGAATTCACAGATGACTCGTGGAACCATTGTGGGGAATTTACCATGACTGGGCTGAAAAAAATTCTCTAAAACTTCTCCCCTCATAGATTCACAATCATTTGCTTCTCTAGAGCGATGTTCAAACCACAGCAAGGCTCTCTTCTGTAAGGGGTGTTCTGTGAAGACATTCTGAAGTAGGAAAAGAAAAAACAGCGTTGCTATATCACCTGGTTTTGGTGTCTATTTGTGGTGATCCCAGTAAGCGTCAGGAAGCATTCTAGAGTCTTTTGATCTGTTCACTTTAATCCAACAGTCTTTTTTTTTTTTTTTTCCATTTTATTTATTTTTTCAGCGTAACAGTATTCATTCTTTTTGCACAACACCCAGTGCTCCATGCAAAACGTGCCCTCCCCATTACCCACCACCTGTTCCCCCAACCTCCCACCCCTGACCCTTCAAAACCCTCAGGTTGTTTTTCAGAGTCCATAGTCTCTTATGGTTCGCCTCCAACGGTCTTTTTTAGAGCTACTCCACTTCTATCATTGATTTTAGTCCATCACTCCAAAAAAAAGATAGGATCTATTATAATTAAAAGCAAACCTTTTTATTTGAAGACATATTCTTGCTCCCCATGGCTTCCAATAGTGTCTGTGAGCTCCAAAGAAATGTTTTGGACTAAACCTTAGGGATCCTTGCAATTCTGAAAGCCAATCAGCTACCATCCTGACCCAGTCGAGATCAGTCTAGAGGTATCTTCTCCACGTAAAAGACTTTTAAGCATGGGGAATGACGATAGGGAAAAAGGAAGAAGTGGAAGAAGACAGAAGCAGAAGACACTCGCTATTCACTCCAGGCACAGCATGTTTTATAAGACAGAACACGAATTCATGAAGCCATATATAACAATCGGAGTAAAGAGCCCTGGTCTAAAGCCAAACATACTGCTAATGTGCTGGGTACCTTTGTGCCCATCCCTTCACTCTTTACAGTGACTTCCATTTGGGTCACGTGGGTGGCTCAGTTGGTTAAGCCGCTGCCTTGGGCTCAGGTCATGATCCCAGGGTCCTGGAATTGAGTCCCACATTGGGCTCCTTGCTCAGCAAGAAGTTTGCTTCTCTCTCTCTGCCTCTGCTTGCCATTCTGCCTGCTTGTGTGCTCTCGCTCTCCCTCTCTCTCTCTGACAAATAAATAAATAAATAAATAAAATCTTAAAAAAAAAATTGACTTCCGGTTCCTTACCCGTTGAGAGGGTTTGGACTACATACCCAATCTGTTATCTTTATTGTTTCATGGATTCATGATTCCAAGAATTTTAATAGAGACTTAAAACAATGAATTAGAGAAAGTTAACTGGGGACATTCTCCTCTGCGCATTGTGACATGATAAAAGAAAGTGCTTAGGCTTACTGACCTAAGTTGTGCCTTATAATGTAGTTTCTTGTTTAACACAGACCTTTAGCTATATAATGACTCTATAATGCACATGCAAATGTTTAAACTGGCTCCATAGAGAGTTGTCTTTCTACGCTTTCACTCATTCCAGCGAAGAAATAACTCCTTCTTGATGCCCAGAATTATGTCCCTACTTTCCCAGCTCGAAGGGAATGCTCTTGGTAAAAGGCTGTGTGTGCTTTGATTGGCTGTGCAGTGGGGGTAGCACACAAAAAATACAATGGTAGGATATGGAAATCATGGGCTTGGAAAAGTAGTCCATAAAAGACATTATATTTTATAGTTAGAAGTGGAATTTTAGACCTTATAGATAACTGATTATCCAGGCAAAATAACTCTTTACACAATGGTGAAAACAACAGACAATATATACTTATACTATTTATTAAATAATCTAAATACTTGGAAACTGGAATAGAATCACCACCACCAAACAAGTCTTTATCTACTAAGGGAGTCTCATCTCTGATAACACAATAATGTCATGTTTTGATATATATATATATATATATATATATATATATATATATATATATATATTTTAGAGGGGGAGATAAAGAAAGAGGGGAGGAACAGAGGGTCAGGGAGAGAGAGAATTTTCAGCAGGCTCCATGCCCAGTGGGGAGCCTGTCACAGGGCCTGATCTCACAACCCTGAGATCACGACCTGAGCCAAAATATCATTTTTCAAGTTTTTGTTGAATTGCAAGGAACACGAGAGGATAAGACCACTAACAATTACCATTTGGGGACAGATAATGTTGCCTAGAAAAAGGCAGTCAGGGAGGCTGCTCTAGGTGGCCTCTGAGACCCTTGGAGATGTTCTCCCTTCTCACTGACTCACGTGTTACCATCTGTAGAAAGGAGGCAGCGTTTGCCTCTGACCCCCCCCGGAAAAATGATCTGAGTGAAAATATAATTAAATACGTGCATTCCTAGGAGTCCTTTTTCGTAAAGAAGTTATGATGTAAAAATTAAGACATCATGATGGTTGCTGTGGTTGTCACCACTACTGTTATTCACTGTTGTAGTACAATATCCCTGTCACTCTGTTAACAATCTTCTTGGGACCAAAAGTGACAGGTGTAAAATGATTTTTTTTAATGTCACACTTGCTTTGTCTTGTAAAGAAAAGTCTATGAGGACCTCAGAGGAGGCCAAAAATACAGTATTCTTGTAAGGCAAGTCCCTATACCCTCAGATCTAATGCACACACTGATTATTTCAGCTTCTCCACCCCTTCAATTACCATGCCTTTTCATTGAAATATAATGTAAAGCTTCAGCTGATTTGAATAGTGTTATAAAACACTGGAGGGACTCTCTTTAGAGCATTAAATTGCATCAGCCCTTCTTGAATTCAGCTTTCCTGAATCTCAGAATGATTTCTGTCTTGCTTCTAGAGGACAAGCTCCATTTCATATGTGTCCCTTGCAGAGCCATGTAACAGGTGCATGGTAGTAATCACTGCTGTGTTCCAAGTAAACCCCTTTTTCTTTACATGTACAATGAAAGAAACTGGACTGAGTCCTTCTATAATCCTTTCACCTCAAATATTTTTGCGACAATATAATTAGTTCCAAAAAACCCAATAGGTTTTTTTTTAAAAAGCCAAACTATGACTAAAATCCAATCTGAAAAACAAGCCAAATATCATTGGCTAAAACAGCAAAGAAATCTTTGAATAATCTTACAGTGTGTATGGGAACATAGGGATTTCCCCTGAAAGCAATTAAAACATATGATAATATTATAATAATTAAGGCATTGTCACTCTGGCCCAAAATATATATGTTTGTACAATGTAGAACAGATAGCAAAAAAACAAACAAAAAAACAAAAAAAAAAATCCTGATTTATGTCTATAAAAGAAACAGTGAGAAAGTGATGAGGATAGGAATTATTATAGTGATTGAAATGTTTATCCATTTCTTTTTTTAAAAATATTTTATTTACTTATTTGAGAGAGAGAGAGCACATGAGCTGGGGGAGGGGCAGAGGAAGAAATAGGCTTCTTGATGAGCAAGGAGCGCAATGCAGGGCTAGCTCCCAGGACTCCAGGATCACAACCCAAGTTGAAGGCAGCCACTTAACCGACTGAGCCACTCAGGCACCCCTGTTTGTCTGTTTCTAATTGCTACTCATAGTATATAGAAAATGCATTTTCCAAGTGAACAAAATTATTGTTTACACATGCTGTGGTTATCTTCTTTTATTTAGATATACTGACTAGTAATAGTATTAGTATTGGTTTTACAATTTCTACGCATTGATTAGAACTTCCAGAATTGTGATGGACAATGGCAATGATGGAAAACATCCTTCTGACTTTCCAGGAAAGAGGATATTGGTTGTTAGTTTTGGGTTTTTTTTTTTTCCAAATATTTTATTTATTTATTTGACAGAGACAGAGCAAGAGCACAAGCAGTGAGAAGCCCCAGAGGCAGAGGGAGAAGTAGTTTTCCTGAGGAGCAGGGAGCCTGATGCAGGGCCTGACTCTGGGACTCCCGGATCACAACCCAAGCCAAGGGCAGAGGCCCAGCCAACTGAACCATCCAGGCACCCCTTGGTTGTTAGTTTTAAACGCCTTTCTTTTATTGTGTAAAAGAGATATCTTTCTCTTGCTTACCAAAAGAGTATTTTGATTCATGAATCTATGTTGCCTCTACAAAGAACTTTTCAGCATCTATCGGAGGGTTTTCACACTTTTTTTTCCTTAAGATCATATGATGTGATGAATCATGGCCACAGGGCATATCCTTAAATTTCTAGATTAACCTGTACTAAAAAAATCAGTAAGTAATCTGTACTACTAAATGTAGTTTTTATTTAAAGTAATAAGAATTTGAGGGGCGCTTGGGTGGCTAAGTTGGTTAAGTGACTGCCTTCAGCTCAGGTCATGATCCTGGAGTCCCAGGATCAAGCCCCGCATTGGGCTCCCTGCTCAGTGGGGAGTCTGCTTCTCCCTCTCACGCTCTCCCCTTCTCATGCTCTCCCTCTCTCTCTCGAATAAGCAAATAAAAAATATTTTTAAAAAATAATAAATAAATAAAGTAATAAGAATTTGATAAAGACTGAATTTAACATTTTTCATCTACAGTCATGAGTAAAATTGGCTTATGGTTTTCTTTTTGTGTTATTTTTGTGTTAGTCCAAGTATTAAGTAGCCAATTTTTCATGCCAGAACTATGGCTCTTAAGAGCTGAATAGGAAACTGCACAGGGCGAGCTATATTATGCAAAGCCACTCAAGTTGGAAGATTAGAGTTCAGCTGTTAGACCTACTGAATACAACAAATAAGTGTATATTTTAGTTTTCTTTATACAGTTTAAAACAACTTTATGAACCATAGTTGTATCCATGAACATCAAACCAATTTATTTATTTGGAGATTAAAACTTTAAGTCATTCAGATTATCACGTATTTCTATAACACATATGCAAAGGAAAAATTACTGGATTTTCTTTTTTGTTAATTAGATTATTGATAAAATGTTTGGACTCCATGATAAAATCAAACCAGAATATATTTTGGTAAAAACTAGCACAATATAAGGACAAAATTATGTGTAAAAAAATTAATTGACCACTATGAAACAGTGGGAAATCATAGGACATAGAATTAAAAGATCTGGGCCCAAGTTAAAAACTATAAACTAGTTTGAAAATACAAAATCAATACACAAAAGTCAGGTGTGTTTCTACACACTACCAATGAATAATCCAATTCCAAAAAGAAAATTAGCAAAACAATTTCATTTATGATAGCATCTAAAATAATAAAATACTTGAAAATAAATTTAATGCAGTCAACAAAAGACTTGTATACCGAAACTACAAAATGTTGCAAAATAAAATTAAAGAGGATACCAAAAAATGTTAAGGCGTCCTGTGTTCATGAGTTGGAAGACAATGCTGTTAAAATATCAGTACTACCCAAAGCAATCCACACATTCAATGCAATCTCAGTCAAAACCCCTATGAAGTTTTTTGGAGAAATAGAAAAATCCTCCCTAAAACTCATATACGGAATCTCAAGGAGCAACAGATAGCCAAAACAATCTTGAAAATGAACAAAACTGGAGGTCTCACACTTACAAATGTCAAAACTTATTACAAAGATAAAAGCATCAAAACAGTGTGGTACCGGCATAAAGACAGATGTTTAGACAAATGAAATACGATAAAGAACCAGAAATTAGTCCTTGTAGATGTGATCAAATGATTTTTGATAAGGGTACCATTCAATGAGGAAAGAACAGTCTTTTCAGCGAATGATGTTAGGTAAACATGATAAACCACATGTAAAAGAATGAAGTTAAATCCTTACCTTATACTATATACAAAAAGTAACTCAAAAAAGAGATCAAAGACCTAGATGTAAGAACTAAAACCATAAAACTCTTAGAAGAAAACATAGGAAAAAATCTTAATGACATTGGATTTAGCAATGATTTCTTGGATATGACAACAAAAGCACATGTAACAAAAGAAAAAATTGTAAAAAAGAAAAGAAGAATGAAAAGAAAAAGAAAAAATAGGAAATTAGACTTCATCAAAATTAAAAATAAACTTCCGTGCATCAAAGGACTCTTTCAACAGAGTAAAAGAGCAACCCATGGAATGCAAGACAATATTTGCAAAGCATATATTGTATGCAAAGATATGCATAGATAAAAGATTCATATCCAGAATATATAAAGAACTCATACATCTCAACAACAATAAAAACCCAATTAAGAAATAGTTAAAGGACTTGAATAGACATTTCTCCAAAAGAAGAGACATAAACGACCAATAAGCATGTGAAAAGATGCTCAACTTCCTAATCATTAGGAAAATGCAAAGCAAAACCACAATGAGATACCGTTTCACATGCATTAAGATGGCTACTATGGACAAAACAAAACAAAACAAAAAGAAGCTGTTGGCAGGATGTGGAAAAATGAGAGCCCTTGTGATTCATTTGTGGGGATGTAAATGATGTAGTCACTGTGAAAATCAGTATAGTGGTTCCTAAAACATATATACATAGAATTACCATATGATCCAGCAAATCCCACTTCTGGGGATTCAGCCAAAATATTTGAAATAAGAACTGGAACAGATATTTGTACATCAATGTTTATAGCAGCACTATTCACAATAGCCAGAAGACGGACACATTCCAAATGCCCATCAGTGGATGAATGAATAAACAAAATGTGGCATAGCCATACAATGGAATATTACTCAGCCTTAAAGACATTAAGCTAAGTGAAATAATCCAAACACAAAAGAACAAACCTTGTACCATTTCACTCATATGAGGTACTTAGGCTAGTCAAATTTATAGAGACGGAAGATTAAAATGGCGGTTGCCAGGGCCTGGAAGGAGGAGGAAATTGGGTATTACTGCTTACTAGATAATGAGTTTCAGTTTGGAAAGATGAGAAAGTTCCGGAGATGGACAGTAGTGATGGCTGCTCAACAATATGAACATACTTAATGCCATTCAACTTTACACCTAAAAATGGTTAAAATGGTAAATCTCATATATTATTTTACCACACATACACACACACACCTCCACACACAAACGCTCTAAACTGCTCGAGGCCAGGGACTGATTATGTCCCACTTCTCTACATATAAAATGTTGTCTACACATCAGGGCCGCTGGTATCAGATGGAGCAGGTTTTGATACCCAGCTTTTTCACTTAACTGTCTATTTGACTAGTAATTAGTAACTTCTCAAAACCTCTGTTTCCATATCTATAAAACACCAGTTATATTACCTACCTTGTGAGCTGACATGAAGAATATATGAGCAGTGTATAAAGAAAATCACTTACTTAGGAGGCTGTGGTAGGGCTCAAATAACTGTTCACTACTATTCTTATCCTCGAACTCAGCATGACTGACACGTTCTCAGCTCTGACACCACCTGTATGACAAGGTATGATGCTGGCCTTGATTTTCTGTCTGTAAAGTGGGATCTATGTAGGCTAGATTACAGAGTCGTCATGGTTATCATGTCACGTCATTAAATCTCATTTATTCAAAGGAGATTATGAGAAAAGGTTTACAAGTTATGGGACTATATGAAAATAAGATACTTCACTGCAGAATGGTAAAAATACATAAGAAAGTAGTGCAAAAAATGTTTTCAAAGAATACATACATTTGCCACAAAGAATATTTTTCTCAACATTGATTTTAAATTTAAAAACACGTTTCAAAAGAAAATATACAGGAACCTCCAAATCTGGAATTACAATATTCAGGTTTCCCAGACGTACATGAAAAGACTGATCACCCACACACAAAATAAACACATATTTCATGGTGGCACTTATGCTTATAAAAAATAACCTAAATACTTATCATTCTGAAATGATTGCTTACACCGTACTTCATGACCAAGGAAAAACTACCTCTGGTTTCATCATATACTCAGCCTCTATGAGCTTTTCTTGAAAGAGCCAAAGCCCCCACAGTTGAGTGAAACCAGATGCTCGGTGATCGACTGAGGGCATCTGGTTTTCAAAGGCAGCCTTTAAGAGATTTTCCTCTACCTAGAGGAAAGCGCCGGCCAGAAGAGACGTTCTGTACATGCACCTTCTTCTCGAGGGCAGCAGAGGGCACTCCAACTCCACGGGAGACAGAGCTCTCAGCCCCTTCAGCTCGCTTTACCTTCCTGGCCTTGCTCTCGAAAGACATATGAAACCCAGACCAGCAGAACTCCCTGGTTCTCACAACCAAACTCCACTGAAAACCTATTTCCATTCCCTGAGAAGTATCAGCACACTTGAAATGAGTAAACAGAGACTTGGTGAAGGGAAATTTTGTGGCACACCCCACAGCAGGCTGCCTCAGGCCTGACCAACTTCCTCTCACACCCAAAGGCATTTGACTATGTCTGAGGCAGAAACCATGAAGCAGTGACCAATACTTCCACCAGTCCATACGCCCCAAAGAAATTTCACTCAGGAATATTACGTTCCAACCCAAGAGCGTGGACTTGGCAGCCTGGCGGAGGATTTGTACCAGTTCTCAGTAAGTCCCACAGTTAGACGGAACAGACTGGGAGAGCTCAGGGCACACTGTTGGGAAAGGTTGGGGCAACACGTCCCAAAGCAGTGGTCCCACTAGTCTTGACCACAATAAACTCTCGTCTTCCTTAAAATGTGTACATGAATAGAAGTTTCTGAGACTAATTTACATTGTGCAAAGTAGCTCTGCTTCCTTCCAAAGTGGTGCACTGAAAGAACTGCAAAACGATTTTTTTAAAAAACCAATGAAGAGGAAAGGTTTGATAAGGTTGCTACCCTTTTTTTCCCTGACCCCCATTATTCAGCTAACTATTCAAATGGCCCTAATTTAATTAAAAGGAAAACCCAGGTAAAATGTTTCTTGTCAGATTCTCTTCATTCCATTTATTTTGCGGAGGAACCTAGATAATTCTCTGTAAGGTCATCCGATGAGGATTTCCTTTCCTCTCTGTTTTCTCTCAACCTGTCCCCGTTTTCCTCATCCTATTTTTGTCATCCAGTCTCCTTCAGTCAACATGATATACATTCTTTCCAGATCAGCCAAGCATCACAAAGAAATAAAACAACCATAGAGATTTGAATCTACATTAACTAATATATCATTAAAGTCACCTTGCCTCCGTGGCTTTGCCAAAACTCTGGCAAAATTTACATTGAAGGAAACTCATTATAATGCCCTTCCTCAGGTGATTTAACAAGCTTCAGAAAATGGGGGTATGTAAAGTATATAATAAATTGTTAGCTCATTGGAGGCATTGTCTTTTATGTGTCATAGCAAGTGGTATGCCCTCCAAATGGGCCTTAAAATGATGAGGAACCAGGTTCAAATCCTGACTCTGGTTTGTTTGTTTTTTTAACCTGTATTACCTATAGTACTTAATTTTCTGATTCTCCATATCCTCAGATATAAAAATTAAAATAGGGACAATGTATGGTTATTAAAATGACTTATACTTCATATCCATCTTTTGAACAACAACCTGGATGCTCAGTAAACATGACATTCTCCCTTTGATTAAAGAAATCAGTTAAATGTGATACTTACTTCCAAGCACTTGGGTGTTTCTGGTCTAGGAGAAGTTCAAATTCTTCATTTTACTTTCTCCATTTCAGGACACCCATGTCAGCAAGCTTCATGGGGGCCTGGGGAGAAGTAGAGATATAGTTAACTACAAATTATTGTCCTTTTTTTTTCCTGAAAAGTTCCAGAAGAGGGTTCTTTTATCTATTCAGAAAATTTTCTGGTTTCTCTGAAAATGAACACAGTCCCAAGGAAGACTGACAAAGAACAACCTGACTTAACAAGATTTGTGTAGAAGGCTTTGGTGCAATCCTCTCAGCATTTCTAAATCACACTGCACATCTAGGTTTCTTTCCAAATAGTATATTGATTACTTGCAACCAAATTGTGGTCTTTCAAAACAGCATGTTCCTTGAACATGAACCAGCAGTTTCAGATTCCATAATTGAGAGCTACATAGTTTATAGGAATTGATATTCAGAATATGACTTTTTAGTTTGAAACTGAATAATGATGGATGTGCGTGGAGCCTGGTAGCTTGCTGGGAAAAAATAGTGCATTTCAAGGGTCCATATTTTTGCCAGGGGAAACGGCACCTTATACATTCTTTCAGGAGAGAAAAATCATTCCATCTCTCATACCAGTTTAGAAGACCTAATTCTAGAAATGTCATTATAATAGTTTCTTCTTTCCCAGGGATGGCTACTCAAAACTAAACAAACAGTGGTAAATTCACCTTTTCATTCCAGCAAAATCATTTGTCCCATACTGTATGCAGCATTGTTATTCTGTCTTTAATGGTCAATTTGGGATTAGGAAAAATGGTCACAGAAAGAATGTGTTATTTTTCCATGACAGGTCATGTATTTGTATTCTTGTAAATTAAGTGGAAGTCAAGACAGACTTCTTGGCCATATTTACAATGTTTTCTAAGTAGAGGTCAAGTAATCTTCATTATTTTTATTTCATCCGTGTTATTTGGAAAACATCGTGAATGACATACTTGCTCTTTCCTCTCTTGAGGAAAAAACCTTATTTTCAAGCTTTTATTCAAATATAAATCTTAAAGTTAGTCTTTAAATTTTCATAAAATATTTTGAAATATATTTTTTAAAAAAACCCTTGAATAAGTTGGTGATGATACAAACATCGTATATTTGTATGTTTTTTCCTTTACAGAGATTCTAAACTTTAATGATTTTTAATCCAAACAGACTTTCTGATTCACATCTCATTACATATGAGTTTGAAAGAAAAGAGAAGTATTTTATGCAAAGGTTTGGAATGTGTAGAACCTGACAGATTCTCCCGTAGCAACTTCCTGAGCAAAATATAGTCATTTTAGTTAGACAAACTGCTTACCTACTGCACCAGAATATAAAGGAAATGTCCTGTTCTGTCAGGTAGAAATGTATGCGGAGAATGTGTACTATTTATGACACAGGAAACAGTTCAATTTACTGGTTCTATATGCATGTGTTGCTCTAAAAGGCACTATTTTCATAATTTATTACAATAGCATGTAATTAAAATTTTGTATGTAACTCTGTAAGTGAGACTCATCAATTTGAGATTTCATCAATCTGTCTTGATCCCTCTCTTCTCTCAAGTTCTAGAATGGGATATCATGCATTTGGATAGTTCAAATTTCATTCACACCATTCCATATATTTTGGCTTACACTTCATGAAGATTACACAGTCTTTGTGTACACAGACTCACAGAATTTTGGTTCTTACAGATAGAATTTCTTTAAAAGTGACAGGCATCGAATAGGATCTCCAAAACCATTTTTTTCATAATAATTTATTTTAGGAAATGTTATTGAACACAAGCAAGACTTTTTGAAATCATAGTACTTTTGTGATGCTATTAATATAAAGAAATCATGAAAAGGTATTTGCAAGCTACACTCTTTTACACTCACATACACACACTCATGTACTCCTGAGCCCTAGGAGAGAAAAGAGAGGAGGGGGGGTCATCCTGATTTCTTATCAAATCCTTAAAACAGTAATTATACAAATTCAAAAATCATTATTTTTCTAAAGAATAATCATTAATTTTCAATGACGGTTCTGAAGAAATTTATGAAACTATCTAGGTGATGATCCTGAAACCAAGTTAACTAAAACACACACATTGGGAAGCCAAGATACCTAGGTTTTGAAATGAATAAAACCCCTTGGTAAAGTTTGCACATGCCAGAATGCGCTGCAAGTGAAGATTACCTCCAGAACAGTCTCATTAATTTTGTGGAAGTACATAAACTGTATTTAAGGTTTTATTCTGGTAACCTTGATGTATTTGTTTTATTATATTAGACTAAAAGAAAATGTATTAGTGAAAGTGGGAAGTTTTCTCTTTTTTGGTAATTTTAGAATTATGCAAAGTGTCTCAAAGACTACCTTAACTAAGTGATCAATTGGTTAATAGTTCATCTTCACCTTCCAAATTCAGTAAATAAAAAATTCATCTGATTAGCTTCTCACAGAAGAGATGGCCACTTAAGCATAATAAATTACATAACTTTTTTTTTTGTACCTGTGAATTTGATATTAGGACTGTTTTTGAAGAACACCATATGAGGATTAGGGAATGTTATTTTAGGAACTGAGTGGTAAGTGTTGTGCACCAAGGCAAAAAAAAACAAAAACAAGGGGCGCCTGGGTGGCTCAGTGGGTTAAGCCGCTGCCTTCAGCTCAGGTCATGATCTCAGGGTCCTGGGATCGTGTCCCGCATCGGGCTCTCTGCTCAGAAGGGAGCCTGCTTCCCTCTCTCTCTCTCTGCCTGCCTCTCTGCCTAATTGTGATTTCTCTCTGTCAAATAAATAAATAAAATCTTTGAAAACAACAACAACAACAAAAAAAAAAACAAAACAAAAAAAATCTATAGGAAATTAACTTGGCTTTAAAAAGCAGGAGTTGGGGGAAAATAGATTACAAGGAATCAAAGAGTTTTCAGCTCCAACATATACCTTATTTGCACACCCCCCTTACACACACATAATCAGTCACTTTTAAAAAAAACTATTACCTGAATTTATGTTAAAATTCACTTTTAAAAGCAAGGATGATTCTGAGCTAGATTGGATTCTTCTGGAAATAAACATGAGTAGTGGCTATTTCACCCAGCAGTCTCCTTTATCACTCTCGAGAAGGAAAGTCGACAGACTTTTTATCTGCAATGTAATTAGCTTGCAGAGGTAGGATCATAATGAAAGTAAAATTTACATTATTACAGCCTTGTGATTGCTTGCTTATTCTAACTAGAATAAAAAGTGAATTCCACTATGTACATGCAAGGATTTATTGAATCCATTTTCTAATATCTTCCCTCCAGAAAAGCAAGAGTGTGATTAGCAAGCTGGAACACTAAAAATGGTCCCTAAGTACAGAGTTCCCATCCCGTGTCGGTGGGATCAAAGAAAGGGGGAAAGGTCTATAACAAACACACGGAGTGTTGTTGGCCACCATAAACTGTGCAACTCCTTTCTACTGCCAAGTTGCAATTAAATTGTATTTAGGAGAAGTTACACATTGTTCTTAGAAATCATACTAATAATAATCCTGTCAATCAAAATTCCTGAAACTGAATTGAAAGCTCTTTGTTGGGTCTCGCCATCAAGGATGAGTTGCAGGTGAAGAATTACTGATAGCCAGATGCACAGACTACATCTTTAGATGCTATGGCCTAAGGTCATGAAGGTGAGGGAAGCAAAATAATGCAGTTCTCATCTAGCAATAATGGACTTGCCAGAATTTGAAACAAAACTTTCCTTCCAGCTACTGCTTTCATGTCAGAGAAATAAAATACAAGTACAAAATTTAAAGCTTTGTGTGTCTAACCCTTTCTGACCCCTTTTACATTCAGTTATTAATAATAATAACTATGATAATAACGCTTATGCCCAGGGCTGGAATGAGGGTTAATTAGTTAATATTTATAAAGCTTTCTGAAAATGAAAAGTACTATTTAAACGCTAAGTATATTCTTTTCTTTTCCGCTTTCGCCCTCTACTTTCATTTCCTTCTTTTATCATCGATCAGTTTATTTTTCCTCCTGCCTGGTTACTTTTTTTCACCGGTTCTATTTTCTGCTCCTGCCCGTGACTGCACATTGGTCCCGATCACTGTCACACTTACCTCCGCTCCTCGTCCCGCCAGTGCTGTAGGCACCTCGTTCTAATTTCATTTTTCATTTTTTTTCTCTCTAGTTCTTTTATTCACTCCTCACTCCCATCTTTTGCCTGTATTTTCATCTTTTTCATTTTCCCCATTTTTTGAAACATCAGTCAAATATGAGAAGTGATGCTGCTGTCAGTTAAATTTTGTCCCCGTGTTACGGGCTATTGAGACCAAGAAGTAGATAAATCCAAATGGCTTTCCCCAGTGCTTTCCTACTAGATAGAAAATTCCAGGAAGTCATAGACTGTGACCATCCGGAAGAGTTCCCCCTTGTTTCTTGCAGAATCTCAATAAAATATTGCTTCTAATGAATCCTTCCACTCTAGGAGCTTTTAAAAAGTCTTGATGATACTATGAGTTTTCAAAAGACTTATCAGTAGGGCATAAGTATTGAGTCAGATTTTAACTTGTTTCATATACATACTTCCTATTGTAAGTGCAAATTCTGAAGACTTATTGACCAACAATAGAGAAATTGGAATTTGTCAATTTATCATCCCCTTTCTAAAAGTGAAAGTGTAGAAATAATGCAGCTATTCCCTTAGGCCTACACAAAAAAATTTAGTTGTGGTTTTAAGGACCAAGCAATTTTTAATTCTGTATTTTAATGATACATTTCAAGACAGTCTGTTGTTTAAAAGTTTTACTCAGATCTTAGAAATAAGATGCCGGACATGAAGACCTATTCAGTTTATAAGCTCATGACTCAACTAGTTGCTTCTTAATTATTCTCACTCATCAGAATCCCTGTATCTACTTATGCACATTGTCATCTGAACAATCTAACTAAACCACTTACACATTGCTCAGATGCCTTCAGGACTTTCAATTGCTTATAAAGTTCAAAGCTTACCCCTTAAAACCTGCAAAATCATTCCTCAGCTTACATTTTCAAGTCCAATAAAACATTTAGTAAACAGATACTATGTGCTATGTTCGGTGCTACTGGGCTACACCTGTGTGTCTGCCTAAAGATTATAGGAAATACTTATGGAGAACATAAGACATAAAAGCCATTGTGTCTAAAACCAAAACATCCAGCAGAACATGGTAGGGGCCAGCTGCTCAGCTATACTCATCCAAATTCTTTTTGCCCACCAACCAGTTGTTAACTGGTTTCACAACATCTTCTGTGCCTTCCAGTATCTGTGCAATTTCATAAATCCAGTCTGAACTTACCATTTCTCTCTGCCTACCAATTTTCAAAAGCCTTTACTAGAAATTTGGAAGTGATTATCTTTTATCCTATGATGATTATTGCCCTGTACACTTACTTTGATGATTAATCAAGGACAGTCTTGTTTTATTTACTCAACAGATAGACATTAAACTCCTACAATGTTCAGAAAACTGTGCTGAGTTTTGTAGAAGCTATGGGAATGTATATGAAATATGAAACACTGGCTACCATTAAGGGTATTTATCTTCTCAGGGATATAAATAAGGAAAAAGGTGCATTAAGTAAAAATGAAAACCATCTGCTAAATATTATAAGCGTACAGAAGAAGAAGGGAACATTTTCAGCAGGGACTGAATAGGTAGTATTATAACCGGCTATATTACTGAAAAGAACAGAAGGTTGTTTTAAGCAGACGTATTTGTTATCTATTGCTGTGTAACAAATTATCCAAGAATCTAAAAGCTTAAAGCAACAAACCACTTGTATTTACAATCTCACAGTTTCTGTGGATTAGGAATCTGGGTGCTGTACTGTTTAGAATCTCTGACTTAAGGTACCTCACGAAATTGTAATCGAGCTTTTGACTGGAGCTGCAATCTCTTTGAAGACTTGCACTTCCACTCACCTGATTATTGGCCAGTCTCAGTCCCTTGCTATGTGGGCTTAGGAATCCTGTATAACAAAGCAACTGGCTTCTGGAGTGTGAGAAACCCAGAGAGGTAGAGAGAAAATGACAGAAAGCAAGTACATCCAAAGCAGAAGGTCTAGCTTCATAACCTAATCTCATAATCAACATTATATTATTTCTGCCATTTTCTATTCATTATCATCAAGTCACTAAATCCAACCCATGCTGAAGGTGAGGAGATTACACACTGGTATTAATACCAGGAAGAAGGGATCGTTGGGGCCATGTTAGAGAATGGCTTCAGCAGCAATGATGATAATACAGTGAAAGGGCAAGGGGCAAAATATTTAGGAAATGGTAAGCAGCCCAAGGTGACTAGGCATGTCATAAGAATATGGAGAATTCTGATATTGCTGAAGAGTCTGATTTTATGGAGCTACTGGAGAAATGTTGAAAATATTTACAAGAACACTACGTTTGGGGGACTTTTTTTTAAAAACTCAACTCATTGTTTTAAGAAACACAAATTTGAAGTAGAAACCTCTGAATAAAGTTATACAGTTAAGACACTTATAACATAGCCAAAACATTACATCCACTTGAAATGAGAATTATTCTGAACTGTAAAATTTTATTATATAACTTTTTATGCATAGTATATAGCTTGTCAACCCAAGACTAGATCTTAAGACAATGATCAGTGATAGGTTATGCCTTTGTATCTCTGTTGTGTCTAAAACAATGTATCTAGATAGTCCTGCATAAATATTAGTTGAAAAAAAAAAAAGCAGGAAAAGGATCACAAGAAAGTAGTATTCCAGAAAGAAGAAGAGTTTCAAGAAAGATGTGGTTGATTTTCTCAAAATAACACCAAGTATTTGAGTTGTAACTGAAAAAAAGATGCCTCGATATCAAAAATGAGGTATCTTTCCAAAAGCAGTGTCAGTAGGGAGGTAATGTAGAACCCAACCACAGTGAACAGGTGCAGAACAGAGAAATGAAAGAACCCAGAATCAACTTTGTTTGCAGGGAGTTTGGTGGTGCTGGGAAAAAAGAAAGTATTATAGTAGCTAGGAAAAACTGTGGTTGAAGTAAAGGAATACTTGAGCACATTTTTTGGCTGAAAGGAAGCAGTTAGTGGAAATGGGGAGAATTTAAAGACTTGTGAAAGAAGAAAGACTTTGTGGTGTAAGTCTCAGAACAGACAGAAAGGGATGAGGTTTAAAAAAAAATGCACAGATTGTGGCATTAATCGTGGAAAGACACAGGAACAACTCTTCCTCCAAAAGACAGGAGGAAAATGTGTGTGATATGTGAGAGAACATTTTTAATTTACACAGTCCCATAACAAAGTCTCTACTATCAAAATGATCAAAATGAGTATAAGGACCATGATATATTCTGGTTTGTGGGTTACAAATAGAGATAATCTCAGGGTACACGTAGGTAATATAAACTGAATCCACAATAGTCTCTTTTGTCTAATATTTTTGTTTCATTTCATATACTTCTGCCTGATGGGACCTTATGGAAAAATCTATTCTCATAAAATAACAAAGTACTCATAGAGTTTTATGTTAATATTAGGTCAAGTGACTTAAAAAGAATGTTCTTTTTTTCCCTAGATCATCAAAAATTCTCTTTAATGAATATCTGAGCTCCTACCATATGAAATTTATCAAGTTAGAAAATGTAGAAGAGAAAAACACGAGAATGAGGAGTTCTTTCCTTAGAAGAATTTCCAAGAGAAAAGGGAGGGTGACAAGTATACAAATTCCCCTGAAGCAGAATGGATGGCACAGATTGTCAGTAAAAAATTCATGGGAATTCAAAGAAGATGGTAAAGGTGGCCTCCAGGTATGGCCATCAGGAAGTCTTCATGACAGAGAAAATAATTTACATGGAATTGGCCTCTTTATAAGACTTTTAAGAAGAACAAAGAAGAAAAAGAACCCCAAGTATGAGGCAACAACATGGATAAAGGCTGGAAGTGGAAAGTCATAGAAAATGTTCGGAGAAAGTCAAGTATCCCAATTAGGCTCAAAGGTAGAGGCAGGAGAAGAAGAGTTGGGAGATAAGCCCAGAGTATCTGGGGCTGTAACAAATGGGGTTTCCATTGATGAGTCAATAGATGCAAATCTATGTTTTAAGAAGCTTTGGAGTTGGTAGAAAAAGTTATGGAGAATTCAGTTAACAGCCTGATGCAGTAATCCAAACAAGTAAATGGGAACATAAATAGAAACAATGTCTGAATGGAAAGACTCAGTAGGATGTATGAGGCATTGGAAGGTGAAAGGAAAAGGATAAAGCAAATGACTGGATGTGAGGGTTATGAGGGAGAGCTAGGAATGACTCCAACAGTTTTCAATTTTGTTGCCTAAGATGCCAAGAATTCTTAGAGTTTGGAAAATGGACAGTCTCCAAGAATAGCAATCTAAGGGTAGTATAGAGCAGTTTGGAAGTCAATGCATACTTCAGAAAATGTACTCTTCGGACCTGAGAGTTAGATAATGGCTTGAGTGAGAGGGAGAAGCTACCAGGGTTTTAAAAGTCCACAAAGGATAAAAACAGCAGAACTATCTGGAATGTGAGCTCTAACAAAAGATCATGAGAAGCAAGATGGGAAAAATACTACTGTAGGATTTTCATACTAAGGGCACCATAATGAGCAGAATGCTAGTGCTAGGAAATAAAGCTACTACATAGTAGGTACTGGTAGCAAAATGTGGTCAATCTCTGTAAGAAAAACAGATATTTTGCAAGAAAATCCTGCAGCAAAATATTCCTCTAACATCACCTATTTGGCTCTTCAGGATCAAGCAACTTTATGGAAAATCTTAAAACATCTTTAGCTTGTTCCTAATCAGGGAGACCTGAGAACAACATAAAGCCATAAGGAAGCCTGAATTATAATAAACACAAGTCAGTCAATCAGTGTAAGATATATTATTTATCTCGCTGGTAAAGAGTGAGACAAATAGGTATTCTGTCCTATCATTCTGCACTTCGAAGTACAAAGATTCACCTCAAATGAGACCCTAAGTTCTTTTTTTTTTTTTTCATTTATTTTTTCTTTTCTGTAAATCAGCAAGTCCACCATATAGGATCTGACTGATATTAGAGACATATGTCCCTTAATCCAATGGTGTATGAATTATAGCAGTAAATGGCTTTGAAAGTGCCTAGAAAGCAAAATATGGAAATTCTCACCCCACTCTCCCAAAAGAATAGGATGAAGAGTCATTATGTTTGTGAATTCAGAGAATGCTACCCCATTATTCAGACAGCATGTATATAATTGTTTGCCTCTTTCTCTCTTTGAAGTTGTGTGTGTGTGTGTGTGTGTGTGTGTGTGTGTGTGTGTGTGTATGTGTGTGTGTTTAATGTGAAACCTCAGACATACTCAAGGACAGCTTGCCAAGCTGGTCAAGAACACTACTATATCTACATATTCACTAAGTCATAAATCTTCTATACTTTGGCTATGCATACATGACATATGACCCTTATTTCTCCCCTGTGGTAGCTTACTCGGAGACAATAGAGGTCTATGAAAGCATAGTGCTTCCTTCACAGGAAATATTTCACACATACCTCTGCACGTACCAACACATCAAGTATCTGAGGTATAGTCTGGAAAAGAGTGTAACAGATTCTCTTAAATAGATTAATTTGGCTCAAATAAGCAAGAGAATTTTCTTATGTATCTGTTAATACAATAATGCTATCCACATGTTTCTAGACTTTGGTTATGTTTTCTAAGAGCTAATAAAAAATTCTCTGAATTCTTCTGGTATTTGGTTCAATCTGTCTATCAGAGGTTAATTAGTTCTATAGCAATCTCTCCTGGCTGTCCTATGGAATGGCAACGAAAGTGAAAAATCAGTCAGGATGACAAAGGAGGAAATACTTGCCTCCATTCTGACCAGAAAAATCTGTCATTAATAGAAGGTTCAACATTCCGATCTAAAGCTCATTTCTCTTTCCCATAGGAAAAGAGACAACTATATTATGAACATTAGCCACATTACCAGTAGAATTGAAAGATGTTTATTTGGCACTTTTTTCTCTAATACTTATAAAACAAGTAGGTATAGATCTTTTAGGTTTGCTTGAGTTCATGGAAGAAAATGACACTTTTAATGAATATGCCAAGCAACTCAGTGAAAAGGGACTTCCAAGCTATGGGTCCCATTCATATTTTCTAAAAACGTAACCAGAAAAAGATAAGGAAAACTAATGCAGTATTATTACTTCTAATGTTTCCTCATCTCACTGAATTACAATCTCTACTCAAAAAGTAGCTCTCATTTCTCATGTTTCATATATTTTTCGCATTTATTTTTCTTAATCTTTTGGGGTATGATAAACTAATCAAGGTTCTCAGTTGCAAGTAACAGAAGTCAGATCTGACTAAAGTAAACAGAAGATAAATTATTGGAAGGATATATAGGGCCTCATGTAATTGATGTGCCAACTGAGGAATTAGCTGGGAAGGTACTTGGGAACTATAGAAGGTAGGTGGGTAAGCAGCAGAGAACCCCACCATGTCATACCACAAGGGTGGTCTGAACTTGACTTCACTCTACTCCAGCACCATAGTCCCCCAGTAGGCCCAGCATCTTTATATCATCATCTTGATTTGAAATTCCAGGATGGAGCATCCAGTCAATGGCTCTTCACTCACTGAGGATGAAGAGACACTGACTGGGAAGTATGATTCTGCCTGTCAAAACACACAAAAGAGTAATTCAACCCATGTAGGTCAGAACTTCACATGTTGGGCAAGCAAAAAGCACAGAAATATCCATTATACATGCTTAAAGAAGAATTACACTCTAAATATCACATAATTATAGTTCTATGTAGTAAGCATACTGAATTCGTTAAATTTGGAGAATGGTACAGAGAGCAATGTATTAAATGTTCCTTTTAGAGAAACTTCATTATTAAACAAGGTTTAGATCGGTCAATATGTTTTGTCCTAGAAGGAGAAAGTATATCCATCCATCTTTTTTTAACCCTCTCTTTTGTAAAAATGCATCAGTATATTTATTAATAAATGCCATTTTAACACCAAAAATAATTCAATGTAAAGCTACTTCTATGGAGAAGTTACTTTTATGCTAAGAACCATTCTAAGTGTTTTATGTATATTAACTCACTTATCAGGATTTACTCATTTTATTTAATGGAGTTTCTAAAGGTTTCTGAAATCAGTTTTGAGCAAGTAAGCTCAGGTAAAGGTTAATAGCAACCATATGTCTCCTCAAAAGCTGGAAAAATCTGGAATTACCCAAATATTCCATGGTAAAATTGGCTCTTAAAAAATTAACATCATTTTCTGGAAAACTAAAGAGGGAGTGATTCTTACTTCATAAGGCACGTTTGTTACCCTAACTCAGATGTGACCATAATGCCACAAGATAGCATAATAAAAATATAATTTTTCTAAACAAAGTATGCTCAGTAAAATTATAATTTTTACAATCATCATGACTGAATTAGTTGCTTCAAAAATCGAGGTTGGAAATGTTATAGACAAAAATTTTAAAAATCACCACCATTATATCAAATAATCATAGACCTTGAACTGTAGACCCTACACATAGCCTACCATGGAGATCATCCAAATCACATATAGTCCCATGGCATAGGTCACTGGTTGTCTACACAATATCCACGATCTCCTCATTCACCAAGAGAACTCCAGGAATCTACCAGCTAGAAGAAAGCATTCCCCAGCCTCACAATGAATTATAGGTAGCAATCATGGGGTGGCACTCTGGGAAAATTCTTTATAAAGGGCTCTTTTTGGCCTTCCCCTGGTCCTCTTCTTTGGTCCTTTCAGCCCTTCCCACCTCTTCCTCCTACTCCCTGCCTTGAATACAGATACAATGACTAGACCTCTTATAGTCAATTTTAGGCGATATGGCGATACAGAGGATTGAAGCTACAAGGTAAGGAAGGCAGAGCAGAAAGATGGAAAGAGACCAGATTCCAGAAGGCAAGATAGAAACACCTGATCTACCCTAGACTACAACCTCTGCTTTTATATAAATATAAATGTTATTTTATATAAATGCTATTTTGTTTGATAGCATTTATATAATGCTATTTTGTATAAAAGCTGTTTTGCGTGAGTCAAGGTAATTTGAATTTTCTGTTACGATGCTAAACACAATTCTGTTACACCCCCTCTTTCTTTTCTTGAGTTTGATCATTTAGATGGATATATCATGTAGAATACATATGAAAACTTCTAGTAATGGTGCCTTGATATTCATCTAGCAGTTTACCATTGAAAATGTTTTCTAAATACATCATTTCCTTTTTCCCCCCAAGGAAATTAAAGATAAATGAAGTTAAATCATTTGAAAATGTTGAAACATACAATGAAAGCACTAGATACACTAGAGCTAAGATTATCTGACATCTTTCCTCATCTTCCTACTACTGTCTTTCCTTTAATTATAGCTGTGCTGATATGGGTAAATATACTTTTTTGGGGGTTAATATACTTTTATTTTTATTCTTATATATAGAAAAAAGGATATTTCAGCTTAGATGCTTTAGTTTTTATTACTGTTGGAAATTAGCTTGCAAAAGTTTCTCTGAACTCCGTAAGTTTAGATTCCAATTCAACATCTCTAATTTAATATAAAATATTGGCTTCTCTTTTTTCTCTCTAGACACCCTATACCCATGTATCCCACTTCCCATCTCCCACCTCTGTTTCTATACACAAATCTGTTCTCTATCTACAAGCTTAGAGCTTAGTGGGTCTTTTGCTTTGTTTGTTTTTGGTTTTGGTGGGAGGTTTTTTTTTTGGTTCCACATATAAGAGCAATCATATAGTACTTGTCTTTCTCTGTCTGACTTCTTTCTTTTAGCATAATGCCATGTTGTCACAAATGGCAAAATTTCACTTGTTTTCATGGCTAAATCATATTCTGTTGTGTGTGTATCTAGATAGATAGATAGATCTGAGATATATATATATCTCACATATTTTTTATCTATTCATCCATCAATGGGTATTTAAGTTGTTTCCATATCTTGGCTACTGAAACTCTAATAACCTGAGAAGTGGTAATGTCAGGTGAAATTATCCTCATTTTATAGATGGTAAAACAATTTCAGATGTTAAGTGATTTGCTCAGGATTATAGAGCAAGTAAGTGGAGCATCTTTGATATGAACTCGGGTCTTTAGATCATACTCCATCTCTTTCTACTTTCTACTGTCATACTGTTTTATCTAAGGTTTTATTTCCCCAGATCATGTTATATTTCTAAAAAATATAACCAGGTATTCAACCTGTAACAAGTAAATGCATTTACTTATTCTTCATTAATAACTTCAATCCAATGAGAAAACATTCCATTCACAACTCTATAGTTGTGGGTCAATGAGAAACACAACAGTCTAAAGGTGATTTACCAGCCCTCTCAAATTCATTCTGGAAGACCTCAGGAATATTATTTTAGAAAATCTCAGTTACCTGATTCAAGCACTCAGAATAAGTGAGCCAAAGAGATACAACGTGGGTAGAAGTAATTATTAAATGAAAAGGAAAGTCTTACAGGTTTATGATTTATTGGGGATGTAGAGTAAAACAAATGATTTTTAAATTAGCTGAGTAATAAGTAATGGTAGAATTCTAGTATAAATTATTTATATAACTAATCACATAATCTAAACTTACCACTTTTTAATTTTATGTTTCTCCATACTAAAAAAAATCTGTAACAAACACTCTGAAGCATAAACTGTGCAGTTTTACAAGTGTCGTTGATCATGTTTTCTTCTATCCATTAGTAGTAGGTGGATGGTTACCGCTATCTGTATTATATGGAAAAGGCAAAGAATGAGCCCCAGATTCTAGATTCCAATGAAGAAGACCAAAAAAAAAAAAAAAAAAAAAAAAAAAATCCATGGCTGAACTAGCTCAACGGTTTTATTTTTTTTCTGCACAAGTAAAAATAACTTCAGAAATTAAGACTCATACAAAACAAAGAATAAAGTATACCCACCAAAGAATCCAATATAATAGACCAGTAAGAAGTTGGGCTTTGATGTTAGAAAGACCTAAGATCGAGTCCTGACTTTGTTACCAGCTGGCTATGTGGCCTTGAAAAAACCAAGCAAACTCTCTAAGGCTTGCTTTCTTCACCTATCAAATAAGAATTACGAGTGCCTCAGAAAGCTGTTGTGCAGAGTCAAGAAAATAATGTTGTTGCATGGTGGCTGGTAAGTAGAGAAAGTACTCAAACATGTATATTATTGAGGTTTCTGTGTGTCTCAGTTGGATAAGTGACAGACTCTTGATTTCAGCTCAGGTCAGGGTCATGGGATCATTCCCACATGCAACTTTGCCCTGGGTGTGCAGCCTGCTTAAGACTCTCTCCCTCGGGGCACCTGGGTGGCTCAGTGGGTTAAGCCTCTGACTTCGGCTCGGGTCATGGTCTCAGAGTCCTGGGATCGAGCCCCATATTGGGCTCTCTGCTCAGCAGGGAGCCTGCTTCCCCCTCTGTCTCTGCCTGCCTCTCTGCCTACTTGTGATCTCTCTGTCAAAAAAATGGAATCTTAAAAAAAAAAAAAGACTCTCTCCCTCTCCCTCTGCCCCTCCCCTTGCCCCTGCTCACACATGCTCCCACACATGCATGCTCTCTCTCTTAAAAAAATGTATTATCATTATTATTTTTAGATATATCATAATTAAAATTTTCTTATCTGATATCTCAAAGACTTCATATATCTTTTAGGTGAAAAGGGACATGGTTTACTAAAAAATATCTCCAAATAGTACTGCCATTATCAATTTATTTGTGTATTATGTGTATGAGTGCATGTACAAGTGTGCCCAAAACGTGAACCAAAGCAATAAGAGATTCCTCCCTTCCTCTCTTCCTTCTTTCCTTCCTTCCTCCCTCCCTCCTTCTTCCCTTCCTTCCTTTGTTTTCTTTATTCTTTTTTTTTCTTCTCCTTTATTTTCTTTTTTTGGAAATGCATCACTTTGGACCAAATGGTGGGCCAAAAATAGACTATATTTTTTCTTCATTCAAAATGTACATATTATTTGAGGCAACAGCAGGTAACACTAAGATGGCTTTCTTTCCTGAAATTGATCTTGTTGAACCATCATCTCTTGAAATACAGAAAACGTGATTTAGTATAATAAATAGCCTTAAAGAAGAATTTTGAAATTCTTCAAATTCTGAATTCTAGGGAGACATACTTTATCTTCCATGTATCTTGATTTCAACAGGGCTAAAAACAGTGAATTTGAGTGAGACAAATAGGGTAAGTACTCTCTCATCCTTTGGCCCACTCCACTAGAAGAATGTGGGAAGCGAGTATACATTGAGGGCAGAGGCTACAATGAGGGTGACTAATGGCACATAAAATCCCTTTTGACCCACAGTTAGATTTTCACTAAAGTGACAGTGTTGCTTCTTGGTGTCCTCGATTATCTGATTGACACAATATATGTCCTGTCAGACTGCAATCTCCTAGTACACACACTATTTCCCAGATCTTGTCTGAAGTTTACCCCTGGAAGTCCCCACTCCTTAACATCTAGCTAAATGGACCCTTTGCAATAGAGATGGATGCAGCTGCTTCCCCAAGCACCTTCACAGAGAATGACTCCACGTTGCCTGTTAAAGTTTTAACCCGTGGCTCTGAAGCACTGGTATTTAAATGAGAACTAAATAAAAAGTAACAAACCCTTTAAGTCACAATACACTCTTGCTGAGTATGAGACGGTGTGGACCAAACAGAAGTCTACCTAGGAGGAAAAAGTTGACTACAGAAATGAATATTGCCAACAGGAAGCCAGGGAAAATATATGTTTAAGAGAATAATTTCTATTCAAGCCTTCAGAAGAATAGACAGGCTAACCACAAATATCTTTAAATCTAACCAATAAGATCATTTTAAGAATTTTTAAATGATATGAATAGACTAGGTTGATGCTATCCCATTATTCTCAAACATGCTAAAACTGCATGTCTTTTAAAATATTATATAATGAACCCTGTCTTTGCCCCCATGCTAATCGGAATTAAGTTTTAAAAAATCTTTTAAAGGAAAAAGGGAAGGAAAATATTTCATAATAACTGATCAAATACTAAATTTCATATGCTTTGAAATAGTCATTGGATTCTCTGAAAAATATGCATATAAACATATATACACACACAACACACATATGCATAGACATACTTAAGTACACATATACAGATGCAGACACACACATGTATGCACACATGCTGCTTATCTCATTCACGAGAGGAATCGAAAAACGTATCAGGGTAACAGAATTATTTGAGCAACTGAATGCAAATATCGAATAATATTGTACTGGCAAAATCAAGCAGACAAAAGCTTCATGTAGAATAAATATATAATGTAGCCAGCGAAATCTTAGGGAAATGTTGGCAGGCATCGGTAAAATGTGTGCGAAGAAGGTAAGTCCACCGATCCTTTCAGAGAAAACACAGAGAAGGACCAAATGTACAATACGAAAACAAAGTCCTGGAATCCAGAACTCCCTCTGAGGAGGAGGAAAGGATCACAAATCCCAGAGACCCTTTTACATCAATTGTGATGTTTTCCTTTTGTGTACCGTATTGATGAGTGTGTCGTATGCTCATTGAGAAACCAGCCCTCGGTAATTGTCAGGGAGCGTCATTCTTAGTGCGGACTCCACTGGAAATTAATTGCTTCGGTGCAATCTGAACCACATCATAAATGTCATGTAGAAGTTGCAGGGAGTGAGGAGGCAGTGACAGCTCAATCCTCACTGTTTCATTTAAAGGTGGGTAAAACACACTGCGACAGAAGTGCTCTTCATCAATAATTTAGTCCGCAGTGGAAAGCCAAGCCGTGCCAAAGATGCCAGGGGAGCCGCTGCCTCCCTGGTTTTAATGACACCAGCAGGGAGGGGTTGAGGGGCCAGCTCAAATCAACATTCACTGCACATCTGGGCATGTCGGCAGATGAAGATATCAAGGACTGAGCTGACAGGACAAAGGGTTGAAAAAAGAAGTGTAACCTAGAAAACCTTTACTTTGAATTCTTTGTATAAATTCAAGGGAGATGACAGTTCCTAAGGTCATCTTATATAATAAAACTTCAGTGATCTACATAGAAGATTTTAACCCTTTCCGTCATGTAATCAAAGAAGATGAAAGTTTAGTTTCTGACATTCATTTTCCAACTCTAAAATATTCCTATTTGTCCTCCCCCCACCCCCAAAGGCTTCTGCAATGAACCAAATGTTAACAGGGATTGCCTGATTTCATCTCATGAACCCCAATTACAGCTCCTCTAAAGCCCCACTACAGTTGGGAAAGGGAGGGGGTCAGTCCAACTTCCTCTTAACCTAGACGAGTTTAATATCTTGGCTATTGCACAATGTGTGCCAGAAACTCAAAATTTAGTGAGGGAGCTCCCACTGTAATATAAAAGAAATAATGTAAAATGGCACAACCATCCCATCCTTATTGTACCTAATGTAAAAACAAATAAAGGAGGGATGTATGTGTGTGTTCTCTACCCAAAGAGTGCTGTTTCTGGGACTCTAATGTGAAAGTTTGGAAGGGGCTTGAAAAACAAGATTATATGAATTGTATGAGTGGCAATCTTGTCCTGATCCTCTGAGGGCACCATGCATTCCCCAGACTGTGATCTTCTTAGAACCCCAGAGGCCAAATTCAATTATCTCATCCTAAGTTTTATACGTTTGGAGGACATCACAGCCTCACTAGGGGTTGACTGGATTCTTATAGTGAGATTCAGTCTTCACTGAAGGAAATTTACTGAGTTTCCATTTTCACCCTAATGTTTTCATTCCAAAAGCCTGAAGTTAGTGACATTATTAATGCTAATCAGAGTTGAGAGTTTAAATTATTTCACTACAGAAATAAAGAATAAGAGATGATCAGCATATATAATTTATAAAGAAAAAACATGTGATGAGCATAAAGTGAATTTCAAATTTAATATTCTGATAATATTTAACCCCTTTTAGGTGATTAGTATTTAGATGATTAGTGTCCAAAATACAGAATGTGTGAGAAAGCCACACTAGTTTCAAAGTGTGAGTTCATGGGGAGACATATGACAAGAACCTCGTAAATCCAAATTTCCAAGAATCCAGGCATGATCGGTCCATCTCAAAGCCAAGGTAGGATAGAAAATATGTAATACAATTTTAAATATGTTTTGAAAATGGCTTTTATGAATCAGCACTTGTATTGATAGCTATAAAATTCAAGAACAGGGACACCTGGGTGACTCAGACATTAAGCATCTGCCTTCGACTCAGGTCATGATCCCAGAGTCCTGAGATCAAGCCCCGCATCAGGCTCGCTACTTCATGGAAGCTTGCTTCTCCCTCTCCCACACCCCCTCCCTGTGTTCCCTCTCTCCTGTCAAATAAATAAAATCTTTAAAAAAAAAAAAATTCAAGGAACAGGACACATGAAATTCCAACCATTACTGCAGATCATGTCATGGTTTATTCCTCTTTCCAAATGTCTGGTATCGAGGGTAGGTTATAGATCTCACCATTAATCTGCTAATTTCTTCAATAAACTCAGAAGACTGCCAACAACCCAGAAGATGGACAGGTACAGGTAATCCTACAGGATGTAGATTTAACAGACTAACACAACCCAACCCAACACCCAAGATGCATTTTTCTAATGGAGAGAAATCCCATGTGACCAGAAAAAAAAAGGGGGACTCTAATATCAAATATACATACAAAGTACACAAAATATAATCTGCAAAGTAGATTAGTCAATAATCGTCAAAGCAGAAACTTTGTGTTACCACATGCCAGACTTCCCATTTTATGGCTGATAAAGTAGACACAATTAATCAATAAAAGTCACATTGTACAGCTTTGTCCTGCCACTTTGGCTTTCCTCACTGTATTACTATGGTCAAGAAAGAATTGCTTAATTCCATTTAAAAAACATAAAACCATCCAATTTGCCAAGAAAAGACATGAGGGAGAAGACCATTGTATTAGAAAGTATTAAGTTGAATCATACAAAGTAGCTGAGGCTCAACTGTTTTTTACTTATAAAAATGTACTTTCACCTGGTTCAACCCAATAGTTCCTTACTTTTTGACAGCTGATCTAAATAAGAATTCTGATGATCACCTAAGTATTTGTTAAAATCATCTGTTCAATAATACTTTAACAAATTTTAAAGCCCTACTATGTATCAAGCACTGTCTTTGGTCCTAGATTTAAAAAAAAAAAAAAAACAAACTAGTGCTAAACATGTTTGTTTCTTCAGGACAAATTGAGAGAAATTAGGAAATGTGTGAGTTTAATGCTAAGAGATTTGAAGCTCTGTTAAATAACAGTAAGAAATGGGCAAACTGCATCTTTGCAGTTATCTCAGTTTACAGAAAATAAGATCTGGGTGACAGTAATTTTTCTATGTTTCCATGTTTGGTGTCCATAAAAGCAATATCATGAAGCCAGATCACAGGAAGCTCTCCCAACCTGCTGGTAAGCAAGAAAAGACCTGGGGGAAAAGACATTTCATGCAGGCATTCCAAACGAAAAATAGAATGGCAGGTGTCACAAATATCAAATTAGTGTCCACTTTACGAGCAGAAGCCGCTCAACTCTCTCTCTATATTCACATGTATAAGTTCCTTGAACTCCAGATGGAAATGGGTGTTATAATTATCACCGGACTGTTGTAATCTTAAATGGGAATGGAAGATAATCATGCTGGAGTGTCAGATCCAAAGGATGGCTGCTTTTAAAAAGCCCATTAAACAATATTATCCAATTTAAATGGTAGCATTATCAGAAGGGCTTTGATAATGTAGCTACCAATTGTGCTCTCTTGATTTGTAACTTTCTTTGAGGGCGTGGGGAACATGAGCTGTTTAAAGCACCTTTTAACAAAGCTCCTAATTTCTTTCTGACTTTGAATATTCTCTTTTCACGGCAGAGCTGAAGGAAACCTGTAGCTCTGATTAGAATGAACTTAGATTATGCAGACGTCCTGCCCTACAATTATACGTGTGCCAAGATTAAAACTCAGAGACACCGGCAGCCCACAGTACAAGGCCTAAGTGGTAGGTAAGAGAACATCATTGGAAACTACAGAAAAAAGCAGAATGAGCAGGGCCTTTGTGAGACGCAGATAAAAGATCTCAGAGGAGCAGATTTCTGATAGAATTTGCCACAGAAAAGTCACAACCATTCTAACATAACTAGTTATATTAACAAACCTAGGGATACACATGTGTCTGTATATATGTATATATGTATACATGTATAAATATATGTATTTATACATATATGTATACATATATGTATATATGTATACATTGTATAAATGTTTACCCAAAATATATGACTTTCCATTACTGATGGTAGCAGATACTTCGAAATTAAATCTTCTACTTAGAGCACGAGGAACCGCATCAGTACCTCTTCCCAAACACCATTTAAGGCACTTGTTCTTTTTGCTGGGCTTTTTGTTTTGTTTTGTTTTGTTTGGGGGGGGGGGATTGTTGTTGTTGTTATTGTTGTTGGGGTTTTTTGTTTTCGTTGCTTTGGGTTTTTTTAATTCTTACAACTAGTGTGAGTGACTCTTCTCTGCATGCTTTCTGGTCAACTCTTCGGAATTAGTTATTAAACTTCAGCCTGTCTAAGGCTTCTCTGTTGGTGTTTAAGTGTATAATTAGAAAAGGAGGGCAGACTGGCAACGTTTCTTCTGTTAATCCCTTAGTACAAAATTCATAACTTTTATATGACTAAAAGAAAAGTGTGCTTAAAAAGCTAACAACTTCATTTCAGACTTACATCATGGAATGTTGCTATGAAATTACAAATTAATCTTAACTTTATATTGTTAACAAAAGCTAATAAAGGGCCCCAAACCGAGGGAGAATATATAGTAATTATTACATATAATCATATAACACATATATAATATATATTATTAACCTCAAGTTGCTAGTGTTGGTGGGATATGTGAGTGGTAGAATACTAGGAAGAGGAACTACTATTTTAATAGGAGTAATCAATAGGAGTAACTATTTTAAACCAACAATTTTATGACTTAATAGGAGTGTCTCAAAGGCACAAATAAGGATTTTTTTTAGAAGTCTTTTCCAATATGTAGATTTTTTTAAGGCCAGTTATTGGAACACTCTAAAATAATAACCATCCAGGCAATGATGGATGAAGCAAACACTTCCGTTCCGAGAAGTCAATTCTTTTCATTTAAAACCCAACCTCCATGGAGAATCACAGAACTCACCTAAGAGCAGACTTGACCACTAGGCATGTTAGTGATGAGAAGTAATGCTATTGGGTCTTACTAACCAGCATTAACTCCACATGCCAATAGATTTAATTTACCATAAAGTTAAATATCTCCTGCAAGACAGAACAATTCACCTGGGCATTTATTTGTTCTTTGTCATCTTCTCATAGTGTGAAATGGCAATAAATATTCAAGACCATAAGGAGGTGGGGACAGACGGGAAAGAGGGCTCCTTCTTAGGAAGAAAAAGAAAAGATATAATTAAAATAGGGTGACCATCTGAAGTCTCCACTACCTTGACCAGTCTGTGAGATCTGGGGAAAACGAAGGTGCTTTGAAAATTTTGCAAAAAGGTCAGGGGAGGGCATTTTGTGGGTATGGGGATTGAGGGTCTTTGAAAGGAGTCAGGGAAACAACATTCTAAATAGGCTTTTTTTTTCTTATTCACTGGGTTTGCACAATATGTTTCTTGAAAGAGTTTGAAGCCCAATATATAAAAAGCTGACTATTTATATATTTGATTCCTTAAAAGCAATTAGGAATACAAAGCAGATGGTCCAGCATTGTAGATTTCCCTTTTCATATTGCTTAAACACTAGAGATCAATAAGTCTAATATAAACAGATGATTTCCATAGCAGGGTTTATAATTAGCTGGCACTGAATGTGTCCAAACTCTAAAATAATTAGCAGAAGCATGTGGCACACCATTAAAACCTTGTGGCTTGTCTGCATTTACATTTATAATTATTAAAGTTAATTATGATGCTCGTGGTGTGGTTCCAAGCTCCTTTACAACTTAGATTAAATATTTTTTTAATCCCATAACTTCCTTTCTAACCTTCCTCGAGCCTCTAGAAAACAGTGAAGTCAGACCAAATTAGGAATATATACCTGCCATTGTTTTGCTCCAAAGAATAAATTCTGACTTTATCATAAAAGATAGTTTATTCATAAAGACCTGGCAGCTTTTTCAACTGATACCAATATTTCGATCTTGCATTTTAATGTGTTCATAATGGTGGGGGTAGGCAGAATAACAATGCTTACAAGTTGTTCAAGTGAAAACTGTCATTTTGAGAGCTAAAATGAATGACAAGTCAGTGTTAATATAGTCTCCTTGACTTGTTATATAGTAATAGATAATTTAAAATACATCCATGACATTCTTGATTCAAGATCTGAAGTTACTCTCAAAAAAATAATAGTTACTTCCAATTATTTTAGAGTACAAGTAACATTTCACAAAGTGAGAGCAAGCAGCCCATCTTTATTTTTAAAGCTCCCATCTCCTAAAAACAGCATTTAATAAAGTTTTCTCCTATATTTGGGGCCCTGAGAACAACAGAGAGTATAACACAGACACTGCTTTCTCAGAACTCAATCTCATCATCAGTCATACAGACCCCCAAAGTAGATTTCTTTAAAATTTGCACCAACAAAATGATGACATTTCTATAGACCTATACTCAGGCATCATCTACTGTCATTTCAACAACTGGCCTGGCCTCTTAATATAAATCTCATTAAATCTAAAGGTTTCCAACCTCTAGCCAAGAATATTTTGCAAGCATTTGTGCTCTGTGCTCAATGAAATGCACCAGGCCAAATTTAAAGACATAGTCCCTAACATGTTTACAAGAGAGTAAATCAGAAAAAAAAAAAAAATTAAATACCTTATATCCCATATCTGCTCATAGATACTTTTGTTATTATATTCAAGTTATCTATACTCAATAAATATAACACATGCACTTTCTTTATAAAAGAACCCATTAACTTACATAGTTTAAAGTGATTTGTCGGGACACCTGGGTGGCTCTGTGGGTTAAAGCCTCTGCCTTCGGCTCAGGTCATGATTCCAGGGTCCTGGGATGGAGCCCCACATCGGGGGGGGGGTCTCTGCTCAGCAGGGAGCCTGCTTCCCTTCCTCTCTCTCTATCTCTCTCTCTCTCTCTGTGCCTCTCTACCGATTTGTGATCTCTGCCTATCAAATAAATAAATAAAATCTTTTAAAAAAATAATAAAGTGATTTGTCTTTTAGTGTTTTCCATGTGCTGGAATTTTACATAAATTCCATACACAGTTAGTATCCTACCAAGAGAAAGAAAAAAACCCAAAAAACCTCCACTCTCTGCTATTTTATTGTTCAGATAATTTCTATTAGATTTTTACATGAATTTAAATATAGTACTTTTGTCCACCTACAAATTGTAAAACATATCTCTATAAAGTATCTATCAACTTCATTTCTCCCTCATAGCAGAGAGAAATTTTTTAATAGAAATGGCCACGTTTTCCATCATAAAGAAAAATCCTTTGTTTCATCCCTTTTCCTGATACATCATTTAGAGGTAAAAAATTAAAACATACTTCATTCAAACTATTAATATTAGAATGAAAGAAATTCACGCTAATTTTATTGCTAGTGAAATATGTAGATAGAAAGACACTATAATTTTAATGTAGCAGATAAAAAGGAAATGATATAACATCAGCAGAGTGATTGTAAAATTACATATTATTTTAATAAAACTGCTAAATAACTGTGTCCAGTGAAATTTTATGGTCATTACTGCGTAAGAGGGGAACAGAAGATGAAAAAAGGAAAGGGGATAGAATGAGATGGATCAAGGTGAGCAAACCTCAACACTGGGAAGGAAAAAGAAAAGACACAGGAAAAGGAATACAGAGAAGAGTTCAAGAGGAAGATTAAGCCTGTGGAATTTATATATTGGAAATATCTGTCTACTGGAAAAGGTCATGAATATTCCCCCAGCCCACCCTCGTATCTCCAAGACATATCCTCAGTCCTCCAAGATCCAATGTGAAGCGATTTTCTCCAGAGCAAACCATTGCATTCATGCAATGCTCCTGGGATCACTACAGTGGAAGTAATGGATTTAAATACTACTGTTCTAATTATCACATGCTAAGTTATAGTCATATGCGTGTGTATGTGTTTATCTGTGTGTATTTGCCATATATATGGTTTTGCTTCTTAAAGTTTTTTCTGAGGATACCTGCATCGGACTGACAGTCATACTTCATTTTTCATGGAAAAAAAAAAAGAAAAAAAAACACCTTAATTTACATGACAACCTTTCTTTACTGAAATAATCCAGAGACATAAACAAAAATAGTTTTTAAAGATTAATCTTACTAAGAGAAGGGGAAACTATACAAACCCTGTGATCTTAACATCACATTAATTTGTGTTCTCTACAATAACGCAATGCCATCATTCATTCAATTTAATTGCAAAAACATGAAATACACCATTCTTGATCAGTGCTATCAATGTGTTATACTCTGGTTGCTTAATGTTTTAGAGCAGCAGCTTGTTAGATGTTGAAGTCACTAAGATTAACCTCAAATGACTCATAGTCCAATTGGGGACAGGAAGATGTCATGAGCAACAATCCAAGAAAAGGCCTGCTCTGCGAAAATGCATGGTACAAACCATACTTAATAGATATTCATGAAAGAAAATAGTCACCCAAGAAGCTCTCACTAAAATAATGAAACTTGAAGTATGCTTTTATAGAGGGATAGGACTTCAAAAATATCAGAGTCTGGAATATTGGGACAGGATATTCCAAGGCAGACAAAAGAGATGGGTGGGGGGAAATGGGTTAAGGCACAGAATATATTCAGTAAAGAAAGAAAGAGGCCAGTTTGGAGAAATAAGTAGATGTCACCTTGTATGACGTCTCTAAGGAATTTATATTTCAAACATCAAGAGATAGAAAACTTTGAGATTTTCGTGTGTATGTGTAGGGCTTGCTTGGATTCTTCTTCCTCTCTGTGTACATTATCATAAAAAATGAGCACAACTTCCAAGGCTATTTTGCCCATGTCAATATATCCTTGGCTTATAGAGAATGAAACTGAGGTCGCATCCCCTTGGCAGCCCATGTATTTTCATTTATCAAATCTCCAGTAATAATAATAATACTAATGCCTACATAGTCCTGTGTCAGAAAACCCACATTCTTCTCCCAGACTATTTAAGTCAACTTCATGTCCATCACATGCTTTCTGGCCCACACGTAGGTTTGCTCTGGCTCAGGCCAGACCAGGAGATGTCTGGAATGTGACAAGGTAGTATGAGCCTGCCAGCTCTATTCTGTTAGCAAATTTATTTTCTTCTCTTAGACGGATGATAAAAATGTCATGGTGTGATGCTTTAGCAGGCCCAGGAGCTCCCACCTACAGCTGTGGGGCTTGAGTGGGACCCGAAGCCAAGAATGCCATACGGAGCACAGACAGTGCCTCTACCATCCCGGCTCCTCCTGCATTGCTCATTCTCCTGCTAAATGATGCAATGGGACCCCCTCAGGGATTCTGAGTCTGATCATGTTTTTCTTGCTATTTTTTTACTTCCATCTTCCCTTCACTAAAGCAGCCCAAACTGCTGAATTTTTCATGAAACAGATAATATCGTTGTACACAAGATAATGGCATTCAAATACATCCATCTGCTTGTTAGCTCTGACTACATTGATTGCAATTTTACTGAAAGAATATTTACAAAAAGTGGTTTGTTTTTTTTTTTTGCTTTTGTGGTATTAAAAATGCACATTTTCATAAGGGGACTATAGAGGGACCCGTATACATACATAAGCTAAGAGGGGAAAATGAACTGAGAAATTAAGCAGCAGTCCCTGGGGCTCATCCAAGAACAACAGTTTACTTTTTCTCAAAGATGAATTTGAAATCCAGATGAGTTTTATGACTCAATGATTTTGTTTTTCCACCAGCTGAAGAATGGATGGTGGAAAACTGATTTTCACTGGTATGATAGGCAGGACCTGGGCGGTTCCTCCAAAGATTAGAAAAGAGAGTCCTGTCACTCACCATAACTGGGATGGCAGTGGCTGGCTGGAGAAGGATGGGAGGACAAGACTCCTTCCTCCAGCTTCATCCAATCACCACAGCATGATAGGAAAAATGAAGGGAGATCAAAGTAGAAGAGAGAAAAGGAGAAGACAAAGGACGTGTGTCCTTCCAATCTGCCCTTTATGGCCCAGAATTTCATCTCTGATCCTAAAATGGATCATCATTAATTTGATTCAGAGGAGCGTTTACTAAATTTTTTCACATTTCATCTCAAAGGTGGAATTTCTGTCTGTCTTATGAAATATTACTCAACAATTCCTAAACTCCCTCTACCTCTGTCCTCTTATTCATAAATGATACATTTATGTATTTACTTTGCTATTTTAATTGCCATTCTCCATCTACAGAAGTCAAATGGGAAATTAATTCTGTTGTTGGTATATTATGTCATAAGATGTTGTTTTCTCTGCACTTTTTCTTTGTCCTATTCAACCACAGTCATATCATATAAACCGGTTTGGATTCTTATTTGAATAATTGCTAAGACATTTTCTAACTGGCATGAGATTTTTAATTGAATGTTCAATTAATTCAATTACCCCCAGCTTCCCTAAATTCTAGATAATTATCCCTAGCATCCTTAAATTCTAGACAAAGATTTTTTTAATCCAGTATGCAAATGAACAGCAAGTTTATTTCAGTCCATATTGTCCTCAGTCTTCTAAACCAAAAGGAATGACACCTAACCCAAACATTTTCCAACCAAAAAGCTCTGTCATTCTTTGATAATTATAAGATTTGTAGATAGAAACTTCCTTTAAGCTTTCAAGAAATATTTTAAAGACTTAATCATAAATTCTTCCACAAAGAAGTAATTTTAGTGAAAAACTTAGGAAGTGCTGCTATAATAAACACAACACACACACACACACACACACACACACACACACACACACACATACTTGTCTTTTGAATGATATCCACATTGGACAAGAGTGGACAGATATGGCAATGGGTCCTATGAGTCTATGTTCTGCAGTTTTATTTTCATGTACCAAGAGATAAATCCAGCTTTTTGGAAGCCTGGGATGATTTCTTCTATGTGCCCCCCACCATATTTAGAATCTTGTGTGAACCTAACAAAATAATTAAAAATGAAGTAAAAATGTACAGTCTTCCTTGACTATTATTTCTGGTATGTATTTCAGGTCATTATTGGATCAGAATCTGCTGTGATCCTAAATTCCTTTTCTTCTTAAAACATGTTTTATCATTTGTGATGCCGTGAAGTAAACAAATTATGCCAATGCTTGATGTTCTTGAATGATAAGTGGTTCTGTGTGTTCTGTATTTTCTAAACAAGCTGAAATGCTACTTAGAAATTATTCATTGGTCTGAGGGGTCTCTCTCTTTCTCGCCCTCTCTCTCTTTTTCTTTTTTAGCTGAATCTAATAGCATATGGTGCAGGGATATGCATACTCATACATATGAGTACATAGTTCTCACTACATTAACGTCTGCGCTGAAGACCAACGAAGAGGAGAGAAGTCTCCGTGATGTTGTTTCAAAGCTTCCCATTGAATAGGCTTGTCTCTTGATGCTGGATCTAGTTCAAATAACTACCACTTGCCATGGCAATGCTTCGCCATCATGTCTTTGCATGGTAACTATACTTATTTCTAACAACTAACTAAACTGGCATAATCTCTAAGCCAGAGAACAAAGACACTGCAGTAGCAGTAAAACGATCTTATTTTAAATACCAGTGAGAAGTAAGGTAAGAACAACTGCACAGGTATACCTTATTCAAACCTTCTTCCAAAAGTTAAATCACTAGAAACTAAATAACCAGGAGGGAAGATATGGAGGTTGACTGTCCATCTTCATCCCATCACATGGGATGAAAGAAAAGGCTGCATCTTTTGTGTTTTCTCAATAAATGCTGAAGTACATTGTAGAAAATCAATAAATATTAGCAAAAACAACGAAAAGTCCCACATTAAGACACTGGCGCCCATTTGTACACTAGAGTATATGAAACATTCTCTAGTATTTTCACTTTCACCAATATAATGAGAATTGTATATTTTAATCTGGATTGGGGATATAAATTTTAGATCTCCAATACAGATCTATCATATTCCATAACTGTTCCTATGATTCTTTTCTACCTGGGCAGGAAAACCAATTCACTGCATCCTCTAGTTGGTTCTCTTGGGACAAACATCTAGGTCAGTCTACATCCTGTTTCTATCCATGTAAATCTGTCTCAACTCAGTGACTTTCCCTAATAAAGCATAACTACTTCTACGTCAGTGCAAAAACACTAGATCCAGGTCCTTTTAGAACATGTGGGACAATTGTTTATATGTCTTGAAAGTTCCATAATACAAATATAATGATAATACTTAGTGTTCACTTCAAACACACCTGTTAGGAATACGGAGAGGAAGAATATACAGTTTCTACTATCAGCTTGTAATTTGAAATAATAAGCAAAAACAAATAACAGTAGCATATAAATAAAACAGGTGCTACAATGCAATGTGTAACTATGTACCAATGTTACAAGAGCTCAGAGGAAGAAGTGAATTTGGACAGGAACAGTGAGGGAAAGCTGTACTAGGTGAGTGTAGCCAGGAATAACTTGAATTAATAACAAGATAAGAAAGGAAAACAGAAAGAAAGAGACCTTGGAAACCACGCAGACCAACTTCCTTTTGTTACAAATGAGGATACCAAAAGTCAGAGCTGTGACATGACGTTCCAAGCTGACAGAGAGAGAAGCGATAGAAATGTAAAGAGAATTTGCGTTCCAGCTACCACGGCAGTATTTTTTTTTCTACCTGATGAGACTACGTTTTCTCCAATTCATGGACCTCAAGAAAAGCAGACAATGGATCATGAGATTAATAAACTACAGCCTTTGAGAGGAGTTAGCAAACTTTTTCTGTGAAAGGCCAAGTAGTAATACTTTGGACTTTGTGGCCCATGTGGTCTCTGGAATAGCTACTCAATTCTGCTTTGTAGTGTGAACAAAGCCAGAGACAATATGTGTACAGATAAACATAACTGAGTCCCCATAAAACTTTATTTGCAAAAAAAGGAGGTAAACTGGATTTTGGTCCATGAGCCGTAGTTGTGCAGGCCCTCCCTATTCTATGAGTATATGAAGTAAAAAGAAAAAGACATGTATTCAAGTTAAATCCAATCACAGTTATACAGTTAGAAAGTAGGCATTTGAACCCAGGTCTATCAGCACAAGGGCACTTAACCGTTCTTCTTTTTTTAATCCTAGAAACCAGAGCAATGTCTACCTGATCTCTCAAGATTTTTTTGTTCACAATGGCTTTCAGAATTAGAGATGACTTAATTACCATTCTCCCACAAAATGGAGACAGTTTTTGGTTCATAACCCAGATTATTCAGTAGGTAATACCCGGGTAAGCATTAAAGTGGTAAACCAGGAATTAAGCTGATAAACGTTTGCAGAAGAGTTAAATCTAAACCTAATTTGTGTGCCTTACATAATACTTGTAGCAATTGCTTGTCTTTCATAACCCTCCAATTCAGATTAATTTTAACTATTATTTTGGCTCTACAGACTCCTGAAACTTTTGACGCATATTTCCATGGAAGTCAGAAACACACTCAGAAGCTTTCGCTTCCTTAAGGGAATGTACTGTTCTGCCTTCAATTGTCAGAAAGGTTGCTAGAAGCATCATATATTAATGACACTTTGCTGGATTTCAGAAATAGATTTACATTATATAAAACTTAAGACTGTTGCAAAGAAAAAGGAGCAATATAATATCCTCCTGTGGATCTTAACTCTGTAACCTCTACCTCCCAACCTTTCTGATAAGCCAAGATTCTTCTCTACTTGGGAATCACCAGTCCAACAAAGAAGTGTTTAGGGAGCCCAACCAATTCAAGCATCCTGCTGCATGGGTAGGAGCTCTTACTCTGAAATTTAAAGCAAGAAAGATTTTTTTTTTTAAAGAAAGATTATTTGATGGTAATTCAACTTAAATAAACCTGTGGCCAGATTTATTACATAATTGAAGTTCTGTGATTAATCACAAATATATCTTCTATCACAAAAAAGTAAATTACACAAATTTGAATTTCATCATCCTATAATCCTTTCCTCTGAAAGATTTGCAAATGATAGACTAAGAGAGCTTCAATGTATGGAAAAGTCCATTGTGCCCAGCTAGTACTGGTCCATTATCCTATTCTTGGCCTTCGTCTTTTCTTTATTAGTTCTATAGTTTGAACTGGCTGGAATCACTTTGAATAGAGGCTTATCAAGATTGTTGTCCAATCTTGATGAAGTAGCTAAAGAGTTAAGTTTTCTCCAAGTGCTTAGATTGCCGTGAGAGTAAAATCCATAGGAACTAAGGAAACTAGGAAATTCAGAACTGAGAGAGAAAAAACCCAGGATGGAACAAAACAAGGGCACATGTCTCCAACTGCTTTGAAATGGTTCCTGGGGTGAGAGTGTATCAAACACTTAGGAAGGCCATGTTCTATACACTAAACAGAAGGTCTCTTCAAAATAAATTAAATAATCTTCTAAGGTCTTCTGCGATTTGTGCCTCTGGGAAATCAAATGAGAACGCATGTTTTTTGTCATGTACTTTTGGGATGAAATGCAGTAGGGCTACGTACATTTCATTATACTTAATACTATTTTTAAAAAACTAATATCAAGAGCAAAAAAAAAGAATTTGACGCTGGATATGTCTAAAATGTTCTAAAAATTATAAATCAGGATATTGAAATTATACTGTGTATACTATGTACTAGAATTTTATAAATCATAATAAATTATAGATACAATATATGAATCTGGTGCAGAATGTGTGCACGGGTTTGTTTTTGTTTTTGTTTTGCAAAGGCAAAGCCGGGTACCACTGCCAGTACCCAGCTCTCTATTAAAAAAAAAAAAAATTCTGCACTTTTCCAGAGGGCAATGAAACAGAGTGTGCACTCATCTGGAAAATCCTCAGGCCTACATAGAGGAATCCCTATTGCTATTCAAACCCTTATGATAATCTAATCTAGAGAGATATTTTTCTTAATGAATGAAAATGGCTTCAAATGACTATAAACCTCTGTTAAATTAGCACCCTGTTAACTTAATACAAATAGCATCTTAAGCCAACTGAAATTAAATGATCACTGAGAAAGATTATTGTGAGACTTACCAGTCTTTATCTAACTAAAAAGAATCTTTATTTCAAGTGATATATAAATATCATTTCACTTATCTGATGAGCAAACTTCAAACAATCGGACCTACCTAGAACACTACTTCAAATATAGAAAATAGGTTCTTGGGTGTTTTTTTTTTTTTTTTTTTAACTCCCTGAATGGCAAATTGCCATCAGAGAAGATTCTTCTGAGGTAACTTAAAGCACCCCGCATAGCTGGGCGGAAAATAAAGCAGGAGAGTAAAGGGGAGAGAGGCGAGGTACAGCAGGTGTCATCAGAAGGATGAGAAAATGCAAAGCACACAGAACGATACAAGAGAAGGACTTTGAAATTATTTGTGCAACCAAGAGTATTTAAGTGCAAGCATAAGATGATGTATTTTAGAAAATTAGACAGTGATTCTCGAATTCAGCATGGATCAGAATCACCTGAAGCGTGGGTTAAAACACAGACTGCTGGACCCATCCCAGGTTTCTGACTTCGTGGTTCAGGGATGAGATCTAAGAATGTGCATTTCTAACAAGTTCTCAGGTCATGCTGATGCTGCTTTTCTGAGAACTGCCCTTTGAGAACCACTGATGGAGGATACAAGAATTCCTTCTTTAATGAGAAATCAGAAAAACAGAGAGGTAAACAAAGAGACTCAGTCAAAATGAGACAATGTAAGCCAAACGTTGATCCCCAAATGGACTGACTTACGGAGCCTCATCCTAAAGGACGGACTTGTCAGTTATTACGCTCGCTGTTATTTCAAACCCGAGTTTTTACAAGAACAACTAAATTCTTCTGAAATCTGTGTTTCTGAGCATGTAAGACATTCCTAAAATCATGCATTCACTCATGCCTTAGAGTCATTGGATTGTTATCTAACTCCATCTAAAATGTGGCAGCAGCCTATAACTACATGCCTGGTTTTATGAATTGGCTGATATAATTCCTTAAAAGCTATTTGTAAGTCAGGCTTTTTGTTTGCGGGTGGGTTTGTTTTTGTTTTTGTTTTTGTTTGTTTATTGGTCTTCGTGTAGGTGATAACACCAAAGCACATTTAAAATGTACAAAGGAATTTCAGTTTAAAGGAATCTTCCAAAAAAGCCTTTTCTATTGTGAATGATTGTTACACACAAATTTCACTCTCTGATATGCTAGATTTTTCATGCACCAGTTTGGTAAAAAGCAAACTTGTCAACACACTGCTCCAAAGATTTCAGATTTGGAAAATTACTTTCACCTTTCTATTTCTCTCTTGAGGTAATTTTCCTACTTCAAGTTAGCCTCATAAGTAAAATCTTCACATGTGTTACTTTTAATTTCTTTTCATCCTTGAGAAAATGAAAGTATCAAGAGATTCTTCCTTCAGAGCGAAGGGCTTGTTTGAAACTCCAATGCTCCAAGCAATGCCCTAAGTAGGTCAAATTTCCAAGCTGTAATTTCGGCAGACAAATTTGCCTGATTCCCCGAGACAATAAAAGAGGATACTTTACTGCAAGGGTGTTTCAACTGTGGAATCTCAGCCTTCAAAGTCTTTGCGGTCTAGCCCAATGCGATCCAACTGCCCATGACATGCCAACATCAGCCTGGGCAAGGACACTCATTCCAAAATTCCAAACTGTACTCTGGGTGCCTGGCTGGTCCAGTGGGTAGAGCACACGACTCTTGAGCTCGGGGTTGTGAGTTTGAGCCCTACACTGGGTGTAGAGATTACTTAAAAATAAAAGCGTTTAGGGGCGCCTGGGTGGCTCAGTGGGTTAAGCCGCTGCCTTCGGCTCAGGTCATGATCTCGGGGTCCTGGGATCGAGTCCCGCATCGGGCTCCCTGCTCAGCAGGGGCCTGCTTCCCTCTCTCTCTGCCTGCCTCTCTGTCTACTTGTGATCTCTCTCTGTCAAATAAATAAAAAATCTTTAAAAAAAAAAAAAAGGGTTAAAAAAAAATAAATAAAAGCGTTTAAAAAAATTTCCAATTATACTCATACATTTCTCCATTTCAAATGTCTTATGCTTTTTCCAGCCATCTTCAAATCCAACTCTACAGGGTCTCCCCCAAACCTTTCATGTCCCAGGACTCTCTCTGTTTTCTCTCTCCTCTCAGTTTACTTTCTAGATGGCTAGGGAAAGTACTTTCTATCTTGTGAAGGACTTTAACTATTTCATAGTCTGCTTTTTATCCTTAACTATAGAATCAGTTCTTCGGTGTTGAGAAGTGTATCTTGTCTGGCATAACCATAGTTACTCAACATATAATTCTTCAATATTTTATTTACAAGTTATTAACCTGTGTATGATAGTCCTCATACTCCAGTCCAATTAACCCACAAATGAGCTCCCTAAACTGGTTCATCTCAGAAATTTTTAGATTTCCTTGAGATTGCTTCCCCCAGCAAGAAATAGATGGGTTACCTCTTTGCCACAGCAGAAGGGAACAAAATACCAACATAAAGTAGCTCTGCTCTTGAGACAGTCTTGCCTTCTCTGGGAGATCAATTTCCATCCAAGTCTCCACTGAAAATATTTTGTGCTCCAAATAATTGAAAGTTTCTATGGTGATACAACAAAGGGCTCCACTATCATACATTGGGCATTACATCTCTTCACACACAGAACAGTGTTAAGTATGATGTTTACTCTGACAAAACATCCCAACAGAGAAAAGCAATTCCCAAACACAGCATTACCTAGCACAATGGCTAAGAGTCTAGGCTTTAGAATCAGAGATGTGATTTGAAGAGTTTCTGCCTTTTACTGGTGGTTTGACTTTGGACTAGTGATAATCCATCCTCGGATGCCAAATGTGAAAAAGGGATCAGTATGAGCCCTGCACAGTCTGCTTTAAGGGATCAATTTAGGGGTGCCCGAGTGGCTCAGTCAGTTAAACGTCTGCCTTCAGCTCAGGTCATGATCCCAGGACAGAGAGCCTGCTTCTCCCTCTCCCTCTGTTCCTCTCCCTGCTTGTGGGCTCTCTCTCTCTCTGTCAAATAAATAAAAAAATCTTTAAAATAAATAAATAAAAATAAAGATAAAGGATCAATTTAGTTGCTGTTCTTAGAGAACTCAGCAACATCTCACACAAAATAAGCACTTAACAAGTAGATGTTCTAAGTGTTATTAATGAGATTTTAGTCAAGCAAACCGCGCTCAAAAACACAGACCACTGAGGCACCGAGAAAGCATGAAAGACAAGGAGCTAAATATAGTCATTGGCCTGGACACATTTGCCTGTTAATCACAAGCCAGTAAGTCGCCCCGTCCTAGAGGCAACCAGAACTCCTGTGGGTTTTTGAAAGACAAAATAGCCCTATCAGGAAGATGGAGAGATTCTCCCACAGAGTGGACTGCTGAGCAAATATGGCATCAATGAATGACTTAAAGTATGTCTCCTACAGGACTCAGCAACAGCTTTCATTTTCTTCTATTTTTCCTTTTAATTCTTTTCCTCGCCTGGTTTGCTCTTTCCCCTTCTATCACTAGCCCTAATCAATGCAGCAGGTCAGGTTGAAAGAATGGACAGCCTCAGAGCCACATACATTTAAACCACTTTAATGCAAATATTGATCCTAGGAGCATAGACACAGGGTGGCCTGCATTTTTTTTTTTTTTTTAATGGATGTGCTTTTTTTCTGGGGCTGTGCTACCCATGATGAAACAGATCACGAGAGATCAGCATTCCACCATCTTTCTATGCACAGAAATGCGTAAGTAAATCCAAAAGCTGGGCCACGTTCAATGAGAAGCTTGTGAGCCTCCAAAGCCCGTGTTTCAATAGTCTGCTGGACTATATTTTCTTAACCATTTACACTTTCCTTCTCCTACTTCCTAGATGAGCTATTTTGGTGTAGATTATCAGAGTGGGTGTGGTACCTTGTGTCACAAGAACAGTTGCACAACAGTGTCCACTACGGTAAAACACTTAAGTCCTGTGTACACAAGATTATCAAAACATTGTATTAGATAGCCACTGTCCAAGGCATATTTAGCAACAGAGTTCAAGTCTGAGCTGAAATCCAAACCGAGAGATCAAGGGCAGGAAAGAATTCTAAGGGCCACTTTGAAATTTGATACTAAAAAGATCTGATATTCTATCTGTAGGCATTTTTAGGTTGGACTGGAGGAGAAAAAGGGAGGGGGGGAATGAAAGAAAGAAAAAGAAAACCTGCCCGTACAAAGAAAGCCTGCTTGGCCTATTGCCAAGAGAGGAGGCGTCACAAACTGGGTAGTTTGAAAGCAACACAAACCAAGCTAAAACCAAAGAAAGGAAGGGGAAACAGCTCAACTTAAAAGCCCCAAAGGAACACCAGTTGCTTCAAAGCAATACTAGTTGCTTTCAGACGTTTTTTAATTCTGTTTTTCAATGGGTCTGTAGTTGCTGTTGTTGTAGCCTGTTAAAACTCCAAAGGAAAAGAAAAAACAGCAACCCTCCGCCACATTTATGGAGCTGGTTGCAGGGATAAAAACACAAGACCGTTGCAACCTTGGCCACCACTTGAAGAAGCTTTTCTGCTTCTTCTCCAGAGCTCAGCCGGCCACCACATCTTTATGCAAAGGGGTAAATGTGACCAGAAAGAGGAGCAAGCAAGATGTGTACACCAGGTGGACAGAATGTTCGTCGTGAGCTTATCAGCCTAAAAGCCACAGATAACTGGAGGTGAAGGGGAACCTGAGCGGTATGCAAAGTGGGAGGGAAGCAAGGCGGAATGAAGCCTTTGACCTTGGAAGAGCTGAGTACTAGAGGAGCAGGGGGAGGGCGAGGGAGAATGGAATGAGGAATTCCTTGCTGTAATATATTCGGGTAAAAATGGGGCTGTCATCTTGAGCTACAAGTTAGAAAGTTATTACTTTTAATATGCCACTACCTTAGGCCTATACTGTTATGTAAAAGAAAAATAACCTTGTGTGACAGTTTAACATTGATCGATGTGCCTGCCAAATGCAAAGAGATAAATAAGCAGGTGATGAATAAACAGCACTTCAAGTAAAGACATTACGCTGCATGCATAAAACGGCGCCAGGCACCTAGGAGCTGTGGGTGGCCGAAGGTTGGCCATTTCATGCCCACTCAGTAAAGCAGACTTAATCGCTTCCAATATTTTCTGTTAAAAAGCAAGCTTAATGAGCCAATTTCACAAGCCCAGAGAAACTGATTATTATCTCTGAGTTCCAACAGAGTTGGTTGTTTTCCAAGAGCCGGTTTTTTTTTTTCTTTGACTGGATGAAAACCTTTTTTAAAAAGAGAGAGAGAGAGAATGAGAGAGAGCGCGCGAGCGAGGGAGAGCGAGGGAGGAAGAGAGGGAGCGACAGAGGCAGCGAGAGGGCAGGGAACGCGGGCTCGCGGGGGGCGACGGGGCCACTAGATGGCAGTGTTACCCCGCCGTCAGCGCCCCGGCCGCGGCTCGAGACTGGACAGGGCGATTGGCTCAAAGATGGGACGGTAAATAAAGCTGAAAGCAGCTTCCTGAAGAGTTCATACCCTACCCTCCGCCCTCCTCGGACCCTTTGTCCACAATTATTCCATCCTCCAGCCCGTACAAGGCGAAGAGACAAAAGGGGCAGTCCCCGAATGGCCTCCCTCCTGCCAGCAGCCCAGGGCTCTGATTATTCTTCTGTGGAGCCCCGTTTCACAAAGTCCGGGCTCCTTTCCGCCCGGTTAGAACGAGTTCTTCCCGGTGCTGTTTACCCTGAGGGGTTTGCAATCTCCGCAGCCCTCACAGGGCTAAGCACGTGGCTACCCGAGGGGCTGCAAACCCCAGGAGCAGGTAGCAACGCAGCTTTTCAGCATTTACATTTTTTCCTGCCTCTTTCTCTTTTTTGCACTTTCAGTAAAAAATGCTAAAGAAAGGAATTTACCCTCAAAGGTATAAACGGAAGCCAGTTGTCCCTCAAAGGGTGAGAGTCTGTGTCTTCCTTCTGCGGCAGAGAACATGGAGAAAACCACAGAAACACGGGATTATTTTCACCAACGGCGGTTACTCAGTCGCCAGGAGCAGAGAAGACCCAGCAAGGAGACCTCCGCATATAATTAACTCAGATATTAAAAACAAAACAAAAAATTTAAATGAACTGCTGTTAGGTTCTAAATTGAGATGCACGTTAATTATTTATGAATATTCATAGAAAACTTGAACAATTTCCAAACTTGGCCTTTAGTTTCTCATCACTTAACCAAATAATTGATGTGTGGGGTGTGTGGTTTTTTTTTTTCTTTCCGTAGGATAAATTTTTCTAGATGTGCAACGAAGCTGTCAAATTCATTAAGATTTTTGAGATTCAGGGTGCCTGGGGGCTCAGTCACTGGGCATCTGCCTTTGGCTCAGTCATGATCCCAGGGTCCTGGGATTGAGCCCAGCATTTGGGCTCCCTCTTCAGTGGGAAGCCTGTCTCCCTGTCCCACTCCCCCTGCTTGTGTTCCCTCTCACATGCTCTCTGTCAATTAAATAAGTAAATACAAATCTAAAAAAAAAAAAAAAGGTTTTAGATTCATTTTGTCTTCTGATGAATCAAAAGGGAAGGTACTTGGTTCTAGAGAAAACAGAATTTTTCATCTCTCATTTTTTGTTTCCAGTCACCTTATATGGGAAGAATTAAATGACACTCAGCAAACATTGGTCCATTACGGGAAAGAAAATTGGGATATCTGAGGAACTTTCAGAATAAGCAGATGAAAATGTGACTTTCTGTATGTGGATGGTGGAGAGAGAGGAGGGGTACGAAGTGTTTAGGGGTAGGAAGCAGGCACAGAAATGAAATTAGTAGGATTAAAAAGGTACCCAACACTCAAGAAATTATTGCAGGTAATTGTGGCCACTATCCTCATTTAATTACTCTGAACAAAAAGCCCCTAGATGTTCACTTCAACACTCTAGCCCTTGCCTCCTCTCCCTCACCAAGAGTCCCTGCCCGCGCCCCAGATTTAAACCTCTTCTGTCCCATGGCCACAAAGCCAGTTCTCCCTTTCTGAAGAAGTTGGCTCCCAACCAGAAGAACTCATCTCTGCTGTGAGATTAACCAACAGCCATGCAGCATTTTCCACTCACCACAGAACTTTGTGCTTGAGGTACAACAAGCTTTCGTCAGCGCTGCTCACAAGAAAAGTCAAAATCATGAACACTCCTGATGCTTGGTTATGCCTTCCCTTACAAACAAAATGCCACAAAACAAAATACAAGAATTAAAAGGAACGTGTGATAACCCACATCAGACATCTGTCATTTCAGTGATTTAAGCAACTGACAAAATCCTCTCCTGTGTCCATGCCAAGCACTGTGCTGGGTGCTGGAGACAGATAGCCAAGGTTCACATGCTGCTTTCAAGCAGCTCACGGGCTGGTGGTTCCAACACAGTGAGAGAACAGAGAAGCTCCTGGTACCCAGAGGTGGCCCCTCCCCACGACCAGCACCCCAGACCTGGCGTGTCCTAAAGACTACTTCAATTGGAAATGGGCTGGCAGGGATAATTAGTTCCTGAGGGCTGCCCTAACAAATTACCACAAACTGGGTAGCTTTAAAGGACAGAAATCCTTTCTGTCATAGTTCTGGAGGCTAGCAGTTTGCACGTAAGGTGTTGGCAGGGTTGGTTCCTTCTGTAGGCCAGGAGGGAGAAAACATCCATGCGTCTTTCCTAGCTTCTGGTGTTCCAACAAGCCTTGGCATTTCCTAGCTTATAGATGCAACACTCCAATCTCTGCTTTTGTCTTCATGAGGACTTCTTCCTGGTGTTTCTTCTCCTTTTCTTATAAACATCAATCTTATTGAATTTAGGGGTCCACCTTCTCAAATGCTTTCATCTTAGCTAATTACATCTGCAAAGACCTCATTTCCTAATAAGATGACATTCTGAGGATCCTGATGAACGTAAATTTGGGGGCGATACTCTTCAACCCAATACAGAGGGTATTTCAGGCAAGGATGCCAGAGGACTCAAAGCATCCTAAGAATTGTAAGTGGTTCCTTGCCAAAGAAGTTTGGGAAAAGTTGAATCGGAAAGGGAGGTTAAAACAGATCAAACCAGATCTTAGCTGAGATATTAAGGAGTTTGGATATTTCACTGAAAGGTGGTTAAAAAAAAAGTGGGTTTTCAGCAAGTAAATGTTAAAAACACATCTAGGAATATAGATATTTGGAAAGTAGTGAAATTGGAAGGTGTCTCAGTGAGGGTGGTCGTGCCAATGGTGATGAAAGAAGAAAATACATTTGAGTTTTTTAAATAATAAATTATACTTTTCAGAATTTCCAGTGTATAAAATTAACAAAATATATATTGTTGAAGAGTGAAGATGTGGGAATCTGGCAAGGGTCCCAGTCTTGACCCAGAAAAGAATTCTGGCCTGAGCCATGAGGTTAATCATCAAATCATTATGCAAGGTCAGAAATAGATTTTTAAGAAGAAACAGACTTGAAGACTAGAATACATTGGAAACTGGTTCAAGAGTGTGTGTGTGTGTGTGTGTGTGTGGTTGTGTGTGTTGGTATATGCATAAGAGAGATTGGATTTCTACTCTGCCATACTCATGGAAAACCCCAATACTTAATTGATACCTAAGGTGAGACTTTCACCTTTTTCCAAGATCTCTAAGTAATGAAGATACAGACACAGACAGCAACTTGACCCACTAAAGAGATATGAAGAGGGAGAAAAATGGCAGTATTTCCACTCTAGATGGAACACTTCATTAAAAACAATCCTCAATAAATATTGAAACAAAGGTACTTCTCTCTCATTTATTGCCAACCCACTCACCTTTTACTCATTGATATGTTCAATGACCCAGTGTGTTTGCAGTACTTCTAAATACTCATGCTCTTTCTTAAGTGGTCAGAAAGAGGATCACAGAACAAGATCCTCAACTACAATAAATAGAACACTACACATTTAAGACATACCAGCAAAATGCACTGTAATGTTGAGTCAAACAAGACCAAAATTCAATTCAACTCAGAAAAAAAAAAAAGGAAATTGAAGCACCAAGCTAATCATAGATAGGCTCAGATATTTATCCCAGTTATGAAACATATATACTGATAATTAATGTGATGCATGAGGAGAGTTTGTATCAAAAAATCAAAGGAAGGCTAATATACCGCACATAATCCTTAGCAATTCTGAAGCAACCAAAACTCCTACCTGTTTCATCAAGGTTCAAGACATTCTAAAGCATACTCAAACAAGTTTCAGTTGATTCTCTGTGCTTGGTGTAAATTCAGAAGGGAGTTATTTCTGCAAGCTCAGATTTATGCGAAGGTAAAAACAAAAACATGAAGGTCGCAGAACTGCCAAAAGTGCGGATGTGGTAAAGGACAGACAGCTGCAGCTCTAATTTATCCATTACTCTTACATCTTCTATACGTGAGGACAGAAACACTCAATTGCTGCCATATTTAGAAAACTATAATAATGGACGTAATTAGAAAGAGAAAAGGACAGTAACTTAAGAGTGCCCGCAAAACACATGATTTTCAGAAAATGCAAAAACATACAATAGATTTGCTACTTGAGTCTCTCAAATGGAGACTTCTACTTGAAATCTTGAATTACAAGAGATGCAAATTTCTCCATAATATTAAGAACAATTACCCATGATTTTTTTAAATCTAGAAAAGTGAGCAGATGTCGTTTTCACATTATTTTTATAGAATTATTAGAATAGAGATAAGTGAATTGATTGGTCAAGAGATTACCCTTATATGGGGATAAAGACTATAATTAAAGAGAAATCTCTGTGAAGGGTCAAAATAATCAAGATAATATCTTCGTTAATATATTTTGGAAGCAAAACTGACAGCATTGCCAGTATGCTATTACACGCTCCTACAGAAATACCAGGATTCTTTGTCTCTGAAGCACACTGCTATAAAGTGCCGAGATTTCCATATTGAATGTCTTCCTAGCGTCCAAAATAAAACATATTAATATTTTCTGAGATTACATACATATATAATATGAGTGTGCATGTGTGTGTACCCTCCCAATAACTAACCTAGCCTGAACTCAACACTGTATCTACAACCATATAAAATGTTTTTAGTCTATCTTCTTTGGAAGTATTAAAAGATTTTTTTCTTTGAGACTCTTTACCGAGTCGATAGCCTGGCATAGAACAGGTGCTCAACAAAGCTGTGGAGGGAAGGGATGGAAGTGCCAATCGGGACAAGTCACCTCCCTCGTTAAAACGCTCACCTGTTACATGTTTCATTCTTCCTTTTGGACTCTCCCCTTGACAACTAACTAACACTTCTTTCTCTCGTTTTTAAGGATTTTATTTATTTATTTGACAGAAAGAGAGATCACAAGTAGGCAGAGAGGCAGGCAGAGAAAGAGGCGGAAGCAGGCTCCCCGCTGAGCAGAGAGCCCCATGCGGGTCTGGATCCCAGGACCCTGAGATCTTGACCTGAGCCGAAGACAGAGGCTTAACCCACTGAGCCACCAAGGCACCTCAACTAACAACTTCTTATCAGTAGTGGATTCTATACTGTATACTTGACTACATGTACTTTAATAGGTATCCCTTGAAGTAAAACAAAACAAAACAAGGACCCCACACCCCGCAAACCCTACCTGATAAGAGTGATTTAAATGGTCGTATCAAAGAAGGTGATATTGATGTTGATCCTGGTTAAGGCTACAGAGCCAGGGGATCCTTAGACGCTTTTGATGTCATTGTATGTGTTCTGCTGTGCTCAGAGATGCCCCCATCGGGAAAACCAAGAGGAAGCAGATGTCATTGCATTATTTATCGGGCAACACTATGGATTTAGATATTTCTAACCGTTTAATTTTTTTATCAAATGAAATAGATTTTAAGTTTCAAACTTTATTTTAATCCCTTCAGTCAGAATATCCTAGAAACTGGATAACAACATAGATTATATGATCTTTAGCTTTTATAGCATGGCGATACTAAAACACCATTTTGACCCTGAGGAAATACACAGCCCAATAAAAAGGGTCAGATTTCCACCCAGCGCCAAGAGGCCCAGTGGAAGCCAGGACGACCTTGGCTTGACCCCCAGCTTTGGTAGTTATATGCTGCTGAACTCACATCTCTGTTTCCTCACCTATAAAACAGACATATAAGTAAACTTCAACAGTTTATAATGAGAATTGCAAGGGTATTGTATGTAGCTTAATCCAGATGTTCTGTATATGCTAGACTCCTCTCTGACCCTCACTTGTTAAAAAAAAAAAAAAAAAAAACTACACTTCACAGCTTTTTTTGGGGGGGGGCTTCGCTGCTTTCTTAAACAGGATATACATAACAAAATTAATTTTCCTTGACTTCTCCCAGGCAAGTGATTGTAATACATTACTTTGTAACATATAACTATAAAAGAAGGCTTTGTTTACATTAAAAAAAACCTCCTACTCTTATAGAATACACAAAATTTTTGTTTTTATCACTTACAGAGAAAAGCTTTCTCAACTATATTTGTTCTTTTCCTTGTTTTAATAATATTATAAACTTAATAACTAGATGTATATTTATTTGAAAAAAATACACAAAAAAGCACGAAGAAAATTAAAATCACCATAATCCTCTCACTCAGAGATAATTACTATTAATTTCAGGGCTTTTACTTTCATTCTACGTATTTGAAGGGGATAATTGCCTTGTGCTGCTTTGTAACCTTTTTACATTTATTAATATTTTATGAACATTTTGAATGCCCAAATAGTCTTAATAGTCTACATAATATATAATATAAAGATTATTTTAGTGACTGCATATTATTTTATCTCATGGATATACCATAAGTTATTTAATCAAAGCCATACTGTTAAACATTGAGGGTTGTTGCTGATTTTCAGCAAGCCTGATTTAATGAACCACCATGTCCTCATCACCCAGACTCAAGAGCTGTGCACTCATGGTCCTTTTTATTTCCTCTGTACTCTCCTCTATCCTTTTAAAGGACAAGAACTTTTTAAAAACATAATCACAACACTATTATCACCCCTCAGGATATTTACAATAACTCTCCATATCATCAAATATCCAACCAGTGCTCACTCTCTCTCGCCCTCCCTCTTCACCTCTCTTTCTCCTCCCTCCTTCTCCAAACTGATGAGCATCCAGTAGGATCCATACATTATAAATAGCCAATGTCTCTTTTAATCACGAGATTTCTTTGCATCTCTCTTTTTATTCCTTTGCAACTTATCTGTTGGGGAAAATAAGAAAAAGAAAAAACAGTTCAGTGGATCTTTGGTATTTCTCATGTCCTGGATTCGCCGACTGCATCATCATTTAGTGTGTTCTTCTATTGACTGTATTTCCTAGAAATCGGTACTTAGATCTAGAATCTTCTTCAGATTCAGGTTCCATGTTTTGGCAGTATTTCATAGGCAATATGGTATGATGCCCTCAGGTGGTACATAATATTGAACAGTCTTTTCCTGATGTTAGCAGGTCCAGTATTGATCCACTAATCAGTATTATAAAATGGTGATATTCTAATTCTAACAGTTTTGTTAATATGGATAACATGCAATAGCTAAAATCTTTTAGTTAAATTTTTTTAACATTTATGTTGCCCTTGTTTATATATTTTTTAAAAATTCCTAAAAATTAAATATCTAACTAACTATCTACATTTTAAAACTTACATTCCCATGTCACCTAACTGTCCTCCAGGAAAGTTACACTAACTTGCAGCACAATGTTGGCTTATTATTGTCTTAAACATTTATGTTAATTTGTTTGCAGAGAATGAGAAACTCACTGTAGCTTAGTTCACAGTATTTTGCTTACCAGAAGATAAGGCATGTTTTCCTTAAATTTAAATTCGTATTTCTTCTTTTGTGAATTTGCCAACTCTTATTCTTTGACTATTTTTCTTTAATGTGCCCATGCTTTCTTTTTCCTTTTTTTCTCCCTGGCTTCTCTGATATACTTTTTTAAGTACTATGGAAACGTGATCTCTGATGAGCAGTAGCACTCTTGTATTATATAAAGACACCAGGTACCTGTAATGTCCAATTGTTCTCCATGCTGTGTTTGACCAGCTTAACACTTTATGCAAGATCCTCATCAAAAATTGCAAGCAGACATCTGCAAAACAAGCTGAACATGACTGACATACTATTTTAGGGAATGGTATTTTAATTCATTACAATGAGGGACTGAGGTAACTGGCCTCATTGACCATTGTTCTCAGCAAATGATTTTCATTTCAAGTTTGTTTTCCTCTTGTAATTTAAACATTATCCCAGTTCATTTTCCAATAGCATTATGCCTGAGGAACACAGAACCTTATACTAAATACAGGAAGCCCTAAAAAATCCCTGTGCCCCATATAAAAATTATAGATTCATTTATCTCCTGTCTTGGCTTTGAAAGTATTCTTCACCTTCTTACAAAAAAAGAAAAGCAAGAAGTACTTTTATTACGATACCTTTAAAAGCTAATAAGGAGGAGCACCTTGGTGGCTCAGTCGGTTAAGCATCAGACTCTTGGTTTCAGCTCAGGTCATGATCTCAGAGTTGTGAGATCAAACCCCGTGTCAGGCTCTGCACGGAGTCTGCTAGAGATTCTCTCTCTCATTCTCCCTTTGCCCTCCCTCCCCGCCCCCTGCAACCCCCTCAAGTAAATAAATAAATCTTTAAAAAAATAAATAAAAAATAATAAGGAGCCCATCACACCTGGATCACTATAAATATAAAGGTTGACTATTGTCTCATAAGGGTTCTATACCTACACAAGCCATATGTCATAGAACAGGTTCTAAGCCTGGAAGCAGTCATGCACATTTGGTCCAATTTTTTAGATATATTTCTCTGAAAAGTGGAGTTACAAATAATTGAAAGTCTAGGACAGGCACATTAGAATTTATGTCTTCTAAGCCCAAATCTAAAATGAAAAACAATAATAATTTTTAGTAAGAGGGGTAAAATGTAAAGCCTATTTGTTGGGGAAAATACTTAGACCTGAATGAGGTAGCTAAAAGGCAAGTTAGTTTTTGTCACATCAGCACAGATTTGTGCATTCAGACCATACAAATAGAATGAATTAGTGCTCAACCCACTACATTGCCAAGTGGTAGCTAAACTCAAAGGCTTTCCAATTTCAAGCATACATAATACATAATGGAGATAACACAGCATCTTTTAAAGAATGGAAAAGGAAAGAGGGAGAGAAGGAAAGAAGGAAGGGAAGGACAGAGGGAGGAGAGGAAGAAAGAAGGAAAGACAACTTGCTGAAAATATTTTTTCATTTCAGAGAAAACCATCTTTTAATTATTATTAAATGAACATAACCCTCCTTTCCCTAAACTTGGCCCCGTAACTGTCTTTTCAGTTAAACTCCAGACAAGTTCCTCTTGGAATTTTAAGATAATACCTTTGTAATGTTTAAATGAACCCAAATATCCCACATTAATTTCCTTAATAGATTAGAGATGGCCACAACTGATAATGTAGTCCAAATTCTAAATTATTTCAAGGAAGAAAAGAAAAAAATTGCACCTCCTTAGAAATGAAAGATCTTCCTTGGGGATGGTTATTTTGAATTATATCTACCAAGGTGGTATGGAAGTCCTAACTATGTGGCCTGAGCATTGTTCGAGCTTGCTGAATTCTATGAGAGAGAGTAGGCCTCCCTCATAGAGCTACTTTGAAAATTAAATAAAGTAATGCATACAGATCCTTCATACAGTGACTGACAGCGATGTGCTCAGTGAACATTAGTTATTGCTGTCATCACCATGATGATCACCCCCATTATATCATCCACGTGTCTAGAAAGTTTTATATCAAAATATATGACCTATCAAAAAAATTCTGCTCATCTGGGAGGGATGCCTTATTATACAGCATATCTGTGTTAAAAGAAGTGTCTCAATAGTAGTCATTTAGTGAAATCAGTAGTTTCCAATGGTGGGGGGAGGATGTGTTGTCACCCTCAGGAAATATTTGTCAGTGTCTGGAGTCATTTTTGTTTGTGGAAAATCAGGGTTAGCTGTTGCGTAGGTGTTGCTCCTGGCATCTAGTGGGTAGAGGCTAGGGATGCTACTGAACAGGTTACTACAGTGCATGGGACGGCCCCCAGCAATGGACGTCATCAGGGCTGAGGGTGAAAACCATGCAGTGAAGTCAACATATTCCACAGAAACACATCTGAAAAGAAATACTTGGTCCTCTGCCGAAACATCTTCGAATTCTCCCATGTATTTTTCTAATTTATATTTAACTGCAATAGGATTCAGAAACAATTTAAACAAATTCACTTGAGGAAATAGGACGGGCGAGACCCACTTTCTCAAAAAGCTTCATTTCATAATCAGAGTTTCAGTGCCCACTTAAAGAGCCATGAATTTATCATTCTTTTCTTGTATGCTCTAGTAGTTTATTTATACCTTTTGGGGAAATTCTTAAGAAGCACTAGCAATTTCTTACACTTGATGTTGTAATGTCTAGAATGTATATTTTCATCTTAATGATTTCAGTAGGAGAAAAAGTACATGTTAGCCATATGGAAAAGACAATGCGGTTTAGTAATTAAAACTGAAAAGGTAAAGAACTATGCAGTAATTAGAACACTGATTAATCAGCTGATAATTTTATCTTGATTAATGCTGCTGGTTTCTCTTCTTATTGACCTAGGAAAGGTAGGTTTAGACCAATTAAATATAAATTATTCTCCTTTTTTTACATTCTGGGCAGCTTCCAGTATTCTAAGTCATACTACATTTAAGAAGTACTATCGAAATGCTTTTACTAAATTGGGCAGCTCAACAAAAGATAGAATTAGGTTTATGTTCCAAATATGCTCATGCTTTTATCTAAGGCTAAATTACACAGAACTGTTTTATTTCAATATTACCCAAGGAATATTAAAATAAGAGTAAATTGCTATTTTTAAAAACCCTCTGATAATATTCAAACAGGTAAAAATGACTAGATTTTACTGTCATTCATTTTACTAAGTATAACATGAGAAATCAGAATTACTGAAATTAAAGAATATAACTATTTCTACATATAGGGCTTCACTTCTTGGAACCCTGTGGCTATGGTAGTTAACAGAATAAATCATTCTAGTATTAAAGAGACACAATCACTAATTCTTGGCCAATCGGTATTCTTTTCTTTCTTTCTTTCTTTCTTTCTTTTTTTGGCTTTGAGACATAACTGATATACAGCATTGTGTAAATTTAAGGTATACAACACAATGATTTTATGTATATATTGCAAAATGATTACCACAATAAGGTTAGTTAACACATCCCTCACCTCACATATTTACCAATTTATGTGTGTGGTGAGAACTTTTAAGATCTATTCTCTAACAGATTTTAAGTTCACAATATAATATTGTTAATTACAGTCACCATGCTGTATGTTGGATCCCCAGAACTTATTTATCTTCTAACTAGAAGTTTATATTCTCTGGACACCTTCACCCATTTTCCCATCTTAACTCCCCACCAGCAGCCAGAAATCTGCTCTGTTTCTATGAGTTCAGTGTTTAAGATGCCACACATAAGTAAGACAGGATAGTATTTGTCTTTCTCTGTCTGGCTTATTTCACTTTGTATATACCTTCAAAGTCCATTAGTGTTGCAATGGCATCATTTCCCTTTTATCCCCCCTTTGGCTGAATAATATTTCATTGTGTATATATACCGCGTTTTCTTTATCCATTCATCTGTTGAAAGTCAGGTTGTTTTTATGTCTTGGTTGTTATAAATAACACTGCAATGAACATGGGGGTGCTATAGTGATAGTGATTGGATTTTCTTTTGATATATACCCCTAAGTCAGATTGCTGGATCATGGGGTAGCTCTATTTTTAACTTCTTGAGGAACCTCAGTACTGTTTTCTAGAGTGGCTGCACCACCTTGCATTCGCACCAACAGTTCACAAAGCATTCCCTTTCTCCACATGCTGGCCAGCACCTGTTCTCTCTTGTCTTTTTTTTTTTTTAAGATTTTATTTGTTTATTTCTTTGAGAGAGAGAGATACAGAGATAGAGAGAAAGAGAGACCACAACAGGGAGGAGAGAGAGACGCAAGCTCCTCCCTGAGCAGGGAGCCCGATGTGGGGCTGGATTCCAGGACACTGGGATCATGACCTGAGCTGAAGGCAGAGGCTTAACCCACTGAGCCACCCGGGTGCCCTCTTGTCTTTTTAACAACAGCCATTCTAAGAAGTGTGAGGTGATATCTCATCGTGGTTTTAATTTGCATTTCCTTAATGATTAATGCTGTTGAGCATCTTTGCATGAAACTATTGGTCATTAATATAACTTTTTTAGAAAAATATCTATTCAGGTCCTTTGACCATTTTTAAATAGGATTATATTTTTGTTTTGTTTTTGAGTTGTAAGTGTTCCTTACATATTTTGGGTATTAACGTCTATCAGTACACGGCTTTGCAAATATTTTCTCCTATTCCATAGGCTGCCTTTTCATTTTGTTCATCATTCCTTTTCCTGTGCAGAAACTTTTTAGTTTGATATAGACCCATTTGTTTTTTATTTATTTTTTTAATTTTTATTTATGTATTTTAAGATTTTATTTATTTATTTATTTAAGAGACAGAGATCACAAGTAGGCAGACGCAGGCAGAGAGAGAGAGAGAGAGAGGAGGAAGCAGGCTCCATGCTGAGCAGAGATCCTGAGGCGAGGCTCGATCTGAGGACCCTGGGATCATGACCTGAGCCAAAGGCAGAGACTTTAACACTGAGCCATCCAGGCGTCCCCCATTTGTTTTTTAGTTGCATCACCTATCCAGCGATTTTTCCTCGCTTGTTCATATTTGTTTTTGTTGCCATGCTTTTGGTGTCATATCCAAAAAAATAATTGCCAAGACCCATGTCAAGGAGTGTTTCCCCTATGTTTTCTTCTAGGGACTTCACGGTTTGTTAATGAATGTTCTAGAAGATATCCCCCAAAATAGAGATGGCAACTTTTTAAGCTTCCTGAATTCCACAGGAAGGTTATCAGTAGGGCTCATTGTTTTTAAATCCTAAAAAAAGAAAAAAAAAGAAAAAAAAGGCAGAAGGACTAAAAGTGATTTAGAAAGAGTAAAATCTTTCTTTTTTTTACAATTACAATGATTACACTCAAGTGACAGAGAAATGTTGAGGAAGCCCAGCATTTACTATTCCCTACCTCTCTAAAATATTTGAAATACTCATGGTCAGACAACAAAGCTAAACTAAAAACTCTCCAATTTGAAATTCAGTATTTTTCTACATCTAAAAAGATCAAGTTATATATAGTAGCTTACTCCAAGTCCAAGTTTGTCAAATAAATCTAAAGTTGTTGATTCGAGAGATAATGTTCATTTAAAAATATTGGTTGAATCTCCTTACTTACAACTATCATCACCAACCCTAATACTCACAATTTATAATGTACTTAATACATACTGTATTTCTAAAAAGATTGTTTCACTTAATTCTCACTACCCTGTGGAAGAGGCACACTAATTCCCATTTGCTATTAAAGGAGCTAGACGTTAGAGAAGTGAACCAATTTGTCTGCAAGTGCACAGCTAGGAAGGCGTAATTTGCAAGTTTCGGTGGGACACCTAAAAGTGAATAAGACAAACCAGGTGTGTGATTACACATCTAATAGGGTAAAGCAGATATGGAATAACTGCACCTTTAACTGTGGTAACTATATTTACTTATCATATCTAGCCAGAACTAGAAATTAAAGTCATCGTTTCAGATGAGTATTTTAGAAATTGTTTTTCTGCCATTGACTGTTTTTAATCTCCTTATAATACTACAAAGCCACATATTCTCAAAAGTATATGAAAATCAACTACATTTAACCAAAGTAGATAGAAACCAGGACAGACTCCAAATGTTAAAGAGGAAAAATATCCATAATTCCTTTCATCTCATCTACGAGATGTTCATTATTGTGTCCCATAATATAGAAGATTTAACATATATTCTGCCCTGACCTTGGGTACCTTATCATCTTACTGGGGAAAATGGTTCTGAATTCTCTGAACTAGATGGAGAACACCATTAAGCGAAATATATTAAAACACCACATTGACGATCATTGCAGTCTGTGGTTTGCTGGATCTTGTCCTCATCTTCTAATGTGGGATCCAATCTCATTTATCTAGAAGGTCTTGAGAGAGTAATTTATGGAAAATCAACCTTCTTCATCTTTTCCTGTTCTCTGCCTGCCCTGTGTATGTGTCTGGTCCTGCAGTCTCCAGCCACTGCTGAAGTTCTAAAGGCGACAAAGGTCTTAGCCTTCTATAGATGAATGTCTTTCTAGGCTACAATCTGAGGAGATGTTATTGGTATTCATAATCTTAGGAAAAACTTGGGTGTGTATGTGTGTGTTCAAGGCATAGGAAAATGGTTATAATAAAAACAGCAGCAAAAACAAAAACAGTATCATCTAACATTATTTGAGATTTTCTATAAGCCAAGCACTATCACAAATGTTTATATTTATTGCATTATTAATCCTCAAATAGTCCAAGGAGTTAGGGTCCATTTTAGCCTCATTGCATGGATGAAGACTGAGTCACAGATGGGTAAAAAAGTAGAATGCAGGAGAAATGGGAACTAGAATCACATGGGACATATGGGAGTCTGACTCCACTGTCCTGGCTCTGATTTTTGGTTTTTTGGACTCTGGAATTCGGCAACATAAATTCCATATGAGAAGAGAGAATAACTTATCCATTTTATAGGTAAGCGTGTATTCAATAGGCATATCTTTCTGATGAGTGGTGGTTTAAACAATTTAAACAATTTAAACAATTAAAATTTAGACTAATTTAATTTTTGATATGCTTTGCTGCTGTAAGTATATAAAAGGCAACCAGGTGCCCAGCGAGATTTCATAGACCCTGTTAAGGATAGGGAGGCTGATATAGGAAATGCTTGCTCAATTAAATGCTTAAATATGAGATGATTTTAAAAATGACTTTTTGGATTTTTCTCCCATTGAAAAATCTATCCCCTCAATAAGTATATTTAATATACTTAGCCTCTTGCCAATCTCTGTTCAAGTTTCTATGCTTTATACTAACTAATGATGTTTTACTCATTCACCCGTTTGATAATGCCTCCTAGATATAAGATACAGAACTAAATGAAGTAGTCCTTATGGACTTCACAGACTAATTACCTGGAATAAAAATTAAAATTATAGTGGAAAACCAAGAGCATTATACTTGTCAGTACCGTCTAGAAGTTAGCGAGTTTATGTTTGAGTAGAAATACATAAACAGGATTTCAACTTCAGACAGTTATTGAAATACGTATTAACTATAATAGTTACATCCAATGTGTTTATAGCACTTAGCAATTAACTAAATACTTATTTTGTCCCTCACAACATTCCTGCAAGTTACATCAAACTGCTATTCCTGTGTTACAGAGAAGAAAAACTGTGGCTCAAAGAAATTAGGTTTCTTGCCCAAGCATGTTGAATCAGGACTGAAGCTAAGACTGAAAATTTAAGCTGTGGTGGAAAACCAAACAAATAAAATACTAACAAAACTGTAAACACGCACACACACAAGATTATACCATAAAGAACCAGGTAAACATAGCTCATTTATTCTATAAATATTTATTTCTGTCTACTAGGTGGGCCCCATGGAATAGATAGCCCTTTATGTGGGCCTTGATGATTGAGTAAACTTTCAAACAAATACAGAAAGAGGATTTACGGAGGCAAAACACTGTTACAACATGGCAAACCGAGACAAGACCTGAAACCATGGAAATCCCTGGTACGTTTAGAGAATTCTGACTGTTGAGGACAACTGAAGCATAGGGTCAGTGAGGAGGATGTGTTAAATGAAAGTTGGGACCACACACCGAAGGCTCTATTGGCACTGTGAAATAAATATAACCCTAATTGTCTATACCACTAAAGGTTTTTAGTGGGAGAAGGGAATGTTGTGTAATATGAATAATGTTGTAGGAAATTAACACTATCGGCAGGAGGAAGAAAAGATTGGTAAGGTTAAAGTTCTACAGTTTGCTGATTTCCTCTTAACCTCATGGTGTGTGGGTGTATGTATGTGTATGTATGAAGAATAGAGAATAATTCAATATGGGTAGAGGACAGAGAATGAAAAGACAAATGTAGTAAGAGGAGACCAGAAAGGTAGAGGTCAAGATTCTACAGGACCTTGACTGCTAATAATTTAACCACTTCTTGAAGGCAGGGTTTTGGGCACTTAGGATCAAATATTATGTTATTGCCCATGTATATTTCCCTCAGTAACCTAGCATTGGATCATTGGGTTGTATATGTGGAGAACAAACAGCAAATGTTTTTATCAATTAACAAATATAACTTAGTAATAAATGTTAACTTATTAATTTAGTCTGCATAAGACTAAATCTAATGAAAAGCAATGGAAATAGGGACTTCTCTGGAAACACAATGTGTGCATGTCTAGAAAAAAATAACCTTCATCCTCTCAGAAAATTTAAAAAGACAGATTTTAAAGGAAAAAGGGTGTGGAGCGCCAATAACTTTAACCTATGAGGGGTGCCTGGGTGGCTCAGTGGGTTAAAGCCTCTGCCTTCAGCTTGGGTCATGATCCCACAGTCTTGGGATCGAGGCCGGCATTGGGAATCTCTGCTCGGCGGGGAGCCTGCTTCCTCCTCCTCTCTCTCTGCCCGCCTCTCTGCCTACTTGTGATCTGTCTGTCAAATAAATAAATAATTTTAAAAAACCAAAAAACAAAAAAACTTTAACCTATGAAATTTGTAACTAGAGCACACTAATAACAAGAATCCTAATTTTTAAAATACTTGCATAGTTTAAAAGACATATTAAGTACTTAATAAATAAAGATACACTATGATGAATATGGGACTTTACTTTTAAATAATGATGGTGGAAAGGAGTGTAAAGAGAGCTTGGTGAATTAGGTGAAAAAGAACAAACTGAGCCCCGGAGAACTGCTCAATTAGGTCATCCAAGAGAGAGCACATGGTCAAACCACACCGCGTAAAGAGCTTGAAGTCAATGGGCACTATAGACTAGTATGTCCAACACGCTCAGCTGTGTTAACATGTTGAGTCTAAATGTTATTACTTGCTCGCACAAAATATTAATTGCACAGGATTTCCGATAATTTCCATTCTAAATAGATATCATTCCATATTTACAAATTGTGTAAGAGCTAATTCATGTTACAGAAGCACATATATAGCAGAAGAGACTATAACTAGAATTATAGCAGTCCCTTTTTTCCTTTTTTAAATTAAGCATACATTGAAAAATATTTACAACATATGAATAACATATACATGAAAAACAACTATAAAACATGCAACTACACAATCACTACCCAGCCTCAGAGTAACATTATCGATATATTTGAAGCCACCTCCTGATCACATCGTCAGTGATCCACCACGATCCTGAATTTAGTCTGTATCATTCCCTTACCTTATTCATATTTTATCCTAAATACTATGTTATTTGATTCTGCTTGTTATGTTTTGTTTTATTAATGAAATCACATTGGACATAATCTATGCCCTGGTTTTTTCATTCAATATTACACTTTTTAGAATTAATTATTATGCATGTGGTTGTCGAATATTCATTTGTACTGCTGTATAATATTGCACTTCATGAATGTATCAAAACTCATTTATTCATCCTACTGTCCATGGATATCTGGGATATTTTCCATGTTTTTTGCTATTTTGTTAAACAAGATATGTATGCATTATATCTTTTACCTGCCTCCAGGATAAATTGTAGGTACATAGTGGTTGATTGTGGGGAATTTTCACGTTCTACTTCATTATATGATACAGATTTATTCCTTAAATGATTTCAATACTTTCATTCCCAATTACATTGTATGAAAGTTCCTGCTGCTCCACATTCGTACCAACACGAGACTTTGTGACTTTTTTAACTTCTACCCATCTGCTAACTAGGAATGTCCTTGTCCTTCCAATTTGTATTTTCATGATTGCTAATGAAATCAAACACCTTCCCTTTGCTTATTTGCTAGCCATACATCCTTAATCATGAAGTACATATTCAAGGTGTTTGTCCACCTCTTCTTTGGCATTATTTGCTTTATACATATAAATTTATAGAATATATTTGTATATTACAGATTCAAAGATTCAAACCCTTTGTCAATGCATATATATGTTATTAAATTCTTCTCAGTTACAGCCTGTTTTCACTTAGTGACATCTAGTCATAAACAAATATTTGTAATTTTTATGAAGTCAAATTTGCCTTTGTAATTTGCTAATTCTGTGTTTTCATTAAGAGATCTTTCCTAAGCCAACAGCATAAATACATTCTCCTATATTGTCCTCTAAAAATTAGAAGTTGCCTTTCACATTTAAGGTTTGTAATGCTTGGAACTGCCTTTTTTATACAGTGCAAACTAGGGAGTGATGCAAGAAAAGGGTTTCATTTTTTCCTATATTGACAAGGAATTGTCTTGGAACAACTCCTACAGTCAGTACGTTCTACCACTGATCTGTGGTGTCAGTGCTGCCTTAAAGGAATTGGGAGTCGCCTTCTAGCCTCTCTTTTCTGTTCCACTCCTCTATTGGCTAAACCTGTAGAAATACCCATATATCTTAATTACTGTAACATTATAATATGAAATTAGTATCATGTAGGGCATTTCCTCCAAACTTCTTCTTCCTTGGCTCATCTTACCCATTGCTCTTCATACACATTTTAAATCACATTATCCAGGTCCATACCAAAAAATGGAGGAGGATGAGGAGAAGCAAGAGAATGAAGAAGAAGGAAGAGGAGGAGGAGGAAAAGAGAAGGAAGAGGAAGGAGAAGGGAAGAAGGGGAAAAAGAGGAAGAAAAGGAAGGACGAGGAGAAGAAGGAAAAGGAGGAGAAGCAGAAGAAGAAAAGGAAGAAGAGGAAAAAGCTTTCAATATGTCACCAACCAGATATGTTTTTTGTTTTGTGTTTTTTTATTGTTTTTGTTTGTTTGGGGTTTTTTTTGCAGAGACTCTGGTTAAGAAATTTCCTTTATACATTACTCAATTCTGCTAATACTTTAAGTTTTTTTTTTAAGATTTTATTTATTTATTTGACAGAGATCACAAGTAGGCAGAGAAGCAGGCAGAGAGAGGAGAAAGCAGGCTCCGTGCTGAGCAGAGAGCCCTATGTGGGGCTCGATCCCAGGACCCTGGAATCATGACCTGAGCGAAAAGTAGAGGCTTTAACCCACAGAGTCACCCAGGCGCCCCTAATACTTTAAGTTTTTAAGTCTAATTTCATGGTGAGACTGCTCTATAATCATCCTTTTTTATACTGTCTTTCTCTCAAAAATATCAATTGGATTGCAGAATCCTTTCTTCTCACATCTGAAAGAATTTCATAAGATTGGAATCCTCAAAGTTGCTTAAAACTTTGGTAAGAAATTCCAGTAAAATTGTATGGTAATGATGATTTTTGAGAAGAAAATTAACTATTTATACATTTTCTAATGATTATAGAGCATTTATATATTCTATTTCTTTTTTACTCTGTTTTGGTAATTTACATTAGGTATTTGCCTTTTCGTGTGATCTCAAGTTTGACTACATAGAGGTGTTCATAATTTCCTTTTATTATCTTTTTAAATCCTGATGAGTTTTCGTTTTCTCAGCATTCCTAATACTATTTATTTTTTGCCTTTTTTCATTTCTTTCAGAGAGCCATTGATTTCATTGGTCTTTTCAAAGAACCAACTTAAGTTTTATTGATTTTCCCTATTTCTTCTTTTAGTATTTTATTAATCATACCTCTTATGTGTCATTTCCTTGCTCTTAATGTCCTTGGACTTATTTTCAGCTCTTTTTCTAATTGTTTAATTAGACAATGAGACTTGATTAAATGTGGTAACTTTTCTGTACATCTTTCAGTTATTGGGAATGGTATTGTCTATTTATTTCTTCCATTAAGTTCATTGGATTGTTTAGTTCTGTCTGATCTGTGAATTCCTCAGATGTTTTCAAATCTCAATATGCTGGTATACATACCCAAATCTTATCTTGTAGTTCTACCAATTTTTGCTTTGTGTATTTTGAAGCTATAGTTTTAGACACAAAAAGTTTAGAATGTCTGTATCTTTCTAGTTAAGGGAAATTTGCATCAATGTTCTGACCTACTTCATACCAATGTCTTTAAGGCAAAAAGCCTTAAACCTCTTTATATTATACTACTATGTCTGGACCAGATTTCTTTAGTTAATGTTTGCCTTGTACATCTTTTTCCATCTTATAATTTGAGTTTGTGTGTTCATTTGTTTAAGGCTGAAATCCGTTTTGTCTTTTTTTTTTAAATTCATTCTACTTCCTAATGGTTAATCCATTTTGTCTTTTAACTAAAAAGTTTGTTCATCTATATTGAGTATAATTATATATTTACTTTTTTAGTTGGTGCTTTCTATTTATCCTATCTTTTTTTCTGTTCTTTTTTTATTCATTTGATTTTTTTATATTGAGTTTTGATATTGATTGATATTACTTTCATTATAATTTTCCATATAATTTGAGATCCATATACACATTTTTCTGTTAGGATTGCCTTATTAATTTTAATGATCATACTTAACCTAAAACCTAAAGATAATCAGTCTTCTTTAACTCCAGTCATCCCTTCTAGACAAAAACTATTTTGGTGATTATATTTTGGCTAATTATATCTTCAAATTAGACTTAGTCAATGTTTAGATTTTCCCACAAACTCTCTGTATGTCTCAATCTCTCTCTCTCTCTCTTACTGACCTCCTTTCTAAAGGACCTATTTTAGAATTCCTTTTGGGAAGAGACTGTTGGTGATAAACTCTCTCAGTCTCATTTTTCAGGAATTTTCTTCAAGTTGCCTTGTTTTTTTTGTTTGTTTGTTTGTTTTGTTTTGTTTTTGAAGGACAGTTTTTGTAGGTGGGCAATTATTTTCTGTATGCTGTTTAAAAACACAACCCCCAGGGGCGCCTGGGTGGCTCAGTGGGTTAAAGCCTCTGCCTTCAGCTCAGGTCATGATCCCAGCGTCCTGCATCAGGCTCTCTGCTCAGCAGGGAGCCTGCTTCCTCCTCTCTCTCTCTGCCTGCCTTTCTGCCTACTAGTAATCTCTGCCTGTCAAATAAATAAATAAAATCTTTAAAAAAAATAAAATAAAAACAAAACCCCATACTTTCTGTCCCCTTCCAATACTGATTGCAATGTCCGCTTAGTCTAATCTATCTTTTCTTTGTGTGTAAACTGCTTTTACTCAGAGTGGCTTTTTATATAGTTTCTGTGCTTCAGTGTTCTGCAGATTCGAGGAGCGAGGTTTCTAGGTTTGGATTTGAGACTTCTGTATCTGGAAATAAAGGATTCTCCACCAATTCTGGAAATTCCTAGCCATTATTCTCAAGGCAGTGACTCTTCTCCATTCCACTTATCCCTTCTAGGAATCTATGAGAGATGGGTGGTGTTTTTCCTTACAACACATTTCCAACCTGCCTTCTTCCATATTTGTCATCCATCGTTTTATTTACCTTTCTGTGCTGTTTTCTGCATGATTTCTTCAGATATTTCAGTTCTCTAATACTCCTTTTAACTCTGTATGGTTTCCTACTTAACCCATCTTTTTAAATAGTTTCAAATTGTGAATGATATATTGTCAGATTTTTCAAGTCTGCTTGATCTTTCTATAGTTCTTATTCACATTTTCCTACCCAACTTTTAAACATATTAAACATATTTGTATTTTATATTTATACAGTGCTTTGTTTTTATTTTATATTTGTATAAATTTACTACGTGAAATCTTTTCAGGTTTAATATTGCCGTGCCTTATTTCTACTGGCTGTCATGGTGATCTATTTCCTTGTGTGTTTGTGCGAGTTTTCATTTTTGATTATTCATGCTCCTTCTTTGTAACTTGATCTTTGAGAATTCTTTGAGGCCTGAAAGTAATTGAGGTTGAAACTAATTTCCTTCCAAGTGTACTTCTGTTAATCTCCATGAAGTCCCAGACCATTAAGTGAGGTCCTACTTTAAAACAAATTGTTTACATTAGTTGTTTCTATTTGCTTGCTTTGTTTTCATTTTTCCGCAAAAGATATATTAATTCAGATTCAAACAAGGCTGGCTTGTGTTATGAAGTCTCAGAGATGTTCCTTCAACCCTCTCCCCCTACCACCAAAGTTTGTGTAGGAAATTCCTCCTCTTTATGGAAATTTATTTCTAGTTCACTCTTATACCAGAAGAGCAGCCGAAGTCATACAACAGGCTCCTAAAGCACATCCTGCTTTATGCAGGCAGTAAATTTGTTTCAAGTCCTGTGCACCTTGCACAGACATTAAAACCAAAGAGCAAGATCATTTGTTATACAAAGGCCTGTGAGGCCAAAGTTAGTTTTAGTACTGCCTTACCTATCTGGATTCCCACCATCACAGTATTTTTTAATTCCAAGGAAACCAAAAATTCCTGGTAGCTCTGTAATGTAACTTAAAGTTTTATTTTACCTTTCAGTCAAAGTGTTTTCACTGGAAGTGTGGTTCAAGGTATATCTATTTGCATGTTACCGGAAGGGTGGTCAAGATTCTCTTTTCTTTCCATTGGTTTATATGATAAAGACTCCAAGTATTTGTTAGATGAATAATGGTTAATGTGTGAAGAAGTGGATGATTCCTCTATGCCATCCCTCTATACTCAGCATTGGCAAACTTTTTCTGTAAAGGGCCAGATAGCAAATACTTTAGACTTTGCTAAAAAGCCTAAAGGTCTCCATCTCAATTATTCAACTCTAACTTTTAGTGTAAGAGCAGCCACAGAAAATACCTAAATGAATGAGCATGGCTGTGTTCCAAAAAAGAAGAGAAAGAAAAGAAAAAAAAAAAAAAGAAATCAATTTATCTGTACATTGTCTAAATAAGTAGTGGTGAACTCCCACTGGCACAGGAAAAACTCTATTTAAGCACAGGAGAAATGTCTTGAGAAATAAAATAAATATAATGAACATTTCTCTGAAGTAGCAGACATGGTGAATCTCCACATTGTACACCAACTTCCTAGGAAACCAAAGGAACTGAGAGGACACATCCATCTTCCCCAGCGGCCCTCTGAGAGCTCACATTCCAAGAAACTATACAGTAATCTCTCATCTGTGGTGAAGTTTGCACTGGGACCTGGATGTCATCATATATTGTATAATTCTTTTTTCAAAGAAAAAAAAATATACCACAGTATTCAAGAAAGAGTGTGAATTATATTGCTTGGAATTGGCTATAATGTATGCCCTTGAACTGGGCAATACTTAAGTGGTTTTCAGAGGGCAAAATTGAGATTAAAAGTGTTGCTCACTTGAAAATGACCCTTTTTGGTACTCCACAAAATAGAACCTTATAAATTGAGCACTAAATGTCTTTCTCAGAGGTGAGGCATCCTGTGGAGTCATGCTTTAACAGTTTGATCATTAACCTATCTTGAGCCTTTAAAAAATGTTCATTATAAACTGTAAAACATAAGAAAAGTTTCAAAATTTACAAATTCTGATTTCCCTTTAATATCAAAAATCACAAATAATACCAACAACTCATTTTCATGGACAGCCAAAAAAAAAAATCCAAACATGACAAAATATCCAGAAGGATTATGTTACCTTTGCAGCTAATATTCTAAGAGAATAAATGCTCAAAGTATTGGTTAGGGACATCTGTTCTTTTAGACATGTTGGTCAACTTTTCTCTGGACTCCATATGGTATTTGCTACTTTGAGAAAAGAAAAATATGAACCACTATTCTAATGCAGTCATACTCAAATATATTTCAAGCTAGTTCAGTATTTTATATCAAATATATATCTGTGTCTGAGTCCCTAAACTGGGCAGAAAGGGAGTTAAGTATTTTTTGGAAAATCTGGGCTAGCACCTAAATACTGCTCTGCAGGGGGTTTCCCTGATTTTCTCCAAATAGCAGTCTTGGTAGGTCCTATAGCAGATGAGAGCACAAAGACCCAAGGCACCATACTTCCTCTCTCTAGATCTAGATAGCCCACCCACTGGTTATATGTCATTAACTTCCAGTTCTTGAAGGCATCTATGGTTCCTAACGTTTTAGACTTCATATGCTAACCAAAAATTTTTTAAAAGGTAAACTTAAAAAAAAAAGATGTAACTATAGATGCAATGATAAAGGTGATATGATTACATTATTATGTAATATTGTTATTATGATGTTATGATTTAGTGATAGGCTGTTTTCTTTATAGTTTTCTACATGGAACATGACTTATCATTATAATCAGGGAAAAAACACACATGTGTGCAAACAGTGAGTAAAAATCAGTCTTTAATGTCTAAGTTTTGTCTTCAGTCTACCTAGTGTGGCTCTGGCATGTGCTCTTGTCTTCATGGGCCTTGGCCAACTGTTGAGTGATCCATCCCCATCCATAACCTCCAGTTCCAGCTCCTGCTATCCTTCTGCTGGTCCCCTGTGCTTTTCAGCACAAATCCCTGATCTGACTCACCAGGTTCTTTTGGATGTGCTGTGTTATCAACCCCATGTCAACAGTTCCAGAAAACTCAGTGTTAACCTTATACTCATTTCCTTCTTTAAAGGGAAGCCAAGACAAGGGGTGCTTAGGCATGGGTAGTTCTATTTCTTGCTAAGTCCCATTAGGGGAAGTGGATACATAGCCACAAAGAAATACGGTTTAGTTCTGTAGAGCTGGTTGTGGCTCAGAATGTTTACTTTTTAATGATGGTTATTAATTTTGAACACTGGACGGCTGGGAATTTACCTCCATGTAAGGCTCAGAAAATGCTTGTATATGTTTTATGCGAACTATATCTCAATGAAGCTGAAAGGAAAACAAGAAAAAGACTTTATTACTCAAACCGTGGGCTGAGGACCAACCCCATTACATCCGTCCCACCGGTTTCTCCAGAAAATAGCTCTCCTAATCCAATCTACAAGTTATCATGATCTTTTAAGATTCAGAGGGTGGACTTCACTTGATCCCCAAAAGTGTTCAACCATTCGCTATATCGCAATTTTACGATTTCAGGCGTTTTACCTATTACTTTACAGAGAACTGGAAGTATCAACACCGGATTTCTCAACCTTTACTACTCAAGAGTAGACGGTGAACCAGCCCAGTGATTTCACGGGGAATTTGACAGAAACGTGGAATCTCAAGTCCCAGACAAAATCTACTGGATCATCCTCTACGTTTCTGAAAAGGATCCAGGCAATAAACACACACTGTTTCTGGAGCTAGAACATTGATACGCATACTCTTTTAAAAGCAAACACCCATGGGGCTAATAATTTACAAATGTGGGTAAAATTGAGTGCAAAAAATTGTATAGTTTAGAAAAAGACCAATCCAGTCATACTGGTTATGCCTCCTCACTAGCCTATTATGACTTTAAATTCCCCAATAAAAGGAGTCACCTTCTGTGATATTGTGATTTATAATAAGAAATGTATATTTGGTCTTTCTCCCCATTTCTGGCACAGAGCTCCAAAAACCCCTGGAATTTCCTAAGTGCTGAGAGCCATAAAGGTGTCCTTTGCTATGTTAATAAGGCGATTTCGGGGGGGTGGGTGGGGGGGTAAGCCCCTAGATTACTTAAGGATGGGGCTGGTCACCAGAGCAACCAACCTTGTGTTGGAGTGTTGGAATTTTCAATCCCGCTCCCTGCCCGGACCTCTGGGGAGGGGAGAGAAGCTGGAGGTTAAATCATTTGTCAATGATCAATGGGTTAATCAAGCATGTCTGTGTAAGAAATCCTCCATAAAAACCTAAAAGGACAGGATTCAGAGAGCTTCAAGGTTGAGGTGCATATGAAGGTGCTGGGAGAAAGGCATGCCTGGAGAGGGCTTGGAAGCTCTGTGCCCTTATGCCAGGCACCTCTTCGATCCAGCTGTTTCTGAGTTACAGCCTTTTGTAATAAATCGCAATGTAGTTAGTAAGTGGGCTTTCTGAGTTCTGTGAGCCACTCTAGCAATATTTTTATTATTATCTAAGATTTTTATTAATAGGTGCTTGCCCCCCCTTTTTTTTTTTACTTTTTTTAAAAAGTAAAATTGCAAACTTTTATTACAAACTTTAAGTGAGGCTCTTAAAAATCTCAGCTTGACCAGACATGAAACAATTTAAAAACCTTTAAAGGTGTATTGAGGAAAAAACAGGCTTTTAAAAAAAAATTGACATTACCAAAAAGACGGGTATTTAGGTAAAAAAAAAAATCAAAAACCATGCTGCATAGGTAATGCTAGTAGTTCTATTCTTCTGGCCAATGGGCAAAAGACAAGCACTTAAGGTCTTCAGCTCCAATCTTTTGTTCATCTTTTATTGCTGGAATTACATATTCATTTCTTCATGTTGGATGACTGAACCAGAGGATGGGTGACATGTTAAGCCTGCATTTTCTCACTCCCGCCCTACTCAGCCTTAGGAGGGATGAATTCTCAGCTGGTGGGTTGGCTGTTTTTTCCCATGTGCTCCGGTAACTGAAGTTGCACAGACAGGGACGTTGAGGTGGCTGCTGGCCCTTGGGTCTCATTCCTTGATTTTTTCTTCCTTTCTGCACCGCGCTCCTCTCCGGACTGTCTTTGGTGAGGAGGACCCCTGGTCTGTGAATCCCGTCTGTACCCCCGTGGGTATTCTGTCCTCCTGGTCTACCAGGTTCTCCTGCACGGTGGTTGTCTACTCCCTCCATCACCTCTCCCTGCCCCGGAGGGATGAAGGCTGGTTTACACCCATTGGGTCTCCACCCTAGTAAGGTGGGAACCTCACCTGCGGGAGGGCGATGCTTTGGGGCTTCGCCTGCGGGAGCATTCTCCCAGCCCTCCTTCCTTCCCCACCCGCACTATTTCTAGTAATTCTGCTGGGAAGTGCGTGGAGGATCCTTGCCAGGTGCAGAGCGACTACAGTGATTACAGTCTGCGGCATGTTTTCTTCCTTGCACTGGAGCTCCTCCAAGGCCAGTCGCATTTGCTGCCTTCACGCCCCTTCCTGCATCAACAACATCCAACTGCAATGTCTCCATCTCCTACGCTGTGAAGGTGCTTCTTGGGGTTCTTTTTGGCGGGTGGTCTGGTATACAAATAAATCTTCCTTCATGTCATTTCTGCTGATGAAACCACACCTTTCTTACACTGAACCAACCATTTCACTATTCCCCAAACCTACTGGGCAAAGACTTTCTTGTCCCCATAGGCAGGCAGCCCCGATGTGAGGGCCCCCTGAGGGGCAGCTCCCTGCGTTGCTGCCGGTCAAGCTGGACTGGGCTGCTACTCCGGGTTTCGGGCCTGGTGACTGAGGCGGACTGCCACAGCTGCCCCTCCTGCTGGGTGGGGTGGTAACTGGGCTTGTGACTGGGGTGGCCTGTGTAGGGCCCCCTGGGGTCCGCTCTCAGCTCCTTCTACCAATGGAGCTTGCAGCTCTAGCGAACTAACTAAACCTGAGGAAGAGATTCTGGTAACTTCCAATTTACAGCCAGTCAATCAGAACTATGGGAACAATCTGGGCTTGCGACGGGGGCTGGGGGCTGGAGTCTGAAGGGGTGGGTTGGAGCAGGGGTGGGGGTGGGGCGACATGGCCCGAAGTCTTGTAGGACTGAGCCCTCAACCTGTGGTATCTGTTGCTATCCGCCGGTAAATAATGTCAGAATTGAGCTGAATTCTCAGACCCCCTGCTGGTGTCCCAGTACTGCTTGGTGTCCTGTAGGAAGCCCTCCCACTTATGTTGGAATTGGATCCAGGAACCCAAATAAGACCTTCTAATCTACAGCTGTAATTATATGCCCTCAATTTACTCAGCATCCATCACACCGTTCTCTTAACCACCTTCAGCTCCTGAGTTTCTCACCTAATCAGTATAGATCTGCTCCTCTAAAATCAAAAAAGAATATCTTCTAGGTAAATTGAGCCTTCCAAATTTAAGCGTTCAGGAACAAAATGTCCTCCCAAAACAAAGATCCAAGTGGGTTGCTAAGATAGTATATTAGTTATTTACTCGAACCCAGGATAATTGTATGCACAAAGTAATTCTATGAACAAAACTATTAGCACTAAAAATAATTATGTCTAACTTCCATAAGATCTTAATATAATTCAATCCTTCCAATATGCCCAATTTTTTTTCTAATACGCCAATTTTTAGTACTATGAATGAAGTCACTAGGAAGCCATACTTAACAATCTTTCTACAGAATTCGTTTTAATTAAAAATCAGGTGGTTCTGAGTTTTTCTTTAAGGCTCTATGCTAAAAAATTCCATTGATCGTGCTTTCCATAATGAAAGATTCAACTATAAACTTGAAAAATGGAAGGGTGAATCAAACTATTCTTTCATTTTAGTTAATATAATCTGTTATCTGCTAGGGGTTCATGATCATGTCACTGAAAGTGGAAACTATGCAGAAAAAATAGATTTGATTAAAGTTTTCTTAAAAACTTGTACATATTTTTAATATACATAATCCAAGGTATATTTATCCTAAATACAAACATAGTTGTTATGGTTTTTTAATGTGTTGATTTATTTTTAACTTTTTAAGTTGAGGACAAACAAAACTTTTAAAAATTGATGCTAAGATTAATATCAGTGGAAAATAAGTACAAATGACATGATTAGAAATTTCACAGCAGAAAAAAATGGCCATAAAACCGAAAAATTTTTAGTAATCAAAAATTCAAAATAAAAGAATAATAAAATATTGCCAACCTATTTAGCTTACATAAAATGTTAACTATATAAGACAATGCTTGCAAGACCGAGAAATAATTATTCCAATGCATTGCTGGTGGAAAGGTAAAAGTTAAAATCTTTCTGAAGAACAGCTGGGGAATAGGCTACAAAAGCCTGAACTATTTGCATACTGTAAATCCAACCTTTCAGATTTGCCCTTAGAAAACAATCTGATCTGTGCAATGATGTTCAGTGATCTCTTTTGAAAAACTGTTAACAACCTAAATGCCCACTAGGAGAGCTTGGTCAAATAAGCCATGGTATGTCAACACACTTTAATATTATACAAAGCTTGACTATAATATAGAAAATATAATATAATATAATAATAACATGGGAAGAAATAAATATAATAACATGGGAAGAAATAAAAAATATATTAAATGGAAAAAAGTTAAAAGCAATGTATGCACTATGATGCCTTTTAGAAAAAGTACATACCAACTACATATAACATTTATGTATTAATGGATGGAGCTAAATTGATGGAAAGTTAGATATAAAGATAGATATTTGGATGGATAAATCATAGATCAATTAATGGATAGTTGGGGTTATGAAAGATTACAAAGATTAGAAGAATATTCACCAAAATACCAAAATTTTGGTTAATTCCGAGAGGTATATGCATAATTATGGGTGCATAATATTGATTTCCAGTTAAGCTGGACTTTTTTTTACTGTTAAAATTTCTTCTTTTGTGACTCCTCTAAAACCTGTTCTTGGTCCATTTTCCTATTAGAATTTTAGCATTTTCTGTATTAACTCAAATGAGCTTGTAGGGGGAAAAACAATATTCCCTTCTTCCCTTCTGGGTTCTAGGTTCTTTGGTTTGTCTAATAATTAAACAGATGTAAGACATATTAACAGGAAAAAAAAACAAACAAAATTACCTATGTACAGAAGCCATATAAAGACCCTAGGGGCACCTGGGTGCTCAGTTGCTTAAGCCTCTGCTTTTGGCTCAGGTCATGATCCTAGAGTCCTGGAATCCAGGGGAGCTCCCTGCCCCCATGCAGAGCCAGTTTATCCCTCTGCCCCTCCCCCAACACGTTCTCTCTCTCTCTCTCTCTCTCATAAAGAAAGAAAATGTTTTAATTTAAAAAAAAAAAGATAAGACTCTAGAGGCAGTTAGGTAATTGAGATTTATATAACATCCTGGGCTAAGAAAAGGGGTAGAGGTCTGGGAGGAAGGCCTTGTACAGAAAGGTAAGAGGAGAGGTTAGTTACCCTGTTGTGCAGAGAGTTTCTTGGGTAGAAAGGTAATAATAATAATAGCTTTCTTGTACAGCCCTCCTTCCAGTGTGAGTTTAGATACTTGATGGGGAGGTAAAGAGCTTTTCTTGCATCTGCTGAGTTTTGATTGCCTTTAGTTCAAATAATGCTCATGCCAAACTGGCATACTTTGGGTTGGCAAGATCTGCCTCCTTCATGTTCTTTGACCACAAAGAGCAAAAGCATCTGAAATAGTTGCTGCTGATAGTTGTGTTTTTTTTTAAGGTTATTTTTTTTTTAACCAGGTATTGGTTTTTGTCATTAAAAAATTAAATTTTCATGTAGTCAAATGTATAAATTTTTTCTTGTGATTTTTAAAATTATAATGCTTAAAACTATTCATCATTACTAAGTCAGCCAGTTGACTCTATTTTTTATAGTTTTCAGAGACCTCATATTATATTTTATATGTATCTCTTTAACTCATAGAATTTATACTGATACATAAGACTAGATCTAATTTATTTTTTCCCACAGGTGCTAAGTAATTGTCCCTGAGTCACTTCTTAATAGCCCAGTCCCATTCATTTAGGATACCAACACAGTGAAATTTTACATATTTGAATAGGTCTTGATTTTTTCCTTCTTTTCCATTGTTTTGTCAAAATGGCATGGTCTTGGGTATTGTAGCTTTATAACTTACAAGACAATTGTATTGGCTATTTGCCCCTGTTCATACTGAAAGAAAAACATTAGATTTACTATGGCAAATTAAAAAAAGAAAAACTTACTGTGGTTTTATTAGGTGATATCACTTCTATGAATTATTATGAGAAGAACAGACAACCTTTAATATATTTCATCTTCAGTTGATAAAATTGTCTCTTAGGTCTCAGCAAACTTTTACCACTTTCATTATATAGTTCCCACATGTTTTTTCTTGCTAATGATATATCAAGATATTTTGCATTTTCATTGTATCTTAAATGGGACTTTTCAATATATATTTTTCTAACTTCTTAGAAAGCATGAAAACAGTTGACTCAAAAATTATTCTAAAAACTTATTTTGAAATCAATTCTGACACACATAATTTGGAAGCAATAAACAAGCTATAGACTTTTCACAGGGATTATGAAATAATCCAGAGTACAACATAGCAAACAAATAATCAAAAGCATGGTATGACAAATATCTGTACTTAGTAAAAGAAGTAAATAAAGATTCTCTCATAGATTCCCTTTCCTCAAAATAAGAGATAATTTCAAAATAAAATTCAAAATCAATCTTAATCAAAAATCATCAGACAACACCCATATTTAATTTTCCACCGGAAGATTTAGATTTAAATTTGGATGATGCATAGTGTTCAGTTTACAAAAATCACATTTAAAAAGCACAGTGTATTAAAATAGTTAATTAATTTTCTGGATCACACACTATTAAGAATTCTCCTGGCCAGGCAGTGGGGTTGGAGTTAGAGAGAAGGCAGGAATGCCCCCCCTCTGTGTAGCATGAATGACAGCAATAGCTCCTAAGGGGCAAGCTTAATTCCCTTGGATTCAACCCTACTATACAGCAGATGTGGGGGTTCCTGTGATGCAAATTGCCAGGGAGGATTTAGGCTGGACTAAGAAGATATCCATTATGGAAGAGTAAGATACAAGAATTCTTTAGGGATTTGGGCACAAGAAAATACTCAGAATTACCCCTGGCTGCTGGGATTCTGACACTAGAAAAATCCACACAATACACGTTCCTTAGAAAACACAGTCTGACTTTCTAGAAAACAAAAGTTAAATCCAATGTAAAGATACGTGCATTTGGTCATTTGTTAGACATACCTAATGATGACCTAGGAACAGATACTAGGAATGATCTCAATCAGCCCCAAATCAAAATACAAATGTTCTGAAGGAATAACTGAATCTTGGGTTTGAAGTGTTTAAGTTAGTATTTAAACAAACTAGTTCACCCACAAAACCCAGATGTTTGCAAAATATGAAATATTATTTAAAAAATGCCTGCTGAATTTTCATACCAAATCACTTTCAAAAGAAAATCTTTGTGTGTTCCTTTATCTTCAGTCTCACTAACTGTAGAATACGAAGCATAATTCTATTGTTACTACAGTGAATCCTATAAAATCATAACTTGAATTGCTTCCAATATTGTTTCATCATCAGTCTTTTTCTTCCAAATATCCAGAAAGATTCCAGTCCCTCATGCTTTGACAGTCTTTCTAAGGAAAAATTTAAAAGTCTGGGTTAAAATTATTAAGTGAACATAGAAATAGGGAGAAATGAGATTGAATTGTAAAACTGTTAGTAAAAGATAACCAAAAATATCCACAATTCTCTAGCTTCATCCTTCACTCTATTACCAACAAACACTCTCAATGCCTTTAGCTACTAAAATAATATCAGACTTAAAATTAAAGATATAAAATGTGTATTTTTATGAGAAAATGTGACATGGAAAAATACCTCCTGTTCCACTTCAGTGAACTGAGAGTGAATTTTCCAAGAAGTTGGATTAATTCATGATTTCAGTAGCAACTATATTTTCACTTTGTAGTATCATATTGTTTACATGATCTGACAAAACTGAGAAATTTATATAAAAATCCTGTCTTCAAACACAGAACTCAATAGAATAATTCATTCAGGAGAGAATGAATAAACTTTAACCAAGGTTTAAAGATCATCTTATAACCACTTTCTGAAATAAGGCTTGACTCCTAAGGCATTGTTCTTTGAGAAAAGAGAATTTATAGCTATGCAACTCATTAGCATTCATTTTTGATTGCTATATAAACTTTTAAGTGAAAAAAACCTTACCTAGCCAAGTAATAATCCTGAACTAGTAACTGAGCCATAGTGAGAAAAATCAGAATTCCAGCACATATTGAAATGAAACACTCTTAGATGGAAAAGAATAGGGTGATAGAGATGATGACGATTCTCATTTACACTGGATTTTTAAAGAAGGATTTTCACAAAGTGGCCATGTGCCTTTTTAACATCCAGGGAACAAAGCTAGAGATCTGAGAACAGTTACTGTTACAAAAAAAAAAAAAAGGTTAAAAAATCGCCAATTCTGACAAATGTTAGTAGGTAGTGGATTAAATAAAAGTGGTTTCTTTAATGGGCAATGGTACACTGTTCTCTAAGCGGTCTAATGAGGAAAGAATAAAAACAGCCATTTTAGGAAATGGCAGGGCTGAGTTGTATGGTGATCCTTGTTGAAGATGTGTGAGAATTTACTGAGAAATCTAGTTACTGAGAAATCAGTTTGCTGGTGTTTTTAAATATACAGTCTTATTTGTAATTTCTATGATACTATATAGACACCAATAAAACCCAGAATCTTAAGTCACATATAACCTTCCTCAAATATTATAGTCCTAGTTCTTAAAAAATAAAGGCAAACATCGACCATTTAACATGCTCACTCAAGACTCTGGTCTACTTATATTTGAATTTTAGTTCCCTTACCTTATCAAGCACTAAAAGAAAGCAAGAAATAAAAATATATGTATAACCTTCAAAAGAACAAGGTTATAAAGAATATAACAAGTAAAAAAAATAAAAGCATAATGCAATCAAGTGGATATAGTAATAATAAGAAAGTTGGTAAAACAGAAGTAAATTATTGCAGTTGAAAAAATATTGAAAAGAAATAAAGACTCACTATTATGGCTAAAATTAAAAAGACTAACAACACCAAGTGTTGGTGATGATGGGGCCTAATTGGAGCTCTAGTACATCTCTGGTGGAAATGCAAAATAGTTGATCCACTCTGGAAAACATTTTGGTATTTTTTATAAAATTCAACCCATGCTGAACCATGTGATTCAGCAATCCCACCCCTAGATATTTACCCAAGAGAAATTAAAACTTAAATTCACACACCAAAAATCTGCATGAAAATGTTTCCAGCATCTTTCTTCATAATCGCCCAAACTGGAAGGAGCAAAAAAGGTCATCCAATGGTATATGGAAAAACAAATTGTGGAGTATCAATACAGTAGAATAATACTTAGGACTAACAGAAAATTCTGCTAACTGAGGCAAAAGCATGGATGGAATTTAAAAGCATTGCGCTAAGTGAAAGAAGTTAGACACAAAAGAACACACAGTATGATTTCATTGATACAAAATTCTGAAAAAGATAAAACTATAGCAAAAGAAAGAAGATCAGAGGTTGCTAAGGATTGGGGAGTGGGTATAGGAAACTGACTTCAAAAGGCTAGAGGCGACAGTTCTACAGGGATGAAAATGTTCATTGTGGTGATTGTGTGTGCTAGTTACACAGTATATACATTTGTCAAAACTCACTGAAATATAAATAACAGATAAGTTTTACTATATGTAAATAATACCCCAGTAAAGCTGCTTTTAAAAAGGAATGCAAAAAATAGAAATTTTATGTGTAAAATTTCTAACCTGCATCTGCCTTAGGAGAGTAGCTGATGAAACACTTCATGAAAAACCTACAATGTGAGGTCATAACAAATCTCACAACTATTAATAAGTCACATCAATAAGCCTATACAGTATTGTGGGTGAGTGGCTAAACAACATTGACCCAGCTCTACGAAGGAGATACTGTTACTAAGAGTTGCAAAAAATGGGGTCATGGTGCTGTGGCATGGAAAACACTATTTCACCTTGAATCCAGCTCAGGATGTTACTCTTATTATTTCTCTAACACAGGAGGCAAATTACAAACTTCATCATGGTAGAATGGAATAAAACATTGATAGAACCAGAGAAAATGGATATAGGACAAAACACTTGGTTAGGGAGAGAGAGAAAGAGCTACAGAGCCAAGGAAGAGAAATTATTTGGATTAATGCCTTTATTTTGTGGAGTTTATTGAAAGAAGCACATATGTGTGGAAATCCATTAAAAAGAGAAGCTAACTGTGGTTAATGTTAATTAAACAAAATGAAAAGAGCAAAAATGAAAAGCTATGTGAAAAGAAATCACAATAAAGATTGTTAAAATAAGAAGCAACTTAGCACAAGCCAGCAAGGAAATGAGTGATATGGAACATATCAGCTAACTGATTAAACTGAGATAAAGATATATCAGCTTTACAACCGTTGTTCTTTTTCTATGGATACGCTTACTCAAATGTATAATAAAAATGCATGTAGTTCTCATTCTAGCATGTGTGTTCAGCTATTCTCCAGCAATTCTTTTGTCACCAAATGTAGATTACTGGCCCGTGTAGACTCACAGTAAAGAGCAGGCAAATCTTTAAAAAAATTCTAAACTTAAAAAAGCAATAATATGGATCAAATGATTATTACAGAAGATGAAGAATAAGAAAAAATCTAATCATATTTTAGAAAAAAATTAAAAATAAATATCCATATATATACGGATATATGTACCTTTCTGTCCCTGTGTGTATAATGTCATCTCTCCTTGAGTTATGAAAGTTTGTAACAAAGTTCTGAAACAGTAGATGAGTCAAATGTGCAGAGCCACTAATTCTGTATACTCCCCATGTCTCTTAGTTTTTTTTACTATCTTATAACTTTATAAAATGACTCGTTAAATAGATTATTAGTATATTAGGCTGATAGTCTGTAAGAACTTAGTTCTCAATGAATGGCACCAATATAGCTCATATGAAGTTCTAAATACAAATCTGGTAAAATATTGACACTGTAAAAAATGACTCGCTAGTAGAATGAAAAGGATACATGAATTCAAATGAATATAACTGAAGAAGCTAACAATGAAAAGTTGGAGTAGAAAATGCATCTATACAATATAAAGGAAAATACTTAGCAAATTTCTATTCCTACCAAATCAGAAATGTTGCACAAATGAAGGGAAATCCTTAAAAACAATTATCTGCAAGAAAATAAAGCCTAAGATCATGTTCTATGAAGACAAAGGAAATGTTTTCATCACTCAAAAGGTATGCAAGGCACAACACCTTATTCTTAAACAGGTAAAGCACACATTTAAATTATTTGTTAGAATAAAGCCCAGTTCTAGTTGCATCTAGATGTAGACTCACTAGTTCAATTTTAATGACATGGAATTAATGCGTAGATTTTTCTGTAAACTAAAGGAACCGTAGATCTTTGCTAATATGAATAAAATGCTGAACCAAGCACCTCACTCCTGGGTAGACAGATACACAATTCAAATATGGCTGAAAAGTAGATGTAGACTTCATGGAATTTATGTTCTACCCAATGAAAAATATTAATGGTGGACACGTAAAGAAACGGGTGCAAGTGCTGACAAACAGCTAAAATCAAGAAACCGTTACTTAATTTTCAAGAGAATGATCATCAGCAGAATAGAATATTGTACTTCCAAAGGAGGGGGAAAAAAACGGATGGCAGGTCCATCAAAAGAACTTTCGATCCCAAAAAATCTAATGGAGAAGAACCACAGACAACATCAGAACATGTCATTTCATCAACTCTGCAAGTGCATGATGGTGCTCCAGGCTGGGGATTACGTGAAAAATTATCTGCATTCAAACCAAAGTGGTTCTCATCACGTCCATTTTGGATGTAACGACTCATGGCTCCTTCAAAATTTTTCTCCATCTTTTCACTTCTACACCTAGGGTTCTTCCAAGCACAGTATTTCCCAAGCCCCAAAGTACACGCTACAGGATAATCATCTGTTTTCTTTCCTTTTCCAACAGCAGCAATACTCATTCCCTTCTCTCTCATTTTCAGAGTAGACGCTCTCCATTATAAAGCACCATTCAGTTTCACAGTACTGTCCAAAGGATTGACGGTATTGTTTCATAATAACATCCACCTTCCTCCCTAGTTCTTAGAGAATTTAGAGGACAAAATAATAGGAAGAAATGACAAAATGCTTTGCTCCTGGCACACTGCAAATTTAATTACTACACCTATGCATCCCCAACTTCTTCTACTCACATAACATTTGTTCTACCTCTACACTCATCATCAATCTTGCAAATGCAACAGCGGGCACACTCGGCCTTCTTCTAAAAGCAACAAGGAGACTGCCCTTTTTCAAAATTATTCTGTACTGTTCTGTGGCCACAGTAGCACTTTTCACAGTTGGGATTATTCTCCACATTGTTGTATCCAGTCAAAGCCACTCAAGAATTCCTATGGTCCCAGCAGCACTAAAAATACATAACAGCCTCCTTACAATAATGGCTGTGAATCACAGCATTCCTCGGCTGACATAAGTAGTTAAAATAGTAGGGAAAAAAAAAGTTAAATAAAACTTTTTAAAAAGTTCAAGTAAAAAAAAAAAATGAAAAGGGGGTTGAAAAGGACTCCCCTACCGTCTAACAATATTAAAGTCTGTCTCAAATTTACAAACGTCCTCAGCAACATCAAATGCCGCAGCTTCAAACACACGCGCCAGCTTCAAGCCCGACAGCTTCAAATGCCGCAGCTTCAAACACGCGCGGCAGCTTCAAACGCGCCAGCTTCAAACAGCCTTGGGGCAGCCATCTTGCACACGCTCCAAGGAGCACAACCTCAGGGCCCTTAGGCGGCCACCCCATCCCAGAGGCCACACAGAGGCTTTGTTGGGGGAAAAATGGGAAGAAGAAAAAAAAGAGGAAGAAGAAGAAATATAATTTGCAGACGTTAAATTAGCCCATAGAGGGAGCTCACATAGCCCCATAATTTCACAGTAATTGGAATCTCCTGTAATTTAAAATGTAGCCCCATCATTTGTCAGAGAGAGCCTCCAGGGGTCAAAGAGTGCATGTCTTACTTCATACCGATCTCTGCATGCCTATAAAATGCAATTCCATTTAGACCCCCCTTGACCGTGTGTTTTGTTATCGCAACAAAAAGATGATGATTCTTGGATACATGTTCTCCAAAACCAGCCCAGAAATTAAAGTGACTCGTCTATGTGTGCTGTTAGGGTGAATCCAACTGAATAAAGACCATAATAAGAATAAAGTTCCAACAATTAGAATTGTCATGGCAATAACCTAAATGTCCCCCATTCACGGTGTTCAGTTTAGAAAGCTACGTGCTCTCTTTCAACCTTGACTAGAGATACTCTTGTGGCTATCCATTTCTCTCACTGTCTAGAATCCTTAAACCAGCCATGCTGCAATGTGCCTTCAGACAAAAGGATAAAACCGGAAAACGAAAGGATATAATGGCAGAGAGCCTTTTCAATAAAACATGAGAGAAACAAAATTCCAAAATTCTTTGGAAAGAAATATCGAGGAGAAAATACACTCAAAAATAAAGCGTCTAAATGTACAGTTCAGAGTGGAAATGCATTACCTGCTCTTGTGAAACTAATTTTGAAAGGAAACAAGTTTACATTATATAACTCTTAAATATTTAGAAATTTTACATTTATATAAAACTGGAATGGTTTCTAAAGACATTTAACCTTTGAAGCGATTTCTATCTTAGAGTAAACACAAACTAAGAATGTAAAGAAAGCACAAAATGTAAGGCTTAATCAAGAATGTAAATATGTGGATTATATTCTGTTTGGGATACTCTATGAGGTGGTAAAACACATCTTCTTCATTTAAATTAACTAGCAGGCTTTATGTCATTACTGCTTCTCTGTGATGTACCTGTTGGTTTGGGCTATTGTGATTACATTTCCTATACCCTGTTGTTCAAAATATATCATTCATAAAATTTGAGGGTTTAAGTGATGTTTAACATTACAGATGCTATCGTAATAACTGTAAAAGGCAAACTATACATAGGTGAGAAATCATTTGCCTGAAGATGGGGGCAGAGCTCAATTTCAAATTCTAATAATCACATCTAGCCAAGATTCCATGTTAGGAATTAAAAGTATCTGAATTTTGTCTGAATTTCCCCAACTACTCTGCAATCTTTTCATTGCTTTATGTACTTCCTATCATAGAAATGGCCTCACTTCTCAGATATGTCTGAGAGCCAGGTCCCTGATTTCCATCTCATTTCAAACTCAACAAGAAAAACTCAAAAACCTCATAGATGTGATTCACCAATAACAATGCCATACAAACTCAGGTTTTCTTGAGAGCAAGATAAACTCGGGGATGCTCACCCCAATTTGGCAAGCTTTGGGGATGCCAGGAATTCCACAGTGAACATGATGGGCAAGGGGAGACTCAAAAGAGAATGCTTAATGTTTAAGATCCCAAAAAGTAATGGCTATACTTGCCATGGAACTACAAAGACTTATCAACTGCACATCTATTAAGTTCATGAGGGCTGGCTAACAACTTTATCACATAATAAGAATCTATATTCAGTAGTTAAGGCTACTACACATTATAGAAGATAGTAATCAAATTATCTTACATTACAAATGATCATGAGCAGAAACAAAGGAAGTAATGCTCACTTGTTACAAAGGACAGCTGGACGGTTTCTGTCACTTGGAAATGAGAAAGTTAACAATCAAGTGTCTTCTTCCAATGAGAGAAAAAAAAAAATGAAGGAAAAAAAGTGAATGCAGCCTCTTCATTTCTAACTTCTCTTATTAGAAGAGTCACACTCCATTATAAGCCTGAATACCACCTGACACATTCTCTAAAACTAAACATGTTATGTAGGAAACAAGATAAATGACCATATTAAAATATGGTAGTTCTCCTTCTTACTCACCTATAATATTGATAAGAGATATAATCAAACTGTAAAAATGAGAAAAGGCAACACTTAGGTTTCACCTTGAACTCTGAGCAAGCTTAGTTTCTGATAATAGAAGATACACATCCTATATGTGGCTGCTGACTTTATACCTCAACAGAATAAATAAGACATTTCTGATATTTCTATAAATTACCATAGAAAATTAAAAAACAAGACTATAATTACCTGGAATGCTTTCAGGGTCACATGATTTTCTACATTTTTTTATAATTAACTGAACGTTAATCAGGAACACTTTTTGATGGTTTAATTTCCTTGTTTAAAATTTTTTTTTCAAAATATGACTGTCCCTATTACCTACAGAATTTCTGAACACAAGTTAATTGAGACCCCTACAGTCTGCTAGGATATATATGATTATGATTACACAAAAGTACTGTACATATAGATGAGTAGACAACTAGGCTGAATGCCTCTGATCCATAAAACTTATTTTTTTCATGAGTCTTTGTGGTTCTTGGTTTTTCTAACCCAAAGTTAAAAACATTCATGTTATCTGAGAGTTCTAGCATTTCAAGTGTATAAGCAAAACACATATTCTCAGAAAGACCAAGAACTTTGTAATACAGGCTCCTACAAGCCATCGGGTCTGATATCTAATCAGCTTTCTGATCTTCTGATTTCTAGAATAGAGAAACTCAAGGTCAAAATTTTTACTATAAAACAGGAAATAAATCCCAAAATAGACTTAGTTATCTGTAAATCTGACCTAAGGAGAGCATACCTTTCTCCAAAGTAAAAATTCAATGACTGATGATCTATGAAAATTAGCAACTGGTTAGTTACTATAAAATTTTTGACAGCATTCCACAGGAACAGTATTCCTTACTTAAATGCATTTAGCTGGCATAGCAAACAAATTTTTCTATATATTGTTTATATTTGCAGACTTATCTGTAGGCAAATAATAGTGGGGGAAAAAACCCAAATTTTTGTGGGATATAAAATGCAGAAGTTATATGGAGAAGTTTCCTTACTCTACAACAGGAAAATCCTGAAAGAAGTTTGTGTAGAATTCATTAACTGAATTATAAGACAGTTATGTTTTACCTAATTTCCAAGCTAAAAAACCCTGAATATACTTCTATCCAAATAAGAAGAAACGATAGATCAGACCAAAGAGTAGGGGAAAACATGTTTGATAATGAATGTAATGCTTTAATTGGTGGGGGTTACAGTGCATGAATTAATTTTAGACCAATTTTTTTTTCTTCAAAATAATATGAATCCTAGCCTTTTAAATCTAATGAGGCCAAATAATTTATCATCCAAAACTTGTCTTTTGAGAACATTAAAGGGCTCTAGTAATAATACTCCAGGCATGGGCAAACCAGGCCGTGTGGCTGCCCAGCTTACAGCAGGACAATTTGAAATAACTGCTCTCTTAAGAGGAGCGATGTCTGACACTGGACGTATTTTAGAAAATCAGTTATTTGGAAGCTACTCTGAAAAATAGACCTGGAGCCAATTTAATAAGCATACGTTATAACAAATTCTGAAGGGAATAGTTTGAGGATGCGAGCTTTTTCAGATCTATAGGAGCTGCTTGGCTCCTTGTTTATCTAAACATCTTTCAACATCTGTCAGCTCCACTATAATAAAGTACAAAAGATAAATGAAAAGCCAAACATTAGACATAGTATGTGATTTTTATAACTTCTTACTTATAAAGCAAGAAAGGATTATACTGACCTACAAAGACACTTCTTTTTGTGTCTGAGTTATCGTTGAGACATTTATGTATATACATATATACAAAACTATAGATTTTTTAAATTTACAGTTTATATTTAATATATTTTATTATTGTATATTTAACATATATTCATCATTTTAAAAGTTTTTATTTAAATTCCAGTTAATATACAGTGTTATATTAGTTTTACATATATATATATTTTTTAAGTTTTACATATATATGTATTTAAAGCCAACTGATGGGAATGGATTTTGTTATAAGTTACTCATGAGTTGAAACATGCCTTTTTGGCTTAACCATTTCAGAACATCTGTGAAATGCAAGTACAAAATGGAAATTGCTTAACAAACTATGCAGTAAGATAGCTACAATTTTGTTTTCCCTTTGTCAAGGGAAAATAAAATAAATTTTCCATCAGTCACAATGAGAGCTAGAGGGACTGATTATTCAAAATACGGTAGCACCTACATTTCTCCAAATATTCCCCAAGACATAGCATTTGTGCTGAGTATTCAATAATTTCCTCAAGCTGTACACCTGAAAAATATATGTCTCAAGTCTGGTGTTCATAATCTGGTAGACAACCACATGTGTTCACAGTCCATATCTTTGAAACAATTATTCTCTTGGGTATGCAAATGTACTGGGCTTGCAACATGTTTATTCAAAAGAGTAGAAAGAATGTTTCTTATGTGAGCATCTGCAGGTTTCCACTGGAAATCTGCATATAACAATACATTTCCCTATGAATTCATTTTTTTAAATGACAGTTATACATCTTTTTAAGGCTTTACCAAGAGTTAACGCAGCTCAATTTGGTAACAATTTTTCATCAAGAAAAGCACATGAAAGAAACAAAATCAAAGTATCTATGTTAGAATCTATTACCTGCTTTATTGTTTGGATTTCTGCATGCCCTAATAACACAAAAATCCAAACATCTTGGTATTCTTAACCCACTAGTCTTTTTGCCATAACCTAACCACAAGCTGTTCTACTATTGATCCTAGCTTTGGCCTTACAACTATTCAGCTATTTTCTCCTTTCGTTACCACCTTCTCACCTATCCCTGAGCATAGATAAATTTAAACCTGTTAAAAATATAAAAAAAAACCCTCAAAATTCCATTATGATAGTAAAATACATTAATGTACATGTATTAAAAATGGATGTAAAGTACACAACAAAGAAATAAATACATATGGTATTCAAAAAAGACAATAATATTAAATATTATAAACATATAAACACTAAATTTTATGAATTGGTATAATGGATATATAAATAACTAAAATGATACACAAAGAGCATCATACCCAACAAAAACCAAAGCAACTATTTGTTTCAGATACCCAGGAAATAGTCATACATATTGACTATGTATTAATACCATACCAAAAAAGTTTTAATAAGTTTCCAAAATTACTTATCATGAGGCCATATTTTCTTTCCCAATACATTAAAAACAAAAATATATGGAACTTCTATTTCTAGTAATGACAAAAATTAAAATCCTAGATAAAATATTTTAAAATCCCTTTAAAATCATTTAAAAGCTGACAAAGGTGACAAACTAAAGATAGAAACCTAAGAGTGGGGAAGAAAGAAACATGGGGATATAAATTGTACACATGAGCATCAAGCTGCTGTTACTTGGAAGATACGTGCCAAATTTGCCAAAACATAATATGGGCAGGATGGGGAAAAGGTCAAGGCCAAGAACATACACCTAGCAGGGAATCTGGAGGAGACTCACTTCAACATTCATTTGGGACACAAAGGGTTTTGTACCTAAGTAAAAGTGATTCATAAGGTAGGTAGGTACTGGAATAAAGACTGAAAGAAAAGGTGAAAGATGTTTGAAATGATGTAGTCACTTGCCAGCTTTCCTGTAGATTTGCTGTCTAGAGATGCCCAAGAACTGTAAGTTTTATGTTGGATTAAAAATGCCTTTCATGGGGTGCCTGGGTGGCTCAGTGGGTTAAAGCCTCTGCCTTTCGCTCAGGTCATGATCCCAGGATCCTGGGATCAAGCCCTGCATCAGGCTCTCTGCTTGGCAGGGAGCCTGCTTCCTCCTCTCTCTCTCTGCCTGCCTCTCTCCCTACTTGTGATCTCTATCTGTCAAATAAATAAAATCTTTAAAAAAGAAAAAAAAAAGAATGCCTTTCATTTCTCACACCCACATGCACTCATTAGAGGCAAATCTAAATCTTCTCTGTTAGAATATGCCTTCGTCCTGGCCTCAACAAGTATACTTTTTTGAAGACAGTTGCTGTATACAGGCAAAAGTAATAAAGCATAGAAAGAAATGGGACCTCCATATGATCTAGATTATCAGTAATTACAAAAATGTAATTACTTCCCAGAACATAACTCAGTCCTTCTCAATGAAAGATAAAAGCATTGTGACTCCATAATATCATTCATAATGTCAAAAACACAATTTAAAAATTGCTAAATGTGTAAAGAAGCAAAAAGAAATGGCTGATGATAAAAAATAATACTTATACAAGGCTTATCCAGAGATGATACAGAGATTGAAGTTCACAGACAAGAACTTTAAAATAATTGTGACTAAAATGATAAATATAATTGAGAAGGTGGACAAAAATAGATGAAAATATACTGTATTTTAACAGAGAATTACAATCTGTAAAAAACTGAATGTGTTTCCTAAAAACTACAAAATATTAGAAATTAAGAACTTACTGAATGAGTTTAACAGCAGACTATGCACAACATAAGACAAGAGAAGTAAACTAGAAGCCTGGCCAGAAGAAAACCTCTCAATTGGATATAGAAAAAGAAACCGTAGCAGAAATGCAAGAGGGATTTGGGACACTGTAAGAATGGACAGGTTTTTCTGCCCCAGATGAATGAAAGAGAATGGGAGGGACAATATTTGAAGGAATAATGGTAAAAAATTAGAATTTCTTGATACGATGAAAGACATCAACCCACATATTCAAGAAGCTCAGTGAACCACAGTTGGATAAGTAAAAGGAAAACCATACCTGGGAATATTGTAGTTGACACTGAAAGCCAAATATAAAGAGAATCTCAAACCCAATCAGAGTGTGAGGTGAGGGAGAGAGTATTGTTGTCCACAGGATGACAATAAAAATGAGAGTCTACTTAACCACATTGGCCATAAAAAACAGAGAACAATGAAATGACATTGTTATAGCTTTGGAAAATGAAATGCCTACCTAAAATTCTATACTCTGCAAAAATGTCTTTCAAAAACAAAAATTAAATAAAGATATTCTCAAAGAAATGTATTGTCAGTGCACCCATAGTACAAGAAAAACAAAAGGAGTTTCTTTTGAGTTATGGAAAATGATCCCATATGGACGAACAGATATAAAGGATTTGAAAAACATGATTAATGAAGTTATTTAATATACATACATAGACAATTATATCTAACAACTGCAGAATATGTGACTTTTAAAAAATGCATAAACAATTTTTAGCAACATAGAACATATTCTGGACCATAAAGTTAAGTGTCAAAACACACTTCAAAGGACTGAAGTTCTCAAGTATGTAATCTCTGATGACCCCAGAATTACATTAGAGATGAAAATATAAATGTTTAGAAATAAAGCAACATAATTCTAAATAACCAAAGATCTTACAGACCTATGTCTATAAAACCTATAAAGTCATATCTAATAAAATTCAACTAAGAAGAAAGAAGATTTTAGAAGTTGTGTGCTCTTAGAAACATTAAATTAGTAATTAAATACCTACCCACAAAAAAATTCAAAGTCCTAATGTTTTCAACCTCACAGTTTAATTAATTATTTAGAAAGAATAACAACAATTCTACACAAATTATTTCACGGAAGGGAGGAAAATGTCACAAATTTTAATCACTGGATTATAAACATATATATCATTTCTGTATAATACATGAGACAAACCCCAGATTTTTTAAAAAATGAAAAATTTAAAGTAATCATACAGCTGTGATATAAGATGTAAAAAGATACGCTTGTGAATACTAATTAAAATAAAGCCGGTGTAGCTATGATAGTACTACAGGAGATTTTAAGACATAAAACATTTATAGAGATACAGGACATTTTACAATGAAAGAAGTCAATTCACCAAGAATTTTTAAGTTTTAAATGTGTATTCATATTTAAGTTTTAAATATGTATTCAGCAAATACATTGCTTCCAAATATAAAAATAACAAATTGATAGATCTCAAATAAGAAACAGAAAAATCTGTAGTCATTATAGGAGACTTTCTCATACTTTTTTGCAGTAGCTGATAGAATTATCAGGAAAAGAATCAGCAGGAATATGGAATATTTGGACATGTTGATCATCAAACTAAATGGACATTTATTAAAAAAACAAGTAGCAAAGTACTAAATTATTTTCACATACCCATGGAACATTTATCAAAGCTGATGATATGATGACCCATTCATCTGATTTGAAAAGCTGTCTTATCAAGGTTTAAAACTACAATTTGACTTTGGGGAATTAAGCTAAAATCAATAAGAAAAATAAAAATTTCAATATATCTTAGTGAGCCGTAATAAGTATGCTACATATTAAATTTTGTGGGAGAAATCTAAAGCTATACTAGATAGATATTAAAACCATACATTCATGCACATATTAGAATATTCTAAAAGCTTCAAAATCAGTTATCTAATTATTTCAAAAGAAATCAGTTATCTAGTTATTTCAAAAGAACATCAAGTAAAACCATAAAAATGAGAGCCGAAATTATAACATACAACAAACATGCAATAAAGAAAAAAGTCAGCAAAGCTGTGGTAGGCTCAGTAATGGCTCCTAAAGAAAAAATATCCAGGTCCCCATCACTGCAACCAGTGCATGTTACCTTATATGGAAAAATGGACTTTGTAGATGTGACTAAATTAAGGATTTGGGGAATGGCAGATTATCTATATTTACATGCAAGCAGGCCTTAAATGTAATCACAAATGTTTTGTAAGAGGGAGGCAGACAAATTATTGACCACAGAAACAGAGGACAATGTGACAGCTGGAGCAAGATGCCATGCCTTGGACTCTAAAGATAGAGGAAAGGCCACAAGCCAAGGCAAGAAATGCAACTCTAGAAGCTAGAAAAGAAAAGGTAATGGATTATCCCCTAAAACCTCTAGAGGGAACACAGTTCTGGTGACACCATGATTTCAGCTTAGTTAAACTGATTTGGGTTTGGGGCACCCAGAACTGTAATAGAATACAATTATGTTATTTCAAGCCACCAAGTTCGTGGTAATTTGCTACAAAGCAATTGGAAATCAATATAAAAGGCAAAATTTGGCTTTTTTGAAAAAATATATATGTAATTGTTAAACCTCAAATAAGACTTTAAAAAAATACTGAAAACAAACAAAAAATATTACCATAGATTTTATAGATACTAATATGTGGGATTATAATAAAAATTTACCACTAAATTTGAAAAAAATGGAAAACTGCTTGAAAAGAACTTGGGAGGGAGACAAACCATAAATGACTCTTAATCTCACAAAACAAACTGGGGGTTGCTGGGGGCAGGTGGGATTGGGAGAGGGGGAGGGGGCTATGGACATTGGGGAGGGGAGGCGAACCATAAGAGACTATGGACTCTGAAAAACAACCTGAGGGTTTTGAAGGGTCAGGGGTGGGAGGTTGGGGCAACCTGAGGGTTTTGAAGGGTCAGGGGTGGGAGGTTGGGGGAACAGGTGGTGGGTAATGGGGAGGACACGTTTTGCATGGAGCACTGGGTGTTGTGCAAAAAGAATGAATACTGTTACGCTGAAAAAATAAATAAAATGGAAAGAGAAAAAAAAAAAGAACTTGGAAATGAACATAAGGAGAAAAAACAGATTTCTTTATTATAAATCTATTAAAGAAATTGAATAAATTTTTAAAACCCTGTCTACAGATAAATCTCCAGCTCAGAAAGCTTAACCACTGATGTCTTTAAACTTTAAAAAATAGCACCAATCTTACACCAAGCCTTCCAGAAAAAAGAAAACAGTTTTTGAAGCCAGCTTAATCTTGATGCTAAAACCTGATGAAGCTATTTCAAGAAAGTTAAAATAAAGCCCAGCCATCATGAATATTGATATAATAATTCTAAAGAAAATATTAGCAAATGAAACTAGCAATATATTAAAAAGAATAATACATCACAGATTCTTTCCACCCCTCCCCCAGGAATGCATGTCTAGTTAATTTGAAAAATCCACCAGTGCAATTCACCTTATTAACTACATTAAGATGAAAAATCATATTCATATCTCAATAGATGCAGAAAATCATTAACTAAAATTCAAAAATAAATACTATTAAAATTAACATGTAAATTGTATAAGGTCCTAGTCAGTGCAATGAAGGATATTAAAAAAATCATAATTTGGGGGGAAAAATCATGAAGTTACCATTATTCAATACAATAGGATTATAGTCATGAAAAATCAAAACTAATTTACTTAATAATCTATTACTCATACATTTTAATAATTATTAATATTGCCATTATTAGCAATATTAATTGCAAATATTACCCATAGTAATAACTATTAATATTGGTTATTATTTATTAAATTAATTATTCAACAAGGATACTGAATATAGGATCAATATACAGACTTCAGTTTTTTCTATGTACCAGTAATGAAAATTAGAAAATAAAAAATTTTAAATGAAAAAAAATTTTAATTATATAAATTAAAATAACATCAAAATTCATCCAATACATAGAACTCATTCTACAAACATTAATGACAGTAATTTCTAGAAGGCCTAAAAGATATTTGAGATACAACATTTTAGTAGGAATATAAAGGACCAGAAATGATAAGGCAATCTAGAAGAATAATTATCAAAATCTTCTACCTCATGTGAGCAGAACTGATTATAAGACTTCAGTGATGACAACTGTGGTATTACTCCATAGACAGGCACACAGGCTAACAGAATAAAATGAAGAGACCAGAACAAATCCATAAATATACAAACATATACACAGACAGTTGATTTATGAAAAAGGTTATATGCCACCTGTATACAACTATACAGTTGAAACAGATGGTCTTTTCAATTACTGGTGCTGGGTCAAGTGTGCAAATCTTGATTCATATCCCTACACTGAAAAATAAAATGACAGAACTTCCAGAACTTAACATAGGATAGTATGCTGCTGATCTTTCCTACATAGGACACAAAAAGCCCAACTTTTAAAGGGAACATATAAAGGAAAAGAGAAATAAGTTGGACTATGTTAAAAATGACAACTTCTTTGCAAATAAAGACACCATGAAGAGAGTAAAAATGCAACCTACATAATAGAAGAATATATCTGAAATAGACATATCTAACAGATGAACTGAATTCAGAATATATGAGCAATTGGTATATTCAAAAGAAAGAAAAGAAAAGAAAAGAAAGAGAAAATGGGCAAGTAGCTTGAACAGGCATTTCTCAAATGAAAACATCAGGATGACCAATAAACATATGAAAACTAATTCATTATGTATCTGAGAAAAGTAATTAATGCCACAATGAGAAAGCACTACACACTTTTCAGAATGACTAAAATTAGGAAACACTGATAATTCAGTGATGGTGGGTGCTAAAACAACTGGCACTCTAACACTCTGCTGATGGCACAGCCCATTGGCACAACTTCGGAAAACAGGTAGTACCTACTAGAGGTGGATATGTGCCCTAAATGATCCAAAAGTTCCACTTCCAAGTATATCAGGAAGGTATGTGTGTGTGCACCAAGAGGCACATATTGAAGTGTTCATTGCCTCGCTGTTGGTTAAAAACTGGAAACAGACAAGTATCCCTCAAGGGCATACACACACACACACACACACACACACACACACACACATACACATACACACAAATAATAAACAGCTTTGATAATGAACAAAATTTTTCTATATACAACTATACTGATGAATTTCATGAACATAATGTTGAGCAAATACCTAATAGATGAGTCATTAATATAAAATTCAAGTACCATAATCGGAAGGGTTAAAATGATATAATAATAGTCTATAGTAATAATCTATAATGTTAAAAGTTGGAGAGCAGTTACATTTGGGGGGGTGTGATGACAAGATGGGGCATGTGGGAGGCTCCCAGGGGTGCTTATGTCATTCTACCTCTTAACTATGCAGTGGTCACATGGGTGTTTCCTTTTGTAAGAATTCATTGAATTGTAAGAATTCATCGAGCCATTAATGATTCACATGCATATGTTCTACTTCAAAAACATGTTTACCTTGAGCAAAAGAAAAAAAATAATACTTCTTCATGATCTCTAATTTGGAAAATGTGAATTCTTATGATGAGCTTTACTTGAATTTACTATTTTATTTATTCATTCCATACATATTTATACAGCATCTGAAAAATCACATTGTTAGAATTTTCCCCTTGTTACTAAATATTCTTTGAAACTTATTTTTAATGACTGCATAATACATCAAAATAAGTATGATTTTATAGTATATTTACTCTTTTTTTTAAACTACTGAGCATTTGCATGGTTTACAATTTTACACTATTATAAATAGCACTGAAATGAATATCTTTGTACTTTAATTTCTGACGATCCATAAAAATATACATTTGCTGGGCCTAAGAGGTATGAATATTTTTTTGCCATATTGTTGTACACAAAATGTGTACTGATTTGCAGTCCCATAGACTCTGTAGTTTTTCCACAGAGGCTGCAAAACAGTGATGTTCATGGTGTAAAATGCATTTTCTAAATACCTTAATATAAGGATCTCAGAAAAAGGGTAACCATTGTTCCTTATTATGTGACATTAAAATTAGCCCAGATTCCCAACTCCTATCCTTGGGCTTCAGAAACATTTTGATTTATATAGTTTGCATCCAGGGACAGTTATGGTACAAGTAGTAAGTGATATCCGTTCTGTAGAAAGACCATGGATTGTAGGAAATCCAGACGCATTTTAATCCCAGCCTTGCTACCCGTTCGAGTTGGTAAGTAATGTCAGCTATCTTAGCCTTAGTCTCCACCCATGTAGAAGAAGGTAAACATAGGTTGCTGTTAACACTAAGTGATAAAATATATATAAAGAACCTAGCATAGTGTCTGCTCCTGTTGTTATCCAATAAGCAATTTACTTCCCTTCTCAATCATGATATGTTTTCAATTATCCATAGCAACGGGTCAAATGGCATAGATAATTCTAAAACCTTATATCACACTAGACTTTTTACTACTGATGATAAAATATAAAGGAACTGATTTATTTCAGTTTCTCCACCTATTCCTGCCCTCCTAGCCAAAGTAAGAAAACTGGATAACACAGATTGCAGAATCAGTCCATAAATAATTAAGAGCTGGTCTTGGGTCTTATTTTATGAATCATTATGAAATTAAAATCCCTTTTTCAAGTTGTGTTTTCATTTGGCCTTTAATAAGTAACTTTCAAATGTCTTGCTTTTTTAAAAAGGGCCTTTAAAAATCATATCAGAGGTTAGGAAAGGGTTCTACTTAACCATATTTTTTTCTATATGAGTACTATCATTAAGACAATTACCACTGATCACCTTTTAATGATATTTCAAAACCACTTGAATATTTTTAAAAAGGTCACACAAAGCTACATAACTTATAAAATCGAACAGCACAAATGGGACTTTTGCATTTGTTCAGACATGTACCAGGTTTTAGTTCCTACAGGCTCACAGACGGTTTTCTCCTTAGCAGTTTGCCAAATGTATTTTAGAATGTCCAAAATTTAAAATGTTGATGTATGTGAACCAACTACATAATGAAAGAATCCATGTACCATTAAAATGATAATATAAATCACTCTTTATTTCCTCAAATATGCTAAGTGCAAATAACTAGATCACATGGAGAGGATCAGAAAGGTAAATAGGTAATATTTCGAGTGAAAAAGATAGTTAGACTTCCCCAGTCAACATTGACTTGTTCTATTGTTTTTGTTTTTTGTTTTTTTTTTTTAGAAGATTCTTCTTTTTCTTTTTGTTGCAAATATCAAATTATGACCATGGAATATGTATAACAAGCTACAATGCAATTCCTTGATTATTCAGAGCCTAATCATACAGTTTGTGTTTTACCCCAGCCATTTGCTTCTACTTTTCCTGCCGGCTGCCTGCCTTTTGCCATTTCACTGCTTGTTAGTCTTTGGCCAGAGTGTTTCAGAAAAAGGCATTTAAAAAAAAAAAAAAGAGGTTGGGGGAGCCAGGCCAAACCATTTGAACTTCTTCCAGTTTTGTCTAAAGTTCCTAGAGAAAGAGTGGAGGGTGCAGGTCCACAAAAGATTCTTAGATTATGTTTGACTCTCCGTCTAATTTCCCAACCCTCTGCACCTACCCCTACTATTAATACTGTAGATACTCATTTTGTGGACTTCTTACTCTTCAGAAGGGAAGATAGCTACCTGTTCAAAGAAGAAAAGGTCTAACATATTTTGATTTTGTGTATACAAACCAGAATATTTTGTATTTTGTTTGTGTCTAAATAAGGTGTTCTGGTCACCAATTCCAAAGTATTTATGTGTTCATGCAGGGGTGTCCCCACACCAATAAGCCATTCTCAGACACCAGCAGGGTGTCTGAGAACTGAACTTATTTCTCGCACCAGGTACATAGAGACAGTGTCAGATTTCACAGATTAGGGGCTTAGTCCTATAAGACTGTCCCTCCACACACCCGAACCACTAGTTTCGAACCCAGGTTTTACCCGTGCTTCTGACAGATCAGATTACCTGGGAGGTTCCCACAAACCCCTCCTTGGGTTCGATTTTCTACAGCAGCTCACAGAACTCAGGAAACCCATCAACTAGATCGCTAATTTATTATAAAAGGATGCATGTCAAAAGTAGCCAGATGGAGGAGATGCATAAAGCAAGGTATGTGGGAAGGAGTGCAGAGCTTCCATGCCCTCTCCAGATGTACCATTCCCCCCAAATCTCCAAGGGTTCACCAACTCAGAAGTTCTCCAAACTCTGTCCTTTTGGTTTTTATGGAGGCTTCATTACATAGGAATGATTGATTAATTCATTGGCCAGTGGCGGTGATTGGTTCAACCTCAGCCCCACTCTCCTCCCAGAGGTCAGGGGGTATGAAGGGGGTAGACTGAAAGTCTTCTAATCACATCCTCTGATGATCAGCCCCCTTCTTAGGTGATCTGGGGGCTTTCCAAAGTCACCTCATTAATACTTTTATTACTCTTGTCACTTAAGAAATCCCAAGGGTTTTAGGAGCTCTATGCCAGAAATGGGAATGAAGACCAAATATATATTTCTAATTTTAAGTTATAACATCACAGTACCTTAGAAGAAAAATGGCCACTATTAGTTCTGTCACTCATTAAAATACATTTCTTGACCATTTCAGGATTCACCTTCCTCAAATAGAGAAACAATTACTAATTGCTACACTATCTACTTCTCAAAAGTCATTCACCATCATTGGCTATTAAACGAAGGAAATTATCTTAGGAGAAGTAACTTAAAGACTTCATATATATGAGTAAATGTGAGCAAACAAGAATTGTTCCTATGAAAAAGCACAGTGAAAAAATAACCAAATTCAGAACCCACTGTCCTGAGCTCAAATTTCAGTCCTGGCACTGGTCATGACTTCAGACAAGCTATTTAAATCTCTTACCCTTCATTTCCATATCTATAAAGAAGATGATGATAATACTAAGTATTAGTGAAGATGCAAAACAGCTAGAACTCTCAGACATTGCCAGCGGGAATACCAAATGATTTAGCCCTTCTGGAAAACACTTTAGCAGTTTCTTACAAAGTTAAACATAAACTTACTCTATAACCGAGCAATGTCACTACTAGGTATTTATCCCCCCAAAATGAAAACTTATAATCATAAGACCCTGTATGCAATGTTTACAGCAACTTTATTCACAATTGCCAAATCTCAGAAACAACTCAAATGTTCTTCAACTGGTAGATGCATAAGAAAACTATGGTATAGTCATACAATAGAATATTACTCAATGACAATATAAAGGAACTACTGATTCACAGAACATGGATGGATTTTAAATTTATTTTGCTAAGAAGCAATAAAAATAATATAAATTTCATTTATGATCTATGCTGAAGGGCAAAGTTATGGGAATAAAAAGTCAGTATCAAGGCTACAAGGAGGTGATAGGAATATTTTTTTTTTGATAGGAATATTTTACAAAAAGGCAGCATTAGGGTATGCTTAGGATGATGAAACTATCATGTCCATAGTGGTGGATAAATGGCTCTATTCATTTTTTAAAACCCATAGATTTGTGCATAACACAAAGAAAGAGTATATAATCTTTAAAAAAAAAAATCAGAGGATGTGGGGGAACCCAAAATGAAATTAAAAGCTGTAACAAATGAGTGATCTATATTACAAATGAATCACATATTCACAAGGAATGTGGAGAAAAAGAAAAGAAACTAAACTACTTTGGCAAATAGTACTTTGGCTTATATTGTAAGATTAAAGTCAAAAGATACTCTACATAAACACTATGATCTAATTAAAAATATGCAGGGAAAACGGGGCGCCTGGGTGGCTCAGTGGGTTAAGCCGCTGCCTTTGGCTAAGGTCATGATCTCAGTTTCCTGGGATCGAGTCCCGCATTGGGCTTTCTGCTCAGCAGGGAGCCTGCTTCCCTCTCTCTCTCTCTGCCTGCCTCTCTGTCTACTTGTGATCTCTCTCTGTCAAATAAATAAATAAAATCTTTAAAAAAAATGCAGGGAATGGATCAGCCAACCTAGAACCACCTGGTGTGTATAATATGGTTGATTAAATATGTAGATAGTAAGAGTCAGTTTTATCACTGTCAGAGAAAGAAGTTACAAATATGGAAGAAAGAAGGCTAGTCGAACCTTGTCATGTTGGAATGGAATTGGAAGTATCAGTATGAGCTAATTTTTAGTAATATGCATACAGATAAGTAGAGAAATAAAAATATCTGTATGTATATGCTGTGTTATTATACATACATCTAATTTCTAACTGTCTATGGAGAAGCACCAGAAGCAATGGCACATAGTAACAATGAGAATACCTAGTCCTCAGACCTTAGCTTCTAAACTATGTTTCAACAACAAAAATTATGTATGACTTGCTGGTGAAGTGGTTAATTCTTGGCCTGGGTTAGAGAAAATTAAAATGAGTTAAGAGCATCTTGAGCCACAAAGCAAACAATTCATCAGAAAAGATGGGAACATGTTAAAAGGGTACAAGCACCAGCATGAAAGACTCTACATAGCCAAGACCAGGACAGTTTGAGCAACAAAATAATGATAGTATTGGATTAATATCACTAGAATAAAATGAGTATCCATAAATCCATACTGATATAAATAAATAGGGTGGAAACAAAAATAAATGGGGAAGAAGGGCCAGCTCTTCCTTACAAAATAATTACAATTTATAAGCATAAAAGGAATGCAAGAAATAGAAAAATCACAATTAGGAAATCACAATAATTGTTGCAAGCAAAATCCATCCATGGATGCTAAAATTAGTGAGTCAGATGGCATTTGAGGAGATATGGGATATTTGCATAGCCTCAAAGAATATCCCCAAGATGTTTATTAGTTACAGAGGGAAAAATACTAAATTTATACTAAAAAATCTAGAAGACACTATCTTTAAGGTCACTGTAATAAGAAATATAACATCACCTATCTTCTGGTACATAATGAGGAGGGTATATTACTCCTACAGTATCATTGCCAAAAACACATAACCTTAATATAGTCATGAGAAGACATCAATCACAAATTGAGGGGTAGTCTACAAAGTAACTAACCATTACTCTTCAAAAGTGTCAGTCACAAAGACAAGGAAAAGCTGAGGAATTGTCACGTACTAGAAAAGACTAAGACATTACAACTAACTGCATTGTGGGATCCTAAATTGGATCCTAAAAAAAAAAAAAAAAAAAAAAAGAATTGTAATAATAATAATAGTAATAAAACTAATGAAATCTGAAGTTTGTAGTTTAATCAGTTGTATTACATCAAAGTTAATATCTTAGTCTGGATCATTGTACCTATGGCTATATGAAACAATATTAGGGAAAGGTGAGTGACGCACATACAGGAATTATGTACTATTTTTGCAGCTTTTCTGTAAGTCTGAAGTTATTTAAAAATAAAAACTTAAAAAGTTATTTTTGGTAATCAAAAACTGAATTAACTCCTTCTGCGTCATCCCATCAATCAAGAATGGTTGATTGAAAAATTATTTTAATAGGTGACGTAGACTAGGTAGAAATGAATTCTGAAGGATAATGTTGTCTTGTTCTTGACATTAAAGGTCTTTGGCAGTCTTATTTGTGTATTTCTTATAAATGCCAAGATTCATTCTGATTTTTACAAATCAATGTCCTAATCTTGTTTGGACATAGGGACAGTATTAATTTATTTTAGTTACCCTTTTACATCGGAAGGACAGGAATGAGTTAAAGATCTGAATCAAACCCAGTAAGCATGTTCATCTACCTGGATTTACAATGAGGAAAATATCAGTTATTCAAGGATAAAAATTCATTCTTCCAAAAGGATAGATTCTTGGCAATGAGTTTTTAAAAATAAAAATTAGTGCTACCAACATCCCTGAGTATGATAAGACTGCATGTTTTGAAAGAAGTCAATACATTCTCTCACACAGTCATTTCAGAGCTTATCTCATTGCCAAGATACAGGGAACAATACAGTTGCTATATTTTGTCGACTCAGTTCTTTCCCATACTTGATCTTTTAAGTATGATTTTCTAAAGTTCAGTAAAGATAACAGTTGTGGGCTCTGTAAAATAGAACACTGGAGGAGACATACAAAAGACATGTGACCTCAATAACTCCATCTATTATTTGGAAGTGTGTATTTTTCACAAAAGTTTTAAGGGCAAGACGTTTTTCCTTATTTTTTAACCAAGTTTCATACTTGCATTGTAAATGCATCTTCCCCCTTGACTCAAACTCCACTAGAAATTTAATTTGATGCTCCCTGTAAAACATATAGCTTTATGACAATTTTACCAATGTCAGTCTTACCACTAGGTAGAAACCAAGGAATATCTCTACCATTACCAACTAAAGGAATTTTGGGGAGTGGACAAGTTTAAGATCTCTATCATCTATTCTCATATAGATGCTTGAAGAAAAATATGAGATTCATTGGGTTTATCAGGATATCCCAAACAAGGTATGTCTTCTGAATTTTACAGGCATTTTAGAAGTTCTTCTCTTTTGCATCAACTGTTCCACACTTGCAAGTAGACAACCTCCCTTGCCTTTTTTCATTACAGAGATAAGTAGAGCTACCCACCATTCTTTTGCTGGCATGATCGGAGTTAGACATAAATCAGAATTCATTAGTAGCAATGAATCTCTGATACTCTAATAGCTATTACTGAGGCAATGGTCAAATAGCATTATATGAAGCATTATATGAAGAAGTTCTTTAGAAACAGAAACAGAAAGCAGGAATTATAAGAAATGTCTAAAATGTCTCAGCAAGGTATGTTTTACAGTCAGCACAACAGGTAAAACAACCTTTATCAAATATTTATTATACCATATTAAGTTAGAAGTGCCACGTGTAAAGCACAAAGCTATATAAAATGTCAGTAATGAGCTATATAACACCGAAAAGAAAAGAACTTATTTCAATCCACATTTATTAAAAAGAGTAAAATTTTCAAAAAGATAAAATTAAGTCTGTCCTCTGGAATAGAACTGTAGCATTTACTGGGTTGAACGACAAAGGAGATCATGAAAATAAAAGATTAAGCAATAATACATTAATGGCAATAGCACAATTATCATTTGAGTAAATACTACCTATCAGTAATGCATTCAGTGCTTATTCTGGCAGGTTCTTTAGATTACCTAATCTTCACAATAACTTAGGCCAGTTAGGTATTATCTCCATTTTGCAAATGAGGAAAATAAAACTCAGAATTGTATTTGTCCAAAGCCATGCAACCTATTGATTGGCTTCCCAATCATTGCACTTCTTCCTTCACAAGATCGGTATTCCAAAAGCTCCAGCTACTCTTGAGAACTCATGGAAAAGCATCCTAGGTCCCTGCCAAGGCATTTCTAATACTGATGGACTGCAGTATTTCCAGTTGCAAAATTTGACTTTAGCGTCCACACTCTCTAAAGTAAGATTACTTCAGATGGAAATTTCAATAAGATGTTCCTTTCACTCTTCTCCATCTGCTAAGCACTTTCTCTGATTCCCTGAATTTCCCCAGCACCCCTCCCTCCCAAGTTTGGAGTACAGACTATGCTGCATTTACAGAAATGCTTAAATATCAGTGGCTTATGGCACTTTCCAGTTCCCTCAAAGACTAACCTAAGCCTTTCTTGGTGTTCTCAGGCTCACAAGTGCTCAGGAGATAAATTCACGCCCCCTCCCACCCATGTTGTACTGCTTTGTCTTACATCAGAATACTATTCTGCTAGGCATAGTCATCCTCCATCCTTAGCTAGTGGTCAGCAAAGGTCTCCATGAGGTCAGAAACACATTTTAGTATGAAAAGGAATCAGAGATTTGGAGGCTGGAGGAAAATTACTCTTCCACTCTGTGGCATGCATACCTTGTAATCTCGAGAGTCTCTGAATTAGCAGGTTTATTCCTAGAATCTCACAACTTCCCTCATGAACACTATGCCTTTAGTGTCTGGCTTTAAACTCGTTTTCTTTCAGACCTTAAATCACTGCAAAGGCTTAAGATGAGCCATTCTTTCCTGTTTTCCCCCATCTGTATGTTTACTACCTCCTCACAGTGCTAAAGATTCCCCCTACCATTTTTTAACTTTTTATTTTAATTCCAGTTAGTTATCATACAGTGTTTTATTAGTTTCAGGTGTACAACATAAGTACTGAACAATTTCATACAACACCCAGTGCTCAACACGACACGTGCCCTCCTTAATCCCCATCACCTTTTTCACCAATTCCTTCTACCCACCTCCCCTCTGGCAATCGTCAGTTTGTTCTCCATAGTTAAGAATCTGTCTCTCGATTTGTCTGTCTCTCACTTTTCCCTTTGCTCATTTGTTTTATTTCTTAAATTCCACATATGAATGAAATCCTATGGCATTTGTCTTTCTCTGACTGACTTATTTCACTTACAGTTATACTCTCTAGCCCCAACCCATGTCATTGTAAATGGCAAGATTTTGTTCTTTTTTATGGCTGGATAATATTCCTATGTGTGTATGTATATCACTCTTCTTTATCCATTCATCAATTTATGGGCACATCAGCTGCTTCCGTATCCTGCCTATTGTAAATAATGCTGCTATAAACATCAGGGTTCATGTATCCCTTCAAATTAGTGTTTTTATATTCTTTGGGTAAATACCACTAAGTGTGATTACTGGGTCATAAGGTGGTTCTATTTTTTAACTTTTTGAGGAATCTCTACACTGTTTTCCACAATGGCTACACCAGTTTGCCTTCCCACCAATGATGCACGAGTGTTCCTTTTTCTCCACTCTCACCACCACCTGTTTTTTCTTGTGTTGTTCATGTTCACCATTCTGATAGGAGATTGTTACCATTGGTTGTAGCTTTAAGTTGCATTTCCCTGATGATAAGGGATGATGAGCATCTTTGCTGGCCATCTGGATGTCTTCCTTAGAGAAATGTCAGTTCTTGTCTTCTGCCCCTTTTTAAACTGAATGATTTGTCTTCTTGGTGTTGTGTTGTATAAGTTCTTTAATATATTTTGAACACTGACCCCTTTATCGGATATTTCATTTGCAAATATCTTCTCCCACTCTGTAAGCTGCTTTCTAGTTTTGTTGTTTCCTTCACTATGCATAAGTTTTTTATTTTGATTAAGTCCCAATAGTTTATTTTTGCTTTTGTTTCCCTTCCCACAGGAGACATATCTAGAAAACAGTTGCTACAGATGATGTCAAAGAAGTTAACTGTCTGTGTTCTCTTCTAGGATTTTTATGGTTTCAGGTCTCACATTCAGGTCTTTAATCCATTTTGAATTTATTTTTGGGTATGACGTAAGAAAGTGGTCCAGGTTCATTCTTTTGCATGTTGCTATCCAGTTTTTCCAACACCATTTATTGAAAAGACTGTCTTTTGTTCATTGGATGTCTTTTCTGCTTTGTCGAAGATTAATTGACCATATAATTGTGGGTTTATTTCTCAATTTTCTCTTCTGTTTTATTGATCTATATGCCTGTTTTTGTGTCAGTACAATACTGTTGTTGTTGTTTTTTTCTAAAGATTTTATTTATTTATTTGACAGAGATCACAAGTAGGCAGAAAGGCAGGCAGAGAGAGATGAAGGGAAGCAGGCTCCCTGCTGAGCAGAGAGCCCAATGTGGGGCTCGATCCCAGCACTCTGGGATCATGACCTGAGCCAAAGGCAGAGGCTTTAACCCACTGAGCCACCCAGGCGCCCCGCAATACTGTTTTATTACTACAGCTTTGGAATATAACATAAAATCCAGAATTGTGATGTCTACAGCTTTTTCTTTCTTTTTTTTCCCCCAGAGATGTTATTTATTTATTTGACAGAGAAGGTGAGAGAGGGAACACAAGCAGGAGGAGTGGGAGTGGGAGAAGCAGGCTCCCTGCTGAGCAGGGAGCCAGATGCAGGACTCAATCCCAGGACCCTGGGATCATGACCTGAGCCAAAGGCAGATGCTTAATGACTGAGCCACCCAGGCACCCTGTTTTTCTTCTTTATGATTGCTTTGACTATTTGGAATCTTTTGAAGTTCCATACAAATTTTAGGATTGTTCTAGTTCTGTGAAAAATACTGTTGGTATTTTGATAGGGATTGCATTAAATATGTAGATTTTCTTGAGTAGTATAGGTATTTTAACAATATCTGTTCTTCCAATCCATGGGCGTGGAATGTTTTTTCATTTCTTTGTGTCGTCTTCAATTTCTTTCATTAGTGTTTTACAGTTTTCAGAGTACAGGTCTTTCACCTCTTTGGTTAGGTTTATTCCTAGGTATCATCCTGTTTTTTAGTGTAATTGAAAATGTGATCCATTCCTTGATTTCTTTTTCTGCTGCTTCATCATTCGTGTATAAAAATGCAACAGATTTCTGTATGTTGATTTTGTATCCTGTGACTACTGAATTCATTTATCAGTTCTAGTAGTTCTTAGTCTTTTGGATTTTCTCTATAGAGTATCATGTCATGTACAAATAATGAAAGTTTGATGTCTTTCTTACTGATTTAAATGTCTTTTGTTTCTTTTTGTTGTCTGATTGTTGTGGCTAAAACTTCCAGTGCTATGTTAAGTAACAGTGGTGAGAGTGGATATCCTTGCTTTTTTTTCTGACCTTAGGGGAAAAGCTCTGTTTTTCCCCAGTAAGCATGATGTATCTGTGGGTTTTTCACTTACTGCTTTTATTATGTTGAGGTATGTTCCCTCTAGCCCTACTTTGTTGAAGGTTTTTATCATGCATGGATGTTGTATTTTGTCAGATGCTTTTTCTATCCATTGAAATAATCATATGATTCTTATCCTTTCTCTTAACTGATGTGATGTATCATGTTGATTGATTTGCAGATATTGAACCACCCTGGTAATCCAGGAATAAATCCCACTTGATCTTCATGAGTGATTTTTTTTTAATGTATTGTTGAATTTGGTTTGCTAGTATTTTGTTGAGAATTTTTGCACCTCTGTTCATCAGGGATATTGGACTGTAGTCCTTTTTTTAGTAGCATCTTTATCTGGTTTTGGTATCAGGGTAATGCTGGCCGCATAGAATGAATTTGGAACTTTTCCTTCCTCTTTTATTTTTTGGAATAGTTTGAGAATAGGTATTAACTCTTCTTAAATTGTATGGTAGAATTTGCTTGTGAACCCATCTGGTTCTGGACTTTTGTTTGTTGGGAACTTTTTGATTACTAATTCAATTTCTTTGCTGTTTATTGGTTTATTCGATTTTTCTATTTATTTCTGTTTCAATTTTGGTAGTTTATATGTTTCTAGGAATTTATCCATTTCTTCCACGTTGTCCAATTTGTGTATTGTCCGATTTGATGGCATCTAGTTTATCATAATCTCTTATAGTTTTATTTCTGTGGCATTAGTTGTTATTTTTCCTCTCTCATTGCTGATTTTATTTATTTCAATCCTTTCTCTTTTTCTTGAGAATCTGGCTAGAGGTTTATCAATTTTATTGTTTTTTGTTTGTTTTTTTTTAAGAATCAGTTTCTGGTTCCATTGTTGTCTTCTATCTGTGTGGTATGTGTGTGTGTGTGTGTGTGTGTGTGTGTGTATCTATAACATTTACTTCTGCTTTAATCTTTATTATTTACTTCCTTCTTCTGGTTTTAGGTTCTGTTTATTGTTCTTTTTTGTAGCTCATCTAGATGTAAGGGTAAGTTGTTTGAAATTAGTTATTGCTTCTTAAAGTAGGCCTGTATTGCTATAAGCTTTCCTCTTAAAACTACATTTGCTGCATCTTATATGTTTTAGAGCATTGTGTTTTCATTTGTTTCCATGTACTTTTTAATTTCTTCTTTTATTTTCCAGCTGACCCATTCATTGTTTAGTAGCATGTTACTTAGCCTCCATGTATTTGTGGTCTTTCCAGATTTTTTCTTCTAGATGACTTCTAATTTCATAGCATTGTGGTCAGAAAAGTTGCATTAATGATTCTGATCTTCTTGAATTTGTTGAGGTTTGCTTTGTGGGAGAATATGTGATCTGTTCTGGAAAATTTTCCAAGTGCACTTGAAAAGAATGTGTATTCTGGTATTTTAAGATGGAATGTCTAAATATATCTGTTGAGTTCATCTGTCCCAATATGTCATTCAAACCCATCCTTTTTTTGTTGATTTTCTGTTTGGAAGATCCATACATTTATGTTAGTGGGGTATTAAAGTCCCCTACGCTTTCTGTATTATTATCAATTATTCCCTTTATGTTTGTTATTAACTGTTTTATGTATTTGACTGATCTTGTGTTGGGTGCATAAATATTTACGATTGTTATATCTTCTCCTTGGATTGTTCCCCTTTTTATCATATAGTATCCTTCACTGTCTCTTCTTACAGTCTTTGTTTCAAAATCCATTTTGTCTGATATAAGAATTGCTACTCTTGCATTGTTTGACATCCATGTGCATGACACATATTTCTCCATCCTCTCACTTTCAATCTGCAGGTGTTTAGGTCTAAAATTTGTCTCTTATAGGCAGCATATAGATAGATCTTATTTTTTATCCATTCTGTCACCCCATGTCTTTTGATTGGGGGTTTTAATCCATTTATATTCTAAGTAATTATTGAAAGATAGGTATTTATTACTATTTTATTACTTGTTTTGAGGTTGTTTCTGAATATTTTCTTTGATCCTTTTTTGTCTTTCATGTTTTAATGATTTTCTTTAGTAATATATTTGGGTTTCTTTCTCATTATTTGCATATTTATTGTTGGCTTTTGATACATGGTTACCATTATGTTCATATATAACATCTATATTGAGTTGATGGTTGTTTACATTTGAAACCATTTTTTCCTCCTCTCCTCCTCACATTTTAGATATGTTATTATATTTTATATCCTTTTTTGTGTGAGGTCCTTAATAGATTTTTAACAGAAATATTCATTTTTACTGTTTTTGGGTTTCCTACCTCTATACTGTCACTTTGGTCTCCTTTCCACTCAAAGAGTCCCCTTTAATATTTCTTGCAGGGCTGGTATAGCAGTCATGGGCTCCTTTAATTTTTGTTTGTCTTGGAAACTATCTCTCCTTCTATTCTGTACAATAGCCTTCTTGGATAGAGTATTCTTGGCTGTAGATTTTTCCCTTTCAGCATTTTGAATATGTCATGCCACTCCCTTCTGGCTTGCAAAGCTTCTGTTGAAAAATCCCTTGCTCGCCTTGTGGGTTTTCCCTTGTAAGTTACTGACTTCTTGAGTCTTGCTGCTTTAAAAATTTTTTCTTCATCACTATATTTTGCCAATTTAATTTTGATTTGTCTTGGTATATGTCTGCTTTTGTTGATTTTGATGGGACTTCTCTGTGCCACTTATCTATTTCCTTTTCTAGATTAGTGAAGTTTTTATCTATTATTACTTCAAATAAATTTTCTGCCCCCTTTTCTCTTTTCTTCTAGGACTCCTAGAATGTGAATGTTATTATGTTTGATGCAGTCACTGAGTTCCATAAGTTTATCATTTTGCATAATTCTTTTTTCTCTCCATTTAGCTTGATTACCGTTACTCTGTTTTCTAGATCATTAACTGGTTCCTTTGTTTCTTCTATCCTGCTATTCATTCTATCAAGCATATTTCTCATTTCATTGATTGAGCTATGTTATTCCTTTATCTCTGCTGTATTATCTCTGCTAGGTTATTCCTTATCTCTGTGTTAAGGATCTTACTCATGTCTTCTACTCTCTTCTCAATTCAGCAACTATCCTTATGATCATTTCTTTAAATGCTCTGTCAGGCACTTATTTCTGTTTCACTTTGATTTCTGGCCATGGCCTAGTTCTTTTCTTTCATTTGGGGTAAATTTATCTGTTTTCTTATTTTGTCTGTCACTCGGTGTCTGTTTCTCTGTGTTAAGAAAATCAGCTGTGTCTTCTGCTCTTGAAAGTAGTGACTTTATGAAGAAGAAGTCCTGGTCACTGGAGTGCCCTATAGTGCAGTGTCCACCGTTCACCAGAATCTGGCACTTCAGAAGAGTATCTTTTGTGTGTTGCTTATGCTCTGCTGTTGTGTCTGAGTAACTTTTCCTTTTCATATAGTCGTTTGCTCTCTTTGCCTGTTGTAGGCTGTGTTTGCTCTCTGTGATGTTAGTAGGTCCCAGGAAGGCTAGCCCAGGGTTGGGGGAGGGAGGAGAATGTGACTGCTGGGATACTTGGAAGCAGTGTGGTCGTATTTGCAAAATGTGCATTGGGCCACTAGTCCTATGCCAGATCCCCAAAGCAGTTCGGTGGTTAGGGGCTGCACACTGGGACAGCTGGAGATGCAAGGCTGGGCATAGTCCACGATGCTGGCTGGGCGTGGCTGGGCAGGGCCAGTGATGTTGCCTGGGGGTGCGTGGCTGGGCAAGGCCTAGCAGATGTGTGCAGTGAGCAGTAGCAGCTATGCACCTGGCTGATTCCACCTACCTTTTGAGCTTAACACACATACACACACACTCACATACACAATCTTACATATAAATGCATTCAGGTAAATTCCTAAAATTATTGCTGGGACACCAGTTCCATAATTAAACAAACTCTAAATTGAAATTTGAGAGTATGATGAATATCCTGTTATATTTATCAAACTGGAGGACAGCACCTGCTTATATTTTAAAACTTCCGTGAACTATTTCCTGATATCTCCTAAGCACAGTTGTTGGTCCTATGTTCTTTGAGTCTGTTCACATTCTCTATATAATCTTTTATTCTTTTTTTTTTAAGATTTTATTTATTTATTTGACAGACAGAAATCACAAGTAGGCAGAGAGGCAGGCAGAGAGAGAGGAGAAAGCAGGCTCCCTGCTGAGCAGAAAGCCCGATGTGGGGCTCAATCCCAGGACCCTGGGATCATGACCTGAGCTGAAGGCAGAGGCTTTAACCCACTGAGCCACCCAGGCTCCCCATAATCTTTTATTCTGATGAAGTTCTTAAGTGTCTCCTCCCTTTTATAGATGCTACACTCCCTGAGGGATCATTTCTTATCCAACTTGCATAGTGCTAACATCCCTAGCACAGTTCTTGGCTTAATAAAGTGAATAAATAATCCTTTGTATAAGCCACACAAGAAAACTGTTCTCGATATGCCATTTTTAAATGTGGAGCTTTGGCCCTATAGTAGTTGAAAGGAAGATTGCAATTTGGTGCTGACCAAAGACCTAGTGAGCTCTAGCTTAGCATAACTTAAATGAGTTCAATTCTGTTTAGCAACATTACTGAATGTCTACATGATAGAGAATATTAGTATAGGATTCAGAAACAAAAACATTAACTTAAGGGCTAAGATGATTTGTGGTGTAACAGATTAAAACTACTAGGGAAATAGAAAAGAGTGACAATTTTAGATTCAAGCAGATTTCTCAGAAGAGGTAAATTTTGAACTATGTTTCTGAAGTGGGGAATAAGGAATTCTAAGGGAGGAAAAAACTAGAGCAAAAGCCCAAAGATTGATGAGTATGTGAAGTAGCCAAGAAACAACAAAAAGACCAAAATAGCTGCTATTTAGGGTATGTGGTTTTGGTGTGAAGGGAGAAGATGGCCTAGAAAGCGGCAATGGAAATACGGGAAAGAACAACTGTGGAAATCACTAATTAAATCATTTCCATCATTTATATACCAAGAAGGCAAAAGATTTTTGAGGAGAATGACCCACTATTCCAGCAAGGTAACACAGCAGTGTACAGAATAAATTAGAATTTATAAGTATTAGATGTACTTTTAAGAAACATCATCTACAATTACACTGTTCTTTTACTCCAGCTCTCTGGGAACTCTGAGGCAGCATTCTCATCCTCTGGATATGTATACTGACAATAAATGCAATCTTAGTAACCCTTTCTTTGAGTCACATTTATCATCTATTCATCTCCCCTAGTGCAGCTAATATCAGAATGGAGTCTCTGAGCATCTCCTTTTCTTCAAGATCCATTTGGAAATGTTGGTTATTTATTCATTATTGGATCAACTATTTTATCCAACTCTGGGAGACAATTTAACAAATCATATAGCTTGGTCTTATTTGATTCTAAATCATATCATTAAGATTTCATCTCTTTATCTCCTAAAAATGAGAAATAATCAACATTCTTCATAAAAAGTTCTGAGTCAGGGTTTGGTTCCTGATCTCCTTTCTTTGTCTCCAAGAAGAGATAGCCATAAAGAGAATTAGAAGAAAGCTTTAAATAGGGATTAGTCTAAGAATCTAGGTCAACATTAATAAGGTCTGGGCTGAGTCACTACGAATTAAAAGAAAGGAAAATATAGGGAAACTCTAGATGTGTAGATTAGAACCAGAGAGACGGTCAAAAGTAATATTAATTATGAAGGTGAGTTAAATCTGAAGTCTCCAGATGAAACTTCCTGAAGCAGAATGAGATAAGTGCTAAGAACTGAACCCGAGTACATTTCTGTATCAGATGGTCCAGCAGAGAATGAAGGGACTGCTAGATAAAAAGACATTCAAGAGAGGAGAGACAAGCCAGGAAAGGAGAAAGAGTTTTGCAAAGGAGGTACTAAGCATATTGTTTTACCCAGAACTGGGATGCTGTGACTCATGGTCAGCTAATGGTAATACCACAACAACCATAATTACCGCTTGTGGTCAACCACGACTAGTCCATTTTCTCAGCTCATCCTTAACAGTCAACTCTAAAATTATCAGCCATATCCTTATTAGGTCATCACTAGCATCATGATTGTTATGTAGAATGTTCCTATAAAAATTAAATACCAAGTTTATATTGTTTTTCTCTTTCTCAGTGACTTCCTTGGAAAAAAGGAAGGAGGGAAAATAAGTTTACCTTATAAATGGTCTATCTCAAATGTGTAAATGTACTTAGTAGTATCTGGTGGAAAAGAGAGAGAAACTAGAAAAAAAGATTCTCTAGTTGGGCACTGAATACTTTATCATTGCTTCTACTCACAAGTTACCTATTGGTTCCCCCCTCCTCCCAGTCCCTTGTGCCTCAAGTTTTTCCAAGTATCACTAGAAATCTTAAGACAAGTGAAACAAGAAAAAACTCTTATATTAGTAGGAAAATAGAGCAAACTGAGCTGCATGGTGTAATTGTTCAGTTTGGGCTAGCAAGGTCACTGAGAAAGACTAGGTCTTGCTTGGGTTGGCACCAGCTGAGCAGGCAAGCAACATAAACTATGGGTGAGAGTAGATCAGTGTTGTGCAGTGTCCCAGAGGACAGGAAGCCGGATGGCTCTGCCACGCCAGATGACCAGCCATGGACATAACTCTAAATAGGGAACTGTGTTTGTCAGCCTTCCCCAGAGATACTGAAATCAATGTTCCATGGACAAGCCCATTGAACTGTCATTAGAGCAGATGGAAACTAGAGTTCCCATACTCCCCAGACTTCAGTTAAAGTTATTCTTTGAGTTTGTTAGACCTGAAACTCTGAATTGTCCATATCTCCTGCCCAAGCCTATCTAATTTCCAGGGCGGAAAAATAGCTCAGAAGTAAATTAAATTGGAGAGATTTGATGAATTTACATCAAATTTCTGTGGTGTCATGCTCTATATCCAAACATACCCCTCAAAAATCTATATTTTCAGCCCTCCCAATGCCTTAACATTATTTTTCTGGATGTTATTAGTTCATTTAACCCTAATAATTCACTTAGCATAGGATGTAGCCAAGTTGGAATATCCTTTTCTGAATTTTAATTCTAAACAGATGACATCTCTCCTTTGTCTGAAAGGAACTATGCCTATGTCCCATGTGATAAAACTCTGATGAGACTCTGGTAACTCTGAAATACAGACTCTTCTGCCTGTTAACTAGATATGACCTTTCAGATCATAGTTGTTTCCACAGCTAGAGATCACAGGAGACCCACTAAGGCTGGGGACTCCACTGTTAACGCTGAATATTTTAGATTCCTGGTCTCTTCTAAGATACTGCTAAGAAACTATCTCATTATTTATTTTTGTTAATCTACAGTAATCAAGATCAATAAAATATTCTCTAAGAGTTTGTTGAAATTTCTAGAAATTTTAGAAAAGTATACTTTTTCAGACCTTAGGAGAGCAAAATAAGGAATGAGTACACTTTTAGGGGATGTGAGTAGATAAATAGCCTCTGAGGAATGACTCTAGAAATTTGAAAAACAGAGCCTCTCATAGGAATGTTTTCTTAGAAAAATAATATCTGAAATCTTGCACACAGCTTTCTGATCGTCTGGCTTGACTCAAGAAAATAATCTGGAGTTCCTAGAGGAGGTCCATCAGATTTTACATGGATTCTTAAACCTCACTAAAAATCCACTCTTCTAAACTGTTCTAAAGTCATTCCTAATATTTTCCCTTAATCCTTTCTCACCCATACTTTCAACACTTTCCCAGTATTCTAAGTGGCTCAAACTGCTAGCATGCTAAAATAATTTATACATACTTGGATAGAAATGAGAGATGATATATTATATTGACTCATTTTAAGAAATGGCCAACTTATGAGTCAAAAGTTTGAATATTGGCAATTTTATATGATTCAGTTGAAGATAGTAATTAATATATATCTGTCTCTAACTACATATAGATAAATATAGATATATAATCTAAAGAGTTATCTAGTAGATCCAAATTGGCAAATACCAAGTAATTTAATGTTTCAGTTCTATGTGTGTTTATGTGTATAATTTCAAACTTAAATGATTGAGGTTTTTTTAGGACTAAAAAAATTACTGCTTGAAATTAATTCATTATTATCCTTATTTAAACAGTTAATTATTTATCCTTCAACAAATATATGAGCATGCATTGTAGCAACATCAATTTCTTGGTGTGATACTGTATCATAGTTATAAAAAAAAGGAAAGACTGGGCAAGGGGTGCATTGGACCTTCCTGTAAATTGTTTTTCAATTTTTTAGGAATCTATAATGGTTTCAAAATTTAAAATATGTAGTGCGTTTTATTTTCTATAATTCATAGATATATTTAAGTAATATGTAAAACAAATTTTCTTTAGAATTATTTAGAAAAATACTTATTCTTGCTGTTCCAAAGCACAAAAGTGTATTTCCACACAGATATTTTAGATTAAAATCTATGTATATTTTTGTGTCTACCCATGTGCAAAGAGCAATCTAGAAACGTGCTCCTTATAATTGTAACTCATTGCATGGAACTTTATTAGTTGTATGCAATAAGACCTATACTTTGAAAGATAAGGTGACATTTGGACTCCAAATAAACACATGAATTTATATCCCACGAGAGAGAGAGAGAGAACTTCCTACATCGGGTCAAGGATTACCCCATTAAAAAGAATCGAAAACTTTAAAATTCAATCTGGAATTCTAAATTCTCCAGTACCAATATGTTCTCTGCTTTGCAGATGTCTAGAATGGAATTTTACATTAAAAAAAAAACAAATATTTTTCCAGAATTCAGACTATCCCATGAAAGATTGTGTAGTAATCAGCCCAAAAGAAATGATTCTACTGTGGAAACTAAGTGGAAAGGAAATCAAGTCTTGAAAAGTATTTATTATGGAGAATTTTTCATGAAGAATAAGCAAGAAAATAGTACTGATGACTATTTTTATGATGTATTCATTCATACAATGAATGATACATGCAACCTCATTGAAAGCAGGCATTTTCAAAGAAGCACAAATTTTGAATCAAATTATGATTCTAAAAAGCTCCTACAACTTAAGATTTAATTTTCAGACACCATTACTCCCAATTACACATCTATCTTTCCTAGTTGGTATTAACAATAGTTTTCTTGTGTGGTCCTGTAGTTTCTTGGATGTGTGAAGAGAGTAATTAAAAAATGTTGAAGATTTCATTTTTATTGTCTGATTATTCACACAGGTTGAAGAATGTCTGGAATAAAAAAGTCATTTGTGATTCCTTATGTGGCAATAAATAAGCAGTAAAATTTACCAGTATGTAACACTCAGTTTCTTCAAGGACCACATTGAAAATTTAGGGGTTGACTGCTATCATTCACTTGACATAAACACTTCAACAAATTAGGATAAATCTGCTTATATTGTTCTAATCTTGTATACTCAGTCAACACATAGAGGTCACTGAGAGCTCCAAATGGGGGGAAAAAAGAGAGAATCCCAGAGCAGAGTCCTTTAAGAGTATAACTATATGCATTACTGTCCTCTAATGTAAATTCTCAATTGGGTTGTAGTCCAGTAAAAAGGTTCCTTTGGAATCATTCACAGATTCAAGCTTCTAACAACTTAATGACAACCATTAGAATATGAGGTCATGGGAATTTCAACTTTAAAATGTATCCTCCCCAGATTATTAAAATGTTCACCAAATGTCCAAATGGAATGGTGCGTTTCTTTTTTCCCTCATAAGACTTTCTCTAAGAAATTTCTTTCCCAGTAAATTATCAAATGTATTTTGAATGTGGAGATATTTATATTTTTTCCATTGATTATTAGTTTTGCTTATGTACTGAAATTCATTAAAGGCAATTCCCTAAAAAATATAAACTGATATGTAAAACTGATTAATTTTTATAACAAAAAGGCTATCTATTTTCTTACTCTGAGAAGAATAGTCCTAGAGATATTAAATCATTAATCCTAGTTAAACCATAACAACAAAAATAGAATTTAAACCTTTCAAATCTTGGTCTAATAGTCTTCCAACGACATCAAATTCATAATCAGTTCATCAAAGGAGTACCCAAGGCATATTGTCCGAACAAGTTAGTACATTTTAAAATTTATTTTTTAAAGATTTATTTATTTTTGAGAGAGAGAGAGAGAGAGCAGGAGGAGGGACAGAGGGAGAGAATCTCGAGCAAACTCCCTGCTGAGCCAGGAGCCCCACAAAAGGGCTGGATCTCACCACGCATGATCATGACTTCAGCTGAAATCACTAGTCAGACATTCAATGGACCCATCCAGCTGCTCCAAGTTAGCACATTTTAAAGTCAAATCCAAGTTATGATATACATTTGAAATTTTTAAAAAGCAATTTTTAAATATTCTATCATTCAGATGTTTTACTTACTTGTATGCTACTGAATTTCACAAATGTAACAAAAAAGCAATAAAATAAAAATAGAAAAATCAAAATCAAGAAAAATAGAAGTATAAAACCAGCAAAAATAGCAATATGAAATTCAAACCATTGTCTCAAATATTTTATGGAATAAGAAAGGTAAAACTAAATAAAAACAAACAGATAAGGAGAACACACTGTACTAGCTAAAGCTCAAATTTGTCTTAGAGCTTACTGGAATTCAGGTTAAAAGAGAAACATTACCAATTATAATTCTCATTAGCAGAAAAGCAGAGCCTAGCCTCATGGAAATCAGAGCTTTCCCTAGTAAGATATCCTAAAAGATACAACAACAACAATAATAATAAATACTTATCATTTAGTAGTTCATATACTGGGCCACTAGGTAGAAAATATCTTCAACAGTATCTTTAATACAAATGGGATAAGGCGATATGAACCTTACACTGGATTTTGATTAAAAAAAAAGTTTATGGCTCATCCTTAAATGAGAAATTAGTACATGTGATTCTATAAAGACTAAGAAAATAACTATTTTTGCTGCCCTCTAATGATCTCACTTGCCCCAAGGAAATAATATGGAGTTCTAAGAACAGGAATGGTAATGAGGCTTCATATTTGTCATCTCTAACTAGAACAGTGGTCAGTCTGCATATCTCTCATATGGTCTTCTGAGATGTTATTTATCTCATTATGATCTGTGTTAGAGTACCAGTAATTTCATATTTTATTCTTCAGTGAAGACCTACAATATTGTGGTTTTCTATAATTTGTTGAAGGTGGATCCAAAAGCTTTAGAGACCAAGATAAGGAAGTGGTAAATTTGAAATTTCAAAGTATAACTAACCTAGGGCATCTAACTTGGAATCACTTATAACTATAGTCTTCTCTTAAATAAAAAATATATTCTTTGTTCAAAAAATTTTTTTAAAGATTTCACTTATTTATTTGAGAGCAGCAGCGCGAGAGAGAGAGAGAGAGAGAGAGAGAGAGCATGAGCAAGGGGGAGGGAGGAGAGGGGAGGGGCAGAGAGAGAGGGAGAAGCAGACTTCCCGCTGAGCAGGGAGCCTGAAGTAGGGCTAGATCTCAGGACCCAGGGATCATAACCTGACCTGAAGACAGATGCTTAACCAACTGAGCCACTCAGGTGTTTCCTTTGTTCAAAAATTTAAACAATGCAGGGAAGAGGAAGGAAAGAAGGAATGAGAAAGGAGAGAGGGAAGAAAGGAGGAAGGGAGGAAGGAAGGAAAGAATGGAGGGAAGGAGAGAGGAGAGGATCTATCTGCAATTTCAATGGTCAAAGATAGGTATTTCTTAAGTTCTGGTGACTTTTCTTTCAGATATCTGCCTTTACATATAAGAACATACATATAGGGGCACCTGGGTGGCTCAGTGGGTTAATGCCTCTGCCTTCGGCTCAGGTCATGATCCCAGGGTCCTGGGATCGAGCCCCACATCGGGGTCTCTGCTCGGCGGGGAGCCTGCTTCCCCCTCTCTCTCTGCCTGCCTCCCTGCCTACTTGTGATCTCTGTCTGTAAAATGGATGAATGAAATCTTTAAAAAAAAATACATATATACACATATAGTCTTGTATCAATCTGGTTTATTATATATAATTTTAGCATATGTACTGTTCTTTCCCTACCTTCTTTTTTAAACTGTTCATCTCCGTCTCTTCTTTGCAACATCCAAATAAATAATGTTCATGGCTACTGTGCATGTTTTCCATCCATTTAACATTTATTTATTTATTTTAAATATTTTATTTATTTTTTTGACAGAGAGATCACGGGCAGGCAGAGATGGGGGGGGTGGGGGGGGGGGAAGCAGGCTCCCTGCTGAGCAGAGAGCCTGATGCAGGGCTCAATCCCAGGACCCTGAGATCATGACCTGAGCTGAAGGCAGAGGCTTAACCCACTGAGCCATTCAGGTGCCCAACATTTATTTTTTAATAGACTTTATATTTAGAAAAGAATTTCAGGGCACCTGGGTGGCTCAGTGGGTTAAAGCCTCTGCCTTCGGCTCAGGTCATGATCTCAGCGTCCTGGGATCGAGTCCCACATTGGGCTCTTTGCTCCGCGGGGAGCCTGCTTCCTCCTCTCTCTCTGCCTGCCTCTCTGCCTAGTTGTGATTTCTCTCTGTCAAATAAATAAAATATTTAAAAAAAAAAAAAGAAAAGAATTTCAGATTTACAGAAATATTGAGAAGATAATACAGAATGCCCACATACCCTACACTGAGTTTCCCCTATTAACTTTTTATTTTATTTTATTAACATATAAAGTATTATTTGTTTCAGGGGTACAAATTAGTATGATATACTCTTAGTGAATTAATATTTATACATTAACTAAGGTCCTTAGGTTATCCAGAGTTCCTTAACTTTTTTCTTTTTTTTTAAGATTTTATTTATTTATTTGACAGAGAGAGATCACAAGTAGGCAGAGAGGCAGGCAGAGAGAGTGAGAGGGAAGCAGGCTCCCTGCCGAGCAGAGAGCCCGATGTGGGACTCGATCCCAGGACCCTGAGATCATGACCTGAGCCGAAGGCAGCGGCTTAAACCACTGAGCCACCCAGGCGCCCCAGAGAGTTTCTTAACTTTTATCTATTGCCTTCTTCCATTCCAGGATCCCAGCCAGGATACTGCATTACCTTTAGTTATCATGCCTCTTAGGCTCATCTTGGCTGATCCCTAACTTAAAACATAACAACCAATTCCAACGGGAATTAGGAATTAGAAATTACATATAATTAGGAATTAGAAAAGGTTAATAGAAAATATTTTTATTAATATTTTAGCCTGATAGTAAAGTCTAAACAAAAAAAGATAAAATTTTAAAGAACTTCTATAATAAAACATAGAATATCTTATGATCTTAGCATGGTGAAAATTTCTTGAATAGGATAATAAAGCACTAATCATGAATGAAAAGATCAATTTAATTAAACATCATTAAATTAAGAACTTCTTACCAAAAGACACCAAATATTTAAATACAAAACAGAATAGGAGAAGATATTTGCAATATATATGTTTGACAAAGTATTCCTATCCAGAATATGTAAAATCTTCTGTAAATAAGAAAACTACAGAAGATCAAGAAATAGACAAAAGACCTCTTTTGAGGTACCACTCAAAAGAATTAATCCAAATGGCTAATAAGAAAATGAAGGGGTATTCAAAATGAATAATTATCAGAGAAATGCCAATTAAAGCTACAATGTTATACAATTACACACCCATGAAAATGGCTAAAACCAAAAGGATTCCCAATATCAAGTATTGGTAAGAATGCTAAACAACGGGAACTCTCAAATACTGTTGATTGTTGCATGAATATACTCAACTTATAAAAATCTTTCAAGCTGTGCGCTTAAGATTTGTGCAATCTAGCATATATATGTGGTAATTTATACTAATTACAAAGGCTATATCAATTACTTATCAACTCAAGTGATTGTGTTTTTATATAATTATTTCCCATCCCAATGTACCATATATATTTCCATTTATTCCAAAGTTGTTTCATGATTAAGATTCTTTTTGTTTTGCACAAAAGCCCTGTATATTAATTATGACATTAATTAATGTAGGATGCTTGCCTGAATGGAACCTATTCACCTCACCACAAGATGTGTCGTGGGGATCTTTCTTGCAACTTTAATTTATCAAATTGGCCTTCTCCTCACTTATTCGATTGTATGCAAACAGCACTATGAACAACATGTAAATTCCTCACTTGAGATAATAAACAAATTTTAAGATGGCCTAAAAACTGATAAAGTCCTTAATTCAGGAAACTTCAATACAACTCTGATGTAATTATATGAATTTCAAAATAGATTTAAAGCAATTAGTTTGCTCATAAACGTGGTAAACAACATTATAAATGATCAGAAATGACTATGAGGGAGCTAATTAATTTCATACAGTGTAGAATCTCAAAAATATAAAGAAAATCACCTGAGTAAACTCCGTCTTGTTAAAACGGAAATACTGAAATGACAGAGAGTGTTATTTGTGTCCAGCTCTAATAAACACCAAGAAGGGAAGGAAGAAGAGAAAATTGAGGAAGCTGAAGCTGACCTTACTGTTCTGGGGATGGAACCGTGAAAGGAGAGAATATGTACACCTTAAATAAGTGATGTAGGGACACCTGGGTGGCTCAGGTGAGTTGAGTTCAGGTCATGATCTCACAGGTCATGTGATGTAGACCCTGGACCAGATCCAAGCTCAGCCGGGAGCCTGCTTGCAGATTCTTTCCCTCTGCCCGTCCCCTCACTCTGGTGTGGGCATGCACGCGCACTCCTGCATGTACTCTCTCTCTCTCTCAAATAAATAAATCTTTAAAAAAAAAGTGGTGTATACACACACACATTGAAACAAGAACCTAAATTTTCCAAATATATTACATTAATATAAAAATTAAATTACTACTCTAGACAAATATGGAAGTCATCCATAGAATAATTTTTAAATTCAGGAATCTGCCTCTAATTTTGTGAAACAAGATCAATGGAAAAAGTATCCTATATTTCTTTTTTTTTAAATTAAATTAAATTACATTTTTTTTCAGTGTTCCAAAATTCATTGTTTATGCACCACACCCAGTGCTCCATGCAATACGTGCCCTCCTTAATACCCACCACCAGGCTCACCCAAACCCCACCCTTCTCCCCTCCAGAAAGTATCCCATATTTCAAAGCAAATATCTTCATACCAAAATTTAGAAGAATCTAATATATTCTATGAAGCATTATAACTGAGACTGATTCAAGAAATAGGTCACTGGGAGTTTCTCAAGTTCAGAGACCACAGGTCATTCCTCCCCATTGCACACAATAGCGTAAGGCATCCACTAGAGAGCCGATCAGTGTTCTCTGAAGCCATAGAGGTGAGATCATAAGGAAACAACTGAAAAAAAACACACAGGAAATGGCCAACTGTCTTGCACTGGGTAAGTTGAACTACTTTGGTTATTAAGCTGAAGTACTTCCACGACTTAGGCTGCCTCTCTAAGCTTGCTTTTAAGAACTGGAAATCAAGCCAAAACATCAGGTGCTGGCAAATTTATCACTCACTAGGTTCAGAGTAAATTTTTAAACATTTGTGAAATATTGATCTTTCCTTCAAATAACAGCATAGAGCAGAATGTATACCCTTCCTCCTAGACAAACAGATGCCTGTTAAAAGATTATGTGAAGTTTGACCAGGTTTTTTATTTTTAAAAATGTACATTATCAGAGTTATGCCCTTTAACATTTAGGGCATCGGGCCCTCTTTCTTTGTAGCTTATAAGATGTTCAGGTAAGAACCTTAACTGTGTGGAATAAAATAGGAGAAAACACCCAGCAGAAGGTAGTTCTCATGAAAATGCGTCAAATACCATTAAGTGATTTACTGCACTAATCCCATAAAGTGATTTGGGATTAGCTTTTTGGAAGGTGAACAGGGCAGATTCATATCCTAGTTGAAAGCTTCCAGCTAAGAGTCAGTTTGGATATACTCTGTTCTTTCATTTCTTTTCAGTGCAAGAGCCGCTTGAAGTTGGCTCAGTGAGAATCTCGAAGAATTGCCTTGACTCCATGTCTCCTCCCCTTGCTCTTGTCCTTAAGCAGATGCCCCCCTCCAGGAGACCCAGAGAGCTCTGGAGAGGAAGTTAGGCCATGACAGTGGCCAGAGTACTGGAAATAGAATCTGCCAGGATAATTAAAGTATGTGCTTTTAAGGATAATTTTTCCTTCTTTGATATATACTATTATTCTAGGAACTGCCACATTTGAAAAATAGGAATCTTCCAAACTTTTCAGAGTACGATAAAATGCTGAACGTATACATTTTATGTGGGGAAAATGCAGAGACTGACCAGAGAGCCTGGAGTACCATGGTATGCAGGTTGCATGTTTTTTTTTACATAGTTGTTCAAAAGCACCAGCTTGTACCTTTAGCCCTTAAATTTTCATTTTCTTGAGTTTGAAAGGTTCTTGGTTTTTAAGAACCCTCTATGGAAATGCAAAAATAGCCTTGAACATCAAAGTTAACACACTTGTCAGCAAGTTTCTAGGTGCCATATCAGAATGTCGTAGAACTGAGACATAGAAGAAGCCCTGTGTGTTAGGTAAAAAACAAGGGAACTTAGAGGCTGGGATAACTGGGATAAATTAGAAAATAAGGCCTCATATTTCTCTCCTTTACATGAACCTAAAGTCACATTAATGCCAATCCCAGTGAAAAGCTGGTCTCAAGTACACTGATCTAGGGACAAGGAAATAACTTTCAAAATTCGACTCTTCTGCTCTCTTTCTGACTGCCCAACCCTAATGACTACTCCGTGAGAATAATTAGAAATGGCCTTACCTTACTACTTAGGAGTACATATTTGTCTGTAAGAGATTCATTTTTTTATGTTGCATGGGAAAGAAACTGTAGCATAAAAACAATATTCTCAAAAATAAGCATCACAAATAGCAGGATACTTCTCAATATAAAATACAATGAAATAAATTCAGGACTGGGGTAGTATTACCCATTCACAGTTCAGAGCTTAGCTGAGTATGTGGGTCATTCCATTTACACTATAGCTTCACAATTAATAATTGAGGAAAGAAGATCCTTTGGATGAATATTGGGGTAACCACATTCAGATAAAAATCATTTCTCCATTTTATTTCAAAATGACCATTCCTATCACACTTAAGGTGCATTTCTAAATGTATGTTACCTGATGGGTTGGCAATGTCTTCTCTTATGTAATGTTGCAGTAAGAATATTGACGTGGAAAACTATTTTGGAAGTTGTAAATCCTGTAGAGGAAACTATCAAATCGTATTTCCATACTCTCCCATTACTTTTTATAATGCGTTCAACCTTTTATTTTAGCCATTAGTATTTCATTTCTCACTTTTCAACTTCTACTATGAAGGCCAATGCATACTAACCACTTGAAGAAACATTTTAATCTCTTCCTTTGCCCTCTAGCTTCAAAATTTGGATATTCTGAATTAAATTATGAAAGAAAACAAATTAGTATATACTCACTTAAGCTATTATATCAGAAACCTCAGGAATCAAATAAAACACCAACCCTCACTTAAGCATTCATGCTTAATGCATTTGCATCATGCAAAATACTTTAACACAGAATTCTATGGTCAAGAAGTTGAGGATAGAAACATGGAGAAGAAACCTATGACTTCTACCTGAAAAGTACAGAAAATAAAATAAAATAAAATAAAAACTAGGCATCCACAGGACAGGTTTTTTTTATGATAGTGATGAATGAGTATACCAGATACTCAAGTATATCTCTACATCTTAAAGTAAACTTCATTTTGGAGTCCATTCTTCTAATAAAACTAGAGAATTTTTGATATTTACAGTGTTTAATATTTGCTTGGGTTAAAAATATTTAACCCAAGTTAAATTATTTTCTACCATTATATTTTAATATATAGTAATTGATTCTCATATTAGTTATTATAAAGTATTTTTAGATTTTAAATAATTAAAAATAAAAATAAATGTTCACATATTATTTATATTTATTGTATATAAATTCTGTGAATATGATAAATCTATCCACAGTTGGTATGGAGACTATTCACTTACTGTAATATTTGATTACCTAGAACAGGAGTCTGGATACTATTGCTCACGGGCCAAATCCAGCCTCTGGCCTGTTGTATGTGGCCTATGGGAAAAAATAATAGTTTTTAAATTCTTATAAGGAAGAATATAAGAATATAAGAATTCTTATAAATTCTCATAAGTTGGAAAAGATGGAACAGGACAAAGATGAGTAGAAGGAGGTAGAGAAGGAAGAGGAGAAAAGGAGGGGAGACAGAGACTCTGTGCGGCCCACAAAACCTAAAAATTTACTGAATTTAATGTGCCTTACAGAAAATGTTTTGAGACCCAAACATAGATTATCACCTTCACCCAACAATCCAGGAGAAAAACAACAATTAACAACTATGAACATAATATATCCATTTCATGTTACGCCTACATAATATACAGGTAATCTATGTTCTCAAGACTTGCCTACACCGTTGTCTCCCCTCTTGCTCTCTCATGTAAATTTGGGCATCTGTGAATCTGTGATCACTTCTGGAACTCCCTACTAGTTCACCACTACTCACCCGGTTGAGTCTGATGGGGTTGCAGAGTGTGGCAATGACAGGACGTGCTTAGCCTCAGTCATTCTGCCCAATAGCCTCATGGGAATCTCTGGTTTCAATGACTTAAGCATAAGACTTAAAACCATTGCTACCAAGAGCATCTGCAATCAGCCCTAGCCCTTCCAAACCCTTTGTTAGTGCTATATTAGGTCTCTGACCTGTCATTGGAGTACTTTCTTTCTTTGTAACACTATTAAAACCAGACAAATTTACTTTCAGCTGCAAGTTAGTCAGGTGGCAGAGTCATCTAATAGCTGGACAGGTTAATCCCAGAGATCTAATCATTATGAGCAATGAGAGAATGTTCCACTGTTTAGTTGTTTTACTGAAAAGTGGCCCTTTGAATTCTAGGGATCCTACGACATTAAATTTTTTTAAATTGTGTTTTTTAAATTGTTTTTTAAATTGTGAGTTTATCTTCCTTTTTCTTTTGCAGAAGCACATCTTAAAGTAATTTTATCTTTCACTCTAGGGTCCAGGATTCAAATCCACTTCATTTCACTGTTGACTATGAATTACCCCCTGACAGTTAACAGAGTCAGTTCAGATTTAAGAGAACACAGAGATATTTGGGACTCAACGTCCACTCCTATTATCAGTGTTGATTTGCCTTTAAGTCTATTTCAGAGGCATGAAACCAAATTTTTCCTAAAGCCTAGAATACTGGGATATTGGCCCCAAGTGAAAGTTCAAACATACTAACCTGGAGAAATTGGCAGATCTGTAGTTGCTAGTGATTACTGGGACTTACCAGGCTCTACCAGTAATCCATTTGTTGTATCCAAAATACCACGTTTTAAGATATTTTAGGTGTGTACCCATACTTAGTACAGCAAAGACATCTCCAAAACTTTTTAAGTTGATCTTCATTCATCCAAGAATTGAGCACATTGTTAGAGTCATGAAGATACTTTGTTAGAAATATATATTTATCTCTGATCCTGTAAACATAATATTTTACACATCTACTAGTTTACCAAATTTTCTCACATTAAATTTTCTAACAAGTGATAATATCCAGCAAGTTGTTACGTATCTTCTATACACAAGGCACTTGTATAGATATGCAAGGATTCCAAGTAAATAAGACACTGGACTGTTGTTAGATTTACAGTGTAATAGGCAAAATTATATATGTACACAACATATGCAATAGAAACAGGAAAACTAGTATCTTAAAGATAATAGAAAGTGCTATAATGGGTCTGAAAATAAGTCAGATTCTGAATAGGTGAAGAAGAGGAAATCCTTCCCAGAAATGTGTCATCCATGCTAAGGCCTGAAAGGCCAGTAATACATAACAAGAGAATCGAGTAGAAACAAATCTTAGACCAAGAGAATAGCAAAGAAAAAGAGTAAAGTTGAATTAGCCAAGAGCATCTTTGGGAAGGTGTGCTTGACTACAACATAGGAAATGTTATATAAGGAAAAGAGAGATGAAATATAACATGAAAACCTAGATGATTTCCTAAGCAGTTTAGAAATTACTCAGCAGCTAATAGGAAATCACTAGTTTTCTTAGAAGGTGAAGATATTATTTATTCAAAATACTTACTGAGTTTTTCCTCTCCATCAGGACAGACACAGCTATGAACTTGAGGATCTTGTAGTCTAATGAAAGGACAGAAAAAAACAAATACAATGGAAGGTGACATGATTTGTTAAAAAGATCGGCAGAAATTTTCTTTAGTAAAATTATTTTGAAAACAGCTAAAGACTTATATAGAGAGAGATAAAAGACTTAGAGGGTACAGCAATGAGAAGTGGTGAGTAGCAATAACTCTAGATTGGAAGTTTAGCATAAGCACTTGCTAGCTATGTAAACCTGAATAACTTGCTTGACCTTTCTTGAGTTGAGTTGTCACAACTGTAGGAGGAGTTAATATTGCTCATCTCCTAGAGACTTGCGAACATTAAATAAGATAATGTATGAAGAGCACTTGGCATCAAGTAGGTAATCAATAGTCGCAGCAATTATTACAGCATCCCAGGGGAAAAAAGTAATTAAAGCTGCAGCAGGGAGTTAGCAATGGGAATGTAAAGAAAAAAGTGGAAGGAAGGTGTACTGCAAAAGCACGGTCTCTAGCAGTGGATTGCAAACTATGTTTTGCCTGCTTTAAATAGCACGTTTCCTTCCTTCATTCAGTGATTCTGATTCAGTGGGGCGGGGTGGGGGGGGTAGAGACAGAGACAATCCAAGTGATTCTTGGCTTATAGTCAGATTTTGAGAAACACTATCCTACCGGACTTGGTCATTGGCTGGATGGATGTAGGGAAAAACGAAAGAATTCCAAGATGTTTAAAGCAGGTGTTATTAATCCAAGGCTGGTGAATCCTCAACATGCTAATGGATAGAATTCATCGCGTTTAGAAACCACCCTTGAATATAGGGGTGTGTGAGTATTTACTGAGACGAAAATCCACAGCCTTCATCAGATATTCAAAAAGACTTCTAAAACATTTAGCTTTATGATTTAGAGATTGTGGGTGAAACAGGAATAAATGGTAAGCAATAGAAATAGAAAGTAAAAAAAAAAAATCATGCAGTCTGGGATACATGCTGCTAGCAATTGCTTATGTGACCAGTAATTACATATAGAGTTGGTTCTAGAAGGTAAATTTAGGAGGCATCTGTGGAAGGAGGAAGAGGAACGCCATAGGAGTGGGGGGAAATTTTCAAAGGGAAAAATGAGAGGAAAAAATAGAAGGTGGCCAGACCTAAGATTCTTGAACAATGGCTACACAGAGTAGGTAAAGAGTGGGGAAACCCTGAAGGAACCCCGGGCTCAGTCAGGAAAGCCAGGGAACTGAAAGTTTCCAAAAGGAGAAAAAGATCAACAGTGTTCAATAGCACAGACATCAGACATGGAGAGTCACGAGAAACGTGTTAAGTTGCCAATTCATTCATCAGCAACGTCAGAGCACGGTTTCCTGGGAAGATATGGGGAGAGGCTGCAAAGGGTTAATGAAGGACCAAACAAGTATTAATTAAAATACTTGTTCTAAGTTCATAAATTACATTTTCTCTGAAGAAAACAGGACTTCAATTAAAGGCCTCTTTGAATTTTCACCCCACTGAAATTCTATTTAAATTGCGTAGTCTGGCAGCAAAAGAACGACAATTTGGGGTAAGGTAAGCCCACTCAGGTGCAGCCTTAGGCTTAGTACGTAGAGTTTCCATTTCCAAATGAGACCTATCCCCAGTAGCCATAGAGACTGATTCAAAAGCCAATTACTTCCGCGTGCCTCAATCCCCTACTTGGTCTGATTTGTGGTGAAGGCTAAGCACAGAGGGAAAACGTCAAATAAAATGTTCACTGTCTCCATAAAATACCCTCACACTACAAGAGGATAATCCCGCTTCTTTGAACTAGCTAAAAACTGACCTTCCCTCGCTCAAACTGCCTGTAAGAGTCCCAGGACAGGTTGTTCTGACATTCTTTTAACATCATCTCATCATCACAGCCAAAACTAATCACAAGAATATTACCCGTTGACAGGTGCATTTATTCTGTCAATTAAATCAGATGGTTAAATCGAAATGTGCCCCAAATCTCTCTTGTTTGCATTATCCATATTGGCGTTTCTTGGCCGTGGTTCATTGCTGGCTGGAAGTCGTCCAGCCCCCACAGAGTCACTTTGCAATATCGTGCCAGCAAGTTTCCATGCTCTGCGGCAGCCACTCCAGCGAGGCCAGAACAGCGCTACAGGACTGACCTGGAATGTTATATTGCTTCACTAAGATTTATTAAAAAATGGAAGGAGGGAGACTTAGATCAATGTTTTTGGAATGGAAGAGGATATATCACCTCGTGGCTAAGCGCAGGTGACACGTGGGCAATGAAGCGAAGATGCTAAAGACAGCAGTGAAGAAGGTTCAAGGAAGGATAAAACCAGCCCCTTTTCTAAAATTCCCCTTCACTGCAAAGTGTCCAAAGAAAAGCAGAGCCTTAAACAGTGACTCCTTCTGTTCTGAAGACCATTGGCTCGAGAAGACAGGCAAATACACCTAGGACCTGCACCAGAGCCCATTCCCATGTTCTCAAACACAGAGTGAGTTTATACATTCTGGCCACGACAACTAATCACAGCAAGGCACGTTAAGGACAGGTCTAGGATTCTAGTCCCTGATGTACCGTTGAAGTGCCAGAATAGTTTGGCTCCCATTTCAAAACCCTTTGCTTTTTTCAGCCAGTGTCTCCACCTAAGCAGAGCTATAAAGATGCCTCCTTTTTTGTACGGTGCATTTGAAAAGCAAATAGTTCTGCTTTGGAGAGTATGAATAGAAAACACAAAAATGAAATGGAGAGGTAATGAGTGAAAAAAAAATTTAGAGCGTGAACAAAAGTTGACATGTTAGTTTATAATGTTAGTGCCACTGGAGAATGTCATGTCCTTTAAAGGTGTGTTTGGACATAACTGCAAATTTCCTTCTGTGTATTACCTACCTGAAAGGTCCTAGTGGCCTCTTGGAAATATTTCAGATTGTCAAATAAGCATGCATGTAGGCTACTGATTTTAAAGCTCAATATTGCATCACCTCACCTGAATATCAGAAAGTTTTCAATATCTCTAAACTGTATTTAGTTTTTTCTGTCAGTTTATGTTATTTACCCAAAGAGCTTAAAACAAAGTCAATGATTTTTTTGGGGGGGGTGTCAAATTTTTGCCTTTAAAACATGGCATGAGATCTTAGTTACTCAACTCTGATTGGTTTTAATGGTTTAGTCCCCATACACCACTTAAAGAGTTTAGATCTATCATTTATCCTTCAGGACAGTTACAGTCAATCAGATAAATATCTATTCTGGCCAATTTGTAAGGCAGGTATTCAATCCACTTGAGAGAAGCTGTTTTAGCCTATTTTGTAAATGTTTATTTGAGTACTTCTTTAAAAAAATGCATGTTCTATACTCAAGTGAATTATTTGATCTCCAGCTTAGCTAATTAGCATTTAGGACGTGGATCGCACATAATAAAAACATATATTAAGATTGTCAGGGAAAAAAATAGCTACCAAATGTGTTCACTAACCAGTCTGGAGGATTTGTCAACTAGGAATTCTGGAATCTCATGGCCAGTTCAGCAAGACTGAGTTGTTCCCTGCTGAAAAAGAGGAATGGGAGGATTTCAATAGGATCAGATACACAGCAAGGCTTAGCCTACATTTTAAGTAATTATTTCTCAAGGACCCAGTCAATAATTAAATAGGATCTATTTCCTAAAGCCTAGTTTTTAATTTTTTATGTGAAAGTGATGGTAAAATTTCTCTCAGAGGTTCTACAGTCAAGCTAATATAATAGGTAAGACTGAAGAGTCAAGTCTAAAGTCAGATGTGAGTGCCATATCAAAAAGGTACAATTTATTATTCTAGGTATTGTTTGAAGTGCTTTGCATGTATTGTTTCATTTTTTCCATAAGGCTATAAAGTATGAGTTATCGTACCCATTCAACAGTTAAGGAAACAGAGTCAAAGAGTCCCAGTAACTTGACCATAGCTTGTAAGTAGACTAGCCAGGGTTCAAGTTTAAGTCCTTCTGACCCCAAAGGCCGAACACTGAACTTTTCTTTATATTCTACTGTTGTCTTTGACCATGCTTGGTGTATCTAGATAAGAAGGAGATTATTGAATTTGTTATAAATTGCTCAAAATTTTATATCTTGTTAAGATGCAGAAAGATACAGTACCCTCGCATGAGGAAACAACTTCTTTGAATTCAAGAATTCAAACTCTAACTCATTAGAGAGAGGGAAAGAATAAGATGAGGGAGAGGGAGAGGTGGAAGAAAAGAAACCAATGTTATAGTAAACTGACACTCTGATATTTAGGCACAGTTCTGATTTTGATCATTTGGTAGAAGACTGAGACCTACCTAATTTCTTTCTTTATGCCATTAAAACTTTGATAATTTTCAAAATGTATCACACATTCAAATGGAAACAAAAATAGTGGCTGGGCATGATTTCAAGCTGATTAACAATTCAGATTCTAATAAATGGTTTAATTTTCCACAAGGCTATTGGTTACTAATTTGGGGTATTTTGTTAACACATATGTCCTACTTTACCCTACCACACTTTACTCTTGCCATATGTACATTGTAATAGATCTAATAAACAGTATGTAAATAGCATATCCATTAGTTGATGAAAATAAGAAATCCCATGGTTCTCAGTCTTTTGAAAACCAACCACTGCTACCTGTTGAGGGCATCTTCTTCTCCTAGGTTCCCAATCCTGGCTACCCTGCTATGAATATGTTCTACTGACGTGGATTCCAGCACCTCTGGATCTAGCTCGAATACAATTCTCAAGAACATTTCACTTCTGCCCTTTCCAGGGCCCACTTTTGATGGAAACATTTTCAGTTCCTCAAGGCTGCCTCCATTACTTTGTAGCAGTCTTACAGAGAGAAATTTCAATTCCTTTAAAAGAGAAAATTTCAATTCCTTTCTCCCTGATACACGCACAGACACACACACACACACACACACACACACACACATAGTGAGAAACCTATTTTTTTTTAAGTACTCACAAATAAAACTTGCCTTATATTCACTCTAATAGTGGTGCTAGAAACCTATCAGTATAGTCTTATTGTCAACCAACACCATTAAATCCTCCTCCAATACTATACATCTAGATCTTCCTTACAGTTTCAAATGTATTTCAATTCCTACTTCTTCTATTAGTCTTCCTTATGGAGAGCTTCCGTAATGCCTTCTTTAGCTTAATGATCTCCGGAGCATTTTCTAACCAGTCATGGCCCTTTCTCTATATATCATATTTGGACATACACTGGGCACAATTCAAGGTCTAGAACTGTTTTTTAATTGTTTGCCTGTCTCCCCAAAATACAAATCTCTCCATGATGATCATAAACTGAGAGAACAGACTTTGTTTTATATTTCATTCTTTTGCTCTAATTCAGTAACCTAAGGGAAAAAAAAGTCTATTTGAGTCCTTAAAAATTTACCAAATATGTTCCTAGCATGTTGTGAATACAGTAATGACACAAAATAGTTGTTGAATTCAAATAGAATCCTATCACTTTTGATGACTTCAGTTTTTAAGATTCAACTTCTTAAAGAAATGTCTTCCATTTTCTGACTATTATTGGCCAACAGGGAAGAAAATTTGTTGAAACCAACAGCCTGACATTTGAGTGACTAATTTATGTAGGTGTTCATACTACCACAACCCCTGAAGACCACTGCATCCCTAGAGGTTAAGCTGTCCCTAAAAAAGCTGTAGACATGCAAGACTAGACCACTTGGGATGGGCTTCTCTGCCCTGGCCCTGGTTTATCCAATGTTGGTTTTGAATGTGGTTGACAATATAGAAATTGGAAGCTGGGTTAAGTGAATATACGCAAAACTCTTACCAGTGATTCTTACTTTTTTGAGAGTATTCAGTCCCATTAGGAGTCTGGTGAAAGTATGGACTAAAAAATGCAATAGCAACCACTAAAATTCTACAGATATGGCCCATGCTTGAATCAGCTTAATATAAACCCACTCAACTGAGACTTGACTTTTATGCCTAAAGTCAACCAGGCAACACATCAATGTCAAAGAACATAAAATAGGAGAGAAGAGGCCCCTGGAAAATGGCCAGATTTTTAAGATTCCATGCCATATGAGTCTTTTTCTTTGGGTTGAGCCTTGTTACCATTAATTAGTGACTTCACTTGGGAGTAAATGGGTATCAACCATCTGACTTCCATTTGTCAAGAGATTTCTGATTAAAAAACCAAAAAACAAAAAACAAAAAATGAATACATGGTAAATTCTGGACTACCTGTGCTCCCCAAGGGTTTGGCATATGACTAAGCAAATACACTAGCCCAACGGATCCACCTTTCTAAATAAATGGGCCTGGCTCCAGAAAACACAAATCTTATAAGGTTGCCTGGACTGCCAGCTGCCTCGATTTTAGCACAACGATTTAATGTATTTTAAATAAATGTAACATAAGGAAAAAATGCTTTGTACAAATTGGTCATCTGTTGTTTTTCTGGCTGGCACCATGATTTATGTAATATATCAGTAGAACGACATCTCTCTATCTGTCTCTTGGATAACAAAGTACATATGCAAGTTTCTTTATAGTGCTTTAACCCCCTGATGACTAGAAAGGTCCTACTGACAATTTATTTCTTAAACAGCATCTACGTATGTTAAAGATGCTGTCAAATAATTCAAGTATTTTATGTTTTGTCTGTTCTACTCCCTTTATCCTGGATACCATCATATTCCTCACACTCAAGGCTGCAGGATTATTTTTCTCATTGTGTACAAAAGTCAACACTCAAGACTTGGGTGATATCCATCTCTACTCAAACTAGCATCAACTAAATTGTCACAATATCCCAAATTAGTCTTTATTGATTTAGTGCTCATTATAAGGGCCACATGTGTATATTTACTTTCCATTCCTTCTTTTCTCCTCAAGGAAAAAATAGAAATAATATATTCCTCCAGTTTAGTGAAGCATAATGCAATTCTTGTTTTTGGTAGAGTACCAACACCAGGGATGACATCAGCACAAATCACTGGAGCATGAAATAGAACAATTTTTTTAACCTATTTTGGATCATACACATATATTGTGAAAATCTTAAGAAAACTTGGAGCCCTCTCCCGAGAGCAATGTATATTTGCTCTTACATAAAATTTTGCATACAATTTCAAGAGGTTCACAGCCAGAAGAACATAACAATATGATTTTGTATGTCTTTCAAAGATAAAGCATTGTTTTAGCTCTCTAATTAATCCCACAGGAATAACATGGTGGATTTGTGTTGTAGCTTGCTTGTAACAATTGTTTCTGGGCTAGTTAGCTTTTTTTGGAGCTAATGAGGAAGGGGGTCATAGGTTCAATTCATTTAGGGGTCAGTTGGTTGTCATACAAAGAAAAGGCCTTTGCCATATTGCTGGCCCACCATCTTGCAAATTTATGCATTTTTCTCACCAATGAGAGAATGGATGGCTAAGAACAAATGACCATTTCTTTTGGAAGGAAAACTCACAAGTGTTTTCCTTGCTTTGAGGATATCAATAATTATGTAATTATTGGAAGTGGCAATGTGTTATAGAAAGAAAATGAGGGTCAAGAGACCAGAACCAAAGTTTGCCATAAACTAGCTAACTCTGTGACTTTCAGCAAGTTATTTGGCTTTTCTATGTCTGTTTCCTCATTAAATAGGAGGATTAGACTACATAATTAGAAATATTTCAACTCAAAAACTCTAATACTAAGGATCATTGTATACGAAGGAATAAGAACTGCATATAGTAGCAAAAATGAAAGTACATACAAATGGGGAATCCCTGACAGTAGTCAAATGATTCCACAGTAATACGAAGTTCCCTGAGTTGAAGCATTCATATCACCATCATTGATTATGGGAAAACGTAATTCGCAACAAATGTGACATACTGATTTACTTCTATAGTTAACCTCCATGAATTTGCTTATATATATAATATATATATAAACAACATATATATGTGTATATATAAACAACATATATGTGTGTGTGTGTGTGTGTGTGTGTATTGAGGTCCATGCTCCTAGCTCCTAAGGAAGAAAATATACATGCACCAGTAAGTTTAAAAGGAGGAGAATATAATTTTTTAAATATCTAAAACCTCATTGGCTGAGTAGAAAGGGGCAGGAGGAGATCCTAAAAGGAACCAGTCTTGTCCACAGTCAGAAAAACCAGACAGTTTCTTTGTATAGACTGATGAAGCCAAGTACAAATTAAAGCATTTAATTACTAAACTCACACGGTTCATGGTTAAAACACTACCTGTGTTTAAAACCTCTCTGTATTTCTCTTTTTAGATGTAACACACAAACGCACACACGCACACACACACACAATGAATAGACACTGTTAAGTCATGTTTCATGGTTTGGGGGTTCTTTTTTTTTCTTTTTGCAATACCAAAAGATGCCTCTATTTTCATTTGTTTTATAGTCTGCTAATTTGGCTACGGAGCGAATGCCCATTTAAGGGAATATGGTGTGGGACGACTGTGCAGCAATATTAAGTGAGAAAGCCATATGTTTCTTAGCCCCACCATACTGTCTGTGACTGCCCTCACCCCTTGTGGGTTAGCTTTTTCATCCGATAGGCCTGCAGTGGGTGGGATGCCTTTTTTACAGGTGTTTGGTGGAGATCACACACAAAATAAAGATTTCTAAGGGGAGTGAGGTGTGTAAAACATCCAGAAATAGCAACTTGTTTTCACTTAAGATGCAATCCACAGAGGTCTGCTTCAGACTCTTAATTTATGGTATTATCTGTATATATCATAAGTGACTGCCTGCCCCTAGATAGCGGACACAGTGCCCAGAATATTCGGAGCTGTTTTCGATCATGGTATAGTCTAGGAAAGTATTAGAAGCAAACTTATTGCGCCACAAGGTTCAGTGACCAAAACTGAAAATGCATTTTATCAAAGCAAGTGTTTCCTGTTAAATTCCAAGGGTACACTTGCCGGTGAAGGGATTAAAAAGTAGTAAGTCATTAAATGCATCCACAATACAAAATGCCTTTTTAGAAATTGTCAGTGTAGTCTCCTGTAATTTGCCATTTTGGGGTACCATTGAAATAGACCGGCAAGGGGGCAGAAGCATACAATAAAGTCAAGAGGGCCCTCAACTAAGCAGAAGGTTAAACACAGGCCCTGACAGCTCCTATCATCTGAAATTATATTATCGTGGTTTCCTTGGGCCCAAGAGAATTCTCTTCTACTGACTCATTTGCTGCCCAAATTAAAGTGTAGGTGCACACAGCCTCAAAGAGGAAATCAAACAAGAGAGAGGGTATAAAAACAATACAACTGGAGAAGCATGAGGTTTATATTTTTATGCTAATGTGCTGGTAAGAAAAGGGCTCCATTTGGGGAGCAATAAAGAAAGGGGTGGGGGGAAGGCTGTGAGCAGATCTCAGTAAAAAACACAGAGGCTTTCTATGCAGATGGGGGATTTAAAAGAAGTAAAATGATAACCACATAGTCAAGAGACTAGAAAAGAGACCTTGATGTTTGATAGTTGTAATAACCTGCAGAGTGCTCTAATGGCTCGGGGATCAGGTGCAGAGCTCCAGCAATAACGAGAGCTGAATAATTATCTCGGCCGTATCTGTATCACCAAAGTCCCAGCGTATGAGCTATATAAGGAGGCTTCTGCTGCCTCTCCAAGATTTCCTGAAATGTTAAATCACTGATTTGGGAGCACTTCCAGCATTAGTACTGCCCAGTTAGAAAGAAATAAAGCCCAGAATTCTCCTGTGGCAGTTCTAATGTCTTTGTTAATTATGAATTATGGGTAAACATGCAGACTCACAGAGGTCACGGCTGTCAGCAACAATAGTTTTCAAGAAGGATTTTTACGAGGGTCTTTTTCACTCCACCATAATGTCCATTTTATATACATAAACAGAGCCAGGCATACAAAAAATGGTGTTTGCTTTTTAGGGGAGCTGTATTTTTTTTTTTTTCTCTCTTTTTTTCCTCTCTTCCTCCTCCCCTTGTGTGGAGGCATGTAGCCACAGCCAAAGCAATGCGGTTCCTAACTAGAGTTCTCCTCCGTGACTGACAACAGCTGTACCATTCCAAGGACTAGACAGAAAGTGTCGCCGGGGCTGAGGCTGGGTTAATGATCAGACACTGAAAACCACCTCTTTCTTGTTAATCGGGGAAGCGGGCAGTTGGGTAACCCATCAGCAGTGGTCACCTTTCACATACAATGGAGAAACAAAAGCTGCATACGGTATGCTTGATTAACCTCTCTTAAATGGCAATGCTAATCTCAAATCTATCCCAAGAGTGTATATAAACAGGATTAAAATGATATTATGTGTGGATCCAGCCCAACAAAAGCAACTGGCACAAAATCATTTTAATTACGTGGTAGTGGCTGTAACTCATGCAACTTTGGCATTAATTCTTTTTGTCCCGTCAAAGAACTTCAGGGCTTTACTGTAAGACAGTGTGAATGTGGAATAAAGGGGATGCTCGGTGAGGATTAGTCAGTCCCTCTCGTGCCTCAGCTTCACACATAACGTGTTGACATATCGATGGTAGCTTAGAACAACCAGATCAAAAGTTGATTAAATATTCAGAAAACCTGTGACAACCTTTGTCCCTACCTTTTTCTAGGTAGACAATATATCTAGAAGAATGAGTTGGCAAATTTTACCATGCTGACCTTCAAATGCCAAAAAATGGTAGTATTAGTGCTCGCCTTGGAGACTATTTTCTTTGCATGGAGCAAACTGAGAAACTACATTAGCCTCTGGGTGCAGGAGAACCATATCTGAGGGCCAGGCCCCCTTCACTTCTCTTTCTGCCATGAAAATGACATTTTCTCGTCATGGGGCCTATGAAGCATCTCCAGGTTCTAGCTCAGAACGACATCACAGGGCAACCTCCCACTGACCTTTCTCAAGGAAGGTCTTTTGTTTATTGAAAGTGACTTTTAAGATGAAGGCCAAGCAAGGTTAATCACACCCCAAATCATATAAGAGAAGATTCATTATAAAGACACTTTCTCTTCAGTTTTCCAGGGAACACTGAAATGACATGGAAGAAGAAGACCCAGAGAGCTTCAGGTACTCCAATTTCTAGAAGATGGTTCTGTCCAGCCCAAGTGCTTCCCAACAATGCAATCTCACTGTATACATCTGAGTTATCTGCAAGCGCTTACACTTTAAAAAACATCATCCTATTTCAAATCTGTTCCCTAATAGAAGTAGTAGTTAAGAGTGGTTTGATCTTTCTCAACCAATTCAGAAGGAAACATCAAGAAGAGTCCTACAGAGTTTTTTTCCCATTTCCAAACTCCCCAATCCCAACATTCCCAAGACCTAGATGAGCCCCGTGTTTCCCTCTGCCCTGCTAGAGAAAGTGAAGCTAGAGGCATGGCACATTTCTCTTATTAAGAACTCAGAAGAAATTTAGGAAACTAGTAAGTATTAAAATTTTTCTATCCACCTTGGAAGGGGCCTTGTTTTCCCATGTACCTCTAGCACAGAACTCCTCAACCCTGGGGAGCTCGGACATAGCACTTGTACCCAGGGCCTCCCCCCATCCCCCCACTAGATACTGATGCCACTCATTATGCAGTCAACACATATTTATTACTATTACTATTATTATCGTTATCATTATTATTATTAACCTAACTAGATAACATGAATTAACCAACCAGGGTGGAAAAAGGGGAATCTGTCACTGGCTTTAACTGAAAATTCCTAAAACACAGAGAGATACAGAGTTTTCTAACTTGGAGAACAATGACTTGTAAAAAATCTGACCATAAATATCTGCACGTTCTGGGGGTGGGGGGGCAGCACTTAGTAAATAAACCGGATTATTCTGAAAGATAGGCCAAAATGTAGAAGTGGGAAGAAAGAGAAAAGTGAATTCCATGTGCAAACTAAGTGAGAGTCGAGGCAAAGTCTGAGTGACACGGGAGAAATGCGACTTGGCTTCGTGGAGAAACTTCATGGACAGTAAAGAAGGTAGTGACGAGACAAAAAGCCAGCATAGTAGATAAAACGAGCTACTTTGCTTGCTGATTTTTGGATAAGGAAAGGGAAATTGTTTTACTGAGTCAGTAAACCAGTTCTCGTTTCATAATTTCTTAATTCTGTTTGGGTTAAGAAACCAAATCCTGTCTCCTAGGGGCAGAATAATTTTTACAGTGCTTTAAAAATAAACTTTGCTATATGTTAAAAAAATTTTTTTTTAAGTTTTAAACAAAGTCAGCTTATGCACCAGATTACCAGGACTCAGGGAGGCTCAGATGTCAGGAGGAAAAAAGTAGGGTTGATCTGGAGTCTGGCCATGGCTATCGTGAGGGAGGCGATTTGATCCACTCAAAAGTCTCCTTAAATCAAGCTTCTATTTTCTCTCTACTCTCATTTTCACTTTTGCCTTTCAATGTTGCCTGAATCTCTTCCAAGTGTCCTTTGCCATGGCAACACCTGCAGGTGAAGGCCCGGCTCCTCGCCGCCAGCCTCGCCAGTCACGAAGAGACAACTAATCATCACACAAGGAGTGGAGCGTAATCTCCGAGACACCCACGAACAATTTGAGTATGAGGGTGTCCCTGAAGCATCCTCTTCTCACAGGTGTTTAACCTGTTTAGCCATATACCAGGAAAAGGGAAAGTAAACAAAGACCCTTTCTTTCCCTGGTGTTTACATTTTATCATCTCCCCCAAAGTGATGCATTCTCTAAATTTGTATTAACCATCCCCGCGGTGTCTACTCTTTCCGCAGCATGTCGGAGCATTCCCAAAGTGGAGAAGGAGCTCTCTCTTCTCTCTCTGCTTGCCCTCCCTCTCTTATACCTCCCAGCCCATGTGGGTCTGAGGCCAGCTCTAAGGCTATCCCTGAGATGCCAAGCAACAATGGCCAGGACCAAAGTGTCAACATCCCTGACTTCTGGGCCTCTGCCAATCATTCCCCACTTCTGAAAAAAACTCTTATGCAGAGATGTTTTCAGTCAAATCGCCTAGGCTTCCCACTCATGCCAAGCATAAAAACAGAATGTTACTCACTTCTGTTTGATGTCACAGCCTTTCAATGTAGGCTCTTAAAGCACTTCATGAACTTTGTCTAGGTGCCAAGTACCGCCTTTCTTCCCCTTATCCCAAGGGACAAACAGGCACACTAGAGTCAAGAACCTGACCCAGTGTCTGCCTCAAATGACTCAACACCAAAGTTAGAAAGCGCTCTGAAGAGAGGATGTTCCAGCCCCCCACTTACCCAGCCTGTCTTTGTTAGCTATTATTTCTACAAAACTTTCTCTACCTTGGCAGGTCAAGGAGACTACATGTGGCAAGGTAGTGTCATCCCCTGGTGAGACTTATTGCAAAGTGTTCAGTGTGATTTAAAATCCGTGTAAACTTGCTTTTCCTTTTTATTTACGAAGTTGACATACTATTCTCTAAACTTTGCAATAGTTGGAGCTAACACTCATCTGACTGGGCAAGACAATGGCAGAACCTGAGCTTTATGGAAGGCCTCCAGATCTAAACTCACAATAGAAAACCTCCATGTCTAACTGTTTGCTCTCCAGAGCTCCCTTCTATGAACAGAGATGTCAGTAGTATTACATTCATGCCTCCATCAAATGTCAAATCAAAACTTTCAAGAGGAAGTTTTGCTTTGGAAACCTCTGGGGCTAAAGGTCAGGAAGTCAGTAGCTGGCAACCGGCGGTCATAAATCTCATGAATCGTCTCGGTCCAGAGAGTGTCCCCAATGACCACAGACTCCTCTCCACTCTGTCATCAGTGTCCCGAACCCAGTTTGACTACCTTCTCCCAGCTTTCTTAAGTAATACCTTCCCTTTGAGGGGGTGATCATAGTACCTCCTTTATAAGGTTGTTATAATTATCCCATAGATTAACACATTGCTTAAAAGTTTCTGGCGCACAGTGATCTTTCAATAAATGCTATTATTTAGGAGAAAGAGGAATTAGGGAGAAAGAGATAACACAAAGCATCTCTGATAAAGATGACATTACTCACTTGAGGACACACTAACCAGTAGTATAACCGAGACTATAATTAAGGTTTCCAGACCTCCTATACACAGTCCGACCACCACCACAGGATACAAGTACCCAAATGAATTATTAAAAACAGCTACATGGGAGATAACAGTATAAACACAGTCTGTGTTACGAGAAAATTTAAATTTTGAATTCAAAATTTTAGTTTCGTCAGTCAGATCCCAGCAGCAGCTGCAGTGTCTCTTGTCTTTTCCGACTCTCCTTGTTCTCTCCGTTCATATCCAGAAACATGGCCTCTGCTGTGGCTGTCTCTGGAGGCATCATCAAAGCGCTGGATGACATGAAGGCATGGAAGTCATCAACACCAGTGGACATGAAGAAGCGCAAGGAGCTGGTGTTCTTCTGCCCGAGCGAGGACAAGAACATTATCCTGGAGCAAGGCAAGGAGATCCTGGTAGGTGATCTGGACTAAACTGTAGAAGACAACATCTATGCCACCTGTCCAGACAGTCCAGATAAGGAGTGCCACTCTGCCCCCTCTGATGCAATCTATAAGACCAATGAGATAAGCAGGAGGACCCCGTGTTCATCTTCTGAGTCTGAACCCCTTAAGAGCACAGAGATCTATGTCAGCTCCAAGGACACGATCAAGAAGAAGCTGACAAGGATCAAGCATGAATTATAACCAAACTACTACAAGGAGATCAAGGACCACTATACCCTAAGCAGAGCAGCTGAAGGAAGGGGAGCAGGCAATGCCATCATCTCCCTGGAGGGCAGGCCTCTGTGAGACCCCTACAGCCCCCTGCCTAGAGCATCTGGCAGCCCCAGACCTGACCTTGGGGATTGCAGACTATCCCCTTCCTGCCAGACTGGAGGGGCTGGGGGGATCCCAGCAGGGGGAGGACAATCCCTTCACGCCAGTTGCCGAACAGCCCCCCACCCCCTGGACCACCTTCTTGCCTCTGTCCCTGGCAGTTCTGGCCTTCCCAAACTGCTTTTGATCTGATTCCTCTTGGGTTGAATGAAGTAGACCTGTTGCTCCCAGGCACCTCAGTTTTGGGGGGTGCTGTGTTCTTTAATGACACCCTAACACCCCACCTATACCTCCCCTTTCCCATGCTGCCAAATTCTTCCCACAGTAGCGGCTCTGTGCTTGTCTGTTTTGTTCTGTATATAAATGGAATGTTTTAGAGCTGGCTCCTTCCTTGGGCTGCCTATTTCCCCTCTGCTTTTCCCCTGGCTGCTGCCACTGATGGAAGCAGGACCAGGAAGGGAACTTCAATTTAAAAATAAATAAAGGAACACACACAATGATACAAAGACTCATTAATGGGAAAATAAACATAAATATTTTTAGTTTCCCAATGCATATAATTACGCTGTGTATTATATATATATATATATATATATATATATATATATATATGTATACACACACACACAGACATACACATAGAAGTTCCAATACTTTCCCATAGCCAGGGATCATCTTGCACTCCCCACTGAGGAGATGCTTAACATTTTCCACCTAGAATTGTAGTTTAGATTCCACATGTCTACTTCTAGGTTGTGTGCTAGTGGAGGACAGGAGCAAAGCTGTGAGTAAGACTTGTAAAACTTTAGATTTACGTGTCATTGCCTAACATTGTGTGAATACTTAATAAATACACAATGAGTAGTCCTTGTCTTCAATAAGAATGTCTCATTAGGGTGGAAAGGAAGAAAGGGTGGTAGTAAGCATCAGCTTTCATGGAAATCTGAGCTGATTTCAAAAGCTCCAGCTGAAAAGAAACTCAGGCCTCCATATTGCCCAGAGTTCCAACTACAGTGACTTATACATAAAAGATGCCCATTCAAAAACATGTTGATCTCTGCATCTTAGGGGAATGTATGAATGGCAATTGTTTTTCTAGAAACCTGACTCATAAGATTTTAGATTAAGAGATGAAGATGACTAAAATAGACGTTGGGAATTATTTAAAGTTGCTCTATAGAAGCAAAGCCCCCTGTCCAGAGCTATCAACACTTGCATTAAAAATCATAAGCCAAGGAGCACCTGGATGGCTCAGTCAGTTAAGTGTCTGCCTTTGGTTCAGGTCGTGATCTCGGGGTCCTGGGATCAAGCCCCGCATTGGGCTTCCTGCTCATGAAGGAGTCTGTTTCTCTCTCTGCCCCTCCCTCCTTTGTGCTTGCTTTCTCTATTTCTCTCTCTCTCTCAAATAAATCTTAATTAAAAAAATCATAAGCTAAGAAGACATCAGTCATATAGAAAAAAACCACAGCTAATTCCATGAAACACAGCAACTTATTGTTAATATTTATCCTGTTGGAAAGAATTTAGATCCACCATTTTAGCTACAGTAACACTGACAGATGAAAGATACAATACACCAAAGTATTTCCTTGGTAAACAGACAAGGACTAGAAAGTCTTTAACCCTAAGCTATAATTCCTTTACATTTCTACTAGATTAACTAGATTTGTCTAGTACTGAAAGTTAAATGTTCAAAACTGGAGCTTTACTTTAGTAATCGCTTAATTTTTCACTGTAATGCCTCTTCATGGATGTAAAATGGATGGATTTCACTTTAAAAAATACTTCTTTTTTCTTGTAGTTTTTTTTTCTAACTGTAATTATTTTCGTGTCAGAAATATAATTGTACTCCATATTGAAAGCTAACCCAGTGGGGAAATAATTTTGCACAATTACAGAAAGTTTTAATAAAAGACTGATAAGTAAAGTTTTGAATTTTTAATGCATTCTGCAGGCGGTTGAGTGCCTTTTGCCATCTCTGTCACTTATCATTAAAGCTGTGTGAAAGAGAGACCCACCTGTTATACTTGACTTGATTGGCAAAAGTGTACCCTGACAAATAAAAGTGAAACAGACAAAAGTCAAAATGAAAAAAAAAATTAAAACCAGTCACAATTTCATAGCTAATTTAACATTAATGCTTCCCCTTCACCCAGAAAAATTTCTTTGTATTTAATATTCTGTTCTTACCTACTTATTAGCCTACCATTGTGAGTGTTAAATTCCTGTATAGCACACAGCAATAATTCATTTCTGTAAAAGCACATCCCATTTCCAGGGCATGCTTTTTGGCTTAATTTGAAAAAATTACCCTCGTTTGACAGAGAAAACACTTTAAACACGCATAACCTACACATTTATGTGCAAGCGAAATCCGAAGAGTGTAATCTATCTAAGCTTTCTGTGATGAAGGCATCATGAGAGCCATCCCGTGAGCTGCACTGAATTTGCTCCAAGGCTACAATTTGAAGTCTTCCTACTGGTGTATCTTGCTAATGTTTGTTTGTTTGTTTACCCTAGATGCTGCCAGGCCCTAAACAACCCACCGAAATCTTCCTCCGTTTCTTCAGGTCAGTGTCCAGTGAGCAGCAACAGCCTGCCGGTCTGGGAGGGCTGAGGGCTGTGGATGGAGCCCCGCGGCCCCTCTTCACACTGGCACGGGCAGTCTCGTGGCAAACATCAAACTGTCACTTGGTTTCATGTGTCTGCTGTCTAATAAGTTTATTTTGGATCAGACTGATTCGCCAGCATATGCTCAAGATAAAATGTTCAAATGATGCAAAGTGGGATTTTCAAATTATGATCCTGAGCACTTTTTTTTTTTCCTTATCCACTTACATGTAATCTAAAAATAAATACCCAGGCTCCACCAGGATGTGACAACTTCAGCAAACAAAATTGAAAATAGCTGCCTTACAGTCGTCTCTCCCTCCAAACGAAACAGGGGAAAATATACCTTTAGAGAAAAATACAGCGCCTGTTAAGGAACAGACGAGCTACTCACAGCAGGTTTGTGAAGAGAGGCACAAGGACATAAACAGCTCAGGATGGGTATCAAGCAAGAAAAAAAAGAAAAAAACCAGCCAGCAATCACTGTGCTGAATCCCGGAAGGGGCGCGGGGAAGTGGTCACAGGTGATTGTCATGTGTGATAATTATTATTACTGTACACCTGCTCCTCCGCACTAATTAACTTTGGATATGCAAATCAGTCCTATTGCATCATGCCCCTGCTCTCCTCCCCTACAGATAAGAAGATGTTCAGCTGCTGGATTTAATTAGGATAATGAACGCCAGGCCCACAGTGGCTTGGCAGGGGAGGTGGGGGGGAAGCTGTGACTGACCTTTTCTCCCAAAACGTTGACATTTTCTAAGGCTTCTGAACACTCGAAGTCACCTCCATGGCTGGGACATTGATAGGAGCGGATTGATGAGGTGTCATTAGAGGAGAGACGCTATGGCCCCAGTGTTTGCTGGGAGAATACAGCAGGTGTTCTGACAAGGACACACACCATCACTGTTATTTGGCAAACAATTCTCTTGATTCACGAAAGTCAAGCATGCCAGCATTTCTTTATAAAAGAAAACAAGGCTGTTTTTCATAACTACCCAAAGGAGAGGTCATCACTAAATTGCATTTCTGAATTACTTTTCATTTTGCATCAATATATTTAAAAGGTTTCTATTATTCCTCTCCCCTCATCCTCCTCCCCTCTGCTCCCCTCCAGTCCCCACCCACCCCGCCCTGCCCAGATTTCTCGTGGCATGTAAGCTGAAAACATTGCGTGACGGTAAGTTAAAAAGGGTTAAGTTTGTTCATATTAATCCCTACAATTCCCCTCTTATAATATAAGGTAAGACAAGGGCTTCTGTGATTAAATGGAAAGAGGGCAGAGCAGCATCTTCTTGTTTGGATATCTGGTCTGCTTGTTTATCAAAAAATTGTTTTCAATTATATATATATATATATATATATATATATATATATAGCCTTATTTGAATTTCAAATTCAAAGACATGCATACAAAATAATACCGAGGAACATAGACTGTATTACAATTCTGTTTCTCTCTCTCTCTCTCTCTGATCATTTACTCGGCTTTAACTTTTTAGCCATCTGTGTGTAGAGCCTTTCCTGTATTTTCCGTTCTGACAATGGAGTTTTATGTAGTCATAAAATAATACCATATTAGATCTCTCCTTTTTTCCTGCTCTCTTCTTACTGTGTTAAATTATAATAGAAGAATAACTTTAGGAAACCAGCCAATTTCACAAAGAGGCAAAATAAAAGCCCCTTGGTGTAGCTGAAAAATCAACCTGATCAGAGCCCAAGAAGGCAATGCTAGTCCCATTTCTAAAGTAAAGCAGAAAGTTTCAAAAATTAATCGGGATTTAAAGAAGAAATAATAAGGGATCATTCTGTTTCTATAATCTTGATAGGTTACACGTTGCATGAGGTTTCATCTAAGAAATCAGAGTTTTGTGATAGGTTACTTTTTCAAAATATATATATATCCAGGAGATGATCTATCTACTCTTTATCTCTGAAAAAAAATCTCATTAATAGCATAGGGCAAATATCATAATTACTGTGATACCATGTTGGTAGGTTAGAGATATTTAAATGGATCCTTTCTCCAGTGTTAAAAAAAAAAAAAAATCAGGTAGCCAAACTGGAGAATTCTCAGATAATAGAGACTCTCATCATCTACTATAAAGGAAAATAACAAGTGCACACAAAGGAAAAAACTAGTATCCTTTTTTTCTATGAAGTGTTACAAAGTGTTGGAATTAAGTAGTCAGTGTTTGTCTCCTGTACCGATAGTTACCTGAATGCTATAGGTTACAGCTGGTTGCAATAGTCGTTTTTTTCTGATCACAACCTTTCATAATGAGGTTTCGGCATACGCCAACAGCTAACATTTGGCAAGGTACAGCTTTTAAAGATTCTACACAGGGACTATTAACATGGAGCTGAAGGTATCCTATAAAATGAGGGCAAACATCCTAAGTTTGCTTATGTGTGTGTATTTCTTTCTTTTTCCAGATCAATCACTTCGCCATTTGCTTCTTAATCACAATTTTACTTAGACTAGCTCTGCGATTACTAGTATGGGTCCTTTTTCATTCTTGCTCCTTCCTTTTCTCCCATGTGTTTCTCTTGAGCTTTGTACCTTCAGTCACAAGGCTCCCATAGTTGTATCTAGAACCATTTTGGGCAGCTCTGTCTCCTTCTTGCTTCAGAATTCATTTCTCTGTGAAAGCTTGTGCTGCTGATTTCATTAAGAATATTCACAAGTATGTTGGCATTTTTATCGCCATCTTTATTTGTTGTCAATCTCAGTACTAGAGAATGAGAGCTGTTGAACCGAGAACCTAGAGTCAGCATTTTGGGGGAGGCAGCGTCTGACCATGGAGAGAAGAGCAGGGTCATCTCCGACTCCTTCCTTCCCTGGCTCAGACAACTTCAGCCCCAGACTCCTGAGACATGGGGCACTGGCTCTTTCACCCCTCCCGTGCTTGGTGTCAAAGGCAGAAAAGGTCTACACTTCCCCAGCCTCATGGCACGAAATTATGGTGGAAATTCACTTCTAGACAAAAGATCTAATAAAATCAGAATTTAAGGAATTAGGACTCAAAAGTCAGACTCACTAGTCACAGCATTAATTTGGAAGATAAACTCTTTATTCCTCAGTCAGTTTCATCTGCTGGCTGTGTGTCCTTGGGCAAGTTCTTTTCCTGAGGGTCATCATTTCATTTCTAAAATGAGGATAATAGTAGTACCCCACAGATTTGTAGTGGAGATTAAACGGGATAATAAGTTATATAGGTTTGCAATGCTCAGCTCATAATATATGTAAAAAACCACTGCCACTGTGTCTAATAACACACTGGCAAATGTATATAGTGGCATATATGATTATATATATGTGTGAATATATATACACACACATATATATAATATATGAATAGAATGGTTAAACTAAATAAAGTGTTATTTCTCAGAACTGCTTACCTAGTGTATATATCTCATCAGGGAATTTTCAGCATATTTCAGCTAATGTTTGTAAAATCCTTTTGCACCCCTTTTTGGACATAGCACTCTGCGTATTTCAGTTGGAATGGGAGAAATAAATACTTATTTAAACATAACTACCTCTTTTTCCTATTCAAGAGATTATAATAGCTAGAAAGTTGGATACAAATAGAAAAATGGAATACTAGGACCCTGTGACCTTTGCACATGTATTTTATCTGAATTTCAGAGCATATTCTTAAATTCTTTGAGAATTTGTGAACATATCTACAGAACTTCATGAGTAGAAATCTTTGGGTATTCTAGACACTATTCATATATAATTTAAGCTCAGTAACAACCTATTTGCTTTGATTTTTATTTTCACTATCTGAACAAGTAAAGCAGAAACCGATGGCTTTTCTGACTTACATTATTTTATTTTTTATTATTATTTTTTATTTTATTATGTTAGTCACCATTTAGTACCTTATTTTAAGCTGCAAATATGTTGTCCACTTTTGAGCCTGTGCGGTTAACCTGAAATCTGTCACACAATGAAATTAACCATTGCTTATTTTAAGGTGGAGGCAGCATGAATTAAAGAGAGGCAGAAGCCCTGGGCTCTCTCGTCCTGGCTTAGCTCTGAACACACTGCATGACTCCTTGCAAATCGCTTCGCCTTGATGAATCACATCCTGCTCATCCACAAGGTAAGCTGACTCTGTCAGGGTTTCTCAGTCTTTCCTGTGCATACTCATCACGTCGGGATTCTGATACAAGGAGGAGTCTTAGCAGCAGGCCTGGGGTGGGCCAGTGCTTGTGCATTTCTAACCAAACTCCCAGGTGAGGCCAGGGCTCCTGGTCCACAGACTCCACTCTGAAAAACAAAGAGCTGGGTACATTCTTGGACAAATGCTGCATAATTTAGGATTTCTCTATGTGTGTTCACAAAAAACATGTCACGATGGCCCCCAAGAGGGATCCAGCACAATCCCTCACATGAGGCTAGTACTTTCCACTCCGCAGTGTATTCCCATCCTCTTAGTCATCACGGCGTTTCTGAGAGGAGCCTAAACTCAGAAAAGTTGAATCGCTGTCTCGAGATCACACAGTTATATTGCCAATACGTAGGAATATGTAGGAAACCCAGGAGCCTTGTCTCCAACCAGCCATGTTCGCATAACCATGGCATCTTCCATGGTCTCCTTTGTGTCCACCAGGCCTCAGAAGACACGAGGCCTAACAACGCCTGACGACCTCATTTAGTGTCATCCACAGCCCCGCACTTACGTATTTCCTTAAAGTTACCTAAATATTGATAAGATCTAGTGGTTACCTGTTAGAGCCAACTTAAGATTTCCATTTTCTTCCACATCTTTCCGTTATGCTAATGCTGCCTCCTCTTCACCAAGTACAGAAAAGCCTCTCAGGCCAGCATGCACATTTCCAGTTTCAATTGCTACAGTACACGAGTTCTAGATCTTAAAGGCCAAAAAGCATCCATTTGACTAAAGAGCTATAAGGCAGCCATAAAAATTATGGATCACAGAAATAAGCAATTAGTGTTATCTTCAATTGCTTTATTGGCAGTATTCACTCGTTAGAATAGAGGCAGCCGTAAAACAGATTGCAACATACTGTATAACAGCATATGGGATTTTACATTATAATGCTAGTCTCTGCCAAGAAGTCATATTTTCATTTGAATGCATGGAACAGATTATCACAGGGTTTCCAGCATTAGAAGTGGATGACCCTCACTTTTTTCTGTAGTTGTTGTGAAAAGGCAATTCCTGAGGTTACGCCTAAATGAAAATACACACAACGGCAAATCAGCCTGTGCTCTGTGCCTACATCCTGGGCCCCTGGAAACTGGGCATGGCATGGAGCTCCGGCAGATAATAAAGTCAATCTCTAGCGTGGTGGATGGAGGGAGAGTTGAGGGTTTGCCAGTCTTCCAAACCAGCTGGCTCCAGTTCTGGAGGAAACGGCTCACCCGCCCATCTCATCACAGCTGAAGTGTCACAAAAGGCACCACGCGCACAGGGGATGGAGATAAAACAATAGGAATAATAATATGAAATAGAACAGGCTCTCTGCTTTACATTGGGAGATGTTCTCCAGACATCCACTCTGCCATTTTGCAAAATGTGTGTGAGTATGTTTATACGTAGCAAATAATGTACGTACAGAGACCTTCAAATACATAGACCCTGGAATGTGTTTTAGCAGGCCAACCTCTCAGGAATCACCCACAGGCCAAGAGTCGAAGAGTTTCCCCAGCCCTCTGCACACTTGACAGGGTCCAATATGGCACACCTGGAAATGCGGCTCAATGCCCACTCTCCTGTTTCAAGTTGGAAAAGGAGTAGGGAAAAGTACATCGAACAGATTCTCTTTCCAAGATCAGCCTGTGATATAGCAAATGAAAGGCTTTGAAAGGCAGGATTGCTGAAAAGGAAGCTTGTGTGGTTTCAAATTAGAAGTCATATTGTTGCACTCACAGTTGATCAAATAAATATTAATCACCAAATGTATTTATGTCACTTCTCACGCAATTGCAATATATTTCAAATGTGTTTTTAAATGGTGGATAAAACACACTGGGAGGGCAAAAAAAAAAAAAAAAATCTCCTTTTACAGAACCTCAGATACTAGGCAGCTAGAGACATATGTAGTAACTTACCAGAACAAAGGAATATGTTTGAATTCGTTTCTGTGTGTTTTCTGCTATTTATTCAAATCTAGTATAATCCAAATAATTTGATAGTCTTCAGAATCTAAGTACAATGATGTCATGTTAAAAGTAAACTTTAATCTGACATGTTACAATGAATTAGTGCATTCACGTAATTTTTTCTAGTCTTAAGTCTATAGAAATTATAAAACTGTAGAAAAATTAATTGTAACAAAAATTCTCATAATTTTTGGCAAAGATTATCCTAAATGATTACAAATGCAGTTAAATGCAACCAATGATGCAAAACAAAGTATAGAAAAGCTGCGGCTTTCGATATCCCTTGGTTACTTGAAGTAACATCTTTAGTTCTTAATTTCCATATCTGTATGTTTAAGGACTCCCCCCTTTCCTGATGAAGGGAATTGGTGAAAAGAATGATTAGACTAAAAATGCAAGCGTGTTGCAACCTAATCTTGCCTATGCTATGTAGTAGCCTGTGTATTGATCCACCGTTTAAATTCTGCGTCAGCTGTCATGGATTCATCTGGAACACTGCATAATGACCATAATGCCTAGAGCCTCCTTCTAAACTGAGCTTGAAGATTTTTTGAGGTACTTCTCACGTGATTAGTGTAATTTCTCATGAATGAACACCTTGTCTTCTTTTTAGAGTAAGAAAAGTTGGTAGTTTTGCAGGAGCCAAACAAGGGGGGCCCTTGACAAACACAACATTAAATAGGAACCAAGACAGTGGCTAGTTTACACTTTTAGAAAATGCATGCTGACAGATTGAGGGTGTTTCACCAATGTAGAACATACAGTGAAACATCTGCCTTTTGGTTCAATAGTATTTTCCTCAATAGCCCACCAATTTTCTTAATTTGGCAGCTGTGGCCTTGTGATTGAGGCGACCTTATTATATAGAAATGTTGAGAAGCAAGCTGTTCCTTGGGTCTGTAAAGTAGCAAACTCAAGGGATTATATATTTTTAAAATGTCAGTGAGCATGTGAATGTGTGTGTGTGTGTGTATGTGTGTGTGTGTTATACCAAAGAGGGTCTCACTGAGTCAGACAACAGTGACACCAAAAGTTAATGGAGAAAATGTTTTTTAATATATTTATCTTGTTATGCAGCCATGTTACTTAATTCAGCATTGTACAAAACAAACCAACGATGAATAATATCTTGCTATATAATGACTAGTTTTTCCTCTCCTTGCAATAAAGTAAAGCATTTAAGAAAAAAAAAAAAAACCACAAGCATCTCAAATAGCCTCTGCTTTGCTGCAAAAAATAGACTGTGATGAGAGTAACTCTTCCAATCAATTATGCAGCATGGTTTTAAGTGAGGAAAAATTTCAACATACGTATCACTTCAAAATATATACAGCATGTATCTATATGTACAAACTGCGTAAATTTTGAAGGGCTACGAAGCATATATTTTGCTACACCAAAGCTCTGACTGTTAAATTGATTGCAAGAAAACTATAATTTCTTTTGCTGAAAAACTTGAGCAATATGAATCTTACTGGGATTATTTAAACTCGGTGGTGTGTGTATACATCTATATGTGTGTGGGTATAAACAACAGGATTTCTACAAATTCTCTTCAGTAGGCTCAGAAGCAACTCCTCTAACTAAAATATTGCTCTGAAATTGTCTCCTTTCAAAATGACGATAGTAAATGAACATACTTCGAACTCCACAGTCGATACATATGGACTCTGAACCTGAGCCCCATAGGGGGGTCACTTAATGTCATTCACTCCCTTTATATACATGTAGGGTTCATGAATGGTCTCTCTTTAAGAGCACTCTCTAAAAGAATGATCTGCCACATTAGCCAGAGCAATGTGACTTCGACTTTTACATATATATTATATATATATATATGTGTGTGTATATATATATATATGTGTATATATATATATAGTTTTTTTTTATTTTGGTTGAATTCAAGAATGAGTCTGTAGGCTAAAAGAATTGATCTGTCACAAAGCAACAGATTGCAGTTAGAGACTGCCAACAAATCATAAGCAACAGTAGGTAATGACTAATTGTAACAGGAATGAGGGAACAGAGGGTGAGGATTGTTTCAGAAAAGGTAACGGAAAAAAATGATCTTTCCCAAAAGAAATCAAACATTTTTGTTTTGATATTTGTTGTTAAATCAAAAAACAAGCCCAGACCTTTGGTCTTCTCAATAGTTCTTAGTGATGCTGATCAATTTGACAATTTCTAAGAGATTTGTGATTTTCCATCACAGGTCGTTTTTTCTGTTCTTTTATTCCTGTTAATACTATTCTAAGATGCACTTTTGAGGTTTCTCAATGAATTGCTATTTTAACACACTCTTTGGAGCTACACAGTCTAAGACTTACAGAAAACCTTAACCATGACTTTCACTTTGTGGTAATGAATATACAACATGATCTTAAAAAAAGGAGGGAGGGAGGAAAGGAATTTATGAAGATTTACAAGGTCCAAGAAATAGAATGGCAAGAACAATCATATCCATCTTTTTTATTGATTAGAATGTTGCAATTTTTAATTATCTATTCAATCTTACTTCCTCAGATTTTCACAAAATACTTCTTTCTAATTATCAACGTACACAAACATAAATTTGTTTACAGCAGAAACTTAACCTTCTAAAGCTTTAATTTATGAAATTACTTGGAGCTTGAGGTGCTTAGAGAAATTAAACTTTGCACTAAGTTCAAATGCTTTGGGGACATTCTGTAACAACAATTAACAAGATTTTTTGTGTAGTCAAAACAAGAATTTTGTGGCTGGCTGTGACTGCAGAAATTACAAAGCATATTAGGTCGAGTATAATATATTGTTAAATGTTATCTATTTTGTTTAACCTTAAATTTTATTTTCAACCAACAAAGGGCAACAAGATTGCCCGTATACATATTCCAAATGTAAAAATAACAATTTCCTTAATTGATATTGTAGGCTAGTTACCCCAATCGTTAGGATATAACCTATTTGTCTCACTGATACTCTGATTCCTATTTTATCTCACTGATACTGTAATTCCTAAATCCTCTGCTTTCTACAACATGTCTAGAATTCATGTCTATTTATTAACTAGATCTGATAGTCTTTGCCTCCTCGTTACTCAAAGAAGATAAATAAAGGAAGCTAAGAACTACCCTTCTTTCTTAAGTCAACATTGATAGATGTCCCCAAATTGTTTCTCAACACACTCAACTCTTCCTTTGCTGGAAAAGAGGAGAGCTGTTCCAGAATGTCAAATTCCAAAACAATTAGCCATTAAAGTAGAGACATAGAAAAGAGAAAGTAATATTTGCAGAAACAAATATCAGAACCAAATTACATGAGAGGAGGATGAAAAATAATGAACCATGAGCTATAGACCGTTGAAGCAGCACATCTGAGGGAAGGGAAGGAGCTAAGGGCACATGAGATGCCCTAAGGACAGCAGGAACCTTGTGAGAGGGACCAGAAACAAACAAAAAATATTAACAGGAAAAATTTAAAGCTCTGACAAAGAAAAATAAACTCCTATCAGAAACCCATGAAACACTGGTAGAAAATCAGAATTATACTTCACAAAATTTTAAGTATTTCTCTCTATGGTGCCTCTTTCATGCTCTGATTCTTTAATACTAATAAATAGGTCGGTCTAAATCCAAGCTGGTGGGGTCAATAGGCTTGGGATTTCCCATCTCTACATATAATTGGTACGCACCTAAACCATTCTTCTGTTTCCAAGTATCAGGATATTTGGGGGGAAAAAAGCCATGTATCAGCATATTGATAAATGAAAGTCCCCTAAAGGTATTCATATTCGCCATCAAACTGTTTGAATCTCTCCCAAGGGGTAAAGTACAGATGACTTCATGCTCCAGATTTCAACCCATTATCACCTGTATTCTTTACATCCAAACACAGAGCAAGGGCCCAGCCGCTCAACAGTGGTAACCGACTCTGGCCGCACTCACATTTCAGGCGGTGCTTAGGGACTGCTGGCACACAGAGCCAAATGCCACGGTTACAAAGGGCACTCAGTTCGCCAGGTACAACAGAAATACCACCAGTAATTTTCAAGGACTGATGAAACACCCCCTGAGGTGAACTCTTTCAATCATTTATTCATTCGTTCAGTAAATGAATTATTTGTTTATTCGTTCGTTCAGTAAATATCTAACAAATATATCTAACAAATACCTACCTACCATGTCCCTGGTACCGTACAATGCTATATAGTCTTGTGTCTTAACATTGTAAATACTGTACATATATTAGGGAAACTAACACAGTTCGCAACAATACCAATCATAAAACTTGAATTACCACCTCTTTTCCCCACATTCTGTTTATGCTTGGCCTTTCACGTGGGTCATGTTTATAACTTCTTGATATATTTGAGTCATTTCAGGTAGATCTCTACTTCCACAGAAATACTTCATTTAATAGTCAAGCTGTAACATAAGCTTACATGAAACACTGTCCTCTTAAAATAAAAATATTCCTGGAGATATTTACCTTAATATGAGTGAAACCACCTCTCAGTCCCTCCACCAAAGGAAAGAAAGCCTAGCATGAAAACACCAGAACACTGGGTTAGAGTAAGGCACTGAAAAGGGGAGATAGAGGTACAGGAAAACAGACATGGCACCCCCATTTCATGATGGTGTCAGGACTAGCTTCACTTCTGCTGCAGGATGCGTAAACCAAAGTAATTCAGAATTGAGTGAGTTGATTATTCATCTTATTTGTCTTGCCCAAGTTACAAAGCGAGACTTCCCATAATTTCATTCTGTAATTCGAAGTCCAATCCTTCCAACTGATGAATTTATAGATTTCAGCCAAAATGAACAATCTCTGCTTTTGTTTTCTGTTTGTGTCACCAAAATGCAGGCTCAGATTAGACACTGCCCTATGTGTGCCCTTCTTTCCATTTTCTCTAAGTTTGCTATTATTTTTTTGAGGTGTTTTAACCAGAACTGCATATTCTATTACACAGAGATTCAAGTTCATATGTACAAATATATATCACATATTTCCAATCTATATTAAAATCACTATTCATATATATACCTACAGCAGAATGTTTTCCTCACAAAATTAGAGTAATTTTAAGAGTTTGGTCAACATCGTTATTCCATGTGTTAAAATAAATAGGTAACTGATATACTTTCTATCGATAATAACTCAACTACAAGCACAATTTGTGGCAGATTTTGACTAATAAACTCGAAAATTACAAATACTTAGCAGAAACCTGACTATAGTAATTATTTGATGTAAATTAAGAGTTAGCACTTTAGCCAGTCCTTTTTTTCCCTAAAATGAGCTTGTTTGTAAATGTTGGTAGTCGATTTAATAATTGTTTTAAGAAATGCTCATTTCTTTGGAAGGCCCATGTGAAAAGAAAGCAAATCTCAGATTTAATCCCTCTAGGCCAAAATTCAAACTTCCTTTGGGCTGTGGAGACTCAGATAGGATCATGGCGTAATTGAGCATTTACTGGGAAAAATTTTCCAACCAACCCCCAACTGTTCCCTTTTACCATCTCAAAATCAGAGCTGGTGATTTCTAAGGCAGGGAAAAGTGGATGAGGGCCCCCAGGTTGCTATTGAGAGTCATTCTCACAGGATTCTTAGGAGCATCCTCGGTTTTTTCACAGGGAATCATGGCTCTTGTACCAAATTTTGTGTGCCTGTGGTTCCTTCCAGTTTACACCATGGCACATTCGACTTCTCTATGGAGCTGTCCTTAGCCACGGCGACCTCGGTTCCTGCAGGTGACAGTATGGCTTTCTGCTGATTTATTAAAAATCTCCCGCGTTATGGCTCCCGTGTACTCTCTGGAGTGCGATCATGTGACCAGTATAATCACAATCTGTCTCCCTGCTAACATTTCTCTACTTTGGTTATTTGTTTGATAAAGTGAGGAGCTTCCCTTTTGTTGCCCTTCATCAGAGCTTAATGTCTTTACTTTGGGATCAATATACTTTATGAATAATTTTATTTCCTTCTATTTTTATGGTCTTTTCTCCTCATTATCATACTGAGTTTATTAGCTGGTGCTGTCAGTATCTCTACCCTGTCATATGTTCCTGAGGTACAGTAAATATCACTTGTGTTGTAATTAATATGCACACCCTCTGCAGTAATTAAAGTACAGACCCCTTCAACCAGCTGAGCTTCCTACACTAATTCCACCTTATCTTCATAATGAACTTATTGTAATCTGAAACTACTACTGAATATTGTTCAGTAAGGCTGGAAGAATGAAATCTAACGAGATGCAATAATATTTGTGAACATGTTAATATAAAAAATGAATTTAATTAGTCTAAATCTAATTAAATTTCCCATACAATTAAAAGCCTCCCCTTCCTTCCATTTTTAAAATCTAACAAATGCCACATTATTGCCCTTTCAGTTATTTCTACAGAGTAGAAGACTGGACAAGGGCTTGTTTTTCCCCTTGAAGATACATACACAGGAAAGCTTACAGGAACCAGACATTGGACAGTGACATAGGGAAATAACGGAGTCCCCCTGAGGAATTACTATCTAAAATAGAAGACTTACAAGATTTGGACAAATCAAAAATCTGACCTTTCTTAAAAAACAAAAACAAAAAAACTTGAGCAAAATAGTTTCTCAAACTTATCCAAAAAATCTATGAACCAAAAAACAAGTCTTAAAAATGCCTAATGCCACATGCACTAATGCAAGGGGCACTAAGGCACAGTCCCTGTCCCCAAGGAGCTTATATTTTAATGAAAGAAAGACATATTTCAATTCTGTAAATATTTATTGGGCATCTTCTAGAAGTAATGGAGACAATAGGTGTCACAGAATGTCTACACAGGATGGAAAAGGAAAAGTCTGGCACTAAACTCACACCTTGAAAGAAAGGGGAGAGAACATTCTGGGCAGGACACTAGCTGCTGCTGTACAGATTCAGTTTTGCTGGAGAGAAAAAGTCTGTGTAAGTCAGGAAAAAATAGACACAAAAGACTAAATCAAGATACATAATTGGCACAAAGGAGGAACATGGTGAGGAACTGCATGCACATTTAATAGTACACTTACTTTGTCAGGAAACATTTCAACGAGAAAAGTGAGTGCTGGAAGGACAGAGCTGCACTAGGCAGACAGCTGGCAAACAAGCCCTAAAACTGGGTGAGGGGTCAAGCCTGGCCACAACAGTGCCAACCAGTGGGATTATTTCAAGGTGGAAAGATGTTACCAAGAGGGTAGAGCCCTGCTTCTTTAATTATTCACAGTAATGACTTGGATCTTGGAAGAAAAGAAATCATTCCAAGACTGTAGATGAAACTAAATTAGCAGGCAGCAAGGCATTAAGTACCAGTAAAACACACACACACACACACACACACACACACACACACACTGAGATAAATGTATCATCTTGAGAATTTAGAAGTGGTTTAGTGGTCAAAACACGTGTCACTGAGGACAATACATTTAATCCCACAGTTGTTTTCTTGTTTTTGTTTTTGTTTTTTTAACTACCCTAGCTGATGAGAGATTTATAAGACATGTTACCTAAAGGATCACTCGGAAGGAAGTTACCAAGTGATGTCATCCTTCCAGAAGTAGAATCTAAACTCTAGCATTTCTGGGCACCCGTTCTGGCATGCTCAGGGCAATGATGGATTGGCTCCCCAAGAAAAAGCAACATCTCCCGTTCTACTGGACTTGAAATGAATTCAGTTGAGAAAGAATAAGAAACATTTAGAGCAGCATCAATACGACATTCTCTGCAAAATTATCAGGGGCTTGCTTTTAGGCATGAAATGTCCCTTGGGCCCAGTGCCTATCCTTGTGCGTCCGCTACCACTGCTAACACCACACAGGATTCTCCCACTGCCCAGCCCCCGTTTGGTCTTAAGTGTCTACTTTGAAATGGCCCTTTTTTCCCTTAATGCAGTAAGTACACAGAAGTTTGAAAACCTAGAATCTTCTCCGGCCATCCCCTAATATAATACAACGAAGACAATTTAAATTGTATGTAAATTACAGCAGTCAGAAGGCAAAGAGTTCTGAGTAGAAACAGGATAATCTAGGAAGTTATCCCAAAAAGCAAACTTCTGAGAACTCTTTGCAACAAAGAGCTTTAGTGATGAAAACAAATAATATGTTGAAATGTATTGCTGCAGCTATGCATTGCAAATCAAAGGGACTAAAATAAAGTGAGGCATTCTCTAGAAGAGTGCTCACTATATTTTAAGGAAGATTTAAATGTGCTTCAAAAGGGCAGCATGGAGAAAATGGAATGATACTGATACCAGAAATAAATTACAAAGAAAATCTGGGCTGTTTTGCTGTTAAAAAATAAAACTAAAACATGTTGACATCTACCTGATAGCAAATATGTTCACGCTGAACCTGACTATCAAAGGGAACCTATGTCAATGTAGAAGGAAATCTGATAAGAATGACTGGAGCTCCTAGAAGACATACTTTTAAAATTCCTGACTGAGAAAGTTTTGGTTATGCCCCTGAAAATCAGTGAATCCAGAATGTCAACCCATTTTTAGAGAAGTCAAGAGAAGTCAAGAAGTGGGTGTCTGTGTGTCTGTGTCTGTGTATGTATGCGTTTGGATATACGAGAAAGCGAAAACTGGAACTCAGAAAATGAAGTAACATGACAGTTATGCTCTTCCAAACTATTAACTGAAAATCTGATCATTTATCTTAATTTAGGCTTATTCATCTTTAAGCTTTGTGTTCCGTTCATTGTAGGAGCTGAACCTGATGCTGAAGGATGGTCTCAAAGGGCAGGAAAAGTTCTAAAATTTTTTTTTTTTAAAGATTTTATTTATTTATTTGACAGAGAGATCACAAGTTAGGCAGAGAGGCAAACAGAGAGAGAGGAGGAAGCAGGCTCCCCACGGAGCAGAGAGCCCGATGCGGGGCTCGATCCCAGGACCCTGAGATCATGACCTGAGCCGAAAGCAGCGGCCTAATCCACTGAGCCACCCAGGCACCCCAAAAGTTCTAAAAATTTTAAGCGAGTGTTGCTCATAAGTCTGGATTTCTGAAAATTGTTCATGTGAAGGATGGGCTTGGCTTTGTAGCAAATATTTTGTGACTCATGATTTATTTTGTATACTCAGCATAGTTTGGGAGCAATGCTAATGTTTATGGATTATTGCGCTAACTTGGAAATTATAGTGTGGTATTTGTAATTCAATAGGAGCTTTCTTAGAAAGCAGATGTACTTATATTTGCACATTGGTGAAGTTAGTGACAAAGTCTAGGAACCAAAGTGGTAGACAGATGTCAACTCCGTGCAGGATTTTTGCACCTGTGATGTGTGTGTACGTCGGGGGGGTCAGTTTCCAACTTCCATTTGGCGATATACTCTTGATTCAGTAACAGCTTGTAGGCATGTTGTGTTCATAAGGGAAATGTCAGTAAGAAAGGTTTCGTCATGAACCTCCTGGTGTCTTCTCTAGCTCCTCTCATCAGTTTGTTTATGTACTGGACCATCAATCCCTTAGCATCACCCAGTTGAAACAAAGAATAAAACATGACAACTTAATGATAAACAAGTGGAAAACAGAACATGCTAGGATGCTTACCTGAAAAACTTCCTTAAAGGAAACCACTGATGATGAAAAGAAAGGTCATACATTCTTTAATCATTTAATACTACTGACATCGGTATAAAACACAAACAGCAAATTCCTCCCTCCTTTATTTCCACAGCTACTGTAGCGAGTTTGATAACACACATAAAACCTTTTAATCTACTGAATGTTAGAATTGTCATCATTTTCTTCTGTAGTTATCACTTTCCTTTGGTCCTAAAAGCCCTAATTGTATTATAAGGTGTCAAAGCAAAACCCAAAACTCCAATTTGCCTTCCTTTCTTTCCTAGGCTTAACTGAATGGGATCCTAAAATTAAATTTCCCTGGTTTGCAAAACTCTCCTCTCAAATTATCACAGAAGTGATTAAAGGCATTTTTAGGTATAGGCATACCTATTTTTAGGTATAGGTATACCTCAACTACTATTTTAATATGAAAATGACTTAGAAATTGGTAGATGTAACAACTATTATTGGTATGAACTAGGCCATGTCTCGTAGTACGGATAGCTCAGGTAGAATCCATCTTGAATACTCTTGATTCTTCCAACTCTCTTTGTACCTAGCTTCTGTGTCAAATAAAGACTTAGGCCCAAATGCTCACTGGATGCCCAGCGTGTTTGTTTGAGGTAGCTAAATAACCTATGGAGGAATGGTATAGTTAAAATATAGAGGGGTGCCTGGGTGGCTCAGTGGGTTAAAGCCTCTGCCTTCAGCTCAGGTCATGATCCAGGGTGCTGGGATCGAGCCCTGCATTGGGCTCTCTGCTCAGCAGGGGGCCTGCTTCCCCATCTCTCTCTCTCTGCCTGCCTCTCTGCTTACTTGTGATCTCTGTCATATAATAAATAAAATCTTAAAAAAAAAATAAAAATATATAAATAAATATGTATATATAAATAAATATATAATAAAAAATATAGAAAAATTATTCCCCTGTATGTGTTCAGCGTTAAGACAGAGATACACATCGGCTTACCTGCTTAGCCCCTTTCCGCAAACGTCCCCGCCAAGCCGTGGGCCCATGTTGTAAGCTCTGACGAGTTGCAGCGCCCCCAGCCAGCCTCCAGCATCTTGAGCTGGTCTGTCCCCAGGGGCCAGAACTTGGCCCAGGAGCCATGGTGATGAGGTCTGCTGCTGACCTGCAGTGAGGACCACACAGTGCAGTTCTAGGACATCTCTAGCCATGGCACTGTGGCCACACTACAAGCTTAGCATAGCTATCCTCTTTCAGGCAAACTGCAAGCATGTCCATAGCCTGGCCAGTCACAGGTAGGAGATGACTGGTCACCCTTCTGCAGTTCGCACCCAGAGTCTGTGGCACTCTGCAAGTACACAGCCCAGATGATGGTGATAGGCACTGCAGGCTATGTGTTGATGCTGGAGCTAAGCAACCACAAGAGCAGGTGGTCAGCACGGCTAGTGTGGTCCTCCTCCGGGACCGCAAGGACTTCACATATTAGGGCCACCAGTGGCTGAGCTCTCATCCTCTGGTTTCCAGGCCCATGTGGGGTTCAGTGTCTGCCACCAGCTGCTGTCATATCTGTCATGCTCCATTTCGAAAGACGCCTCGGGAGCCTTGAGCCTTTTGCACCAGTCATGCATAGGCCTCTTCAACTACCAGTGCCAAGAGCCCTTTGCTGGCCAAGTGCATCTTTAAGCCACAACAACCCCCTGGCCACCGAGGGGCTGTGCTCACGGGCGAAGGTGCTCAAGAGGTCACTGTGCCAGTCTTTCCTGTGCAACCAGTCACCAGGAAGAGCCGCGTCTCTGGCAGGAAGTGGCAGCTAATGCTCACCTCAAGTGGCAGGAGGACCACGGGTGGAGCAGGACCGCCCCGAGGGCAAGATGGTGATGCTCACTCAGCCCCGCAGTGAGCCCTGCTGGCTGAACACTCCCTCTCTGGCACTATGCGCTGCCTCTTCTTCCTGACACGTTCCTTGGATATGCAGCCCACTCTGTGTGGCGCGAACTCTAGCTCCACGTTTGCCTATGCGATGGCGGTGCAAACGGCGGGGAACGAGGCAGGCACGGTGGGAGGAGCCAGCAAGGAGGTGTAACCGTCGCACTGCGCAGCCGCGGTGGCTTCACAGTGCCGGATGTGCGTGACCTCATGCTGCCTGCCTTCTGGGTGGCGTCACCGGACCTGGTGTAGGTCCCTGACGTATAGGGCGACCACGCCTTGTACACTGCCTCTGGGGAGCAGTTTAAGGTGTTCACAATGCCCAAGGTGAGCGCCGAGTTCAAGGTCAAGACCGACCACAAGGACTGTTGCCTGCGCAAAATGGCACTGGCTGCTTTTGCCAGTGTGGCCTATAAGGACTATATGAAGACCTACCAGGCCTGCCTCACCAACCTGAATGACATCCATGTCTTCTCTGTACCTAGCCTGTGATCCCAGAATATCAGCGTCCTTTCCTTCTGCGTCTTCACATGCTGGAGTCCAGTCTTTTTCCCAGTTTTCCCAGTCGGAATCTGAACACTTCTCCTTAAGTGCCCAGAACGTCACAGAGCTGCTCACCTATTTGGATATTAGCAGGCTGCATGATCCCGCCCATGCCAGCTACAGGTTCCCAGAGTCACCCAAGTTGAGCCAGGCCAGTGGGACCCCGGGCATCATGCCCCATGAGGCTGCCATGGGAACCCTGGTCCTGTCCACAGCAAGGCAGTGGACAACCCTAGAGCCACCAGAGGCCATCCTGTTGCACATGTCCGTGGACTTGGCCACCAGTGCCTGCACACAACAGGAGATGGCAGGATGAAAGACATGAAAGATTTCCTGGGCTCCTCCGAGGATTCGGAGAAGAACCTGGGGAACCTAATGTAAGAAGAAGCTCAAGCCTGCAGCCTGCACTATCTTGGTCAAATGAGGAAAGCCAGAGCTACAGCTTCCTGCCCCACTGGGAGCTGGGATCCAGCATCCCTGGCTCTTGCCTGGCCCTTCCTTTGAAAAAATACCTGCTAATCTGTGGGCTCCAGTCAAATCTGCCCACCCTAGCCTCAGGATGTGGGCTCAGTACTCAGCCCAGAGCCTCTGGGGCAGATTCAGACTGGCCCCTTCAGACTGGCTACCCTGGGGGCCCAGTGCCACAAGGAGAAAAGAACTAAGGCTAGCAGGTATTCCATCTCCTCTTCTACACACCATTCTTCCCACCTTCCTTTGCAAAGAGTATTTTTCTAATGCCTGTGCTGGGCTGGACAGTCATTTCTAAAACTATTTTGATACTTGCTCTTGAGCCAGCTGCCTCCCACATCCAGCCTGTCCATGAGGGCCCCCAATATGTACATATCCATATATGTGACTGGGAGTACCTCAGGGCACACAGGTCTAGGATCTGTTCTGGCAAGGGGCTGGAGGGCAGGATAGGTTTCCCTTAGATGGTACCTTGGGGTTCCCCCCACCTTTTATTTTGTTAAAATCTGAGTTTTAATGTAAAAAATGATTTTTAATATCAAAAATGAAAGTATATAATGACTCTAAAGAGGGAAAATGAGAGTACCAATAGAATGAGCCAGAACAAATATTTTAGTTATGATTTTTACATCCCATGATTCTCTATACCCAGCATTGCTACCCAGAAGGTTGTTGAAGCCATGGGAAAGGAATCAGATACTTATTTTTAGCTAAAACATTATGGAGTTTAGGCCTGAATTTCCTAAGTGATAAGGTTACCCATGTGCCTTTGAGAAAATGCTGAGAAACTTTTCTGGGCCTCAGACAGAGAATATAAGTTGTGAACTTCTTTAATGGCTGTGCCTTCCAAAGTAAAACAAAGGGAAAGAGTTATTGAGGTAACTAAAACAAAGCAAGAAATACTGCAGAAAAAGAGAAAAATATTTTTCCCCAGGTCTGAATCTAGCAGTTCAGAACACATGAAGGAGATGAATGAACTGAAAAGGTATTTGCAGCTGAAGAGATAGATGCTGAGCTATTATTTCTTGTTGATGCTATGAGATATTTATAACAACCAAAAAACCTCTTGAAAATAAAATCAGCACCCAGTTTCTCAGCAACAAACAACCTTCAGATTCCAATAGCAATATTATACCTTAAACAGTAGTTCATGTTTAAATATTTTAATAATGACTTACATAAAAATTTGTGTTTTCTATATCAGCTGTGTCTATATTCAGATGCCATTTTCAGAATATTTCCTTTAATAAGCTTCTTTTCCCATACCTATAATAATAAACTTAGAGCAAATTAGTTTTTCAGACTGCTTCCCTGTCCTAAAACCCTAATCAAATCATATTTAAGAACCTTTAAGTTTTACATATGCTACTTAATTTTTTAAAGGAAAATGTTGAAAGTATGTTTTTTAGAAGTCAAAATTTTTGTAATTCCAAAAGCATTACGGAGTCCACTTTGAAAATATGTTGTGCTACCTTTCCAGTTTAAAAACTAATAATATACATATAGTGGTTGACATCTCCCTTTGTGAGGTGTAAGTTCCAGAAATCAGACGATATTACTGAAACATCTGTTATTTCACATTTTCCACTAAATGGCTTTTGTGTCACATGATCACAAGAAATTACCACCATGCTTCTAGTCATTAGAAGTATTGTAATTTATACGACTGACTTTCAGTGCTCTTATAGTTCGTATAGGTACATACAAAGTGGACGAGGGGAAGGATGCTGTTCAGGGGCATCAGGTGATATCCTACTGGTCTGAAATATACCACGTGTCTCCCAAAGCTTTTAGACTTGGGAGATTCTTTACGTGTGAGCTAAAACAAAACCCATTTAGTTGTAACCCTCATGCAACACTTTGCTAAAATCAAGTCTGAGATGTATTCTTTTTCAAATAAGACTTTGTCTTCTATGCCATATCAAAGCAACTTGTTGACAAGTGAAAAGTAAATTATACATGTGGTTAAGTTTTATCTTGGTTTGCTTCTGGGGATTGCTTTTTTGTGTGTGTATTTGTTTTTCTTTGTTTCAGTTTGTTTGTTTTGTTGTTGTTATATGATGCCAAATAGTTGATTTCATAGATTAATTTTTTGTTGTGGTAGTGACTTAATTAAACAGATTCTTTAATTTGATAATGCTTAGCATACAATCTTATAGACACAACCTAAATGAAGGCTTTACATATTAAAGAATATGCATTTAGGAGAAACTGAGTAGAAATTGAGAGTTTCAGGAGTAATCTATACTGACTTCTGATTCCAAATCCACTTCTAAGTTTTTTTTCGTATTTCATGACATGTTCATTAAAACGACAAAAAAAGGCGAAAAAGAATGTTCTATAAGAACACTACTTACATAGCTTCGAAACTAATACTGAATTCACTATAATAATTTTTATTTTTCATAAGTAGCCACAACACCTCTCTCCTGCTTGCTCGTCTTACGTGTAACTTGGACACTACTTCCAACAAGAGATGAGGTCTGTGTGCTCTCTCTTAAAAATTGACTGGCTTTGTGACTGTTTCGACTAACAGAGTGTGGCCAAGTTGCTAAAGACCATGAAGCTTCTGCTTTATTAATGAAAATACTTCTTCTTAAAAGCTTGTACAAGCCCAGTTGCACAGAGGCCACTCTGCTGTGAAGGAGACTAAACTAGCACCCAAAAGAAGAAACCAAGTAGAGGTTGTGAGATGACAGGGAAAGAGGGATGTCTAGGACCCCTCAGAGAGGCCGGGGCCTCTCACTTCTCTAGTTCCGGTCACTATGTGACTGTACCCCCAACAGAGACCCTGGGTCACAACTATCCAGCAGAGCCCCTTCTAAACTCCCACCCATAGAACCCATGAGAAATAAAACAATGGTGGTTTTAAAGCACAAAGGTTAGAGAAATTAATATATTTAGAGATCATGTATTAAGCAAATGTTTATTGAATGTCTACTCTGTGCCAGACAATATCCTGAGTAATGAATCCTGCAAAGATTTTTGTGTCCCCAAAAGTTTAATTAATCCCTTCATCCTCTGCATTTCCATGGTTCTTTAGATAAATAAAATAGCACTTATTTCTTTTGTGCATATTGTCTCAGTTGTATACATGTTTGATTATAAACCTCTCAATTCAAGATCTGGGTCTTAGTAAACTTTGTTTCCCTCTGTAGAGCACACAAATTGTGATGGATAAACAGCACCTATCTGGATAAGAAAATTCAATGACATCATTATCCCCCATGGTACAAATGAAAAGCCAATAAAGGTTTTAATGCATGACTTCTTTAAAATAGCTGAAGCTTTCAACTGGAAGAAAAAGAAGTACTTTTTAACACATTTGAGTATGTGATCTTTATTATTAAGCTATTTCTGAAGCAGTAAAAAAAAAAAGCCTTTTTCAAATACTCCTAGTCATTAGTAAATAAGCCTTCTGTTATGAAAATAACTAGCCCTTAAACTAGTTTTGTTTTGTCAATTGGTCTGTTTCTACAGCTCTAGATTATTTTGTTCTAATTGTAGCTTAAAAATGGGCCTTAGGTATGATGAAAAAGTACGTGGTGTCCCAGACCTCCAAGTTACGATCTTCCTTTCTGCCACTAGTCTATGCTGTTGCACTAAGTACAGAATGTTCATTCAATGTCTGTGGCATGTTGAAAGGATCACTTTTGTCTAAGATTTTTAGCTCAAATGGAAAAAAGTCAAATGCCTGATTGTTTCCTCAAATTAGAAGCAAACAACTTAAAAACAGTTCTGTTCACGAAAATAATTTTTTTAATTCATAAATTTAAGTATTTAAAACTTTGTCAATTCACAAAAGAAAATTTTAGGGAAAAAAATTCTTTTGGGGGGAGGGGGACCTCCCTTTCTAATTTTTAATAGAGAAGCAATCCAGTCCTCATAGCTATACATTCCCAAAACTTTTAATTTTTGCTGCTTTCTCCTGGTCCTCTATCCCAGTATGATCTACATTTAATGATCAAATGAGTTTCCAAATCCCATGAATTCTACCTCCGCACTGCTTTCCCTACCTAATCCACTTTCTCCCCTTTCTGTTGAAAAAAAAAAAAAGTTCAGAAACTTAATGTCTGGAAATTGAATAATAGTGCAGGCAAACATTTATTTATTTTTTACTTTTTTGTGGTTTTTTGGTTATTTTTGTGGTTTTTTGTTTTTGTTTTTGTTTTAGATTTTATTTATTTATTTGACAGAGAGAGAGACAGCAAGAGAGGGAATATAAGCAGGGAGAGTGGGAGAGGGAGAAGCAGGCTTCCTGCTGATCAGGGAGCCTAATGTGGGATTTGATTCCAGGCAGACTCTTAACTGAGCCACCCAGGTGCCCACCAGGCAAACATTTATTAAAGACTATAGTTTTTAGCCCTGTGCTAATGGCTTCATAGATGCTACCCTGTTTAAATCTCACATTAATGTGATGAAATGGATTCTAAAATTACTTTTATTTTACCATGAGTAAACCATGGAGAACTTGATCACTAAGTAATTCGTCCAAGGTCATAGTCAGTAGTGGTGGAACCAACATGCATATTAGAGAGTGGGACCTGAAGCCCAGGGTACTAATCTACTTCTCTAACTTTTGGCTAGAAGGGACTTTAAAATCTAGTCCACTCGCTGTTTTATGCTTCATTTTCCTTTGACATTCCTGCAAAGTTTTCAGCAGCCTATGCTGGAACATCGCCAGTAACTGTCATAGTAGTCTCTTCTCTTTCAATTCCAATGCTACCTCTGCTCTGTACCATATTAATTGTTTTCAAAAGGGGTTTTGTCATAATCTCCCCTGTGTTCACATAAACATCTCACATTCTAAACAAGGCAACTATGATCACGTCCAATATCCTAAACCCCCTCTACACCTATTGATACTCTTCAACTCACAACTTGTGTCCAGAATCCTACCTACTTCTATGGTTGTCCTCATAGAGATAATACGCTATTTCCTCCATTCTAGAATATGGTCCTCAACGTACCCATAGTCTTCTTATCTTTCAAGAGTCTCTTAAAATGGACACCACTTGTGCCACCATTGTTTTTGATGGTCTGTTATCACCCCATGTCTGACAAAATTCAGAAATCAGTAGCTCCGACTTCGCTTGTCTTCCTGACTGATCCATCAGCTATTTTGAAAATAGTTAGTTTTGTCTTAATGTCCCTCTGAGACATCTGCAGTATTTTATTAAAAGATATCAAGACATACTCGATGGACACATATATATCGGATAGATGGATTAAAGCATTAAAAACAGAACAAGTTCCATTGTTTCTGCGTGTATAAAGTAATGCTTCAAAAATGTTTTGAGTTCAAATGACTGGCTCTCCATAAACCCCCTAGAAGCGCTCACACTACCATGTTGTTACTCATTGAACCAAATGTTGTCACTGCACTTAACAGGTCTTTAATAAATTGAGCCAAATATTTGACCTGATTTAAAGGCTGGGTCTTTAAAGTAGTTTGTGACAAAACCATACTTGATTAAGTTTATTGGTCAAATTCATTTGATTTGGTATAAAGCACATCTTACGAACTTTAACACTGTCATCTGTTCAACATTTTCTTATTTGCACATATAGACTACACACCTGCTGTTATAAACTGAAATACCAAGGGTAAACTGAAGGTTATCGGGGTTATACACAGTGACCAGGAGGAGGAAAAGTGGGCATTATTCTTTTACTATAATTTATGGGGATTTGCATTTGTAAAGATAATAGTCAATCGAAATGGTCAATAAGTGTATATGTGTGTCTTTCTTTCCGAAAGAAAGACACACATGACCCAAGTATTGGATTAAAAAAAAAAAAAAAGGACTACTAGTTAATTCATGGGGAAAAAAAAAAAGATTAAGATTACAAACTGAAATATTTGAGAAATAATTAGCCTTTGGTAAAATTCATCGTCAAGTGGAAATTCATTTTTAATCATGAAATATATTTTTCCTGTGCTATTTTAGCTTTGTTTTAATTTGCTATTTAGCAGCGCCCTGAAATATTAATAATTTGTTTAATAAATTCCTTCTAACTCTTAATAGATTTTTAATGAAGAAATTTATCTTAGAGATCTGTGTGAGAATTGATATTACATACTTTCTGAAAGTGTTAAATTATTGACCTCCCGAATAGTTTCATTTGAACCTCTATCTTTTGCTCACCATCCTCCATGTTCAGATCTTAGAAGCTTTGTGAAATGTAAAAAAAAGAAAAAAGAAAAATTATTGATCCTATAAGCCATAAAAGCAGATATTCTAGAAATCAGAAGAAAAATGTTTTATCCACAGAGTCCACTCATCAAAAAAAATAAAAAGTTTTTTCCAGATTATAGTGTCAAATCACTTATAATTAGCTTGATGAGTAAAATAAGCCCATGGTACTTAAAACCTTGGATTGGTGTAGAAGGAAACAGTCCTATGGGGATTCCATCATTGGTTTATTTCCTACAAAATACACACCTAGCAACTCCTACAGGGTTGCCTAAATGCCAGGGCTGTCACAGCTCCAAATAAATCCCTTTCTCCATGCTGATCTTCAGCACACAGGAAGGTCAGGTCTGGAGTTTGGCAGAGTCAAGGTGCATTCTGTCAGAATTGCCGGGATGCTGACTCCCCTGTTTTCTTCTCTCCCAGATTATGACAATAAAACACAATGCTCAGCTTTGAAAATAGGTAAATTTGTAGAGAAAGGAAATTTATGGCACTTTCATACCCCAAGCCATTCATGCCCCAGGGAGAAATTTATACAGGGATTATCTATGTAGATTTTGGAGACAAAATGGTTAGTGAAAAGCTTGTGGGCTTTGCAGTCAATCAGATCTGGATTTGATCTCTGGCTCCTCTGTTTACTAACTATTTAACTTTCGATTATTGGTTTAATTTCTCTGAATCTGTTTCTTTATGATCTTACCAACTTTATAGGATTGAGAGGAAAAATTAAATGAGATAAAGCTGATCATGACCTGAGCCAAAGGCAGACATTTAACAACTGAGCCACCCAGGTACTCCTATAAATGTTTGTTTTCAGATCCCACATACAATACCAATGGTTTTGGTGGAGGTGGTGGTTAAACCCGCTGTTGCTTCCAAAGCCAATCCTCCCATCTGGGCAAGAAAGGAGGCTGTGAATTAAACTCTTGGGAAAGTTCTCCAGTTGATGTCATTCTGAGACACTTCAAGGGCTAATTCCGCACTGACATTAAAACTCGGATTTGGGGGGCACCTGGGTGGCTCAGTGGGTTAAGCCTCTGCCTTCGGCTCAGGTCATGATCTCAGGGTCCTGGGACCACATCGGTCTCTCTGCTCAGCAGGGAGCCTGCTTCCCCCTCTCTCTCTACTTGCCTCTCTATCTACTTGTGATCTCTCTCTATATATCAAATAAATAAAATCTTTAAAAACAAACAAACAAACAAAAAAAAAAAAACCCTCGGATTTGGTTGTACACCTGCTATGGCCTGTGAGCAGGAGGGGTGTAGACTAACAGTATTTCTCTATCCTGAATGCCCATGGAGAGCCAGTGATAAATGCACAGTATAGGGGAATGGCTGTCAGATCCGGTCAGACAGACCTAGGTTCTTCTTGTTTGTTTTGTAACATTTGTTTTGTTTTGTAACAGAGAAACCATGGGAAATCTAATTGTATTGTCTACATCTCAGTTTCCTCATCAGCGAAATATGAAAATAAAGACATATCCTTAATTCACAACAATTACTTCACACTATATATTTTGCCATGTAATATTAGCAACATAGCTTGGATTCAGATTCTCAGAGAACCTCTTTTTTTTTTTTTTTTTAAAGATTTTATTTATTTATTTGACAGAGAGAGATACAAGTAGGCAGAGAGGCAGGCAGAGAGAGTGAGAGGGAAGCAGGCTCCCTGCCGAGCAGAGAGCCCGATGCGGGACTCGATCCCAGGACCCTGAGATCATGACCTGAGCCGAAGGCAGCGGCTTAAACCACTGAGCCACCCAGGTGCCCTCTCAGAGAACCTCTTGATACATGGTATGCATTTTGTGGCCTCTGTTTCAGAGTTCCTCAAGCAGTTTCCAAGTTTCTTTGAACACTTGTTCTTAGAGACACTCTGAGTAAAAGAATAATAAAGAGTTCCATGGTCAAAATACACTGGGTAACACTAAACCTCATTCGCCTTTCTTGGAGAGTCACAGTTAATACTAGCATGTTAAAAGCCTTAAGAAATTATTCGCCAAAGAAACCTAGACAGCTCACATGTCCCTTGTGGGTGTTTTCCAAAATATTAAATATACAATAAAAATTATTAATTATATAACCTCCTCCCCTTTCTTTTTCATAATACCTTTTGGGATGGGTATTTAGTAGAACACACACTGGGAAACATCAGTTGCCCTGTTCTCCTCAGATTAGCTACAGTTTTGTACTAGGAGCAAAGGATGTGAATTACCAGATGATACCGACATCACAGATGGAGGCATCTTTCTGATGGCTGCAGAAACCAGCTCTGGCCAACCCACGTCCAATGTCTGGGGTCTCTTGGCGCCACAAAGTGAATTCACTAAGTGGACTTGCACTTTTGTTCTCATCTTTTAAAGCTGCCCTGTCACGTTGAAAGAGGTAAATCCTGGGAAGAGGGAAAGTGACACATGCAACACCCAGAGAAACTTGATGGCGGCATTAGCATAACTAATATGCATCACTGAGCACGGATATCTTGCACTGATAATCACATACACTTATGGATATGATTTGGGACTCTATGAACATTTAATTACAGGCAAACTAGACCAAAATCTGAAAAACAAATCAGGTCAAAATCTGATTACTGCAGGGAGGGTCAGAGGATGTTACTGTTAAATTTCTTAGCATCTAGCCAAGCAGCAAACCTTGTCGACTGACCTATTACATGTGAGATACAGTATTACTCACTGGGTATACTGTGATTCATAAGACACATACATGCTCTCCTAGAAGAGTGTCTAGCACGTAATAGGTCCTTGCTAAGTAATTATTGAATGTATGAACAAACTAATACAGGGAGCTTCACTAGGTCCTATAAAAAGGCATGGATTTATATTACAAAATGAAGATAAGACTATACTGGTATTATTTATGAATGCCTGGTATTAATGGACTTAAGTTCATATCAAACAGATTCTAAATTGCTAGTTGTATAAAGAATTAAGGATGAGGCCAGCAAAAGAGCTAGTTGAAGTTTTGCATGGGACAAACACTGAAATTTGGCGTAGGTCTTCAGGGGAAGCAAGCATGTACCTTACCTAAAGAAGTCAGACATCTGGGGCCATACTTTGAGTGAAAGGACATGGTTGACAGGGAACCTGAAACGTCTCAGGGAAATAAATCTGTGAACGAAGTCTCGGTCAATGCCTGGATTTTGGGTTAAAATTCATCAAAGGGATAGCATGGACAGTCTCCACAAGGAAGAATTTTTTTCAATGGGAAGACTACAGTTTGAAGAGAGAGTGAAGTAATGAATCTGATTGGGAAGGGAGTCTGGATGCAAGACAGAAGAGCATCCCTTAAGTTAGGGACAAAGCTCCTTCTAGAACCACAGAAGGACTCAGGGAAGAAGTGAGAAGTGTGCATTTGATCACACCAAGTAATTTTGTATAACAGGTTCCTTATAGTTCAGGTGGACATTAGTCATTTGACTTAAGATCAGTGGCTTTTGTTACCACAATATTTTATGGCAGCTAACTAGCTTCTGACATACTGAAAAATCCATGGCCAGTAATTCAGGCACACAAATTGCTTTGAATGAAGGGAATGATAAAGAAATGCATTTACTCATGGAACATTCTAAGATCATCACAAAATGGGCCAAAACACACAGGATTTGGGTAGAGAGACCTGAAACTCAGTCTTGACCCTACCATTTATTTCTGTTTATATGACCATAAGTAAGTCATTGAGCCTAATGAGTTTTAAAACTCAACTGGTTGAAAACAGACATTTTGGGGAAAAAAATGAAAATAGACATTTTATAGAGCTTGTGTGAAGAGTAAATGTTTCATCTATAAAAGTGCTTAGCTCATTGTTTCCCATGTGCTGCATTGTCCAAAGACTACCAGCAAATTACTGTATTTGATAGAACTAGGCCAACATATCTTTATCTTTGTTTTCCATTTTCAGTGAAAATTTATCCCACTAAATTACAAGAAAATAAAGTCAAACAAGGAGAGCAGTTTGGTGCATTAACTAGGTATCTCCCTGACTTTAAAATTTTTCTGTCTCCTTTGATCATATTACATTGTACCAACTATTTCTAAAAGTTGAGAGGTACTCTAACTTTACCCCACCATCCAGCACTTTTGTATATTCCATATATGTTTATACTGATGTGAGAACGATAAGGTGTTTTTACTAGTCGCGCTTACTTTTTAAATTTTGTGATACTTCAGGGAGACATACAGAATGTTAACACCAAACTGAATTTTTTTCACGCAAAACTATTAAAGTATAAAGAACATTTTTATGTGATCTTGCCATTAATAAGACTGAGGAATGCAAATCTTTATTTTCTCTCTTTATTTCTTCTCACATATTTCTTAAAATATTGTTTCTTCATCATATTTTAGTTTAAAGATGAAAGTACTTTTTAATGGAGCCCAATAATATTTATATGTGAGTATGTACTAAAGCATTAGTTGAATGACTCATGTTAAAATAAAACCACAAACACAGTTACTAGCTTTCCTATATAAATGCCAACAAAAGGAGTGAATGTCCATTTACTTTCTCTTTCTGAAGTCAGACATGAAATTCCTTAGTTAAATATTTAGGTCAATTTAATACATTAGGAGAAAAAATTCCAACTTTTGCAAATTAAAAAATCCATTTCATTGACTATTAGCATTTTAAAAGTTCAAGAATGCTTCAGAAAATGAATATCCCCTGTCCATTAATTGCATTAAATAAAGATGTACAATTAAATACATGTGTCCTAGTTAAATACATATGTACTAAACATGAGTCTGTAAAGTCAGATAGCCCAGATCCCAACATTTACTATTTGGCGCAATAACCTCTATTTGGCTTAGAGTCCTCATCTGAAAAGAATGAAATAATCTTAATAAATTGTATAAAGTGCTTTAGCCCAGGACATTGTGCATAGCAAGGCTTCAGGTAACGTAATGTCAGTTTTATGTTTAGTGGTAATAATGGGACTCTATCCTGGTTTTTTTCCTAACCTATGTGATTCAAAAATAATTTAAACAACATCAGGATCTAGACCTGGACTAAACTATTTTATACCTAATTATAGGTCACCTCTGCTTTGAGTCCTTTATAAATGTATTGCTCACACTTGGTTTCAGGCCTCATGTATACCTTATAGCCTTAGGTAAAACGGCTTCTTCATTCATTCACATATCTGAAGAGATGCTAAATGACTCAGCTAAAACTTCTCCTTTAAGGTCATTTTAATTACAGCAGCAACAACAGATGCATAGATGTTCATTAATAAAAGTGTAATTTGTAGACGTGTCCCTCTGAAAATTAGGCCAGAAAATTATAGATTATATTGAGACACGAGAAGAAACACTGCTCTCTAAGTCAGATGCTCTATTATTAAAAAATGTCATCCCTTATGAATTTCATAAATAGTAAACCCAGGAACAGAGTAACCATTTTAAAAAGTCTGGAGGGGATTCCATAACAACATTTAAATGCATTACTACTCAAACAGTTTGATTGGATTATAAAATATTTAAAACTGCAGCTGTAGTTGTAGTGTTTACTGTTGATTATTTTGATTTCAAGATCTTCACACAGAAAAGGTACAAGTTTACAGAAGTATTTATGTTGCACTGACAAATAACTGTGCTATAAAATGAACTGTACATAATGTATATTTAGATAAAAAGGACAAAATTTGAAATAGCAAAATAAAATGGTGGTTCTGTGGAAGTTTTCTGTTTCTGAATAGGAAGTCTGTTAAAAATCAAGAAGAACAGGGCGCCTGGGTGGCTCAGTGGTTTAAGCCTCTGCCTTCGGCTCAGGTCATGATCTCAGGGTCCTGAGATCGAGTCCCGCGTCCCGCGTCCGGCTCTCTGCTCGGCAGGGAGCCTGCTTCCCTCTCATTCTCTCTGCCTGCCTCTCTGCCTACTTGTATCTCTCTCTGTCAAATAAATAAATAAAATCTTAAAAAAAAAAAAGAACAAATGTATGTTCCAGGTGACAATGAGATTAAAAACCAAGCAAAATACATTGATGTGAGTTCTGGTGATCATAAAGCTTTACAGTAACTCACTACACATGATTCTACATAAATCTAAGAATACTTTGCAAACATGAACGCATTTATAGCTTAACAACTACAAAGTAATCATTCTATTACTTTGTTTTCAAAGATCAGACCTGGGATTACCTGAAGAGATCGACTTCAGAGTGGCAAGTTTCATCAGCATATATTATCATTATATGTTTAAAGAAACCCAGTGAAGGAACTAAAAAAATAAAGAAAAGAAACAAGAAACATATTCATGTATATGTGTGTGCATGTAGCTATACATATGTGTATATATATATTCACTAGGGTGGTAAAATAATACAGAAACAAGAATGCACCTGAAAAGATTTTCTGCTGGGCCAAACTCTACGTCTTCTCCAAGACAGAAATGGCACAATGAGGGTGACCAAAACTCCTGATGAACAAAAGTGAGTTCCACTTTCTGACTGAAGCTTTACCATGCTTCTGTGATAAGCTCTATTTGTCACAGGAAGTTAAAGCTGCAGGGATGGTTCCTATCACCAACAAGACCTCCCAGTAAGTGGGAAAACACCTCTGCTGCAAAGTCTCCATTGTAAGACCACCCCCCAAAGAGCCACAGTCTTGTAAGTGCCTGATTTTAACTCCAGGTTAGTCCATGATTTTGAATATTTCGTGTATCAATTCACCCTCCTTAACCCAATGCTGATAATAACAGTACTTGATCAAAGAAGTACTAATTTGATATCAAATAAGTACTTATCAAATAAGTACAAGTAAGTACTTTGCTTATATGATATTGTTTAATGGTCAAAATTAAAAAAACAAAACAAACAAAAAAACACCTCCTTGTGGTCCCTATTCCTGTTTGATAAATAAGGAGGAAACTGATGCACTTGGCCAATTAAATACTCTGCCCAAGGTAGCACAGCTCACTGGGGTAGAGCAGAGCCATTTGTCAAGGTGGGGAGGAACTCTCCGGCCTGAAATCGAACAGAGGTCAGTTCAGATCCTCGCTCTGTCACTACGGGAAGTCGCTTGAGTTCTCTGAGCCTCTGTTTCCTTGTTTGTAAAATAAAGATCAGAGTAGTGTCTGCTTCCTAAAGGCTGTCATAAGGTCAAATGAATGAATACGTGTATTATTGAAGGCTAAATAAATGAGAAGGTGAAACAAACACAGGCAATGATGTAGAATATAGACTCTCCAGAGCACATTTGACTCGTTGGTGGATCTCTAGGTCCTAATTAGGTATATAACTATTATCTACTAAAGTTAAGTTGGGGATCATTTACGTCTTAATGTTGATTAATAATCCAGCTACCTAGATAGATTAGAGAAAGAAAATGCCGATAGCGTGGGACAGAGTTGGTTGAAATACAAGAAACAATGTGCAGAAAAGAGAAAGGCTGAGAAGTTAGCCCTGTTGCTGGTCCAGCTCTTTTTCTTTTGATCAGCCTCTACCCTCTTGCTTCCATTGCTTCCTATCCTACTTTTAAAATAGATACTTGTGGTAGAAATGAAAGAAACTCAGGCTGTGATTTCAGATAACCAAAGTTGAAGACCAGTTATTCATAGAGTAATCTTAGTTAATATCACTGAGCCTTCATATATTCATCTGCAGAACAAGGGTAATAGTACCTGCCTGTTTGCCTCATCAGACATGTGAGAGACAGTCATTATACAGAGGTGTGCATGTGTGTGTTTTATTGTCTAACGCTGGGCACTGTAGTTGCAAATTGTGGACTTTTGGCTGCTTTCCGGATCAATTAATTACTGAAGTTTTCAAAATCCTTGCATGTGTAGTTTTGGATAATCGTATCTGGATATTTCCAAGCTATTTCAGGCTAGTACAGTGAGTTTCTTATCTTCATTATTTTGACATGATCTTTTTGACAAAAGGAATTTTGATATAGCTTTGTTTTAATGGCCGGAAAAAGGGATGGTTTTGAATGAGTAGTGGGTACACATGTACCCTTTTAGGTTCACATGGAACGCTGAAATACAGAGTTCTTGTGTATGATAAACAGTTTCACTATAAATAGAGAGATGGACTCATGAGTCACACAGGAAAAGCCACACTTGCAGCTGCTGTCTATATTCATGATCTAGAAGATGTAAGTAGACAAATATAATTTGGTAAGGTTGGTAATTTCAGAGGTGAATGTCAACTTTGAGCTCTATTAACTGAAGTTGAAAATCAGACCACCAGATTTCAACTACCCAGCAGTAATTAATTCCAGCATGTGAAGCTTAATTAAGGAAAAACAAAATATATTGCAAATTGTCGAAAAGGAAAGCCACCAACTGATGACACAGGACTATTTAAATATATTAAAGAAATGGTGCAGTATGTTAAGCATGTAATTCCGCCAAAATTCTCCCAGCTTTATTTTGTCTTCCTTTCCATATCCTTGGCTCTCAAAAATTCATTCTCAGTTCTTTGGCAAAAGAGACTGGAAGAGACCAGAAGGAGGAGAGGGGGAGTGGACAGCTCATGCTAATGCCACTCTTGATTTCATATTTTTGTTAAAAAATCCTACTTTGTGCATATAAAATATAGTTCATTTCTTATCCTGAGAGTTACCCTGGCATATGGCTCAATTGGAAACATCAAGGTTTTTAGTTCTTTTTTAAATGGCTTGCCTCTTTTCCAGACTTTTCTTCAGATGTATTGTCAATGCCACTTTTAGAGTCTATCACCCGTGTATTAGTAAAATCTTCATTTGCTGGCCAAGAGGGTCCTGACCATGATGGTAGGAGACTAGCAAATGGACCAAGTCTGGGAGTGATTGTGGAAGCAGCCGTCTCTTTTCCACGTATGACTGATCTCATGTGCTTGGACTTTTTTGTAATATAAAAGACATGTTCTCTAGACCTAGAAAGAAAACTCTTTCTTACTTTTGCCTCTTTTGTTTAGTTAAATAATCCAAAGGCATCTCTTGAACTCTATAATCATGCACGGAGGCCTCGGTGCCCAACAGAAGTTCTGTGAGTCCAATCTGAACCTGACTCTTCCTGATAAAATACAGTGCCCAGTAACTTATCTACAAGAGGGTTCCTGTTTATCTGAGGCCTTTCAAAATCATTGTTGGGCTGCTGTGGTAATAACATGACTAAAATAGCCAATTCCTTAAGGTTGAATGTGGACCGTGAAAAATAATACCTTGTTGTACTACCCATCCTGGACAAGGTTTTCAAAGTATAAAAATATTTAACCCAATTTCATTCATCATGACTAGTCTACATTAGTCTGCAATAAACACTGGCTAGACCCAATTGAATGCACTGAAATTATTAGATAAGGCAGACCCTGCCTAAAGAGGGAAAGAAAGATAATCTGTAAGTGTGTCTCAAATAAGGAAGTGTTACCTGAGGAATAAAAGATGTAGGTAAAAGAAAACTGGAAGGAAGGAAGCAGTTAGTTCCTCATATTTTTTTTTATTAAATAGGTATAAAAATATAAGAAATAATATTCTTTGTTTGCAATGCTAAAAAAGGTTTCAAGGATACTTTATAAAAGTGACTTTCGACTCCTGGCTGGCTATAATTTCTGAGGCCTGAGGCAGTTGTCAGTCACTTTTTCAAATTGGAGAACATGGTAATAGTTTTAAGAGTGTAGCTCTACTTCAGCTCCATATGTATATTCTAAACCTAAATATCATTTGTAAACAACATCCATCGAGGACTTTATGTGATAGAAAAACATTACAAGTTATAAAAATTCATTCACAATCAGAAACCTACAAATGTCTGCATCCAGACATTTTGAAGGACTATGCAAGGTTATATTTTTCCTTAGCAAACTCTTCATCTATTTTCCATTTTTCTTACCTGGCAGGCGGCTAGGGGCTACAGAGTCAAATAATGAAGTTGTCTTTCATTTGGATATAGTTTATTAATGGCAAAACACTAATCCATTAATCAACTTAAAACAAGTCAGTAAAGCAAAAAAAAAAAAAAAAAATCGGTATCTCCTTTAGTAACAGAGATCTCATGTTAAAAAGGATCTTAAAAAGGATCCATTATCTCCATGGGTTTCTCAGCTGAAGTTAAAAATCTAAAAATGAATTTCATTCATTTCTCATTAATATGCAAAATTATTCAAATTAGATAGTAATTAACCATCTACTCAGTAGAAAACCTTTTCATGTTAATTTATGATAAACTCAGTTGCTGCTTTGATTGAGATTGATTTTTGGTGTTGAGAATCTATCATGAATACAAAAAAGCACCTGAAAAAATATTTTTAAACACCTTACTTATGTTGCTCAGCTAATTACATGGTAGCTGTTCGCAGACTATTCCAAAGACAGGCTTATGGAACCAAGACCAGCATGAAGAAGCTGTGCATACACTCTCCCCGTGTGTCTGTTGTGACTCTCAGCCTAGAGTACAGTGTCTTTGGATGCCTCAGTTTATCTGTTTCATATGGCTTCTGGGCTTATCATTGTTTAATTCGACCAATGGACATAACACTGAAGGAGGGTGCCTGGTTCATACAGAAATTTTAATACGTGGAGAAGTAGAGACCTTTTTACATATTCGCAAGATCAATTGATTTCACAGGACACTTTGCTCAGTGGACTCAGTCTGATTTGTAAACAGACCAGTTCGTTCTGCTTTCTGTAGATGAGAAACTGACCTCAGTAGTAGACGATGAAAGGGTGATTATCATGTGCATGTCAGGCCAGCGGAAGTCATTTTCATTCTCAACAACAAAAGCTGGAGTTGAGTACCAGTGACCATAGGGTATGCAACTGAATCTAAACCCTGAAGACTGCTATTCAAAACGTTGCTCCCTGGGAGTGAAAAAACCATGGGGACACAGTGACCTTCTGTTAGCACTTTTAAAGAGTACACAAAGGAAAACACCTACTACTTTCAGGACCTATTTGGTTGCAGAGATCAGCTATGGGTGAGAATTCCTGTGGCAACAGATAAAAAGAAAAATCTAACTCCGGCTGGGTATAGATGGCTGCCTCAATCATCCATTTAAAAGCATGTTATTGTGGGATCACAATAGTACACATTACATTTTGGCAAGCATTTTACCTTAGGTTTATATTTGTATGCAATAAGACTTCAGACGTTATTTCGCTTGCTCCTCTGCCAGGTAGGCTGGACAGACAATAGACTCATTTTCCAGGTAAAGAACACGAGGCTGAGCAGTTTGACTGTCAACAAGTTTATCATTCAGTTCGGTAAGGAAGGACCAGGATGGGTGTTCTTTCTACTGTTCCCCACCAGCTACCTTGTGTTTTTCAAAATGTCTCCCAAATCCAACAGGAGCATCACCAAGGGGCTTCACCAACGTGTCAGTTGGCAGGCCCCCCTCAGCTGGGCTGTGTCAGCCTCTGCAAAAGGAATCTGGGTATTTCCGTTTTTAAACTAGCTACCCAGGTAATTGTTACCACACACAGAGAATTTCAAACGCACTGCCTGTACCTCTGCCTCACTGAACAGTTGATCTCCCACCCCGGCGAAGTATACATTGTATCTTCAGGGAATGGGGCAAATGGGGAGTGTGATACCCGTATGTATGCGGTTCCTCCTGGGGATTTTCTGACATGGTGAAATATAGGGTAATTAGTAAAGTATCCTGAAAACATTGTTCTGAATCTTTCCAGCAATGTCTGAGAAGGATAATTATAGAATAATGAGCATAAGCCTAAACAAAAAGGAGAAAAATTTGCATTCAAAAAAGTAACACCTTAAGAATTTTTGAAAGGTGTCTCTACAAAACTGAGTGGTGAAATAATTGAAATTTGAAGCATACTGCTAGTTCCCATAGGGTACAGTAAGCTCCCACTCTAGATAATATGCATGCACATTCCGATAGGATTCTAAAGCAACAGAATTAGCCATAAGCTAAGAGTTGCCATGATTTATGTTTTTTAATAGCCCCTCCTTTCCATTTCCTGGTCAGCGTTCTGGATGATTGTTCCATTTAGCGCACATTCTCTAGTTTGTTTCTTTTGCTTCAAGTCTATTTTACATTTTCCTGTACTGAACTGCATTTGCCATCTGCTGATCCAATTACTTATACAATCCAAATCCTTTTGAGTCTGATTGTTTTGTTCCTCATTATTTGCTCAGCCTCCAGTTTTAGTATCCTCTGTAAACTCTAAAATCTTGTTTTCAATACCTCATCTGAATTACTTATATACAATACAACCCAATTAGCTCAAACTTTAGGTTTTCCTAAGGCTACTTGTGTCTGAGGGGATTTAGATGAGTTGAGTGGATTTGGATCCTAAGAAAGGCCTGACGATTCACTCATCTGAGGACAGCTGATCCAGCAGGAATTGAGCCATTCTCTTTAAATGGGAAGGGGTGGAAAAGCAGGAAAGAGAGATTGCAAAATGATACTAGGTGTAATAGCAATATTACCATCGTTGGTCATCATCATCTTTATTATTGTTACCAATCACTAGTATCTCATCAAATGTTTATTAAGTTCCCATTGTGAGACCATCTCTGGGTAAAAGGGTCAATCTACCCAAGGACCAGATGGAGACTATGCCAAGGAGACAAAGTGAAAGCTTTCACTGCCTACTTTATTCCTTGTTCACGTCTGTTTCAGTACATTTTATTTTTTCAACCAGATCTGTCATTCATACTTGACACCTCAACATAGTTTCTCTTGAACCTTATAGGCTGATTTTTCCAGCATGTTATGGGGCAAATATCGGTAAATTTAGGAATATTTAAGTTGTTCCACATGTTTCCTTTTCCTTTTCCTTACAAAAATCCTAGGAAGCCACACGATTAATAAGCAGTCGAGAACTCCACGTTTCAGTAGTGTGTGCAAAACTAAATAATTGAACTTTCACTCATTGCTCTCTGAAAGGCCCTCTCTCCTCCTCCTCCTGTGAAAGCCCATCATCTTTTAATATCTAGTTCAACGGTCACTTCTTTTATGGAACACTCCCCGGCCCCCTCCCTGAGGCAAAATTATGCACTCCTTTATTTCTATTCCCATTGTACTTATTAATTTCTACTGTAGCACATGATACATTTTATATTGTTCCTTCCTTAGATCCCCAGAGGGATCATTAAATATAGATTGGATGAATGAATGATTGAATGAATGAATATTAAGCACTCAATTAAAAGTTTATAAAAATTGAGATGTTAGTTATCCAGCTCTACCTTCAACGGTGGGCTTAGGTCTTATTGTAATTAGCACTAACGGGATTACTGCGTTCTGCTGTTCTGTTCTTTAGATACCACATCCTACATTTCTGCCCCCGTGCCCCTCTCATCACCACTGAAGCTGAAGCATCTGCCCACCCCAGTAGGATTCCTGGCTTCACCTTCTTCCTCCTTGCAGGCAGCCCATCCTGCTGTGATAAAATCCCTCCATCCTCTTTAGGCACACCATGCTTGCGTTTCCACACAGCAGAGGGGAACGTGGCTTCCAAGTTAACCTTGGGAGAAGGAGCCTAGACCAATTGAGAAGAGACAAAATTGACTACATTCTGCTGAATCTTTTAATCAGAAAAACAGGAAGTCTCAAATACTTCATCACTTTCAGAACTCCACATGCTCCATTCTTGGGAGTGTTACTGGTATTTGGAAAGGCAGAAGAAGCAATAGAGAGCTGCAAGAGAGATAGAAGAGATCCATACTTTCTTTACTAACTGACTCACTTTGGTAGCTTCTTTACCTCCTACTAATGCCACTTGGCGTTTACCAGATGCTATCTTTCCTTTAAAGTACATTTGCCAACTCAGCGAGATTTTAAACCCTTAAGTGTTATTCTTTTCTTTTTCTAGGCATGAGCACACAGGACCTTCTCCATAATAGATGTTCAGTAAATGCTTATGGAAATAGTATCTTCATTTTATTTCAACAAATATTTACTGAAAGGCTAAACTATGTACTTTGGGGAGGAGCCTGAGCAGGACCTGGTCTTTGAACTCTTTAAGTGATTTTAACTCAGCTGAAAAATTAAATACATAGGAACAATTATACAAGGTGATAAGAGATTTAAAAGAAGGAAATCCAGGGTAATTTTGTAGTTGAGACCACTCTTTCCAGACTACAGATTACACATGATGCGTCAGGTTGATGACTGCAATAACAGCTTACTCTTACTTCCTCTGAACACTAACTCCTACTACAAACTTTGGTGGTTTCTACTATTTTTCTTTAGATTACCCCCACCTAGTAGCTGGATAAGGCCTCTGTGAGTGTCATTAGCTCTAATAGAAATTATCACATGCCCACACCCCGCCCCCGCCCCCCCCAAAAAAGCTTTTGCTTTTTGGGTTTGTTTTTTGTTTTTGTTTTTAAGACCAGTCTTTCTTCTTCCTTTCAAATTTCCTTATGACTTTGAAAAAAGAACCAGCTTTCCTCTTCTTTTGGAGATGGCTCTCTGCTTAGGCTGACTTCCCTTACTAATAACAATTCTTTATTCCTCGATACAGTAAAGTGTGGCATTATATTTGAGAACCTTCATAGCATAAACAACACGGGCAGTTTAAGCCCAGAGAACATAGAAGAGAGAGGGACAAGAGTGCATTTTAGGTGGAATCTAGAAGAGGAGACAAGTGTAGAGAGAGGAAGAGCAGAAGAGAAAGCAAACTAGATCCTACCAGAGAGTACGTATATTCAGAGCCAATTCTCTTCGTTTTATTGGCTCATAATCAATATTTTCAGGAAGAACTTTGCACAACTTTACCCAAGTCTCCATTTTGTGGCTTTTATTCTCAAGGGTTCATTTTCCATGAATGATTTCCAGATTTCAGCACTTTCATTATATTTTCCAATGTAGGTGTAATTTTTATATGCAAACATGTATTGATCCCTCTCAGAATCAATTTTTGTTTTGTATAAGGCTTCACTTCCACTTTTCCTTCAGTGCTATTATTATTCTTCTATCATCTCCAGTTGCCTTTTTATATAGGGAAACAGACTCATTACTTTCTATACCAGATACATATTTTGTAATATATATACATATATCTGTATATATATATGTATATATATATAGGATGTTCATGTGTTCCAAATAAGAAAGCAGGCACAGAGCTCCGAAAGAACATTTTCTTTGGTTTGTAAAATTTTTTTTATAAGATGTCCTATAATGCTATAAAAATTAAAACTTTTTTTATAAAGGCAAAGAATTGCCTTCATTAAAAAAGGATAAAATTGTGTGAAAGTAAGTACATATTTCAAAAACATTATATGCATCAGTTACAATAACACTGCACTTTATTTTGTCCTTCATCGACTGTTGAAGTTGATAGCATATTTTTCTGTTCACATTTGCTTGAAATTGGATAAATTAGTAATACTTAATTCTTCTTAAATGGCCATGAGCATCTCTTGGAAAAGGTCAGAATGCTTCATTTGAATTATCAAGAAAAAGCTTATTCTTGTATTGGCCATTGATAACCTCTTTGACGTGTGATATGGTTAATCAGTGAGGATGCCTATTGCCTCCTTTGCATTTGATAGTGAGATGTTGAGATTATACCCTTCCTTTATATTTGAAATATTAATCGTTCTCAAAATAGAAATCTTACAGTGCATTTGAATATCTTATACTTTCAGAAACACATTCCATTTAGAAGGTCACTGTCCATACTGAAAAATATTCCCATGAAAAATAGAAAAAAGAATTCTCTAAAACTTTCCACAGTCTTTCCTTTTTCCTTACCTTCCTTTCTATACTATTTTATATGCATTTATTCATGTTAGTTCCTTTGAAAGAACACTACTAAGGATATTTGCTAGTTACTAAAGGAAAAAGACCAAATTTCTGTTCTCATGGAGTTTCACAGGAGACAAGCGAACACAATAAAGCTAACTAAACTATTTCATACAAATTAAATTCGTATCCTGGACCTCATCTGTGACCTGCTCTTAAAAATAAAAATTACCAGCAAGAAGGTCACTGATAACATTTCATACAATTTATTGTATAGACCTTAGAAAGAAACATAACCATGCCATCTGGATCTAAATGCCTTCTGAGACCAAGTCCTGATTCTGATTTCCTCAATAATGACTCTTAAAGTGGAAATTCAGGTTTAATAAAAAAAAAAAAACTTCTCCCTCTAGTTATCTGAAGGAACTTCAGCTCAGCCCACTGTAAGGAATCTGGTCACTGAAGTGCCACAAAAGATAACCCTGTTGTTCATAGGTAATGTGTCCTCTAAACAGGAATCAGCTAATTGCATTAAATGGAACTGTCAGTGGCTTCACATAGGGTCTGCTCCCCAGTCTTTTTCCACAAAATTTACCTTTATTGACAGGAAAACTGTTCAAACCAGTTTTCTGAAAAGTTTGTTCTCAGAATGCTCCCAAATTTTAATGCTGAAAACATATTAAGAGTGGCACACAAGTTACGTACTGATGTTGACATTGTTTTTTGTTAACTTCTAATAGGATATTGGGAACAGGATAGCTACACTGGCCGTACACTGTGTTTTAATTTGACCCACCATGAGCACTTGGTATAGAAATGATAAAAAATACTCTTGCTTTAGAAACGTATGTGTATCATATTAAGAAAGGAAAGGGGATACTGAATCAGGTCTTTTTTATACACAATGAAGGTATTTCTCAAACCACCTTTCTGACACATTTGTCTATATCGATTAGATGCCTTTAGACTGACATTATCCGACCTGTCTAAATCCATCAATTGCTAAGCTGCTGATGCCCGATTCCCAGGGTACTTTAGCACCTAGCCCTAAATATGAGTATTATTCATAAGCTTTTTTACTAAAGAGATCAATAATTATGTGCATGTTAAATATGCATGATTGCTGTTGTTAACAGTGCCCTTTAGCTGGCCGCAGATTACGCTTTTCTGCTTAGGCTGCCATAGATGATAAACATTTCATTAGCAACACTTAGAACGCACACCGGGGATACCATATCCCCTAGAGAGTGTATGCGAATTATAAGGAACCCGTTTAGTGTTGGGGTAAGTACATATTCCCTCTAGTTTCCATTGTATTTTCATTCTGGGTGCCACAAACCCTACCATTAAATATGTTTTGCCCACTTAAAAACTGCTTTGTGGGGATGGCATGTCTTAATTGTTCCCAAGACAATGCATAATGCACGGCTGTGATGGGCCTTCAGTTAAACTAATAGGCAGGCAAGTTGCCGCATGGTTTCAGCGGATTTTAAAGCGCTAATGAAACACACTGTACTAAACAAAAACAAAAAAAAATCTTGTTATCAGAGAAAAAGAAGTAAGATTTCCAAGAGCCTTTCTGTGTTTTAGTCTCTACAAATAAAAATAGACAACAAATGCATTTACTGACTGACTGCGAAGCTTCCATTGTCTTCTAGGCCTAATATATTTTAGGCCTCTGAACAGAGAAATATCAGTGCCAAATTTTCCAAAGCAACTAATTTGTACATAAAAATTATGCAGAGGAAGACAAAATCAGCTAGTTGCCCTTACAAATCAGGCGGCTGTGCCTGTAAAACAGGTAATGGCGTATTTTGCACCAGCAATTACCTTTCTTGCACCTGTGAGTGCCTGTTTTGCATATGTAAGTAGGTCCCCGTTTATTGCATTTAAAGCTGCCACCTCAGCTTCTTTAGGTAAACTTTATGTTTTTACTAAATGTCACTCTGAAACAAAAAAGGGGGGGCGCTTCGACAGTGGGTTTATGTATATATGTGCACGTGTGTGCTGGTGTGCATGCTTTCTAAATAACTGGAAAATTGATGCTAACTTCATTTGATTTTAACTACTGTGCCTTGCAGGGCTGTGTTCAGTGATATAAAATATTTCATTCTGGTTTTATGACATCAATGTCTAAACGTCCTGCTGCTGAGATGTATCAATCAAATCAAAGGTTCCGATTTAATATTATCCAGGTGCCAGGATGAGAGGGAAAACGATACTTGAGTTCACCGTCAACCGATACAGAATGTCTTCACAGTCAATAACAGACTCCTGCATGTATCTCTTGTGAAGCCATTACTTCAGGGTTCATAAAGTGGGATGCAGCATTTCTGACAATCCCGCAGGGTTTTTCCCCTTACCTATGTATAAAAAAACTGTCACTTGCATGAAAAGGGGAAAATATCAAATGCACCGTTCATAGGATCGTTTTAGATAGGCATTATAAGCAATTAAAATCCACAGGGTTTCAAGGACAGTTCACAGCTTTTTGATAAACTGAACCAAACCCCGAATCCATTTTTATAATCCCACTGCATAGAGTAGCTCGTCATTCTGAAGCCATCAAACTGAATGCTTGAATACTTCTTACTGGCCTATTATTTATCGTTAACTATCCAAGAGGGTGTACAAGACACGATCAACCCAGCAGAGCACACCACTAGGCACAGGTCTAGGAAGCAAGAGTATCCAATCGGATTTCATTACTCACCAGCTTTATGGCAAATGGCATACTCCACTTGTCGATCTTCATCTAGCCTCTTGTATGAGGAAAGTTTATGGTCATGAGGATAGATTTCAGACTTAAGAGTGAGGAGGTCTGTTTCAAAATCAGGGAAGGGAAATTCTGTCTTGCTTCTCTCTAGAGGCTCTCTAGACATTGTGACATGACTACCTAATGGTCACAGAACTTCTGGCCGTGCCATAAGGATGAATTTTGCCACAGATACATTGTAATCTGTTAGGTATGACGAGGGACAAGTATATACTACTGTGATTTAGAAACTGACTACCAGAAGGACATTAACAAAAGGGAGGTAAGAAAAGGAGGGTTCTTTTCTCTCTCCAGCTGTCTTTGGCCAAGAGAAAAGGGTTAGAAATAGTTTGCCTTGGAAATTAAAGAGACAGGGGTGCCTGGGTGGCTCAGTGGGTTAAAGCCTCTGTCTTCGGCTCAGGTCATGATCTCAGGGTCCTGGGATTGAGTCCCGCGTCGGGCTCTCTGCTCAGCGGGGAGCCTGCTTTCTCCTCTCTCTCTGCCTACTTGTGATCTCTGTCTGTCAAATAAATGAATAAAATCTTAAAAAAAAAAAAGAAATTAAAGAGACAATATTTCTCTACATAGACAGTCATTCCTCTCAATGAGGGGTCATCAGTTTCATTTTGTAAAGAGACAGACAGTGAACATTGTAGGCTTTGCTGGCCATATGGTGTCCTTCCAACAACTCAGGTCTACCATGGTAGCAAAAAGCAGCCACAGACAATACAGACGAAATGGAGGGTGGGCAGGGGGACCGTGGTGGCTGTGTTCAATAAAATTTTATTTACAAAAACAGGAAACAGGCAGCGAGCCAGATTTGGTTTGTAGGCTGTAGTTTGCCTACACCTGCTCAAAATCAGAAACAAAAACAAAAACAAAAAATGTTATGGGTTTTAACCAAACCTGTGTCTATAAGGCAACAGGAAATGTTTGCCAATGTCAACATTCACATTTTCCTTCTTTATGACACCCCACTCGTGGAGGTGTTCAGCATAGGGTCCTCAACTCCAGGTTTCCTTTTTTTTTCTTTTCGACATTACATCCTTTATTCCAACTGTTAACACCAGATAAACAGTGGCTAATTTTGTGTGTCTGTGTTTGGAGGGAAGCGGTAGTCATATAATAGATCCAACACATTAGCTATATGTACACAAAGAATGCAAAACAAAGCAAAGCAAAAACCCCATGAAGGCTCTTAGAACATTCATGTATTTAAAAAGAAGAAAAATATCCATTCATTAGTTCATGTGTTAAACAGGTACTACATCAAAAAAAGTCACCTCTTCCTTATTCCTTTTTTTTCAAATATGAAGAAGGAGGAGGAAGAAGAAGATGCTGAGAGGGGGAGAGGTAACAATGCCTAACATGTTTCAGGCACTGCACTAAGTGATTTTCATGCACTCACTCTAGCAGATTTATTTCTAGCAAAACTCCCGTGAATTTGGCTTTGTCATTAAAAGCCAGTTTACACACGAGGGAACTGAACTCAGCAAGGATTCAGTACCTTGGTCAGGGTTACCCAACTCGTGAGTGACACAGCATGAATGCTCTGGAAATACTTGATCAGGATTTATATGGACAAGTGTTTCTGAATTCACCAATTCATGTATCAAATTTAAAAACCAAGCAAGATCAAATAAAACAATAAAATGCCCATACTTTCTGATTTGAAGAAGACCTTGTATTATGTTGACTATAATTTCTTTTGGGTACTCCTTCTATCCTAAATTAAAGTAAAATAAAAGTAAGCACGTGCCTCTTCGAATTTCCTGCTGCAAGATTTCCTATGGATAGATAGTTCTACTGGATGACCCTTTTCAGACTCTCCTGATGGAGACCTTTTGCCTAGATGGGAGCCTATGAATTGTTACCATACTTACCAGTATAAAGTCTGATATGTAATTGCCACTTTTCTGTGTGAATGTGTGTGTGTGTGTTGTGTAAACGACTCTAATCCAACTCTATTCCCCCAGTTAGTTGTGCTCACCATACCTGTGAAGTATGCTTAGGGCTAGATTTCAACTTCTGCTCATGCTACTCACCCTACTCGAAACACTTTTGCTCCACCCTAGTCCGCTTCATGGATTCAAGTCAATGAATAGAAAAGAAATACATGGCTCTTCAAGCTTCTGCTCAAAACTGGCACCATTATTTCTACGTGCATTTCTTCGTTCAAAGCTAGCCGCCATGGACTGGCGTGCATGCTGCTCTGGAGGGAAGCCCCATGGCGACAGGCAGGAATGTCTAATATCTCATATGGAAAGGGAGCATGAATATTTGAGAATGATAAAATCAAGACCTATCATGGCAAAGAAGGCTTGGCTAGGAAATGTAGAGGGGTTGAGTTGGGTTGAGCCTGGGTGGCTCAGTCGGTTAAGCATCTTGCCTTTGTCTCAGGTCATGATCCCAGTATTCTGGGGTTAAGTCCTGCCTTGGGTTCCTTCCTCAGTAGGGAGCCTGCTTATCTGTCTCCCTCTGCCTTCTGCTCCCCCTGTTTATGTTCTCTCTCTCTCTCTCTGACATTAAAAAAAGAAAGAAAGAAAGAAAAGAAATGTGGAGGAGCAATATTGAAATTCTGGTGAGGCTTACTGTCACTGACACAGCCCATACTTCTTGTCACTCAATATCCATTTTCCTCCTTCGTCCTACGCATAGCATATACTTGATGTCTCTCCAGGGGAAAAATTCCAAAGTTCCCTGAAGTTGATATTGAAGTTGAAATTCTCCAACACTAAGGTCAGGAGTGCCAGGATTCTCTATCTGGTCCAGATGTGGCTTCTCTTTCTGGAGATCCACACTAAAAAGAAAAAGAAAAGTAAAACCCTTCATCATCTAAGTCCTTTCCTCACCACCCTACTACCACACATGAGAACAGGAACAGCAACAGGAATATGTACTACTTTGCTAGGGCTGCCATAGCAAAATACCACAGACTAGGATGTTTAAAAAACATAAATTAATTTGGACTGCACGTCCAAAACCAAGGTGTTAGCAGTTTGGTTTCTTCTGAGTCTCCTGTCGTTGGCTTGCAGAGACCCAACTCCTTGCTATGCCCTCTTGTGACCTTTACGCTGTGCAGGTATATCCATGGTGTCTGTGTGTCACATTTCCTCTTCTTCTAAGAGTCCAGTCAGATTGGATTAAAGCCCACCTTAACTGTCTCATTTTATTTTTTTTTAAGATTTTATTTAATTATGGGAGAAATTGAAAGCACAAGCAGGGGGAGGGGCAGTGGGAGAGAAAATGAAAAGGAAGCTCCCCGCTGAGCAGGGAGCCTGATACAGGGCTTGATTCCAGGACCCTGGGATCATGACCTGAGCCGAAGGCAGATGCTTATCCACCTGAGTTACCCAGGCACCCAAAAGATTCATTTTAAGGTAATCACCTCTTTAAAGGGTCTATCTCTGAAAATAGTCACATTTTAACATACTGGGAGTTAGCATTTCAAGTGTGAATTTGATGGGAAAAACAATTCAGCCCATAACCAATAGGAAACACTAGCAGCTCTGAATTAATAGACCTTTTACTCTTGGGTGGGAAGGTTCCCTGGTAAGACCCTGATTCTACTGTGGAAGAAAATTCTTTGTCCATTGTTCTCTGTGGCCCCTGAGGCCATCTGCAAAAGATTCTTCCTTTTTCATTGTCCTGTTTGATACATCTTTGATAGCCACAGGAGAAGAGGCTCTGTTGGTAGCCATACAGCTTTGCAGCCCACCTCTTGCTTTGGGAAGATTTCCGACCAAAGGTGGTTTTAAATTTCAAACAGTCAAAGGCGGTCAAGATTTTATTGGCAATACGTTTTCCTTTTTTTTTTTTTTAAAGATTTTATTTATTTATTTGACATAGAGAGATCACAAGTAGGCAGAGAGGCAGGCAGAGAGAGAGGGGGAAGCAGGCTCCCTGCGGAGCAGAGAGCCTGATGTAGGGCTCGATCCCAGGACTCTGGGATCATGACCTGAGCTGAAGGCAGAGGCTTAACCCACTCAGCCACCCAGGCACTATCCCCCCCCCCCCCGTCTTTTTTTTTTTTTTTTTAGATTTATTTATTTATTTGACAGAGAAAGACACAGCGAGAGAGGGAACACAAGCAGAGGGAGTGGAAGAGGAAAAAGCAGGCTTCCCACCAAGCAGGAAATCCCAAACAGGGCTCCATCCCAGGACACTGGGATCATGACCCAAGCGGAAGGCAGATGCTTAACGACTGAGCCACTCAGACACTCTGGCAATACATTTTCCTTAAAAACATAGAAGACTCGTAATCTTTTTGTTCCAGTAACATGCACCTGTAAGATCTCACATCCAAAGTTGTTTTCAAGATACTGTTCTCAGACCTACTTTATTTCCTAAGATTATAATCCCTATAACTTCATTGTTCTTTCTTTCTCCTTCCACCCTCATGTTTCCCTCTCTCTCTCTATAGTAAGTAGGATTCTAAAGTGGTACATGTCCTGGATATGTACTTCCCTTGAGTGTGAGTGGCACATCTGAATATGATGGGTATAACTTCTGAAATCGAGTCATGTTATATGGAAAACGTGGAAGAATTTTTATACACACAATTATGGTTCCTTATCTGTTGGCTTTGAGTTAATCCAAAGGGACCCTATCCTGGATGGGCCTGACCTAATCAGTCGAACCTTTAAAAGAGGGTCTACAGATCAGACATGTAAAGCAGCAGAAGCTCTCTCTCTTCTGCTGGTCCCGAACAAGCAAACTGTTGTGAATTCTAGAGATGCAAGGACATGAATTCTGCCAACACCGTGAACTAGATGAGGACCCAGCATCAGATCAGACCACAACCCCAGTTGACACCTCATTTGGCTCTTCAGAGACAAAAGATCCAAAGAACCACTGCCCAGACTCCTGACCCATGGGAAATATGAGACAAATCAATATATAGTTCTGCTTTCTTAACAGCTTTATTGAAATATAATTTATATACCATAAAGTTATGAGTGTAGTTCTACCCCAAATAAATTTGGGTAATTTGTTACATGGCAATGGAAATTGAATACGTTCTCTTTCAAGAAAGTTGTAGCTATTTTAAGGCTTTTATAACTAAATGGGAAAGCTCAAAGTTATTTGGAGTTTCGACCCTAGTCATTTTGCCTCGTTGGTAGCTTTTATTAGCCATTTGATCCTCAAAGCCTTTACTAATACTATTTCTTGCTACTTAAATTCTAGAAAGCAGTAGGCTTTTCCAACCCTGCAAAGGCCATATTTCTGAACCCTATATTTCCTCTTATTCCTGCAGCAAACCAGACAACTCTTTCCTGAGCTAATCTCATTAATACAATCCCTCACCGCACACAGTCAAGAGAAACTGAGGTACAATACTGATGTTTTCTTTTCCATCCTGTGACGTGGCGCTCCCAGCTCAGCATATGGGTGCACAGTCGGCTTCCCAGATTACTAATGATGACAGTTTCCTGGGATGTCTTGTCACTATAGAATAAGGATTGACTCTTTTTTCTACCCTCCAATATCTGTTTCCTTGTTGCCTTCTCTCAAGCATTATACTTGAGAAGTAGTTAACAGAACATATTCTGTGGTTTTGTGATGGCGGTCACCCATTTCTGCTACCAACTTCTGAAAATTGGTCATGATAGGCTGGACTAAATCCAGAAATCTCTATTGAAGGCTTAATACAAAACAAAGTCTGGTGTTTGTTTTTGCCCTTTTAACATTATGGGTTTAACAATATGGGTAAGCCACCATCTTCCGTCTTGTAGCTTCACCATGAGAATTCAGGGTTGCTAGGATCACATAGCAGAGTCAGAGAGAGGTGGAGGAGGCCCACTGTCCCTTAACTGCCTGGACCTGAAAGTGACACCCTTTTCTTCTACTCACAATCCTCTGGAGAGACCTAGTCACATGGCTTCAATCTAAAATAAAGAAAACAGGGAAGACAGCAGTAGGAATATTTGGTGATCCCACTCTCTGCCACAGGACGGTTTAAACAAACATGTTGAATATACTTTTCTAGTTAATCTGTGTCATTGTTGATTCCATATGGGAAGAGAAAGCAGGGGTTTTAGAAAAAAGAATCAAGAAGCAAGCAGAGCAGAACCAGGGTATAAGCAGAAGAAAAGGAGGAAAGCCTAAGGTAAGTGGGGGGGGGGGGGGCGGAGGGAAAATGTAGAGGAACAGCTTATCCATATTTTGTGAAAGCCCTTCTGAAGCATATGTGCTTCTCTCAGGAATTGAACATCTTGTCTCCAAAGTCCCTGGTTACCTGCTTTCCTTCTATGTGCTGAAGAATTATTGAAAAATGCAAAGCATGCTTCACTTAAGCACAGTAGTGCAAGGTTAATTTGATGTACCAGTAAAAAGTTTGATAGATTCACCTACGTGTACTGCTGTTCTTGTGAAGGATAAGATTGCACGCCACAGCTGTACGATAGCATTTATAAGATCATATAAATAACTGCTACAGAGATTTTTTTTTTTTAATATAAGCATAGTTATGATAAGTATCAACACTAAACTTCAAGCAAATCACAAAGCTTCATCTTGGACTTTCCTCTTTGGATAAGACCAATGGGAGCTCTCTTTCTGAGAGAGTGGCTCACTTTAGTAAATTCCCAGGCTCAGTTTCCATCAAAGCAATGGTAAAAACCAAGAGGAACAAGTGAGAAAAATTAATTAAATATCCTAATATTACTGTCTTTAGATAATCAAATATACGTATTGAGTATTTATAAATTGCAGCTCTTTTGCTGACCTTTTTGATTCTCCGTTGGGCCTCTAACTACACAGGCAAGAAGCATTTTATTCAATTGAATGATAGCACGCTTCAGTAGAAAAGATCATCGTGCTGGAATTCAGGATCACACGGTTTTAACTGCAGAACAGTGAATCTGATTGTATAAACTCTAGCAGGTCACTTCACTTTCTCTGGGCCTGATTTTTCTCATCTTGAAGATTAAAATATCAGTCCCTTTCAAGTGTTCCTCTAAGGGCCCGATGGTGCTTTTGTGGTAGGCTGAGTAATGGCCTCCCAAACCTGATCCTGTCCTGATTCCTGAAAACTGTGAATATGTTACAGTACATAACAAAAGGACTTTGCATATGTAATTAAGGTTAGGAACCTTAACATAAGGTGAATATCCCGCACTATCCAGGTGGGCAAAAGAGCCCTTAAAAGTTCTTTTAGCTAGAGTGGCAGAGACAAGTGAGATGTACAGAAAAAGAAGTCAGCAAGATTCCAGCTGTGAGAACAGCCTGGCCTACCTTTGCTAGAGCAGGGTCAGGGGTTCATGGAAAAGCATGGAAAGGAATGCAGACAGCTTGCAGAAGCAAAGACAAACCCTTGCCAGACCTGTGACAAGGGAAGAGGGACCTCAGTTCTACAAATGAAAGGGGGTGAATTCTGCCACAGACTGGAATGAGCCCCAAAGCAGATTCTTCTCAGAATCTCCTGATGAAAGCCCAGCTACCCAACACCTTGATTTCAGTCTTCTGAAGCTCAGAGCTTCTGACCTACAGAATTGTGAGATAATAAAAAAGGGCTGTTTTAAGTCACCATATCTGTGCTAATTTGTTATGATGGCAACAGAAAACTAGCAGTATCCAAAAGCAATCACTGCACACAAGAATGTTTTTGAAACCTCGTGTACTATCTATCCAAAGCAAACCATGGGATTTTACATAAAACATAATACAAAACAGTGCTGTTTAACCCCAAAATGATGTTTCAAATTCCCACTGATAAAAAAATATATGTTTATTGTGCACCATATTAGAGTTTCAAAAATTCTGTACCTTCCAGTAACCTAGGTACCCCATTGTACCAGACAGGATGACAAATTTCAGTTTGAGAAATAAACAATCAGATGGCCTTTGAGGTCTCTCACGGTGCTGTTACTTTAATGTGATTATATGAAATTAATACTAAAATATGTGTAAGTTGAAGGACACCTATAAACACAATATGGTTTATTTACAACACAGACCAGGACACGGCAGACTCTGATTTCAGGATAAGTAGCCAAATAACAATGGAATTTACATTATGACCCATTTGCAAGCAATGTTTAGCTCTGCCAAGTGTCTCAGCTACATGGAAACAGTTTTTCTCCAGATGATCTGATCTGAAGTTCACCAAGACCCTGGTATGGCCCCATCCAAGTCAAACCAGGAATATTGTTTAATGCCAGATAGAATAGCAATAGTGTAAGCAAGATACACATTGTGCTCCTGGACTATAAATTACAGCAAATTTTGTGTCAATATATTTTTAAATAAAAACTCAGGAATATGTAGGCTCCATAGCACCAGAATTATTCTATGTTGGTTGCATTCATAGCTATAACTAGCTATATCTGTGGAATAGGAGAAGGAAAGTTAGTATAAAATGGAAAAAAGCAACTAAAGTAGAGCAGGTATACGTATGTTTTTACATAGCAATACAAGTTATCATAATAAATGACTTGGAACAGTTCTTAATATGTTTAGATCAATTTAAGATGGGCAAATATCTAGGTAAATAGAGTTTGATAGTAACCAGGAAGTATCACTTTATAAGTGAGTAGGAGGGATAGAAGATTATGCATGTATCTGCATTAGCAAGAAGGGTATTATTTAGTCATATCAGAACCCAACACATACATGCCTTCTTCTAAATTGAAACATATTTGACACATAACGTTACATCAGTTTCGGGAGTACAGCACAATGAATCAACAAGTCTATACAATGATCACCACAAGTGTAGCTTTTATACCATTGCCTATATTCCCTATTCTATACCTTTCATCCCCATGACTTATTCATTTCCTAACTGGAAGTCTTTACCTCCCACTCCCCTTCACCCGTTTTGTCCATCTCCCCATCTTCTTCCCTCTGGCAACCATCAGTTTATTCTCTATATTTATGAGCTGCTTTCAGCTTTCGATTTTAAGATCCCACACATTAGTGAAATCATGGTATTTGTCTTTCTCTGTTTGACTTATTTCACTTAGCATAATACCTAGCAAGTGCATCCATATTGTAGCAAATGGCACAAGCTCATCCTTTTTAAGGCTGAGGATGTACTCCATTATGTTTATTATATATATTCATTCGTCCATTGACCAACACTTGGGTTGCTTCCATATCTTGACTATTATGAATACTGCTGCATTGGGGGTGCATATAGCTTTTTGAATTGGTGGTTTTGTTTTCTTTGGGTAAATAACCAGTAATGCAGTTTCTGGATTGCATGGTATTTCTATTTTTAATTTTTTGAGAAACTCCATAATGTTTTTCAAAATGGCTGAACCAATTTACATTCCCATTAACTAAATTAAAAAGGGCTCCTTTTCCTCCTTTTACTCCACATCCTCACCAGTACTTGTCATTTATTGTCTTTTTGATTCTAGGCTTTCTGGTGAGTATAAACTAATAGCTCATTGTGGTTTTGATTTGCATTTCCCTGCTGACTTGTGATGTTGAGCATCTTTTCATGGATCTGTTGGCCACTTGTATGTCTTCTTTGGAAAAATGTCTATGTGGGCTGTCTGTACATTTTTAAATCAGATTATTTGAGGGTTTTGGTGTTAAGGTATATAAGTGCTTTATGTATTTTGGATATTAACCCCTTATTGGATGTATCATTTGCAAATACCTTCTTCTATACAGTAGGTTGCCTTTTTGTTTTGTTGATGGTTTCTTTGGCTATGTAAAACATTTTTTTTTAAGATTATTTATTTATTTATTTGACAGACAGAGATCACAAGTAGGCAGAGAGGCAGGCAGAGAGAGAGAGGAGGAAGCAGGCTCCCTGCTGAGCAGAGAGTCCCATGCGGGCTCGATCCCAGGACCCTGGAACCATGACCTGAGCCGAAAGCAGAGGCTTTAACCCACTGAGCCACCCAGGCACCCCTGCTGCCTCCTTTTTAATAGATTAATTACCATGTATGTGTGGATTCATTTCTGGGCTTTCCTTTTTGTTCCATTCATCTGTGTGTCTGTTTTAGTGCCGGTGCCATACTGTTTTGATTATTACATCTTTGAAGTGTATCTTGAAATCTGGGATTATGATACTTCCAGCATTGTTCTTCTTTCTCAAGATTGCTTTGGTTATTTGGGGTCTTTTGTGGTATTATACAAATTTTAGGATTAACGTCCTAATTCTGTGAAAAGTGCTATTGCCATTTTGATAGACATTGCATTGATCTATAGATTGCTTTAGATAGTATGGACATTTTAACAACATTAATTCTTATAATCCATGAGTTTGGTATGTATTTCCATTTGTATGCAACACATACATATCTTAAAATCCAGATATAGATATAAAAGATTGTTGATTAAAATATTGCATCATAGGGTCCTGGGTGGTTCAGTTGGTTAACTATATGACTCTTGATTTCAGCTCAGGTCATAGCCTCAGGGTCACGAGATTGAGCACTATGTTGGGCTCCACACTCTGTGGGGAGTCTGCTTGGGATTCTTTTCCCCTCCTTTTCCCTCTGCCCCTCTCCCTGCTTGTGTGCTCTCTCTCCCTCTGAAATCTAAAATAAATTAATCTTTAAAAAAATAAAATAAGGGGCGCCTGGGTGGCTCAGTGGGTTAAGCCACTGCCTTCGGCTCAGGTCATGGTCTCAGGGTCCTGGGATCGAGCCTCGCATCGGGCTCTCTGCTTGGCAGGGAGCCTGCTTCCCTTCCTCTCTCTCTGCCTGCTTGTGATTTCTGTCTGTCAAATAAATAAATAAAATCTTTAAAAAAATAAAAATAAAAATAAAATAAAATAAAATATGCATCACTATACATGTTAGGGTTAACCAGATAACTCCCACCAAAACACAGATTATAATATAGATATATTTTATAATTAAGTATGTTTTTTAAAAAAGAACAACTATTGGAAGCCAGGAACAACTCAAGACAACTATCTTTTCTCTATTTGCAAAGAATTGCAACTTTTTGTGAATATGGACACAAAATAATGTGCAGTAATTTGCAACATTGCACAATTATGCAGCAAAAAGATTTCTTAGTGTAATTCTGATTTGTCTTTAATAAACACTATTAATGCATAAATTTTAGTAACTTTGTAGTTTACTGAATAACAGGTAAAAGTTAGTATATTTTTTAAGAAGTCTTTGAAATTGCATTGTATTGTATTTACCCACATGAACCAGAGAAAAGAATTGTATGCCTTGATTTGGTTTCTTCTCCATTAAGAGAATTCTAATGATCAATCAATTGGTATTTCTTGGTCCAAGTTTTGAGAGTCAGAATATTCAAGAAAACATAAAACAATTATACTTACAGTAAGTTTGATAAAAACCAAAAAATTCTCCATGACATTCTAAAAATTAATGTTAATACTTTCTGTTCAACCAAATTTATGCAGCTTTGGCTTCTGTAGAACCTTCTGTAGAACCTTGCTGTCGTGACAATACCAGTGGCAAGATTCTCATGTGTGTAATAGGACAGCAGATGCCTGAGAGAGTCCATCACTTCTAATTTACTATAGCCTCACTATCCTGATCTGTGAGTAGGAGAAAATTTGCAAATTATAGTGTTTGATATTCCTGATGAACACCTCACATACAGCAGTAAATGTGCCAAAAAAACAAAAAGCTTTTCTTGGTCCCTTGGTCCTGTTGAATCATACTTCACTGGTAAATACCAATATGCAAGGTGTTAAAAGGAAAAATTACCCTAGTAAAGAATTTCAGATTTTTAAAGTAAATTTTTCAAAAATTTAGCATGTATCAGTACTTTCTAAAGATAGTTACTGCATCACTGCTAGAAAACTGGAATTATTAGATAAATAAAAGAGAGATGGCTATGATATGTAAATAACTATTGCCCAAATCAAAGAGATCAGGTTTTCTGAGGAATCAAACAGGACTGGGTCTAGAAATTTCAAAAATACAACTGTATGGAATAATTTCCTTCTGAAACACATTAATGATTATGTAACAAGCTGTCAAAGGGCACCAAAGAAAATTATACAGATATTTATATATTTATATATTCCTGGAGACTCATCAAAAATTCATAATCCCAGTGTCCATACTCAAATGAACTCATAGGTTTAAGTTCTCAGAACTAGATTTAAAACAGTATCATTTATGTAATAATATTCTATTTTCAAAGTCCTATAACTCAAACTTTTTTTAAATTTTAACTCACCAAGCTGGGTTTATCCAACTTGATCCTGTTGGCATTTGGTCAAATATCTGATGCCAAACTATTACATAAGTGAAGACTGGTACTAGGAAAAACCTCCTTTTCACTACATAGTACTTTTTTTAAAAAAAGATTTTATTTATTTATTTGACAGACAAAGATCACAAGTAGGCAGAGAGGCAGGCAGAGAGAGAGGGGGAAGCAGGCTCCCCGCTGAGCAGAGAGTCCAATGTGGGGCTTGATCCCAGGACCCTGAGATCATGACCTGAGCCGAAGGTAGAGGCTTAACCCACTGAGCCACACAGGCGCCCCTATGTAGTACTTCTGATCAACATTTTCTTTCTGTCCTCATTGACTGGTGCCATAATTATTTAGTCAATTGCATCAGTGTATACTGCACACGGAAACTTATTTTATTTTTAAAGTTATGTTAAAGTTGTTATTATATACTGTATAGTACATATATCTTTAGTATAAAGTTTGATGACTTTTTATACTTGTATACATAGCTTGAGCAATCATCGCTTGATCAAGGTAGAGAATATTTCCAGCATCTCAGAACACTTACTTGTATCCCTGCCCAGTCAATACTGCCATGATTCTAGCTGGTATCACTATGGTTTGTCTCACCTGTTCTTGAATTCCACATCAAAAGAATCATACATTCTTCTGTGCAGAATCTTTTTTTTTTTTCAAGATTTATTTATTTATTTGAGAGAGAGAGAGAGAATGTGCATGCACAAGTAGGGGTGAGGGGCAGAAGGAGAAAATCTTCTAGTAGGCACCCTGTTGAGCATGCAGCCCAGCTCAGGGCTCGATCCCATGACCCTGAGATCATGACCTGAGCCAAAATCAAGAGTTGAATATTCAACCAACTGAGCCACCCAGGTACCCGTCGTGCAGAACTTTTTATAAGACATTCTTGTGGGGAAAAAAAGGAAGACCCGTGCATTTAGACTTCCCCTTCACTTTCCTCCCCAGAACGTCACAGTGACCTCCAGAAAACCTTTCAGTTGTATCAGCCCTGCAGATATGTACACCCAGTAGTTAATAATATAGCAGTTAATGCAAAGAAGCTTTTCTTGTTTCTAATCTTTGGAAAGCCTCTAAGTGTGCCTTTCCAGTAAATAAATTATTTCGACTTGTTGGGTTTTACATGATAGCATGATTTTTAAGAAGTGATACATTGATGAGAATAGGAAACGTTCTTAGAGAGAAGGAAGGTTTGTATATCATCTTTCTGTGTACTGGAAATAGTGAAGCACACATCAGTTTTCTTGGCAAGGTGAGGGTCAGAGAGAAACAGGAGAAAGTTGAGTCCAAATAAATCATCATTAATAGGAAAAGAGGGTAGGTAGATCCTGAACAAGAGACATGAAATGGTAGGGAAAGAAAAAAAATAGGTAGAGAAGGCAAGAAATTACAATGTCATCAAAATTAAGTGAAAAAAAGAGTAATAAGTCAGAAAGGAAGTTGATGAAATAAAATGCAGTAGAAAGGACCAGTAGAACGGGGCTGGAAAGGGGACTGTGAATTTGTCCAGAAGGAATTCACTCACAGCGTTGTTGGGGACAGACAAGGTAGAGTGTAATAATGGCAACAAAACCGCAAAGCATTAAGGAGTTAGTGAGTGGAGAGGAAATACAAATATTTGTTTTAGTACAACAGCAAATGATGCTTTATTAGGCAGGAGAAAGCATTAAATGATAGTTAGGAAAGAAATGTGGAAACAGTTTCCTATGGAAACATAAATGCTGTGCTGAGCTAGAGAGAAAGCACTATGAAGGGAGGGAGAAACTGCTGGTGCAAGGAAGAGAAGGGAAGGGGAAGCTTTGGCTCCTCTCTCAGAAGGGAAGAAAGGAGAATGGAAGTGAAGTTTTTGACACTGTCAGTCATGGGGTACAGAGGATGAGGAAAGAGAAAGGAGATGACCACAATGAAAAAGGAAATGCCATTTTGATATGTTTTGTGAGTACTGCTCCCATACTATGGTTGCTCAGCGCTGTTTGTTGCATTCAGGTGTAACAAACAGTCCACAAACATTTCTCTGATATTTCACAAACACACTCGTTTCTTTTTTTTTTTTTAAAGATTTTATTTTATTTATTTGACAGAGAGAGAGATCACAAGTAGGCAGAGAGGCAGGCAGAGAGAGAGGAGGAAGCAGGCTCCCTGCAGAGCAGAGAGCCCGACGTGGGGCTCGATCCCAGGACCCTGAGATCATGACCTGAGCCGAAGGCAGCGGCTTAATCCACTGAGCCACCCAGGTACCCCAACACACTCGTTTCTATATCCATGTCCTGAACACAGATATTCTTACCTGGAAGAATCATTGTTTAGGAGGCAAAAGTACACAGATCCAACCAAATTAAAATAACATTTGTGTGAGTATTCTCATAGATATGATTTCATTTGCATCTCAGGATAACCTTAGGAGATAGAGCCGATATTAATTCATTCTACAGATGAAGAAACTTAAAATGAAGGAAATAGAATAACTGACAACACTGTGGGCTTAGTTGGGACCCAGACCCAAGACTTCCGGGTGTGAGCTGAGACCATCATGCTGAACCCTAACGGTCTGTAGTGGATTTGTCTGTGAATGAGCTTCCTTCACTTGTTCTCTAGCAGCTTGGACCTTAGAATGATATGTTCACCAGTTCCATTTTCTAAACTTCTTTCTCATCACCTGCAGTTGGACAAGGCAGGATTGTTACATTCCCAAAGGATGGGGGGCGGGTGTGGGGTTGTATGGTCACATGACAGTTTCATGCAAGTTCCATCCAAGCAGCTCCCAGAATAGAAACTCTCTGTACAAAAGGATATGAGGAAGGAGTGAGCAGAATATCTTCTAAAAATTTATTAAGTGGGTGATCCAGAAACTGAGTATTGTGTATTTATTTCATCATCTCTATTGCCAGCTTTGACCTGCTTTATAAAGGAGAAAAGAGTTCACTTCATCTGTTATCTGATTTGTTGCAGTTGATTCTGCTTACTTTTATCTTGGTGGTAAATATCTCTTTTCTCTCTGTTTAGGCTCATTTTGAGACTTTGTCACCACATTTCTTTATGATAGATTTGCCTCCTATTGCCTCATTGTCTCATATCTATATATGGACTCTAACTATTAATAAGGCATTTTTCTTCTGATTTGTTAGTCCAGGAATGATCTAGATAGTTACAGCTATTTTTTTGTAAAAAAAAAAAAAAAAAAAAAGGGAAATTGTTTTGGATCTTTCCCATGAAATATGGCAATTTCTATTATATTATGAAAGAAATATTAGAATAGCAGTTAATAATATACTAAAAGGATACTTCCTTGCATCCTATGGAAATTTCCTAGTTCCTGTATTTCATCTTTCACACACATTTATTTATTCATTCTCACACTGTCTCGGTGATGTAGGAAGGTTGAATGTGATCTTCGTTTCTAGACAAAGAAAATAAGCTATGAGGAGTGACTTGTAGATGGTCACACTAATAGAGAAAGGCATTTCCACCAAAGGCCCGAGTAAGTGGGGGGGGGGGGGGGAGGAAGAAAAGGTCTTCTGACTATAAAGTCTATTCTTTGTACATCATAAAAAAAAGAAAGAAAGAAATGCAATGGATTGGTATCACTATCATAATCTGAATTTGAGCAAAAGAATTCTTCAAAGAGACTAAATGGAAATCTATTATCACAAGGAAGATAATACTACATAAGATAACTTCAATTTAGATCTCTCCAAGGTAGGACCTTTCCATTTTATATTCTTTTAGGTCTTCCCCCATTCCACACTCCATGCTATTCCATCACTTCAACACTTACTTCGGTGCTCAGGACACAGCGGCTCTTCAGCAAAATTCAACTGTTTGTTCATTTTCCTGCCATCTTCTATTTACTCCTTACTAATTTGAGAGCTTCAGGTCATGGACCTTCATTCCACTGACCAGGTAGTTAGTGGGATTTTTCAACACTCAAGAGGAAACAATTATACAATACATTATTTTTTCCCACTCGTCTGGAAATCTTGAACCCTTGAAGAAAGTAACTAATATGACCTTAGTGATTGCATTACATTTGCAATGAGTTTTTGTGTGTGTTTTTTTTTTAAGATTTTATTTATTTATTTGACAGAGAGAAACAGCGAGAGAGGGAATACAAGCAGGGGGAGTGGGAGAAGGAGAAGCAGGCTTTCTGCCGAGCAGGGACCCCTATGTGGTGCTGGAGCCCAGGACCCTGGGATCATGCCCTGAGCTGAAGGCAGATACTTAATGACGGAGCCACCCAGACACCCCTTGCAATGAGTTCTATAAGTGAAAGGAGTGTTTAACATGGAAGGAATGGTAAATATCACTTCATCCAATCCTTTTAGTTTAAAGAGGAGGGAATGAAGGACTGAATAGGTTAAATAATCTATTCAAAGGCATTCAGTTTTTTTAAAGCAATGATGCTTTTTTAAGATTTATTAATCTGAGAGAGAAAAGAGAGAATGGAAGGGGAGAGGCAGAGTGAGAGAGAGAAAAAAATCCCAAGCAGACTCCCTGCTGAGCGCAGATCCCGTTCTGGGCTGCATCTCATGACCCTGAGCCAAAACTAAGAGCAGGTTGCCCAACTGACTGCACCACTCAGGTGCCCACCCTTTTCTTAAAGTGACGATACCTTTTAAAAATGTATAGGCATTCAATTTTAATGAAATTTATTTAATGAGTTCATGCCATTTTAAAAAACTGATATATAATTGAAATATAATAATGTGTATTTAGATGTACAATATGTTGATGTGATATCTTTATGTATTGCAATATGATTACCACTGTAGTGTTAGCGAACACCTCTATTATGTTACATAATTATCATTTCTGTTTTGTGATGAGAACATTTATCTAGTCTCAAAGCAACTTTGAAGTATATAATTCAATATTGTCAACTATAATCACAAGACTGTACATTAGATCTCCAGAACTTATCCATCTTCTAACAATACGTGTGTCACCTTTGACCAGCATTTCTCCAATTCCCCCAACCCCCAGGCCCTAACAACCACTGTTCTACTCTCTGTCTGTACAAGTTTAGTTTTTTAGAGTCTACATATAAGTCATAATCATGCCATATTTGTTTTTCTCTGTCTGACTTATCTCACTTAGTGTAATGCCCTCAAGATCAATCTGTTGTCTTCTCACTGGTGCTATTGAGTTCAGAGTGTTGCAGTATGATAATGATACCTAGACTGTAGATTCAGTTTTCTTATCACAGTTGGTATATTCCCAAGCCCACCTATACATATCTTAAAATCAGGCTTGATTGAACTGGACATATGATTCTCAGTGTATAAGGAAGGGTAAGTTTACCATCACTAGTGGGAAAGAAAAGGCAAGACACTGCCTATTGAAAGTGCCATTAATATTCTGCACAAAGGGCATCATATGTAAAGGTTGAATCTCATAAAAAATTACATGTTGCCTATGTTTGGAACTTACATGGATTATTAGAAACATTAAATGAATCTTATCCTTCCTCCCAACTAAGTAAAAGCATAAAGATAGCAGACTATAAATAAAGTGTTTTAGAATATATTTACGAAGACTGAGTCATGACCTGAAGGATATAGTCTATAAGGATTTGTGAAGAACATCTCATGGCCTAGAATGGTATAAAAAATATTTAGAGTACAAATGAGAAGCAATTACCTCAACACTGCCTTCAACACGTGAAGTAAACTTCACTTTTATTATTCAAACAAGATTATACTTCATAACCATCTTATGGTCTTAAGTACTTTGTAATACAATCTTTGACACCATGTGTGATAATGAGTTATAAGAGGCCTATATATCCAAGTTATTTCAGAATGTGAAGATATTACAAATGTGAAGCTTCTGAATTAGATCAAAATCCCTGTAAACATGAATTTATCTCTACCAATTCCCAAGATCCATTGAAATGATAGCAAAATATGAAAATAAAGGTGAATCAGTAATTATAGGACAAAACCTGGAAAATACTATCATCATATTTGATGAACTTCTGGAAATTACAATGCAGATGGAATGTAAACGACAGCAAAACCAAACAGTCCTGAAGAGCCAGAGAGAAACACAGAATAAAAAGTTAATTTTTACCACAGAACCCAAGATTCAAACCATAAAAGCATATCTCCTCTATTAAAAAAATTACTATGAGAAAGATGAAATTAGTATTATTCTTGGACATGAGAAACATGTCTAATTTATAAACAAAACAGTAAAGGGACTGACTTTCACTAGTTATTTTAAGGAAAAAGTTAGCAATCTGGATTATCAACCTGGATATTACTAAAATACAGGACAAAAAGACCAAAATAAACATGAAAGAAAAGTAACAGAAAATACTAACAAAAAAAAAACGATTTTCAGAATCAGAAACATGGAAAGGAGGAGTAAAAAAAATAGTCATGGAAATGGTAGAAACACATTTCCCTGAACTTAAAAGAGATATTTGTCAATTAGCAAAGAGCCTTTGAATGTTTTAGAAGAATAAAGATGGGCCCATTTAAAAATCTTTCAACACCAGTGGTAAAGAGAAAATATCATAAATTTCTGAGGAAAAAAAGGAGAGATTACCCTTCAAGGAATAATTTAAAAAAGGGGGGGCTTTTATGTGTCTTTTCTCTTATATATGGAAAATAATAGAGCACTGCCTAAAAAATCCTGAGGGGAAAGTTGTCAAACCCAAATTTCTTTATTCAAAAAAAAACTATCATTCAAATATAAGGGCAAAGAAAGCATTTTAAGGAATAATAAGTCTCAGGCGCCCTCTGTAATTCCCAAGAATGTCCTCCAGCTAAGTGAAAATTAAGTTCTAGAAGGTAGAAATCTAAGATATAAACATATAATGAACAAAGACACTGAAACTTGCAGTAAGCTAACTGTTGATAATATGTGGTGATTATGATTTATTAGATAAAGATGCATAGAACTAATGAGGTATGATAGTAAGAAAAGCCACTGGAAAATTTCAATCTGATTTCAACAAAATTTTTTAAAGATGGAAAATATGAGAGGAAAACACTGAATTACAACAAAGATTTTATCTAGCTAAAAGGAAAGACTACTAATGCTGGTTATTTTCTGAACTTTTATGGGAAATTCTGTTTAAATGTTAAAATTTTTATTAGCTGATTATGTCATATAATCATAATGATAAAATATTATGATTATTAACTAATTGTTCAGTTGAGAGAGGCTAGGTTAAGTGGTGATAAGCAAGACCCAATCCCTGTGACTTAAACGTAATAATTGTCACTCAAGGACCCAGGCTGACAAAGCAGCCCCTTAAAGCCATCGCCTTAAAATGAGATATCGTGGGGTACCCTCTGCAGAGAAGGAGAGCATGGAGGAAAAAAGAGAGAGGGGGAGAGCATGGGAAATCACATACCGGCTCCCTAATGCTACAGCACATAAATCACACTCTCATGCCCACTTTCAAAAAGGCAAGAAAGTGTAATCCTCCCTGTATTGGTGACTGCACCACCACTAATACCCACCACAGCAGTCAACTAGAAATTGAAGACGGAACTTCGAAAACTCTATACAAAATACAGTGAAAACATGTCACTAATCTAGTAAAAAATTTGGAAAGAAACAGAGAAAGAACAACAACAGAGAAAAGATGTTCTGTTGTTTGAAATAACCCCAATAGATCAATGATCATACAAATGTGAATGCCCCCCACCCCCGAGAGAGAAAAATGCTCAGATTGATTACTAAATAATTAAAGAAAAGTCAGTGGAGTTTTCTTCCTGGAGTAAGGTCGGGGGAGGTCCAGGTAAAATGACACCAAAAGTTGAAAAGGAACTTGTGAGAAAAATAATGGAAGTGTGCTCAGGTGGAAAGAGGGAGAGGAGGAGAAGGAAAAGGAGGAGACCAGGTGTGGTAATATTTGACACCAGACACTTTGAAATGTATGGCAGAACAGACTAAAGAGAAAAGAAAAGATTCACACTGATTAGAGGTAAAAATTCACTCTATAAGACTCTATAAGAAGTTATAATTTTTTTAAAGATTTTATTTATTTATTTATTTATTTGACAGGTAGAGATCACAAGTAGGCAGAGAGGCAGGCAGAGAGAGAGAAAGAGGAGGAAGCAGGCTCCCTGCCAAGCAGAGAGCCCAATGTGGGGCTCGACCGCAGGACCCTGGGACCATGACCCAAGCCAAAGGCAGAGGTTTTAACCCAATGAGCCACTTAGGTGCCCCAAAGTTATAATTTTTAATACACCATACAGCAAATAATCAAAACATAGGAAGCAAAACAAGTAGAATTTGGCATGATTAAAATCACACAGAAGGTGATAATTCAAGGACACAGAAAGAGTAATAATATAGAGGATTTGGGTGAAGTAATCACCATGCCCGATGTGTGTATGTCTGAGTGGATGTGTGTAATATATCATGTTTATACTCAGGAAAAGTTATAAATTTAACTATTTTCCTTCTAGGAAGGGCATAACAATTAAAAAAGGAAAAAAAGACAACATTAGAGAAATTTCAGTAACTTCCCATGTCCAAAGAAATGGAAGCTAGGAATACTGTTAAAGGTGACATTATGCTTTTTATGATGTGTCTTAACCTCCATTCTGTCAATCAAATAGATTGACATGAGATTGACATACCAACTCCATGTATTTGCATATTCTCATTGTAATTTTTTAAAATTTTGAATGTTTGGGGATAATTCTAGTTTAATCTCTGTAAAAGTTTTTAAAACCTTATGAATGTATTACCCTTATGGGGGGACACCAATTAACAAGTCCATTAGCTTTTATATGTAGATATGTTTTGGTTATTTTACTAGTCATTTAGTTTACTATATTCAGAAGACACAAAATTCCAGATAATTATCACCATCACATTATTTTCTAAACTATAAGTTTTGTTTTAAAAACTAAGTTCACTGCTCAGGCTGTGTCAAAAATGAACTGACAAGGCCAAAAATATACATGCCTATAGGACAAGACAGGTGAGTGACGTAGGTCAGCTGTGAGACAGTTCAGTGGTAAGGACTCTGGAAAACCAAGTGCAGGTGCCTCATCTTGGAGAGAAGGGCAGCCACTTCTTGGCTCCAGCCAACTGTCACCATGTAGAAATTGTCACCATGTAAAACTCAGGTCCATGTGGCCCCATTTTCTAATATGCCAAGAGAAGTTAGAAGTCAGAATTTTATGTAAAATTAATGTGGTAAAAAAAAGCAACATAATGTTTTAATGCTACACAAGCAAAAAAGTGTGTAGGGTCAGATTGAGCCTACTGGCTGCCAGTTTGAAACCTGGCAGTTCTGGGTATAGAAATAGACATGTTTATTTCCAGGCAATCACAGGCATGAGTTGACAATTAGCACCGAGAATGCAAGATAGAAGGTTGCCTGCAATAAAGTTTTAACTAGTTAACCTGCTTATTTATTCCCTTTCATTCTCCACAGTTGACAGAGTAATATTTTAAAAATTCAAATCTCATGAGGTCACTCCTACTTATAAGCTTGCAATGGTGTCCTACTACTGTAGGATCAAAGACCAATGCTGTTAATGGAACCCATGGTCTTCATGGTCCTCGCTCTGCCTACTGCCCTAACTTCATCTCTGACCTCTCTCCTTCTCTAGTTCCGTGTGCTCAACCTTACTGTCTCCTTCTGGTTTACCAGCTATTTTCTCCGTTCCACATAACGTTATACTTAGAAGCTTCTAATTGCCATCGTATCGTTCTAAAACCCCTCCAATTAATACCCATTTAAACTTTAGCTCATAGCTCAAACTTCGTTCCTTAGAAACTCTTCCTTGATACTCTCATACTGGTACCCCAGTATTTGCTCTCACATGACTGTGTATTTTTTCCTTCCTGAGCACTTACTATACTTTGAATTTAAAAAATCTATCCCATTAGTCTGTAAGCATCAGGAGACAAGGGATGTGTCTGTTTTGTTTGCCATTATCAACCCAGTCTCTCGCACAGTGTCTAGTAAATAGAGGGCTTGTACAAAATGATTAATAAATGAAAGAGCAATTGAGCTGTGATGGGAAAGCTACAGTTTTTATTAGCTTTTATAGCTCAAACACGATTTTGGCCTCTATATCTGCAGTGAACTTAGAGACAGAAGAGAATATTTAGAAGGGAAAATGTAAAACTGTCATTTGGATACAAGGACAGATATCCTTTTGGTGAGTTTCCCACCTTTGGGAAGATTTTATTAGATGTTATAAATAAGGGATATAAACGAGGGAAATTTTTCTAGAGAGATGAATTTAAATTAATGTAGAAATAAACTTAAGATGAAGAGTGTCATGTTTTCACAGTTAGTAAGAAATATATCATTCAACATATAACAATAGATTTTAAAAAGAAATGAACATCCTGCAGCATTAATGGCATTATTTGTTAAGAATCGTATTCATTTATTTTACACTAAGCCTCCTTCCAGGATGCCCTAATGGACCATGAAGCAGTAAACATTTAGACTTGAATAAGCACTCTCCCCTCTATCTGACTCTTTAATTCCTTTATCCTTTTCTGTGCTTGAGTCTGACACTTTATTCACTTTCTCATTTGAACACCTACATCCATCAAGTTTGGGGAACCCATTCTTCCTCTTCCTTGAGGACTTTATATGAAGAATCACACTTAGTTCTACTTACAGGCACGCTCAGAGGGTAAAAACATGGACTCTTTATGCTCTGGTTGGAGAAGAAAGCAGGCACTTGATGGATATCAGCAGCAATTTTCCACTGAGAATAATATTCTTGATACTTTAGAAATGAAGCTTTCAGGAGCTGATCCTCTAGGTTTCCCCAACTCGCTACTCTTTTATAAAAACAGAGTTTTAAAATCTTCACTATTGTGTTATGTATTATGAACACCGATATTTCAAACATTAAAATGTCGCTTGCGATGTTGTTTGTACTTGGTATCTTCGGCAGGTGCCGCTAAGGCCTCTTATGATTTAGAAAAATCAGATCATTGTGTACTTTATTCTGTTAAATAGATTGAAAACTTTCAAGTTGCAATCTTACAAAGTTATTCTTCTTCCTAATAGGAGACTTAATAGAAGGACGTGAGAAAGGATAGGAAAACTGTCAGCTCTATTGATGATCTTTAATTCATACCTATAGGTTCCAGGTTAACTCTTGATGATAGCCCCTGAGAACTGGAGTAAAACTAAAGTCATAGTCTATTCAGGAGGCCTATATATACACTGAGAAAGAGTTTACTAAACTCTTACTATCTCTTTCAAAGAATGGTTGCAAAGAAAAATTGTCTTTAGAATTTTCACTGGTACTTTGAATTTTTTTTTCTTTTAGAAAAGGTATTTTGAAGACTAAATAAGGGTAGGTACCACATAGTAACAAATAAGTAGCCGTCATATCCAGGATTACACTACTGACACCTACTTTAGAAGGTGAAGGATTTGCATGACCTGCCCATTGCTTTCTCAGGGCACAACGTATAACATGTGAACGTCACCTAGAGAGCATGAGTCCATGATTAGGGCTCACGCAACAAAAGAGAGGACTCTAGAGTAATTAAGCTTATGGTTTGATCTCATTTTCACAACATGTATTCTTGAACCAAAAGTTGACCACCAATGGAATGGACCATCTGCTTGCCTCTTCCCAGTTAAAATAGTGAATTTAGCCCTGAATCATATAGGGTTTGTTTTTGTTTTTGTTTTTTCAGTTACCAAATTATGTATGCTAAGACTCTCCAGTACTGAAAACTGTTATCAGCTCCTTTCCAAAAGCCAAATGGAGTGGCCTCAACACCACTTGACATTAATAAGGGAGAGAGGAAAGCGTTTGAAGCAGCAGAATGACATTGATGCCAAATTTTCAATGCATTTTACAAACAGACCAACAAATGATGGAGCTCTTTTCTCTTCCGCTCCATGCAGTTATGCCTACAGATGGAGAAGTTGAGGCAGCATGAATCCACTTTCATTGACATTGCCTGCATTGGGGGGAGACAAACCTCCGGAAGTTCTCAGGCACACAGACCTTGACGTATGCACAAGTTTCTGCCTTATACCTCCATGTAAGTTAGCTTCTGGTTCTGCCTACCTCAGATGCCAATTAAGCCTTACTTCTTTGTGCAATTATGACTTTGCTACAAATCACTAAAGCTATATCTTATTAAGAGGAGCTGAGGTAAAACCCAACTGACTGATTTTTTAAAAAATTATTTTTAATTTTTGTTTTACTGTCTTTGCACTTTTTATGTCCAGAGACTGACTTGACTTTAGATTACTTCTTTCTAAAATATGATCAAACCTTTTTGTTAATTTCAGTTTACTACACTTCAGAAATAGGAATGAAATACTTCTTTTATCTTCTTCTCAACTGGGACTAAAGGGTTTCGTGATGGATACTTGAGAACCTTTTTTTACAGGAAACTCCTGGTCCCAGTTCATTTTATAGCTACCAAACAGTCCTAGATGTGTATATGATTTTTTACTGAAAGAAGATCTGAAACTAGATTTTAAAATTTTGTCCCTATTATTGCAAATAACAACTGATTTCCATTTCTCCTCATTTGGATGCCCATCTGTACTAGAGGGCAGTAAATTCTATTTGCAGTCAATTCTATTGGTACATTATGCTATGAGGGCTAATTATCAGTCCCTGCAAGATTAAGATAATATCCCAGGACAGAAATACAGAAGAAATGTATTTAATGATGGACAGACCACCTCCTCCAACTCCCTCATAAATGAACATCGCTAGTCACCACGGAAAATGGGCACGTGATGCTAATGCCTCAGTAATACTAATACCTATGCCCGGGAAGGCAGTCTTAGGCTCAGGGAACAGATGATAGATCGGTTGTGCTACCTTTGTATTCAGAGTACACCACACTTCATTAGTTGACAATCTATAACGTTAGCTCAGTTTCAGAATCAATCATGCTAATGTTGGTATATAACTGGGTGTGTAGAGCAATTTTCTGCCGAGGAATCTCTTATTCTTTCATTCTATCTGCAAAGCCAAGTTTCAGAACTAGGTGCCAACCATCCTTCTTTTTTTTTTTTAAGGAGCAATTCATTATAATAAAATTTATTGTACTATTTCGTGGGAAAGTTTCTAAAACGCAGAAAGTAGAACAAACTTGGGTTTTCCTACCTTTGAGTTCATACAATTAGTCCAGAAGCTGGGTCTTAAATGGCAGGAGACAATTTTCCTAGTTTCGAGAGGGAAGATGGTAAATACAGTTTATCATGTTCTTATAATTCTTTCAGAAACATGTGAGGCGATGTGAGGACCACTGTGAATGGAACAATAATCATAAAATTAGGAACAAAAGAATCAGACAGAACAAAGCCTTTTATCCCCTTTTTTCTCCTTTCTTTTTTAGGATTCTAAATCACATACAAAACATTTGTTCTGCTCCAGCTCTTTGTGAACTAATTGGCTCTCCTGGAGGGATAGGTAATTGTACCTGACTACACAAGCTGTCCCGAAGCTCCCTTGGAAAGCTCCAGTAAGCTTCTAGTGTTAGCAGCCATCAAGGATTTCACAGGTCAGGCATTGGATCGATACAGCTAAAAGCAGCAGGGACTGTAATGTCGACAGCAGGTTTCAGAAAGCGCTGCAAGTGCCAGTTTGTTCCTCTTCATGCAGAAGCTCAAGACAGCTTAATTAACCCTTGGAAAATACAATTTATCCAGAGGCTCGGCAGGTCCCTACCAGGCCTTATTGGTGAGCTGATAGGAGAGATACTGCAGCTGGCAGCGCTGAATTCCCATTTCCCCCTTTAATGCCGTTTCAGTTAGGATGCAAAGAAAACATGATTTTTGGTGGATGTGTTCATCCTGTCCTGAAGAGCATGTGATAGGAGGCAGCCTTAGAGGGGGGTTTGTTAGAACCCACATGTGACTTCAGCAGGAGCAAGGCCGAGCCTGGGCATTGATCATCCGAGTCCTGGGGTGAGGAACTGGGGTGTGTGTGTGTGTGTGTGTGTGTGAGAGAGAGAGAGAGTTAGGACTCTGTGTATGTGTGTGTGCATATGTGTATGTGTGTGGATTGGATGTGGGTGTGTGTTAGGACACTGTTGTGTGCATGTGTATGTGCATGGGTGTCTGTGTGTGTGTGAATTGGATGTGTGTGTGTGTGTGTGTGGATTAGGACAGGGTGTGTGTATGTGTAGTGTGGGGGGGAGAGGAGAAAAACAAAAGCATTTTTCACTTTTTTCACTGATGTAAATACTTCCTTTCCTCATTTAAAAATATCCATTCCCTTGTTAGTTGTCTATTTTTCATGTCTGCAGAATCACACAACCAAGAAAAGCACAGATCTGAAATGTTTTACGTCCCCCAAATACTTCATTCGGGAAGACAAAATACCTGCCAGGGGTAACAATCGGGAAGAAGTGAATTTGTCATATGTTATACTCAAACCCTCATCTCTAGTGTTGCCCATCGCACGGCGGGTCTCTTCTCCTACTGCAGCTCTTCTATGCAAAGACAAGCTGCTGAAGAGACATAAATGAAGCTAGGCAGATACAGAAAATATTTAAAGTTAGTGGGGCTTGAGGAATTGTGGCCACATGAATGGTCTGGTGCGTTCCCTCAAATTGATTATATCTACTTGTATTTGCATTCACATTCGCCCCATTTTTTAATTTGTATCATTTCAGTTAATTCATATAAAAGTATTTTCCTAGGTTCATATCTGTGGTCATTAGTGAGAGTTCATGGTGTTCAGGTTCCAGAACAGTGAACTCTCACACGGATGCCGAGTGGATAGATACCATCTCCTTTCTGCTGGCTCATTTCCATTTATGATCAGAAGCAACACAGATTGAAGTGGAAGAAATAAAATGAAATACAGATTAAATGTGCATAAGATAATGGTATATTTTAGACCAGGCCTCAATCTCTTTAAAATAATTTATAACAAATATAATATACACAGAATAAAAATAATCATATCCAATGAGAAGTGAAGATCCTATCCTCCTCACTCGTCACCAGTCTTTCTCTGGAGAGGGGCAGGCTGTCGCCATTTCTGTTACTGGCTCTACTATTGGGTATTGGCATGTATTTATTCAACAAATGCATACTGCGCAGTTACTATGTGCCAGATAGCTTTTCAGATCAAAAAGCCAAACAAAACAAAACAAAAAACAAGGACTGCGTCGAAGAATTTACTTACTGGTAGAAGTAGAAGAAAGACAACCAAACAAAACACATATAATAGTACCTTGGGAAGTGACTATAAAGAAACATGAGCAGGATAAGAATACAGAGTTCGGTTTCTAAAATAATTCCTCCTATCATAGTCAGTGAACTTCTCTCTAAAAAGGTGACATTTGAGGGAAACTGGAAAGAAGAAGGTAGTGCTCCATGAAGGTATCTGGAGGAAGAGCAAAGGCAGCATGTGCAAAGGCCCTGAGGTTGGAGCATACTTGTACTGACAACAGATGAGCAAGCAGCGTTTTATAGTTGAAGCAAATTGTGTGGGGAGTAATTAGCCAGGACGTTAAGTCATAGATACAGTCAGGGGCCAGACCACATAAGGTCTTCTAGGTCTTTCCAAAGATCACATAGCTAGTAAATATAGAGTGAAGGTTTGAACACAAGATTAACTGTTTGTTCCTAAGCACGATACTGTACTTGAGTTTTGTTTCACACATGATTTATGGTCATCTGTGCTCTCTTCTTTCTGCATCACCCTCTATCCCTCCTTACTGTGATTAGTCAAGAGTTGACTATAATTCCAAATTACCAGACTTAATAACTGATCAGCAAGGACAGCCTTATCTCTACCTGAAAACAAACATCAGTGCTCTCTAATCGGATGTAGAGAGGGGTGACAGAGGCTAGTGTCCTCCATAAAACTTCCAAAAGGCTGAATATATACCCAGTCCTTGACTAGCGACACAAGAAAGGATCTCAAAGATTAACTAGTCACCTCTCTTCATTCTCTAGACAACAAAAGGAAGGGTCGGGAGTTGTTAACAGTTTTCCTGTCCAAAATCAGGGAAGTCAGCTACCCGGGAAATGGTTGCTGACGGAGGAGCTGCAATCTTCTACCTCAATGTCCATGGCCCCCTTTTCACTTTCTCTTCTCTTGATCACCAGCTCTGCCCCAAACTTCTCTTCCAACTTCCATTTACATCATAAGTTTTTACAATTTCTTCTGGCTGGATATAAGAAAAAGGAGCAATGAAACCCGTCCACCTCATTTTCACTTATTGTCATTCTTGTCCACTACAACTATTTCACTGGAGCAGGTAGTGAACAAAAGGTTAATTTACACATGTGAAATCTACTTTATTTGTAAGCCCTTGCATTGTGAAGTTCAACAAAATGGCTGAGAAGCAATGGGAGGGAAGGTGAGGCAGTGTGGGGCTGGAGGCACCGCCCAGACTCACTAATCAGGGGACCTGTTTGCCAAATGATTTTGAGCAAGTCACTTACCCATGCTAAGCCCTAGATTCCTCGTGTGCAAATTGAGAGTTTGAATAGATAATTTCAAAGTCTCTGTTGGCATTAAGAGGTTTTAGATTCATGTCATCAAAGGACCGGCACCTAGCTGTCACAACTTATCCCCAAAAGCCACGTACCATTCCTCCACTGCCGAGATTTCTGTACATTTCATACAGCCACCATTCAAACGGTGGCATGCACTCCTAATTAGCACTTTATTAAAGCTTGGCTCATGTGTCTGTAGTCCATTTTTCAAGACGACTTAAAAGAAATCAGAATTTGTGTGCTATTCATTCCCTCTCAAAAGCGTATTTTCAAGATGTATTTAGGCAATAGTGCTTTCTCAAAGCATAATTGTATCCTAATGTAAAAACTGCAAATATATTTCTTTTTCCATGTTTGGCAAATCCTTAAATGACCTCACATTTTAGCATCATTATATAATACAGCAAAGAAGATGCATCTTATTTGAACTTACACACATAAATAGGATTTTAAAAAATTCTTGACACATTACCGTATGCTGCATGCTTTTTATGGATTATGAAAGAACAGAAGACTAATATACTAACTGAAGTTTGAGAATTTCTCAACATTATCTGAATTTCTATGGTATCTATTCCATTTCATCACACATCCAAATGTCAGTCCCGTTAGCAGCGTCCTCAAAGTATTTATATGTTGACTGCATTTGAACAAGATTTTTTTTATATTTTCATCTTACAACCAATCAATGCTAATATGTCTGAATCACAAAGATGAGAAAATGTCAGATTTATTGACAGATGTTGCATATCCACATTACAGTTATTGCAGTGTTTTGATGATCAAACTGGCGATAACAGAATTAGCAAATACATCTGTTTAATGACATTCCTGACATAGCTTTTGTGTTCTGAGAACTATCTAAACTATCATGATCCCATCTAAAGTAGCCACCCCTGTCTTTCTTCAGTTTTTACGTGGCTTCGTTTTTTTCTTCATAAGCCTATTACGATTTGAAATTAAGCCATAAATATATATCCATACTTGTTAATTGTCACTAGAATGAGATTTCCATGAATATGGAAAGCTTGACTGTCTACTCACTGTGTCTCCAGCACCTACAAAAGTGCTGGGCACATGATAGGTGCAAAATACGTATTTGTTCAATAAATAAATGAATTTTGGACCATTTTATATGTTTGTAAATGCATAAACTAAATAATAAGTTGACACATAATGCATACACCCAATTATTGGTAATAATATACCTTTAACATTCAGATATCTGAAAAGCTGATAATTATACCAATTATACCAATTATACAATAAATACACCAATATAAAACAATACCAATTATAGAGATATAACAAACACACAAAGATGAGATGGCTATTTGCAAAGTCATCTGAAAGAGATTGGAGGCTCCATAGCTAAGAGTGAGATCCCAAGATACTCATTTTCCCAGCCTCATTCCCAAAAATACTTTAAGGGGGAAATAGATAAATCTTTTATAATAACACAGCCAAGAAAAATGGTGTATTAAGAGAACAGGGGTAGAAGCAGTAGAAGTATAGAAAAACAGGAACAAGAAATTCCAAAACAGGCAATATGTCAGTGAGCAATGCATAGTAACCAGAGCAACTGGGGCACCAAGAAGTGAGATGAGTTATTTCTTCAAGCCTCACTTACTACCATCCTCATTTGCTCTGCTTCTAACTGTCCAGAGCAGTCTTTTGATTTAGAATCGGCTTCTTGATGAAGGAGGAGGAGCCTCTCCTGCTTAGCAAATACTAGCATGACCCTCTCCAGAAAGGGTACCTCTGGTAATGAATGAATGAACTATGTGTCTGGTTTAGACGTGACCTTTAACAGCGTAAGTTCATCCATGAGAGCCCCAGCCACTCTCAGTATATGACAACACTCATTTCATGAGATTCTAAGGCTGAAATCCAGATTCTGGACTGAGGTGATCCAACATGGAGACCTTGTCAAAACTGTGACAAGCTGGATGTGATCTGACCACACCCCTTCTAGCAATTATGAATAGATTCATTAATTTCTTTAATGTAAACTACATTTCAATATATGCACTAGAGTTACACAATATCCCTACCAAGCCTTTGATTTTTCATTCCTTTTTACCTACTTTCAAGTTATTTTGAGTTGAGACAACAGTCCATATACACTATGGAGTATTATGCCTCCATCAGAAAGGATGAATACCCAACTTTTGTAGCAACATGGACGGGACTGGAAGAAAATTATGCTGAGTGAAATAAGTCAAGCAGAGAGAGTCAATGATCATATGGTTTCACTTATTTGTGGAGCATAACAAATAACATGGAGGACATGGGGAGATGGAGAGAAAGGAGTTGAGGGAAATTGGAAGGGGAGATGAACCATGAGATACAATGGACTCTGAAAAACAATCTGAGGGGTTTGAAGGGAAGGGGGTGGGAGGTTGGGGAACCAGGTGGTGGTATTACGGAGGGCACGTACTGCATGGAGCACTGGGTGTGGTGCATAAACAATGAATACTGTTACACTGAAAAGAAATAAATAATTAAAAAATAAAGAAATAAAAACCTTAAAAAAAAAAAAAAAAAAAACCTCTGTCAGAAGCAACCCCAGCCTCACAGAGGACAGCAAAGAGTAAACCTGTTACCACTTCATAGTTGCCCAAAATATACAGCACCACAGTAAGATGTCATTGTGGTACCATGGGTTCCCCTGGGCCCTCAAGTGCCGCGAGCATCGTGATGGACCAGATGAATGTTCTGACACAGGGGGTTGGATTGCAGCTGAGGACAATAAGACCAAGGACTCAGCACATTTTGCAGTAAGGAGCAAACAAGCTAGTAGCAACACAGTGGTCCCCTTGACCAACTTAATTTCCCCACATAACCATTTAATAATTTATTCATATCATGAGACAGAGATAAGGGGGAAAGAAGTATACAGGTAATAAATTGTATGGGAGGGGGCTGCAACTCCTAATGGTTGCCTTCGGGTTTAGTTCACTTGGCATAAGTTCAGTTCCCAAAAATCTACACAGTATTATTGTCTGATGGTTTTTTTGTGGCGACAAATTGCATGGAATTCTAGAAGTTGTTTTCTCCATTATCTAATCAAATAACTGCAGAAAGTACATGTACAAAAGATTTTCAGAGAAAATAAAACACAGTAATTGAGGTTAAATAATCATTTTTTAAAAAATATTTATTTATTTAGGGAGGGCCAGAAGAGGGAGAGGGAGAGAGAATTTCAAGCAGACTCCATGCTGATCATGGAGCTCAAAGCAGGGCTCAACTTCATGACCATGATGTCATGACCTGAGCCAAAATCAGGAGTCAGTACCTTAACAGATGAGCTACCCAGGTGCCTCAAGGTTGAATCATTCTTGAGACAAATAAAAACAGATAAAATAATAACATAAGAATAATAGTTATCAATTGGGTAGAATTTTTTTTTAATTGAAGTATAGTTGATACATAATGTTTCACTAGTTTCAGGTGTACAATACAGTGATTCAACAAGTCTATATACATTATGCTATGCTCACCATGTGTAGTTACCATCTGTCACCATACAACTTTCAGAATTATTTTTAACTATTTTAAGACAAAACTACTAATTTATGGGGATTTTCTATTAGAAGCTTTATATTAAACAAACAGAAATACTTATTCTAGTTAGGAAGGATTAGGGTTTAGGATATTCAGAATGAATGTTCCCTAACTCATTATTTGTAATAGATAAAAATAGATAAAAAAAAAGGAAAACTCACTTGGATCACAGTTAAACATTTGAAAGTTTCTGAATATAACTGGGGTATACCAGAATGGCAAATGTGAAAAATAGAACACATTCCAACTTGGAAAAACTGAGTCTTTAGTTTTCTATTGATTAATATATAAAAGATATAAACCAGTCTCAAATATTTACCAGTCAAAAGGGCATATATTTGGGTATCACATACATACTCCTCTTATCAAAAGAAAATTATTAATTTTAAATTCAGGAAAATGATTAAGTGAAAGTTCTAGGAAACCTATCTTCTGAATTTACTTTAAAATGACAACATCAACATAGTTTTTAAATAATTACTGAATATATTTTACAAGGAAAATCACATCTTTTGGCTATTAAGTCACTCCTTTGGTACACATAACATTCTGAAATGGTAACATTACCTTTCTCATAACTAATTATGTTTCTCATCTATTATGAGTATGATATATCAAGAATCTGAGGGGTGCCTGGCTGACTAATCAGTAGAGCGTGGGACTCTTGATCTTGGGGTCCTGAGTTCAAGCCTCACCTTGGAAATAGAATTTACTTTAAAAAAGAGAATGGGAGGGGGCTACCCAATTTAAGCAGCCCTTCCACAGACCTCTGTGGTGCCCAGCTACCATTTTTACAGAGAGTAAGTAGGGGGAATCCCTCTTCCAAGCAGCAAATGGATCAATATAACTGTTAGGCATTCATTCCCTGGAAGGAGGTGCTCTTAGAAGTTGCAGGTAAGTGAACATCAGTTTCAGAAAGACATTTCCATTTCTCTCAGAGAAAATATCCCGTAACTAGAACGGTCTTATGAATGGAGCATGCTCAGTGGTGTGGTCTTTTATTATCATAAAACACAACAGATTACTTCATTTTTTCCAAGAAATTGCTTCCTCTTCAAAAATAGTAAATTGAGCTATGAGGACAGCAAAGAAATCCTATTTCACTTTAGGAAAACTGGAAGTCGAAATAGAAAGTTGAGGGTAAAACTAAGATAAGGAATGAGATGCCCAGCAACCTTATCTCCCTCTCCTCTCCAAAAAATAAAAGCTGACTGAATACAAATCTTGTCTCTCCACAATAATACTTTGTCCTGATGGCTTCACGACTTCAAGTTAGTTTTGTTTTGTTTTCCCAGCTACTACCTTAGAGGGCCTCTTAGAATTTCTTTAGCCATCAGTCTTCAGTAAACATGTTGAAAAGAAAGAGGAAACTAAGGATTTTATCACTAATGGAGTAAAAGGGAATTAGGAAAAATTCCCTCATACTGAACATTCCCTAAGGAGATATTTCTTCATTCAAGAGTGAGTCCCAAATCAACAAATACGGGGCTTAAATGTAACACAAAAGAAGATAAAGAACGTCCTAGCATGTAAGAGAACATTATCTCTTCACAAGTAGAGCCTACCATGATGGGATAAATTATAGATAAAAGAGATTAAATAATAAATGAATATTGAGATGAGAAGGAAAAAATTATAGGAAGAAATTGCCCCAAAATAAAACTGCAGTAGCCAAATCTGAGATACACCAGAAGAGACTACTTAAAGCTGCAGAAAATTTGAGCCCTCAGTGTACAGATGTGAACAGTAGTTCTCCTAGTATGCTGAAGGAAAGGATAAACCAATGTAAATCATGTGAGAGAAAAATAATTAAGGAGAAGAACAAATATACAAACTATAAATAATAGGAATAAGAGGAAATCCAAACTAAGTTAAGTAATTAAGGTGCAAGAGAATTTTGGATCTAGAAACTGAGGAGGCTTACCATGACTCAGGAAAAAGAAATGAAAGCAATACTTACCTAGACATATTCTGATGAAATGTTTGCTATTTAAAAAAAAAGATTTATTTATCTGAGAGAGAGAGAGAGAGAGAGAGCATGCAGACAAGTGGGGCAGGGGATCAGAGGAGAAGAGGAAGCAGGCTCCCATCAGAGCAGGAACCCCCTCCCCCCACCATGGAGCTTAATCCCAGGACCCTGGGGTGATGACCCTAGCTGAAAGCATATGCTTAATGGACTAAGCCACCCAGGTGCCCTACCCAGATATCTGCTTCTTAAGTACAAAGTTAGATTCATTAAAGAGGAAGACAGCTAAAATGGTGTCCAAAGAAAATAAAATTTGTGGTGCTTTGAGAGTAAACAGTTGTGATTCAAGAATTTTACACTTACTCAAGCTGTTGTTGTTATGTGAACATCATTTTAAAATAAGTAGTGCTTCAGAAAATATACCATTTATACTTTTTTTAATTTGTTTATACTTTTCACACACACACAAAAAGATTTGCTCCAGGTTACCAAGAGATTAATCAAAATAAAAAAAAAACTGAATAATTAAGAAGAAATAGCAGATTTGCCTGTGGGTGAGCATTGATATTGGTTAAAAATCTAGAGATAGCCCAAGATAGTATTGTCCTGTTAGAAAAACATTGATTTTTATGGAATGTTTAAAATGTTCCAGGCTTTAAAATGAGTTCCATAGTTGCACAATTTGGGAAAGTTCTGCATAATGCAACTTCCTAAAGAGAATTCACAATACTTACGATTATATTAGTCTTTTTTTTTTTTTAAAGATTTTATTTATTTATTTGACACAGAGAGAGAGATCACAAGTAGGCAGAGAGGCAGGCAGAGAGAGAGGAGGAAGCAGGCTCCCTGCGGAGCAGAGAGCCCGATGCGGGGCTCGATCCCAGGACCCTGAGATCATGACCTGAGCTGAAGGCAGCGGCTTAATCCACTGAGCCACCCAGGCACCCCTTATATTAGCCTTCTTAAGATGTCTTTAAATAAGTGTATCAGTGTAATTGTGTTTACCTCTGCATTGCTAAGCTAGCCTTACTTTTTTTTAGGACACTTGTTAACATATTACAGAACAGTGTTTTGAGGGTTATCAATTGGAAAATGCTAGCCTAAGTAATTGTGGTAAGTGTAACTGAAAATAGGACATTAAGGACAAAATTTACAGAGATGTCTATTAGGAAGGAAAAAAGGGATCAAGATGACAAAAACCAGGATGATGAAGTGCTAACACAGTAGAGAAAGCAACACAGTCTTCATCTTCTATTTGATGAAGCCAATGTTATTTTGTTTTTGATTTTACAAATAAATAAATACATGTTTAAAAATGGTTTTGAAAGTCAAACACTTGAAAATCTAAGTGCATTTGCCTAATTACAGATCAAGGAGGAAATAAGTTTCATTCACATTATTGATTTAAGAAATAAGGACAACTTAGGAAATCATGAAACTGAATGTTATTTATATACTCAAACTCTTGGGATGGAACTAGGGCTGTGTCAGAAATAAATTCACATCTTATAGGCAAACTTTATTAAAGAAAGAGAACAAAAATTAAGTTGATTAAAGTTATATTTCAGGGATTAGGAGGAAGCCCATTCAGAAATCCTAAGGAAATTAGGAGAAAGGAAATAATATCAAATAACAGATGCATGAAATGTGAAACAGGAAAACTAAGGAAGTTCTAAAAACAAAAGCCTTGAGCTGATTTCTTCCATCGAATCAGCTGGGGCTTTGCCATGTTTTCTTTGTATATGCTGGGGTCTTTCTGCTTCATTCTCAAGGAATCTCACTGACCCCTGAGTATGAACATGTTCCAATTCCAGTTTTCCCCTTACCTATTTTCTTTTTCACATAATCCTATAGTCTATCCTTTGTAGCCAAGATCCAGAATCTCAGGTTTATTTGAGTGGGGGAGGGAAGATGGAACAATTACAAATGATGAAGGAAATGTACAAAATATACATAAGCATTTAAAATATATAAAATATATATGTATTTATATACATGTATGCAAAATGTATATATATATGAAATATATATGTATTTTTCTTTTTTTTTAAGATTTTATTTATTTGACAGAGAGAGAGATCACAAGTAGGCAAAGAGTCAGGCAGAGAGAGGGGGGGAAGCAGTCTCCCTACTGAGCAGAGAGCCCAATGCGGGGCTCTATCCCAGGACCCTGAGATCATGACCTGAGCGGAAGGCAGTGGCTTAATCCACTGAGCGACCCAGGCGCCCCATATGTATTTTTCATACCAAAGTATGTTTCTTTGGGAAAATGTAGGTATTTCTTCAAAATCAGAAATTTTTGAAATGAATTTTCTGTTAAAATATAAAATATTGCATAGTTGGAAAAGAAGAATCAATGTAAAGCAAAAATAAGCAATGAAAAATATATATATATATTAAAGAATTTCTAATAAAAAAGAACCTTGGCTCAAACGATCTTCAAGGAAAAGATTCTTCTTTTAATATGTATTTTTCTTAAAGCATAGAGAAAAACACGAAGCAGATAGAAATTTAATATTAAAAATAGTTAAAATGATAAAAAAAGGAAAATTGGAGAGAACCTTACATATAAACATATATGCAAAAAATACTTAAAATATTAGCACATACAATTTTAAATCCTTAGTTTTTAAATTATTAAAATTAAGTTCAAGATTATATTATATAGTAAATATCTTACAAATTTTATTATAAAATATAGTAAATCTACTTAAACCCATTATTAAATTTTTAAAAAGATTTTATTTATTCATTTGACAGACAGAGATTACAAGCAGTCAGAGAAAGAGCGGAAAACAGGTTCCCTGCTAAGTAGAAAGCCCGATGTGGGGCTCAATCCCAGGACCCTGAAATCATGACCTGATCCAAAGGCAGAGGCCCAACCCACTGAGCCACCTAGGTGCCCTAAGCCTATTATTAAACTTTAACAAATATCAATTTAGAAGCAATCTGGTTTCCTCTATAATCCTACTATGTTCTCTCTTCCACAACCTCTGTTGAATTACTTTAAAACCAGTTACAAACATTCGTTTATTTCATCTCTAAATGCTTCAAAAATCTCTTAATTAGTAGAATTCTTCTTCCTCTATTTTTGCTTTTCCAGCAATTTATTTGTTAAAGAAACTATAGAGCTTTCCACATTTTGTACTCTGGTGATTGCATTCCTTGGTATCATTTACATGTTCCTCTATCCCATATATTTCCTGTAGACTGGTGATAAGGTAGAGTCTTTGTGTTGGGGTCCCCAAGAATACCCTCAGATTCAGTGATTCACTAGACAAACTCATAGGACCCAACATATAGTCATAGTCAAGGCTATGATTTCTCACAGCAAGAAAATACAAAGAGAAGTCAGTAAAGGGAAAAAGCACATAGGGTGAAGTCTAGAGGAAACCAGACACAAACTTGAAAGAGCCCTCTCTGGATGGATTGACACATTACTCACTTAATAACAAGGGACAGCACACATAAAATGTCATATACTGGGGAAGCTCACTAGAAACTCAGTATTCAAGCTTTTTGTTGGAAACCAGTCATGGAGATATCCCCTGCCTGCCTGGTTATCTTGTGTATTTCCCTACTCAGATGTGGATTCATCCATTTTTTAAAGGAGCCTTGGTTTACTTATTGGAAATGGTACTTAGGGACCACATTTTGGACATTGTGGGTGCTCATTACCCTTGAGTTTTTTATTGTTTCTAGGCTTTTCAATAGACAAATCTAGAAAATAGATTTTGCTTTTGGTTTGGTTTGTTTTAAGATAAAATATATATGACATCATATTGATATTTGTAATTCAAATTTGGACTTTCAGAATTTTTAACTTCCTTAATCTTATATCTACATCTTCTTGCCTTTTACACCAAAACTTCTAGTTCCTGATGCCATTGTTGCATTTACTTTATCCTACTATACACAAAAGAGTTAAAGAATAACAAAGCAAGAGTAGATTACCAAAAACAGTTTAATTTTTTTCTGTTATTTTGGTCTTCAGGATATAAGCCACTAAGAAAGTTCAGTCAGTTTACTGTATTTTAAAGTCCCTTGCATAATTATTTTCTGGGTAGTTTTGCCAGAAATTCAATACAGTTAGATTTATTTGTTTCATTTTAATTTTGTTTTTAACTTTGTATTTTTCTAATTTTGATTTGATTTTTATAATTTTATGTAAAATACATCCATGAGTGCAAAGCAAAATCTATAAAACAAAATATACAAATTTTTTATCTTCAAGATCTATGTTCTTATTTCTTTCTCTGACCTATAGAGAATCATACAGTTTTCTCTAACTTATTTTTCTTTTTCATTTAAAAATACATACAGGGAATTATTCCATATGTGTATATAAAAGTATTCCTCATTTATTTTTGTAGCTACATATTTCCATTGTATGAATGTATAATAGTTCATATTTGATCAGACACCGATTAATGAGCATTTGGGTTCTTTCCAGTTTTTGCTTTTATAAATAACACTCTAGTAAATAGCCTTACACATATGTCTTTTCCTGTTTTTCCAGAGTATCTTTGGGATAGGTTCCTAGAAATGAGCTTTCTGGGTCAAAGGCTAAATACTTATATAATTTTGTTAGATACTGCCAAATTTTCTTCCATGGGGGTTGTACCATTTTGTATTACCACAAGCAATATATAAGAGTTCCTATTTCCTCACAGCCTTGCCAACAGTTGTAAAACTTTTGGATTTTTGCCAACCTGATAGGGGAGAAATAATAATTCAGGGTAATTTTAATTGGCATTTTTCTTATTATGAACAAATTTGAGCATCTTTTGATATCTTTAAGGGCCAAGCAAATTTGACTACAAAATATATTAAAAAGTATGATCTTCTATTAACAAGTAAATGTATTCCAAATAAACAAGAGTGTTGATTAATAAGAAACAAATTAATATAACATGCAAGTATATTATATTTAAATATATTTACTCAAAATAGGCCAAAAAGGACTTACTCATATGTCATTCAATACCCATTCCTTAAGGGGTTTTATAGCTTCTAAAATTTGAATTTCTGTAAAAAGAATTCTGCTTAGATACTTACCTCCCTTACCTTCTCACCTCTCAATAAATTAAAAGGAAAAGGAATGCAAAATAATAATGGTCTAGCAGCACTGTAAAACTATGAAGTGGGCCATCAAAGAAGCAGTAAATGTTAGGATTTTCTGGAAGACATGGTGCAGATATGATTAAAATTGCAAAGAAGTTTATTGGTTCCAAGTGCTGAAATTTAAAGATAAAGAAAGAAAGGATAACTCCCTGAGAGGTTTTCATTTCTTGGCAGATATATATCCCCAAAAGTCACAGAGCAGTCTTTATGTTCAGAGTAGCTGAGGCCAATAGCTAGTGGGGGAAAAAAAAAGAAAAACAGAATTTCACTATGAAAACTGTTCTTCCTCAAGGAAGAACCCATTTTAGTTTTCGGAGGGCTTATATGGGGAAGGAATATTTAAATACCTGAAAATGTATGACGAGAAGTAGGCAGACAAGCAAAGATGCCAAGAACAAGGTAAACGGGTGGGAGGTGAGGAGGTGGAAGTATTCCAGAAAATTAGAGTATCATGTGCAAAGTCTTAGGAATGAACTAAGTGTAGTCTATAGACTAAAAGAATACTTGGGAAGCTAAGAGCAAAATCATGACCAAAAAAACCATATGAGGGTTTTATACTTATTTATTTATTTATTTTAAAGATTTTATTTATTTTATTTGACAGAGATCACAAGTAGGCAGAGAGGCAGGCAGAGAGAGAGAGAAGAAAGCAGGCTCCCCACTGAGCAGAGAGCCCGATGTGGGGCTCTATCCCAGGACCCTGAGATCATGACCTGAGCAGAAGGCAGAGACTTTAACCAACTGAGCCACCCAGGCACCCCAGATTTTATACTTATTTAAAACTATTCTTTCTGTTGTGAAGAAAATAGGAGGGATTAACAGAGCTTTAATTATAAAGACATATTTTATACCTTTCTATCAGAAATTATCAGATCAAGTAGATGTACAAAATGCAATTAATCATAAAAGTTTGTCTTAATTTATTAATATATTATAATTTTATAATCAACTAACATAGATACACAAGTAAATCTATTTAAATATAATATGCTTGCATGTTATATTAATTTGTTTCTTATTAATCAACACTTATTTATTTGGAATACATTTACTTGTTAATAGAAGATCATACTTCTTGATATATTTTGTAGTTAAATTTGCTTGGCCCTTAAAGATATCAAAAGATGCTCAAATTTGTTCATAATAAGATACACAAGCATATCAAATGTCCATGGGTTATTTTTTATAAATTCCTTGTATGCTAAGACCTATAGAAAAATTACACTAAACTGAAGAAAGTAGATCAGCCATATTTTCTTATTATATTTCAAAGAACAAGGAGTTAAATATAAAATAGAAATCTAATCTCTTAGAAATAGAAAAGAATTTCTTCTAAAAAATCAGTTAAAAGTAGAGGCTCTTTACAACTCAGTGAGAATTTAAGCATGTCATATTGAATTCTGTGGGTTAAAGGCAGATGTGTATTAGAGAAAATTCATAGCTATATATTCTTATCATGAAATAAGAAACACTGAAATTTTTTAAGGAACCACCTACCTGTGAAACAAAAAAAAAAAACAAAGAGCAGAATGAATTAAAAAGCAGGTAGAGAGTTAATAAAGGCAGAAAGTCATGAGTTGCAAACTACATTGAAGATGTAACAATAGTCAACCTTATTCAATGAAATAGCATCAAAATACATAAAGCAAAAGCTATTATACTTACACCAAGAAACTAATATATATATAACATATAATTTATATTATATATAATTTATGCAAATTATTATTATATTATTATATATTATATATAATTTATGTAAATTATATATTATATATATTTACAGGGAAAGAATGGAACATGTATCAGATTGAAGAATCAGGTGGACCAAGAAACCAATAAAGATAATTTAAATAATACATTCGATAAGATTTATTTAACTCTGTTATACAAAATGTCATAAATTATACAGAATATGTGTAATTTATATATCATGTTCCACAAATTATTTTTTTTTAATATTTTATTTATTTGACAGAGAGAAATCACAACTAGGCAGAGAGGCAGGCAGAGAGAGAGGAGGAAGCAGGCTCCCCGCGGAGCAGAGAGCCCCATGTGGGGCTCCATCCCAGGAGCCTGGGATCATGACCTGAGCCGTAGGCAGAGGCTTTAACCCACTGAGCCACCCAGGCCCCCCGCCACAAATTACTTGCAAAAGTATGTCATTATATTTTAGGCCTAAAAAAAAAAGAAACCTCTAAATTTTGAAAAGTAGAACTTGTACAAGCAATATTCTCTAATCACAGTAAGAAAAAACAGTGCTACCAAGAAATTAATAATAAAGTTTATGTTTTAAACCAAGGTATTCAGGACAAGATCAATAGCTGAGCTGAAACTTTGGCTCATTTCCCCCCAAATTAATCATGTTTCAAACACGTAAAAGAGCCACACAAAATTAGACTGACAGTAAACTGTTCAGGAACAACAATAAGTGCAGGAAGATAATGAAGTAATGATAAGATTATTTTTAAAGTCAAGCCAGATTTTTTTTACTTTCTATGTTAGTTTTCGACTGTTGCTGTAACAAGTTGCCACAAACTTTGTGGCTTAAACCAATATAAATTTATTATCTTGTAGTTCTTGGCCCTTCCTCTATCTCTAAAACCCACCATAGTGCATCCTTCATGTCCCTTTTTCACATTCGTTCTTCCTCTGACATCAGCCAGGAAAGGTTCTCCACTTGTAAAGACTAATTTGGTTAGATTGAGCCCACCTGGATAATCCAGGTTAGTTTTCCCATCTCATGGTCTTTATCCTAATGACATCTGCAGAGTCCCCTTTTTCACATAAGGTCATAAATTTCAGGGAAAATTTCAGGGATTGGGACACAGACATTTTTGCGAAGCCATCGTTCTGACTACCACACACCCTGCGAAACTATCACACAAGTAGAAAGGAAATGAAACAAAAGGAATAGAAGGAAACTACCAATAATGTAGGATTCTAGGTATTTGTCTCCTTTTAACACTGTGTCTTGGTATTCATGGCTGCTGCTGAAAAGTTTACTGTCAATAAGAGGGAAGGAGAACCGGAAAAGGAGAGTGTATGCAATGCCATACAAAAATACGTTGATCAGAGGCGCCTGGGTGGCTCAGTGGATTAAGCCGCTGCCATCGGCTCAGGTCATGATCTCAGGGTCCTGGGATCGAGCCCCGCATCAGGCTCTCTGCTCCGTGGGGAGCCTGCTTCCTCCTCTCTCTCTGCCTGCCTCTCTGCCTACTTGTGATCTCTCTCTGTCAAATAAATAAAATCTTTAAAAAAAAAAATACGTTGATCAATTAGAAAAAAAGTCTTCACTGAAATAATTATTACAGTAACAAACATCATAATGAAAATTTGAGAGGTTAAATATTGTGATGCCAACTGTGACAATATTAAAGAAGAAAAAGTGACATTTATAGAAAAAGTTAGTGTTCCAGTGTCCTACTTCTCTGGAATATGCTAAATCCTATCTTCTGGAGTTACACAGTAGTTGAGATAACAATCATTAGCCCTTTACTTCCCTGATCATAACTTAATACAAAATCAGCCAATCAAAGATAAAGTCATCACTTTTGCTGTAATTGCATTGATAGAGTTACATTAGTTGAGATGAGGGATGTTAAAATATAACTTGAGGCATATTAAATTTCTTTAAAAAAAAAAAGGAATTTCATTTATTTATTCAAGAGAAAAAGAGAGCAGCAGTGGGGCAAGGGGCAGAAGCAGAGGGAGAGGGAAAAACGGACTCCATGTTGAGCCCTGAGCGCAATACAGGGCTGGATCCCAATGTATTGGGAGCACCATGAGGTAGGACGTCTGCCGAAGTCAGGCACTTAACTGACTGAGCCCACTCAGGCGCCTGGAGGCATATTAAAATTCTTCAAAATTTATTTGAGCAATACTGTCTTCAAACAGGGCAGTGCAAAACCGGAAATGGCTTTCTGCACCTTCTGCAGAAATGAGTCAGAGGAAAGACTCATAGAGAAGGGGCAGAAGCAAAGTAAGGAAATCACTGTACTGGCTGTAGCTTACAGCCTAGTTGGCGGTTTGTGATTGATTGTCTTTAGAATTCAGATTTCCTGACCTTAAAACATTTACAGCCTGGGGGTTTAGTTTGCTTCTTATAGGACCCGGGCATTGGAGTCATCTCAGTCCAACAGCCTTGTTTAATTGATTTAACAGGAGACATCAGAAGAGATCACTGGGGTTGCCACGGAATTCCTGCTTGGATGTTACTGTAAGGTAAGAGCTGGCCAACTTTTCCTTTAAAGGGCCAGATAGTAAATATTATCCATACTGTCCATACTGTCTCTTTCACAACTACACATTCTTCAGTCAAAGCACCAAGGCAGCCATACACGAAGTGTCAATGTATTGTCTAAATGTATTTTTTTAGAGCCTAATGTTAAGTTACAAGTGAATAATTGTTGCATTTGAATAAAGAGCAGGGTGGGCTCTGTAGATTAAATGAATAAAGCAATACATAAATACATAAAGAAAGGCGAGAACAACTTGATATTGCAACCTAACAAAAAAATTAAACAAACAAATTCGCATTACAACCCCATGTATCACTGGAAATGCAAAAAACAAAAACAAGCAACAACAACAAAAACCCTCCTAAATAAAATGCTAACAAAGTGTTTTAAATATATTAAGAGAAAAATACTCAGTGACCAAGTAGGTCATTTCTGGAATGCAAGAGAGGGAAATATGTCTATATAATTTATCTCTGGTAAGAGAAAAAAACCCATGTAATTGTCTTAAGTGCTAAAAGGCATTATATAAACAGTTAACTCTGCCAAGCATTTTTTAAAGTTTGATAAAATGAATTCTTCTTACCAAACTAGAGAAGGAAATCCTTGTTTAACATAATAAAAACCATCTCAACAATATACTTCCTGAGTGCCACAGTGAATTAAATCTCTTAAATGTCAGGGAAAAAAACAGATGGCTCAGGACAGTGTTTAACATTGTCCTTGAAGTTACAATCAATCCAATTAGATAAGGACAATAATGAGTCATACATTTTGAAAAGACTTTTTTGTTGTTGTTTAACATACAATTTATCAAAAAATACCCAAGAAAAACAACAAAAAGGTGTTAATATATTAAAAGATATCATTATAAAATAAGCACTTAAAATACAATAGCTTACCTACCTGTCAGCAAAAGCAAACTAGAAGATATAGTTAAAAGATTCTGTTTTAAATGTAGCAGAAAGACATAACATTCAGGAGCAAACATTTTTTTTTTTTAACAAAAAGACACAGGACTTAGATAAAGAAAACTGAAATATTTTATTAAAATTTTTAACAAAATAAATGAAACAATTCATTTTAAAAATTCATCATTGGGGCACCTGGGTGGCTCAGTGGGTTAAGCCTCTGCCTTCAGCTCAGGTCATGATCTCAGGGTCCTGGGATCGAGCCCCACATTGGGCTCTCTGCTCAGTGCGGAGCCTGCTTCCTCCTCTCTCTCTGCCTGCCTCTCTGCTTACTCGTGATCTCTCTCTGTCAAATAAATAAATTAAAAAAAAAAAATTCATCATTAAGTCATTATGCATGTCTGTTTATCTTATGCTCTAATTTTCTGGGTATTAAAAGCATATCATAAAAAAAGAACTCTTGCTGGAGTGTGTTAAGATATCTCATAGAGGAAATCATTTAAAAATATTCTACATCCATCCAATAAAATAGTATAAAGAAAATCAAACAAACATTATGAAATAACTCTTAATAACATAGAAATAATATGGAAAAATAAAGTGTTATCTTTTTACTTACATAATCAGAAAAAAACAAATTTTCATTAGAAAATATATTGATGGAAAAGGAAGATTTAGTCAGCAAGTGCTACTGGAACAATTGCTTGACTATTTTTTAAAAATTATTTTCAAAATTTTACCACTTTAGGATATATCCAATAAGTTATAAAATTTAGGAAGTGAAACTATCATAAATATTTGGAAAACATGTAAGTGCTTATTAGAAGGGAAAGGATTCTACATGCTTGAATGAGAGAAAATAATCACAGATTAAAAATGGAAAAATTTGACTATGTAAAATATTTAAACTATAGCTTAAAAATGTAACCAAAATTAAAACCTTGCAGTAAAGATAAGAAAGGGTTAATAACTGCTATATAAGGAAATTATGCAATTGTGAATGAAACACTATGATTCTACTTAATCCTTTATTAAAAGCAACAAGTAGAAAACTCACAAAAATTTAGTCAACTATTTAACAAATATCTGAAAATGATCTGCTTGTTATCAAATGAAAATTTGACTAATAATGATATACTTTATTAAATTATCAAATATTTTCTCAAATACTATATTCTGTGTCAGCAATTGTATAATGAAATCAATGATATCAATTTGATATTGGAATTGATATCAATTTGAGATAGCCATGTAAATAGAATTTTTCAGTTAAAAAGATATTTGGATGTACAAATGAAGAGTTCTAAGAATATTCAAACCTTTGTGCCAATAAATCTGCTTTCGGATATAGCTAAGGTCATTCTCCTAAATGCAGAAAACACATAAAGAACTTCTATGTTTATTTCAAAGTTATTCACAAGATACTAGAAACAACCCAGATGTTAACTGAAATCACAATACCAGAAAAATTAACATGACTTGAAATGTAAACCTGACTTTAAGAAGAAAAAAAAAGCATTTGAAAATAGGGATCAGGACAGTGTGCATCTTATCTAAATTCCATTTTTAATGAAGAAGCATGTATTGACAAGGAATAATGCTGAAATGATAGCAAAAAGGCATAGCAAATAAGGAAGGGGAAACTGAACAGAAGTGGTAAAAATGTCCACATTAGTAAGAATTTAAGTTCGACAGCTATAATAGTCTTAAAAGAAAGTCAGTAGTTAAAATAAAATGGAATAACTATGAGAACTCATTTAATAACTCTATGCTGTCAAGACTAATGTGGTTGTATCTGGTTTCTCTGCCATACTTAGGGCATTGCCCTCATTCACAGGTTCTTGGATTCCCCCACCAGCTGGTGAAAAGACCAGTTTAGCTGATGCATGCTGGACCCCAGAGGGTCACATGTAGGACTTAATTTTTGATTTGTATTAAAATTTGGATTTCCACAATCAATTACGCTACGCAGAAGTCTTAAAGTTGATAGAATTTTTAAGGTATTTGTACATTGCAGCCAGAATTTTTTATATGTTCCAAATATTTAGAAAGAGAGAATATTACAAATATATATAAACTCAGCATCTAGAATGGATAAACATGTTTGACACATTTTCTGCAGATAGTATTTTTTTTTTTAAAGATTTTTTATTTTTTTATTTATTTATCAGAGAGAGAGATAGAGAGAGAGAGATCACAAGTCGGCAGAGAGGCAGGCAGAGGCAGAGGGAGAAGCAGGCTCCCTGCTGAGCAAGGAGCCCGATATGGGACTCGATCCCAGGACGCTGGGACCATGACCTGAGCTGAAGGCAGCCGCTTAACCAACTGAGCCACCCAGGCGTCCCTCTGCAGATAGTTTTTAAAAGAAAATGTTATAGACACAGTTGGAATCCCTTAATATTTTACAATTCCATTCCTTCCCCTTGAGATCAACTATTATCTTTATGTTGTTGGGTTTTCTTTCCAAACATATGCCAATACTTTCCTACATATATAATATATCATATAGCCATGAATTTCAAAAAATATTTAGATTGGGCCAAACTCTCAAAATACGCTTTTAGAGCTATTGTTTAAATTATATTGAAATTATCACTTAATTGAAGAAGAATTAATATTTTTCCTTTTCTAGTCTTTTCATTCATGAATATAATCTATCAATTCATTTACTGGTCTCCTCTGCTATGTACTTTAAAATAATTTAGAATTCTTTTATAATTTCAATATAATAATCATTGGTTATTTTATTATATTTAGTGTTAGAGCACTTTTGGGGTTCCCTTTTATTATGAGATGGCTTTTTTTATTAAAGATTTTATTTATTCATTTGACATCTATTCATTTATTCATTAGGCAGAGAGAAAGGCAGAAGCAGGCTCCCTGCTGAGCAGAGAGCCCGATGTGGGGTTTGATTTCAGGACCCTGGGATCATGACCTGACCCAGTGGCAGAGGCTTTAACCCACTGAGCCACCCAGGTGCCCCAAGACAGCCTTTTCTTAATAACATTTTCCAGTTGGTTTATTATGGGTTTATGGTTAATGTTTTCTTACTAGTCTTATGGAGAGTTACCTAGCTGATCTTTCTTGCTAGTGTAACTGGCTTGTCTGAAGTCTGTCTTAGATTCGTGTAGAAATTGTGGTATAGGGGCGCCTGGGTGGCTCAGTGGGTTAAAGCCTCTGCCTTCCGCTCAGGTCATGATCCCAAGGTCCTGGGATCAAGCCCCGCATTGGGCTCTCTGCTCAGCAGGGAGCCTGCTTCCTCCTCTCTCTCTCTGCCTGCCTCTCTGCCTACTTGTGATCTCTGTCTGTCAAATAAATAAATAAAATCTTAAAAAAAAAAAGAAGAAATTGTTGTATAGAAATTATACCAGTTATTACTTTTTCTTCTATTTCACTGTCCAAAACTTCCAGTAAAAATAGTGAATGGAAGTAGCAAAAATGGGCACATTAAGAATTTAAATTTAATAGCTATAACAGAGATTTAATGAAAATCAGTGGTTTAAATAAAATAAAATATCTACAAGAATTGGTATAATGACTCCATCGTTTCAGAGACCAACATGGTTTTATGGGGTTGCTTTGCCATTTTTAGGAGGCTGCCCTCATCTACATGTTTCTGAATGATTCATAGCTACATGTCCAGCTCAGTAGGCAGAAAAGGCTAAAAATCAAAAAATGAGATGTGCTCCTTCCCTTTAAAGTTGTACCGTAAGGGGCGCCTGGGTGGCTCAGTGGGTTAAAGCCTCTGCCTTTGGCTTGGATCGTGATCCCGGGATCCGGGTTGAGCCCCTTGTCAGGCTTTCTGCTCAGCAGGGAGCCTGCTTCCTTTCCTCTCTTTCTATGGACCTCTCTGCCTACTTGTGATCTGTGTCTGTCAAATAGATACATAAAATCTTAAAAAAAAAAAATGTACCTTAAAAGTTGCACACATCATTTCCTAAACACTTCCAAAAATGGACATAGTTATACCCATTTAATGGAGAGGCTGGGCCATATATGCAACCATGGGCCCACCCTAAAAACCATAGTTCTATTACTGTAGAGAGAACAGATATTGACGGCAACCTTGCAAGGGGTTTCAAAGAGACTGCTTCTAATATTTTACCAGTTTGAAGAAATTACCTCTTACAACTAGTTATTTTAGCTTTTTTATCATGAATGCATCTTTCTGTTGCTCCTATTGTTATTCCTATTTGACTAAGGCGTACTTAGTCAAAGTAAATTATTTAAAAATATTCCTGGATTTGACTTGCAAGCATTTGGTTTATGATTTAGCTTCTATTTTCTTAAGTGTATTAATCTTTAATTGCATTTTTATGTATTGCCCTTATCTGGTTTTGGTATTAACTTATACTAATATCAAATTTAGGTTGGGTAGCTTTGGCTCTTTTAGTTTGTTCTCTGAAACTCTAAGATATGCATTATTGATTCCTTGAAAATTAGTTAAATTCATAGAACAACTTCAGCTTGATTCCTTTTCAGGCTAGGTGGCAGGAAGGGAGAACTTTTTTTACTAATTCAATTTCTTGTTTCTGTTATGTCTTAAAGGATATTGGAATTTATATTTTTTCCTAAAACATTCTCCATTTATTTTAGGGTTTAAATTTTATTGAGTTTAAAGTTATTCTAGTATTTCTCTATGCTTTTTTCTTCAGGTCTATAAAAACTGTGCTGATGTTGCGTTTTCATTCTACCAACATATTTGCGCCTTCTCTCTTTTCCATTTGATCAATGTTGTCAATATTTATTAGTTGTTTGAAAAAAAGCCATATTTTTTTTTAAGATTTTATTTATTTATTTATTTGACAGACAGAGATCACAGGTAGGCAGAGAGGCAGGCAGAGAGAGGGAAGCAGGCTCCCCGCTGAGCAGAGAGCCCGATGCGGGGCTTGATCCCAGGGTCCTGGGATCATGACCTGAGCTGAAGGCAGAGGCCTAACCCACTGAGCCACCCAGGCACCCTGCAAAAAAGCCATATTTTGCCCGTATTGGTAATTAATGTTGTTTCTTTGCTTTTTGTGTAATTAATTCCTGGCTGTTTCTATTTTTTCCATTTTTTTACTTTTTATTTGGGAAAAGAAAAATTTAATTGTTTTTTAAAAAACAACTCCACCTTTCAATTTTCCTTATTTTCTAAAATATCTACTTAGCATATAAATTACCCTTCAGGTACATCACACAAGTTTTAATATAGGGTACTTCTACTGTTTGTTTCTAAATAATTTATAAGGTATATTACAGTATAATGTTTATCCTATGAGATATTTAAAAGTGCTTTTCTTGTTTGTTTTCAACATCTTTCTTTCTTTCTTTGAGAGAGATAGAGAAAGAGAGAATGGGGGTGGAGGGAGAGGGGCAGAGGGAGAGGAAGAGAGAGAATCCTAAGCAAGCTTCATACCCAGTGTGGAGCCAGAGATTGGGCTTGATTTCACAATCCCGAGACCATGACCTGAGCCAAAAACCAAGAATCAGATGCTCAACTGACTGAGCTACCCAGGGACCCCAACATCTTTTTATTTCTAAGTCCATTGTGCTAAGATCAGGTCATATGATTTATATGATATCATGTTTTTGGAAGTTATAGACTTTTTAGTAGCTTAATATATGGCCAATTTTTGTACTTTTGAACATGTATTTGAATAGAATGTACATTATTTTAGGGGCAGGGCCTATACTATGTCTACAATATTGAATTTTTAGTAATATTTTTAAATTCTTCTATACTCAAATTATTTTTTAGATTGCTGCTTCCTAAGACTTTCGTAGATAAGAACGTCAAAGCATTCCACTATAACAGTGGAGATACTACCTAACGCCTACCTTCACCTTTCAAAGGTGACATCACTTGTGATGAAACCTATCACTCCATGTCTCTCCTGATACAATGCACTGAGAAGAACACAACATCACTCCTGTGGTATTCCTGCCAAAAAAATGTATAACCTCAATCGAATCAGGAGAAAATATCAGACAAACCAAAAATGAGGGGATTTCTACATGTAATTGATCAGTATTCTTTAGTAGGCTTTTGCTACATGTATCATCAGATATTATTATCAACTAAGTAAAGGATATTGACTGTACCTTTCAGATGGATAAATCACTGCATGAGTCTCCATTTCTTTTCTATCCTGACCTATACAGTCAGGATCCCATCAGGAAAGAAAACCACACTGTACAGAGAATCTGTGGCTCAAATGGTGGAGCGTTGAAAATTTTGAGGGAGCCCAGAGATGATAACTGTGAGGAGCAGTTAGTACCTCTAGGACTCAGGGAAGGAATAGAACCTATAAGCTCAGAGCAGCTGCCCCACAAAAGTGGTGCATAGGTTGCTAATAAAACAGGTGGGACCAGACTGGTTCTGGATGCGCTGAAAGAAGATGGAAGCAGAAGCTAAGAGACATGATGAAGCAACAATGACAGAAGAATGCGAAGTCCGTAATTCCTTTGGCTCTCTCTGGTGCCACCTATTGGCAAAGCTTAATGGAAACCAGCTGGAACAGCATCTGAGAAATGCAGTTTGCAAAATCCCAGTACCAATGACAAGAGCAGATTTGGTATTAAGAGACATAAGGCAAATAACTGACATACCATTACTGCTTTCCTTCAAATCTGGTTCTCCCAACATTAAAATTATAACAGCAGCTTTCTTTTAAGACTTGCAGGTATACCTTTATCAGCATTTAAGAATTTTTAATTTTATGCCATCTGCTTTCAAAATTTATACCGTTTCTCTTTTAGTAACAAAATTTTTTTTAGAAGCACTTGGGTGGCTCAGTTGGTTAAGCATCTGCCTTTGGTTAGAGTCATGATCTCAGGGTCCTGGGATGGAGCCCTACATAGGGCTCCCTGCTCAGGGGGGAGCCTGCTTCTCCTTCTCCCTCTGACCCTCCCCCTCCTTCTGCTCCTGCTCTCTCTCCCAAATAAATAAATAAAATCTTTAAAAATGTACTTTTAAAGTTTATTTTATTAATGTTTAATGTTATTACTGACATGTATACAATAATTTTTAACGTTTTCCTTTTTATTTACCTTAATTTTTATTAAACCTAACTTTATTTTTTCTTTCCACCACCTATTAGAGTCATCAAATTCTGTTTATTCCTTTAATTTTCCTCCACTAATCTGAAAAATTTACCTTCTGTTTTTATTGCTTTAGTTGTCACCTTTCCTTCTTTCAAATTAAAAGCTTTTAATGTAACTTTTTAAATTTTTTTGTCAACCTGTACTCTTTTAAATTAAAGTATTTCCATTTTAATTTTTAAAATGTATACTTATTTCTAACCAAACCTGTTGTAGCTAAGTAGTCTGTAGCCCTATCCTCCTCTGATATCATATAGGAAACTCAGAATATTTCAGATCATTACATTTCCTCCTATTGTCTATGTGGTTGCTATCTTCTCCTTTAAAAAAAATTCTCTTCTCAGACAAATCTTTCATTTTTACTAATTAAAATAGTTATAAATTTCTTTGTTTATTATTTCCTCATACATGACATGTTTTTGTTCTAGATTTAATTTCCTTCTTATTTTTCTTTCTGCAAGAACATGTGTGTATTACATGTATTAATAATAGATGAAAATGTCTTTATTTCATACTTAATCCTGGGTGACAATTTATCAGAGTCATAGAGTCTAAGATGAAAGTTGTTTTATTTCTCTCAGTACTTTGATGTACTGACATTTTATCTCAGTGTGTTTAGGTATCTATTTTGTTTTTATTTTTCCCGCTTAAGACTCAATGGGCTTCAAAACAGTGGATTCATTTTTTAACCTCTAGAAAATCACTGAATATTAACTATTTGAGTATTTCTGTTTCTCCATTCTATCTCTTCTCCTTCTCTGGAATTCTTACTAGACATACATTTCAGCTTATCATTCTGTCCTCTGTGTTTCAACTTCTATTTCATATATCTCATTTTTGGTTTTTATTTGTTATTTTGTCAATAATTTTTCTCCTATCTTATATCTTCCAGTTCACTAAATTTCATGTGTATTTAATTTGCTGTTTAACCTTTTAATTTCAATTAGTAGATTTTTGTTTTCTAGAATTTTCAGTTGGCTGAAATAAAGGGACACCACTACCAACATAAAAAGATAATAAGGGAATATTATGAACAACTCTTCCCATAAATTTGACAACATATATCAAAAGGATAAGTTATTTTATTTATTTATTTATTAAAGATTTTATTTATTTACTTGACAGAGAAATAAAGAGAGAGCGCACAAGCAGGGAGAGCAGCAGGCAGAGAGAGAGAGGGAGAAGCAGGCTCCCCGCTGAGCAAGGAACCCAAAGCGGGGCTCAATCCCAGGATTCTGGGATCATGACCTGAGCGGAAGGCAGACGCTTAACTCACTGAGCCACCCAGGTGCCCCAGGGTTAAATTATTTTAAAGATACAAACTGTCAGACTCACTCAAGAAAAACTAGACAGGGGCACCTGGGTGGCTCAGTGGATTAGGCTACTGCCTTCCGCTCAGGTCATGATCTCAGGGTGCTGGGATCGAGCCCCGCATCCGGTTCTCCACTCATCAGGGAGCCTGCTTCCCCGTCTCTCTCTGCATGCCTCTCTGTCTACTTGTGATCTCTCTCTGTCAATAAATAAATAAAACCTTAAAAAAAAAAAAAAGAAAAACCAGACAAACTAAAAGTTACATCTGTTAAGGATAAATTTATAGTTACAAATTCCCTAACCAAGAAAACTCCAGGCTCAAACGACTCCACTGACAACTTCTACCAAATAACTAGTGACTAAACAATATCAATTCTATACAAACCCTTCCATATTATAGAAGAGAAAATATTTACTAACATATTTTATGAGACCAAGAAATTCATGCAAATAGATGACAAGAAAATTGTCCATGTTCCTCGTGAACAGACACAAATATTCTCAACAAAATACTATCAAATTAAATCTAGCAATAAACAGAAAGAACAATACATCATAACCAAATAAAACTTACTCCAAGGGTTTAAGATCAGTTAAACATTTGTCAGTGGATCAATGTAATTCACCATAGTAACAGACTAAAACATAAAAAAAAAAGATATTAACATTTCAGCAGATGAAGGAAAGAAATGTATTAAAATTCAACATTCAAATGTGATTGATTCAACAAACAAGCAAGCAAAAAGCTCTCACCAAACTCAGAGTTGAAGGGAATTTCCTTATTTCCTTAATTTGGTAATTAATTTGGTTTACAAAAAAATCAACTAACCATGGTATGTACGAGTGAATGATTTGCCCCATGATCAGAAATAAAGTAAAGATGCTCCACCTTCAATCTTCCTATTCAAAGTCATGCTGAAAGTTCCCACGGTCATTACAAATTGCTTGTGGGATGCAGAACAACTAGAATTGCTCAAATGTTACTGGTGGAAATGCAAATTGTTAACAGCCTCTTTCAAAGTGTGTGGAAGTTTCTTATGAAGTGCACTAAGTATACTTCTAACTCCTAGGTATTTATCTGAGTGAAATGAAAATTTATATTCACACCAAAACCTACATGCAAATGTTTATAGCATCTTTATTTATAATTGCTAAAAACTGTAGAACAGACAAAAATAATGTGACAACTCCATACAATGGAATAATAATTCAGTAATAGAAGGGAATGAACTCCTCATCCTTGTAACAACATGGATGAATCTCAGAAGTGTGGTGCTAAGTGAAAGAAGCTACATTCAAAAGGCTGTGCACGCTATATAACTTCATTTACATGATATTTTGGAAAACCCAAAACTGCTGTGACAGAATACAGATAAACTGGTTTTAGGGCCTTTTGGAAGGACGAGTCAGCTACAAAAGGGGGCATGGGAAATATTTGGGGCTTAATTTATGAATAAACCCACACTGTGTGTGTGTGTATATATATATAGTCAAGATATAAAATATATTATAATACATTATATATAATAAAATAAATATATAATTACATAGTACATATATAATTATATTATATTTTATAACTCAATTAGAGTGATAGTGGTTACACAACTGGACATATTTGCCAAAACTTGAGAACTGTGTACCAAAAAGGGTGAATTTTACTGTACATAAATTATAATTTCATTTTAAAAAATTTAAAAATACTCTTCTTTCATACATTCTTATTCAGGCTTTATGTTTTCTTCTTTCTGTTATCTCTTTTACATTTTTGGCATACTTACATTAAAGCCTCTTTATATTGTTTATGATTTCTAGTTCTTGAGATATTTTCTCTCCAGCAATGGTTCAGTGTTTTTTGTAATGATTTTTACCTGTGGTTCTACCATCGACTACAGTCAGTGTGAGTTTGGTCTTCCTAGTTATCCAGAGTGTGTGCTAGCTCTCGACTTTTCCCACCCAAGGCACGAGAGAATGCCAGTTTTTTATTGCTTCCTAGCTAGCAGACAGGGTTTGGTTTTTTTGTTTTTTGTTTTTTGTTTTTTCCTATTTCCAGTTTCTTGAGCACAGCAACGCCTTCAGAGTTCGGTTTCTGTACTCCAGTTGCCTGGATCCAGTCCCTCACCGTCCATCCACAAAGATATTAAACGCAGGCATCAATGTCTGGAGATGCCCTGTGAGACATTCAACTTCGATATCAGCTCACCTTTCTGCCTGTTTCAGTCCGTTTCTGGCAACTAAGCTTCCCATTTCATGGATTCACATTCAAATACATGTGTAAATTATTTCATTTTTTCCTAATATCCTCTGTGCTTGGCTCCAGAAAGTGATTGGTGGCATTTCCAGTCAGCTGCCATCTTGACAGAAAGTTTCACGACAATATTTCCTAACATACAATTCTAACATTATTTGGTTTTGTTCACACACATTAAGTGAGTTGGAATATTGGGTTATGTTTGGGCATTTTAAGAAAAAGAAATTTATGTTTTAATTGCCTGTTATATGGCATCAGTTTTCTACTAAATACTTCATGTTTTACTAAAAGTTTAGTTGTTGCTTTTTCCATAGTGCCTGTATGTTATTTTTAATGCATTAGTAATCCGTTCAGGTAGATACATTCTTTTTTTTTTTTTAATTTTTAATTTTTATTTGTTTATTTACAACATAACAGTGTTCATTGTTTTGGCATCACACCCAGTGCTCCATGCAGTACGTGCCCTCCCTATTACCCACCACCTGGTAGATGCATTCTTAAGCCAATAAGTGCCACAGATTTAATCAACAAACAACTAAGCCTTCTTTGTAATGTAGCCTTGAAGTTCAAGAAAACCTGGAAGTTGAGATGTGTAAAGTATCCACATTATAAATGCATTCTCATTTTTTTCAGAGAATTCAGATTTGTAAATAAAATTTCCAATTTTAAGTAGAAAGTGGTTTAAAATAATGTTTACCTCCTGTTTGTGTTACTGCTTTAAGAAAAATGTATTTCCAAAATAATTTAGAAAGCTGTCAAAGGATAGATAAGTTAATAACACTGTATAATAGATCACTAGATTTAGAACATCTAACTGGAAAAGCTGGAAATGAGAAGTTTAAAGTTCAAGGAGGTCTGAAATCTAACAAGCTTAATCAAAGGAAAAGATGTGAAATGTTCACAAAAAGGAGTCTGCAAAGCCACACACACAGAAAGACTCTGCCAGTGTGGGAAAAGAATGACAACTTTTTCCTATTAAGAAAAAATAAAAATAGGTCACATTGTTGACCTTGGCCATCCTCTGGCATAGTCATGTCACAGCCATAACACAGAGCATAACATAAATGGCCAAGGGGCTCTCAACATGTGAGAACAATTTCTGAAAAGGGGGTAGGAAATCAATTCATACTAATTTTAACTCCCTCTTGTTTCTGCAAAAGCTCATCTTGATTTCTTGGTGAACTTTAACACTCTTGGTCTCCTTGACACAGTTCAGTTTTCATACAGTTCCCCTTAGACTACAAAAGAGATCACTGGACCATAGACAGTGCAACAGATAAACATGACTTATCTTGTACTAAAAACGAGTATGTCATACTGAGCTGAAAGAAAAGAATTATACAGGGTAAATATGGTCCAGATGATAGCATCAGATTATAAGCAGAAATACATTAAAATTTGCCTCTCAAAATGGCATAGGAACTTTTTATACATATCATCAAAACCATCCCCAGGTCTAAAAGTAAACATCACCCCAATATTACTGTCTAGTGTTGAACAATAATTCACAAATTACTGAACCACTCAGTCATTCAAAGAAAAAGCATTCATTAAATATAAACTTTTACTCAAATTTTACTGAACGCCATTGTGAAGATGAGAAGTATAAGAATATCTTGTATTTCAGTAACATTTTAATATTAAAAAAAACTGTGATTGCTGTTAGTGTGGGAAGACATGATATTTCATAAATTGTTTTCATTTTCTCATTATAATACACACACACACACACACACACACACACAGGATTAAAAAAAGGAGAGGTAAAGAACACAAACCCTGTTTAGTCAGGAAGAGGGAAGGGTTGGGAAGATGAATGATAAGAATTTCTCTCTCCACAGGGACAGATGGAAAAGAATAACATCCTTGAATATCTCAAAATCCTAAAATCCTAAAGCAGAATGGCATGCATCATTAAAATAAAAGATTTTGACCTACCTCCTATTCTCTGACTCTAAGATAAAGATACATAGTCTGTATTTACCAATAAATCAGTGAACGTGTTTCAGATATAAGAGGCACACCTTCTTAGGTCAGTAAATTTCATCATTACCCCTGTTTATACACCCTTTTAGGCACTAAAGTTTTTGATATTCACCATGGTTCTATATCTTGATTGTAGTGGTAGTTATATGACTATGTGCATTTTCTAAACATAGAACTAAATTTTTTTAGAAGAGTGAATTTTACTGCATGTAAATTATATGTCAGCAAAAAAAAGTTAAAATATATACAATATGATAAGAAATGATGGGATGTGGAGGCACTGTTGTGTAGAATCTGGATATAGCTACATAAAGAAAAGCATTGCAAATAAGTATTACAACAGAGTAATGATGACAAGCGTTGGGAGGTAGGCTTAATTCATCCTATAGCATTTACCAAAGTAGAATAGTGCAAAGAATGTTCATAGACATATAAAAAAAGCATGTTTCTTGAAAATAATTTTAACAAATACTGGCTTTAAAAAAAATGATTAACAAGTTTCTTTGCTATAGGACTTCTCCAGGTGCTTCATGGTGATTTCCAGGAGGAGAAAGCAGCACATTGTATTTCCCAAAATTATTTGACCATTGAACACCTTTCTCTAGACACATACAAAATGACAAAACAATGGCAACCTGAGATTAATTTGACCCTCCAGAATAGTTAGAAACCCTGAAATTAAAATGAGAAGAAAATCCACACAAAACAATGATCCCCCGTGCAACAAATATTGGACTGGAGACCATAAATCTTGACTTTCAAATCATGGACAGATCTAGATGCAAATTTTCTCATAGCTTAAGTATACAGTTAAGAGAACTAAAGATACAGACATGTATAGATGTGTACTGCCTGTCTAGTTGTTCCTGATATCAAGGACAGATAAACAAATACATTTATATGTATACATATATATGTACATATTTCATATATATATTGATATTTCACATATATATTCATATACATACATTTCAAAAAATACTTGAGTCACAAGAGAAAAGCACAATTCCCTAAAAACTTGAAATCAAAGCATAACTAAAATTTCTTCCTACACAAAACATAAGAATACTGTGTAAAACATTTATTTGGTACACCAAAAAAAAACTAAGAAGATGAGTTCTATAAAGCAGAAGCAGGGAGTCATGAGAAGGCAATATTCTGAGGTGAAATTGACAAGAAAAGGAAGCTGGCAAATTCTTCACAAAATTGACAAATAATCAAATAACTTTTGAAAGTAACAACAGAATAAAAATGAATAATTGTATCAGGAGAGAACAAAATCAACCTTAGAAAAAGCCAAATCAGTAACATGAGGACAAACTCAACTGGCTCTTTCCACATTACAAAAAAACAGAAAACGAGAATATAATCCAAACATACTGGCAGAGCTTCCAAAACTCGTCACAATCTGGCCCCTGCCTAACTCTTCTGACTCATTTTACCACCATCTCAACCCTTCCACTTAACACATCCCACACTTCAGCCTTAAATAATTACTTACAACTCCCTGAATATGATGCTACGCTTTCATTACCCTAATTTAAGAGCATCAACTGTGGAGTGAAAATGCCAACTCGAATTTCAATTCTCCCAGTTACTAGCCTTATGATTTTGGAAAACTGACTTAGCTTTTCTTGCCTCAGGTGCTCCATCTGCTTTTAGGGTTTTTCCTCCTCTTTTCCAAACAGCTAAACCCCATTCTTTCTTCACATCTCAGTATGAGGTTTACTGTCATTCCCTGATCTCCTAATCTATGTTAGGCATCTCCAAAGCATCTGATTTTTTTAAAACGAAATTCGTGTCTTTATTATTTTCGCTTCTAGCATCTAGAAGAGTGGTGTGTAAAAAAAATCTAGCAAGTAACTACTGAAAGTGCAAATACATGAAGAAATGAGGTGATTAATAAAAAAAATAGCTGAATAATGCTAAATTTTAGTCAGAAAAACAAGGTGTTGGATTCACTTAAGATGTTCAGAATCACTAGGTAAATAGAGGTTTGGGAACAGAAGATACTGGGCGCCTTAAAATGGCATGTTTTTGGCTAGGAGCTAATGTCTCAATAACTCTCTGAATTAGGTAGAAATCATACTAGAAATCCTCTGTGTTCCAACCAACACTTAAATTCCAGGAGCTTCTGCTTTTTCACAGCTATAGTTTCATGAAGAAAATGAAGTTTGAAATGAGCACTGAAGAATGGGTTGAATTCGAATAGTAAGAAAGTCTGTCATTCCAGATTAGGGAATAACATGTACCAAGACATGAATATGTCAGTTGTCTTACTTACAGTGAAAGGAGAATAACTAAGTAAAATTAAGTATAAGAGTTAACTAAAATTCTGTAAGTTGCTAACAGAATTCACTATTGTTTCTTTACGATTACATTATATTTTACTTCCTGGAGAGGAATCGTAGTGTGATGGTTGAATTCACATTTTCTGCAGCCAGACTGTCCACCTCCTGATCTCAATCTTGACACTTCTAATACATTTGTACAAAGTTTTAAAACAGTGCCTTGACTCAGTCATCCGTAAAATGGACACAATAAAAGCATTAACATTATAAAGTGGTTCTAATGGTTTAATAACATAATACATGTAAGTCACTTAGAATAGTGATTAGTACATTTAAGTGCTCAATAATATTTAATTTGAGGCCACATGCTATTTCCCATGAAGGTTAGTTATATGTCTTTCAACATTTAGCATAACTAAACCCAGTTCTTTCTAATCCAGAATTATATTGGCTCACTACCACTTTAAGGCAGGCTGTAGCACTAACAACCCAAATCTTACTTAGGGTAGCATGGTACTTAATGTCATAAACATCAAAGGAAGACTCTAATCTCCGAGAATACCTGTTTGTTCTCGTTGATGCATTCAAAAATCCTAAGTACAATTGCATTAAGTCAGATTGTGTTAAGCAATAGATTGTTCTTAAAAGCAGTGTATCTCTAGAAAAAGTGAAAAGAAAAAAGAAGGAAAGGAATGAAGGAAGGGAGGGAGAGAGGGAGGAAAGAAAGAAAAAAAGAAAGAAAGGATGAAAGAAAGAAAAAAGAAAAGAAAGGAGGAAAAGAGAGAAGGAGGAAAGAAGGAAGGGGGGAAGGAATTAGAAAGTAAAAAGAAAGGGGAACAGGAGTTTGGACCATGTCCCTACTCAACCAGAAAAAATGTAGCAGAAATTGCTTAAACACTCTAAAAACTTCTTTCTAAATCACACTGCACATGATCCACTGATTTTGTTTGTTGCCTTGGACCAGACTCATTCGAAGAAGTAACTGAAATATTTATCTGATCTGTGATTCGGAAAATGTTTCTCAATAAAAATATTCAAAAGCCTGACGGCTTCTCAGCTCTCAGATGAATTAAGATTTAACTCTGACATGAATTGAACCTCTCTCTGGGGATGCTTCTCTTTATGGGGCTGAGATCACAGAGTTCATCCTTCTGGCACTAGCATAGCTCTTTGATTTTTGTCAGGGAGGCCTGCCACCAGAGTGCAATGCGTAGCAACGTGAGGGTATGTCTCCCATATGAGGGTATGTCTTCCCTAATGAAGAGCTAGCCTGGAGGGGGGGGTAGGTTGGAGGGTAAATTTCAAAGAGGGGAAAGGTCAGATCTTGGTCAAAGTCTGAAGAGCTTATGGAAGAAAGAAAACTTCGAAAATAAAGCATTAACATAAATTACTGAACACAGGCTTTCAAGTTCTGCAGAAAGAGATGAAGCCATGCTACCATGATAAAGGTTCCCTTTTAAGAGGATGTATCCATCTTTGTCCTCTTCTTATTACTTCAGAAAATTATCAGAAATGTCAGTAGATGATCCTATGTGAGTTTCTTGAGGAAAACTTTACAGGCACTGAAATTTTAAAGAGATCCCACCTCTTTAAATCAGAAAGGTGATAAGGTCATGGTTAGATTTCTGGGAAGAAAATAAAATCTGTAACCTTCCCAGGAGAATAGCCTTTACTAATTGAGAGGGAAATGGTAAAGTTGACATAACATTATAACGTAAACTACATTAGTTCAAAGAGGTAAGGACATGAATCAGTGTCAATAACCTAGTACACCTAATAGTCTGAATAAACTGGATAATTATTTTCCCAAAGTGAAGGTTTAGGGGGAGCCTGAGTTTGGAGGAATAATATAGCTGCCCAGTCTCCATATTCCACCACTCTCCCACTGGGATGAGTGATAGAAAGACAAACATACTCAGAAATGTACAGAAACAAAAACTCAGATAAGAAGAGGGAATATGGCAAAAACATTAGGTCTTTGCAGGCAAGAAGTGAAGAGTAGTAGTTTTGGTCTCAGGACTACTTTGCACTCTTAAAATTATTGAAAACCCCAAAGGCCATTTTACCTGTGGATTATGTATTTCAATATATGCTGTTTGATAAATAAAACATGGAAAATTTACCTATTAATTTATCAGTTCCTTTAAACAGAATAACAATAAGCTCATTCTGTGTTTATATAAACAACATACATTTTTACCTAAATTTCTATATATTTCCAAACAAACGAAAAAGTAGTGAGAAGAATGACATTATCTTACACTCTTGCAAATCTCTTTTAATATCTGGCTTAATAAAGACAGCTGAATTCTCTCTGCTTCTGTATTCCATCTGTTGTGATATCTTAATTTTGATTAAAAATATCAAGAAAATCTGGTCTCACACAGAAATGTAGTAGGCAAGGGAAGAAGCATTTTAATAGCCTTTTCAGATAAGTGTGAGTACTCTTCTCTGATAGTACACTAGTATCTGACAAGTGATAATTTCCCAAAGGTTAGCTGCAAAGTAGAATCTAAGACCGTATCAACAGACTTTCTATACTCTATCACATTAAAATCCATTGGTCATTATGACACTTTGAGTGAATTGTTCATCCACACATGATTTGTAACATCAGGCATTTGTCTTTTGGAAAATAATAGTTTGCTGAGTTATGCAGATCTTGTATTACAAAATACATTAAAAAAAAAAACACCCACATTCGTTAATATTGCTACCAAACTCATAAAAAAAAATACTTTATTAAGAAGCTGTCAAGCTCACAGAAGTGCCTAGGAGTCTTCCAAAAACTTAATTTTTGCCTGAAATCTCAAATTTTATTATTGGCAACAAATATTGCAAGTGGTTTCCTTGAAGTGCTAGTTTCACTCCATTCATTATCGAGAAAATATTGCCAAATACCCAAATCGACATAATCGTACTTTTTCTGTCAGTCATTTTTTTCAAATAAAAATAATGTTCCATGAAAAAAAAAAAAGTAGTTCAGCTCACTTCTCAAATAATCACACTACTGCTTTTGCTCAAGACAGTTTCTCTATCTCTGTACGCAGCAAAAGTACTTTATGCATACTTTCTGTCTTGTCACACAGTGTTACAAAGACATGGACTCAGGGGACAAGATTTAATACAATAAATTTTATACAAGAAGTTTTAATTTTCATCATGAACATTCTATGTGCAATTGGCTTTAAAAAGAAAACACACACACACACACACACACAACCTGTGAGTCCAGCTGGTACTATGGTCTGGATTCCTATGCAGATGCGAGCAGTTTTACCCACCACCTTTGTTTTTGCCCAGAAGAGCACATGCCAAAGCACAGAAGCAAGCCAAGTCATGTCTTAACGTTACTGTGAAATATATTTTACCTCACAAACCACCCGCGAGGGTCTTGTGGACACCCGGAGGACCACAGATCATACTTTGAAAACTGACGATATAGAGAAAAGTTGGTGAAAGCCAAATGAATAAGCAAGTCCTGGGAGAGGCTGCATTAAGGAGCAGAGGTAAAGGCTCTGACTCTGCTTTTTACACTGATCCATTAAGGAGGGAATCTTTGGGACTAGAAGTGTTGGTCCTATCGAGAAGGAAGTCCAATATGGGAAGTCAACCCCTTTTAAAAACCTATGTTGTGAGTGGAAAGGCCTAGGAAGAATTTCAACCAAATTAGAACAGGAAATCTCTGGACTTCAGGGGGAAAAAAAAAAGTCTTCCAAAAAAGAGTGAGATTCTAAGCAATAGACAGGTATGAGGAAAAAGCTAGGGATATGACAAAGACAGCTAACATGTTCCCTGTCTCAAACTCTAAGCTTAAAAGAAAAACAAAACCCATACAATTCGGATCCATAGAAGAAGCAGAATGTGTTAAGATTTTGAGCAGTTGATGGAAGGAAAGGAGAGAGTCTGTATTTATTTGATGTCAAGAAATTTCTCTTTTGAGCAGCTCAGGGATTTGGACTTCGGATTTGGATTTGTAGAAAAGGAAATATTTGCATAACCATAATGATATAAATACTGTTTACTCATTTTTAATATATATAATGGTATATAATTTTGTCATTCAATTAATTATATATACAAATATATGCATAGATGTATATGTTTATGTTATAATAAATGTATATGTTATTTATACATATTTCAGTCTGGTATAGCGCATGTGAATGTTATCAATATTGGAGACGGAGGACAGAAAAGATATTGAGGGAGTGTATATCCTTAGTAATGGGGAGTCAAGAGATGCATTTGAAAATTAATAGAATAAGAAATACAGGGAAACTTTAAGTATTTAAGAAAAGCATTATTCAACATTATAAACTGAAGAGATTTAGAAAACGTTACAACTGTCACAAATTGGAAGAGGTAGGAGAGATAGGTATTAAGAATGAAATAAAATTTTCTTTGATAGAGTTGAGTCAAGATTAGGTTAGAAATTATATTATTTAGACAACCTTAGTATTAAAAATATCTGTTAACTATTTTGGCACAGACACATAATGATCAGACCAGAAGTCTGTATATCCAAAATAGAGGCTGACTGGAACACCCTGGCTACATACCAACTGTTTTTAAAAAGAATTAGGGAAGGGGGTGCCTGGGGGGTCAGTTGTTAGGCTTAGGTCTGCTTTCAGCTCAGGTCATGATCCCAGGGTCCTGGGATTGAGTCCTGCTCAGGCTCCCTGCTGGGTGGGAAGCCTGCTTCTCCCTCTCCCACTCCCACTGCTTGTGTTCCCTCTCTCGTTGTCTCTCTCTGTGTCAAATAAATAAATATAATCTTAAAAAAAAAAAAAAGGATTAGGGAAGTAACAACCAGGAGAATAAAGATAGGAGAAAGCCAAAGGATAGGCAGAGCTGAAGTAGGAAACTATTGCTTTTTCTTGAAAACTCTGTTGTGCTATTTTAATTTTTATTATATGTTTAATTTTTATTACTTTGATGAAAAATACCATTAGTATATAAAAAGAATCTTTTTACCCTATCAGTAACTAGGGCCACTTAAAAATTGTGCTGTCATGCTCCTTAAAGTCTATATACAATTAATGTTTAATAGAAATAAATTTAATAAAATGTAATGGTAAACATTTCCTTGGTTTAGTAGCAGATTTCCAAAAAAAAATGCTCATGTGTTCTCATATATATTCTCAAGGATATATAAAGGAATTACTTCAAGTTTTAATTTAGGAGATAATTCATCATTTTACTTCTTTCTCATGAAGACAGAGAAGCAGTGGAAAATATCTTTTATCTCTAGGGCACATTTTTTTTTTTAAGTTATCAATGCTTTTAAATAGTAGGAGATTCTCCTTACCAAAATTAAAGATGATGTTGGGAATTTTATTTTACTTTAATGAATGGGCCCCAATGAACCATAACTTATATCTATATGGCACAATTAACTATCCTTTTTGTTCTTTAGATCACCACAGAGAACAGGAGGCCTACAATAATTACTAGAAGATGTATTTCGAGAACATTGCTTTACTTGAATTTATGAGTAGTACAATTAGTCACAGATATTGTTGGCTGCAAGAAATAAGTCCATGAAAAATAGTCTCCCAAATAACATAGATGTCTGTGAGAAGAATTATTTGAATGTTGGAACAGTTCATTCTGAAGGTCTAGGAAGACAGTAAAGGAAATTATGTTAAGAAAAAAGTTATCAAAATGTAATTACTTACAATTTTCATATACTTCAAAACCTAGGATTTTGTAAAAATGTATGTACAGTTATGAATATGAGAAAATGTTTTTATTATTGGACAGTTGTTACATTACACTGTATAGAGGTGTGGGAGATGGAAAATCAGGGTCCCTGAACAGTTGGTTTCATTTAAAGGAGGCCTGACACAGAGCAGTTTCGAAGTTACAGTCCATTAGACCAAAACTTCCATCTCAAATCAACTTCCTCACTCTGTAATTTAATAACTTTGTATAGTATTTTAGAACTGCAGAGTCAAATAATTTAGTATCTCAGTCTTTTTGGCTTTCTTATTTTATATATCTCAAACACTCAGGTTGTAGTTCCTTCTTTACTTATGTTTACTTACTTTTGGTAGACCCTACAGGACATAAATATATGTTAACATTTATACATAGTTTGGTCATATATATATATATATTAGAAAAATAGCAGAATTTCTACATATATGTGCATAATGAAAAAGAAATCTTCCTAAAGTGAGCAATATTGGATTATTCAAATAGAGTTGCTTCACATTCAAACACATATGTCAGCAGCTTAATCAACAGCAAAGATAGACAGTTTAGTAATTCAAATCTTTGATTATCTTTGATCAAATAAATGGACTCTTGAAGCTATAAAAGTCATACATAAATATATAAAGAATATAAATGTATAAAAAGTCTGGAAGAATATAACTAGAGGCCTCTATGTTATCCAAGGTACTGATTAAATCCTGTGTCATATGGTAAAATCATGAATTCTAGCAAACATCTACAGAAAGATACCAAAATTTGTCTTCAGGGTTGTTATAAGTTTATCAGTTGAAGCAACAAGGTCACATAAATCATATATACTTTAACATTTCTTTTTGTCCCATAGCAAGTTTTTAAAGCAAGGTTCTTAAAGAGTCTTGCAACATACCAAATGAACATGTATTAAAAACTGTTTTATGTCCTCTGCCCATTTCTTGATTGGATTGTTTGTTCTTTGGGTGTTGAGTTTGCTAAGTTCCTTATAGATTTTGGATACTAGCCCTTTATCTGATATGTCGTTTGCAAATATCTTCTCCCATTCTGTCAGTTTTCTTTTGGTTTTGTTAACTGTTTCCTTTGCTGTGCAAAAGCTTTTGATCTTGATGAAATCCCAATAGTTCATTTTTGCCCTTGCTTCCCTTGCCTTTGCCGATGTTCCTAGGAAGATGTTGCTGTGGCAGAGGTCGAAGAGGTTGCTGCCTTGAGGTTCTCCTCAAGGATTTTGATGGATTCCTTTCTCACATTGAGGTCCTTCATCCATTTGGAGTCTATTTTCGTGTGTGGTGTAAGGAAGTGGTCCAATTTCATTTTTCTACATGTGGCTGTCCAATTTTCCCAGCACCATTTATTGAAGAGGCTGTCTTTTTTCCATTGGACATTCTTTCCTGCTTTGTCGAAGATGAGTTGGCCATAGAGTTGAGGGTCGATTTCTGGGCTCTCTATTCTGTTCCACTGATCTATGTGTCTGTTTTTGTGCCCGTACCATGCTGTCTTGATGATGACAGCTTTGTAATAAAGCTTGAAGTCCAGAATTGTGATGCCACCAACTTTGGCTTTGTTCTTCAATATTCCTTTGGCTATTCGAGGTCTTTTCTGGTTCCATATAAATTTTAGGATTATTTGTTCCATTTCTTTGAAAAAAATGGATGGTGTTTTGATAGGGATTGCATTAAATGTGTAGATTGCTTTAGGTAGCATAGACATTTTCACAATATTTATTCTTCCAATCCAGGAGCATGGAACATGAACAGACATTTCTGCAAAGAAGACATCCAGATGGCCAACAGACACATGAAAAAGTGCTCCACGTCACTCGGCATCAGGGAAATACAAATCAAAACCACAATGAGATATCACCTCACACCAGTCAGAATGGCTAAAATTAACAAGTCAGGAAATGACAGATGCTGGAGAGGATGTGGAGAAAGGGGAACCCTCCTCCACTGTTGGTGGGAATGCAAGCTGGTCCAACCACTCTGGAAAACAGCATGGAGGTTCCTCAAAATGTTGAAAATAGAACTACCCTATGACCCAGCAATTGCACTACTGGGTATTTACCCTAAAGATACAAACATAGTGATCCGAAGGGGCACGTGTACCCGAATGTTTATAGCAGCAATGTCTACAATAGCCAGACTATGGAAAGAACCTAGATGTCCATCAACAGATGAATGGATCAAGAAGATGTGGTATATATACACAATGGAATACTATGCAGCCATCAAAAGAAATGAAATCTTGCCATTTGCGACGACGTGGATGGAACTAGAGCGTATCATGCTTAGTGAAATAAGTCAATCGGAGAAAGACAACTATCATATGATCTCCCTGATATGAGGACATGGAGAAGCAACATGGGGGAGTAGGGGGATAGGAGAAGAATAAATGAAACAAGATGGGATTGGGAGGGAGACAAACCATAAATGACTCTTAATCTCACAAAACAAACTGGGGGTTCCTGGGGGGAGGTGGGATTGGGAGAGGGGGAGCGGGCTATGGACATTGGGGAGGCGAGGCGAACCATAAGAGACTATGGACTCTGAAAAACAAGCTGAGGGTTTTGAAGGGTCAGGGGTGGGAGGTTGGGGGAACAGGTGGTGGGTAATGGGGAGGGCACGTTTTGCATGGAGCACTGGGTGTTGTGCAAAAAGAATGAATACTGTTACGCTGAAAAAATAAATAAAATGGAAAAAAAAAACTGTTTTAAACCACATTTTTTCTACCTAAGAAAGTAAATTTAATGTGCTAGCTTTTCTCCCATTCATTCAATTATTTATCCACCATTCATCTTATAAATATTTATTAAGCTTCCTGCACTTATACTACTGAAGAAAAGGCAGAGACATAAAACATATGGCCATAATACTATGTGATAAGTGCTCTGAGTTATTTACCAAGTTAGGCCATTCACAGGAACAAATAAGTTAATTACAAAAAGTCTTTCAATAATGTTACTTCTGAAGTAACTGGGTTTAGAAATAAAAAGTTGCCTACATTAGGCTTCATTATACTATGAAAGAACTGGCAAGTGGAAAACTCTAGAATTATGATATTTACATTAAGGAAAATTAGGTAAGATGCCTATCTTCTTAACTTTATATTCATTTAATGGACACCCATTCTTCATCTTTTCTCTTCAGTTATGGAAATTCTTGAAAGGTATTATAACGGGTTCATTTTAATAAGAGAGAGAACAATCATACAGAAAATGACTAAATTATCCTCAGTTTAGGATTTCACTATTTTTTTTTTAATTTTTTGCCTCAGGCTTTGGGGACATTAAGGCCATGTTATAAATCCTGGCCACTGCTTTTTCTAAAGAGCAAAAATGAGAGTTTATTAGCATCTCAGTGGTTGCCTCAATAATGACAAAACAGTTGCTCATTATTGCTCATTAGTTTCATATTAGATTCATTTGCAATAGCAATACATCTTCTATTCATACTCGACTGCAAAATAACCGATATGATTTGACACCTGCTGTACAATAGAATTCATTAGGTAGTAATAATACCAATAGAAATTCAGAAGCTGGACTTCTATTTGCCTCTATGATGACTCTGTACAGGAAAAGACCTCTGAAATCATCCAGGTTAGAATAGGATAAATATGCATAGCAGATGATCAAGGTTTTCAAACACTGAATTCTTTTTCTGTCTACATCAAGGTTCTATATGCACAATATAATATTTTAACGAGTGGCATAATTTCTAAAATAATGAAGTACATTTCACTACACAGATGAATGAAATATAAATTTAAAGATCCATACTGAATAAATAAAAAGCCTAAGATAATTTTTAAACCATATGGTAACTTCATTTTTTGCACACTTTATTATTTTTCATATATTTACATCTAGGTCCATGTGAAAAATTACAAAATATACCTAGTCATGACTTCCGGTATTCAGTTATGTTTCATTACTTGAACTCTTTGTGGCTGATGCCACATGTCACAGCATATAATAAAAGAAGAGACTTTCAGCTATTATTCTTTGGTTTAGATTCATGTCACCTAAATCATCTAAATGCAACACAAATTCAAAATGAAATGACTGTTCCTGCTTATCAGAATTGTTTTAGAAAGGAAATCTAATGTGCTTTGCTTAGGTAAGAGAGTCCATTGTTAACCTTCTTTATATATCATAGAAAGTAAAGAAAAACTACATTAACCAATTTGTGAAAATAACAGTCATATGAGAGACCATCTTTTGTTCCATCCCACAACGATTTCTTTAGGTATCCTCAATATTCCAGGGGTTATAAGGTCATGATATTCATACCTTTTGCAACTAGAATTTAACAACATTTTACCACTTCCATCAGATTATAAGCTCCAAAGAACTGACTTGAATCTCTACCACATCACATAGGCCTAGAACATGGTGGAACTCATTAAATATTTTTCTAATAAATGAATGAGTGCTGTGAGAAATATAACAAAGGGCAACAATGACTACCTCTTGGTTGGTTATAATTCTAGAAATAAGTCTCAAGTGATTTTTTAAAAAATAAAATGAGTACTTTATAATATATAAGAATGGGTGGTTGGGACCACACTTTGAGATTACAGAAAAGTAAGACACCAACATAGGTTGAAGTTGCAGGGGAATTTCTTTGTTGGATGGTTATACCTTCTTCCAAGCTGTGAAGGACACACTGAATTTGGATTACTGGAAGCTGGGAAGCAAAGATGCAAGGCTAAGGAAAAGAATTGCCCTAGGTTTAGAGGTAGAAACACTCATAGGAGATACTGATAGTGTTTGCGATAGGTATTTTACAAAATAGTTAAAGTTTGTAAATAGATACTTTCGCATATGCACTGCCTCTTTTGGACATCAGACTCATGCTTTGGGGGCGCCTGGGTGGCACAGTCAGTTAAATCACTCTTGGTTTCAGCTCAGGCCTGATCTCAGCATCATAAGATTGAGCCCCATCCCGTGTTGGATTCTGCTTGAGATTCTCTCTCCCTCTCCCTCTGCCCCTCCCACACATTCTTTCTCTCTCCCTTTCTCTCCTTTAAATAAATAAATAAAGGGAGGCAAGATAGCAGAAGAGTGGGGGACCTTGTTTCATTTGGTCCCTTGAATTCAGCTAGGTAACTATCAAATCATTCTGAACACCTGTGAACTCAACCTGAGAGTAAGACAAGAGTTGCTGGAGTTGTGCCAATAGAAAAGTGACCACTTTTTGCAAGGTAAGAGGTGCAGAAAAGTGAATGGGAGAGGATGTATCAGAAGATAAATGGCAGGGGGAGGGATCCTCGGTAAGCCAGCTACTAGAAAGTGATATAGCCCCAGAGCTCATAATTGGAACATTTAGAAGTCTGCTCCAGAGAGAGACATCCCTGTCTGAAATGTGCTCAGGCGGCAAAGCAGAGCAAAATCATAGGTGGCACCGAGTGGTCTCAGGATCCCTGGGGTCACGGAAAGAACAGGGATGCCTGAGATGGCAGAGTTCCCAGGCATCAGATCGGGGAAGCTGGCTGCATTTAGTGAGCTTGGGAGTGGGCTTTCAGCTGGGTTTGCCATGAAATGCAAGCTGCGAGCCGCGGCTGGATTGTGTGAATGTTCTCTGTGCAGGGGCCCTGCAAAGAGCGGAAACATAGTAATCCTCTGCCTTCCCCTAGGACCATGGGTGCATGCATAGTCGGGCAATTGGCTCTCCTGTGAGGGCCCTGCAAGAGGCAGGCCTGCAGTGACCCTCTTTCCTCCCTGGGAGGATGGGCCCGGGTGTGCACTGTAGGAGTCTGCAGAGTTTAGCACACACAAAACTGAAGAATGCTTTTCTCTGAGGATTTACTGAAGAGAGTGGGCCACAATTTTAAGCTCCATGGCTGGAGACCAGGGTTTGACCATGTTTATTTTCAATCTCTGAAGTGGGGAAGAAAGCCTTCAGGGAACAAAAGCCACAAAGAAGAGCCTGAAGCAGCTTATGATGATCCTGGCCCCATGGCAAGGGGTGGTGCAATTCAGCCCAGGCTAAGGCACCCGAATATCAGCCAGCAGGCCCCTCCCCAGGTGATCAGCTGAAACATCAAGGGAATACCAGGCTTACCAAGCACACAAAACTGCAAAACTCCAGCACTGGGGGAAAATAGTATATAGAATTCAAGGTTTTTTTCTCATGATTCTCCTATCTTTCAGTTTAAAATTACCCTTTTTTTTTTCTTTTTTTCCTTTTCAACTAGTTTCTTTTTTTATCAACTCTTTGTTTTCAAGTCTTTTTTTAATTTTCATTTTTACATTTACATTTTATAGATATATTCTTCATTTTGGCTTCCTTTTGCTGTATTCAATTTTAATTTTGTATATATATAAGTTTTGCTTTCTTTACAATTTTGGGATTTAGTTTCTTCTAACAAACAGACCGAAATACACCCAGAGCCAAGTGGATCACCCTGTTTTGTCCACCTGGGAGATTATATTCTCTCTTCTCTTTCCCTTTTTATCCTTTTCTTTTTTGGTTTCTGACATCTTTGGATTTGTCTAGTGTGTATTTCACTTGAGTTGTAGTTTATATTTTTGATTTTGTTCTCTTGTTCATCCATTCTTTTTTTGGGCAAAATGGCTAGAAGGAGGAATTCACAGCAAAGGAAAGAACCAGAGGTAATACTCTCTGCCACGTATCTAATTGATACAGGTATAAGTATAATGTCAGAGCTGGAATTCAGGATAACATTTATAAAGTACTAGCTGGACTTGAAAATTGCATAAAAACACTAGAGAATCTCATAGTGCAGAAATAAAATCTAATCAGGTTAAAATTAAAAATATTTTAACTTAGATGCTGTCTAAATTGGATGTTCTAACAGCTAGGGTAAATGAGGCAGAAAAGAGAGCAACATAGAAAACAAGATGATGAGAAGGAAGGAAGCTGAGGAAAGAAAGAAATAACTAATAAGCCATGAAGGGCAGCATCAAGAAATCAAAGATACCATAAAGCAAAACAATATTAGAATTATTGGAGTCCCTGAAGAAGAAGAAAGAGAGGGAGCAAGAGAGAGGGAGAGAGAAGGTATATTTGAGCAAATTATAGCTAAAAACTTTCCTAATCTGGGTAAGAAAACAAGCATTCAAGCCCAAGAGGTAGAGAGAAGGTCCCCAAAACCAATAAAACTAGAACACCCAGCATATAACGTGAAGCTTGCAAATTTCAGAGATAAAGGGAAAATCCTGAAACTACTCAAGGAAAGAGCTCCTTAACCTACAATGTTAGAAACATCAGAATAGCAGAAGACCTATCCACAGAGACCTGGCAATCCAGAAAGGACTGGCATGATTTATTCAGGATACTAAATGAGAAAAACATGCAGCTAAGAATACTTTTGCCAGCAAGGCTGCCATTTAGAATAAAGAGATAAAGAGCTTCTAGGACATGGGATTGAGCCTCGCATTGGGCTCTCTGCTCAGTGGGGAGCCTGCTTCCTCCTCTCTCTCTGCTTGCCTCTCTACCTACTTGTGAGCTCTCTCTCTGTCAAATAAATAAATAAAATCTTAAAAAAAAAAAAAAAAGAGCTTCCAGGACAAACAGAAACTGAAAGAATTTGTGATCACTAAACCAGCCCTGCGAGGAATATTAAAGGGCATCTTGTAAGCAAAGAGAAAGCCCAAAAGTAACATTGACCAGAAAGAAACAGAAAATCTACAGAAACAGTCACTTTATAGGTAATAAAATACAATGACACTAAATTCATATCTGTCAATAGTTACTCTGAATGTAAATGGGCTAAATGCTCCAATCAAAAGACACAGGGTATCAGGTTGGATAAAAAAGCAAGACCCATCCATATGCTGTCTATGAGAGATTCATTTCAGACCTTAAGACACATCCCTCGGTGCCTGCATGTCTCAGTTGGTTAAGCATCTGCCTTTGGCTCAGGTCATTATTTCCTTGTTCCTGGGATAGAGGCCCACATCAGGATCCCTGCTCGGCAGGGATCTTGCTTCTCCTTATCCCTCTGCCTCTCCCCCTGCTTGTGCTCTTTTGCTCTCTCTCTCTAAAAGAAGTAGATAAAACATTTTTTTAAAAATAAATAAAGACACTTCCAGATTGAAAATGAGGGCATGGAGAATAATTTATCATGCCAATGGACATCAAAAGAAAGCTGGGGTAGAAATCCTCATATCAGACAAATTAAATTTTATTTTTTTTAAGATTTTATTTATTTATTTAACAGACAGAGGTCACAAATAGGCAGAGAAGCAGGCAGAGAGAGAGACAGGGAAGCAGACTGCCTGCTGAGCAGAGAGCCTGATGCAGGGCTCAATCCCAGGACCCTGAGACCATGACCTGAGCCAAAGGCAGAGGCTTAACCCACTGAGCCACCCAGGCACCCCAACAAATTAAATTTTTTTTTAAGATTTTATACATTTATTTGACAGAGAGAGATCACAAGTAAGCAGAAAGGCAGGCAGAGAGAGAGAGATAGGAAGAAGCAGGCTCCCCACTGAACAGAGAACCCAATGTGGGGCTTGATCCCAGGACTCTGAGATCATGACCTGAGCCGAAGGCAGAGGCTTTAACCCACTGAGCCACCCAGGTGCCCCCCAACAAATTAAATTTTAAATCAAAGACTGTGGTAAGGAATGAAGATGGATACTATATCATAATTAAAGGGTCTATCCAACAAGAAGATCTAATAATTATATATATTTATGCTCCTAACTTGGGAAGAGCCAATTATGTAAACCAATTAACAACCAAATTAAAGAAATACATTGAAAATAATACAATAGGGCACCTGAGTGGCTCAGTGGATTAAAGCCTCTGCCTTTGGCTCAGGTCATGATCCCAGGGCCCTGGGATTGAGCCCTGCATCAGGCTCTGATCGCTGGGGAGACTGCTTCCTCCTCTCTCTCTCTGCCTGCCTCTCTGCCTACTTATGATCTCTCTCTGTCAAATAAATAAAATCTTAAAAAAAAAATAAAAGAATACAATAAGGATAGGGGACTTCAACACCCCACTCATAGCAATGGACAGATCATCTAACCAGAAGATCAACAAGTAAACAAGGACTTTGAATGACACAATCAGATGGACTTCACAGATATATACAGAGCATTCCATCCTAAAGCAACATAATACATATTCTTGAGAGCACATGGAACGTTTTCGAGAATAGATCACATACTGGGTCACAAATCAGGTCTCAACTGACACCAAAAGGTTGGGATTATTCTCTGCATATTTTGAGACCACAGTGCTTTGAAACTTGAGCTCAGTCACAAGAGGAAATTTGGAAGGAACTCAAACACTTGGAGGTTAAAGAGCATCCTACTAAAGACTGAATGGGTCAACCAAGAACTTAAAGAAGAATTTAAAAATTCATGGAACCAAATGAAAATGAAAATACAACTGTTCAAAACCATTGGGATACAACAAAGTCTGTCCTAAGAGGGAAGTACAGAGCAATACAAGCCTTTCTCAAAAAATTAGAAATGTCTCAAATACACAAGCTGACCTTACACCTAAAGGATCTGGAGAAAAAACAGCAAATAGAACCTAAGCCAAGCAAGAAAGGGGAAATAATAAAGACTGGAGCAGAAATCAAAGTTACAGAAATTAAAAAACAAACATGAGCCAAGCAAGAAAGGGGAAATAATAAAGACTGGAGCAGAAATCAAAGTTACAGAAATTAAAAAACAAACAAACAGTAGAACAGATCAACAGAACTAGGAACTAGAGGAGTTTTTTTGGGGGGAGGGGAGCTGGTGGCATCACAATTCCAAACTTCCAACTCTATTCCAAAGCTATAATCATCAAGACAGTATGGTGCTAGCACAAACACAGACACATAGATTAATGGAAAAGAATACAGAACCCAGAAATGGACCCTCAACTCTATGATCAACTGATCTTTGACAAAGCAGGAAAGAATATCCAGTGGAAAAAAAGACAGTCTTTTCCATAAATGGTGCTGGGAAAATTGGTCCACCACATGTAGAAGAATGAAACTGGACCATTTTCTTACACCATACACAAAAGATAAACTCAAAATGAAAGACCTAAAAGTGAGACAGGAATCCATCAAAATCGTAGAGAGCACAGACAGCAAGTTCTTTGACCTTGGCCACAGCAACTTCTTCCTACACAATTCTCCAAGGGCAAGAGAAACAAAAGCATAAATGAACTATTGGGACTTTGTCAAGATAAAAGTCTTCTACACGACAAAGGAAACAATGGACAAAACTAAAAGGCAACCTATGGAATGGAAGAAGATATTTGCAAATGTCTTATCAGATAAAGGGTTAGTATTCAAGATCTCTGAAGAACTTATCAAATTAAACCCCCCCAAAACCAAAGAATATATGAAGAAATGGTCAGAAGATATGAACAGACATTTCTCCAAAGAAGACATACAAATGACCAACAGACACATGAAAAAATGCTCCACTTCACTTGACATCAGGGAAATACAAATCCAAGCTACAATGAGATACCACCTTATACCGGTCAGAATGGCTAAAATTAACAAGATAGGAAACACCAAATATTGGTGAGGATGCAGAGAAAGGAGAACTCTCTCACACAGTTGGTGGGAATGCAAGCTGGTACAGCCACTCTGGAAAAAGGTATGGAGGTTCATCAAGAATTTAAAAATAGAGCTACCCTAAAGCCAACAATTGCACTACTGGGTATTTACCCTGAAGATACAAATGTAGTGATCTGAAGGGGCACCTGAACCCCAACATCCATAGCAGCAGTGTCCACAATAGCCAAACTATGGAAAGAGCTGAGATGTCCAGTAAAGATGAATAGATAAAGAAGATATGGTGTATATCTATAATAAAATATTACTCGGCCATCAGGAAGGATGAATATTTAACATTTACATACATTTGGATGGAACTGGAGGGCATAATGCTGAGCAAAATAAGTCAATTGGAGAAAGACAATTATCACATGGTTTCATTCATATGTGGAATATAAGAAACAGAGAAGAAGGTCATAGGGGAAGGGAGGGAAAACTGAATGGAAGTCATCAGAGAGGGAGAAAAACCATGAAAGATTCTGAACTAGGGTTTCTGGAGGGGAGATGGGTGGGGAGTGGGGTAATTGGGTGATGAGCATTTAGAAGGTCATGTGATGTGATGAACACTGTGTGTTATCTGCAACTGATAAGTTATTGGACACTACATCTAAAACTAATGATGTACTATATGTTGGCTAATTGAATTTAAATAAAAATAAATATATAAATAAACCTTTAAAGGAAAAAAAAAAAAGAATTGTGCTGTTTCAGTTGTGGAAGCATCTTTCATTTTGTGTCCCAAAATGAAGCTACTAAGAATCACAAAATAGCTCATTTTCAAACACACCTTGGGAAGAAACCCAAGTCAGAGTCATGATGCTTTCTGCCCAGCAAGTAAACTCATCTCTTTTAGATACCATAACATTTAAATATTAAGTAAATTAGAGTATAGAAAATGAGTTAATAATCATGGTATCCATATATACACTACAATTGAGGTAAATGAACTCAAATTCCAACAAGGATATTATCCAAGAGTATACTTAAGCAGTATCAAATATATATGAAACAAGTTTTATGATGATCAAAGCCTTGAGAAAACATCACTCCTATTAGATGATATAATTGTTTTATAATGAAAAGCAGGAGATCATGGAAGAACTTCCTGCTCTTCTCCATTTAAAAAACAAACAAACAAACAAACCAAACAAAAACTACCCATAAATTCAATATTATCATGACAAAATACAGACTGTAAAAATACAAGTTATATCACCTGAATGCTTAACACTATTTATACTGTGGGTCTTTATAGTAACTGATTTGAAATCATATTTCAACATTTTTACTTATTTTTAAATAAAAAACATTTCACACCACCTGGCTAACTCTTTTTATTTTTTTATTCATGAATATCTTAAAACATTTTCTATTATTCTGTACAATATCAGTTAATGTCTAACACAGAGTTTCCAGATTTTACAAATAAAAATACAAGATGCCCAGTTGAGTGTGAATTTCAGATAAACAATAAATAACATTTAATGAAAGTATAATTTAGCATAAATATAACAATAATATTATCGTATAAATATGTCCCAATATTGAATCATGGCCTATGATTTCAGCCTTAATTCTAATCCAGGCTGCATCAAGGCAGTTGAGATTTATATCTTTTTATTTGCATGAAGTTATGTTACATAATAAATTGTTTAAGTGGTTAGATCATGTTACTGCTCCTTTTTTGTAGATTGTTTCCTTGGGGCTACTGATCTTTGCCCTATTTAGATCGGATATATAACAGTCTTAATTCTAGATGGCCATCTTTTGTACATGTGAAAAGGTATCCTCTCTTCATATTACTTTAAAGAGTAGTAACTTTTGATCCTTACTCAGAAGTGTATGCTTAATAGTCAAACAACTCTCTTCTTTTCTTACTGTTCATTTTTAGTCTCTCTCTTTCTCTTTGTGTCTCTTTCTTTTTCTCACACACACACACTTTCTCAATTCCTGACCCACCACATATCCATGAGATTATAATAAGTTTATTGTAATTCCAGCCATGCTAGTTCTTGAAACCATGGAAATATTACGTTACTGTGTATTATCTGAAGATGTGATATAATTTTTATGACTTGTGTGATTTTAAAAAAAATGTATTACTGAATGGTTCAATGGGAAAAATGAGTGAATCTATTTTGTTCAAGATTTGCAAGTAAATCCCTTATCAAAAACTTTTTATTAGAATGGTAATCGACTGTTTTCTAACTTGCAAGTGTAATGATTTTATCCTGTGAAACAAATCCAAGCATTTTATTCTGAAATAGTGACATTTGAAATGAAGATTTTGAACTGAAGCTTCACAAATAGCCAAATATGTATATATACCCTTGGACAGCCTTATGCCAATTGTTTTGAGTTTTATTCCCAAATAGGAATCTTTTATTCCTTTGTTTTTCAATAATGGTTGATTTTCTTTAATTTTATCTTCTGCCAAAGAAAAGCAATATTCAAAGCAAATAATATAGATGTTTCTAACTCTTTCATAGATGTGGTTGTATTCATTTAAATTTTAATAGAATACATAAATGAATTTTTTTCTACCTAAACATTTATCCGGGTTCTTTCATTGAATTAGGCAAATAAGACAAACATGTTGCTTTGTCAAATATCAAAAATCCCAAAGTTGGGCACCTGGGTGGCTCAGTGAGTTAAGCGCTTGCCTTTGGCTCAGGTCATGATTCCAGGGTCGGGGCTCCCTGCTCAGTGGGGAGTCTGCTTCTCTCTCTTCCTCTACCCTTCCCCCTCCACTCATGCTCTGTCTTTTGCTTTCTCTCTTTCAAATTAATAAATAAAATCTTTTTTAAAATTCCAAAGTTCATCAGGGATTGTTGAGACATATACTAGTGCTGCTAGTCTACAAGAGTGTTTTATAGCTGTATTAAGTAATAGCTTATCAAATTCTCAACAGTCACATTGAATGTCAAGATTTAAAGGCCAGTTAGGTGGCTAGTATTTTAATTCTTGAGATCAATTAGTTGTCCATTTATTCTAATTTCATAGTTGAAAAGCAAAGAAATACATAAATATCCAGGCATTAACATTCATGCAGTGAACAAAAGGCTTGCAATTGTATTGTTCATCTAGAAAATATTCATCAAGGATTATCTCGTACATTGTATTCTGCTTGATATGACTTTATAATTAGGTCATCCTGTAAGGATTCTGATGCAAAAATTATTTTGTCAGGAAACCATGCTTGCATGGGGATTAACTTAATAACAGTAACAACATCTAAGAAGATAAAGATAGTTACTTATTTAAAATTATCAAAATGGATTGCTTTCTTTTAAAAATATGGACTTTTTGTTATAAAATTAATATATCCTCATGGCAAAAAATTTGGAGAAAACAGAAAGTGTACAGATTAAAGTGAAAATAATTTGTTATTCCAACAGTATTTAGAAAGCTCGTGTTTTTTGATATATTTGTTTCTGGTCTTCTAAATCTTAATATTTTTACAAAATTTGGATCATATCAGATTTTTTTACAATTGAATAAATTTAAAATGTTAATAGGTGAACTAAAGAGCAAGTTAGAACTGAAGAAAAGTCAAGATGCAAAATAAATCTGGTGAAATGAAACAAAAATGTAGTAAGAAGAAAAAACATAAAACACATAAAAGAGAAAATAAAAGACATGGAAGAATAACTGAAAAGGTCAGTAACAATATTCCAAAAAACAGGAAGTCAACAACATTTTTGCAGATTTGTGGAAAACACCAAAACTCAGATTAAGAATCCCAATCTATCTTAAGCAAATAAAAATTCTTAGTCACAACTCTATAGGTCATAGTAAACAAAGGAACAATATATAAAAAGAATAGATTTCCAAATTATCTGGCAAGGGGTTGTCTTTAAAAAATTGATTGGTAAGTTCCATTTCTAATAACTGGAAATGTGGAAGTTTGGACAAACCTTTTTCTAAGAACAACTAAAAAATTTGGCAAAAAAGAAACTATTTCAAATCATTAAAAGTTAATAAGCATTGAAAAATTATGGGACAAAAATGCAAAATGAAAAAGAAACTCAAGAGAGTTGACCCAACCATTTGGAACTGCCTTCCCCTAAGAGGTTTATGCTGATTCTAAAATAGTGATATAGCTGAGAAACTGAGCAAAGCTTTCACTGACATTGTTAGGACATAGGAAAATGGTATGTATAGTCTGCCAAAATATAGGAGTAGAGGGGAAACTGGGGTCTGGATACTTTACTGAGCCACAAACAAAGAGTAAGGGTGAATCAGATAGATGATATTTTATAAAGACTGAAGCTCAATTTTAAATAATTTTGATTTTTATTGATTTAAGGTAATCCAGGATTGTTATTTCTGCTAACTTCCTACCAGAAGCAATTATAAATCATTCATGAAAGATGGCAATATTGTCCTAGATCTCAAGTTATCTTAATATCTGTCACTCAACAAATAAAAAGTAGATATTTGAAGAAACCAAATAAACTTAAACCAAGAGAAACTTAAACCAAGAGAAACAATGGATATTAAAACTAGTCACACTGGGAATCAGCATAATAGAGCTTTCAAAATAGAGAAATGGTCATGATTAATATACTCAAGGAAATAAAAAAAATATGTAAAGAGAAGTGATAATGGTAGAGAATCAACTGTAAATTACTCTAAAAAAAAAAAAAATCCCCCACTGTTATTGAGAATGTAATGCATAGCAAGGAAAGCAGTATAAATACTGATAAAAGGAGAATTTGTGAACGGGAATCCAGGTCAGAAGAAAATACCAAGGGTTAAGTACAGAGAGATAAATCATGGAAAATATACTCTAGGCAGGGCCATTTTCTCTGGTCCATTTTTTTTATTATAGGATAGAATGGGGATGGGAAACTTGGAGTTGTGGGGAGTGGTAAGCCTGTCCAGCCAACCCCACTCTTAGATCCTGCCATTCCAAATCAATGATTCTATCTTCCCTTGGAAAACTTAACACACCACCTAAACTCTAGAAAAAAAAAAAAAATACACACACACACACACATACATAAATTATATATAACATATAATGTATACAGTATATATTAAATATATGTATATTCACTCCTATATTTTGGCAGACTATCCATATATTCACACCCTGTATCCTCCATTGATTTTTGCCAAAATTCACACAATTTTGCTTTTATTTCTCATCATTTTTGGTTAGGGATTTGGTACTATTTTATGGTTTCTACATAGAAAATACAGCATTTTCTTTTCTTTGTTCTATTTTTTTTTAAATTATTTTTATTTATTTGACAGAGAGAGAGGTCACAAGTAGGCAGAGAGGCAGGCAGAGAGAGAGGGAGAAACAGGCTCCCCACTGAGCAGAGAGCCCGATGCGGGGCTTGATCCCAGGACCCTGAGATCATGACCTGATCCGAAGGCAGAGGCTTAAACCACTGAGCCACCCAGGTGCCCCCTATTTTTTTTTAAAGATTTTATTTATTTATTTGACAGAGAGAGATCACAAGTAGGCAGAGAGGCAGGCAGAGAGAGTGAGAGGGAAGCAGGCTCCCTGCCGAGCAGAGAGCCCGATGCGGGACTCGATTCCAGGACCCTGAGATCATGACCTGAGCTGAAGGCAGCGGCTTAAACCACTGAGCCACCCAGGCGCCCCCCCCCCCATTTTTTGATTTTAGTGTGTTTTAGAAGAGTGGAGCAGAAAACTTTACCCTACCATTATTAAATGGAAGTTATTGTAAATTTTTCAAATTTATAAAAAATGCCAGGATAAATACAGTTATATTTACAAATGTGTACATTTATATTATTATTTCCTTAGGGAAAATGGAACATCTGGGATGCAGGGTATAACACTGCCAAGCTGTCTTTCAGGAAGTTTGAGCCGATTTGGATGTCTGCAATCACATGTGGGTGTGCCTATCATCCTACCCTTTACCAGTTGTATTATAATTCTTTTAAATCTTTACATACAAGATAAATGAAAATTGTATAGCATTGTTTTACCTTTGAACTATTTGATTCTCATGATAAATATTATTTCATCATTATATTAGCAATTTGTAATTTTGGGGGTACAGTGTCTCTTCTGAAGGGCTTTTCTGATTGTGTGTTCCTCCCTCTTCTCATCTTTATTCAGTTTCCATGGAAAACAGACATTGTGTTAGAGATTGTTTTGCAGGTAGTTCTTGCCAGGGGAATGTCAGGGTTTTCCAGAGAAACAGAACCAATAGAAAATATGTAAAAGTATGTTTATATATGACATATATCTTTTATGTGATTATTATATGTTATATATATTATTATTGTATCATAAGGAATTAGCTCATGTGATTACAGAGGCTGAGAAGGCCCATGATCTGCCATCTACAAGCTAGAGACCACAAGAAAATTGGTAGTACTATTGTGAGAATAGAAGGGCTGATGGTATGTCCTGGTCAAGTGCAGAAGACTAAGTTTCCAACTCAAATAGTCAAGCAGAGTTAGTAAAATTCTCCATTCCTCCACCTTCTTGTTCTCTTCAGGCCTTTATTAGAATATATCAGGGAGGTTAATCGGCTTTACTCAATCCACTGATTCAAAACCCAATCATAACCAGAAATACCTTCACAGACACCCTAAAAAATAATGTCTAGCCTGAGTATTTGTTTCCCACCCCAACTGATACATAAAATTAACCTTCACAGAGACTACTCTTGGAAGCAACACCAGTAAGGCAAAAGGAAGTGGGTTTGGGCCAAGAAATGGAATTGTGCATGAAAGTTGTCCTCATTGAGACAAAGGGGCAAGGCCTTTACTCCCACATAAACTGGTTATTTGATGAGAGCTGTCCCAAGTCAGCTGCATGACCTTAACTGTGAGCCAGCTTCGACCAAAAGTTCAGAAACTGGTGGAATCCCTCTCTCCTGACAGGAAGATATAGACAATGTACCACAGCATCCACTACACCAAATTTTCCTTTGGTAAAACTTGATCTCTTGGAATTTTAGTCACGATGTTTGCATGGAATTGACTTCATATGACCTCTAGATCCTGCAATGGAATATAATTGGCCTAAATCTTATCAACAAAATGCCAACGCACTTCTTTGCTACCATATTTAGTTCAAGGATGTAAATAAAATTACCTGACCACAGTAGTTTCTGTGAGGTGACCAAAATCACCACAGATGGTTGAATCAGAGCAAAGACTGACTTTCAATCAATTTCTCTTTCTCAATATAAACCAGGAAACATGTAGCCCATTGTGCTGTTGGTAACGGTTTTTTTTTTTTTTGCTGTTGTTTGTTTTGTTTTGTTTTGTGTTTTTCCCCTGTTTTTTTGTTTTTTTTTCCCCCTTTTATTAATTTTTTCAGCGTAACAGTATTCATTCTTTTTGCACAACACCCAGTGCTCCATGCAAAACGTGCCCTCCCCATCACCCACCACCTGTTCCCCCAACCTCCCACCCCTGACCCTTCAAAACCCTCAGGTTGTTTTTCAGAGTCCATAGTCTCTTATGGTTCGCCTCCCCTCCCCAATGTCCATAGCCCGCTCCCCCTCTCCCAATCCCACCTCCCCCCAGCAACCCCCAGTTTGTTTTGTGAGATTAAGAGTCATTTATGGTTTGTCTCCCTCCCAATCCCATCTTGTTTCATTTATTCTTCTCCTATCCCCCTCCCCCCCCATGTTGCTTCTCCATGTCCTCATATCAGGGAGATCATATGATAGTTGTCTTTCTCCGATTGACTTATTTCACTAAGCATGATACGCTCTAGTTCCATCCACGTCGTCGCAAATGGCAAGATTTCATTTCTTTTGATGGCTGCATAGTATTCCATTGTGTATATATACCACATCTTCTTGATCCATTCATCTGTTGATGGACATCTAGGTTCTTTCCATAGTCTGGCTATTGTAGACATTGCTGCTATAAACATTCGGGTACACGTGCCCCTTCGGATCACTATGTTTGTATCTTTAGGGTAAATACCCAGTAGTGCAATTGCTGGGTCATAGGGTAGTTCTATTTTCAACATTTTGAGGAACCTCCATGCTGTTTTCCAGAGTGGTTGGACCAGCTTGCATTCCCACCAACAGTGGAGGAGGGTTCCCCTTTCTCCACATCCTCTCCAGCATCTGTCATTTCCTGACTTGTTAATTTTAGCCATTCTGACTGGTGTGAGGTGATATCTCATTGTGGTTTTGATTTGTATTTCCCTGATGCCGAGTGACGTGGAGCACTTTTTCATGTGTCTGTTGGCCATCTGGATGTCTTCTTTGCAGAAATGTCTGTTCATGTCCTCTCCCCATTTCTTGATTGGATTGTTTGTTCTTTGGATGTTGAGTTTGCTAAGTTCCTTATAGATTTTGGATACTAGCCCTTTATCTGATATGTCGTTTGCAAATATCTTCTCCCATTCTGTCAGCTGTCTTTTGGTTTTGTTAACTGTTTCCTTTGCTGTGCAAAAGCTTTTGATCTTGATGAAATCCCAATAGTTCATTTTTGCCCTTGCTTCCCTTGCCTTTGCCGTTGTTCCTAGGAAGATGTTGCTGCGGCTGAGGTCGAAGAGGTTGCTGCCTGCGTTCTCCTCAAGGATTTTGATGGATTCCTTTCTCACATTGAGGTCCTTCATCCATTTGGAGTCTATTTTCGTGTGTGGTGTAAGGAAGTGGTCCAATTTCATTTTTCTGCATGTGGCTGTCCAATTTTCCCAGCACCATTTATTGAAGAGGCTGTCTTTTTTCCATTGGACATTCTTTCCTGCTTTGTCGAAGATTAGTTGACCATAGAGTTGAGGGTCGATTTCTGGGCTCTCTATTCTGTTCCACTGGTCTATGTGTCTGTTTTTGTGCCAGTACCATGCTGTCTTGATGATGACAGCTTTGTAATAGAGCTTGAAGTCCGGAATTGTGATGCCACCAACTTTGGCTTTGTTCTTCAATATTCCTTTGGCTATTCGAGGTCTTTTCTGGTTCCATATAAATTTGAGGATTATTTGTTCCATTTCTTTGAAAAAAATGGATGGTATTTTGATAGGGATTGCATTAAATGTGTAGATTGCTTTAGGTAGCATAGACATTTTCACAATATTTATTCTTCCAATCCAGGAGCATGGAACATTTTTCCATTTTTTTGTGTCTTCCTCAATTTCTTTCATGAGTACTTTATAATTTTCTGTGTATAGATTCTTAGTCTCTTTGGTTAGGTTTATTCCTAGGTATCTTATAGTTTTGGGTACAATTGTGAATGGGATTGACTCCTTAATTTCTCTTTCTTCAGTCTTGTTGTTGGTGTACAGAAATGCAACTGATTTCTGTGCATTGATTTTATATCCTGACACTTTACTGAATTCCTGTACAAGTTCTAGCAGTTTTGGAGTGGAGTCTTTTGGGTTTTCCACATATAGTATCATATCATCTGCGAAGAGTGATAGTTTGACTTCTTCTTTACCAATTTGGATGCCTTTAATTTCTTTTTGTTGTCTGATTGCTGAGGCTAGGACTTCTAATACTATGTTGAATAGCAGTGGTGATAATGGACATCCCTGCCGTGTTCCTGGCCTTAATGGAAAAGCTTTCAGTTTTTCTCCATTGAGAATGATATTTGCAGTGGGTTTTTCATAGATGGCTTTGATAATATTGAGGTATGTGCCCTCTATCCCTACACTTTGAAGAGTTTTGATCAGGAAGGGATGCTGTACTTTGTCAAATGCTTTTTCAGCATCTATTGAGAGTATCATATGGTTCTTGTTCTTTCTTTTATTAATGTGTTCTATCACATTGATTGATTTGCGGATGTTGAACCAACCCTGCAGCCCTGGAATAAATCCCATTTGATCGTGGTGAATAATCCTTTTAATGTACTGTTGAATCCTATTGGCTAGTATTTTGGCGAGAATTTTTGCGTCTGTGTTCATCAAGGATATTGGTCTGTAGTTCTCTTTTTTGGTGGGATCCTTGTCTGGTTTTGGGATCAAGGTGATGCTGGCCTCATAGAATGAGTTTGGAAGTTTTCCTTCCATTTCTATTTTTTGGAACAGTTTCAGGAGAATAGGAATGAGTTCTTCTTTAAATGTTTGGTAGAATTCCCCTGGGAAGCCGTCTGGCCCTGGGCTTTTGTTTGTTTGGAGGTTTTTGATGACTGTTTCAATCTCCTTACTGGTTATGGGCCTGTTCATGTTTTCTATTTCTTCCTGGTTCAGTTGTGGTAGTTTATATGTCTCTAGGAATGCATCCATTTCTTCCAGATTGGCCAATTTGTTGGCGTAGAGTTGCTCATAGTATGTTCTTATAATTGTCTGTATTTCTTTGGTGTTAGTTGTGATCTCTCCTCTTTCATTCATGATTTTATTGATTTGGGTCCTTTCTCTTTTCTTTTTGATGAGTCTGGCCAGGGGTTTATCAATCCTATTGATTCTTTCAAAGAACCAGCTCCTAGTTTCATTGATTTTTTCTATTGTTTTTTTGGTTTCTATTTCATTGATTTCTGCTCTGATCTTTATGATTTCTCTTCTCCTGCTGGGTTTAGGGTTTCTTTCTTGTTCTTTCTCCAGCTCCTTTACGCGTAGGGTTAGGTTGTGTACTTGAGACCTTTCTTGTTTCTTGAGAAAGGCTTGTACCGCTATATATTTTCCTCTCAGGACTGCCTTTGCTGTGTCCCACAGATTTTGAACTGTTGTGTTTTCATTATCATTTGTTTCCATGAATTTTTTCAATTCTTCTTTAATTTCCTGGTTGACCCTTTCATTCTTTAGAAGGATGCTGTTTAGTCTCCATGTATTTGGGTTCTTTCCAGCTTTCTTCTTGTGATTGAGTTCTAGCTTCAGAGCATTGTGGTCTGAAAATATGCAGGGAATAATCCTGATCTTTTGATACCGGTTGAGACCTGATTTGTGACCCAGGATGTGATCTATTCTGGAGAAGGTTCCATGTGCACTAGAGAAGAATGTGTATTCTGTTGCTTTGGGATGAAATGTTCTGAATATATCTGTGATGTCCATCTGGTCCAGTGTGTCATTTAAGGCCTTTATTTCCTTGTTGATCTTTTGCTTGGATGATCTGTCCATTTCAGTGAGGGGAGTGTTCAAGTCCCCTACTATTATTGTATTATTATTGATGTGTTTCTTTGATTTTGTTATTAATTGGTTGATATAGTTGGCTGCTCCCACGTTAGGGGCATAGATATTTAAAATTGTTAGATCTTCTTGTTGGACAGACCCTTTGAGTAGGATATAGTGTCCTTCCTCATCTCTTATTATAGTCTTTGGCTTAAAATCTAATTGATCTGATATAAGGATTGCCACCCCAGCTTTCTTCTGATGCCCATTAGCATGGTAAATTGTTTTCCACCCCCTCACTTTAAATCTGGAGGTGTCTTCGCGTCTAAAATGAGTTTCTTGTAGGCAACATACTGATGGGTTTTGTTTTTTTATCCATTCTGATACCCTGTGTCTTTTGATTGGGGCATTTAGCCCATTAACATTCAGGGTAACTATTGAGAGATATGAATTTAGTGCCATTAGTAGCCTGTAAGGTGACTGTTACTGTATATTGTCTCTGTACCTTTCTGATCTACTACTTTTAGGCTCTCTCTTTGCTTAGAGGACCCCTTTCAATATTTCCTGTAGAGCTGGTTTGGTGTTTGCAAATTCTTTCAGTTTTTGTTTGTCCTGGAAGATTTTGATCTCTCCTTCTATTTTCAATGATAGCCTAGCTGGATAGAGTATTCTTGGCTGCATGTTTTTCTCGTTGAGTGCTCTGAATATATCATGCCAGCTCTTCCTGGCCTGCCAGGTCTCTGTGGATAAGTCTGCCGCCAATCTAATATTTTTACCATTGTATGTTACTGATTTCTTTTCTCGGGCTGCTTTCAGGATTTTCTCTTTGTCACTAAGACTTGTAAATTTTACTATTAGGTGACGGGGTGTGGACCTATTCTTGTTGACTTTGAGGGGGGTTCTCTGCATCTCCTGGATTTTAATGCTTGTTCCCTTTGCCATATTAGGGAAATTCTCTCCAATGATTCTCTCCAATAGACCCTCTGCTCCCCTCTCTGTTTCTTCTTCTTCTGGAATCCCAATTATTCTAATGTTGTTTCGTCTTATGGTGTCACTTATCTCTCGAATTCTCCCCTCATGGTCCAGTAGCTGTTTGTCCCTCTTTTGCTCGGCTTCCTTATTCTCTGTCATTTGGTCTTCTATATCACTAATTCTTTCTTCTGCCTCATTTATCCTAGCAGTGAGAGCCTCCATTTTTGATTGCACCTCATTAATAGCTTTTTTGATTTCAACTTGGTTAGACTTTAGTTCTTTAATTTCTCCAGAAAGGGCTTTAATATCTCCAGAGAGGGTTTCTCTAATATCTTCCATGCCTTTTTCGAGCCCGGCTAGAATGTTCAGAATCGTCATTCTGAACTCTTGATCTGACATAGTACCAATGTCTGTGTTGATTAGGTCCCTAGCCTTCGGTACTGTCTCTTGTTCTTTTGTTTGTGGTGATTTTTTCCGCCTTGTCATTTTGTCCAGATAAGAGGATATGAAGGAGCAAATAAACTACTAATAGGGTGGCAAAGACCCCAGAAAAATGCGCTGTAACCAAATCAGAAGAGACCCCAAATTGGGGGGGGGGGGGAAGGGGATAAAAAACAGGTTCTGAAAAAAAAAGAAAAAAAAAAAATTTAAAAAATAAAACAAATAAAAAAATATAAAAAAGAAAGAAAAAATATATTTATTTAGATGAACTAGTCAAAAAACGTTAAAAAAGAAAAGGGTAAAAGTTTTTAAAAAAATTTAGCAGAAGAAGAAAAAAGAAAAAAGAAAAAAAAATTGAAAAAAGAAAAAAAAATAAAAAATTGAAAAAAGAAAAAAAAATTGAAGTAGCCGCAAGACTAAAGAATCATGGGGAGAAAGCCATGAGTTCCATGCTTTGCTTTCTCCTCCTCTGGAATTGCTCTGCTGTCTTAGGAATTGAATCTGCTTTCTCCTTGATAGATGAACTTCGTCCTGGCTGGATATTTTGTTGATCTTCTGGGGGAGGGGCCTGTTGTAGTGACTCTCAAGTGTCTTTGCCCGAGGCGGGATTGCACCGCCCTTACCGGCGGCCGGACTAAGTAATCGGCTCGGGTTCGCTTTTGGGAGCTTCTGTTCCCTGAACGCTTTCCATAGAGTTCCGGAGGACGGGAATGAAAATGGCGGCCTCCCAGTCTCCGGCCCGGAGGAGCCAAGAGCCTGGGGCCCCACTCCTCAGTGCGCCCCCAGAGGACAGCACCCAATCACTCCCGTATCCCCAGCCTCTAGCCGCGCTCCGAGCTCACCCAGCCCGCGACCAGTTCAAGGTAACCCCGAGCTGAGAGTTCAGTCCTCGGCTCTGTCTTGGCAGCCGGCTTCTCCGTTCTAATAGCTGCGAGCTCTCCGACACTCCGACACCCCCGATCCTTCTGTGACCCTGCGGGGCCTGGGGCCACGCTGGCCCCGTGTGGGCTTCACCCCGGTTTAGCCCCTGGAGCAATGTCCCTCAGTGGAACAGACTTTTAAAAGTCCTGATTTTGTGCTCCGTTCCTCCGCCGCTTGCCGGGAGCCGGCCCCTCCCCCCGCGGTCTATCTTCCCGTCGTTTTAGATTCACTTCTCCGCCAGTCCTACCTTTCAGAAAGTGGTTGATTTTCTGTTTCTAGAGTTGCTGTTCTTCTTCTCTTCGCTCTCCCGTTGGATTTGTAGGTGTTTGCAATGTTTAGATAAGCTATCGAGCTGATCCTACCTGATGTAGTCTCAGGCTGCTACTTCTCCGCCATCTTGACTCCTCCCCCTTTCCCCTGTTTTTGACTGGGGAAACCAGGCATTAGATGCAGACACTAAGGTATACAGGCTTTAGTTAGTTAGCAGTAGGGCAGCTGGGGTCAGGATGAAGCTGACACCTCAGAAAGAAGCAAAGATGTTGAAAAAAGCAGGGTCTGTGGCACCATTGGACTTCTGTATAAAAGCAATCCTGAAGATTCTCTCTGTGAACACTATTTCTGCACATATGTGAACTAAAATGCTCTTATATTGTTTAAGTCAGTTTGAACCGTTTGGGTGTTTTTTATTGTTTTTGTTTTTGTTTTTGCTTTTTGGTCATCTGGAAAGTAAAAGGTACAGAGACATCTGATACGTAGACACCTATTCCTGTTTTTTTGCTAATATCTCTGTTAATGTGTGGCTACTTCTTTCTGTATAAATATTTTTTTCGGACTGTTCTTCTAAACTTTTATACAGTCAAGTATTTCATCGTTTCCCTTTGTATTGTCCTCTACAATGGTGCAATCCACCCTTCTTATATTGTACCCTATCAGTAGAAATCTTTGAGCTTACAGTGTACCATGATAGTTGAACTGTCAAAGTAGACTGGCTAATCGTGGCTATTCCCTAAGCTATAGCAAAACTTTACTAAGACTCAAAAGACAGGCAAGAATGACACAGATGTAGCATATCTTTCTAGAAGCGTACAAATCCTTTAGACACTGTTTTCAAAAACATCCGTTTCTCCTGCATAAATATCAAACACATTCTGCACATTGGTTGTGAGACATCTTTCTCAAAGAAGCCAATTCAGTTTTGTGGTTTTCCAATTTTATACTCAGATAAAATATATTTAATCACTGGAGTCCATTCTCCATCAGCCAAATTGTAGGTTGATTTACAATAAGCATTCTAGACAGACCAGATACAGGTTTTTCAATAGGCTTTCTCCAGTATCTTTCCCCTATTGATTATCATCAGCAGGTTTTATAATGAAGTCTGGCCAAATTGATTAGTGTCTCTGAATAGGTAAGGACTGAAACAGAGTTGGCTAATTTTGTACCACAGAAAGAAAAAGAAAAAAGACAAACCCCCCCAAAACGCAACCCTATTTATTTAAATCATACATATGCACTATATTATAAAATGTATACAAAATAAAAATTTAGAAGATGGCGGAGAAGTAGCAGCCTGAGACTACATCAGGTAGCAGGAGATCAGCTCGATAGCTTATCTAAACATTGCAAACACCTACAAATCCAATGGGAGAGCGAAGAGAAGAAGAACAGCAACTCTAGAAACAGAAAATCAACCACTTTCTGAAAGGTAGGACTGGCAGAGAAGTGAATCTAAAACGACGGGAAGATAGACCGCGGGGGGAGGGGCCGGCTCCCGGCAAGCGGCGGAGCAACGGAGCACAAAATCAGGACTTTTAAAAGTCTGTTCCACTGAGGGACATTGCTCCAGAGGCTAAACCAGGGTGAAGCCCACGCGGGGTCAGCGTGGCCCCAGGTCCTGGCAGGGTCACAGAAGGATCGGGGGTGTCAGAGTGTCGGAGAGCTCGCAGGTATTAGAAGGGAGAAGCTGGCTGCAGAGACAGAGCCGAGGACTGAACTCTCAGCTCGGGGTTACCTTGAACTGGTCGCGGGCTGGGTGAGCTCGGAGCGCGGCTAGAGGCTGGGGATACGGGAGTGATTGGGTGCTGTCCTCTGGGGGCGCACTGAGGAGTGGGGCCCCAGGCTCTCGGCTCCTCCGGGCCAGAGACTGGGAGGCCGCCATTTTCATTCCCGTCCTCCGGAACTCTATGGAAAGCGTTCAGGGAACAGAAGCTCCCAAAAGCGAACCCGAGCCGATTACTTAGTCCGGCCGCCGGTAAGGGCGGTGCAATCCCGCCTCGGGCAAAGACACTTGAGAGTCACTACAACAGGCCCCTCCCCCAGAAGAGCAACAAAATATCCAGCCAGGACGAAGTTCACCTATCAAGGAGAAAGCAGGTTCAATTCCTAAGACAGCAGAGCAATTCCAGAGGAGGAGAAAGCAAAGCACGGAACTCATGGCTTTCTCCCCATGATTCTTTAGTCTTGCGGCTACTTCAATTTTTTTTTCTTTTTTCAATTTTTTTTCTTTTTTCAATTTTTTTTTCTTTTTTCTTTTTTCTTCTTCTGCTAAATTTTTTAAAACTTTTACCCTTTTCTTTTTTAACGTTTTTTGACTAGTTCATCTAAATATATATATTTTTTCTTTCTTTTTTATATTTTTTTATTTGTTTTATTTTTAAAATTTTTTTCTTTTTTTTTTCCTTTTTTTTTTCTTTTTTTTTTTCAGAATCTGTTTTTATCCCCTTTCTCCCCCCCACAATTAGGGGTCTCTTCTGATTTGGTTACAGCGCATTTTTCTGGGGTCTTTGCCACCCTTTTAGTAGTTTATTTGCTCCTTCATATCCTCTTATCTGGACAAAATGACAAGGCGGAAAAAATCACCACAAACAAAAGAACAAGAGACAGTACCGAAGGCTAGGGACCTAATCAACACAGACATTGGTAATATGTCAGATCAAGAGTTCAGAATGACGATTCTGAACATTCTAGCCGGGCTCGAAAAAGGCATGGAAGATATTAGAGAAACCCTCTCTGGAGATATTAAAGCCCTTTCTGGAGAAATTAAAGAACTAAAGTCTAACCAAGTTGAAATCAAAAAAGCTATTAATGAGGTGCAATCAAAAATGGAGGCTCTCACTGCTAGGATAAATGAGGCAGAAGAAAGAATTAGTGATATAGAAGACCAAATGACAGAGAATAAGGAAGCCGAGCAAAAGAGGGACAAACAGCTACTGGACCATGAGGGGAGAATTCGAGAGATAAGTGACACCATAAGACGAAACAACATTAGAATAATTGGGATTCCAGAAGAAGAAGAAACAGAGAGGGGAGCAGAAGGTCTATTGGAGAGAATCATTGGAGAGAATTTCCCTAATATGGCAAAGGGAACAAGCATCAAAATCCAGGAGATGCAGAGAACCCCCCTCAAAGTCAACAAGAATAGGTCCACACCCCGTCACCTAATAGTAAAATTGACAAGTCTTAGTGACAAAGAGAAAATCCTGAAAGCAGCCCGAGAAAAGAAGTCTGTAACATACAATGGTAAAAATATTAGATTGGCAGCAGACTTATCCACAGAGACCTGGCAGGCCAGAAAGAGCTGGCATGATATATTCAGAGCACTCAACGAGAAAAACATGCAGCCAAGAATACTCTATCCAGCTAGGCTATCATTGAAAATAGAAGGAGATATAAAAAGCTTCCAGGACAAACAAAAACTGAAAGAATTTGCAAACACCAAACCAGCTCTACAGGAATTATTGAAAGGGGTCCTCTAAGCAAAGAGAGAGCCTAAAAGTAGTAGATCAGAAAGGTACAGAGACAATATACAGTAACAGTCACCTTACAGGCTAATAGTGGCACTAAATTCATATCTCTCAATAGTTACCCTGAATGTTAATGGGCTAAATGCCCAATCAAAAGACACAGGGTATCAGAATGGATAAAAAAACAAAACCCATCAGTATGTTGCCTACAAGAAACTCATTTTAGACGCGAAGACACCTCCAGATTTAAAGTGAGGGGGTGGAAAACAATTTACCACGCTAATGGGCATCAGAAGAAAGCTGGGGTGGCAATCCTTATATCAGATCAATTAGATTTCAAGCCAAAGACTATAATAAGAGATGAGGAAGGACACTATATCCTACTCAAAGGGTCTGTCCAACAAGAAGATCTAACAATTTTAAATATCTATGCCCCTAACGTGGGAGCAGCCAACTATATCAACCAATTAATAACAAAATCAAAGAAACACATCAATAATAATACAATAATAGTAGGGGACTTGAACACTCCCCTCACTGAAATGGACAGATCATCCAAGCCAAAGATCAACAAGGAAATAAAGGCCTTAAATGACACACTGGACCAGATGGACTTCACAGATATATTCAGAACATTTCATCCCAAAGCAACAGAATACACATTCTTCTCTAGTGCACATGGAACCTTCTCCAGAATAGATCACATCCTGGGTCACAAATCAGGTCTCAACCAGTATCAAAAGATTAGGATTATTCCCTGCATATTTTCAGACCACAATGCTCTGAAGCTAGAACTCAATCACAAGAAGAAAGCTGGAAAGAACCCAAATACATGGAGACTAAACACCATCCTTCTAAAGAATGAATGGGTTAACCAGGAAATTAAAGAAGAATTGAAAAAATTCATGGAAACAAATGATAATGAAAACACAACAGTTCAAAATCTGTGGGACACAGCAAAGGCAGTCCTGAGAGGAAAATATATAGCGGTACAAGCCTTTCTCAAGAAACAAGAAAGGTCTCAAGTACACAACCTAACCCTACACGTAAAGGAGCTGGAGAAAGAACAAGAAAGAAACCCTAAACCCAGCAGGAGAAGAGAAATCATAAAGATCAGAGCAGAAATCAATGAAATAGATACAAAAAAAAACAATAGAAAAAATCAATGAAACTAGGAGCTGGTTCTTTGAAAGAATCAATAAGATTGATAAACCCCTGGCCAGACTCATCAAAAAGAAAAGAGAAAGGACCCAAATCAATAAAATCATGAATGAAAGAGGAGAGATCACAACTAACACCAAAGAAATACAGACAATTATAAGAACATACTATGAGCAACTCTACGCCAACAAATTTGACAATCTGGAAGAAATGGATGCATTCCTAGAGACATATAAACTACCACAACTGAACCAGGAAGAAATAGAAAACATGAACAGGCCCATAAGCAGTAAGGAGATTGAAACAGTCATCAAAAATCTCCAAACAAACGAAGCCAGACGGCTTCCCAGGGGAATTCTACCAAACATTTAAAGAAGAACTAATTCCTATTCTCCTGAAACTGTTCCAAAAAAGAGACATGGAAGGAAAACTTCCAAACTCATTTTATGAGGCCAGCATCACCTTGATCCCAAAACCAGACAAGGATCCCACCAAAAAAGAGAACTACAGACCAATATCCTTGATGAACACAGACGCAAAAATTCTCGCCAAAATACTAGCCAATAGGATTCAACAGTACATTAAAAGGATTATTCACCACGATCAAGTGGGATTTATTCCAGGGCTGCAGGGTTGGTTCAACATCCGCAAATCAATCAATGTGATAGAACACATTAATAAAAGAAAGAACAAGAACCATATGATACTCTCAATAGATGCTGAAAAAGCATTTGACAAAGTACAGCATCCCTTCCTGATCAAAACTCTTCAAAGTGTAGGGATAGAGGGCACATACCTCAATATTATCAAAGCCATCTATGAAAAACCCACCGCAAATATCATTCTCAATGGAGAAAAACTGAAAGCTTTTCCGTTAAGGTCAGGAACACGGCAGGGATGTCCATTATCACCACTGCTATTCAACATAGTACTAGAAGTCCTAGCCTCAGCTATCAGACAACAAAAAGAAATTAAAGGCATCCAAATTGGTAAAGAAGAAGTCAAACTATCACTCTTCGCAGATGATATGATACTATATGTGGAAAACCCAAAAGACTCCACTCCAAAACTGCTAGAACTTGTACAGGAATTCAGTAAAGTGTCAGGATATAAAATCAATGCACAGAAATCAGTTGCATTTCTGTACACCAACAAGACTGAAGAAAGAGAAATTAAGGAGTCAATCCCATTTACAATTGTACCCAAAACTATAAGATACCTAGGAATAAACCTAACCAAAGAGACTAAGAATCTATACACAGAAAATTATAAAGTACTCATGAAAGAAATTGAGGAAGACACAAAAAAATGGAAAAATGTTCCATTCTCCTGGATTGGAAGGATGAATATTGTGAAAATGTCTATGCTACCTAAAGCAATCTACACATTTAATGCAATCCCTATCAAAATACTATCCATTTTTTTTCAAAGAAATGGAACAAATAATCCTCAAATTTATATGGAACCAGAAAAGACCTCGAATAGCCAAAGGAATATTGAAAAAGAAAACCAAAGTGGGTGGCATCACCATTCCGGACTTCAAGCTCTATTACAAAGCTGTCATCATCAAGACAGCATGGTACTGGCACAAAAACAGACATATAGATCAATGGAACAGAATAGAGAGCCCAGAAATAGACCCTCAACTCGATGGTCAACTAATCTTCGACAAAGCAGGAAAGAATGTCCAATGGAAAAAAGACAGCCTCTTCAATAAATGGTGCTGGGAAAATTGGACAGCCACATGCAGAAAAATGAAATTGGACCACTTCCTTACACCACACACGAAAATAGGCTCCAAATGGATGAATGACCTCAATGTGAGAAAGGAATCCATCAAAATCCTTGAGGAGAATGCAGGCAGCAACCTCTTCGACCTCAGCCGCAGCAACATCTTCCTAGGAACAACGGCAAAGGCAAGGGAAGCAAGGGCAAAAATGAACTATTGGGATTTCATCAAGATCAAAAGCTTTTGCACAGCAAAGGAAACCGTTAACAAAACCAAAAGACAACTGACAGAATGGGAGAAGATATTTGCAAACGACATATCAGATAAAGGGCTAGTGTCCAAAATCTATAAGGAACTTAGCCAACTCAACACCCAAAGAACAAACAATCCAATCAAGAAATGGGCAGAGGACATGAACAGACATTTCTGCAAAGAAGACATCCAGATGGCCAACAGACACATGAAAAAGTGTTCCACGTCACTTGGCATCAGGGAAATACAAATCAAAATCACAATGAGATATCACCTCACACCAGTCAGAATGGCTAAAATTAACAAGTCAGGAAATGACAGATGCTGGAGAGGATGTGGAGAAAGGGGAACCCTCCTCCACTGTTGGTGGGAATGCAAGCTGGTGCAACCACTCTGGAAAACAGCACGGAGGTTCCTCAAAATGTTGAAAATAGAACTACCCTATGACCCAGCAATTGCACTACTGGGTATTCACCCTAAAGATACAAACGCAGTGATCCGAAGGGGCATGTGTACCCGAATGTTTATAGCAGCAATGTCCACAATAGCCAGACTATGGAAAGAACCTAGATGTCCATCAACAGATGAATGGATAAAGAAGAGGTGGTATATATACACGATGGAATACTATGCAGCCATCAAAAGAAATGAAATCATGCCATTTGCGACGACGTGGATGAAACTAGAGCGTATCATGCTTAGTGAAATAAGTCAATCGGAGAAAGACAACAATCATATGATCTCCCTGATATGAGGACATGGAGAAGCAACATGGGGGGTTAGGGGGATAGGAGAAGAATAAATGAAACAAGATGGGATTGGGAGGGAGACAAACCATAAATGACTCTTAATCTCACAAAACAAACTGGGGGTTGCTGGGGGGAGGTGGGATTGGGAGAGGGGGAGGGGGCTATGGACATTGGGGAGGGTAAGTGCTATCGTGAGTGCTGTGAAGTGTGTAAACCTGGCGATTCACAGACCTGTACCCCTGGGGATAAAAATACATTATATGTTTATTAAAAAAAAAAAAATTTGGAAGGGGAGGCGAACCATAAGAGACTATGGACTCTGAAAAACAACCTGAGGGTTTTGAAGGGTCAGGGGTGGGAGGTTGGGGGAACAGGTGGTGGGTAATGGGGAGGGCACGTTTTGCATGGAGCACTGGGTTTTGTGCAAAAAGAATGAATACTGTTATGCTGAAAAATAAATAAAATGGAAAAAAAAATAAAAAATAAAAATTTAGAAGACACAGATAAGGATTTAATAAGTATTCTAAAATACTTATTTTATTTTATATCCTAAGAGCAAAAGCCTTTATGCCCTCTCTAAATTATTGTTTATAAAGTTTGTGATAATGAAATTATTTTTAGTGTAGCAACTCACTGAATATGCTTCATTGATTTGGAAACTTTTGATTTAATGTTTTCTGATATAATGTCTCTAAGATCTACATTTTGGATATTTGATGTTAGTGACTAATATAACTGAAAAGATACACAAATCCAGTGGGGTAAGTGCTGAATTAATTGTGCTTACTAAATTATGATATTCACTTTCAAACTCTGATTAACTAATTATGCACAGGGTTTTTTGGTCAAACTTTTACCTTCTTCATTGTCAATTAGTCCTTGCGAAATAACCAGAATGTAGTATAGTTTTACATTTTTAATAAGTGGCTTGGTTTTAAAATTCACTGAAACTCCTTGTATAGAAGATTGGTAATCAGGTTAGGAAATTTTGTTTCCAAGTTTTTAAAGTATGTAGATAGATGAGTTTTTATCAACACATTTACATCAATATCACACACACACACACACACACACACACACACACACACACCCCGTATATTATGATGTAAATATTCCCATACACTTATTTTCAAGATCTTCTCTCCTTATTCAAGAGTTTCTTTTGAAAAGCTGTTACTTTCTCATTTGTTGATAAAAGTCACTTCCATGAAGGAACAGGTTAAGGGGTTTATTTTTTCTAGAATAAATTCCAATTAATAATTCACTGACAGCCCTTTGTCTTTGTAGAAAATCTGGAATGCTTGTTTTTTGTTTGTTTGTTTTTTGGTTTTTTGTTTTTTGTTTTTTTTGAGTTGGCTCCACACTGGGCTTGAACTTAACCACCCCGAGATCAAGACTTAAGCTGAAATCAAGAGTTAGTTGCTTGACTGACGGAGCCACCCAGGTGCCCCAGGGAACGCTTGTCTTTTTAAGAAAGAAAATCTTATAACCCATATTTAAGTTTAACAGTTCTCTTAAATACTTCTCTTAAATACTTTGTCTTGAGGTAACCAGGACCAGTTTTTCCTAGTCCCTTCTGATCTCATGCACTGAAAAAAGTATTCTATGATTTAGGAAAACACGAGCAGTCGATCTGTTTAACAGGGCTCAGAATACATTGTGTAGCCACATACCCACATCTTATTATGCAAAAATAAGTAAATAAATAAATGCCTGAGAGGGCTGCTGTCAGTCTCTCTCTTTGTGCCTAGAGCTTTCTCTACTTCTGGGGGCACCACTGGCGTTGAATGTCGTCCATGACCTCGTGATGTATTAACAAAGGGCAGCCGGCTGTGTAGCCTGTTTACTAATAAAATTAGTTCAAGTTGATTTTTCTTACTTTTAGTTTAAAACTAATATAATTAGTAGAGCTACTATGGCTCCTTACACTTCGACTGAGCATTTCGTTTTCGCCCATTATGTTCACCCTTCGCATTATAGACACATTTTACTTAATTCCTAATTTGATTTTCTCCAGGGTCAGTTTTGATCGTTACTGCTCTTTTAATGCCATCTGACATTTTAGACTGGTCCATTTTCCTCTTGTTCATATAGCCCATATTTTATTGAGATTATAAAGAATTAATCACGGATGGTGAGTAGAATGTTCCTCTTTCCTGAAATAGGTGACGTTTAGATATGCTTTGTTCATGGCCTTTAGATGCATGTTTTATTTATGTGAGAGACTACTTTCGTTGATTCCTCATGTCGATATTTTCTCCAGATCATCTAGCCTTTAATGGGGAACAATCAATATATCCAGGCCTACAGGTTGTAAATTGACATTATGTGTATTCCAGATTTTCCGCTTAATGTTTCCACTTGATATCCACTGGGATGCTGCCAAAATTCTCTTGTCCTGCCTGAGGCTGGAGAGCAGTAGATGTGTGGACAGTATCTCTAAATTTGAAGCTTTTAGCAAACACGTATTCAGTGTGACTGGCGCAGGATTGTTTTACTTGCTTTCGCTGCCTGGTCTTTCACCACGGGGAGTCAGTCTGGTGTACCTCTTCAGAGTGTGCTATCTCAAACCACATTTCCTGGGTTCGAATCCCAGCTCCACAAGCTGTCTGAGGTGTGTGACCTTTGGGCAAATCATTTAACTTGTCTCTGCTTTAGTTAGCGTAGCTCTAAAATAGAGAGGATAATCTTTAGGTCTCAAGATTGTTACAGTTCTGTGGCAATGAGTGTGAGCTGTCATTAATTTTTGTTTGGTCCCACTTTTTTTTTTTTCCTAAAGATTTTATTTATTTGACAGAGAGAAACACAGAGGGAACACAAGCAGAGGGAACGGGAGAAGGAGAAACAGGCTTCCCACCTAGCAGGGAGCCGATGCGGGGCTTGAACCCAGGACCCTGGGATCATGACCTGTGCGGAAGGCAGATGCTTAACGACTGAGCCACCCAGGTGCCCCTGGACCCACTTTTTACCTAAAACACTCGGTGAAAATAATGCCTATAAAGTACCAGTTCCATATGTTTTTCCTATTTCTCCTCTTACCGTTGATTTAATATCCAGGCATTAGTGTGCCCTACCTGACCCTCTTGACCCTTGGTTACTTTATATACTGTAACTTTCAGACTCAGTGGAAAAAGGCAGTTAGTCTATTTGTCAATTTTGCTTGCCTTCTCAGAACAATTGCCACTCTTTTGGACTGTAACACGGGCCTCTGTGTCTAATACAGGAATACGGAAGAGGGAAATGCAAGGGCTTTCTCCCATCTACCTGCCTGTCCATGCAACAGTTTCTGAGGCCGAGGCACGAGGGCCATAGTTTCTCCATCTGATCCTTCTGCATCGTTAGGACTTTCAGAGTTTAGCAGTTCTACACGTCTCTCCTACTCATAGCAAACCTTATCTTCTAATTTATTGTGTTAATTGTGTAATGTCTGCTCCACCTCCACCCCCGCCCCCCGACCTCACCTACTCTACAAAGGTAGGCAATTTTCTCTGTATGTTTGCCTAAAACAAGGCCCGGCCCAGAATAGGCCCTCATATATTTTTTTATGCATCAATACCCTTACTTTTTAGTGCAATTGTGATGTGATTCTGTCTTCCTATGTTTTCAGAGGCATTTCAAAGGGTAACTCCATCGGGCAAAGCTAGCTGGCCACCATAACAATAACTTGGAGGTCAAGTGCATTGTTTTTTGGTTTTTGTTTTTTTTTTTTAAGATTTTATTTATTTATTTATTTGACACACAGAGAGAGAGAACAAGCAGGGGGAGCAGCAGAGGGAGAGGGAGAGGCAGGCCCCCTGCAGAGCAGGGAGCCCGATATGGGGCTCAATCCCAGGACCCTGGGATCATGACCCCAGCTTAATCGACTGAGCCACAGAGGCGCACCAAGTGTATTGTTTTAAGAGCCAGTCATTTGGACTTTCTTCAATTTATATCAATTTTTTAAAAATTTATATTTAACAGCCCAGGGCATCTTCCCCGCCCCCCCCCCCCCCAAGGTGATATCAGAAAAAACAATTGAAGTCACTGAATTTGCACTAAGAACAACATCTTTACCTGAAATAATAGCTGCCCTAGGGCAAGGGCAAAATTTCAGCAATGGTGGTTCAACAGGGATGAAAATCAGGATTGGTCACAGACCCTGCTATACCTATATAACCCAATGAAACTGGTTTTGATTAGTAATATTAACAGCATTCCCTTTTTGGTTTGGGGTTTTTTTGTTGTTGTTGTTGTTGTTTTCTGATTCTTTTGGGTACTTGCACCAGAATTTCTATTAATAAGTGTTCTAAACAGTGAGTTCGTGTCATTCCTCTAATAAATTATATTTAAATCGTGTAAGAAATACACAGTTGTGCCCAGTACACCGTTCCTCTTGGTGAATTTGTTCCTTCCTAATAATGATACTTAAATTACCAAGATGGTAAGAGATCTAGACCTTGTATTCACTCCTCCTGACATCCCAGTTTTGGGTCTTGTTGATATACAGGGAGATCAAAACCAGTTCAATAAAATGAAATTGTAATAGTTGAAATCCGGGGGTTCTCATTGTAATGCCACAGGTTCAAATTCCCAGGATCATTTACTGTTATATAAATGCTGTTATCTGAACTAAACACCACTTACTATTCGAAAGTATCTGGGTTTGTCATTTTCCAACAACAGTTCTCTGATTCTCAGCTGTGTCCTACAATTGAGTGTCCTGAAGTTCAGTCCTATTCTACACTAACTACTGGAGTTAGCATCAAACTTCACATGCTTAAGGGCTCAGGCCTGTAAGACTGCCCTCCTTCAGGCACCATGTCAGAATTCCTGGATCCCAGGCTAGCTGCATTTGTGTCTTACTTGGAGAAAAATCAGGGTTCCCACAACCTACCTTCAGGTTCAATAATTGCTAGGATGACTCCGAGAACTTAGACAGTTACGTTTTTTTTGGATGACCAGTTTCTAAAAGACACAACTCAGGCACAACCAAATGGGTGAGGTGCCAAGGGCAAGGTATGAGGAGGAAGGGACAGAGCTGCCCTGGGCTGTCCAAGAGCACCACCCTCCCAACCATGTCAATGCATTCACCAACCCAAAGTTCCCGGAATCTTACTGTTCATGAGTGTTTTAAAGTCCCATTCCTTAAACATGCTAGATAAAATCATTGATCATCAGTGAATGAACTCTTATTTCCAATCACCTTCGCCTCTGCAGAGGCTGGAGGAGGGGACTGAAAACCATCCCTCTAACACAGCTAGTGGGTCTCTCCCTTGAAACTACCCAAGGAGACCCCTGGAGTCTCCTCATTAGCATAAACTCATGGTGGAAATTGGCTCATTATATGAATAACAAAAGACATTCTTGTCACTCCTGAGCATTTGGGGGAACTCTGTACCAGGAACCAGACAAAAACCAAATACATTTTTTATTATACAAGCCTGGGTAAATCATATTTACTAGACAAAGACATTTTGCACATTATGTCTATGTAATACTAAAAACTGTTAAATATTCCAGTATCTGAAAATTCAAACTATGTAATGTCTTACAAATCATAACTAAAAGGAAATCAGTTATAGGGAGGAATAATCTTTCAAAAAAGAAAAAAACTTTAGTTTTAGATATAATCTCTTCTATTTTTTTAAATAAATAATTTCAATTCCAGTTTTAGATAAATAAAATTAAATTTAAAAAATCACTAAGCAAAAAAAAAAAAATCTACTGCATCTTTGTTCTTTAAATGCCAAAATATTTTAATGCTGAAATAGGAATATAGCATATAATAAAAAGATCTTTACATATTATAACCAAAATTTGATCATCACCACTAGGTAACCTGTATGAGCGTATATACAGGAGGCATTTATATAATTTCAAGCCACATTTACTTATATCTGTTCTTGAATATTTACTACGGCCATCAAAAATATATCCTGAATGAGTGGTGGCAGAGTACTCAGCCCTAGATAATATATTTACATATTCTGGTTGCCGGTACACTCTGTGATGCTTAAAAAAAAAAAAAAGTTAAAATAGTCTTTCAATAGTAAAGAGAAGAATTTAATTTTTTAATTAACTAAAATTTTTAAATATATAATTCTCATATTTTTAAAATAAAATTTGTGAAGTGTTTTGTAAGAGACTGGTGCAGTACAAACATTAAATTTTTCATATATTTTTTAATTATGTTATGTTAGTCACCATACAGTCTATCATTAGTTTTCAAGGTAACGTTCCATGATTTGTTATTTGCGTATAATGCCCAGTGCTTATCAGACTGCGGTGTTTTCTCAGTTTGCTTGGTTTTTGCATGTGCTATAGGTTAATCCTTTTAGAATACTTTCAGAAGATAATAGAAATATCACCTAGACAATAATGATATAACAGTTTTTCCATTTTTCTAGCAGGGATTTACTAGCGGCTATTCTTTGCAGAGATAATTCCTTGTTAATTGATTCATTTTATCAGTTTTTAGATTGATACGTGAACTGAAAATTGCCACACAAACTGGGGAACATACTAGATTGTGACTCGTTCTACCAAGAGCCCCATTCTGTCTCCTTGAAGAGGTAAACGAGTCTATACAATGCACATTAGACAACAGTATTGTAAATTATCAAGACTATGGAGTCAAAGATAATTTCGACTAATACAATCTTCTTTCTGCTACATTTAAATACTTAACTCAGATCCTAAGCTTTTCTTTGATTACAGATTCTTTGTCAACTTCTTCTGCTTTTTCTGGAATTACTTCTGTGGGCTCTTGAGTTAGATTGCCTAGGTCATCCACTTACAAATCTTTGATCTTTAGACAATTGCTTCAACTTACTGGGCCTCAGTCTCCTCCCCTGCAAAATGGAAATCATAGTAGTATTCACCACGGAGTGTGATATGCTAAGTGTGATATGATAAGATAAAATATGTTATTGCATGTAAAAGGTAAAAACTCTGGAACACAGTAGGTGGTCCCAAAACATTAATTATTATTGATAGTATTTAACCCACTAAGCCACCCAGGTGCCCCCATATTGTTAGTATTTAAATCACATTTTTGTAGAACTTCTAATTTATAGGTTCTCCACTGTGTTTTAATTTTATTTATTTATTTATTTATTATTTCATTCTTTTTTATTATGTTATCTTAGTCACCATACAGTACGTCATTAGTTTTTGATGCAGTATTCCAAGATTCATTGTTTACATATCACAGCCAGTGCTCCATGCAATCTGTGCCCTCCTTCATACCCACCACCAGGCTCGCCCATCCTCCCACTCCACCCCCAAAAACCCTCGGTTTGTTTCTCGGAGTCCACAACCTCTCGTGGTTCTTTCGAATCTAAAATGCAATCTTTTTAAAAGTTCTAAACTGCTGCATCTATATAGATACTGTGTTTTCTCAACACTAATGTGGAATATGAACTAGAGAGTTTTGAAAATTGGCTCCTGTTTCTTGGAATGACTGTCTTACTTCCCCTTAAAGATTATTAACTGTATCTCCTCATGATAGTTTTTCTCCCCACAACTGCTAAATATTTCCATTTGCCTGATGATTTTTCTCTTTAACTTTACAGAGTAAGACACTATGTCCAGTTGGGGGAGCTGATACGGTATTGACCAACAGTTAGGTGGGTTTCATTGTTAACTTTTTTTTGATAGAGTATCATAATTTTCTATCTTTGTTATTCAACTGATAAACACTCACCATTGCATAAACATTTATATAGCTTTTGATTTTTCATAAGCTTCTTCATGGACATTTGCTGGAATAATTTCCCCTTAATTTCTCACACATTATCTTGTCTTTTTAGCCTGAGTAATTTGTATTCAACTTTTAGACTTTGGTTGAAAGTCATTGATAAGTTTTAAATCCAGTCAAAGAGGGAAAAGGCAATATTTTCATTTTATTTTGCTTGATCCAGGAGTTCCCAGTCCCCAGCAAGAGCTTCTGGGGAATTAATCACAGGATAGAAAATTCCCTGCTTGGTAAGAAGTTTTCTTTTCCACAGTTGCTAAATAACCCAAAGTTACCTGAGCTCCTGTCCCAGCCTTCTCCACCTAGCACGACTAATCTCATTGGTGGCCTGTTCCAACATTGCCTGCCTCAGCCACTTGGCGCCCTCTGTTACCTGTCCTCCTCTGACCACCCCACAGGACTCAACTCCCAACTTTTGTTTTGAAATTGGATTATAAAGAGGAAGTATTAGGCAATCCTCTTTTCTTATTTTTTTTTTAAAGATTTTATTTATTTATTTATTTGACAGACAGAGATCACAAGTAGGCAGAGAGGCAGGCAGAGAGAGAAGAGGAAGCAGGCACTCTGCGGAGCAGAGAGCCCAATGCGGGGCTCCATGCCACGACCCCGGGATCATCACCTGAGCCGAAGGCAGAGGCTTAAACCCACTGAGTCACCCAGGCGCCCCCCCTCTTTTCTTATTACACGGGTGGACCATTTGGTCTTACATGTCTCATCACAGACTAGTTGCTATGGCCTTTGATCTGATCCCATGTGCACTAGGTTTTGTAGAGACAGTCTTCTAAGTTGGGGCCTCTTAATGAACTTCTCCCCTTTAATCCAACACTTAATTTTTTTTTCATTTCTCCCATGATTTACATTTTTTTGATCAATTCCTCGGAACTTAGGGAAAGAGTTTGTTAAATATACGTGCTCGTATCACTATCCTGAAATGCAAAGTTCCTATTTTTCCTTCTTTATGGGAGATCCTTACTTTCTCACAGTGTTGCCATTAGTATCTAATGAACCCAGATTTGAAGTATGTGATTAAATATATAATACATCTCCTTGAAAGAGAAGCCAGTTACCTTAATTTTTTAAATTATAGTAAAATCATTCTCCTGGATTTGTAGTTGAATTTTTGTTAAACCAAAAAATAAGCTAGATAACATGAATTTTTAAGCTTCCCCTTGATAATTATATGAAAATATTCATAGCGCATGCTGCATCACAACAGATAGAGTAATATCTAGATAGATACTAGATAGATAGAGTAATAGAGTAACAGATACAAATATGTAGAAGATAATCTCACTTGAATACTTGAAAAAATATTTTTAGAAACAAGAACTTTAAAACTGTTATATTCAGTCCAGTTTCTTCAGTGAGAGCAGTTTCTTCTTTCATTCTTCTTACCTTACTAATTCTCAAAGATTTCCACTTTATGATTCATGTATATTTGTGCTTTTCCACTTTTTAAAATTCATGTTTCCTTTATAGCAAATATTTGTTGGAGTGTTATGTTTCTAAAATTTATACTTCAAAGATATTTTTCCATTTGTAAACATAACATAATGTTGTAATATTGAATTATACTCTTTTCAAGTTATGACATTCCTGCAGAAATTCTGTAGGTCCTATAGTCTATGTATCTGACTCCTCTCTCAGTCCTCTGATCTATGTTGAGAAGTAGCATTTAAACTTTTGCGTTACAGATTTTTACAATGGAGCTATCATCTGGCTAAGCACTGAGTTGATTTTTTCTTTTAACTCTCCTTTGCATGATCTAGGCATAGCTGACCACTTCCAAATCCTAGGGTGTAAATCACACGTTCTCTCCATTCTGCACATTCTGTTCCATTCTGTTCCTAGAACACGTCTCCAGCCCCCAGGACTTCAAAACTACTTAGTCGATACCTTCACTTCATCCAAATAATCTCTGTTCTTCCATGGTTATGTGCCCCTTCTCTCAGAAGTTTTCCTGAACCACCAAGCTTGGCCTGTATTTCTTGCAGATGCTCATCAATATCACAGTGATTTTCGCACAGTATTGAAAATGCATCTTTAAATGCCTTTCCTACCAAATAAATAAACCAAACAATTAGCAGGCAAAAACTATGCCTTTCTGAAACTGGTATCCATAACGCCAAGCACAATATCAACCCTCAAAAATGTGTGGAATTAATGATTAAATAACATGACCATGTGAAACATTAGAATAATGAGGAAATGTTAACCCAGCTATCACACAGTTGGCAAGCCCAAGAATAGCAGTAACTATTCATACGTTAAGTGTGGGGAAAATACAAACTTTAAGACTAATTAATCAGTATCTCTGAGTTTTTTTTTTAAGAATTTCGCAGTAATCATGTAAATGTCAACATTATGTACTGTTGACATCGGTTAAAATTTAGCCATGACTCATATTCATACCAGGTTTTCATAGCTAATGTGGCATAGAGAAATGAGACAATTATCCAGGAAATCGGGGTGTGTGATGCGAATAGGAAGCTTCGACCTAAATTACATTGAGTGTATAATTTGGTCTAGCTTTTCAAATGCAACAGAATTCATTCCATTCATTCCAGTTACTTGGGAGTCATTCAGCCTCCCTGCCACCCCTGGTTCCAGGGCAGACTCTCCCTTTGAAGAGGTACTTTTCAATTTGGAAGCACAGCAGCATAACCTGTGTGAATTTGTTTACATGTAAACACGTCAACATAGGTGGAAGGTCCATTTGGAGAAAATATTAAGATACTACTTGGACACATTGTTTGAAATAGCAAAAGACAGGATACCAATCAACTGGCAATCAGTAGAGATCCAGTCAAATAAAGTCTGATATTTCTATGTGATCAAACGCTATCTAGCCATTAAAAATTTTAAAAAGGTGGGCGCCTGGGTGGCTCAGTGGGTTAAAGCCTCTGCCTTCAGTTCAGGTCATGATCCCAGAGTCCTGGGATCGAGCCCCACATCGGGCTCTCTGCTCAGCAGGGAGCCCGCTTCCCCCTCTCTCTGTCTGCCTCTCTGCCTACTTGTGATCTCTCTCTCTGTCAAATAAATAAATAAAATCTTTAAAAAAAAAAAAAGAAAAATTTTAAAAAGGTGTTTTTTTCATTAGTCCTGATATGGAACAGTTGCTAAAATATACCATTAAGTGACAAAACTAAGGTACAGATTATATGTAAAGTATGCTACTATTTGTGTAAAAAGAGAAAATAAATGTCTATAAATATAGGTTTATAGTATATAAATATATCTCATATGTAATATGTGCATTGTATGTATATGTGTCCTATGTAAATATATATATACATACAATACATTATAAGTAGATTGTAGGGCACCTGGGTGGCTCAGTGGGTTAAGCCGCTGCCTTCGGCTCAGGTCATGATCTCAGGGTCCTGGGATCGAGTCCCACATCCGGCTCTCTGCTCAGCGGCGAGCCTGCTTCCCTCTCTCTCTCTCTCTGCCTGCTTCTCTGTCTACTTGTGATCTCTCTCTGTCAAATAAATAAATAAAATCTTAAAAAAAATAAGTAGATTGTATATATTATGTGCTTCATTATGAAGGATATCTCTGGAGAGGCTCATAAGAAATAGTGGTTGCTTCTGGGGAGTAGAGTTGAAGGTAAGAGAAAGACTCATTTTTTTAATTGTATAACTTTTTGTACAACTGAAATTTTCTTAATGTGCATGAATTATCTTTTAAGTTTAAAAAAATAATAAAGTAAATAAAATCTATTAAAATTAGTTACCAAAATAGTTTTAAAAATTAAATCTGACGGTGGGCTGGGCTTTTCTAATAGTGATCGACATAAATGGTATTTTGAGGTATCTATAACATGTCTGTTATGGTAGGAAAACACCTCCAGGCTTTTTGGTGGAAAAATCATAGGTAATACAGATACCATGTGGTTTATTATGTAATTGCAGAAAATGTTAATTCCAGTTAAAATTAGTGAAAATGAAGATGTATTTTGCCCTGTCTTCCAGTTTCACAGACTGTTCCTAGAGTCTATCCAGGAATTCAGTGAGTGACTATGGGCCAAAATTAAGAAACTTTTCTTTCAAAGAATCCCCTGGGCTTAAATGCTTTATATTCTAAATAAAAAAATTAATACATATGTTTGTCATAAGGGTTTCAGATGATAGCTAATATGTTACTGTAGAATTTTTCTTAATTCTACCTTATAAATATGCTTGGTATTAATTTACTGTAAGATACCACAGTCAACAAGTTAGACATATTATAACAATTTTGTTTGAGTTTATATTAATGTATAAAGTGAAAATATATCCATCAGTTACCAGTGAAATCTCTTCCATGTAGACACGTGTTACTGCTGATTCTAGCCTTTTTTTTTGTAATTGAATTTCCTCTTTTCTCCACCCCAACCAAAAATCAGTGAGTTATAGTTTTTAACATTTTCTTTACTTTTCCTTTATGCCCAAGACACAGCCAGTAGCATCTTTCACACCTATGTCCTGATGAATTGTAACAGCTACTAAAACCTATGTCTTCATCTGATTTTGTACGGCGTTATGCTTTTCATCCTAGGCAATGTGATTCAAAGAAATTGCTCAAAATCCAATGCCCCTGACTTTTAAACAATCGTTGCCTCTTCCTTTTGTATCAGCCATAAAGCTGTTAATACTTTGAACCCTCTTTAAGTCGCAAAATGTCCACTTGAAAACCTTAATCAGTCAGAAAGTTGGTAAATTATACCTTCATGCTACCCATATTGAGTACCCATTACTCCTGGACATAGCACATTAACTGACTCATTAGCTATTCCAAACCATATGGACTTGGGTTTGGGTGGGTCATTTTGATAATATCCTGAGGTGAGTTTCCTAATTATTGCAATTATGTGATCTCAATCACAAGGCCAGGCTCACGAAATAGTGTCAGTGCACCCAGACAATGACTGAGATGAGCAACATGCTCTTTGGTTGTTATAAGTCCCCTGATACCCAAAAAGTAATTACTTGAAAAGTTTTGAGAGAATGCCAGAAGCAGTCTGAGAACAGAGTAAGCATGGAATGTCACACTGCTTGACAGTCATGAATAGATTGCTCAGCGTTGAAACTGGGAAAACTCGAATGCCTTAATGTTGACGCTGTTTCAGTATGATGTTTCTAATGTTAATCCTGTGTAATGTTTCAAGCAACAAGACGACACTTATTAAAGGGAGGGGGAGGGGTGAGGAGACAGCAAGTGTAAAAATTATGTCGTCTATGACAAATTCTGGGTTGGTATCACAAAACAAAAATAACAAGTCAAAAGTTCACATACTGGACATACTAGAGGTTGGGGTGGGTGTTGAAAGAGATTTTTTTTTTAAAACATAACTTAAAGTTGTTTTTATTGTGGTAAATATACATAAAGATTATCATTTTAACCATTTTAAAGTATACAGTTTTGTGGTATTAAGTGCATTCACATTGTTGTGCAAGCATCATCACCACCCATCTCCAGAATTTTTTTATCTTGAAAACTGAAACTCTGTACCTGTTACACAGTAACTCCCCATTTTCTCCTCCCCAGCCCCTGGAATGGAATCACCATTCCACTTTCTGTCTCTATGAATTTGACTACTCTACATAACTCATATAAGTGGAATCATACAATATTTGTCCTTTTGTGACCAGCTTATGTCTTCAAGTTTTATCCATGTTATAGCATGCATGAATATCTCTGTTGTTTTTCAGCCTGAATAATATTTTGATTTATCTATATATCTGTTGATGGACACTTGGGTTGCTTCCTCCTTGTGGCTATTGTGAATACTGCTGCTATCAGCATGGGTATATAAATATCTTTTCAAGTTCCTGCTTTCGATTCTGAAAGGTTTTTTCTGAAAGGTAATTTTCAAAGAGCAAAATAGCAAAGGTGTATTTTTGAAGCCTACCTCTGCACAGGTACCTAGAAGTTACCAATAACAAATTAAAATTAAAATGTCTGATCATCACGACAGCATGGTGTTGGCACAAAAACAGACACATAGATCAATAGAACAGAATAGAGACCCCAGAAATGGACCCTCAACTCTATGGTCAACTAATCTTCAACAAATCAGGAAAGAATATCCAATGGAAAAAAGACAATCACTTCAATAAATGGTGCTGGGAAAATTGGTCAGCCACATGTAGAAGAATGAAACTGGACCATTCTCTTTCACCATACACAAAGATAAACTGGAAATGGATGAAAGGCCTAAATGTGAGACAGAAACCCAACAAAATCCTAGCGGAAAACACAGGCAATAACCTCTTCAACAGTGGCCAGAGTGACTTCTTTCAAGACATGTCTCTAGGGGCGCCTGGGTGGCTCAGTGGGTTAAGCCGCTGCCTTCGGCTCAGGTCATGATCTCAGGTCCTGGGATCGAGTCCCACAACGGGCTCTCTGCTCAGCAGGGAGCCTGCTTCCCTTTCTCTCTCTCTGCCTGCCTCTCTATCTACCTGTGATCTCTCTCTGTCAAATAAATAAATAAAATCTTAAAAAAAAAAAAAAAAAAGACATGTCTCTAAAGGCAAGGGAAACAAAACCAAAAATGAACTTTTGGGACTTAAATCAAGATAAGCTTTTGCACAGCAAAGGAAATAGTCTACAAAACTATGAAGCAATCCATGGAATGGGAGAAGACATTTGCAAGCGACATTTCAGATAAAGGGCTGGTATCCAAGATCTATAAAGAACTTCTCAAATTCAACACCCTAAAACAAATAGTCCAGTCAATAAATGGGCAAAAGACATGAACAGAAACTTCTCCAAAAAAGATATACAAATGGCTAACAGACACATGAAGAAATGTTCAACATCACTAGTCATCAGGGAAATACAAATTAAAACCACAATGAGATACTACCTTATACCAGTTAGAATGGCAAAAATTAATAAGACAGGACACAACAGGTGTTGGTGAGGATGTGGAGAAAGGGGAACCCTCTAGCACTGTTGGGAATGCAAGCTGGTACAACCACTCTGGAAAACAGTATGGAGTTTCCTCAAGATGTTAAAAACAGAGCTACCCTACGAGCTATCAATTGCACTACTAGGTATCTATGCCAAAGTTATAGATGTAGTGAAAAGAAGGGGCACATGCACCCCAATGTTCATAGCAGCAATGTCCACAATAGCCAAACTGTGGAAGGAGCCAAGAGGTCCTTCAACAGATGAATGGATAAAGAAGACGTGGTTCATATATACTATAGAATGTTACTCAGCCATCAGAAAGGATGAATACCTACCATTTGCATCGACATGGATAGAACTGGATAGGATTATGTTAAGTAAAATAAGTCACATAAGAGAAAGACAATTATCATAAGGAAAAGTGCAGAGGACCATGGGGGAAGAGAGGGAAAACTGAATGGGAAGAAATCAGAGAGTGAGACAAACCATGAGAAACTCTGGACTCTGGGGACAAAACTGAGGGTTACAGAAGGGAGGGGATTGGGGGGATGGGGTAACTAGGTGATGGGCATTAAGGAGGGCAGGTGTGGTGGTGAACACTGTGTGTTATACGCAACTAATGAGTCGTTGGACACTAAATCAAAAACTAATGATATTGGCTAATTAAACATAATTAAAAAATAAAAGTCAATGAAATTAAAATGTCTGCAATCAAAATGATCAATTTGAGAAGTCAAACAGAGGAAATCCCCAAAGTGCACCACTTCCTTTCATTTTTCTGGCTTCTTACATCTCAGCCAAAAATAAACATTAGAAGTAAAATATTTTTGTTTCTAGAACTCCAAAATCCATATGAAAGGATTAGCACAATCTAAGCTGCCAAGGTGGGTCAGCTGGGGACAATACCTGAGCACCATCACAAAAACAGTATAGAAGCTTTGCAGGAGAGTGGTCATACTCAGGTTGATATAAACAGCCAAATTGCTGAAATATGGAGTTATACTAGAAAAAGGAAAGAAGTCAGTAATCTCACAACTGATGTTAATGATGAACAGATAACTAGCTGGTAAGAAGTATTTTTATCTTTCGGAAAGAGTGTATAGATTGGGAGATAGAAGAACAGTTTCTGAAATAAACATCCATTTAGGCTGGAATTGCAGTCTGTATCAATGAGTCTCGGGTTTCTCAAGACCCATTCATACTTACGAATAGCTTAAGAGTTCAAGACAGATCTTTACCAATTAAGAGGTGGAAATAACAGGCTTAGAACGTAGGATAAGTCAAGAATGAATAGAAGTTTGTGTGTGTGTCTGTGTGTGTTGTTATTTTGTAGAATTAAGTTAAAGTACTTGATAGAGTGTAATCTCAATTGGTATTGGGAGTCTAATTTTAGTGGATTTATAATGTTCAATGATGAGTCAATGAGGAAGACAATCCCAGTGGCTTTAACACTTTTAAGTTTGTTTTTGGTGAGAAAAAGGATCAATATTTTATTTTCAATATTTTATTTTTGAATTGTTTGTCCTTCTAAAATTGGATCTATTCAACTTTATTCCCAGCCAGCTTAGGAAGCAAATCTGTTACCTCTGGTACAAGGACCATATACCCTAAAGACATTTTATTTCAAGGTGATACTTTCATAAAGACCTGACTCTTAAAATACTAAAGTCTCAAGGTTTCATACAGTATTCAAGTAATGATGCATGGCGAGGGTGCTAAATTTGGTAGGTTAATATGACAGCAATTAAAAAGGATCTGTATTGAAAAAGAACACATAGAAAATTATCGATAATTTTTAACCCTAAGGATTACCTAAAGAGATTCAAATATAAAGGAAAAAAACTTTTACTAGAAACCAAACACAAACATGGGTGATAGCCCTAGCATAGGTAGGGTTTCCTTCCAAGCAAAAGATGTGTCATATGGTCACTCTTTAGTGGGGCCATCCTCACCCTTAATCCCATGTCACACTGAATATTGTATACCATATAGCAGAATGGTTAAGAGAACAGGCTCTGAAGCTAGACTTCTGGATTCAAATTTTGTCACTGCTGCTTTCAGACTGTCTGAGCTTAGGCAAGTAATGAAACTGCTCAGAGCCTCAGTTCATCCACTGTAATATAAGGACAATAATATACCCATATCATTCATTTTTCTATTAAATGAATTAAAACCTTTAAAGTGATTAGTGAATCCATAGCTCAATATTTGGTAAGCCATTACTATTGCTGGTATTGGAGTTTCCTTCTTTGATTTAAATTAAGAAGCATTTGAAAGCCAGTTTTAGAGAAAGCCCAAACTGAAGAACCAGACAAAGGGAGAAAATCTTACGCTAATTTTTAAAATTAAAATATTTGCTATGCTTCAACCATTTCCAATGTAAATGTCTTGTATCTGTCTTTGTGATCATTGCTCAGGACTATTCTGTAATTCTGCTAATGCCTAAGTCATGTTTTCTCTTATTGCCTAACTTAGATCTGATGGACAGCCAAGAACTGCGGCATGAATGGTTTTGTTCGGGGATAGAATGAATCCTGTAGCTGGATTAAAGATATCCTTCTATTTTTGGATTGTTTTATCCTGGTGTTTTCAAGGTTGGTTCAATTTGAAAGGATGTGAGTTGGGTGGCTTTTATAAAAAAGGTAAGCTTCTGCTAAGAGACACTCAAAAACCTTTCTCCTGCCCTTTGCAGATCACTGGTTCCTTGCATTAGCTTATGTAAGTTGTGCCTCCTTTATCTAACTTTTGCTCCCATATCCTAGTCCCTTTTCATCTAATTTATAAGTTGCACAAAATATTCATCAGTTTGTAATGGTCCCTGTGATTTCAATATAGATGACTACTCCTCATGCATTAAATAGTGCTCAATAAAACTATGTGTCAATGAAATAAAATGTGACTCTACCAGCGGATTTTAATACTTCAACTATTGCAAATCTTCCCTCTTCCAATGTACTCTGTCTCACTTGTTCCATTACATCACGGAGATGTGCAAAGTGAAAATTGCCTGGTACATTTTCCCTTCTGAAATAGTAATGGAAAATCTTTGAATTGCTGAGATTATTGGAATGTCTATTACCTAAGAGCAGGTGTTGTCAGTGGGACCAGTGGTATGTGTGTGTGTGTGTGTGAGTGCGAAGGGGGGTGGAGTGGGATGGTTTAGTGTCTAATTTATGTAATTAATTTCTATAGCATGAAATCATACTATATATTAGCTAAAAAATTTTGATGTGACTCATGAAGGTTAGGGATCCAGAATACTCTTCCAATGAATATAAAACCATGAAAAATAGGCAGGTTCTATAAATAACTTGGAGGTCATGAGCGCAGCTTGTCAGTACTGGCATATGCAGCATTTTAGAAGAGTGAGTAATGTTCTGTCTTATTTTTAGAATTTATTGACTTCAGTGGAATAAAAGACTATTTAATAACTTTTCTTGTAGGCTGATGGGAAAAGAGAAATCTTTGTTGACTACAGAAGAAACATGAATCTGCACATTTTTTAGTGAGTTTTCTAGTGAGTGAGTGCACATTTTCTAGTGAGTTTAGGTAACCTATGGTTGTTATAGTTGTAAACTTTTATTTAAACAAAGTAATACTAAGTTAAATAATTGTACCATTTTATGCAAATTAAGGGTGTCTTTTCCTTCCCAACATTTTGCCATCCTAATTGCCTAACACCTTAATTCCTTCATACTAAAAATGTAAGGGCACCAGTCTGGGATGCCCAGTGACTCAGCAGAATGAGACAAAAACGTTTATATCAAATCCAAGGTATGATATAAAGATCAAAAGCCTCTCTATCCAGTCCCACAAACATAAATGATATCCCACAGTATTCAAATTACATCCAGGAAAGGAACAGAAATGAGTAGCAGTGAGAAGACTTTTACCGAGGGAGAGCAACAGGTATGACTGGTAGCAAAACCTCCAAAATGACTGAATATAAATCCAAAGTAGTGTCTTAAACAACAATGGGGGCTCCAGAGCTAAAGAAAACAGTCAATTATATAGCTAGTCAACTATATAAATAATTACTTTTTGTACATCTGAGTCAGTGGATATAAATAGGGACCCCAGTACAGACAGAAATATTGACAGAACTTTCTAACAAGTGTTTCAGGTAGAAAAAGAATACTGGCTCTATCTATGAGATTTATAGAAGTATAAGTATCCAACATGGGAGGGTGACCAAAGACTGGATAATGGAAATGGTTATATTGATAAATAGGGGGAAAAAAAGTCTGTGCTCTGAACAGAAATATGAGTGTATTTTCATGAATATCGTCAATATTTTTAAATAGAAGTCTAGGAAGAGGAATTGAGTATGGCTAAGTTTTAGTGAAATGTGGCCAGCCCTACAGTATTTGTCTACTTGGTGGAAGAGAGAAAAATACCATGAACAGGGATTTCAAATGAAGAACTGTCTAGTAACAAATTGTTATTAAATAGAGCTCAAATAACACCATAATCTAGGTCTTTAATCTAAATGGGAAATGTCTCAGTGGTGTACGTGGACTCACCAGCTATTTTTAGAACTCAGAGCAGGGGAAATTTTTTTTTAATCTTGAGACTTCCATTGATCCTGATTTAGTGCTTTGTACTCCAGGGCTCCCAGAGAGAGGTGACACTTAAGAGTGACAAGTAATGACATCATTTCCTGGTGGTGTCATAGTTCTTATTTATTATAACTTTATATCAAGGGTTAGAATGATATATATTAAAAATTCCCTTAAAATCCTGACAAGCTCTATGGAAACCAATGAGCTGTTTTCTATTCCCTATTACAAACCAAATACAGGAGAAAAATAAAAGGCAAACCTCCAGGTATGAGGTTATTACCTAATTTGCATTTCCAATTTTCTTTCGCCTTCAGTATCTCTTACCTCTTTGGTCCACTTCCACCACTCTTCTCTGTCTTGGGCCATCCTCCTCACAGTCAACACTGGACTTAAGCTCTTGGAGGTCTCTGACTTTCCTCTCTACCATTGCTTAGATGGGACCATTTTGCTTTGTATCAATTCAAGCAGAAACTGACTTTTACAGGGTTTTTTTGTTTAAGATTTTATTTATTTATTTGACACACAGAGAGAGATTACAAGTAGGTAGAGGGGCAGGCAGAGAGAGGGGGAAGCAGGCCCCCTGCTGAGCAGAGAGCCTGATTCGGGACTTGATCCCAGGACCCCAAGGTCATGACTTGAGTCGAAGGCAGTGGCTTAACCCACTGAGCCACCCAGGTGCCCCAACAAAGGGAGTTTTAATAACATTTAAGAAGAAGGTATTTTTACATTGACCAAATGTAGGGTTGACCAAAAGCCAATAGTATGGTTGACAGAGTTTGCAAGATCCAGCCTTATTTTCTTGTCTTTTACACTCTTTTGTCGTGACCAGATTAAATTATTTGTATTGCTAGGCTAAGTTTCCCTTTTTATATCCTCCCTTTTTATATAAAGTTCTTGAATTTTTGCTTGTTTGTTGATTTTGTATCAGAATGGCCATTTTGGTTCTGGGCTTTGCTGATCTCCTGGTCTACAATTATCTTTTACTGTTAACTATTATTTCTTACAGTCATCTGACTATTCCTTGACCATCTGGATGGAGAAGGCCCATCCTTATCTGGCCCTTAACAATGCTTTCTGAAGTTCTGAAAGAAACACCCCACACTTATCATTGTTGTGTGACTTTTCTAAATATTATTTGAGTTCTAGAGTCATCGGTCTGGTCTTCTAGTCCAAACAGGTGAATAATCAAACCCTCAGAGGTACTCAGGACTTCAGTACTCAAGCTGGGAGTCACTCCCAGCTTGCAAATCATCCCAGTTTCTGACGTACAGAATGTATGAGCATAATAACATAGCTGTGGTTTTATGTCACTAAGTTTGGAGTGGCTGTCACTCCAAATGGTAACTGAAACAACGGGGGGCAAAAATTTTGGAGTTCCTAACACATATATTGCATTTAGAGCTTTGGGATGAAATTAAAAAAGATCAAAGATCAATGTCTGTGCCCTGAGTAGAGACTGAGTAGAAACAGACTAAGTACATCAGATTTAGAAGGAATAACCATGGAGCTAAAAGAGCATTCTAGGGTCATAAAAGTCCAAGGAAGAGAACTGAGATAGGAAGTGACACATTTTTTGGTAATGAGACTGAGTACATGATTGTCAATTTCCTCCCTTCCATCAGAGCGACTGACTTCAGCTGGTTGGTTTCAATGACTGACTTCAGTAGGAGTGGAGAAAAAAAATCATTGAAGTGGAGAGGTCAAATAAAGAAAACTTCAAACACATTTTGAAATGATATTTAAAATAATTACTTAGACTTCAGATCATTAATGCTCACCACCATATCTTTGAGCTGTCATTTCCATAATCAACGGGCAATCCAAATGATAGCCAGGTACTTCCCAATTTTTCTAGGCCCTTTCCTAAATTTTCTACATATTTCCTCCATAAAAGCACCTTGTGTTTATATTCTCATGGTTACCTTTGACTGCTGCTTCTTCAAGTACCATTTCTGATCTGAGTCATATATGCTTGGATATGGACTCTTCAGTTTACACATTCATTCATACAAACTGAAAAAAATTAGAAGGAAGGTAGAAGAGGAGATTAGATCATAGCAACCAAAACAATTTTGAGTGGAACAGTAGACATCGGACTTGATTAATCCTTTGTCCATTTGATAACCAATGTCTCCAAAATGATCTCTTACCCCAACCACTATCCAGTCTCACACCATCTCTCTCAATCTCTCTCCACCCATTGTCTTGCTTCCTCCTCTTTCCTCCTGGAAAACTCTAGGAACTCCACATTATTTCTCAATTCTGCCGAGCACTTTTCCCTTCAAGGTGTTCAGCAAATGAAATTCCCTTCCACAGGAGGTGGAGTGGTCATGAATAGATAGAAACTTTGTCCTTACTTTTGCTTCATTTTAATGTTTTTATTCCCAGGTTTTTGGTTACTTTACTCAGAAAGTTTTCCTGGTGTATGTTCTGACTTTTGCATATTTGAAAATATTGCTATTTTTGCCTTCATGCATAAGGATAACTTGACTGTTTTAGCATTCTAAAGTCACAGTCATTTTATTTACAACTCTGTGGTTGACACTCCTTTCCTTCTTTCACTTAGTGTCATAGAGAAAAATCTCTGAGGCCGATCTAATTTTGCAAGTAAGTAGATTTTTGCACTGATAATTTTTGAATGTTTTCCCTCATCACTTAAGTTCATTATCTATCCTTTCCTTTGAATTTTCAAAGAATTTTATAAGTTTATCTTCTACTTAACTAATTTTGCTTTTCCAGATATAACAGATTGGGTTAATTTCATCTTTGGTTTATAATTTAGAAGTATGTTTTTTAATCTCTCTCTCTCTCTGGTTTTTTTTTTTTTTTTTTTTTTTTTGGTAAAGGAGATTTTTTTTTTCTAGAATATTTGTGGTGGTCAGAATGATGACCTCCATTCCCAAAGATTTCCAGGCTCTAAACCCTGGAAACCAAACTGAGAATATGTTACTTTATGTGGCAAAAGGTACTTTGTAGGTAATGATTATGTTAAGGATCTTGAGATTTGAGGATCATCCTGGATTATCTGGGTGAGCTCAATTTAATCAAAAGGATCCTTCTAAGAGGAAGCAGGAAGATCAGAGTCAGAGAGAAATATTGAAAGATGCTACTACACTGCTGGCTTTGAAGATGGACCATGGGCCACAAGAGAAGGATTTGGAGGCAGCCTGTAGAAGCTAGAAAATTCATGGATTCTTCCCTTGAGCCTCTAGAAGGAGCAGAGACCTACTGACACCTTGATTATAAAATTTCTAACCTCCAGCCTGGTAAGAGAATACATTTTATTACTGAACTCAAAATTTTGTGGTAGCTTGTTAAACAGAAACAGGATATTACTACATATTACCTTTAATTTCATAGGTAAAAAATCTATCCTTTGATTTTATGGTACTTGTGAATAAAAACATTTTAGAATGGATTTCTGTTTGTTATAATCACTTTATTTTTAAAAGAAGGTAGTTTTGATTTTTCAGAGAAGGAGTGGAGTCTAAATTATAGGATCTCTCTTTAAGTATGGTAATTTTTCTCAGTTTGGTCATCCACAGATGACCTAATCTTATTTTATAAGAAAAATAGTAACAGAAATAGTTTTTGTTGACCTGATATGATTTCCTATTAGTATCTTTCCTGTCTAGATTTAGTGATAAATGAAAAAAGTTACAATGTAATAGTGTAATTCTGATGTCTTCCCAAATATCAAGGTTTCTGGAATAACTCTTACCTCTAACAGAGAAATAAAGTAATTCAAGCTCTGATCCAATGTGAGTGTAGATAATGTAGTTGTTTCCCAAATAATATCTGACGATTCCAAGTTAGTTCTTATACATTTACTGACCTCTGACCATCTATCACTATGAATCATTTAGAGAATAATAACCCAGTAGCTACTGTGATCTTAAAGCGTAGACAGTATCATGTCATTTCTATGTTTAAATTCTTCAGCAGTTCCTCTTTTCACTTAGGAAAAAGATAAAAACGTTTAGCTCACAAACCATAGCATTATTTGTCCTCTGCCTACGTCTCTAGGATCACCCATTGCTGTCGTCTCTTACCATTGTCCTTTTGGGGCCTGAAACACACCTACTTCCTTCCTACTTCAGGACTTGGCATATATCCTTTCCTCCATGAAGTGTTCTTCTTTCCCCTTTCTGCCTCCTAACAACCCTTCATCCTTCAGGTCTCATTTTAAGTGTCATTCCCTCAGAGGTTTCCCATGACCTTGCCTGCCAGTTGGAATGAGCTCCTCCTATTACAGCTTCAAATAGAATCCTATAAATTTGCTCAATGATTATTTAATACTTGTCCCCTCCAAAAGGCTATGACTTTGAGGAAGGCAAGCATTCTGCCTTTTGATACAATCCGTCTCCAGAGCCAAGCTCAAGTACTATCTGAGTAAGTGAACGAATCTGCATTGCTGCTTCTGGCTTCTCCATGGGGACTTCTGGCCATTTCATTTCACCCTCATTTTATTCCATGAATTTGTCTTTGTTCCAGGGCATGAACACCACCCCTCATCTTTGTTTTTCATTCCCTAAGTCAGTGTTAAAGGAAGACTGACACCAGGTTGCAGGTTTACTGGGTTGTTTGTTTTTTTAAACTTCATTTATTCATTCAAAATAGTCACTGAGCAGTTACCCACCAAGCACTATTAGGAATGTTCGGTGGTTCTCTCTTTGTGTGGGGAGTGAGGGGTAATGCTGCCAGCTCCCTACTCCGTGAGGCCTTCAGTACCAATGATATGGTCCAAATGTTTTGCTCCATATGAGTGAAGTTGTGCTCCTGATGAGGCAATGCATGAATTTCACTTTTAACTCTAATACTTCTAAATTTCAAAGGATGGAGGCGTTAATTGACCAGTGTTTCCTTTATTGCATTATAGATACAATGCTCTTTTAAAAGGATGTTTGACATTGATACTCCATGCTCTCCTTCAATATAAATCCATCTGTATAACTTTTAACAGAAATGCCTCCAAGTTTCTTTATGTGGCCAGTATTCATTTTCACTTTCTGGTGTTAACGTAGAATTGTTTTTCCTCTTTCCCTTTTGTAATTGTCATATTGGGCATTGCAATCAGAATTGGAGAGCAGGGAGATAAAAGTCTGCTCTTGTCATACCTTGCCCAGAAGCTTCCAATGATTTCTTCACCAAACTATGGTCTCCATACATTCTCTCTTCTCTGTTATCTATTTATCATTTTATTTTTGTTATGAGTAGGAACTGTCTTCCAGGAAATTATTATGTATATTAAGAACTCAAGAGTATTCAAATGGCATGATATGTCCTGTAATAGATTGTCCAGATAGCTGCAGAGGAAGATTTCATGATGCTAGTAACATTTGCATTTCATAGTTGATCGAGTAGCCTTGTGAAATGAATGAGCACTGTCATGAATACTTCACACTGTTGGTTCACTCCAATATACTGGCATTTGAATGTTCTCCACCCCCATCAAATCAATCCAGCTTTACTAACTTCACTTCCAGGGAATGGGATTTTTGTAGCCTTCTTCTCCATAACTTGGCAGAAGAGAAGAGAGAAAGCTCCCTGAGATATAAAAACGTGCTAGAATTCTTCCATTGTATAAGTGAATTCAAGTAGCCTTGAATGAAACCCAACCACATATGTGTGGAAATATGAAGCACCAGGCATGGATAACATTCAGGTATAAAATGAGATTGCTGTGTAAAAAACACTCTCCTCAAAACGGACTTGTTCTTTTGAACTGAATCATTGTTGAATAATCTTGGAAAGAAGAACTTCGGACACTGGTTAGGGCTGTTTTCCATTAGAGTGACTTCATAGGAGTGGCTTATAAATATCCTCTTAAATACCCTTGATGCCAGACACAGCTAAATAAAGCATGGTCCTTCCAGAACCAAGACCAACGGAATATATTATTAGTTTGTGGTTCCAATTATTATTCTTTCTCACCTACTATAGATCATAAACAAAAAGTAGAATAGACGTAACACTACATTTCATTTTCCACCAAGAAAAGCGAATATCTTTGATTTAATTTTATTATTTTGACCCTTCATATTGAAAAAGAGAATATGTATCCCTTTTAAGTGCTTATATTCTACTGAGTACCTAATTATCTTCCCTTAGAACATTTTAAAAAGCAAATGTGGTAAGGCAGTGGGCATACCATTAATTTCATTTTATAGAGATAACAGGCATGGAGTTTTCTTTGTTGTAGTAGATAAAACATGTCATAAGTCTGCAGTAAAATATTAATCTACTCCTGTCTTTCCTATTCCACATTCTGAGATAACCCAGTGTTATCAGTATCAGAATGGTGTCTATCCTCCACATCTTTTCTATGTTCGTACCAATAAAATTAATACAAACATATACATATATATGTGAAAGTATATGTGAAATATGTGAAAATATCTGAGATAAGATAAGAAATGAACTAAACCTATTATAAAATTACTATAATCAAAAGAATGTGGTATGGGCTGAGGAACAGACCTTTCTCCTACACACCTCTCTAAACTCTGGGTAGCTAACACGCGTGAGCAGGTAGGGTTAGGCTCCTGCTTGAGTTGCCAGGGATTCTCCCATTTTCCGTAGGAGCACGGTCCAGCAGAACTTTCTATGATCATGGAAATCTTCTATAACTGGTTCTGCCCAACAGGTTAGTCACTAACTCCATGCGATCACTCACTGGGCACTTGAAATGTGGCTGGTAAAACTAAGGTACTGAATTTTGAATTGTGTTTAATTTCAATTCATTGAAACGGAAGTGGTCGCAAGTGATTTGTGGCTACTTGATGGGACTGCACAACTCTGTAACTTCAAGCCCAAACTCTTTATTAAGCATTTAAGATCCTCCATAATTTTATCTCAACCTGCGCTCAAAGCCTATAGGACCTAAGAATACAAACTGAGGATGGTAGTGCTGCAGGTATGTGAAAAGCAAGCCTAAAAGCGTGGCTTACGTCACACGTGGGAAAACTGTCCTCACCTCTCCGTTGAATATGTCGTCAACTCTGTTGTTACTGAAAGCACAGCTTCTGCTTAAAAATCATTCAGCCAGTTTCCCTTCCTCTTTCTTCAGCTCATATTTGTGATTACTGCAGTCATATTAGTTAGAAAGAAGGATGTAAAGTGTGAATATAGTCTTGTGGCTAGTTAACCTTTTATGATGTTTGCATTGGGGAATGGACAGCGTGGGGCTAACATGTTGGCTAGCCATATCAGGTTTTACCACATTCAATTGTTTGAGAGATAATTTGGTGCATATTTACTTCCAATTGTTTGGCAGCAGGGCTCTACTAATCAGTATCTCTGGAAAAGAGTTTATGAAGCCTGTTGACATTCTGACAGATGACATTTTAAGTTAATTTTTTGTGTCCTTGACTTTCACTTATATGGACAATCAAGAACTATGACTTGGGGACAATAAGTTGAGACCTTGTAACGGTCTTATATGGAAAGAATGCAAGAGACATAGATATTTGGTATGATTTATATCTGATCACTTTGAGATTCCATTTATCTGAATACTATTATTTTCCAAATCTCTATGTCAGTAACTGCTTAGCTCTCCAGGGATTGTGCGTTTATGAGTGTGAATGGCCTCCTGATTTTTATAAAACAAAAACTAGCTCTTCGTTGGCAGGCAAATCTCTTTTTCTCACATTAAATTACAAAGATTGGATTTTTCTAAATGTTTTGTCTATGCAACATCTTTAACACTTTAATTGATTTGAAATGATCTTGGCCTTGTAAAGTATGCTCACTGAATGGCTGGGTTTTTCTTTTTTGTTTGAACCAGTACAAGCATTTCACAGCACCTGGTTCTTTGAAAAGCAGAACCCAAGCCATACCTACAATGTTGGCACACCGCCAAGAAAGTCCTTTTGTGTGTATGTGTGTGTGTGTGTGTGTGTGTGTGTGTGTGTGTGTGGTGTTTGTGGTGAATCACTCATAGTCTCTGAGATCTATCAAAATAGCCTTGTTTGAAAACCTTGTTTTCCCTATTTTTTCTTCTTCAGATGACTCACGCTTAAGTGCTTCATGTCTAGATTCTCTTTTCTTTCTTGTTTCTCATCGTGTTCATTCAGAAGACGCTCTTTCACTAGTTCCAAAATTTGTATTTCTATATTCTGTCAGTTTTCATCTTGAAACATACACACAGCAATATGCTCTGAATCATAAAATTCTGCATTAAAATCCAACACTTAAGAAAACCCCACATATTCTCAATACAGGTTTACCTGCACTTCTGTTCCCATTTTTATTTATGACAACTTTATTAACATTTTAAACTCATTGCCGCTTGAAACTTTATTTCATCTGTTAGGAAGATTTTGGCTGTAAGAAACATGAAAATCAATGCTAAGAGGCTTAAGCAGTAAAGACACTTAACACTTCACGGAGGAATCTGGAAAGTATGGTGGCTTCAATGTCAGTTGAATGAGTGATTCAGTGAAGGTCTCAACAACTCAGATTCTTCCTTTCTCCTCAGCCATTCTTTTCTTTTAAGTGAGTTTCACTGTGGCATAATTTACATGTAATAAAATTTATAAATCCTAAGTGTACAATTAGATATGTTTTTACAAATGTATACTTATGGAGTCACCACTACAGTCAAGAAATTAAACATTTCTGTCATTCCCAAAAGTTCCACCAGCCCCTTTGTCATCCATCCACCCCTTCAAACCAGTCCCTGGGAATTTCAGTGGAATTATACAATACGTACTCTTTTGTATCTTCTTTCCTTTCTATAACATCAGGCTTTGAGGATCTATTCAGGTTGTTGCTTGTATCAGTAGTTTATTCCTTTGTATTGCTGAGTGATATTCCACTTTTTATTGCTGAGTGATTATCTGTTTACTACTTGATGGGAATTTGAGCTGTTTTCAATTTTTGGCTATCACCTAAGAAGCTGCTATAAATCTCTAAGTTAAGTTTTCATGTAGATACGGTTTACATTTCTCTTGGGTAAGCACCCAGGAACATGACTTCTGGGTCATATGCTAATTTTACATTTGATATGGTAAGAAACTGACAAATTGTTCTCCAACATGAGTTTAACACTTTGGAGCCCCACAAGCGAAGAAAGAGAGTTCTTCTTACCCATATTCTTACCAAAACTTGGTATCTTAACAGGGCTTTTGAAGAGCAAACATTTTTAATTTTGATGAAGTTAAGTTAGGAACTTCTTCTTTTAGGCTTTCAGCTTTTGGGGTACATTCTAATTACAAAAAGTCTAAAGATCACAAAGATTTATAAAATCTAAGAGCATAAAGGGTTTCTCCCAGGTTTTCTTCCAAAAGTTTTATAGTTTTAGCTCTTGCATTTAAATTGAGGTCTATGATCAATTTCAAGTCAAATTTTAATGAGGTGTGAGTTAAGGGTTGATTTTTTTTTCTTTTATTCTTCCTTCCTTTTTTTTGATATGTGAATAAGTATTCTAACCTCATTTGTTGGACATTCTGCCATTTCTGGTGTATTAGATTTGTAATTTGTACCCTCATGGTCATAAAATGACTGCAGAAATTTTAGGCATCACATCCAGAATAATATCCAGAAGAGAACATCTCTTTATAGAAAGTGTCCAGAAAACTTTTCTTTGCCTCTACCTATACTTCACGCATATATACATACACCCAAACCAATCACTGGGAAGGGAATGGTACCATGATGACTCATGTATTCATTTAATAAGAAAATGATGTGTTTTCTCTATTTGCATCATAGGGACTGGGAATACAGTAGTGATTTGCAAACTTCAGAAATGTTGCCTGTTCTCATGGAACATACAATTTGCTAAGGAAGACTATTTGTCTATTTTCTAAATAAATAAGTTACTTGTATAATATGTTGTTGTACAATGCTAAGTACTAGGAGGAAAAAGGAAAGGGGGTTCTAAAGTATTGTGGGTGGGTTAGAATTTGAGATTGGGTGGTTAAAAAAGTTCTCCTCAAGTTGACTTTTGAATAAAGACCTGAAGAAAGTGATAGCATAGTCCATACAGATACAGACTGAAGAATGGTCCAGGCAAAAGGAAAAGCGCAGAAGTCCCGAGAACAGCAAGGAGACCACGGTGGTTGGAGGGAGTAGTAGGAAATGGGGGAGGTACAGAACATGTTGATCATTACAGATAAGTCATTCTCAACCAGGAACAACTCTGACATTTATAAAATCTGGAAATGGTTGATTTTGGCCATCATAACTGGCTGGGAAGGGACTGCTGGGGAGGCCGGATAGATGTTAAATCTCCTGTAATGCTAAATATCCTACGGGAGGTAGACCACCTCTGGACCCTCCTCCCCCTCTCAATAAAGGATCATCTGGCTCAAATGTCAATATGGCCAAGGTTAAAAAACACCATTTTAAGTTATAGTAAGGATTAGCTTTTATTAAATGACTCAAAATGACACTAAAGTGTTTTCAATAGAGGAATGATCTAATTTAAGCTCCTAAAAAGATCATTTAGCTGTTTTCCATGAATAGACTAAAGGGCCTGGAAGGGTAGAAAATAAGACAGCATTTAGGAGGGTACTATAATTATCCAGGAAAGCCATGATGGTTATTGGACCAGGATGGTGGCAGTAGGGATGGGGAGGGCGGATGGATTCTAGATATAGTTTGAAGATTTGAAGGCTAATAGATTTTGCCAACTACCCTAGACTAAATATTTGTGTGCCTTCAACATTTCTATCTTGAAACCTTATCCCCAATGTGATAGTCTGAGGAGATGGGACCTTCGGAAGTGATTAGGTCATAACCTTTCCAGACTTCAGAAGTGTGAAAAATAAATCTCTGTTGTTTATGAGCCACCCAGTCTATGGTATTTTGTTATAGTGGCCTGAATAAAGACACAAATGTACTCCATATATAGGTATGAAGCCCGGAGCCATGTGTGACCCCACAGGAGTAATCTGTTGTAGTTGGTGCTGGAGCTGCATCTTCCCAAAGAAATTAACCTGGGGAAGTGGGTAGAAACCTGAACAAATTTGGATGGAAGAAAGAATGTCCATATGGATGTTTGGCTAGGCAACCAATAGCATCTGTCACATATCCATTTTACGGAAATAAGAATGGACATTGTTGGATTAATGAATCACTACCTTAAATGATGCCATTATTCTACACATAGACTACTGAACTTCTTTAAAAAGGCTTTTATTTATTTGTTTAAAGATTTTATTTATTTATTTATTTGAGAGAGAGCATGAGTGAGCAAGCAAGAGAGAGAGCGCGCATCTGCATGCAGATGAGCCAGGGGAGGGGGCAGAAGGAGAAGAGGCTCCCTGCTGTGCAGGGATATTTTTCCCCACTCCCCGGACTCCATCCTGGGGATCATGATCTGAACAGAAGGCAGCCGTCTAGTCTACAGAGCCACCGGAGTGCCCCTAAAAAGGCTTTTATATCCACAGCACCAAGTGCTTTAGAAATGTTTTCTCACGCCGTCTTTCATTTAGTGACAGATGTAGGAACTCCTAAAACCTTATTCCATCAAACTCATTAAAGGACTTTGATTTTCCTTTCATTTTGCATTCCAAGTATTTACTGTCTTCCTACATAGGATGTTGCTATATTTAATTATTGCTTTTGGAACATTTGTTTTGTCTACCTGAAAATATTAGAAGCTCGCTATGAGTATTATGTGTTAGAAAACCACGTAATAAATTTCTCTCACGTATCATCGTAATCTTTTAACTAATAACCTGCTGAAGAGCTTCCCTTTGACCAAATTCTGCTCAGGCTTCCCAGAACTCTTTTCAGCGAGGCATGGCTATTGACGTCCATGTCCTCTCCACGTTGTCAAGTTTCAGTAAGAATCCTGCTACGTTAGGTTAGCCCAAATCCCCTCTGTATCTAGTGCAGTTCGTCATCCTTCGCCATCCCCCAGGCGAATTCTGATCACCTGGCCCTGTCTTCAGCAAGATTTCTGTTAACTCAGTTTAGCCAGAACATTCCCCATATCTCTGACATTTCTTCTCAATGATTTTCCATCCACGGACCCCCACCCCTTGGCTATAAAGTCCCACTTTTCTTTGCTGTCTTTGGCATTGAATGCAGATTTCTCCTACTGCAACAGTTTGGAATAAAGTTTTCTTTACCATTTTAACGAGTGTTGTTATAAATTTTTCTCTAACCTACTTTATAACCTAAGTAACTGCGGTTATTTCCAGGTCACAGACAGACAAATGGACGTTTTGTGAAGTAATTACGTTTAGTCAAGATTACCCAACCAGTAATCAAACAGGGCTGGGGCCAGCCCGTGTCTGAGAACCGGAACAAGGCTGTCCCAGGCCTCGGGGCTCGCACCAGGCTTCTTGCCCCGGGAGGGCCCGACTCGTGGGACAGTAAAGACGCGCCCGCTGAGGTGGAAACCTGGGGGACTGGGAGAGGGCGGGAGACCACAAATTCCTCCTACGCACATGCAGGGCAGTGGTCTGGGGCTCGTTGTCCAGACTCTGCAGGGCCAGGGCGAGTGTGCGGCAAACACAGCCCCTTTCCCGGTTGAGACCCGCTCGCTCGTCCCCGGGCGTCTCGGGCGCGCGGGCAAGGCCGCCCGGCGGTCGCGCTGACGCTTCGCGGGCCTTAGGCCTGCGTTTCCGGCCGGAACCTGACGGCGCCGGTGCGGGGCGTCCGCCTGGGCCCTTCCGAGGGCCGGCTCGGGCGGGGCCCGCCTCCCCGCGGGATTGGAGGCCCGCGGCCCCGCCCGGCCCCCAGAGCCCGCGGGAGACGCCTTGCGCGGCCCGGCGGCGGGGGAAGCCCGGGGCCGGTCGTGGGCGTCGGGCCGAGCGGTCTTCTGCGCCCCGCTCTCCGCCTGCCCCGCCGCGCCGCGGGAGGAGCTGCCGTCGGAGTGAGCGCCGGAGCCTCCCAGCCGAGGCAGGCCCGGCTTTCGCGGTTGGTCGCGCACTTTTTCCTAACTCGGAGCGAGAAGCGGCGGCCCCTCCCGCTCGCGTTCGCCCGGAGCGCGGCCGGGACGTGTTAGGCGCGGGAGGGGGTCGGGTTCCGCGTTCCGCCGGTGCAGGGAGAGCCGGGGGCGGGAAGGAAGTGCAGACGCCGGCGGGCTTCGCGGCGGGTCGGGCCGGGGCCGCCGAGAGGAGAGTCCCGGGCAGGCGGGGGGTGGGCCGCACGGTGCCCCCCGCCCTGCCACGACCCGCCCGAGCCCGGGCCTGGCACGTGTTCAGGCCTCTGGACGCCGGTTTGTCCCCGGCAACTCAGGTTGAGCGATTTGCATCGTAGCCCTGGGAGGAACCCCAAAGCAGAGGGGCACCCTGCTGGGGCCGGCCTTGGGAGGAGGCCGCCGCTGGCCCCTGGGAACCCCGCCCAGGATGTGCAGTTTCTGCTCTCAAGTTCTGATGCACCGGACTTCCCTCCGAAACTGGGTTTATGCCCTGCTGCAGAGTTCTTCTTCTTCTTCGTCTTCTTTTCTTAATTTTATTTATTTGACAGACAGAGATCACAAGTAGGCAGGGAGGCAGCCAGAGAAAGGAAGGAAGCAGGCTCCCTGCCGAGGAGAAAGCCTGATGTGGGGCTCGATCCCAGGACCCTGGGATTATGACCTGAGCCAAAGGCAGAGGCTTTAACCCACTGAGCCACCCAGGTGCCCCTCCAGGGTTGCTTTGGGTTTTAAGTCCGCAGATACGTTTTGGACACCAGTACGAATAAAGTATTGGCCAAGGGGAACCACCAGAAAACTACTTGAGGCGTAGTTCGCCGTGTAAATTCCCTGCTTCCCTGGTGGCTGTGTTAGGAGGGCAGGTGACTATGGTTAAAGGTTTCTGCTGTGTGTTCGTTTGCTCTGAGACGCTGATGCTAAGTGAAAGAGAGCAGAACATTGGGTTAAAGTCAGTGAAAGAGGGAAGCCTTATTAAAAGGAACAGAAACTTTCTCATTCAGAAAATGGAAAAGATTATACAGCGAAAACTTTACATTAACTTTCAAAGCATTCACCAGTTAATTTTTTTTTTTTTTAATACTTAGAGGATTGTAATTACCTTCACGTGTAGATCACTTTCAGGAAGATACGCTGCATCTGTGTGTGTTTCCATGTGCAATTTTCTCTTCCAACTAAAAGTCTTTCATTGTGAAATCCACAAACCTTATACACATGTAATTGATTCATCTCTAAAGCGGGGCAGTTTGCCGTTTGGTGAGGGTGGGGAAGAAACAGGGGATAGAGAAACAGAAAGACAGGATCTAAAGAAACAAAGACTAGTGTGCTACCCCTGAAACTGCCCTGTGGCCTTGTGCTCTGAGAAGTTATGTATCCATGAAAATTCCGGGCTTCCTTAACAAATATTTCCTGAGTACCTGCTCTTTGTCTGTGATGTGACTCGCTGGCTTGGTGATATTTGTTGCCATTGTCCATGTTTTCCTAATCCAAAACTGTATTCTCTCCTAGTGACCAAAGACCTCATCTTTGATGCTTAACATTCTCATTGAAAGGAGTATTTGCATGTATATGAAATTTATTTTCTCTTTGTCATTGGGAATTGTAAACTCATCTCTTAGGATATATTCTGTACTGTTAGTGGGTATTATAGACTCCCCTAAATGAATTTTGGACATGTTAATGAAGTTCACAAGATTTGTTGTTTTTTAATATCAATCTTTCTTGGATTTCAGCATTGTAACCTATGTGAGATTCCGATTTGAATGTAGTGTGTGGGCTTTCCCAAGTCCAGCTGATCTCATAACCCTAGTTTGTAGGAACCTGGGAAAGTGCCCTGTGGAAGACATTTTGAGAAATGTCTTTTAATTGGAATTTTTGTTGTTTTTATTTTTAATTACTTATCTCAACCTTTCTGCCAACAGAAGTGATGCCACCAAGAAGAAATGAGAAATACGGACTTCCTGTTCCACTTCCAGAAGGCAAGGTTCTGGATGATATGGAAGGAAAACAATGGATGCTGGGCAGAATGATTGGCTCTGGAGGATTTGGATTGATATATTTAGGTAAAGTATAAGTTACCAAATATTCTTGTATATGTGACTGCAACTGGGATCATTTAGTATTTTGAAAATTGAAACTTTGAATTACAATAGAATTCATAAATGTACTTTATTAAGTAAATGAGGATCATTAAAGTTTACCAGAATGTCTGGTTTAAGCCATGTTTGACCCCACTCCTTGCTGTGCATGACTTCTGGAAGTCCTTCCAGAACCTAGTTACAAAGTCCACCAGACAAATGCTAGTGTTCTTTTTTGAGTGTGTCTTTTCCTGGAAACATTGCTTTTTATAGCTCAGAAACCACACTTTATAAATCCAGACACTCTGTGAATCTTTATCATTAATATTTAAGTAATAGAGGGTTGTGGTCATTTCATAACTAGGCTTCACTAGAGAATTGAGTTTTAATACCTCAAGGCGTCTGTTGTATGGAATGAAAGAACTTCTCTCCTGTGCATCTAGATGGTACTAGTTATTTGCTATCCTTCATAAATGGGAAAATAGACACAGAAACAAAAAATTATTTTTTGTGTTCTTTGGTATAGGTAAGGAATTCTAGTTGAATATATTTTTACACTACATTTTAAAAGGTTTAAATTACACTGAATTTAAAAGGATCTTTCAGGGCTACCTTACAACCGTAGTTTAATGATCAGAACTATCCATTACATGCCTGGATTTAATGAATAAAATAAGATAAATATTAGTGATTAAAAAAAAATTACCCTCAAGGATAAATTCTCCTAAATGGATTGACTCATTACATCTGTTCTTATAGGAGTTTAAGAAGCTGGTAAAAGACCTCCACTGGGGGAATTTTGGATTCCTCCCTCATTAAACATTTCAGACAGTAGGGAAGGAAAGACTTTCCCTCTACTCTTCCTAGGTTCGAGAGCTGGATTTATAAAATTAACTGACAGCAGGAGAAAAGCTACACGAAATTACTAATTTTTGATGTTATATGCATGGGGATATCACAGAGAAAAAAAAGTGAATACCCCAAAAAGCAGTGAGATTTGAGAATCTATATACTGTCTTAATAGGGGAAAGGGACAGGGGATGGAGGTCATTTAAAGGGCAGTAGATGATCTTTAGGAAAGATGAATGGGCCTTTAGGAGTATTGGTGGGGGATTTGATAGTTTGTGACAAAGCTTATCTGGGAGTGGTGTTAATTTCTCATCTCTTGTGATAAGAGTAGGTTTTTCTGGTTGATGAAACTTCCCTGGAGGGAACTTATAACAGTTGAGTCTTTTTTGGAGGATCTGTCTTCATGTAAATAAAGGGAGTTCAGAGAAAGCCTTTCCCTGTACTTCTTCCTCCTTGCACCCTCAGCCCCAAATAATCCTTATGCCGAAGAGGCATAGTTTAGAGTGGCGTATTTCACCACAGTTCACAAACATGTTTCATGGATCATGATGAATAAAGCTCCTTTTTTGATATAATTGTCATTTTTTTTAAAAGATTTTATTTATTTACCTGAGAGAGAGAGAGAAAGAGCGAAAGAGCATAACAGGGGAGAGGGTCAGAGGGAGAAGCCGACTCCTTGCTGAGCAGGGAACCCGATGTGGGACTTCCCCAGGACTCCAGGATCACGACCGGAGCTGAAGGCAGTTGCTTAACCGACTGAGCCACCCAGGTGACCCGTAATTGTCATTTTGAACAAAGGAATGAAATTCAGTAAAAAGAGAACTCCTTATTAATCATCTCAGGATCTAATCAAGTTGGGAAGATGAGACCAACACACACAAAATTGTATGGCTTAGAGAAAAGTTTCCTCCTCGAATGAGTTTGAACTTGCTCGAAAATTGCTGTGATTCTGAGTAGTAGGTCGAGAGTGCCATAAGCCGCACTGTTCAGGAGAAAGGTTATGCAAGCCACTTATGTAATTGAAAGTTTTTAAGAGCAACATTTAAAAAAGTTTAAAAAAAAAGGTGAAATTTATTTCAATTATATATATTATTTAATCCAGTATATCTAAAATATTATTCCAATATGTTATCGGTATTAAAAAAAATTATTTTAGTTACAGTCTTTAAAATCCAGGATTTACCCAGTCACATTTCAAGAGCTCAATGGCTACATAGAGCTAGTGGCTACCATGTTAGATGGTACAGGTAAAGACCATAAAAGTATATGTGGAGTCCACAGAGAGTAGATTTCCCCACAGAATAAGTGTGGACTGAGACTCTGAATTAGAGAGTTCTCTTGTATAGCAAAGAGCTGAGATCTCTGGTATACTGTCTTGACTCGACGTCAGAGATAGGAAGTTGGATAAATTTTTGTTGTCACTGAGCTATAGCCTTGGAGCTCAAGGCTTTTTATTTACCTTTTTGATTATACTTTTAGATTTCTGATTGAATTATTTGAGTAATTTCAAAGAAATACAGAAAAGCATAGATTATAAGGCTCTTATTTCTTTTCTTTTTTAAAAAATGGAAATACATAAAATGTTAATATGTATTTAAATTTAAGTGTATTTTAAAAATTAAGTATAGGCCTATACACATATTCATACATTCACTTGTGTGGTTCCTGTTTTGAAAAAGAAATATGCTCATGGGGCACCTGGGTGGCTCAGTGGGATAAAGCCTCTGCGTTCGGCTCAGGTCCTGATCTCAGGGTCCTGGGATCCAACCCCGCATCTGGCTCTCTGCTCAGGAGAGGCCTGCTTCCCCCTCTCTCTCTGCCTGCCTCTCTGCCTACTCGTGATCTCTCTCTGTCAAATAAATAAAGTATTTAAAAAAGAAGAAAAAAGAAATGTGCTCAGGCATGTGATCTATTTGTCCCTATTTAAAAATAAAGTCTTTGCTGCTTTTAGTCTAAATATATGTCATGTATCATTTACTTATTTTTTCTTACTACCAAAATAATATTTGTTTTACAACGATTTTGATTTTAAATGTATTTATTTATTTTAGAGAGGAGAGAGAGAGAGAGAGAGAACATGAACCAGAGGGGAAGAGAGAGAGGGAGAGAGAATCTTAAGCAGACTCCACGCTGAGCATGGAGCTCAACACCGAACTAGATCTCATGACCCTGACATGATGACCTGAGCCAAGACTCAGAGTCCTATGCTTAACTGACTGTGCCACCCAGGTGCCTCTGTTTAAAAAACATTTTTTAAGACTCCATATATTATACTGGACCCTCTACTACCTGAATGTTAAAACCTGGATCCTGGGAATGCTAGCAAGCCCACACCACTGGGGAAAGATTTGAAGAAATGTTTAGCTATTTTGAGGTAGAGGCTCCATACTTCAGAATATATAATAAAACTGTGTGTTCCAGACATTGTCAGTTGCCATGTAGAGTGGCATTTGTGAATCATAGGAGCAGCTCTTTAATGAGATACCATCAGCGATCAGTTAATTCAACTTAGTTTTTACTGATTATTTTCAAAGCCATCTAAGCAAATGCATATGAAATTGTGTCATATTTTTGCACTTTACCAGGTTTCTCATCATTTCCTGTATATAAGTGAAGAAATGTAGGTTTTCCTTAACAACACCTTTGTGTCCAGCTACCTCCTTTCCAGATGTCCTTTGTAGATATACTGTTTAGGCAGACACTTCCTCAGGGTTTGTTGCCTGAGGCTGGGAAGAAACTGGCCACCTTGTTTAATTCATTGTGCATGTCCAGCTGTCTTCTAGCTTTGAGATCAGGAGTCATCAGCTGAGAGTCAAGGGGAAGGGATGGGAATTTTGCTATTTGCTTTGGACTTGGACAAATGTGCCTATGGCATTAATAGAAATAGTTATAAGAGGGAAAAGAAAGGTCTGAATGCAAGAGCAAAGCCAAGGTTCTTTCTTTGTATATGAAAAGAATCAGGGGAGGAAACTGGTTCAGGGAATGGAAGAATTGTGGTCATTTTAGTATCAGCTAAGTGAAAAAGTTTCTGAACTTCCAGGGAAGGAGAGGGAACGGAGTCTGAATTCTTCTTTACTGTGAGGTGTGACACAGAAGCAAGCAAAAGAAGGGAGAATTATATAAATGAAGACGTGGGTTTTGATGTTAGGCAAATCTGGATTGAATTCTGACATAAGACATTTAGAAACTGCGTGCCTTCCACCTAGTCACAAGACTTTATTTCTGTTTTGTATCACTGAGATAGTAATAATTGTGAGGATTAAATGAAGTAATGTTTTTAAAGAACTTGGAGCTTAGTAAGCCCTTAAATATAATTTATTTTTTTATTTAGAAACTTCTATCCTCATGGGTTACCTGAATCCCAGGTTCAGTATCTGTTGCCACAGGGGATTAGGAGGTGACAAGGACACCCACTGGAGAGATTTTCCATTTATCCTGCCACGGATTGTCATAGATTTAGCTACTGATGTCGTAAACTAACAACATCGAGAATGCCATTGGAAGACTATGACATTTTACTTACTGACCTAAAAATTTTACCCCTAAAATTTATAATAGTAGCCTTGGTGACATAGTAAAAAGTTCTCATTTAAGTTGAATTTCATAATTTCAGATAGGGAAGATACTGGGTTTCAGAAATTAGTCAAAACAAATCCAGAAAAACAAAGTTATAGGTAATAAACTTAAGCTGAATTCCTTTGAAGGCTTATATGAGTAAAAACAAAAATGATTTATCTGCAGAAGTTTTAGTTTTTTAAAGTGGGGCATAGCGATGACCAGGTAGCATCTTTGGAATGTCAAGCACAGAGTAGATATTCGGTAGTTATTTGCCTGAGAGATTGAGACTGAGGTTGGGATATTCAACCTACACAAGCCTGTCTTCTTTATTCCCTTCCATAATTACAGACGTCACCCCTTAATTCCAGCCTGTAATTTTACAGAGGTACTATTAGTTTCAAGAAAAGCCCAGACAATTATTATGTCATCTGGTAGAATCTATATGTGCTTTTTTGCCATAAATCAATAGCATTATTTTTTTATAAAGAGTAACACATTATTATAACTAAAATTAAACTCTGGGGAGGCCTTAAGATCAAATCACTTATCCATGGATAAATGTATATACATTACTAGGTGATGGTCATACATTTTTTGGGTCATGTTTTCAGCTTAGCTCTATTTTACTTTAGAAACATAGAAGACTTTTTTCTTTTTCTTTTTCTTTTTTTTTTTTTTTTTTGAGGGGAGTGAAGAACCAGAGTAGCCTGAGTAGGATTTTTAGAAGTTATCAAAGTTTAGCTCACTTTGTGATAAGAAAACAGACTTCTATTTTTGAAGAAATAGTAAAGATAATTTATGCATGTGTAGTTTTTACTTACTTTTTTGTCCGTAGTAATAGATTCATTGTGAAGGTATGTAGAATAATGTTCAGAAGAGTCCAATGATAATGCAACAGAGTGGAGTTATTGGAATGCTTAGTGCTTTATTATATGTCGCTATATTAAGGGTTATTTTGGCAGTGTCTTCTAGAGAAGGCTTTGGGATAAGCAGTTAGTCTTCTCTGATGCAACGCAGCGTTATGGTGCCACTAGGATTGTAACTAGAAAATTTTGCAAACAATACTGTGGGGGGTAAAAAGAAGAAGGAAATAAACAGGAACACTGGAAACATGGTATAGAAACAAAGTAGTTATCAGATGAAGGTGTGGAGAGAGATACAAGAGGAAAGAATCGCTGGGGGATTTGTTAGACCTTTACACAAGAAATAAGAGTCTGTAGGAGACGTATTTTAATTTTGTATTTGCTGTCCATAGGCTATCAATTTTGAATTTTTAGAGAAAGAGGAGTGTTTATGTGCCTATCTAAATCAGGAAATCTAAATATTTACAGAGGTTTGGGTTCTTTGTATGAAAAGAGAGAGTTCTTCTAAGGCTTAGCTTTTGCTTTTTCATTTTGTTAAGTGTCTGATCTTCTTTTTATCATATATTATGGTTCTTCATTTTCAGCATTTTTACTGTCAAACTCTTGTGCCTTCAGGGAAGGTTTACAAACTGCTGCATTCTTCATTGATTTATATATTATGCTTCTTCTACGGCACCTGTTACTATCTTGTAACTGTTTATAGTGGTCAAGGTTTTAAAATTTGAAACCTATTGCTATAGGGAAATTTCTTCGTCATGAAATGAGCTCACCTCTATTGCCACACAATAAAAGAATCCTCAGCTTTTGAGAGCTTCTGGCTTCCTTATGAAATATGGATAGATTTTGCTTCTGAAGTGTTTTGTTTTTTTTTTTTCCTTTCGACATGGAAGAAGAGGAATAAATAGTAGATATGGTCTTTCTTTTAAGAGACAGGAATATCCATGTTTATAAAATACAGGAGAGGAAAATGAAACTCTGAAGCTTTAAGAGTGAGAATCCACTAGAAAACAGTTATGGGATGATGAAAATTTGTCCACCTTTCACACTTAACGATACAGAAGTGTTTATGGATTTTAGTACTGCTTAGGTTCTTGGTTTTGCAGTTAATCCTTCTTCAGAACGTTTGTCCCTTATAACTCCCGTACATGGACCTACAATACTCTACACGAAGAAGTGTTTTAGGAGAAAAGACAGAAGACCCGGCAATTATTTCAAGACAATTGTCGAAGGTGTCCACTGTTTCTTTGAAAAGGATGGACTTCAGTCCGTTAGACTTCGCTGCAATGTCTCCAATCAAGTAATCCTTGAGGAAAATGCTTCTGTAGAAAGACATCCATTGAAGGCCAGAAACATCTACAGATGCAATGTGATCCCAAGCAATGAAGCATGTGGCCCTTCATTGGCATTATCTGATAACAGGAGGGTCTTCTGGCAGAAGAGCTGACTTTTGCTGCGTTCTGCATGCTGCCCCTCCAAACCCATCTTTGATTGGCACCTATGCCCTATTGAAACTGGCATCACACCTTCTGAATGGGCACAGTGCCAGGCTAGCAGATGGGTATGGGCAAAAGCATGCCAGAAACCCAGTATGTGCATCAAGTTTAAGTATTAGGGGCCCAAACTCTCATCCAGGGATATAAAAACTGCAGTCTGTTGAGAGCTTTTTGTGCTTAAGGTTAAAGGACATGCCATTTCCACTCCAGCTTAGAGGTTGATTAATTTTGAAAGTCAAACAGGAGCTCCCGTGGCTGTGTCAGCCACAATTCTATCTTTGGTGCATGAGAATGACTACTTCATGTAGGGAAGCGAAAGTATTGTAATGAAGTTTCCAATGAGAGTTTCTCTCCTGCAAGTGCCTCCAGCACCGAAGCAGCATGCATTCAGTGCAGATGAATATTTCTATTCTCCAGCAGAGCCAGGTGCAATCAAAGCCAGATCTTCAACCTGCTGCAGTAAAGAACCCTAAATTTAGAAAGGGCAGGCAAAGTTTGGAAGAACTCCTTGGTGGCAGCTCTCACCGTGAGCTGATGAAGCTTCACGCAAGTGTCTAAAGGAGATGAAGGAAGAAGTCCAAACAAAAAACCTTCGGAATACTTGGGCCTGAAACCCAGAGATCTTTAGCAAACCCAAGGAAAAAGTTTAGTCCTTTATCCTCAATGCAGAAATTCTCCTGAATTTTATATCAATAAAAACTTAGTTTACCAAAATGTTAGAATCAACTTAATGCATAAGTAACAAAGTTTTCTATTCTAACATTTATTTCATTGCATGTCTATCATGTATATAAACTTCACTTCTTGAATAATGGATTTTGCATAAAATTGAGTTCGAAATATCATATTCCTTATGATCGTCTCACACCAACTACAGAACTGGGCAAAAAAAAGTGGGGGGGGCCATCATTCCTTGTGATCACTTTAGTCCTCTTCCCTAAATGCTCTTAAATTTACAGGAATGCCTCTAAGGCCAGCTGTGGCCAAGAGAAGCTTTTCCTAATCGCCTTATCGCCATTGCTTTTTCTTTTCCACTGTGTAAACTTTATCTATGGAACAGATTCCATGAGACCGTTGTGAATACTTCAACGTATTCAAAACATATAACTGCCACAAATTAAACTACTAAAACTAAAGCTGGTGCGTTGTAACTGCCAAGGAAAGCTGGCACGTCCCTCTGTCAGACTGCGGGAGAGTGTGCCATACAGTCCTCAGAAAACACAATTCATCCAGAAGCACTCTTGTCACTTGCTCTGATATTAAAACAGAGAAAGTGACATTAATTAAAGAAGTGACACGAGCCAACAAAGGCAATGAAATTCTAAGCTTTGGCTCATGTGCAGACCTTATTCCAACTTACTCCGCTTAGGTATTGTGGCCATTTCTGGAGGAGCATGGCTACTTTCCCCCTTCCTCCTCGCATCTCCCCGTTCGGAAACATCATTTGCAAGCAACTAAAATTTTATACCCAAGGTTGGACGAGCCAGTCGGTGCACTGGTAGTTATTGCAGCGTTTCCCAAAATAGGAGTGTGATGGCATGTTCTGCATTTACTGCACTAGAACTGCACAAGGAGAACAACAACTAGAGGCAGAGGAGAGCTGGTCTAACAAAAAGGCAAGCCCCAGCTAGACGGAGCGGGGTACCTACATTTGGTAGGCTGGGAGCCGGGAGTCTGGTGCTCGGATGGCTGTGAAAACAAATGGTGGCTGGTGGCCCTTGGGAAAATTCTAACATGCGGAAGAGGCAAGCACAACCTTCCTCTCTTTGTTTCCCTGATGTGTTCTTTCACAGTGCCTAACTCGTGGTTTCATAGGAGTACTCTTTGTGTACTCTTGTATTTGCCAACCCCCCATACTAGATTATAAACTCCTTGCAGGCCTTCTCTCCGAGTGCCAAAGTGAAGCCTTGCATCCAATAGTTTTTCAGATTAACTCTAGAACTAGTCTGTCTTGGGGGGAGAAAATTGGCCCACAAACTGGTTATCGGAGATGAGATTTTGTATATTGTATAGACTATAATATGCAGTGTGTGTGTAAGGCCTGGACTTTTAGATTTAGAGACATTATTTTGTATATTTTGGCGGGGAGAGAGGTATCTGTTCATTTTCTTTATAAGTATATTTTTAAAATGTAGGAAGCCAGGTGCTTAATCCGTAGATTATAGGATTTATTAGAAGTCTACTTTGCTAATACATAGTGGCAGGAGTTAAAAAATGGACCTCGTATTGAAGACGGTTTTGTATCTAGAACAAAACACTTCTGAGTAGCACTTAATTGAATTCATCCAGAAGCTCCTAATAGCAGATCTAACAGCAAGTATAAACTTTTGTGGAGGAAGTGGATGGGTGTTGTTTGTTGTTGAATGGATTGATTTGTAGGCATGTAACATGCATAAGAAATCTGCCTTTCAAAGAATGTAAACACAACTTTAACAGAAAATAAATTATTGGAATTTCTTTTAATTCAAGTGAATGAAAGGTTTGATTAAGAGTTTTGTACATAGTCAGAAGCTTTTGTTACGGTTTCTGGGTGTAGGCATTTTATATTTGAGATCAGGAATTTTCTGTCTGTGTAATTAGTCCTGAGGCTTAATGTACATTTTTCATATCAGGCAGACAATGGCTTCAAAGAGACAGCAATGCTGCAAAGGAGCAAGAAAAGAAGGCCAAAGTTGACACACACAGAGGCAAAACAGTGTAAGAAAAATCAACACGTTTTGCAAAATCAATCATTGAAAATGTGTCAGTGTTCAGGAGACTGTCTTTAATTTGCAATCCAAGTGAAAAAGAGTATTTAAATATGAGAGGCAGTATTATTGAGCCCAGCATGCCTGCTACCACTTGTTTGACTAGCTCAGAATAGAACACTGAGAGGCAAGGGCTCAAAGTTAAATGAACATTTATACATTTTAAAATCAAATGAAAGATTCAGAGTATATTCATGAATTAAATTTTTTTTCAGAACCCTAAATTTAATCAGCTGGAATTACTTTTAAAGTGTCATTCTATTTAACTTTTGGGAATGATGAATTTGCCTTCTAATAGGGATGCTGTATTTTATCATGAAGATGAAACAAACTGTCTTTTGGTAATTATTCCCCAGAGACACTGGCCATTTTTCTCATCTGTGCTTAATGTGGAGTAAAAGCAGCTTTCCCCAAATTTATTTCCAGCAAGAGCAATTGGAAGCTACAACGTATGAAAGAGGCTCATGGAGAGCATAGCTTCCATTGTAGGTGTTCTGAGTGCCACCTAATGACATTCTTAGAGGTAATGTTACCAAAGCCTCACTCGGCGGAGAACATAGAAAAGTAGAAAGAAAGAAAGAAAGAGCGAGCAAATCTGCAGCAAAGAGTAGCAGATGAGTCATAATGTGTCTGTGGCTTCCGATAACTGCCACGGATAGTTCTTGAAATCCTTATTAGGCAATCATTGTCAACATCAGCTACTACTGAGATATCTCACATAGTGTGTGCCAAGCTCTGTGTTAAATGCTTTACATGCATTATTTAATTTAATTCTCCCAATAAACTAATAAGGAAGATAGGGAGGCTTGGGGGAGGTTGAGTAATTTGCTTGCATGCCACAGTTTTAATAATTGTCTCCATCTGCATTTGAACTCAGGTCTCTTTGCTCTACTAATTGATGTCCTTTGTCAAAGGACACTTTGAATTTGTTGCTAGCCAGAGAAAATAGTTGCAAACGACATGCTTTTGACATACTTATTTCTAAAATAACCGTGAAATATCTAATTGATAGTATTGGCAGCTAATTTAAGAAATCTGTTAGTGATGATGCTGATAATGGTGTCATTTTCATTCAGATTGACAACTTGAGGTGCGGAGCGTCAGTGATATGTTTTTAATATTAAGTTCACAAAATCTGTGGAAGAACATCTGATATTTATAGTAAATCTAATCCTAAAAACTGGAAAAATACATTAAAAATGTCCTATACTTAGGTCAAACAATATTGTTGTGAAAAAAAGTGAGAATAGTCAACCAGTAGTGCATACAAATTAGTAAGAAAGATTTGGTGGATTTTTTTGCTTTTTGAAAAATGAGAAATTTTATGCATTTATTTTGAGTCTAATAAGCAGCAGGAAAATCAAAAGAAGACTCTTTAAATCCCTATGATACAATTTTAAAGAAGCGCCATGTAAAAATAGATATTTTAACAAATTATTCATGACCATGTCTCTTCATCTCTTCATTGGAATAATAAAGATATGCTACTGAGAAAACTATGTCTTTTAAGAGTAAAACAAAACAAAAAAATAATATTTAGATAAGTGGAATCTTGATAAAGAATATGTTTTCATATAGAATTTGTTCATATACTAAAGTATGTAATTTATAATAGTTTTTAGAAAATTATTTAATTCATTCAAGATTATTATATAATAGTGATTTATTACAAATCTATAAATGACTTTATTAAAAAATTGTAACATTTCATGCAGTGTCCTTTCTTTAGGTATTTTTGGTGGAAAAGAAGTATTTAAAGTATTGCAATGCTGGTTTTTATGCTAGAATCCCTTTTTCTTTGGAGTATAGACACAGCAAGGAAAAGAATGAACAAAATATAATATTACATTAGAATATTTGTTTTTGAGCACTTATGGTGATGGGGTTATTAATTTCAGTTTTTTTGAAAATGTGAAGAAAAGCTGTTTATCATACTTGATCTTGTTTCTGTTAAAAGATCACGTGTTCCAAGGCTAGCATAGATCTCCAGTGTCAAATGTATTAACAGCTGAGAATGAGTATTAGTTATGTAAACCTTTCATCTTACAGTGTGTTACGAAGATGGTAAAGGAGAAGTAGTAAGACCCATTTAAAAAATCCCTACATGATACATTTCAAGAAAAAAAGCAAAAGAAAGTTGTATATCTAATGAGCAAATTTTGCCATGTGATGAAAAGGGGAAGAAAAAAATTATGTAGACTCTATGATATCAGAATTTCTACTCCAGAAGAAAACTTCTGAACAAGTATAACTGTTCAGAAATTTAGTGTAACATAAATTGAATGCGTTATGGAGATTTGTAAAAATAGAGGTTTTTACTGGGAGAAGGACATTTAAGTTCTTTCTGACCCTGGAATTCTGTGAGAGCCTAAAAGGCTGTGAGAGATACTGAGACATGGATAGAGGCTTTATAGAAAGAATTGACTTAACCGAGCAAAAACTAGTTGGACTATTAATGAACAAGCAAAGCAAATCTATATTAGAGGAAAATGACCTAAAGAGATCATCAAGAAAAAAAAAAAATAATAGCACTATTATCTCTCTATGTAATATATTTTTGGATGATAAGAATATCACATGAAAAGGTAAAGCTCTGCAAGATAGAGACCATAATTAAAGAAAAGATTTCCTTTATTTGAAACCTAATTTCAGCATGAATATTGGAAAGTGTTTCAAAGGGACACCTGGGTGGCTCAGTCGGTTAAGCCTCTGCCTTGGGCTCAGGTTATGATTCCAGGGTCCTGGGATCAAGTCCCGCATTGGGCATCTTGTTCTGCAGGGAGCCTGCTTCTCTCTCCACCTTTGCCTGCTTGTGCGCTGGTGTGCGGGCGTGCTCTCTGACAAATAAATAAAATCTTAAAGAAAAAAAAAGTGTTTCAAAAAGTGAGGGTGGGACTAAAGTTCTTACATAGTACGTTTTTAAGCAAAATACAAATTTTACAATATGATTTTAGGAAAGGTGGACAAGAACTATGTTAGCCCTTAATTCATAGGCTGAAAATACAAAGACTTCATAATAGCTAAGAGAAATATGGCTATCATTCCGATATACTATCTGACCAAATTGAATGTCTTTTAAGAGATAAGAGGGAGCATTTGAGATCTTAGGAAATCTGAAATCATTTTGTAACAGGTTAGCATGAAGGTAAACTACACTTGAGAGTATATAATTGAAAGAGACTTATAAGAGGTGAATGAATGAAAATATTAGATTTGATGATCCAAAGTACGACCAGTTTAGTAAAAATCGTTAAAAACATAGAATTTTATAATGTAATCCACATCTCTAAAGTAGCTTAATAAACCACGGTTAGGAATTATGGAGTTAAAAGTTAAATTGCGTATCGGTCCTTCAAGCTCAAAATGTATTTAGTTAGTAATAATGAAAATATCTGAATTAGAGTGTATCAGTGTTGGGTATTTGAGAAATAGGTAAAGGTATTGAAAAAAAAATCTACTGTAAAATATGGAGTATGTACCACTACCAGTAAGGAACTGGCAAAGAAGACAAAGTAGAGTAACAATAATATAAATTTACAGAGCATTGGATTGTAATACAGTTGCCAGTTACTATATTAGATAAAAAGTAGTCTGAAATCCTTTACAGAGTATCATTGCCAGAAATACCTTATCAATTGTCAAAAGAGAAGTACTTTTTTTTTTTTTTAAGAATTTACTTATTTATTTGAGAGAGAGTGCTTGAGCAAGCAGGCACAGGGAGGGGTAGAGGAAGAGGGAGAGGGAGAGATTCTCCAGCAGATTCCATACTAAGCGTAGAGCCTGACGTGAGGCTGGATTTTATGACCATGAGACACCATGAGATCGTGACCTGAGCTGAAATCAAGTCAGGAGCTTAACCAACTAAGCCACCCAGGTACCCCACCCCAAAAGAGAAGTAAACAATGAAATATACCTTAAAAGATCAAAGTTTTTCATGCACATGTAAATAAAGAGTAAAACAAGCAGGTTTTTTGTTTGTTTGTTTTACATTCAATAGTAAAACCACTAAAAGAGCTAAACAAGGACATTATAGAATGGCAGAAGTTGGGGCTCCTGGGTGGCTCAGTTGTTAAGCGTCTGCCTTCGGCTCATGTCATGATCCCAGGGCCCTGGGATGGAGCCCCGCATTGGGCTCCCTGCTCAGTGGGAAGCCTGCTTCTCCCTCTCCCACTCCCTCTGCTTGTATTCCCTCTCTTGCTGCATCTCTGTCAAATAAATAGATTTAAAAAAAAAGCAGAAATGTAATAAAGCCAAGTGAATATGTAATGATAGAATTTAATATGACCAGAATTCTACTGTTTATGCTTAAAACAAAAGAGAAAAGAAAATCTAGCAGACATTTAATAAGAAATTATTGCAAATGTAGTTATGACTGATGGTGTTCTAAACAAACTCAGGAGATGACAAGTCAGTTGCCAGTGGGTCTTCACAGTTATCTCTAATGGAGCCCGGTCCACAGATGAGATGGGTAGGGGCTCTGGTCCCTCCACCCATGTTTCAACCTGAGCATTTCTGCTTTGATCTGTGTGTCAAATTTTTGAGGAACATTCTATCACTAAAAGAGTTTGAAAATAACTGTGCTATATAATATTTAATAAGCTATACTGTTGAATAGCAGTTAATAAATAATTTATATTTGGAGGAAATTTAATAACCTTATAGAGAATAAGCATTTTTTTTTAAACCAACTATACAGGAAAATTAGGTGTGTGGTGATATAGTAAGAATTTTAAAAAATGGAATTTTTATATGTCATAGTCTTGGGATTCACTGCTGAAAATAAATACTAAGGATCAACTTGTTTGTTCTGTTTTGTTCTTCTCACTTGTATTGTCTCCAGTTTCTATATATTCGAATTGTGTTTATTTGAAGTCCTATCTTCCACTTGAAGCTACTGTTGTTATCCCTTTTGTATTTTCTGCCAATGTTGTACACTATATATTTGTTTTCAAAGTCATCTTTTGCCTCTTTTTGTCATTAAGCATATTCTACTTCATGTTGTGATTATACATTGTGTCTCTTTGTTAATATCATTTTAAAATTGATACAGAGAAAAATTGAAAAAAATTTCACCTGTGTAAATCTCTATGGATTTTACCATTCCACAACAGGATACAGAACAGGTTCATATCCCTAAAATCTTCCTTCAGTTACTCCCTTTCCTTAGCTCTAACCAGTGGCAACCAATGATCTTTTCTCTGTCACTAAAATTTTGTCTTTTGAAGAATGTACAGAATTGCTACCAGTGGTATCAAACAGCATGTAACCTTTTTTTTTTTTTAAGATTTTATTTATTTATTTGACAGAGATCACAAGTAGGTAGAGAGGCAGGCAGAGAGAAGGGGGGAAGCAGGATCCCCCCTAAGCAGAGAGTCTGATGTGGGGCTCGATCCCAGGACCCTGAGATTGTGACCTGAGCTGAAGGCAGAAGCTTAACCCACTGAGCCACCCAGGCGCCCTGTAACCTTTTGAGATTGGATTTTTTTTTTCACTGCCCTTAGTGCCTTTGAATTCATCCACATTGTGTATATCTGTACTTCATTTCTTTTTCTTTTCCATTTTATTTTTTTCAGTGTCCCAGAATTCATTGTTTATGTACCACACCCAGTGCTCCATGCAACACGTGCCCTCCTTAATACCCACCACCAGGCTCATCCAACCCCCAGCTCCTCTCCCCTATAAAACCTTCAGTTTGTTTCTCAGAGTCCACAGTCTGTCTTGGTTTGTCTCCCATCTCCCTTCTCCTCTCCATCTCCCAATGTCCTCCGTGTTATTCCTTATGCTCCACAAGTAAGTGAAATGATATGATAAATGACTCTGCTTGACTTATTTCACTCAGCATAATCTCTCCCAGTCCCATCCATGTTGATATAAAAGTTGGGTATTCATCCTTTCTGATGGAGGCATAATACTCCATTGTATATATAGACCGTATCTTTTCTTTTTATTGCCAAGTGGGATTGTACTGTATGGATGTACCACAGTTTGGTTATTCTACCATTGAAGGACTTTCGAGTAATGTGATTCCTTCAGCTTTGTTCTTTTTCAAAATTATTTTATCTCTTCTAGTTCCTGCCTCTCTATATACATTTTAAAATCAATTAATCTGTATTTATTTTTAAAAAAATAATACAGGGGTGCCTGGGTGGCTCAGTGGATTAAGCCGCTGCCTTCGGCTCAGGTCATGATCTCAGGGTCCTGGGATCGAGCCCCACATCGGGCTCTCTGCTCCACAGGGGAGCCTGCTTCCTCCTCTCTCTCTGTCTGCCTACTTGTGATCTCTCTCTCTGTCAAATAAATAAATAAAATCTTAAAAAAAAAAATACAGAACTTTGCTGTCATTTTGGTTGGCATTCAGTAAAGTCTAAAGATAAATTTAGAGAGAATTGACATTTTTAAAAAAGATTTTATTTATTTATTTGACAGAGGGAGATCACAAGTAGGCAGAGAAGCAGGCAGAGAGAGAACGGAGGAAGCAGGCTTGCCGCTGAGCAGAGAGCCCGATGCGGGACTTGATCCCAGGACTCTGGGATCATGACCCAAGCTGAAGGCAGAGGCTTTAACCTACTGGGCCACCCAGGTGCCCCAAGAATTGACATTTTTACTCTGTGGAGTGTTCCAATACAGTATGCGTCTCCATTTCTTTAGGTCTTTTATTTCTTTCATCAGCATTTTATAGTTTTTAGCATAATCGGTCCGGTACATGTACTGTTAGGTGTATATGAAAGTTTTGTTTTTCTTTCTAAATTTTTGGTTCTTTAGAAAGTGGCATTGTTTTTATAATTTTGCTTTCCAATTGTACATTATTAAGATATAGAAGTACAATTGGTTTTTGCACATTGACTTTATCTCCCCCCCCCTTATTTATTCTAGGATATTTTTTCAGATTTTGGGGGATTTTCTATATGGATAGTTGTGTCTTCTGCAAATAGGGACCACTTTGTTTCTTCCTTTCCAATCTATATGTCTTTTATTTATTTTTCTGGACTCATTGCACTGGCCATGACTTCTAGTACTTTATTGAATAGGAATGATAATAATGGCTATCCTTGACTTGTTCCCCATTCTGGGGAGGAAGTTTTCAGCCTCTCATCATTTAGTATGATGTTAACTATAGGTTTTTTTGTAGATAGTTTTTATAAACTTGAGGAAGCTCTCCCCTAGCATACTGAAAGGTTTTTTTAAATTTGTTTTTTAATTTTTTTTAATGGTGAATAGGTATTAAATTTTGCCAAATGCTTTTTCTGCATTAATTATTACTGTGTGGTTTTTCTTATTCAGACTTCACATGGTGGATAACAGTAGTTTCCTTTTTTTTTTTTTTTTTCCATCAGTGTCACGCGGGCCTTTGGTCTGTAGTTTTTTTTCTTCTTTCTACTGATTTTGTCTGGTTTTGATTTCAGGATAGTGCTGGATTCATAAAAGGAATTGTGAATTATTCCCTCCTTTTCTGCTTTCTGGAAGTGATTATTTGGAATTGGTATTATTCCTTTTTTAAATGTTTTATAGAATTCTGCTGTCTTAGTCTTAGGGCTTAGGGATACTTTTTTTCAGAAGTGTTTTTGTTTGTTTTTTAAACTTGATTTTACTTGCATTAGTAGTTTTAGCAGTAATTTGGTTGTTTTCATCTTAGGTAACTTTTCGTAGTTTGTGGTTTTTAGGGAATAGCTCCATTGAATCTAAATTGTCAAATTTTTATCTGTAGGGGCACCTGGGTGGCTCAGTGGGTTAAAGCCTCTGCCTTTCGCTCAGGTCATGATCCCAGGGTCCTGGGATCGAGCCCCGCATCGGGCTCTCTGCTTGGCAGGGAGCCTGCTTCCTCTTCTCTCTGTCTCTGCCTGCCTCTCTCCCTACTTGTGATTTCTATCTGTCAAATAAATAAATAAAATCTTAAAAAAAAAAAAAATTTATCTGTAGAGTTGTTCATAATTATTCTTTTATTTTTTAAATTTCATTTATTTATTATTTGTTTGTCAGAGAGAGACAGAGAGCACAAGCAGGTATAGTGGCAGGCAGAGGCAGAGGGAGAAGCAGGTTCCCTGCCGAGCAAGGAGCCCGATGTGGGACTTGATCCCAATACGCTGATATCATGATCTGAGCCGAAGGCAGCTGCTTAACTGACTGAGCCATCCAGGCATCCCATAATTATACTTTTTTTTTTTTTTAAGATTTTTAAAAATTTATTTATTTGACAGAGACACAGTGAGAGAAGGAACACAAGCAGTGGGACTAGGAGGCCTCCTGCTGAGCAGAGAGTCCGATGTGGGGCTCGATCCCAGGACACTGGGATCATGACCTGAGCTGAAGGCAGACGTTTAATGACTGAGCCACCCAGGCACCCCCCATAATTATATTTTTAATGTTAACAGGTTCTATAGTGGTGTTCCCTCTTTCCTTCCCAATGTAGATTATTTTTATCTTTTCTCTAGTTTTTTTGTCTGTCATGATATGGGTTTATCAGTTTTACTGAGCATTTCAAAGAAACAGCCCTTGGGTTCATTGATTGATTCCATTGTTTTTCTGTTTAAATTACATTGATTTGTTTTTTCTTTATCATTACCTTCCATTTGCTTTGGGTATAGTTAGCTCTTTTCCTAGTTTGGTTAGTTAGAAACTTATTTGAACCATTCTTCTTTTGTAACCTAAGTATTTCATGCTACAGTTTCTTTCTAAGCCCTTTTTTGGTGGCATCCTAACATTCTGATACTCTGTAATTGTCTTATATATTACCACTGTATTCACTGAAAATCCTCCAGACTATAATACAGTTTTTACTTCAACTATGAAATATATTTTAACTGAAGAGAATCATAATCCATTACATTTCCCCAGATGTTTACCAATTTTTATTTTCTTTTTTTCTCAGTAGTGTGCTTTTCCTTGTACAATTGTCTTTTTTCTGAATACCTTTCTCTAGCAATTCTTATATAGCAGTTCTGTTGGCTATGGATTCTTTCAGTTTTTCTTCACTTGAGAATGTCTTTATTTTGCCTTAATTCCTGAAGAAATTTTTGGTGGATATTGGATTGACAGCTTTTTTTTTTTTTCCTCAAGACTTCAAACGTGTTGTGACACTTTGCTCTGGTCTTCATGGTTTCTGATGAAAAATCCAGACATTTGAGTCATGTTCCTCTCTAGTTAATGTACTGTTTTACTCTGGCTCCTTTCAAGAGTTTTCTTTGTTTTTAGCTTTCAGCCATTTGATTAGATGTATCTGAGCATTGATTTCTTTAAGTTTATCCTGTTGGGGAGTCACTGCACTGTCGGTTTTTGTATATATAAAACTTGGAACATGTCAACAGCCATTATTTCTCAAATATTTTTTCAGCACCGCACTCTTCTTTTTTTTTTTTTTTTTTAAAGATTTTATTTATTTATTTGACAGAGAGAGATCACAAGTAGACAGAGAGGCAGGCAGAGAGAGAGGGGAAAGCAGACTCCCTGCCGAGCAGAGAGCCCGATGCGGGACTCGATCCCAGGACCCTGAGATCATGACCTGAGCCGTAGGCAGCAGCTCAACCCACTGAGCCACCCAGGCGCCCCAGCACCACACTCTTCTTTATGTCTGGGACTCCAACACCATGGGTGTTAAAATGTTTTGTTGTGGGACACTTGGGTGGGTCAGATGGTTAGGCTTCTGCCTTCAGTACAGGTCATGATCCCAGGGTCCTGGGATGGAGCCCCACATTGGGCTCCCTGCTTGGCAGGGAGTCTGCTTTTCCCTCTCTCTCCTGACTGTGCCCCCGCTCCCCGCCTTGTGCTCTCTCACTCTGTCAAATCAAGAAATAAAATCTTAAAAAAAAAAAATGTTTTGTTGTTGCTACCTACAGGTTCTTGATGCTCTATGCAATTTTTCTGTGTTCTAGCTTGCTGCTTTTCAAGTTGGATAAATTTCTATTCATCCATTATCAAATTCAATGTTGTTGTTGTTTTCACTTGTCGTCTCCATAATCCTATTGAGCCCATTCATGAATTTCTTTTTTCTTTTAATATTTGGTCATTATGTTTTTCAGTTCCAAAAGTGCCATTTGTCTTTCCTTTGTATCTTCTATGTTTTTACAACACTGGTGTGTTTCCATTTGTGTCAAATGTGTTTGCCTTTACTTGGTAGAGCATTTTTGTAATAGCTGCTTTAAGGTCTTTGTCCGATAGTTCTAATATCTGTGTATAATTTTGGCATTGTTGACTTGAATTGGTGTGGTATATTTGTTAACTAAAGTCCATAATTCACATTAATATTCACTTGTACAGTTTTAATAGTTTTGACAAATGCACAGTTCATCTATCTACCATTACAGTATCATAAAGAGTAATTTCACTGCCTTGAATCTCCCCTGTATTCCATCTATTTATCCCTCTTCCAGCTGCCCCTAAACCCCTGGAAACCACTGGTTTTCTTACTGTTTATGGTTTTCTTACTGTTTATAGTTTTCCCCTTTCCAGGACGATATATATATGGAACCATACATTATGTAGCCATTTCAAACTGGCTTCTTTCACTAAGCAATATGCATCTAAGTTACCTTTGTATCTTTTCATGGTTTAGTAGCATATTTCTTTTTATTGCTGAATATTTCATTGTGTGGCTGTGTATCGCAGATTGCTTATCCATTCACCTGTTGCTCTGTGTTGTTTCCTATTTTGGGCAATTACAAATAAAACTGATATAAACATTCATGTGTAGGTTATTGTGTAGACATAGTTTGCAGCTCCTTTGGGTGAATACCTGGAAATGTGGTTCCTGGATCATGTAGTAAGACTGTGTTTAGCTTTGTAAGAAACTATTAAACTGTCTTCCAGAGTGACTGTACCATTATGCATTTCCACCAGCAACGAGTGAGAGTTTTTCTTTTCTTTGCTTTGCTTTTTCCTTGTGAATGAGAATTTCTATTGCTCCATATCCTTGTCAGCATTTGATAATGGTAAGTGTTTTGGATTTCAGCCACTTCTAATAAATGTGTAATTTTAATCCTACTGTTATTTTAATTTGCAATTCCCTAATGACATATGATGTTGGTCATCTTTTTATACACTTATTTGCTGTCTGTGTATCATCTTTCTGGAGATCTTTTGCCTATTTTTAAATGAATTGTTGATTTTCTCATCATTGAATTTTAAGAGTTCTTTGTCTATTTAGGTTATGAGTACTATTTATCAGGTGTGTGCTTTGCAAATATTTTCTGTCAGACTGTGGGTGGTTTTTTTCACCCTATAATAGTGTATTGCAGGGCAGAAATGTTCAGATTTAATGAAATCCAGCTAATCAGTTTTTTCTTTCCTAGATTATGCTTTTGGTGTTGTATTTAAAAACATATCACCCTAGTTCACCTAGATGTTCACCCATGTTATATTCTAGAAGTTTTATAATTTTGTGTTTTATATTTAGGTCTATGAACCATTTTGAGTTAATATTTATGTAAGGCCAGTGTCTACATTCATTTTCTTGCATGAGAATGTCCAGTTCTAATGCTGTTTGCTAAGACTACCACTACTCTATTGAGTTGCCTTTGTTCTTTTGTGAAATCAGTTGACTGTATTTGTGTGGGCCTATTTCTGGACTCTTTATTCTGATCTGTTGATCTCTTTGTCTATCCTTACGAAACAGACACACTGTCTTAATTATTGTAGCTTTACAGACTGATTTGAATCTTTTGGTTTTCCATATAAACTTTAAAATCAGTATGTGAGTATTCACAAAATAACTTGGTGATAATTTCATTAGGATTGCATTGTATCTATAGGTGCAGTTGGGAAGAACTGGTATTTTAAGAATAAGAGTCTTTTATCCATGAACAGGGAATATTGATCCGCATATTTTAGATCTTTGATTTCTTTCACCAGACTTTTATGTTTTTCCTCATATCAATATTATACATATTTTGTTAGATTTATACCTAAGTATTTTTTGAAGATTTTTTCAGCTGTATTGAGATACAACTGACAAAATTGTAATATATTTGAAGTGTACAATATTAATGTTTTGATATTCATACAGATTGTGAAAGGATTCCCACAGGATTAATTGAGTTAATGCATATATCACCTCACACATTTGCTTTTTTGTTTTTGGTGAGAACACTTATGTTCAGCTTTCTTGACAAATTTCAATTATACATTATAGTGTTATCAACTATATTACATATATATATAATGTATATTACATGTTACATATATTATATATCAACTGAGTTATATATATCACTGTATTATACATCAGATCCTCAGACCTTATTCATATATAACTGAAAGTTTATAATATCTTGCCAGTCTATCCCTACTTCTTCTACTTCTCAGCCCCTGGCATCTCTCATTCTACTTTCTGTTTCTGTGAGTTCAACTTTATTATGTTTTTTTTTAATTACACATATAAGTGATAACATGTAGTATTTGTCTTGCTCTGTCTGGTTTATTTTACTTAGCATAATGCCCTCCAGTTTCATCCACGTTGTCATCCACAGCAGGATCTCCATTTTATAAGGTTTAATAATTTTATAAGGCTGAATAATATTCCATTGTATATATATTTTTAATCCATTCATCCATTGACAGACACTTAGATTGTTTCCATGTTTTGGCCATGTGAATAATGCTGCAGTGAACATGAGAGTGCAGATATCTCTTCAGGATAATTATTTCATTTTCTTTGGATATATACCCAGAAATGGAATTGTTGGACCATATGGTAGTTGTGTTTTTAATTTCTCAAGGAACCTCCATACTGGCTCCATAGTGGCTGTACCAGTTTACATACCATACCAACAATGTAAAAGGGTTTCCTTTTCTCTATAGCCTCAGTAGCAAGACTATTTCTTGGCCATTCTAATAGGCATGAGGTGAAATCTCATTGTGATTTCAATTTGCATTTCCCTTATTAGTGATAATGAGCATCTTTCCTTGTATCTATTGGCCATTTGGATGACCTCTTTGGAAAAAAGTTTCAGCTCTTTTGCCTATTTTAAAATTGGGTTATTTGGTTGAGTTGTATGAATTCTTGTATATTTTTATATCCCTCATTGAATATGTGGGTTTAAAATAGGTTTGCAAATGTTTCTGCCATTTCATACCTTGCTTTTCCATTTTGTTGATGATTTCCTCCATTGTGCAGAAGTTTTTAAGTTAGATCTAGTCCCACTTGTTTATTTTTGCTTTTATTGACTTGACTTTTGGTGTGAAATCCAAAAAAATCATTCCCAAGATGAATATCAAGGAACATACACTTATATTTTCTTCTAGGTATATTATGGTTTCAGGTCTTACACTCAAGTCTTTAAATCCATTTTTAGTTGATTTTTGTGTATAGTATAAGATTGAGATTCAGTTTGATTATTTTTCATGCGGCTACCCAGTGTTCCTAACACCATTTATTGAAGAGCCCATTATTTCCTCATTATATATATTTGGCTCCTTTGTCAAAAATTAATTGACCATGAATGCCTGGGTGTATTTCTGGGCTATCTGGGCTAGGTACCATTGATTTATGTGTCTGTTTTTATGCCAGTACCATGCTGTTTTGATTAATATAGCTTTGTAATGTAGTTTGAAATCAGAAGTGTGATGCCTCCAGCTTTGTTCTTTTTACTCAGAATGCTTTGGCTATTTAGGGTCTTTGTGGTTCCATATAAATTTTAGGATTTCTATTTCTGTGAAATATGCCATTGGAATTTTGTTAGGGATTGCACAGCAATCTGTAGATTCCTTTGGGTAGTGTTGACAGTGTATTCTTCCCATCCATTAGCACAGAATATCTTTCCATTTATTGTGTCTTCTTCAATTTCTTTTATCAGTGTTTTATGGTTTTCAGTGTACAGATTTTTCATGTCCTTGGTTAGACTTATTCCTAAATAATTTATTCTTTTTGATGTTATTGTAAATGAAATTGTTTTCTAAATTTCTCTTTCCAGTAGCTCATTGTTAGTGTATAGAAACACAACTCATTTTTGTGTATTGATTTTGTATCCTGCAACTTTACTGTGTTTATTAGTTCTAGTAGTTGTTTTGAAGAGTCTTTAAGGGTTTTTCTATAGATTATCATGTCACTGACACAGACAATTTTATTTTTTTTTCTATCTGGATGCCTTTTATTTCTTTTTTCTTGCCAGTTGCTTTGATTAGGATTTCCAGTACTAAAATGAGTAAAACCAGTGAGAGTGGGTGTTCTTGTCTTGTTCCTGATCTTAAAGGAAAAGCTTTATGCTTTCACAGTTTGGTATGATGTCAGATATCGGCTTCTCATAATTGGCCTTTATTATTTTGAGGTATGTTCTTCCTGTACCCAAAGTTTTGAGAGGTTTTCATCACAAAAGGGTGTTGAATTTTGTCAGATGCTTTTTTGGTATCTGTTGCTATGATCTTCTGACTTTTATCCTTCATTTTGTCAATGTGTGAATTGCATTGATTTGTGTATGTTGAACCATCTTTGCATTTCAAAAATAAATCTGACTTGATCCTGGTGTATGAATCTTTAATGTACTGTTGAATTCATTTTGCTAATATTTTGTTGAGTACTTTTATATATATGTAAAATACGCAGGGATATTGGCCTGCAATTTTTTTTTTCTTGGAGTGTCCTTGTCTGTCTTGATCTTTTCTATTGTCTTCCCAGTCTCTCATTTATTTCCACTTTGATCTTTGTTATGTCCTTCTTTCTACTAAATTTCAGGTTTGTTCTTTTTCTAGTTCCTTGATGTATAAAGTTAGGTTGTTTATTTTAGATTTTTTTTCTTAGCGTACAAGCTGATTGTTATAAACTTTCCTCTTAGAACTGCTTTTGCTACATTCCATAAGTTATTGATATGTTTTCATTTTCATTTGTTTCAAGTTTTTTTTAAACTAGAAAGTACTTTTTTATTTATTAAATTTTTTAAATTTGAGTACAGTTGGCAACAATGTTACATTAGTTTCAGGTGTACAACATAGTGATTCAACTTCTTTATAGGTTATGCTATGCTTACCACAAGTGTAGCTACCATCTTTCAAGATACAGTGCTATTATAGTACTATTTACTGTATTCTCTATACTTGTCTTTTATTCCCAGGACTTAGTCATTCCATAACTGGAAGTCTGTTATCTCCCACTCCTCTTCACCCATTTTGCCCATCCTCCCATCCATATACCATCTGGCAACCATTACTTTGGTTTCTGTATTTATATTTTTGATTCTGCCTTTCGTTTTATTCATTTTTTTATATTCCACATATGAGTGAAATTACGTGGTATTTTTCAGTCTGTTATTTCATTTAACATCATATCGTCTAGGTCTATCCATGTCTTGCAAATAACACAATCATCCTTTTTTGTTGCTATGTAATATTTGTGTGTGTGTGTGTGTGTGTGTGTGTGTGTTTGTCTATACCATATCTTCCTTACCCATTCAGCCATTGATAGACACTTAGATTGCTTCCATATCTTGGCTGTTGCAAATAATGCTACAGTAAACGTAGAGTTGCTTACACTTTTTTGAATTGGTGTTCCCATTTTCTTTGGGTAAATACCCAGCAGTGGAACTATTAAATCATGTGGTATTTCCATTTTTAATTCTTTGAAGAACCTACATACTGTTTTCCACAGTGGCTATACAATTTACATTCCTACCAACAGTGTCTAAAAGTTTCTTTTTCTTTCCATCCCTGCCAACATTTGTTATTTCTTGTTTTGATTTTAGCCATTCTCACAAGTATACAGTGACATTGCATTAAGGTTTTGATTTGTATTTCCCTGATGATTAGTGATGCTGAGCATCTTTTCACATGTCTATTGGACATCTGTGTCTTTTTGGAAAAATGTCTAAGTCCTCTGCTCATTTTAATCAGATTGTGTGTGTGTGTGTATTGAATTGTATGTTATTTTTTTCCCTTTTTAATTCTTTAGGCCATTGGTCATTCAGGAGCATATTGGTCAGTCTCCTATTTTTATAAATTTTCCAGTTTTCCTCTAATAACTGATACTTTTGTACCATGGTGGTCAGAAAGGACACTGAATATGTCAGTATCCTTATCACATTTCTTAAATTTGTTTTAAGAAATTTAGTCTTTTTATGTCACTTAGCTTGATTTATCTTGAAGAGCATTCCATATGTGCTTGAGAAGAATGTGTATCCTGCTATTGCAAGGTCTGTTCTGTATATGTCTGTTAGGTCCATCCTGTTTAATATAAGATTGAAGTCCAGTGTTTTTTAATTGACTTTTTGTCTGATGATTTATACATTGTTGGAATTTAGGATATTGAAACCCCCTAATATCCTCGTATTGCTGTTTCCTCTTTCAGGTATGTTAATATTTGCTTTCTGTGTTTAGGTGTGCCTATGTTGGGTACATAAATATTTATAGTTGTTATATTCTCTTAATTGATCCTTTTATCATTACAGGGTGGCTCAGTGAGTTAAGCCGCTGCCTTCGGTGCCTATGCCTATCTTGGGTACATAAATATTTATAGTTGTTATATTCTCTTAATTGATCCTTTTATCATTACAGGGTGGCTCAGTGGGTTAAGCCGCTGCCTTCGGCTAAGGATCTTAGGGTCCTGGGATCAAGTCCCGCATTGGGCTCTCTGCTCAGCGGGGAGTCTGCTTTCCTCTCTCTCTCTCTGCCTACCTCTCTGTCTACTTGTGATCTCTCTCTGTCAAATAAATAAATAAAATCTTAAAAAAAAAGTAAAGTCTCTTTTGTTTGCTGTAAGTACAGTGTTTCCTGCTTTCTTTTGGTTTCCATTGACATAGAACATCTTTCTTTTTCATCCTTTAACTTCCATTCTCTGTATGTCTTTAAAGCTGAAGTGAATCTCTTATAGGCATTATATAGTTGGATCTTTTTTATATATATATATACTATTCAACCATTCTGTGTGTTTTGATTAGTGAAGTCAGTCCATTTACATTTAAAGTAATTATTGATAGTTATGGACTTAACTACTGCCATAGTTGTTTTCTGGCTCTTCTATAGTTCTTTTGTTTCTTCTTCTCTTGCTCGCCTCTCTTGTGAATTGACTTTTTTCATAGTGCTGTGCTTTGATTGCTTATTTTTGTGTATCTACTGTAAGTTTTTATTAGTTACCATGAAATTTATGTAAAACATACTTATAACTCTGTTTTAAGCTGATAATTTCGAACATATTGATAAGATGTACATTTTTACACTCCCTTTCCCCAGATTATATGTTTTTATTGTCAAAATTTACATGCTTTTGTTGTTTTTATTCATTAACAAATTATTATAGTTTTTTTGTACTTTTGTCTTTTAATGTTTATGCTACAGTTACAAGTAATTTACCATCTATTATTGCAATCTTAGCATATTCTGAATTTATCTGTATATTTTATCAACTAATTTTATACTTTTCATATATGTTCACTTTGAAAATTAATGTCCTTTTGTTTCAACTTAAGCACTCCCTTTAACATTTCTTGTAAGATGAGTCTAGTTGTTATGAACTCCTTTAGCTTTTGTTTGAGAAGTATTTTATGTCACCATTAATTATGAAGGATAAATTTGCAACTGGAGGATTCTTGGTTGACAGGTTTTTGTTTTTGTTTTTTCCCTAGCACTTTGAATATATCATCTCACTCTTTTCTGTCCTGCAAGACAGGATACTATTAGAGTTATGGGAGTTCTGTTGTACATAGAAAATTGTTTTCTCTTGCTGTTTTTAAGATTCTGTCCTTATCTGTAACTTTTGACAATTTAATAATAATGTATCTCAATGTGGGTCTCCTTAGATTCATCTTGTTTGGTATTGTGCTACTTGGGAATGGGTGTCTGTTTCTTTCCCCAGGTTAGGGAAGTTTATAGCCATTACTTTGAATAAGCTTTCTGCTCCTTTCTCTGTTCTCCTTCAGGGACCCTTATAGTGCATGTAATTGTCAGCTTGATGGTATCCCATAAGTCCCTTAAGCTATCTTCACTCTTTTTCATTCTTTTTTTTTTCTTTTCTTATTGCTTCTCCAATGTTATGACTTCAATTGCCTTGTCTTTGAGTTCACTGATCCTTTCTTCCATTTGATCTAGTCTGTTGTGAACCAACCTCCCTATTGAATTTTTTTGCACTTGATTTTAGCCAAAAGGCTGAGAAGCAATGTCTATTGAATTTTTTGTTATTATATTCTACAGCTCTATAATTTGTGTTTTGAATTTTTTTTGCTGAAATCTTACTTTATTCATACATTGCTCTCTCTTGAGCTCATTAATCATTTTTATGACCATTATTTTGAGCTATCAGGTAAACCACTTATCTCCTTTTCATAAAGATCTGTGTCTGGAGACTTGTTTTTTTGTTTGGAAAGTTTTCCACTGTTTCTTTGTTTTCTTTGACTCTCCTTGTTGGTTTCCCTATGTTAGACAGAACAGTTATCTCTTCCAAATATGACAGAGTGGTCATGTGTAGGAAATGAATCTTGTTAGTCAGCCCTGCTCAAGTTTCTACTTCATTGTTCAAGCTGATTGTCCTAGCTGCCATTTTCTTGTTTGTTTGTTTGCTTGTTTTTAGTAGCCCCTGGTACTTGTGAGTGTGCCAAGACCTGTCAGTGTTCCAGAGGGGAGGATCACAGTGAGGGTCCCTTATGATACATTTTTCTCATTACCCTGATGTGTAGAAGTAGCTCAGTGAGTTTCTGAGTCCCATACATTTGCATTCTTGAGTGGAGGGGAGCTCAGCAGCCTCCTATGTCACCCTCTTGGGTACTCCTCCATTTTCTTAAAGTAAAAATTTAATTTTTTTAAAATTTTTTTCTTCCAAGATTTTATTTAACTTCATGTTAGTTAACATATATTATAATACTAGTTTCAGGAGTAGAATTTAATAATTCATCACTTATATAGTAACACCCAGTTCTTATCACAACTGCCCTCCTTAGTGCCCATCACCCATTTTGCCCTCCCCCCAACAATATTCAGTTTGTTCTCTATAGTTAAGAGTCTCTTATGGTTTGCCTTCCTCTCTATTTTTATCTTACTTTATTGTTCCTTTCCTTCTCCTATGTTCATCTATTTTGTTTCCTGTGTTCATCTATTTTGTTTCTTAAATTTCATATCTGAGTGAAATCATATAGTATTTGTCTTTCTCTGACTTATTTTACTTAGCATAAAACACACTAGTTCCATCCATGTTGTTGCAAATGGCAAGATTTCATTCTTTTTGATGAGTAATATTCCATTTGTGTGTGTGTGTGTGTGTGTGTACACGTGTATATATATATATCATATCTTCTTTATCCATTCATCAATTGGTAGACATCTAGGGTCTTTCCATAATATGGCTATTATTGATAGTGCTGCTATAAACACTTGGGTGCATGTAGCCCCTTTGAATCAGTGTTTTTGTAGCCTTGGGGTAAATACCTAATAGTGCAGTTGCTGGGTCATAGGATAGTTCTATTTTTAACTTTTTGAGGAACCTCCATGCTGTTTTCCAGAGTGGCTGCACCAGTTTGCATTCCCGCCGACAGCCCAAGTCCCCTTTCTCTGAATCCTACCAACACCTGTTGTTTCTTGAGTTGTCGATTTTAGCCATTCTGACAGGTGTAAGGTGGTATTTCATTGTGGTTTTGATTTGTATTTCTCTGGTGATGAGTGATATTGAGCATTTTCTCATGTGTCTGTTACCATCTATATGTCTTCTTTGAGGAAATGTCTGCTTCATGTCTTTTGCCCATTTCTTAACTGGATTGTTTATTTTTTGGGTGTTGATTTTGATAAGTTTTTATACATTTTGGATATGAGCCCTTTATCCAATATGTCATTTGTAATTATCTTCTCCCATTCCTTAGGTTGACCTTTAGTTTTGTTAATAGTTTCCTCCACTGTCAAGAAGCTTTTAATCTTGATGAAGTCCCAATGTTTATTTTTGCTTTTGTCTGCTGGTGATGTGTCGAGTAAGAAATTGCTATAGCTGAGGTGAAACAGCTTACTCCCTGTGCTCTCCTCCAGGATTTTGATGGTTTCCTGTCTCACATTTCGGTCTTCCATCCATTTCTAATTTACTTTTTATTTAGTTTTGTAAAAAAGTGGTCCAGTTTTCTCAACACCACTTATTGAAGAGACTGTCTTTTTCCCATTGGATAGTCTTTCCTGCTTTGTCAAAGATTAGTTGATCATATAGCTGTGGGTCCATTTCTGGATTCTTTATTCTGTTCCATTCTGTGTGTCTATTTTTGTGCCAGTACCATACTACCTTGATGATTATAGTGTTGTAATACAGCTTGAAGTCCAGAATTGTGATGCCTCCAGCTTTTGTTTTCTTTTTCAACATTGCTTTGGCTATTTGGGGTCTTTTCTGGCTCCGTACAAATTTTAGAATTGTTTGTTTTAGCTCTGTGATAAATGTGGTGTTTGTTTGTTTGTTTGTTTTTGTTTTTTTGGTACAGATTGCTTTGAATGTGTAGATTGATTTGGACAGACATTTTACAATATTTGTCCTTCTAATCCATGAGCATGGGATGGTTTTCCATTTCTTTGTGTCTTCTTCAATTCCTTTCATAATTGTTTGGTAGTTTTCAGAGTACAGATCTTTTACCTCTTTTGTTAGGCTTATTCCTAGGTATCTTACTGTTTTTGGTGCAATAGCAAATCAGATTAATTCCTTGGTTTCTTTTTCTGCTGCTTCATTACTGGTATATAGAAATGCAACAGATTCCTGCATGTTGACTTTGTATCCGAGACTTTGCTGAATTCATGGATCAGTAGCAATTTTTTGATGTAGTCTTCCAAGTTTTTTACATAGGGTATCATGTCATTTTCAAATAGTGAAAGTTTGACCTCTTCCTTGCTGATTTGGATGTCTTTTATTTCTCTTTGATTTCTGATTGCTGAGGCTTGGACTTTCAGTACAATGTTGAAGAACAATGGTTGGAGTGGACATCCATGTTCTATTCCTGACATTAGGGGGAAATTGCTCAGATTTCCTCACTGAGGATGATATTATCTGGGGGTCTTTCATATATGACTATACTGAAGTGTGTTCCTTCTGTCCCTACTTCAAGGGTTTTTATCAAGAAAGGATGCTATATTTTGTCAAAAGCTATTTTCACATCTGTTGAGAGTATCATATGGTTCCTGTTCTTTCTTTATTAATGTGGTATATCTCTTCGATTGATTGGCAGATATTGAACCACCCCTGCAGCCCAGGAATAAATCCCACTTGATCTTGGTGAATAATCCTTTTAATGTACTGTTAGATTCAATTAGCTAGTATCTTATGAGACTTTTTACATCCATGTTCATCAAGGTTATTTGTCTATAATTCTTCATAGTGGGGTCGCTGTTGAGTTTTGGAATCAAGGTAATGCTGTCTCCATAGAATGAATTTGGGGGTTTTCCTTCCATTTCTAGAAGAACAGGTATTAATTCTTCTTGAAATGTATGTTCGAATTTCCCTGGGAAATAGGGGAATTCTTATTGGGAGATTTTTGATTACTGATTTAATTTCTTTACTGGTTATGGATCTATTCAAATTTTCTATTTCTTCTTGTTTCAGTTTCATGGTTTATATGTTCCTAGGAATTTTTCCATTTTTCCAAATTGCACAATTTGTTGGTATGTAACTGTTCATAATATTTCTCGTATTTTTGTGTTGTTTGTGATCTCTTTCAATCATGATTTTATTTATTTAGGTCCTTTCTGTTTTCTTTTTGATAAGTCTGCCTAGGGGTTTATCAATTTCGTTAATTCTTTCAAAGAACCAGCTGCTAGTTTAATTGATTTGTTCTGTTTTTATTTCTATAGCATTTATTTTTGCTACTGTTTTTATTTCTATAGCATTTATTTCTGCTACTGCTTCCCTTTTGCTGGTTTTGCGCTTTATTTGCTGTTCTTTTTCTAGCTCCTGTAGGTGTAAGGTTAGGTTGTATATTTAAGACTATACTTTCAGGGATCATTTCAATAGTTTCTTTTCTTGATTCTGGAGGAAAGCCTGTATTGCTATATACAACCCTCTTATGACCACCTTTGCTGCATCCCAGAGATTTCAGACTATCCTGTTTTCATTTCATTTGTTCCCGTGTATTTTTTTTTTAACTTCTTTAATTTCCGGTTAACCCATTCATTCATTCTAAAGACCAGTAAGACGGTCTTTAACCTACATGCATTTGAGGCTTTTCCAAACTTTTTCTTGTGATTAACTTTGAGTTTCATAGCATTGTGGTCTGAAAATATGCATGATCTGATCACAGTCTTTTTTTTAAATGGTTGGAGCTGACTTGTGACCCAGTATGTGATCTCTTCTGGGGAATGTCCCATTTGCACTCAAAAAGAATGTGTATTCTGCTGCTTTAGAATGAAATACTCTGAATATATCTGTAACGTCCATCTGGTCTAGTGTGTCATTCAAATCCCTTGTTTTCTTGTTGATCTTCTGCTTAGATGGTCTGTACACAGCTGTGAGTGGGATGTTAAAGTCCCCTACTGTTATTGTATTATTATCAGTGAATTTCATTAAGTTTGTTATTAATTGATTTATATATTTGGCTGCTCCCAAGTTGGAGGCATAAGTATTTGCAATTGTTAGATCATCATGTTGGATAGACCCCTTTATGATGATTTAGTGTTCTTCTTCATCTTTTATTACAATCTTTGGTTTAAAATCTAGTTTGTCTGATATAAGTATGGCTATTCCAACTTTCTTTGATGTCCGTGAGCAGGACAGATGGTTCTCCACCTCCTTACTTTCAATCTAGAAATGTCTTTGAGTCTAAAATGAGTCCCAGCATATCAATGGGTCTTGGGTTTTTGTGTGTGTGTGTGTGTTTTTTTTTTTTTTAGTGCATTCTAATACCCTTTATCTTTGATTAGATCATTTAGTCCATTTACATTCAGAGTAATTATTTATAGGTATGAACGTAGTGCCATTGTATTACCTGTAAAGTCATTGTTCCTATAGATTATCTTTGTTGCTTTTGGTCTCTCTTTCCCACTCAAAGGGTCCCCTTTTATTGTTCTTGCAGAGCTGGTTTAATGTTCATGAACTCCTTTAATTTTTTATTGTTTTGGAAACTCTTTATCTCTCCTTCTATTCCAAATGACAACCTTGCTGGAAAAAGTATTCTTTTTTTTTTAAGATTTTTTTTTAAAATTTTATTATTTATTTATTTGACAACAGAGATCACAAGTAGGCAGAGAGAGAGAGGAGAAACAGGCTCCCCACTGAGCAGAGAGCGCAATGTGGGGCTCGATCCCAGGACCCTGGGATCATGACCTGAGCCGAAGGCAGAGGCTTTAACCCACTGAACCACCCAGGCGCCCCTGGATAAAGTATTCTTGGCTGCATATTTTTCCCATTTAGCATGTTGAATATATGAGGCCACTCTCTTATGTCTTGCCAACTTTCGGTGGACAGATCTGCTACTAACCTTATTTGTCTACCATTGTAGGTTAAGGACCTTTTTTCTCTAGCCATTTTCAGAATTCTCTATCTTTGTATTTTGCAAGTTTCCCTATGATAATGTTTTGGTGTTGACCTGTTTTTGTTGATTTTGAGAATTCTCTGTGCCTCTTGGACTTGATTGCCTGTTTCCTTCCCCAGGTTAGGGAAGTTCTCAACTACAATTCATTCAAATAGACTCCCCCCGACCCCCCGCCTCCCCTTCTTGCTCTTCTTCTTCTGGGACTCCTGTGATACAGATACTGTGTTTTATGGATTTGCTGATTTCCCTAAGCCTGTAGTCATGACCTAATAGTTTTCTTTCCCTCTTCTTTTCAACCTCATTATTTTCCATAATCTTATCTTCTCTATCACCTATTCATTCCTCTGCTTCTTCCATCCTCATGATTACATCTGTTCCATTTTACACCTCAGTTGTAGCTTTTTAAATTTCAGCCTGACTAGTTCTTATGTCTTTTATCTCTGCAGCTGTTTTGAGAAAGGCCCTATTTATGATTTCTTGTTGGTCCTTCTTTTGTGGAGAATTCCTCCATCTTGTCATGTCTAGGTTTCTGTCTTTTATGTGTTATGAAAGCTTGTTGTGCTTCCTGCTCCTCAGAGTTATGCTTTATTAAAAGGGGGTTATACACTGTCCAGGTCCTGGCACTTTAGGAAGTGTTTCTGGTGTATGCTGTGTGTACTCTGCTGTTACGTTTCAGCTATTCTTTCCCACAGGTCAGTCATCTGCTGAGTTCCTCCTTGCAGTGGGGATGTTTGGGCCTTTAACTAGGTGTGCGTTGATTTGTTTGTTATGATAAACCTGATTTTGAAAACAAACAAACAAACAAAAAAAAGTGCCTGTGCCTGGGTCGCACCGTTGGTTTAACAACTTGATTTCACCTCAGGTCATGATCTCAGGATTGTGAGATTGAGCCCCATGAATGGTTCCACACTGCACATGGAGCCTACTAGAGATTCTCTCTCACCTTTTCCTTCTGCTGTTCCTCTACCCCTCTTAAAAAAAAAGGGAAGAAAGAAAAAAAAAAAAATCCTGGTCCTCCAAAAAGAGAAAAAGGAACAAAGAAAATAAACCGACAAAGAATTTTAAGTCTGCTTCCAAAGAAAAAGCAAAAAGTAAAAAGATAAAAGTGTAAGCTTGAGTCCAAAGAAAAAAGAAGGGGGGAAAAGAAGAAAAGAAAAAAGGAAAAAAGGAAAGCCTGGTCTTATTTTCACTAGAACTGAAGCTTATGCTTTGGCACACTCTGATTAGTATACTTGGTACATGCAGGAGGCTTGTGTTGGTCCTCTGGGGGAGAGGCCTACTTTGCTGGCTCACAGTTAGACCTGCTCTATAAAAATGCCCCTGCAGAGCTCAGGGGGGCAGAGTTTGGTGTAAGTGGCTCCACCCTCCACTGGGGGTGCCATGTTGCTCACTGAAGTTGGACTTTGCTTGTGGGTGAGGGGTGAGGAGGGGGTGGAAGATGGCATAACCCTGCTTTTAGTCCTGGGGACGGGAACTCACAGCCCCTGCTGCTCAGGAAGCCCTCACAGAAAAGCAAACAATCTCCCCTCCTGTTCCCCAGGCCTCCTTCAGATGCCTACCTTCAACCTATCCATGCCTGGGCCTTCAGCATGCCCCACACCACAGTTCTCCTGTGTTTTATCTGTGGTGCACAGCTGGGATTCAAAACTCCAAATCTTAAAGAACCCAGCAAGGTGTGGACCTGCTCCCCTCCCCTAAGAGAAGAACCTCGCAGTGCTGTGCCTGGAGCCACTGTCATAGAAAAGCAGTCCCATGGGCATCCAGGTGCCTGGAGTCTATGGTGAAGTCCTGGAGAAAGCTGCAACCAGGTTATCGGCTCTCTGTATTCTCTTCTTGTCCTCTCCTGAAGAATGGCCAGTCAGTGGTGCCCACTGGGTCCCTTGTCCTTAGACAATATACCCTCTTCCAGATGTACCCTAGGAGATGGGATGTTCTCTCCCAGTGCCACCAGGGCATCCCCATACTGCACTCCCAAGCCACTCCTCCCTCTCCCCAGAGTGCTACTGTCTGCCTGGCTTGACTCTGGCAAATGGCATAGACTTCTAAAACCTCAGAATTTGAGCTCCAATGTTAGCAAAAAAACTTGCCATAATCAGTTCCTCCTTATTACCCAGTCAGGGGTCCTGGGGGAGTTTTTCTTGTACAAACCTGTTGTACTGTTGTCTCTCCCCATCTTTCCCTGTCCTCTTTCCACAAAAAGGGCTCCCAGCCCCTACCTGGCAATGTGGCTTTTCTCTCTCCCAATTCATACCTCTGAACCTTGCAGCCTCCACATTCTCTCCTAATTGTGCAGACTGTTCTATTAATCCTCAAATTTATTTCCTAGTTGCTCAAAATGTTTTGATGCCAATCTAGCTGTGTTTGAAGGACAAGGCAAGATCAGGGTCCCCCTGCCAAACTACTCCACCATCTGAATTCCTCCTTAAAATTTAGTTTCTAAGTACTGCTTTCATTCATTAAATTATTCATCAAATATTTAATGAATGCTTACTAGACCCTATTTGAGGTGCTTGGGACATATCTAAACTAAAACAAATCTTTGTGCAGTTTTCGTGATCAGAGAAAAACAACTAATAAATATGTAACTATATGCTAAATAGTTTCAATATGATATTTTTAGTATTTAGTCCTATGTATTTTCTAAATTCCTTTGTGATTTCTTCTTTGGCCTAGGGTCTAGGCAATTATGGTCACAGAATGTAGCTTAATAATCCTTATTCTTTGATAACTTGAGGATGCCTGCTTTCTGACTAAAATTATGGGCAGTTAAAAAATTGTTTTATGCATAAAACAATTGAAAAGAATGCATATTCTTTAATTGTTATTTTATGTGGCCTTTAGATAAAAACTGTTAATCATATTATTTTAAGTTATTGTTGTCTGCTTGACTATACATTATGGATTTGTTTTAAAATATTCCATGATTTTTGTGCTTTTTCATTTTTCCCCTCTACTTGTAGTGGCTTTTCATGTCTATATTATGAAGGTACATTATCAGATCCTTTCAAGTTCATAAATTTAGTTTTTCTATTGAATCTTTTTTCCATTGAATTATTTTTTTTAATGATTAGGTTGGACTGCCTTTATATCTAGTAATTCTTCTTTGCTGAGATTTCTATAGTTTTGTGACAATAAATATTCTAGTCTTTTTTTCCACCTGTTTTGACTAGTTTACCTTTTTATTTTCTCTGCATCACTAGGTTTTGTGTATCATAAATAGTATACATTTATTTCTTTTTCTCATAATCTTATCGTTTCTCATCTGGTGAATTTAGTGTACTCGGATTATTGCTTTTTCACACCTAAGGTGTCCATGATTTTAAGATACATCATTATTTTATGCACATATGTTGAGTCTCCATTAGATGCTTAAAATTTGATAATTTTCTTCCTCTTGAATCATTCTTTTTGTGTTTATGTAAGATCTGCTTTATATCTAATACCCATTAGTGCCCCTTAAACTATGACACATACTTTTAAAATAGCCTTACATATGCAACTCATAGAGCACTCAGTGTTGCAGTCCTATCTTAAAGAACATTTTTTTTTTCACTACTATCAAGTTTATGTCCCATTTTTCTAATTTGGGGTGGTTAACTAACTACTTTTTCTTCATGCACAAATCGCTATAAATGACCATTAAATGTAACATTAATACTACCCGCAATGTACACGACAATTGAAATAAAGACCAATAGACATCTGGGACTAGATGTGTGACTTGTGTGGTCAGTGAAACTGCTATGTGGTCAGCAGCAATCATATGATGTCCTCAGTTCGTAGGTGCATTCAAATGTCAGAGGTAATGAAATATGAAAAACTGGTGTAAAATTGTTATAAAATTGATAATTTATTTCATTTATATTTTATATTTATCTTTTTTTTTTTTAAAGAACCTGTTCTTTCCTGATCTTCTATTAGATTTTTAGGTTTTCTTTATTCTTTTTTCTTTACTGATTTTGAAGTACTGAATTTTATGTCTATTATTTTAATGGTTACCTGTAAACTCAATACACTCTCTTGATTTAATAAACTGAGAAGCTAAACAGTGTCTTCACTTTTCTCCTGGATAAGTACATGGCATTACAACACTATGCCTTTAGTCACCATTTTCCTATTGTGTACATTATTTTTGTCCATTGTTTTTAGTGTACCTTATTCTAGGTTGATGGTTATTTTCTCTCAACATATGAATATGATGTTATTCAATGTCTTCTTTACTGCCTTGTTGCTATTGAGAAGTCTGTGTCACTTCATCTGTCTTTTGTATGTAAACCAGTATCTTCTACTGAGTTGTTTGTTAGAACTTTGTCTTTAATGTTCTGCAGTTTGACTCTGGTGGGCTGGAATACAGATTTATTATTTATCTTGCTGGGGACTTACAATTCTTAAATCAGAGGATTCATGACTTTTATCAGTGTTTGGCAGTTACTAGATAATATTTATTCAAAAGTGCCTGTCCTCTCTTCCCTCTGTCCTCTAGTTCTGGAGGTTTTTTTTTTTTTTTTTTTTAGAAAATTGTGTTTCTGGGGCGCCTGGGTGGCTCAGTGGGTTAAGCCGCTGCCTTCGGCTCAGGTCATGATCTCAGGGTCCTGGGATCGAGTCCCACATTGGGCTCTCTGCTCGGCGGAGAGCCTGCTTCCCTTCCTCTCTCTCTGCCTGCCTCTCTTGTGATTTCTCTCTGTCAAATAAATAAATAAAATCTTTAAAAAAAAAAAAAAAGAAAATTGTGTTTCTGTCACTTATTGCATTGATGTTTCATAATCTCTTCTTCATATTTTATGTCTCTATATTTCTGTGTGGTGAATTCAAGATTATTTCCTCAGATCTAATCTGTTTCATTGTTCTCTTAGGTTTTAAATATTAACTATTATATATGTATTGCATGTATTAATATTTAGAAAAGTGCATACAACATACACATATAGTTTATTAAGAAAATACATCTAATAGCAAGATATATTTTCCCATCTGGGTCAAACATATATCAACATATATCATATATATCAACATATATCAACAACAGCACTCTAGAAGCTTTGACATCTCTTTTCTACCTAAAGGTAGGAATACTGTCTAGACTCTATATGATTTCTGTTTTACCGTTTTTCATTATAGTTGTGTGTGTGTGTGTGTGTGTGTGTGTATTCATAAGCAAATATAATTTGTTCGTCGTTTTTAATTTATATAAATAGAATCTAAATATACGTTCTGTTTTGTGTTTTTTCACTCAACATTGTATCTAAGAAATATCTATATTACTACTGCATCTGTATTTCATTCATTTTTTCCTACAACGTATTTCTTTTTTTTTTTTTTTAAAGATTTTGTTTTATTTTTATTTGACAGAGAGAGATCACAAGTAGACAGAGAGGCAGGCAGAGAGAGAGAGAGGGAAGCAGGCTCGCCGCCGAGCAGAGAGCCCGACGCGGGACTCGATCCCAGGACCCCGAGATCATGACCCGAGCCGAAGGCAGCGGCTTAAACCACTGAGCCACCCAGGCGCCCCCTACAACGTATTTCATACTATGCCTGTCATACAGTTTGTTACATATTCTACTGAAGATAAATGTGCATGTAAATTCCAGCATTGGACTATTCCAAATTCATACTTATTTCCATATTTCTTCTTGGAGTTTTTTTTTCTTTTTTAAATATTATATTTATTTATTTGTCAGAGAGAGAGAGAGAGCACAGGCGAGGGAACAGTAGGCAGAGAGAGAAGCAGGTTTCCCATTGAGCAACGAGCCTGATGTGGGACTCAATCCCAGGACCCTGGGATCATTACCTTAGCCGAAAACAGACACTTAACCAGCTAAGCCACCTAGGTGTCCCTCCTCTTGTCTTGTTTTTGGTCATTGCCTCTTAGATCTCAGATGTTTTCCGAATTACAACCAGTTCATTTTTTCATGGAATGTTTTGCATTGTTTCTTATGCTGTTGCTACTTTGTGTCTGTTATCATTTCAAGCAGATATTTGAGCCATATGGGAGGTCTGAATTTCTTGGGATTTATGCCTTTTGTTTGCTTTCTTTCCTGTTTTGTGGTGTTGGACCATTGACTCATCTTTAGCCGTGCTGTATCTATGGTAATCATGTGGGTCCAGTGTGTCTCTTGAAGATTTGTGTCTTTTGCTTCTGCAAGGCTTCTGGGTTATCATTTGGTTTCAAATCCTTGTACCATACTGTTTTGTAAATTTGAGCCTCAAATTCCTGAAGGCAGCTTTGGAGTAACAGATTATCAGGAAAGACTCTACTTTTCCTCATACTCAGGGTCTAAGCTACAGAAGGTAGGTTTTTTTTTTTTTTTTTAAGATTTTATTTATTTATTTGACAGAGATCACAAGTAGATAGAGAGGCAGGCAGAGAGAGAGAGAGGGAAGCAGGCTCCCTGCCGAGCAGAGAGCCCGATGCGGGACTCGATCCCAAGACCCCGAGATCATGACCTGAGCCGAAGGCAGCGGCTTAACCCACTGAGCCACCCAGGTGCCCCAGAAGGTAGGGTTTTTCATTTTTGTTTTTCTTTCTGTGTTTGACAGTGGTGAAGTCTTGTCTGTCTTTCTTTCCTTATCCTTTCCCTCCTTCCTTCCCCCTTTTCCTTTTCTCCTCCTCCCCCCATCTCCCCATTTCTTTCTTTCTCTTCTTTAAATGTTTCATCCTACTGAAGATGTAGGACTTGGAAAATCTGACTTTATGTGACCAATTTAACTTCAAATCTCTGCCTTTTGAAGCCCCAAGGACTTGCCTTTTTCCCAAGAGGGCTTTAACACTAATATCCTTGGATACCCTGAGTGGGCAGCCTCTTTGGGGCCTGCAGCATGGCCTAGAACATTAGTGCTCATGTACATTTATTTCCCTCTGGTTTTAATTTTTTTAATTTATTTTATTTTTTAAAGATTTTTTTAATTATTTATTTATGCGAGAGAGTGAGCACAAGCGGCGGGGAAGTGGGAGAGGGAGAAGCAGGCTCTCTGCTGAGCAGAGAACTGATGTGGAACTCAATCCCAGGATTCTTTAAGATCATGACTCAAGCCGATGGCAGACGCTTAACCAACTGAGCCACACAGGCGACCCTCCCTCTGGTTTTTCGATTTCTCTTTGTTTTGGACTTCCTATTTATTTATTTATTTAACTAGATCAACTCTTCATTTATAAGAAAGTTTGATTTATTATTTTTGACATCTTCTTTATTTTATAGAAGAAGGTTTTTCATTTATCTAGCGTGCTACTTTATAACATTCTTTATCAGATGCCATCATATTTTAGTTTTTCCAGTTGCCGTCTGTGTTGTCTTTGGTTGCCAGTGTCAGAAACTCAAATGAATTTAAGCAAACGAGGGATTTATTAACTCTTAGAAAAGAATTATAGGGCTTTTTTGGCTTCAGGTATGGATAGTCTAGAGCTTAAGCACGGTCAACAGGGCCCTTTCTTTCTTCCTGCCTTAACCTTACATTTTTCAGTGTCGGATTTGATTCTCAGACTTCATTTTCCATTTAGCTGAGGAAAGTGATTTCTAGGATTTGGTATCCTTACAGCTTATGCCCTCCTTGTGTTACATATGTAGGAAATATATAGGAAATAACTTTTTGCCTAGTTGGGGCACGTTGCTCTTTCTGAACTGGTTACTGTGGCCAGTGGGCTTGTATATTCCAATTAGCTAGGTTTGTCATCTACCCAACTCTGAGATGTAAGGGCAGATATACTGTGTTAAGCAGCCCTACAAGGTTCACATGGGTAGAGGGTGGTTTGATTCCTCAAAGGAAAAACCAGACAGAGTTCCCAATGAATAGAAAAAAGTGCTAGGAGGGCGGATATCTTATATGTGCAGTATGCGTTTTTTAGCAGCTAATCAGACCTCAGGTTAGAAATTTAAATGAAGGGGCGCCTGGGTGGCTCAGTGGTTTAAGCCGCTGCCTTCGGCTCAGGTCATGATCTCAGGGTCCTGGGATCGAGTCCCACGTCGGGCTCTCTGCACTGAAGGGAGCCTGCTTCCCTCTCACTCTCTCTGCCTGCCTCTCTGCCTACTTGTGATCTCTCTCTGTCAAAATTAATAAATAAAATCTAAAAAAAAAAAAGAAATTTAAATGAAGATGTGAGACTGCTATAATTTCAAGACTATCACTATCTGTGATTGATCATTCTTTTCAACCCTGAAGAGATTAATCAGCACCTACCAAACAAGATCCCTTTCCCTCCTTTATCAAGTCCTAACAATTTCACTTTCTGAAATCTCTGGATCTCTGGAATCTGCTTATTTTTTATCTACCATTGATAGTGTAGTCCAAGCTATAATCCTCTTTCTTCTGATCTATCGAAATTAAATCCTTACTGATAGGTCAGTATCTACTCCGGTCCCTTCAGTCTGTTCTCCACACTGTGGTAATGAGATCTGTTTAGAATGCAAATCCAATAATGTGTTTCCTGTCCTCCAACAACACCTCAAGTCTTTAAAACCTTTCATTAGGCAGAAATTATTAACTAGATTTACAAATGGCCCATCATCACTTCTCCAACTATTCTTGCTCAGTAATTCCCTTTTATATAAATTAAATTATATATTCTCTTACTGTCTACCTCTCCCTTTTACATTTATTATAATTACAGTTTTGCACTTGTGTGTGAGTATTTGATGAATGTCCGATTTCTCCATTAGACTATAAAAGCAGATACCATGTCTGTTTTCCATTATCTTTTAATTTCACTAGCTAGAACGTGGCTTGGCTTACAGTAGAAAATAAATATTTATTTCATTAATTAACTGATTGATTACCATAAAGAGACGTCCATGGTAACTAAGACAATTTATTCGTTCAACATCCATCTCCAAGAGCTTTCTAGTCAATTGATTTTGGATTTAGGCCCTCCAATATAGTCTGTCTTAGAAGTTTATGGAGAGTATTATATAGTTATCAGAACAAGTGTGGGATATTTTGAGTATCTGTCAACACATAGTTATGTTCATGTGAAATAATGTGAAAGACTATAAAGTAGTAGGGCTATAAGGATTGAAATCAGCAAGGAGTAGCCCATTGCACTGGTTAGATATCTCTTTTCCCATTTGCACCCAAATAAATTATTTATCTAGTTGAAAACCCCAATTTTTCTTTTGTGCTTTTCTGCTTATATCTGTTGGACTTGATGTCTTTGCTGCTGGGGCCACTTGCCTTTAGGCAAGAAGCCGGAAGTTTCTACCAACTTATACCTCAGGAAGCCAAGACCCTTGCCCAGAGTCAGTACTGCAGTAGGTGGACGGGGCTTAGGGCAGGGTGGTTTCTCCCCAGGCTTGGGTACCACCCTGGTAAAAATAGTCTGCCATAGGTGAGAAGAAAGGCTTTTCTTACCCCTTCTTTAACAGGACTGGACCACTTCTTCTATATACACTCTCTTTAGTGTTTTCTTGCCTTAGATATAGATAATCCATTCCTCCTGCAGTTCCCTTGGGACTACTGCATGGGTGGCAGCGGAATGACTTTACATGCATCAAGGTGAAAAGGTAAAAATTACTTGATATAAATAAGTTTAGTTCCTTCGGAAGGAGCTCTGGGCTCATAGTTTACATCTAATAGTTTACATCTAATACAACTAAGACTTAGGTAATAATTTCTTCAAATGGTTGCTAGCAGGCTGACATAAAAATTTTTGAAGAACAGTTAAAGTTGTGCATGAGTTGGCACAACCGTAAAGTGGAATTGGTATATTTTGGTAAATTTGTGATTTTTTTATATCTATCATGTGAAAAAGAGAAAAGCTGATGGAGTTAGGAGAAGGGGGAAATGTTAGGGATAATCATAAGAGGACAGCGTCTGGTAAGCTTACTGAAAATAAACTTGAAGAATCGATCTTATTCTCCATCTGTTAGGTGCTGATATTTATCATATTGAGGACTAGTCCACATTCCTTTCACTCTCCTTTAAACATCCTACTAACACTTGACACAGTGCCTTGCAAATTCTGGCCTCATGATAAATAACTATTGGTTAGTTGAAGTAATGAATGGAAGGAGAATGAAGGGATGAATGACAAGATTCTCGACTTTCACAGTACAAATAAATATATACATCAACTTACCAAGATTTGAAAACTGCGACTTCTTAATAATTTAGATAATATAGATGAAAGGATTGATTTGATCTGAAAATTTGAACAGTGGAATTATCAGAAGTTTGATTACTATATCTAAAATACAAGGGGCATCTGGCTGGCACAGTTTGGTAAATCATGCGACTCTTGATCCCTGGGTTGTGAGTTCGAGCCCCATGTTAACCGTGAAGCCTATTTAAATAAAAAATAAAGAAGAAATTTTTAGAAATGCAAATAGCAAATAATAAAATGAAGTTAGATAACTTGAAATGGTGCTTTTTAGGAGATAATGTATTCCTTAATGTAGGAATGATTGATTGCCAGGTTCAGAAAATGGTTTTTTAAAGATTTATTCTCATTCTCACTTGATTTTTTTTTTTTTTTTTTTTTACAATTTTGCCACATAGAAATTGTTTTGTACTTTCCGGTTAAGATGAATCAGTTTTCATTTCTGAATTACAGATTTTAGTTTAATAAAATGGAATTTAATAAAAATTGAAATTGAATAATAAAATTTTATTATCTATTATATATGGGGATTAATGCTATGTATCTAGAAAATATTTCTCCCTACATTTGGATTTGTGTGTTTAATATGTGTCGGTTTCCATGTTTAAATATTTGAATATGATGTATTGCAAAGTGTGGGCTATGGATTCAGACTGAGTTTCAGTCCCCAGTCTGCACTTCTTAGTGAACAAATTACTCAATTTCTCGAACCTTAGTAGTATCTTGTGTAACATGAAGATGATACCTACCAGAAGAGGTTCTTGGAAGGATGTAATAAATGAAGATATATAAAGTGCTTAGCACAGTGTCTGGGATATAGTAGATATTCAGTAACTGGGAACAACTACTTCTCTACTCCACCTTGTGTTTTTTTTCTGCAGCTTTCCCCACAAATAAACCAGATAAAGATGCAAGACATGTAATAAAAGTGGTAAGTATTACTCTTAAATTTATATTTCATGTATATTTCACTTTTTTGTTTTCTGCTTTATTCCTGGTATCTTTGTAAAAACAGTTTTTAACTTAGCTTTTATGATCTTATCAACAAATGTAGTGTTATGGTATATTTTCACATTATTAAAATGTAAAGACTGGAGAACTTTTGTTTTTCTGTGTTGGCATTTATCATTTTTATATCCTATCTAGCTATCTCTCCTTTCCTTTCTCCCTTTCTTTCCTCTTTATTCTAAATGGTAAGGTCCTTAAAGGCAAGGATGAGGTTTTACTTTTGTTTGTATCCCCTATGCCTAGTACGATGAATGAAATATAGTAGATGCTTAGTAAAGATGTCTTGTGTGAATGAACCCCAGACTAGTTTGCAGTATAGCTACCTGATGTCTATGTTGGTAAACACTGACTATCTGTGTATATGTGTATATACAATGTTCAGTGCTTTTAGTAAGTTTTTTCCATAAGAAGACTACGATTGGCTAAGATTGTGTAGAAATAGCATTACGGTATATTAAATTTAAACATGAGATTCTCCAAGTTTATTTAGTGCTTTTCTGAGATTTTTTAGTGGAAATTTGATGCCTGTGTTTTTAATAAATAATTCAAGCACTATTTATATACTATAAATGTATACTCATATTTTCATAGTTGAAATACCAAATCTATCCTTAAGATTGGTTTTACCTAATAAAATTAATTATTCTTTTCCTTTATAGGAATATCAAGAAAATGGCCCATTATTTTCAGAACTTAAATTTTACCAAAGAGCTGCAAAAAGAGAGCATAGTAAGTAAATTTAGCAAAGCAAGCTACTTCCATATGCATATATATATGTGCTAAAGTGAATATTAATATTTTTCTTTTTTTCTGGCCTTCTGGAAAATTATTTTCAATTAGAAATTTTATTATAATTTATATAATTAACTATTATATAAAAGTAGGATAGATCCTTTGTAAATGTTGGTATTATATACACAGTGAGTTGTATATTTGAAATCAATATTATTTTCTTTTTTTTTTCAAGATTTTGTTTATTTATTTGACAGACAGACATCACAAGTAGGCAGTGAGGCAGGCAGAGAGAGAGGAGGAAGCAGGCTCCCCACTGAGCAGAGAGCCCCATGCGGGGCTCGATCCCAGGACCCTGGGATCATGACCTGAGCCGAAGGCAGAGGCTTAACCCACTGAGCCACCCAGGTGCCCCAGAAATCACTATTACTTCTACTACTTTATATACAATGTCAAGTTGTTGGTCTAAGCTACCAAGAGTTCTCTAAGTATAAAGCTAGTAGAATGAAATAATTTGTAGGAAACCATTTGGAGTCAAAGATTGTAAGGAAAAGATATTAAAATGGGCGGTAGATATATAAACAAAAGGAATGTCCATAGAATGGATTAGTGTAAGATATATGGAAATGTTTAAACATTAAAATGATTTAGACCATGAGTTAAAAGTGTTAGAAACTTGATTGTTGGGAAAGTAACTGGAGCTGGAAATCACATGTAAAAACCACCAGGTAGAGGAATTGAATGTAAAATGAATGTGAGCAGAGCTGAAGAACAGCAGTAGCATTTTATAAATAGAGCTCTCAGGAAGTTAATATAAATAAAACTGATAATAGTCAAGGTCCTCTGCATTGTTTTAGAAAAAGAATGATAAGACTAGCCTCAGTAATTAACTTTGTTTTTTTTAATAAAAGCTTCTAAATGTTATGACAGTAGTCTTTACTAACTGTTTAAACTATGTCAGGGTGACGAATAGAATCCATTAAACTTGATTGTTTGTTGTAGAGCTGTCATACTCATTAAACATATATGGGAGAAAAATGCGAAAGAAGCTACCTGACGGTGTCAGTGGATTTGATTTTTTTCAAACTAAATTTAATCAAAGCAGTTTCTGTATAACAATTTCATACTGAGATGATTTTTTCTGCCCAATTTCTATTTTTTCAACTACCATGGCTTTAAATTTTTAAGTAATGGAAAAGAAAAAGCCATCTCTCTACTGATTCTTTGGTACTTAACATATGTTCTATTTCATTTTATTTTAATTTTTTGAACATATGTTATATTTTAAAATTTAACATATAAGGGAATGAAATTTTTTCATAAATAGAAACACTTGTGTATATGATGCTAATGCATTTTATGACCATGACTACTTTTGTTTTGGTTATAGTTGCTTAAATTAAAAATTCCTGTATATGTTTTTATGTTAATTATAGTGATAAATAGAATTTGAAGCCACTAGATAGATGTATTTGATTCCTCAAAACATTTAGTAGAAAGGTCTAATTTCTGTTTAGGTTAGCTAAATAAGTTTTAGGATCTATGAAAAAGTAAGAAATAACATTTCTAAAAATATGTATCTTTTTTTCCTATTAAATTTGTCTTTATAGTCGAAAACTGGATAGAACTCAAACAACTTGATTATTTAGGAATTCCTCTGTTTTATGGATCCGGTATTACTGAATTCAAGGGAAGAAGGTAAAATGGAATTATTTTAATTGAGTATCACTCAATGACTATGTCTTATGTGCTCTAATACCTCTGCTACGTAACAGATTACCCAAATTATAGTAGCTTATAACAGACTACTATCCTCTTAGTTTCCATGGGTAGCCAACATGGAAGTTACCCATGGAAATTATGGTTTCCCCAGATGGTTCCAGCTCAGGACTTCTGAGGATGCAGTCAGCTGTCTGTTGGGTTGCAATTATCTCATGACCTGATTGGGGACGGATCTGTTTTCAAGGTCACTCGTGTGGCTGTTGGCAGGTCTAAGGAGATCTGCTTCTGAATACACTCATGTGACTGTTTGAGGGCCTCACGTCCCCAGGCCTCTCAATAGTCTCTCAGGAGGCTGCCTCAGTGTCATAAAGACATGGTAGCTGGCTTCTCCTGGAGCAAATAATTGAAAGAGAGAGGGAGACAAACGAACACACACACACATAGGAGCATGCATCCAAGAATAAAGCCACAGCCTTTTTTAAATTAAATCTTCAGAATTTAAATAAAAAGTTGGAAAAAAAAAAGTTAACATTCAGTGCAATATTGGTTTCAGGAGTAGAGTTCAGTGATTCATGACTTACATAGAACACCCAATGTTCATCAAAAGCGCCCTCCGTAATCCCCATCACCTGTTTAGCCCATCCCCTGCCCACCTCCCTCCATCAATTCTCAGTTTGTCCTTGTCATGAAGAGTCTCTCATGGTTTGCTTCCCTCTCTACCCTCCCCCACCTTCCCCTATGTTCATCTGTTTTGTTTCTTAAACTCCACATGAGTGAAATCAGGTGGTATTTGTCTTTCTCTGACTATTTTGAACCTTGCAGTGATGTCACATATTTCCACTGTAGTCTCTTTGCTAGAGGCAAGTCACTAAGTCTGCTCCCCACACGAGAGGAGATTTAATTAAGCTTTGTCTCTTGAGAAAAGGCACAACAAAGAATTTTTTTTAATTGCCACATATGGCTAGTCCTCATATATAAATAATCGACTAGTGATTTTTAAAAAAGAAAAAAATCAGTGTGTTAGGTACCCCCTTTCAATAGTCTTTTAAGAGAGGTGATGTCTTTTCCCCTAGGTGAGGAGACAGGCTCAATGGTCAGTGCTTTGTTCAAATGGTCTTTAAATGCTGTCAATAGAAACAAAATGAACAATCAATAATCTTGGAACAAAGTAAAGGGCTGTTAATAGAGGACTGAGTGGCTGAGTGGATCAAGGTATGTCCATATCATATAATATTATGCAGCCCATTAAAGAAACCAGTTAGAGCTATACCAGATGATTTGGGAGGATTTCAGTGAAATACTAATGAAAAAAGTATGATGCAGAAAAGTGCATGTAATATCAGATTTTTTTAAAACAAGGACAAAAATTCCTTTATGTCTGTGTTCATGTTTTTCACATAGATAAATGCAGACTGATGTGGGCATGTAAGTGAAGGGAAGAAAAAGGATAGAGGTGCCAAACAGGAAAGAAGTACATTTTTTAAAAAAAAGGTTGATTTATTTATGAGAGAGAGAGTGTGTGTGTGCGAGTGTGGGAAGGAGAGGCAAAGAGAGAGGGAGAGAATCTCAAGCAGACTTCATGCCAAGTGCAGAGCCTCAGTCTCATGACCCTGAGATCACAACCTGAGTCAAACCAAGAGTTAGACATTCAACCAACTGAGCCACCCATGTGCCCTGAAAAGAAGTACACTTTTTAAAGTCATGTTTATAAGTATGTAGAGAAAGTAAAATATGATTTATAAGGTCAAGAAACAAATGTAAATAATATTCTATGCATGGGCAGATAATTTGTTCAAGGTCATAGTGAGAGGGTATATGAAATCAAAATGAATCAAACTGAGGACTCTTTAATTTAGAAAGAACATTCTCTTTTCACGATCTCCGAGTGAGCGTGTTTCAACATAGCGTTCTCTTCTACTAGAAACTAACTGCAGAGTAAATACTGACTTGTATCTTTCTTAAAAGAACAGCAAGATTATTAATGTACATTCGTTCTTTAATGGTTCGGATTGCAGTGTTCTTCATTGTTAGGTTGGGGGTGTTTTTCCTTGTTTCAGATTCATAAATAGGCAGTTTCAAGCACTGCTATCTTAAGATCTCTTTTTGACGTCTCCTTCTTATAGTTACAGATTTATGGTAATGGAAAGACTAGGAATAGATTTACAGAAGATCTCAGACCAGAATGGTACTTTTAAAAAGTCAACTGTCCTGCAGCTAGGTATCCGAATGGTAAGAATGAATGACTTATTTCACATGCCTCCTTTTCAGATTATTTACTTGTTACAATATACAAATCGTTGCCCTTTGTGGAATTATCAGAGAATGAAGGATTATTGCCCTAGAAATGTCAGTTATTTAGAGTAGAGGCTATTTTGGTGAAATTGATAACAGTGGGCTCTGTAAGTGACAGAATGTGCTGTGTTTGGCACTACAAACTCAATTAGGCATTGGTTCTACAGTCTGATTTTTTTTTCCCCCTCACAGCTTTGTTTAACATATCAGAACAAGCTTGCATTGCTATAAGAATAACCTCTCTTTTGTCGGTTATATTTATAACAATGCAAACTATGGCAAAATATATTATTTTCCATACTAAACGTGTGCTGGTATGGGGGTGCTATAAAGTTTTATTATGAGTTTGGGATGGTGGCGGTAATAAGTATGGCAATGAATAATACATACTTTGCCAAATAAGAAGCAATGAAATCTTAATAGCACCCACGCACACATTTTGTTTATACCACATATTTGTCTTATCTTGTTTGTGTTTGGTTTGCCCAAGCTCCATTTTCTTTTTTCCATTTTAAATAGAATGAAACTGCTCGCGCCAGGTCGGGATGTGGCAAATAGAACTCGTTAATTTTCCCGTTCATCCATTCATCCGTTCAGGCAACCAGCACATGTTTATTGAGCACTAGGTGTAGGTAACATGCAAGGCTCCAGGGCTTCAAAGATGAAGCTAAGGTATTTTCTATTACTGTCCAGAGGGAGAATGCCTTTCTTTGTGTTCATGGACATGCTGTTTTGTTCTGGGGTCTCCAAAACTCGATTCATAACCATTGCTTGGGTGAGAAACTGCTGAGGGCACTTCATGGTTATTTTACTTTGCATCTCCGATTTTGCTGTGTTTCTCCTCTTTGCACAGTGTGATTTGGCTACCAGGCTGTCAGGGCGTAGGCATAGGCATTGTTGGATCTTGGTTGCCTTCTCTCAGAAGTTTAATTAAAACACTTGATATTTGCAGATCATGTTATTCAGCTTTTTTCGAGGATAAGTGACCAGTACATGTGATGAGTGGATAAATACCTAATTATAGAATATGTCAGTTTCTTATTGTTAATATGAAAAAATGTTATTCTATATTCAGAATGTTCGAAGTTGATCATGAGTTTGAAATAGTTACCAATATATATGTATTTCTTTTCGTAGTTGGATGTACTGGAATATATACATGAAAATGAATATGTTCATGGTGATATAAAAGCTGCAAATCTACTGTTAGGTTACAGAAATCCAGATCGGGTGAGTACAGTATTAAGCTTCTGTTTCTAGGAGGAATCCTCACGGTATTATACAGAGACATTCAAAAATCAAACTCCTAACCCAGAAGAGTTTACAAATGAGGATTAACATGTTGTGATTTATCTTACCTTGTTCATCTCATTTAATGCACTAAACTAAGAAGTAATTTGGATGGGGAAACTGAGACTCAGAGGGGTTTAAATAATTTGTTAATGGACATATAGTTAAGTAGCTGAAATTTGAACTTCTGAGCGACTGTGAACAAAGAACCATCAAATCCAGTGGGAGATGGGATGGATTTGTGCAGAAAAAACAAATTAAAACTCACAGTAGCTCCTCTTTCACTGTATAAACACATAGCTTTTAAGCAGAGCAGCATTTCCGGTAGAACTTTCTCTGAGGATGGAAGTATTCTGTATGTTACTGTGCAGTATGGTAGCCATCAGCCATGTGTGGCTATCAAGCCACTGAGACGTTGGTTGTGCACCACCAAATGCTGAAAAAGATGTGGAGCAACAGTATCTCTCATTCATTGCTGCTGGAAATGCAAAAGGGTATGGCCACTGTGAAGACAGTTTGGCGGTTTCTTTAAAAACTGAACATATTCATAACATATGATCTGCAATTACACTGCCTGGTATTTACCCAAAGGAGTTGAAAACTTACATCCACACAGAAATCTACACACAGATGTTTATAGCAGCTTTATTCATAAATGCCAAAACTTGAATCAATGAAGATGTCCTTTAATGGGTGAATGGAGAAAAAAACTATGGTACATCCAAACAATGCAATATTACTCAATGTTAAAAAGAAATGAGCAGTCAGGACATGAAAAGACATGGAGGAAACTTAAATGCATATTACTAAGTGGAAATCTGTATAATTCCAACTCTACAACATTTTGGAAAAGGCAAAACTATGGAGACACAAAGAAGATCAGTCAGTGATTGCCACTGGTTAGAGGGGAGGGAGAGATGAATAGGCAGAGCACAGAGGATTTTTAGGGAAGTAAAAGTGTTCTGTGTCATACTGCCCTGGTAGGTACAGGTTGTTTTACATTTGCCAAAGTCCATAGAATGTTCAACACCAAAAGCGAACTGTAATGTAAACCAAATAGAGTTTTGGTTATAATGATGTGTTGCTGTGTAATGAATGTAGGTCCATCCATTGCAACAGGCGTAATACGCTGATGTGGGATGTCGATAGTGGGGGAAACTGTTGGAGGGTTGGGGGCAGTGGGTGTATGAGAACTCACTGTACTTTTCCACTCTGTTTTACCTAAATTGCTCTAAATTCACCAAAATTGAATCTTACACTGCTCTAAAAGAATCTTTAAAAATGTGACTAGTGTGACTGAGAAACTGAATTTTAAATTTAACTTAATTTTGGTTATTAATTATTTTATTTTACCTTGCTTCCCCCCCACCAGCTTTATTGAGGTATGATTGACAAAAAAAAAATTGCGTATATTTAGGCTGTACAACATGTACAAAGTGATGATTTAACATAGAATACATTATGACTTGATGACCACCATCAATTTAATTAACATATTCATCACTTCATATAGTTACTTTTTTTTGTTTTGTGGTGAGAACACTTAAGGTCTATTCTTAGCGAATTTGAGGTACACAGCATTATTAACTCTAGTCACCATGCTGTACGTTCAACCCCTAGAACTTATTCATCTTCTAACTAAAAGTTTGTACCCTTTGGCCAACATCTCCGCATTTCTCCACCCTCTCCCACCTCCCCCAGCCCCTGGCAACCACTTCTCTACTCTCTAGTGCTATAAGTTTCACTTTTTTACATGCCACATGTAAGTGAGATAATACAGTATTTGTCTTTTTGTGTCTGGTTTAATGTCTTCCATTTTCATCCATGCTGTCATAAATGGCATATTTCTTTTTATGGCCAAATAATCATTGCACATATCTACCACATTTTCTTTATTCATTCATCCACCAGTGACCACGAAGTTTATTTACATATTTGGTCTGTTGTGAAAAATGCTCCGGTAATGTGGGAGTGCACATATCTCTTTAAGATAATGATTTCTTTTCCTTTCAATATACACCGAGAAGTTGGATTGCTGGATTGTATGATAGTGCTATTTTGAGGAACTTCCATATTGTTTTCCGTTAAGACTATGCTAGTTTCCATTCCCACCAAGAGTTTACAGGATTCCCTCTTCTTCACACCCTCACCAACACTGATTATCTCTTGTGTTTTTTATAATAGCCATACCAACAGGTACTGAATGGTATCTCATTGTGGTTTTCATTTTCATTTCCCTGATGATAATAAGTTTGAGTACTTTTTTCTTATACTTGTTGGGCATGTGTGTATCTTCTTTGGAATAGTGACTATGCAGGTCCCTTGTGTATTTTTAAATCAAGTTATTTTCTTGCTAGTTCTTATATATTTTGGATATTAACCCCTTATCAGATCTAGGGTTTGGAAATACTCTCTACAGTTTGATAGCTTGCCTTTTTATTTTGTTGATCGTTTCCTTTTCTGGGAAGAATCTCTTTAGTGAGATGTAATTCTAATTTTGGTTTTGTTGCCTGTGCTTTTGGTGTCAGTTGAAAAAAATCATCGCCACAACCCATGTTTATGGAAGAATTAATGTTATTAAAATAGCCATACTATGCAAAGCAGTCTCTATCAAAATTCCAAAGACAGAATTCATAGAAATAGAAAAAAAACAATCTTCAAATTTATATGGAATCACAAAAGATCCTGAATAGCCAAAGCAATTTTGAGAACAAAGTTGGAGACATCCCACTTCCTGATCTCAAACCATATGACAATACAATAGTAATCAAAACAGTATGCTATTGGCATAAAAACAGACACAGACCAGTGGAACAGAATAGAGAGCTGAGAAACAAAGCCATACATATACTATCAACTAATCTTTGACAAGGGCATCAGTAATATACAATGAGAAAAAAAAAATAGTCTGTTCAATAAATGATGGTGGGATAACTGGACAGAGACATGCAAAAGAATAAAATCAGACTCATCCTACACCCTACACAAATATTAAATCTTTAACCCATTGAAGATTTAAATATAAGACCTGAAACCATAATACCAGAAGAAAATGCAGGGGAAAAGCTTAATTTCAGTTAATTTAAATTTAAGTAATTCCAAATGGCTGGTGGCCACTCTATCAGACAGGAGAGAGTTAAAAAGTGAAAAAATTTGAGTCTATAAAAAGTTTAAAAATCATAGTTGAATATTTAACAACTCTAGTTGAGGAAAGAAATTTCTGAGTAATGGTATGAAAGAAACAAATTTAGAAAATATTGAGAGGGGAGCTTGGGTGGCTCAGTGGGTTAAGTGTCTACCTTTGGTGCAGGTCATGATCTCAGGGTCCTGGGATCGAGCCCCGCGTCGGGCTCTCTGCTCAGACAAGGGAGTCTGCTTCCCCCTTTCCCTCTGCTTGCTTCTCTGCCTACTTGTGATCCCTCTCTGTGTCAAATAAAAAAATCTTTTAAAAAAAAATTGAGAAATTTCAAATTTTAAAATGTCTATATTAAAAAATTGAAAAAATGAAAGAAAATGAGAACCTAGAAAGTATGCTTATGAAAAATATTTTGGGATATATGTCCCCAAATATATTCATATATATATACACCCCCAAATATCATTCATATATATATATATGTACACTATATAGTGCATATATAAAAAATAGTATAGCATATATATATATATATATATATATATATATATATATATAAAAAATATAGCGCAAAGCAAAAAACTAGTAAGAAAAAACACCAGGTAATTTTCTTAAAATAATGATTGAAAGGAATGAACAGACAGAGCACAGAAGAACACAGAACACATCCACTGTCAGAAGTGGATGAGAAAAGTTTACCATCACTGGAAAGAAGAGAGTTGCAGATAAAACAGTGAAGTACCATTTTGAAAGAACTTATCAAATTGGAAAAGCCAAAAATAATAACCTGATGATATTGAGGCTGAAGAGGGTGTAGGCTGTTGTAGAACACCAGGGGGAATGTAAATTAAAGGGCAGTAGGAGAAGAAATTAAGTTAATGGAAGGGCAGTTTGGCAATGAATGTATATTAAAATCCTTTAAAAGTCTGCATACTTTTTGAAGGTGAGGTTTATTGAAGTATAATTTACAAACAGTGAAATTCACCCTTTGCACCGTACAGTTTGATGTGTTTTGGCACAACCACCACTACAATCAAGATACAGGGTGTTCCTGTCATCCTCAAACTTTCTCTCCTTCCGCCCCTGCATTCAGTCCCCTTCTCTCATCACGCTCCAACCCCCTGGCCACTGGCAATGATCTCTGCCCCAGTAGTTTTTGCATTTGTAGGGAATGTCTTGTAAATGGAATTATGGGATATATTCCCCCATGCCTGGCTTCTTTCACTTCCCATAATGTTTGTGAGATTAACCATGCTGTAGTTCATTAGTAGTTCATTCCTCTTTAAAGATAGAGCGTATTCCATTGGCAGTACTACACTTCATCCGTTTACCTGTTGGAGATTTATATTATTTCCAGCTGGGGGAGCAAATGTTAGTAAAGTGGCCATAAGCATTCACATAAGGGTTTTTGTGCAGATACATGTTTTAAGAACTTCTGGATACATAACTAGGAGTGGGTTTCTGGGATCATAAGGAAGTGATCTTAAAAGAAGCAGCCAAACAGGTTTTCAGAGCGATTGTACTGTTGTTACACATTTCCACCAGTGATGGGTAGTTCTCCACATCTTGCCACCACTTGGTTTCCTTCGTTTTTAAAGTTTTACCCGCTGTAGTCGATATGTTGTCATATCTAGTCTTAATTTTGCAGCAGTTATGTAATGACTAATGATACTGAGCATCTTTCATGTGTTTATTTCCCACTTTTCTTTGATGAATCAAATGTGCCCATTTTTAAATCAGATTGCCTTATTTTAAGAGAGTTTTATGTTTTAAGGACAGGAACCTTCTCTCAGATCTTTGCAGATACTTTCTGCATCTGTACCTTACCTTTTCTCTCATCAGTGTCTTTTCAGAAGGCAGATGTTTTTAATTATGAGGAGGCCCAGTTTATGATTTTTTTCTTTTATCCTTTCTGCTACTTCTGTCCAAAGCCAGGATCATAAAATGTTTTCTCGAAAGTTTTCTTCAGCAAGTTTTATGGAACTCTCATGTTTAAATACCTGATCTGTTTCAGGTTTGTATTTGGTGCAAGGTTAGGGTCAAGGCTCTTTTTGGGGGGAAGGGGAAACATACCCATGTGCAGTTGCTCCAACACTATGTTGAAGTGAACATCTTTTCCCCAATGAATTGCTTTGGCTCCTTTGTCAAAATTATTGACCATCTATGAATGAGTCTATTTCTGGAGTCTCTATTACAGTATCAAACAGTCAATATCACACTTTTATGGTCTTGAAGTTAGATAATAGGAGTCTTCCAACTTTGCTCTTTTTTTTCAAAATTATTCTGACTATTCTGGCTGCTTTGCAATTCCATATGTAATATTTTAGAATAAGTTTGTCAGTTTCTGCCCAAAAACATGCTAGGATTTTGATTGAGATTGTGTTGAACTATAGATTAATTTGAGGGAACTGAAATCTTAACAGTATGAGTCTTCTGACTAAATGCCAAGCTAATTCACTGGAAAATGAATGATCTTTGTAGGACTCATTTTTATTTCTTTTGTTTTCACATTTAACTTCAAAATATTTTTTTAAAGATTTTTATTTATTTATTTGACAGAGAGAGCACAAGCAGGGGGGAGCTATGGGCAGGGGGAAAGGGAGAAGCAGGCTCTCTACCAAGCAGGGGCTGGATCCCAGGACCCTGCGGTCATGACCTGAGCCAACGACAGATGCTTTTTTTTTTTTTTTTAAGAGATTTTATTTATTTATTTGACAGACAGTGAGAGAGGGAACAGAAGCAGGGGGAGTAAGAGAGGGAGAAGCAGGCTCTCCGCTGAGCAGGGAGCCTGACACGGGGCTGGATCCCAGGACCCCGGGATCATGACCTGAGCTGAAGGCAGATGCATAATGACTGAGCCACCCAGGTGCCTCCAAAACATTTTTTTAAGGTTTTATTTATTTATTTGACAGACAGAAATCACAAGTAGAGAGGCAGGCAGAGAGAGAGGAGGAAGCAGGCTCCCTGCTGAGCAGAGAGCCCAATGTGGGGCTCGATCCCAGGACCTTGGGATCATGACCTGAGCTGAAAGCAGAGGCTTTAACCCACTGAGCCACCCAGGCGCCCTCCAAAATATTTTTTAAATTTTCTATGTAATTTGTTTTTGACCTTAGGGTTATTTAGAAATATGTTGTTTAATTTCCAAGTATTTGGAAGTTTTCAAATTCCTCTCTGCTATTGATGTTAATTTAATTCTCTTGCGGTCAGAGAACTACTCTCTATGATTTCTGTACTTCTAAGATTATTGAGACTTACTTAATGCCTCAACATAGGAGCTAACTTACTGAATATTTCATGAGCCCTTGAAAAGAATACATTGTCTGTCTTGGGGTGGAGTGTTTAATAAATGTCTGTTAGGTCCAGTTGGTTGCATGTTGAAATTTCCTACGTCCTCACTGAAAAGAGTATGGAAACCCCCAATTACGATTATGGATTTATCTTTTTTCCCATCAGTTTTTGTTTCATGTGTATTGGAATTCTATTATTGGTATACATGTTTGGGATTTTTATGTCTTCTTTATGAACTGGCTCCTTTATCATTTTAAAATAAGAGTTTTTTTCCCTAAAATATTTCCTGTTCAGAAACCGATTTTGACTGAAATTAATATAGCCACACCCCCTTTCTTTTGATTAGTGTTTGCATTATATATCGTCTCCATTCTTTCAATCTATTTTTGTCTGTACATTTAAGTTAAATGTCTTGGAGACAGTATGTTCATTTTGAGGCTATTTTTAAGCTTTGCTAAGATAAGTCTGTAAGTAGCCTATTCTCTGTGGATATTTTATTCCTATATCTATGCTGTAAAGTTCTGCGACTTCTATGGAATTCCATGTGAGGACTTATTCTGGTTGGTCAGAACTCAACTCGCAGAAATCCTTGTGCAGATTTTTCTGGACCTTCCCCTGCCTCACACACCACCCTGCCGCCTTGTAGCTCCCTCTTCTTCTGAACTCTCTGGAATTTGGGGCTCTTTAGGAGCCTCCTGAACTCAGTCACTGTCTCAGTGGGATTGCTGTACTCCAGTTAGGAGTTCCCACCTGTTCCTGAGTTGGGAATTGTCACCAGGCAGAAAGCTGGGGCATCTGTGGGACTCAACTAATCTCCCCCCCCCCCCATTTTCTCAAGAATCTCAGTCTTGTGCTACCTATTTCATATCCAAAAATATGTGTATCCGGTATTTTATCCAGTTTCCCAGGGGCAGTAGAAGTGTAAATCCAGTCATTGTATTCCTTTTTGCCCAAAGAAAAAAGGGCTAGTTTTAAATAATTTGTGTGTATGTGCGTGAATTATCCACTCCTGTCTTTTGCCCATTTTTATCCTTTTTTTTATTCCCTCAGTTTTAAAATGTTCTTTAAATAAGCATTGTATAATCCCTTCATCTATTACAGATTTTGCAAATATTTTCTTTCAATTTGCCTCTTGTCCTTTGATTATACTTGTGATGTTTCATTGCCACGTAGAAGGTGAAACTATTTTTAATGTGGTCACATTTATCAATCTTCTGTTTCCTGGATATTGAGTCATGGTTAATAACATTTTTCTACAGACAGATTTTATATGAATTTAATTGTATAGTTTCATTTTTTTTAACCTTTAAATCTCTTACTAATTTAGAGTTTATTTTATATGACAAGAGGTATGGACCCAATTTTATCATTTTCTAAATGATTTTCCAGTTTTCCCAACACTTTTGAAAAAAAAAAAAAAAAAAACAGTTTGGTCCAGTGATATTAGATGTCACCTTTGTCATAGACTAAACTTCCGTACATACGTGAGTTCATTTCTATACTTTCTACTGAATCCTTTCGGTCTCATTATGTTTCCTAATTATACTAGCGCATTAATTGCTGAGGCTCTGTGATGAATTTTAATATCTGGTGATGCTTAGTGCCTTGTAACTTTTCTTTTTCAGTATTAATTTAACTATCCACATTTTTCGATATTCTTTTGTTTAGCTTCATTCACAAGTACTTGTTGGCATTTTTATTGGAATTTTGTTAAATTTTTAAACTAACTTGGGAAGACCGGGCATCTTTATGATGTAAAGTTGTTGTTCAACAACAAGGAGTATTTTTGTATTTCATCAGTTTTACATTTGTTATCTTCTTGAGTATTTTTGCTCTTTCCTCACATTAACTTTTTCACATTTCTTGCTACACTTATTCCTTCCTACATTTATTCTTTTTATTTTATTTTATTTTAATTTTTTTAAAGATTTTATTTATTTATTAGAGAGAGAGAATGAGAGAGAGAAAGCACGAGAGGAGAGAGGTCAGCAGGAGAAGCAGACTACCTGCTGAGCAGGGAGCCCGATGTGCGACTCGATCCTGGGATTCCAGGATCATGACCTGAGCCGAAGGCAGTCACTTAACCAACTGAGCCACCCAGGTGCCCTATTATTTTTTTTTTAAGATTTTATTTTTTATTTGACAGAGAGACCACAAGTAGGTGGAGAGGTAGGCAGAGAGAGAGCGGGAAGCAGGCTCCCCGCTGAGCAGAGTCCAACATGGGGCTTGATCCCAGGATCCTGAGACCATGACTTGAGCCTAAGGCAGAGGCTTAACCCACTCAGCCACCCAGGTAGACACCCACCTACAGTTAATGTTGCTGCACTTATTGTCACTGCTATTTTACTCTACTGTTTTGTCTTCTAAGTGATTACTATTTGTGTATATGAACATTATTGATTTCTGTGCATTCACTTTATATCCTGTTAATTTACTGACTTTGAAATTGCTTTAATAATAATTCTCTAGGGTTCTCATAGGAAACATTTCGTATGCAAGTAGATACAATTGTCTTTCTCTTCCAGTTCTTATATCTCTGACTTGTTTTGTCTAATTGTATTGCTGGTACACCCAGTACACAGGAAATAGTAGTGAAGGTAGTGATTATCCTTACCGCCTCCTGATCTTAGTGGAAATTCCTGAAGTTTACCCCATTAAAATTGATGCTGGCTTTAGGACTAAGGTGCGTGTACATGTGTGTATGTAAGTGTGTACATATGTGCGCATCCTTATAGTCATATTTGGGAAATCATCAATTCCTATGTTCTTTTATTTTTAAGATTTTATTTATTTGAGAGAGAGAGAGAGAGAGAGCGCACAAGCCAGGGAGAGGGGTAGAGGTAGAGGGAGAAGCAGACTCCCTGCTGATCATGGAGCCTGACATAGGGCCTAATCCCAGGACCCCCAGGATTATGACCTGAGCCGAAGGCAGACACTTAACCAACTGAGCCATTCAGGCACCTCTCCTATGTTCTTGAATGGATTTTTTCTTTTTATGGAATGGAAATTGAATTTTATTAAAGATTTGTTTAGGATGTATGGAAATAATCGCAATTTTTCTCAGATCAATTAATATGGTGTGATATATTGCTGTGCTTTTAATAGTGAACTAACCTTACTTGCCAGGAGTAAATCCCACTTTGTTATAATATATTATTTACTTAATATGGTGTTGAAGTATGTTCACTAATCCTTTATGTAGTATTTCATATACGTATTTATAAGTGAGGTTGGTCTGTAATTTCCTATTTCTGTACTATTTTTATCGGATTTAGGTATCAACATTCTGTTTCATAAAAAGAATTTGGAAGTTTTACTTCATTTCCTATGTTCCAGAACTATTTCTTTAAATTGATACCATTTGGTTTTTGAATATGAAACCATCTGGTTCTGCTATTTTTCTGTGAGGCAGTTCCTTGTAACTCAACTTTTTCCCATGGAAATGTTTAAGCTTTTTATCTCTATTTGGGTCAATTATATTAGTTAACCATTTTGTCTGGTTTTTCAAATTTATTTGTGTGGTGTTATGCGTTGTATCCTCTTGTGACTTTCAAATTTCTTCTACTTCAGTGGCTGTTTTCTTCTAGTTATTTTTTATTTTTGCTTCCTTTTTTCTGCCTTAATAAAAGTGTTTATTTTTCAACACACCTGGATTCTGATTTATTAATGAGATATATTTTCCCTTATCTATCTCATGAATTTCTGATTTTGCCTTAATTATGTCATTTCTTGTGCTCTTTTAATTTATCCATTTGTTCTTTCTTTTGGTACTCAGTTTCTGATCTATTTCATTAATTTTTTTTTTTTTTTTTTTTTACTTCGCTAGTGTTTAAGGCTGTGATTTTTCCTCTGGTCACAACTTTATGTTGTACTCATAGATTTTAATATGTTATGTTTTTTAATATCTTTATTTTTTAGAAGGTTTTTATTTTTTCTTCACCAAAAAGTTGTTCAGTAGATTTTTTTTTTGAATTTTTTAAAATTTATTTATTTATTTTCAGCGTAACAGTACTCATTGTTTTTGTACCACACCCAGTGCTCCATGCAATACGTGCCCTCCCTATTACCCTCCACCTGGTTCCCCAACCTCCCACCCCCCCCGCCCCTTCAAAACCCTCAGGTTGTTTTTCAGAGTCCGTAGTCTCTCATGGTTCATCTCCCCTTCCAATTTCCCTCAACTTCCTTCTCCTCTCCATCCCCATGTCCTCCATGTTCTTTGTTATGCTCCACAAATAAGTGAAACCATATAATACTTGACTCTCTCTACTTGACTTACTTTGCTCAGCATAATCTCTTCCAGTAGATTTTTAATTTTTTATGTAGAAGGACCTTTTTAAAATTTTTCATTATTAAATTTTAGACCTGTGACAAGATGATCAGGATATTGTTTATTATAATTTTACTCTTCAGAATTCACTGAAGCTTTTAGTGGTGACTGAGAACAGTTTTTGTCCATATTCCATGCCTATTTGGGCCCTGCATTAGGCTCCATACTGGGTGTGGAGCCTACTTAAAAAAAAAAAAAAAATCTGTTATTAGTGTGGGTTTTTTGGCCTCAAGGGCCAGAATCAAGTTCTCCTGTAGTTTTTGTTTCATAAAGATCATTGCTCTGCTACTTGGTAAATATTCATTATTTAAATTTGCTGCACTTCATATGTGTTTTCTTTGATCTTATATGCTTTAAGATTTCTTTTTTTGGGGGGGGCGACTATCTATGAAAGTTCATATTTTTGTTGTAGTGATTGCCTTGGTATCTGCTTTTTCAAGATTCTTTTTGCTCCTTTTTTCTGTATTTAATCTTTTACTGCTGTCTTTCTTTCATGGTAGTTGTTTACTTCTACCTGCTACTAATTCAGTATTGCTTATTTTATCTTCCTCTAATGTTGTCACCTTAGTTTTTAGTCATTCTACTTTCCGTTATCAGGACATGTATTATTTGTATATTCTTCATTTATCACCAGCCTTGTTTTGGTCTTAGATATAGTTAAATATATTAAATATTCACCTTTCTGTCTTTTTGCCAAAGTTACCCACTCATCTTTAGATTGGATGAAACTAATCTTATAGATTGCTCAAGAAGTGCCCTTGCATGTTTAAAACTTTTTCAATAGCCTAGATACACGAAGGATAGCTTGGATGGATATAAAATATTTAGTTCACACTTTTTGTCCTTGAATTTTTTTTTTAAGATTTTATTTATTTATTTGACAGACAGAGATCACAAGTAGGCAGAGAGGCAGGCAGAGAGAGAGGAGGGGAAGCAGGCTCCCCACTGAGCAGAGAGCCTGATGTGGGGCTCAATCCCAGGACCCTGGGATCATGACCTGAGCCGAAGGCAGAGGCTCTAACCCACAGAGCTACCCAGGTGCCCCTGTCCTTGAATTTCTTGAAAATGCTGATCTGTTGCCTTGTTTTGCATGTTTCTTTTAAGACGTCTGCTGCTGATTTTATTCTCTTACCAATGTATGTTATTTTCCTTTTTGCATTGTTGTCTTTGGGGTTTTTTTTTCTTTGTTAATAATGTCTAATGGTTTTACCAGGTTGTGTTTAGAGTAGATCATCATTTATTGGTTTTCCCAGATATGTGGTGGGCCCTTTTGATATGCAGACCTTTCAGGTCCTTTCAGGGCCTTTCATTTCCCAAAAGTTTTCTTGGATTATAGTTTTAAGTATTACTTCTCTTTTCATATGTGTTTTGAATTAAAATTATAGAGAAAGGGACTTGAGCAGTAAGGTGTCTTAATGAAGAGAAAAAACAAATGGAAAAAGAGATTCAAGAGTAGAGAGGAAATAATTGTTGAATGATTTGGCAAGAAAAAGGCAAGAAAAGTTGAAATTCATATAGCCTTTGTCAAAGCACTAGACTTGCAAGGACTGAGATAAAAGTAGGAAATAGACTCTAAAAGGTGTTGGGTGGAAATAAGAGCCATCTTAGTTAAGGTGGAATGAAAGGGTCCTGACAGGGATGATAGTCAGAGTAAAGTTCTGGATAGCCCTTGGGAGGCACACTTGATGTTCTGGGCCATTTCCATTTTAATGTGTGTGTGTTTAATTCTCCAAATACTATTCAGACTGGGATCACTGTTTTTACCTATAGTCAGACAGGTCACCTCATTGAGAGTTGAAACAGATTGTAGATTATTTTAGTCTTCTTTTTCCTTATGTCTTCATTGCATTTCGGCCATTTCTTGGTAACTCATCTCGTACTCTCCAAATTTGGAATTTTGCAAACTCTCAAACTGTACACCATTTACCTTCTTTCTTTCATCATCTTTATCATTTTTTGTTGAACAAAAATCTGTGGAAAAGTCTCATTTAAAAAAAAATCCATGATTTCTTTGTACTTCTTTACATCTCCATTTTAGTCAGATTTCTTTAAAAAACCTGTTTTAAACAGAAGACTAAAGAAAATGCTTCAATGGTAATATTGTATTCAGTAGAAGAAGAAGAAAGGAATTGAGTGTATTGATTTGGTTAAAAAAATCTTTTAAATCAAAAATTAAAATTATGTTAAGAAAATCTGCTTACATCTTCAGAAAAAACAATGTAAATCAATCTCAACTCTATTTTGAACATTTATTGTGTACTAGACATACTATATTCTTTATTTTTTTGTTGTTTTTTAAAGATTTTATTTATTTATTTGAAACCAAGAGAGAGGGGTGCCTGGCTGGCTCAGTGGGTTAAAGCCTCTGCCTTCGGCTCAGGTCATGGTCTCAGGGTCCTGGGATCGAGTCCCGCATCAGGCTCTCTGCTCGGCAGGGAGCCAGCTTCCCTCTTTCTCTCTGCCTACCTCTCTGCCTACTTGTGATCTGTCTCTCTGTCAAATAAATAAATAAAATCTTAAAAAAAAAAAAAGAAAAGAAAAGAAACTGAGAGAGTGTGTGTGTGGACACGAGGGACAGGGGCAAGGGAGAGGAAGAAGCAGACTCCCTGATAAGCAGGAAGCCCAGTGTGGCACTTGATCCCAGGACCCTGGGACCATGACCCGAGCTCCAGGCACACTTAACCAACTGAGCCACCCAGGTGCCCTTGTGCTATATTCTTTAAGTAAAATAATGTTTCTAAATTTATGCTTCCCTGATAGATAAGTAGGTAACATCCTCTTAGACTACATAGTTTTTCTAACTACTGTTTAGAAACCGCACTGACTTTGAAATATGATACGGTAATTGCACAGTTGATTACTGGAAAGTTAGACTTATTGGGTGTTGTTATGGTATTTGGAAAACGAATGTGCCTTTCTGATTTCATTACTTATAACGCCGTACTAGAAGTGCTATCGAGTGGTGGTTTTGCCCCTGAGTACCACACCCTTGGCTGTATCTCCCCGTGTTACTAGTGAAGAAAGGTGAGGCTGTTTAACTGAAATCAGAGTTTGTGCACCTTTTTTTATTTTTCTGTTTCAGAGGTGCATATATTCTTACCTGTAAAGGCCACTTTGTTGATCAAATGCACATCATTTAAAAAATTTTTAATTTAAATTTAAATTAAATTTTTTTTTAAATTTTAATTTATTTATTTTTCAGCGTAACAGTATTCATTGTTTTTGCACAACACCCAGTGCTCCATGCAAAACGTGCCCTCCCTATTACCCACCACCTGTTCCCCCAACCTCCCACCCCTGACCCTTTAAAACCCTCAGGTTGTTTTTAAGAGTCCATAGTCTCTTATGGTTCGCCTCCCCTTCCAATTTTTTTTTTAATAAACATATAATGTATTTTTATCCCCAGGGGTACAGGTCTGTGAATCACCAGGTTTACACACTTCACAGCACTCACGATAGCACATACCCTCCCCAATGTCCATAGCCCCCTCCCCCTCTCCCAACCCCACCTCCCCCCAGCAACCGCCAGTTTGTTTTGTGAGATTGAGTCATTTATGGTTTGTCTCCCTCCCAATATTTAAATTAAATTAAATGTAATTTAAATTTAATTTAAATTAGTTAACATACAGTGAGCGTAATACTAGTTTCCAGTGGACAATACGGTTTATTCAGTACTTCCATACATCTCCTGGTACTCATCACAGGAAGTGCACTTGCTTTTTAAAATTTTTTATTTTTTTATTTATTTATGTATTTTTTTGAGAGAGAGAGAGAGATTAGGGGAGGGGAAGAGAGAGACTCTTAAGCAGGTTTCATGCTGGGCATGACCATGAGATCACGATCTGAGCCAAAATCAAGTCAGACACTTAACCGACTGAGTCGCCCAGGCACCCAGCAAGGGCCCTCCTTAATCCTCATCACCTATTTCACCTATTCCCCCATCCACCTCCCCTCTGGTAACCATCATTTTGTTCTCTAGTGTTAAGAGTCTGTTTTTTGGTTTGCCTCTCTCTCTCTCTTTTTTATCCTTTTGCTCATTTGTTTCTTAAATTCCACATGTGAGTGAAATCACGTGATATTGGTCTTTCTCTGACTGACTGACTTCACTTGGCATAACACCCTCTAGTTCCATCCATGTTGTTGCAAATGGCAAGATGTCATTCTTTCCGATGGCTGACTAACATGCCATGTGTGTCTGTACCACATCTTACAGCTGCTATAAACATTGGGGTGCATGAATCCCTTTGAGTTAGTGTTTTTCTATCCTTCGGGTAAATACCTAGTAGTGCAGTTGTTGGATCATAGGATAGTTCAATTTGTATCTTTTTGAGGAATATACTTAACCGTTCTCCAGGGTGGCTGCACCAGCTTGCATTCCCACCAGCAGTGGAGGAGGATTCCTCTTTCCCCACATCCTCAACCAACACCTGTTGTTCCCGTGTTGTTGATTTTAGCCATTCTGACAGGTGTGAGGTGATACCTCATTATAGTTTTGATTTGCACTTCCCTGATGACCAGTGATACTGAGCACGTTTTCATGGAAGCGCATCATTTTTTCACACAGCAGCTTTTACATGAAGACTTTCTGGATGATTCTGGTTTATACTGATTTCCTTTTCCAATTTTCTTTGGCTTCTAATACATGTTTTAAATGCAAAGGCCCTCAGTCTCAGTTGTCTTACGTTCTGAACTAGGATGGGCTCCTTGAGGCTTTTGTAGATAGGTTTACTTTGCTGCCTTCTTTTGTATTCCTCATAGTACCTAGGTTAGTGTTGCTTTTGTAATTACCCTTTAAGAAATACTTCATTGACTCAGGAGGTTAAGGCCGTCTTGATCTCACATAGTGCCCAGAACTGACCTGATTGCTCAGATCCCTCACCCCGCCACGCTCCGTGTGTTTCTGCCCCGAAGCTGCCTGCTAAGTCAAAGAGAAAGGCCCCCACAGGTAGAGAAAATAGTTCCGTGTCTCAGCAAATGGAGGGATAAGTATGGCTTAGGAAACCTATCATTTTTAAAACACTTACTTGACGACAGAGACTTGTATTGTACTGAAAGTCAGGAGCTGAGGTTCTAGACTCCGCCCCAACCCTGAACTGCATGGCAACCTTCAGCGCATGTTTTAACCTGTGAGGACTTTAGTTCTCCAGTTGATAAAATATGAAACACTGCGTGATTTCAGAAGTTCCTGGTAGCTCTAAAATTCTGTGATTCTCTAAAAATGTATTTCCGAATGCTTAGTGCTCGTTGCATAAGGTAATGTTTCTTATAATGTTTCCGAAGTGTCCACCTATTGTTGTATAGTGAAGGAACTTAAAAAGCTTAAATTTAGAAAAAAATTAATGATCTGGGAGCGGGAATTGAAGTACCTGACCTGTATCTGGTGATAAAATGCTCACTTTCATCCATAGGGTAGGGTCATAAGCATCATTAAAGCTGCTTATTCACTGTTTGCTAGAGGGAATTCTAACATAAGCCATTTATCAGTTACAGTTACTTGTAAGATGGAGTGCGAATGTGTATTTATAAGAATTTTGCATGGTATATGCACATATATGGTACCATTTTTAGAGGTAGCATTTCCTTTGTTGACTATATATAAAATTTAGTCCCAATGATACCTCTGTACTGCATTATCTTTGGAGTAGTATGATATGTCTTAGCTTGATAATACCAGAATATTACTGGATAGTACCGTTGGTAAGGCTTCTTTAAAGTATTGTGGTGTCACGGGGTTAGGGTTATACTATAGATTAAATAACGTGGTAGTATTTACAGTCACATATAACATGCAGTAATGTGTACATCATTCTTCCTTCTGAGGTTCTGATGTACACTTTTAGTTGAGCAAAGGGACTTTGAAATTTATTCCTATGATTTTAGATATTTGAACTTTTAAAATGTTATGAGTTTTATATTAATAGAATTGTTTGTTAAATACACACTTCCACTGAGTTTTTTGTCTCAATACAATTTGTCATATGAATATGATTTCCAGATTTAATACCTTGTATGTATCTCTACTCATAGATCAGTTTTATAAACTTACTATTTGGGGATTCTTTTAGTATGATTTGTCAAATAAAAATAAAGTCAGCTCCGAATTTTATTCCCATCTACCATTCTTTAATGTGTTAATACTGCTATGTTTTATTGCACTCCAATTTATTAAATTACTTTAAAATTGTTGAAGTAATCAAATGTATTTTAGCTCTGTTATCTGGTAGTGAATGGTGTTTCTGTTATCAAAATTTATTCTTAACATGTGTATATTAAAATGTCTGATTTTAAATCAGATTAGATCCATATAAAAAGGAAAAATTCTTTTCAAAATACTATGCAAATGACAATAATATGAATATAGGCTACCAGAGTCTTATTGGAAGGTGATGATTAGTGGAAAATATTGAAGAAAACAGCATAATAATTATGATTTAGAAGCCATGGTCTCCATATTTAAAATTAATATTTTGTGAAGCTTATTTCCCAGTGCTGGGACTCTGAGACGGGTAAGAATCTGAAAAGTAGATAATTGTGCCTCTAGGAGGATACAGTTTTTTTTAACCTTTTATTTTGAAAAAATTTGAAACATACTGAATAATAGAGAACTCCCGATACCCATGACTTCGATTTAAAAATTAACATTCGAAATTTTATGTATTTTTTGGCTGAAATGTTTTAAAACAATTATATATATCATGACATTTTATCTAAATATTTATGTATGCATTTCCAAAAAACAAGGACAATACACCATATTATCTCCATGCTCTTACTTAACAAAAGCATCACTCCTTATTGTCAGGTACGGTTTTATGTCTTCTACTTTCTTTCTCCATTATCCTAACATTCATTAGAAAATGGGAATACAGGGCGCCTGGGGTGGCTCAGTGGTGTAAGCCGCTGCCTTCGGCTCAGGTCATGATCTCAGGGTCCTGGGATCGAGTCCCGCATCGGGCTCTCTGCTCGGTAGGGAGCCTGCTTCCCTCTAACTCTCTCTGCCTGCCTCTCTGCCTACTTGTGATCTCTCTCTGTCAAATAAATAAATAAAAAAATTTAAAAAAAAAAATGGGAATACAGACATTTGTATTCTAATTGCCCTTAAGCTCTTTTTTCTATTTTTTAAGATTTGTTTATTTATTTGAGAGAGAGAGTAAGAAGGAACACAAGCAGGGGGAGTGGGAGAGGGAGAAGCAGGCTTCCCTCTGAGCAGGGAGCCCGATGCGGGGCTTGATTCCAGGACCCCGGGATCATGACCTGAGCTAAAGGCAGATGCTTAACGACTGAGCCACCCAGACATCTATGTGCTTAAGCTCCTTTTTCCTTTTTTAAAAATTATTTATTGCCCAAGACTTCTCTATTATAACTTCCCTTTCTATAATTGAGTTACCCAGATCATGTGATCTCTTTGATCCCTTTTAGCTCTCATAGCCCCTGACTTCCTGGGTAGAACTGGTTGTGAGCTACAAATTTGACTTGGGAAACTACTGGTACAGAACCAGGTGAGCATGATTTCTCTCAGTTTAATGTCCAGCAGGAGAGCAAGTCTCTAGTCTTGGAGAAAACCAGGATTGTATTTTATTCACTGATGTGTATCCAGCAGCTGGCACAGAGCAGGGCATATAATAAGGACTCAATAAATAAATGATGAGTGAACAATGAGTAATTGAATAGGTTAATGCATAAATGAATTGATTAATTAGCCATTCAGTGCTCAGTAGTAACAGATAAAGCCAACCAAGAGGAGCTGGATATAGTAGAGCCATATATCGTAGCCAAGGCATTTGTACATTTCTTAAATTCCTATTGGGAGAGATCTATCCCATGTCAAGACATCAGTAGTACTTTATATAGCCATCACCAGTGGTATTTTTTTTTTTTTTAATGGCTAGAGGTCTGCCAGCATGTTCATGAAGAGAAACAGAAATAAGAAGTGCTATAGGTTACGTTGTGTCCCCTCAAAGGATGTTGAAGTCCCAACCCCCAGTCTCTATAAAGTGACCTTATTTGGAAATAGGGTCTTTTTGAGTTAAGATGAGGTCATTTGGGAAGGCCAGAATCTAGCAGAGTTGAGGTTATAAATAAGAAAACTTGGACATAGACCAGACATGAATAGAGGAAAGACAAGCGAAGAGACAAGAAGAAGGCCTTCTACGGACTTGGAGCACCTGAGATCACCAGAAGCTAGGAGAGAGGCATGAACAGATCATCTCTCCCAGCGCTCAGCAGGGACCAACCCTGAGAACATCTTGAGGGCAGGCTGGGAGCCTCAAGGACTAGAAGATGATACATTTCGGTGATCATTTAAGCTACCCAGTTTGTGGTACCTTGTTAGAGCAGCAACCCTGCAAAACTAATACAGGGACCTAGACAAATCTTTGCGTGGAAGTTGAGATAATACATTTTCCAAACAATTTTAATAAAAACCTCAGGAGAATGTTATATGAAACATATAAGTTATATGAAACAGAACATTCTCTTGAGCATGAATACCAGGTATTTTGGACATATGTGAGCACCAGGATAGGGGAAGGAAAAAAAAGGGGGAGAGAAAAGTACCCTCTTTTATTGTTCCTAGGGCCACTCTGGCTGGGCCAGATCAGCTAGTGTTTCTAACAAGATTTGTTCTTACACATGGGATCTCTGGGCAGTTAATTCTTGCCCACGTGTGTTGGGATTTTCATGATAATAAACTCTTTATTCTGGAGCTAAATGTCCTTGTTCAGAATTAGAAGATATTTAAAAAAAAAAAAAAAAAAAAGGTTGTGGGGCATCTGGGTGGCTCAGTCAGGTTAAGCATCTGCCTTCAGCTCAGGTCATGATCTTGGAGTCCCAGGACCAAGCCCCATGTCGGGCTTTCTGCTCAGCGGGGGCCTGCTTCTCCCTCTCTCTCTATGGCCTTTCCCTCTCAAATAAAATCTTCTAAAAAAATTAAAAAAGGGTGGTTTACTTTCTCCTGATCCCAGCAAAGGTTTAGTGGAGAAAGATGGCAACTATTTGCATAACTTTCAATAGAGATTCAGTATAAAAATTGTTAAGGGTGTGAGCTCCAAAAACCTCCCTGGTTTTGCTTCTTACTAGCTGTTTCCTTTGCCATATCATTTCACCTTCCTGTGATTCTGTTTCCACATCTGAAAATAAGGATAATAGCATCTCCCTCACAGAGGGAGAAGAAGTGATTTAAACATGTGAAAGGCTTAGACAAATGAGTGGCACATAGTAAGCACTCAGTACGTAATAGCCAGATGATAATTTCATTATTTTAATACTTATGACATAAGTATACTTACGACATATCTTACTTTGCTTTCCATGAATTCTTTAGACATGATGATGTTCTGGTTAGATATTAAGAAGATGGTAATGAGTTGGGTTTAGTAAGTGTAATTCTCCCCAGATGTGTAGTTTAATGATAGACATCCCTCCAGTTGTAGGGACCAGAACATCCAGGGTCCGTTTTCTATATAAGGGAAAGATTTCACATTTTAGGAGTGTATGTGCAATGTAAATATAGGATGGCCCATTTAGCAAATTACCTATCCTCAAGAATGGGTTCCCAAGAGAGTAAATGCTGTTGAAAAATTAGTGTTTTTCTCTAATCAATACAGGCTTGTTGAGTGCCTACTGAGTGCCTGCTGGTCATATCATTTCTAGTTCTGAAGGCCGGATGCATACGTGACCAAAGAATATTTGAGCATCCTGTCTCACAAAAGGCTATATATACAGGGGGTGTGTGTGTTTGTTTTTTAGTTCGTTAGTATGGGAAAATGGCATTTCTGGATTCTGAATCAACTCACTAAGCTGCATAAATTGGGTGGGTTAAGATGTACCCCTGTCTAGGGGCTGTTAAAAAACTGTGTGTGGGGCGCCTGGGTGGCTCAGTGGGTTAAAGCCTCTGCCTTCAGCTCAGGTCATGATCTCAGGGTCCTGGGATCGAGCCCTGCATCGGGCTCTCTGCTCTGTGGGGAGCCTGCTTCCTCCTCTCTCTCTGTCTGCCTCTCTGCCTAGTTGTGATTTCTATCAAATAAATAAAATCTTAAAAAAAATAAAAAAATAAAACTGTGTGTGTACGAATGGCATCGGTGCTGGAAACCTCAAATGCCATCTCTGAAATCAGTCAACTGTATAGTTAATATGGAACAGGACAGCTAGTTTGAATGTTGGTTATCTATGTTTTATGTAGATGTAACTTTCGCGTGGTGAACCTGTTTATAAGATTATAGCAATGGCCATCAAATTCTATCAGCTAACATTTTGTGAATATCTGCTATGTACAGATATACCAAACTCTGAGAATGTTTACCAACATGCTGAAAAGTCTCAAGTTCAGATTTGATTTAGACAAAAAGGAAGACCATAAATTGGATGCAATTCAGATTATCCTCTCCCGTTGCCTATTGATTTTGTTTAAGGACAGACACAAATTATGTGATACCACGTTGGAAATTAGCAAGGGTATTGTAGGTTCTTTCATGTAATTCTTGAGAACTTGTATCAGAAGGACAGATTGGAAAGAGACTATAATTGGAAAGGTTTTCTTTTGTGGGTGAAAGGCATTTTTAGTAAAGAAGCAATTGCTAGCATATGATCTATTGAGGGAATTTCCCCCAAAAGTTTGGATAGCATATTAAGTCATAGCCCTGTTTGATCAAATAAGCTTTCACATATTGCTAAAAGAACTGGGTTGGAATAGAAAAATAGGTCATGGTTTCAAAACACAAATATCAGTTAGAATACTGCTAAATACCTCAGTATTTTGTTATGGTCCTTGAATCTACAGCATCATTTCAAGGAGCCATAGACTTGAGCCCAAGCGAGCAGTAGATGCCTTGAAGACATCATGATAAGAAGCCCATCTCTTCTGTCATTTCCTCATATGTTAACCACAGATGTATCTTTAAGTCTCTTACTCTCAATGAATATTACATATAAGAAAACAAGTTAAAACTTGAGATTTGAAACCGAGTAGGTAGTTTTGAGATCTAAGAGGGGGGAATAAACCCTCCAGCACCTAAAACAGATTTTTTTTCCTTAAGAATAACTGCATATTGCACCCATCACAAAACAGAAATTGCAGCCTTTTTACGGCTCAGATAAGGTCAGATTGCAGTTTTAACAGAATATATCTTCATGTTTATTCTAATAAGCATCATGTTTGAAAAGTAAGCTGGCACCTTTTAAAAGTCACACATTTTGTCTAGATGGTATAGCGGGAATGCAACATTACTGGCAAAACAAGGTACGGAAGTTGAAAAACAAAAAATGCTATAAAATAAAAGAATAAAAAGCACAGATTTATATCAGCTTTTAGTAGTATCTGTGAGGTTACAAATAAGTTTTTAACAGACGTGAGGGGTGTTTGTGAACATAAACGTACTGCTTAAACATCGCATGCTTTGCTCCTCTTCTGACATATAGTGATTTTCATTAGTAACCATTTAGTTTCTTGCGAAGATTTTCACATTATAGTATCTTGTAGATAGAATGGGGAAATACTATACCTTATTCAATAAGATAAATACTAGCTTCTTTTTTTTTTTTAAAGAATTTATTTATTTATTTGACAGAGAGAAAGATCACAAGTAGGCAGAGAGGCAGGCAGAGAGAGAGGGGGAAGCAGGCTCCCCGCTGAGCAGAGAGCCCGATGCAGGGCTCGATCCCAGGACCCTGAGATCATGACCTGAGCTGAAGGCAGAGGCTTAAACCACTGAGCCACCCAGGTGCCCCAATACTAGCTTCTTTTAAAGAGCCTTCAAAGTTTCTGAGTAAGTCTGCACATTCTTGCTAGAGTTTTCCAAAATTTCCATTTAAAAAAGTCCTGAAGAGTGATTGTCTCCCTCCAGAGTATAATTTCCACCAGCCTCTGATAATGAGAACTTAACAGATACATTTCTTGATACAACAAGGTGTGTTAAATAAAAGGATTAATTAGGGGCGCCTGGGTGGCTCAGTGTGTTAAGCCTCTGCCTTTGGCTCAGGTCACGATCCCAGGGTGCTGGGATTGAGCCCCGCTTCGGGCTCTCTGCTTGGCAGGGAGCCTGCTTCCCCCCTCTCTCTCTGCCTGCCTCTCTGCCTACTTGTGATCTGTCTGTCCAATAAATAAATAAAATCTTTAAAAAAAAAAGGATTTAATTGTATAAAATAGTATAAATTACAATAAGATATGAGAGTGTATGACAAAAATGGAAGTTCTTAAAGAGTGAATCCCATTTTGGGGGACTGAATATGCATCTCTAATGTCTGTAAAGTGGAGGTAAAGTAGTAATGTGATTTAATGGGTGGTTACATCCCACTGGCCAGTGACATTTGTTCACCTTGTGTCTTGCTTTTTTCTCTCTCAGCTCCATAACCCCTCGCATCCTTTCTCGAGCTGACATATTTCCTGTCCATCACATCAAGTGTTGAGAAATGCTTCCATTTGAGCCAGTGTGGCTGCTTGGTGCTTAGGATTCCTGGTTGCTTGGGGAGCAGGAAGGCAGCAGATTTGACTCTTGACGGGGAAGAGGTCCTTACCTTTTCCATCAGCTATGAGCATGTCACTCAATCTTGCATAAACTGAAAGAACCAGAAACTGGTTGGGTTAGGGGGTTAGTCACCAATCAACTAGTTTGCTTTCGGTACAAAAATGAATAAATCATTTTCTTTCCAAACCACCTCTTCCACCTGTTTCCTTTTTTATACACTGAATCCTCACTTACTGGCCAGCCATACCGTTTTTAGAGTTGTCATTGGTGCTCTTATCCAAGAACCATGGTTCTTCTTTGTCTCCCTTCTTCCCTTCACCAGTGAGCTAGTCCGCCCTCCCATTGCCCTTTGTCTGGACTATCGTTATATTCTCCTAATTGGATTCTCTGCTTCTATTTCCTCATTTTGGTGCTGCCCCTGATGGAAAAAGGAAATGATTACTAAATTGAGGAAAGTCATATAAAAAGAAAATTATTAAAAAATGCATTAGGGAGGGGCACCTGGGTGGCTCAGTTGGTTAAGCATCTGCCTTTGGCAGAGGTCATGATCTCAAGGTCGTGGGACTGAGTTTTGCATTGGGCTCCCTGCTCAGTGGGGAGTCTGCTTCTCTCTTCCTCTGTCCTTCACCCCTGTTGATGCTCTCTCTCTCTCTCAAACAAATAATATCTTTAAAAAAAATTAAAATGCATTAGGGAGCTAGATACTTACATTTTTCTATGTCTAGCATGATTACAATGCAAATAATCACTTCCTACTTGATCTTGGTTCTCTTCAGTTTCCCCCTATAAGCTTGTCTTAAACTAGGGATAGTATATATATTTACACTTCAAGTGGAAAATATTAACTAGGTATTTTTTATTTCACAGGAAAAAGAAAGATAATATTTAAAAAGTTAACTAGAAAGCAAGTTTTATTTTAGATTAGAGGTTGGCAAACTTTTTCTGTAAAGAGCCAGATAGTAAATATTTTAGGCTTTTATGAGCTCTGTGGGCCACATATGGGTCTCTGCTGCATATTCTTTTTTTTCTTTCTTTTCTTTTTTTTTTTTTATAATCCTATAAAAATGTAAAAATCATTCTTAGCTCAAGGACACACAAAAATAGGACCTAGACTGCAAACCCTATTGTGGATTAAGTTCTGCTTAAACTTATTTTTGACTTCAACAAAATTTCAGAAATGGACAGAACCCCAAATTCTATACTATATGAAAAAACATGGACTTTGATGTTATATTGGCATGGGACTGAATCCTGCTTCCATCCTTTATTAGCACTGACTTAGACAGGCACTTAATTACTGGGGTGTTTGGCTTCCTCATATGTAAATGAGACCCATACTCTCTGGCTGGGAGGTTGCCTGGAATTAATGGCATAACTTGTGAAAGGTACTTTGCCCAGTGATTGTCACATAAGTAGAACCTCAACAAATTTTCTTCCTTTCCTTATCTTGTTTGACAATATTTCCCAGCCTGTTCTTCTTTCTTCGGACTGTTCTTAAAGCATTCTAGACTGTGTTTTTCTACTACCGCATCTTCATAGAAATTCTCACTTTGACCTAATTTGTATCAAATTAATTTCTCAACATTTTGATTACTTGGGACAAATTATTGACTTTGCTTATACCAAAATCTCTACTTACCAAATGCAGTCGCTCCTGTATTTCTTCATTAGTGCATCAAGATCTATAATACTGATTAGAGAATTCTTCCAGTTCTCATAGAATATAAATATTTTAAGCCATATGCTGCACTAGTAGATTAAAAACAAACTAAAAAAAACAGGGGAGGTTATATTGGGTGTGGTGGGATAGATATTTGTTTGTTCTACCACTGTTTGATAGCATTCCATGATTATTTGAATTCTGCCTGCAATTCTCTATTAAGACCAATAATTATGCACCCGGTATTGGAGCACCAAATATATAAAGCATTTATTAACAGATTATAGACTCCACCTACAGACAACACTACAATAATATGGGGCTCCAGTACCCCATTTTCAACAACGGATAGAACATCCAGATGAAAATCAATGAGGAAACATTGGGCTTAAACTACATGTTAGACCAGATGGGACTAACAGACATATACAAGTCATCCCATCCAACCGCAGCAGAATACACATTCTTCTCAAGCACACATGGAACATTCTCTAGAATAGATCATATGTTAGGCCACAGAACAAGTATAGTAGTGAACAAATATAATACTAGAAGTCCTACCCAGAGCAATTAGGCAAGAAAAATAAAGTCATCCACATAGGAAGGGAAGCAGTAAAATTTTCTCTGTGGATGACATGCTGTTATATAGAGAAAACCCTAGACTCCACCAAAAAGCTATTAGAACTAATAAATGAATACAGTAAAGTTGCACGATACAATATCATGTTGCATGATACAATGATCAGTTGCATTTCTATACACTAGCAATGAGCTATTGGAAAGAGAAATTAAAATAACCCCATTTATATTAACATCAAAAAGAATAAAATATTTAGGAATAAATTTAACCAAGAACATGAAAGAACTATGTGTTGAAAACTACAAAACACTAATGAAAAAAAAACTGAAGAAGACATAGATAAATAGAAGGAAATTCCATGCTGATGGGTCGGAAGACTTAAAATTGTAAAAAGGTCCATGCTATTCAAAGCAATCAATAGACTCAATTTAGTCCTTATCAAATTTCCAGTGGCCTTTGTCACAGGAATAGAAAAATAATTCTAAAAATTGTTTGGAATCACAAAAGATCCTGAATTGCCATAGTCATCCTGTGAAGGAAGAAGAGTGTTGGAGGCCTTACACCTCCTGATCCCCAACGGGGTTACAAAGTTCCAGTAATCAGAACAGTGTGGTATTAGCATAGGAAGAGACACATAGATCAATGCAACGGGATAGAGACTCTGGAAATAAACTCTTGCATATATGGTCAATTAATCTTTGATAAGAATATATATGTGTAGGGAAAAGATAATCTCTTAAATGGTGTTGGGAAAATGGGACAGCTAATGGAAAAGAATGAAAGTGGGCCCATCCATATCTTACACCATACACAAAAATTAACTCCAAGTGGATTAAAGACTTGAACATAAGATTTGAAACCATAAAACTTCTGGGAGAAAACAGAGAGAAGCTCCTTGACATTGGTCTTCCAGTGATCTTTGGATTTGTTACCAAAAGTAAGGGCAACTAAAGCAAAAATCAACAAGTGGGACTACATCAAATTAAAAACCTTCTGTATAGTGAAGGACATCATCAACAAAATAGGCAATTATGGAATGGGAGAAAACTTTCATAAATCACATATCCAATGAGAGTATATCCAAAATATGCAAAGAACTCCTGCAACTCAATAACAAAAATGAACCAAAACAACCCAATTAAAAAATGGGCAAAGGACCTATATAGACATCTTTTCCAAAGAAGACATCCAAATGGCCAACAGGTATATAAAAAGGTATTCAGCATAACTAAATCATCAGAGAAATGCAAATCAAAACCACAGTGTGGTATCAACTCACACCAGTTAGGCTATTATTAAAAAGAGGAGGTAACAAGTATCGGGGAGTATGTGGAGCAAAGGGAACCCTGGTGCACTGTTGGCGGGAATGCAAACTGGTGCAGCCACTGTGGAAGACAGTATGGAGGTTCTTCAAGAAATCAAAAACAAAACTACCATATGATCCAAGAATCCACTTCTGGGTGTATATCCAAAGGAAATGAAATCATTATCTCAAAGAGGCATCTTTAACGCGGGTCCACTGCAGCACTATTCAAATGAATTACTGTATTCTGAGTCAAATGGTTAGCATATGTTTTCTTTATTATATTATTACCTTCTTGTCTTTAGCTTAACTGAACTTTAGGTAATTTTCTTTGGATTATAGGACCCTGTCCTTTTTTTTTTTTTTTTTTAGAGCATTTACCTTAGAAAACATGAAACTGTAAGCTCTTTCTCTGTGCGTTTGAGATGGAAATCTCTTCCCAGCCTCTTGCCCATTTTGTAACCAGGAATGTCTTTTTCAAGGACCTGGGAGCCATCCCTTTAAAATGTAGTGATTAAGAAAGATTGTGCCCTTATCCCCTTGACTCTGAGAAAGGGTCGGAACCTACACACCAATTAACAACATGGACAGCCCTAGTCACACTGACCAGCCTTCCTTTAACCTCCTGCAGTTAGGTCACTAGCTCACCCCCTGCACTTTAAAACTTGCCCATTTTTTGTTTCAGCAGAGTTGAGTTCAAACTCCCCACCCAGTTGCAGCAGTCTCTCTCTCTCATTCAGTAGCTGTGAATAAAGTCTTCCTTGTCTGGGTAGCTTGTCCATGCAGTGTCCCTTTGACAGTGATTGAGAGTGAAGACTCTGGTGTCAGACTCTCGCTCCACTTTATTACACAAATCAAATACTCTCACTAGGCTTCAGTTTGTGCTGGAGTAAAATGGAGGCGACGGTACCTACCTACAGGATCTTTGGGAGGGTCAGTGAATATAAACCTCTTAGCATGCTACCTGAAGCATATTAGGCACTCCATAAGTTTTAGGTCTGTTTTTTGTTTGTTTGTTTGTTTGTTTGTTTTGTGACTAATGACTACCTGAAAAACTTCTTGATAGGTCTTTTTTTTTTTTTTAATTTCAATTCAATTTAGTGAACATGTAGAGTACTATTAGTTTCTGGGGTAGAATTGAGTGATTCATTGGTTGCATACAACACCCAGTGCTCATTACATTAAGTGCCCCCCTTAATGTAATTAAGGTAACCCAGTTACCCCATCCCCCAGCCACCTCCCCTCCAGCAACCCTCAGTTTGTTCCCTAGAGTTAAGAGTCTCTTATGGTTCGCCTATAGTAAATAGTAGTAAATTACTCTAGTGTATTTAAAATGTTTCCATTTGCTGAATTACCAGTATGTATGTTTGCAGGGTATCTGCTTTGCAAAGTGAAGTCTGTTTGGTTCTTGAACTAAATAGAGTGCATGATAAATAGTGAGAGCAAGCAACCAGTTACACATCTGATCCTGGGGTCTAGTTATTTAGGGCAGAGGGATCGGTTACTTCTGAGGCCATGTTGAGAAACAGTGTCCGTGGGCGAGAGAGAGAAAGCTGAAATACCATGTTTCCAGACACTCTAGCAAGCTATATTCTCCATCAAATGAAGAAAACTCTCTGCTGTTTATATTTTGAAGGTCAAATTGTCTCCTTCTTTGGCTATCATAAAACCAAGAACTTAGGCTAAAATTCAATACTACATTGTCTTTTGACGGGCATTATACTGAAAGCACAGGTTGTATTGCGGTCCTCTGTTGTCTTGAAGCTGTGTCGGGAAATGTCGCCTCGGGCCCCTGTTTTAAAGAAGTACACGTGAAACAACACACAAATTTTAAACCGCTTCGTTTTGGGAAGGAGCACGGTAACGTAGTTGGGAACTACTCTGGCTACACATGAGGATGAGTGTCTCGTCCTATCAGTTCCCTATTCAGGGCATGCTGTATCTGTAAAACCACTTCCCCCCCTTCTTTCTCTCTCCAAAAGTAACCTGAGAAAAATTCACTTGAATCGCCATCTGACTTTTAACAATCTATATTCTGTTTGGAGACCCGGCTTGCAATTCTGACTGACTTACAAGATAACAGTGATGATAGGGATCGGTCTGAAAGGCCAAAAGTACTGCATTGATGTTCCATCTTAAATACAGGCAACATGGTGGTGGTTTTTTTTGTTTGTTTGTTTTTTTAAAAAGACATTACCTCTTATAGGCTATTTACTGTTTTTATACTTCTTGTTAATGGAGTTCCCTATAACATTAGGTTTATATTTTTAGATTGTTGGCTCTCCTCTCCCCTCCCTGCTTGAAACATGTTTATGTTTAAGGGAGGGGTTACAAGAAAAGGCAGGCCTCGGAAGCTGTATGAATATGGATTTAAAAGAAAAAAAAAACCAAACAACCTATTGTAGTTTATGATGTCTAGATGCCCACCTAGAGGGAAGAGAATTTAGAGTAAAATAAAAAGGACTAAAATCTAAGTCAACTCAGAAACAAGATATGCCCATGATGAAGTAAGGATTTAAGCTGGAAAGTTAGTTGTTATGGCCCCCAGTTGTATATATTTTATCCTGAGGCACCATTTAGTTTAATAAAATGTAGATCTGAGGCTGTTCTTAACCTATCAGTTTCTTAAGACTTAATTATAAAGGTTATATTTTCAGAGGACAAAAGCATTACTCATTTCTCTGTTCATGTCTTCCAGGTTTATCTTGCAGATTATGGACTTTGCTACAGATATTGTCCCAATGGGAACCACAAACAGTATCAGGAAAATCCTAGAAAAGGCCATAACGGGACACTAGAGTTTACCAGCGTGGATGCCCACAAGGGAGTAGGTAGGTTTCTTCTTTTTCTTAGTTTTATTTCGGAAGAATGATTAAAGAGTAATAGGGCCCATGAAATGACCTTTGCCTAGTCAGTTTGAAGAGTAAGAACGTTGCCAAGATTTTTATTGAAAGTAGTGAATTCCTGTATGTCAATGAATATTTCTTCTACCAGAGGGAAGAGACAGAGATTGTGAAAAGTGAGAAGGGTGCAACAGGGTGTCAAGTAAGCAAAACTTGATGCTGATTTGGGGCAGGAAATCAGTAGTTTGTGTAGGTTAAACTTGGAGGTCAGCAAGTGAATTTGTACGCTGTCACTAATATTACAGATTTGGTAAAGGTGCACATGGGAAGAATTATTCCCGTTTTTCACTTGGCCCTTATCAGAGTTTTAGAAGATACCATCTCTCAACAATAAGGAAATCTCTTCTGAAACTATAAAGTGTTAACTTGTGGAAATCTCTCCTAGTCGCTTTTCATATATCTTACTTATTTAAACTCACTTTGATGGTATTGGAAACACATTTGCAGGTAAATTACATACATAGTCCTTTTATTGGATATTGATTGTACTGCCTTGCATTCCAAGGCAGACTTAATTCAACAATTCCCTAATTAGTTAAAGTCATAACCTATGTCTTGTATTCATTTACCATTAATTAAACCTTAGCTGTTTATTACACTGCAGTCCAAATCCAATAGCCGACCCAGAAAGCCATGGAAAAGGAAGTAGGAGGTCAATATTGAAAATATATGGTGCAGAGTCCCACTGATGGTTGCTTTGTTCACAATCAATATGGTCAATGCAACTGTACTTTCTTAGTTGCTCTGTCAGCAAGACAAAAAGTCAATTCTAATGTTATGCTTGTAAAAAAAATGGTGATTATTGAAAAAGTTTGCCTTTCAAAATTATATTCTTTGTAAACTTTATTTATACAAGTATATTCAAGTATGCTAAACCATAAAAATAATTTAAAAACAGCTTTGAAAGGACCCTGTGTCACTAAAAGGTAATTACACATTTGCACTTGTTAATGGCTGTTGAACTGTTACCCTAAACTGATACTTTCTGATGAGTTTTAGTCGGTGCAAACAACTGTATATTATTGCCTTTTCTATTAAAAGGACCATCGGCCATGTAATGTGGGGGGTCTTGATCATTTGCCAGAGCAGTTAAAACCCACACTAGTGTAAGGTAAGCCAGTGAAAAAGTGAAACAGGTGTGTCAGTTGCATACCTTCCTTCCAGGAAGAATCATAGGTTCAATTTTCTGAAGTGGAAATTACTCTTTATATTCCTGATCAGAGTAACGGGAACCACTACTTTTTTTTTTTTTTTCAAGAATAAGATAGTTAGAAAAGTAATGACCACAAGAAATTTAGTAATATTATATAATTTTTCACCATTTACATTGTTAATGAGTCAGTGAGCATTTAAAGATATAAATGGGACATAGCTTTAATTAAGAAATGTAAGAGTCGAATGCTTACTGATACATTTTTTTCAATTTAAAGTTCTTTCACTCCGAGTGAATTTTGTTCCTCATTTTTTGCCAGATTTATTAGTATGGAAGAATTTGCACAAACCCAGAAATACTTTTTTCATAGCAGTATAACTGGAAATTCATCATACAGATTCTTAAGCATTGGCCCCGGCATGTTAAATGATATTCACTTATGGTTGGGCCCCTTATTACTATAACCGATAGCTCTCATACTGATGCTCTCTGATATTATCTATTAAAAGGGCTAAGAAACAACTGTGATTGCAGAATGGGAAGTAGAATTGTTACATGTTAGTTGGATCAGTGTTTGGACTATGGTAATTCTAAACGTCCTCTACAGTCATTACATTGTTCAGGGCAGTGTTTTCATTGTGCTGTCTTCATGAACAATTTAAACCATTTTTTATTCTGGAGTCCATTTTAAGTTTTTTTTCTCTCTAAATAATAACACATGTTGATGAGTTGGGTAGATTTCACCATGCTAGGTCCCTGAGGAGAAGACTGAACTGAGAATGATGGTAGAAAGATGGTATTACTTCCCTGGGAGGACTGTTCAGGGAAGTGCCTATATTACATATTTTTGGTATTTGCTAGAAAGTTGTATGCTGGAGTGAATAATTCATTTTTATTGAGGTTTCACAGGATTCTTATAAAAAGTAGATTCCCTTACTTCATTTAAAATGGAATTTACACTAAGCTTCTAGATGTATTTCTATCTACTTAGACCTATATGTAGATATAGATGTCTACATAGATAGACATACATATACAGTTAACCTTGAAGAACACAGGGTTAGGGGTGCTGACTCCCCATGCAGTTAAAAATCCATGTATAACTTTTGACTCCCCCAAAACTTAACCACTGATAGCCTACTGATAACCAGAAGCCTTACCAGATAACAGCCAATTAACACATTTTTTTAAAAAGATTTTATTTACTCATTTGACAGAGCACAAGCAGGGGGAGCTGCAGGCAGAGGGGGAGGGAGAAGCAGGCTGCCCGCTGATGCTTAACCAACTGAGCCACCCAGGCACCCGGCACATATTTTTTTCCATTATATGTATAACATACTGTATTCGTACAATAAAGTAAGCTAGAGAAAGAAAATGTTACTAAGAAAATCATAACGAAGAGAAAACACATTTACAGTACTGTAAAAAAAAAAAATCTGCACGTAAGAGGACCCAGGCAATTCAAATTCATGTTTTCAAGGGTCCACTCTATACGCATATGTACATACATAAACATGTATAAATGTGTATCTTTGCTGAAGTTTTGATATGCAGTTTCAGTCTGATATATAAAGTGAAGGGTTTGATATCCTCAAATGTTTGAATACCATTCATTCCTAACGTTTTGCATTTAACTTTCCAAAATAAAACATTTTACTTTAGGAATTTATTAGAAATGAAATAATCATTTAGTCATATCTAGACACCAGAATAAACAGGGCCATAAATCCTGTAGTTAAATGTAGAAGGTCAGACTCATAAATATTCACGTGTTTACTTTCAGCACAGTCACTATGTAGTTTAATCTCAGAAAAATCTTTTCTATAGCAGTCCAGCTGGGAGATCAAATAAATACTGAGAAAGATAATGCGAAGGAAAACATAAAGAGCAAAACAAGTTATCTCTAGGAAATAGAACTTCCAGTTGTCAACACAGTTGCTGTACGTCAGGTCAGGCCTAGGGAAATATTTAAGACTCAGTGTCAGACTGACTTAGGAATTAGCCACTTAACAGAGACTGTTCACCGGATCACATCTCTCCTACTTGCCGTAGTGCGTACTCAGAAACCAGAGCCAACTCTCATTCTTCTGTGGGTTGGTTGGGTTTTTCTAATGAAGGAGTTGTATAAGGTGCCAGTCACCAGTTTCCCTTAGCATTTTCTAGTCCAACTTTATGTAAAAGGAAGGCAGCTTGTATCGTTACAAACCAAAATATATGAATGGAGATAGAGACGTCTCGGCCGGACCGGGGAATGACCGTCCCCAGGACTGTATGCCTTTTCAAAATTGCAGTTACCCTTCCAGACTCAATTCTCTTGTATGACCTAGAGGTGTTTTCTGAGTGGCTGAAATGCTTCATTTAGTGTAAAATTAGAGTAATATACATTCAGTTTCTCTCTCTCTTCTATTATTAATTTTTTCTTCTTCATAAAAACTAACGTGTATAAACATTGACGTATTTTGGGCTTGTTGCCTGATAATTAAAGAGAATTATATCTGTGTCAAATATACTATTTTAAAATTTGTTACATTCTTAGTAATGTTAAAAAGCAATATTTGGATCAATGTGTGGTATGGATTTTTGTAGATTTTTCTACTCACTGAGGCATGCAGTCAATACCTAATTTCTCTAGAGATATACTGCATTTAACATATTGAGCTTTTTTAAATACTTCAGACCTCTGCATTGAGTGTATAATACCTGTTTTAATTTGACATAATTGATGACCATAAAATATGATATCTAAATTGCATTTTAAATGTCCATTTGGTTGTGTAATATATTCAGTATCAAGGAAAGAGATATATACTTTTTTTTTTTTTTGCCAATTGCTATGGTAGATGAAATCCAAGGCTTGTGTTATTTTTTGCACAGTTCCCTTTCACTCTAATCTAGCACTCCAGCTTACAAAATATATGTGAAATAAACTGAGAGTGTATTTTCATGTTACCAAACTTGAGGAAATGATGTAGTTTACACAATATTTATCTCCTCAAACAATAATTCAAAAAAGGGAACCCATTTTTCAATTATGGTATTAAGGTAAATGATCAAGCTTGAATCCTGTTAGTAGTCAGAAAGCAAACCATTGATTTCTATTTTTAGATAAATTTACCGCTAAAAATAGTCCTTGGTTGATTATAAATAAAAAATAATGAAGACACTATTCATTTTACATGGCATAACCCAATTTTGACATTCAGCCATGACTTTTAAAGCCTTAATGTAGGTCTTGAACTATTCGGTTGAGATAATAATACACATTGGCCAAATGTAAGATACCTTTGTGGAATTTAAGAAAAAAAATAAACAAGCGAAGGGAAAAGACAAAAAACAAAAAACCAGAAAAAGAGGCAAACCAAGAAACAGACTTTTTTTTTTTTTTTTTTTTAATTTATTTATTTTTATTTGCTTATTTACAGCATAACAGTGTTCATTGTTTTGGCATCACACCCAGTGCTCCATGCAGTACGTGCCCTCCCTATTACCCACCACCTGGTTCCTCAACCTCCCATCCCACCCCACCCCCTCCCACCGCCCCTTCATAACCCTATGGTTGTTTTTCAGAGTCCATAGTCTCTCATGGTTCATCTCCCCTTCCAGTTTCCATCAACTCCCTCTCCTCTCCATCTCCCCATGTCCTCCATGTTATTTGTTATGCTCCACAAATAAGTGAGACCATATGATACTTGACTCTCTCTGCTTGACTTATTTCGCTCAGCATAATTTCTTCCAGTCCTGTCCATGTTGCTACAAAAGTTGGGTATTCGTCCTTTCTGATGGAGGCATAATACTCCATTGTGTATATGGACCACATCTTCCTTATCCATTCATCCGTTGAAGGGCATCTTGGTTCTTTCCACAGTTTGGCGACCGTAGCCATTGCTGCAATAAACATTGGGGTACAAATGGCCCTTCTTTTCACTACATCTGTATCTTTGGGGTAAATACCCAGCAGTGCAATTGCAGGGTCATAGGGAAGCTCTATTTTTAATTTCTTCAGGAATCTCCACACTGTTCTCCAAAGTGGCTGCACTAACTTGCATTCCCACCAACAGTGTAAGAGGGTTCCCCTTTCTCCACATCCTCTCCAGCACACGTTGTTTCCTGTCTTGCTAATTTTGGCCATTCTAACTGGTGTTAGGTGGTATCTCAATGTTGTTTTAATTTGAATCTCCCTGATGGCTAGTGATGATGAACATTTTTTCATGTGTCTGATAGCCATTTGTATGTCTTCGTTGGAGAAGTGTCTGTTCATATCTTCTGCCCATTTTTTGATATGATTATCTGTTTTGTGTGTGTTGAGTTTGAGAAGTTCTTTGTAGATCCTGGATATCAACCTTTTGTCTGTACTGTCATTTACAAATATCTTCTCCCATTCCGTGGGTTGCCTCTTTGTTTTGTTGACTGTTTCCTTTGCTGTGCAGAAGCTTTTGATCTTGATGAAGTCCCAAAAGTTCATTTTTGCTTTTGTTTCCTTGGCCTTTGGAGACTTATCTTGAAAGAAGTTGCTGTGGCTGATATCGAAGAGGTTACTGCCTATGTTCTCCTCTAGGATTCTGATAGATTCCTGTCTCACGTTGAGGTCTTTTATCCATTTCGAGTTTATCTTTGTGAACGGTGTAAGAGAATGGTCGAGTTTCATTCTTCTACATATCGCTGTCCAGTTTTCCCAGCACCATTTATTGAAGAGACTGTCTTTTTTCCATTGAATATTTTTTCCTGTTTTGTCGAAGATTATTTGACCATAGAGTTGAGGGTCCATATCTGGGCTCTCCACTCTGTTCCACTGGTCTATGTGTCTGTTTTTATGCCAGTACCACGCTGTCTTGGTGATCACAGCTTTGTAGTAAAGCTTGAAATCGGGTAACGTGATGCCGCCAGTTTTGTTTTTGTTTTTCAACATTTCCTTAGCAATTCGGGGTCTCTTCTGACTCCATACAAATTTTAGGATTATTTGCTCCAGCTCTTTGAAAAATATCGGTGGAATTTTGATCGGAATGGCATTAAAAGTATAGATTGCTCTAGGCAGTATAGACATTTTAACAATGTTTATTCTTCCAATCCAAGACTCTTAACTCTAGAGAACAAACCGATGGTTACCAGAGGGGAGATGGTGGGGGGAGGGGAGGGCAGGAATGGGTACATAAAAGTAAAAGTAAACAAGACAAAACAAAAACACCTTTGCTCTGTTGAATAACTTTACCTAAGCCTCACACAATAATGTTTCATTAAAAAAAAGAACAACTAAGTTTTAAAATATTAAAGGCACTAAAAGAATAAGAGACCCGAGTTTAATGTTTTATTTGAAATGTGTCATATTGCATTCTGTTTTCCTAATATCCTTTTCAAAATTGCAATAAATCGTGGCCACCATGAAATTTTTCAGCTCTTTATACATCTTAAGTCACAAAATATAGTAACATAGGTTATTAGTTGGGAATGGAAGAGAAAACTAAATTGTTCTGCAGATAGTCACCATTCACTTCTTCAGGTGAGCATCTTATTCAGACGTTTTCTCCTTTCTTAGGTCATTTTGGAGCATATAAACTAGTATTTCGAGCATTCCAGTCCTGTCTACTTCAGGCAGAAGTTTTCAAGTTCACTGTATTATTTCCTACCAAATCCTGTTTTCCTTCATCTTTCATATTACTCTGTATAAAAGTAAAACTAAACAGAAAACACTTTAGGCAAATAATCGGATCCATTTTGGGATTAACCCTTATGCTTTCTTCTCCGCCCAGTTCCTGCTGCATTCCATTTGGTGACCTGGCCCCAGATACACAGTTTGTCTTTAGAATAAAGACCAGTTCTCTCAGTTAGCTTCTCTCGTTCTCCGACCAGCTGAGAAGGACCATCCGAACACTGGATAAAGTAATGTTTTAACCAGACACCCTTCTTGATCAGAATGAAATAGGATTTTTTTTTTTTAAGATTTTATTTATTTGTTTATTTGTCAGAGAGAGAGAGAGAGCGAGTGAGCACAAGCAGCAGAAGCGGCAGGCAGGGGAGAAGCAGGCTCCCCACTGAGCAGGGAGCCCCATGTGGGACTCGATCCCGGGACCCTGGGATCATGACCTGAGCGGAAGGCAGACACTTAAGCGACTGAGCCACCCAGGCGGCCCAGAATGAAACATTGTGAAAGAAACCATGTGGTGAAAGGACAGTTGCATGGATACTCTTGTTGGTGCTGCACCTCAGACCTTGGTTATTCTCTGCCAAACAACCGCATGTCTTTTGGTGTTTTAAGTTAAAATTCCTGCCTCAAATACTCCCCTAACTATACAAGTAGTTTATGTAATGCAGTTTAAATGGTGTTAAAACTAACGGGAGAGGCAAAGTAATTGTTAGGTGGAGATCTGGATTACAGTGCAGAGCTCTGTCAGTTTTTGCTTTGTGGTATTAAACAAGTTGCTTAACTTCTCTGAGCTTCTATTTTCTTATTTATCAACAGGCTTAAATAGTACTTTATATTATTGTTAGAATGATTAAATGAAATAATATAAAAGCAGTTAAAGCGTCTGGCACAGTAGCAGATCCATAAATCATGTCAGTTGTTTTTATTTTAAGTAAGCATTCTAGTATCCTCTGTTCCTGGAATCTGGTTTCTAATGAGATAGAATTCCAGTCCCCACCCATGACTTTTTTTCTTTTTTAACTCTTGTTACTCTTGACAGTATTTTATAATTTAGAAATTGTTAAACAATGGAGAACACAACAGGCTTTCAGTGAAGAGTCATTTGCTTTGCTCCACATTAATAAGCTAAATAAAAGCTAGATGCTAAATTATGTTTTAAAACTAACAAGGGAGTGTAGGGGGAAATTAATAATAACTAAATCATGCTACATTTCTAAGCAGTAGCATCATAAGTAAGAGTTTGATTTTTTTTTAGGAAATCTATGTGAAAATATACTACTGTTAATGATTGCATTAATTATCAAATTGAACTGAAGAACTTTATGTATTATAATAAATTATACAGAGACCAAATTCTACAGGAACAAAATAGTTAATAATATATTTCAACTTCCAAACTAAAAGGATTTTTATAGCTCTATATTAATCATTCTCTTCAAATATAATCCTTATTTTTAAATTTTCACCATTTTATTTAATTTTTTTCAAATGCACAGGAAATAATAGACTAGTATAATACATATCCAAATACCCAATTCCTGGCTTTATAATTATTATCCTTTTGTCATATCATCTATGTCTTGAGGATGTAGTTTAAAGTCAATTTAAGGTATATGATCAATTCATTGTGTTAATTACACATAAACCTAGATGTTAATATTGCCATCTAGAATATTTATTTTTAATTAGTTTAACAGGTATTAAGATGACTTCTCTGTACAGTAGATAGAAAGAAGACTAAACCATTGGTAGAGTCTTGGATTTGAACATCATTAAAACACACAGAACTTTGCAATTTGTTTCTCTGGGAGGGAATTTCAGGGAGAGGTTTAATTTTAATTTAATTTTAATTTAATTTAATTTTAATTAAAGAGGTTCTCTTTAATGGGAGGAAAGAGTGACTGTAGGATTTTTTTTTCTAGCATTACATGTATTTTAGTGGAAATCGTAGTAAAACATTTACCTAACCATAGTTATCAATATATATGGGCAATAAAAGAAAATAAAGGTTAAAAAATGTGATATTATATATTAATTAGATAAGACCAAACTATAATAGTGAAGTAAAGTTAACTCTCAAGGGGCTATTTCAGATGAAGACCAGTTTATGAAAGATTGGCTTCAGAAGTCTAAATGACTTGTCATTACTTACAGCTTCATATCCGTTCATCCCTCCGTTGGAGGAGGGGGGGTAGTGACTGGAAAGGTTTATTCCATTTTAATTCTGATTATTATTCCTCAAAGAATCTCTTGTGTGTAGCCTATGTCATCCAAACAGGTGCCAGAATATGACTTTTTTTTTGTTTGAAAATTAGAGGATGTGAATTTTTTTTGAAGTGGTGGCAATCAGGAATTGCCATAATCGAAAAGGAACTTGTGCGCACATCTGTGCAAGTGGAGCCGTTCCATTATTAGGGGGAGATTTATTACTGAAGAAATCAGGACCAAACAGCGTGGTAGAGATTGTGTTTTTATTTTAATAGGAGAGCCAAGTCTTGCATTAGGACATTGTCGAAGCTTGTGAGGAAAGCAGACGGTGCCCCTGGGACTATAGCATTCTGCTAGATTGAAGGGCCTTTAATAATCCAACACTCTAATAGCAGTTAGGATAGACTCTGTGGAACAGCTAATCTTGTCTTCTGCTTTTATAATAACTCATGTGTGGTAACCAAAAGTAGTTACGATGTGCTCGCATCTTCGTAGGTGACTTTTTAAATTAAAAACTAAGTTTACGGAGAGACTTTTCAGAGTTTATTTAATGAAAGATAATAAAACCGGATACCTGTTTACAGCGGGTTTAACAGCCACACATTGCAGTTAGACGATTTTATATCCCTCCACAGATGGGCGAACACTCAAGTAAGGGCAGAAATGTAAATACCGGCCTATTGTTTTAGAACAATTTGGAATGGTTATTAAAAAATTGAGTTCATTTGGTGGGACCTCGTTAATGTTTTAATTGTTATTCCAATAATAGTTGTTCTATTTTGACTTTTACATTAGATTCCATTGTCTGTCTTTTCAAATAAGACACCTTGAAAAAACACAAGAATCATGATAAAATTAGTCTACAGCACTTAATAGTCTGATATAAATGGCATCTACAGTGGCCTGAAAATGTTCTTCTGTATTTTTTGATGAAAAGCCATTCTATTTTGAATTCTGAACAGCCTCTGTGTGGCTTCCAGATCTATGTCCAGCCACCCCTGCACACCGTCACCTCGCGGTTACATTTTCCTGTTCAGGCCACTTGACCAGAATTTCAGCTTAGCACTATTTATGTCTAAAAATATTTGTTAAAGTTTTAAGAACACTGTGCCTAAAAAACAGTAGGCGTTTTTTAATCCCATACTTCCCTTTTAATTGCAGAACCTTGAGGCAGACCTGTGTTTCCATCCTGCACACTAGATGGCAGTTTTGTCATATTCTTCCAGCTTTCGGTGCTCCTCGCGGGAGTGGAGCAGGAAAGGCCATCAATGTTTAGTCTGCACTCCAAGGGTCTCCGTGTGACCAGTGCAGACCCCATGGTCTTCCTGGAACATATGTTAGCAATTTAGCCGCAGACATTTATTTCTTTGTTTTACTGCTTGGCTCTTTGAGAAAGTGTTGGTGCCAGGTTATGGGTTGTCTGGATCATGTCAGAGGCCATGGAGATCAAGTTCATGTGACAGGCCAGACCAAGGAAGGATGAAGTTGGACGAGGTGAGGAAACTGACCCTTACTTTCAACAGCCACAAGTCACTGCCTGTCTGTGGACTGCGGCCAAAAGCCCAGGCGTCTAAGTTTTCATCCAGCTGAACAAACAAAACACGTTTGCCCATTTGGCTTTTTCATATTTCATCAGCGGTAGTTCATTCGGCGATTTCTCTAGGTCTCAAAACTTGCTTGTCCCTCCTGTTTCTTTCTCCATGCTTCCTCCCCCTCCAGCCCTGTCCAGAAGGAGTGACCTGGAGACCCTCGGCTACTGCCTGCTGTGCTGGTCCTGTGGAGGGCTGCCCTGGGAGCGGAGCCTGCGGGACCCTGCGGCCGTACAAACTGCTAAAACAAAGTACGCATTTGCAGGTATTCCAGCCCGGAGGGCAGGGGCTGGGAAGGGACACATTCAAGGGCATTACTCGCCATTCACCCAGTATGATAATCAAAGCAAATTTCTGAAATCTGAAAAACATTTTTTTAAGACCAAACACCTGACCAACTTCACATCAGTTAAGGTAGCACCTGGGCGATCACCCGCACGCACGCTCTGACGTGGAATGTCAAGTGAAGTGTTTGTTCTTTTACGTGGTGTTTTCCAGAGCTAAATTCTAGGTGGTGGTGTTTTCAAGGAAGAGTCGTTTCAAATCAGCGTTGTACAAGTACGGGGAGGTAGTCTGCGTTGGGTGTGATTGGTATTAACCGTGGAAAGCGACAGTGAGGCGGGACAGAGAGGGCTTGTATTTTTCAAGTGAGAGCAACTTACCTCTTAATTCTGTGTCTTGGGGGAAGACACAGGAACTTGGGGGAAGTTTCTTCTTAAGGAAGAAACAAAACTTTTACAGGAGGTGTTCCTGTTAGAGATACTGTTGCAGCCACATAAACGTTTTTAATATTCCACATTCAATTTTTATCACCTAGAATGTGTTAGCATGAGAACTAGGTCAGACTGAGAACAGAGTATGTTACTATTTTGCTAATTTCTCACTGATAAGTCCTACGGGAAAGCAATCGCATGCAGCCCGGAATAGCCAGTTTTCATTATATACTAAGATACGTTCTACAGCAGTTGTCCGCAGACACAATACTGCGATTGGAAAAGGCAGCTGTGTTTGAAGTAAGGTGAGTCACAACGGAAATTTACAAAAGGGGGAGCTGATCCACAGAAAGCAGTCTTCAAATTCAGTGTGCTCTCAGGTCTTAACACAGAGGGCCTAGCCTGCAGATGCGGAGTAGTACAGTTTACGTTTGTAAACACCGGCATAGTATATGAAGTATTTCTCCACTTGGAATCTTGATCATCCCAGCCCCTTGCCCCAACGAACACATTTACATAAGTCAATATTAGAACCTTCTAATCAGTTATTTACTGCAGTGATTAATGTGCCCGTATTAACCAACATTTTTCAGTATATGGGTCAAGTCAGAGCACAGTAATGGACATATATAAACGATCTCAGTATCCAGTTTTTCACCTCAGTTCACCTGGTTTGAATAATGTGCTGTATTTAAAGACTTGCATTTTAACTCTGATGATTTTATGTATTTTTCTCTTTTAATAAGACAACTATGATTTGTTTTAGTCTTTTATCCATATACACATATAGATGCATTCATTGTTGATAGCTAGAGAATATGCCTACGTGTGTATATTCAAATATGATAATAGGCTATCATGCAAAATAATAAAATATGCTAATAAACATAACTTCCATTTACATTTTGGGCACCCTTACATTAATATCTTCATTTTGATTTGATTAATATAAACCTGTTAAGCAGTAAAGTTAATATATAGTGAAGTTTATAGTTAAGGTAAACTATAGACATTTTTAAGCTTCGGCTAGTAAATAAGGTATAATCATAAGTCATTCAACTTCTAAGAAGGTGCACTCTGAATTTCCTTTTAAGGGCCTGCTTGCATATACGGCTGGGATACCGTATCTCCCTCATGCCCTTTATTTTCCTGCCGTGGGATGACACCAGATCAGAGCATTTATTGTTGCAATTCTGCCTGTGCCTGAGTTTGTCAGTCGTACACTCCTATCGATAATGTTAGTTGCATGTTTATATACTGGTGGCTGAGGCAACTTAATAGAACTGTGCTTGTTTCATCTAAAGCACTAGAAGGGATTAGAATAATGACTTTTCTTGTTTGTTTTGTGGTTTGAATATTACTTGTTAACCTGTTGAATCATAGAATAGCATAAAACACTGCCCAATGGAGAACAGTGTACATAAATAATTAAATAATTTGCCCCTCCCCAAGGGTAAGTACCTGAGGAAGAATCTCCTGAAAACCCTGATACAATTTTCCTGTGTATTTTTTCTTGCTTTTAAGAAAAAAAATCACGATAGATTTCCCTGCTTCTACATTTCTGCATGTCCAGACTTTGAATGAAAGCATTTATACTATAAATCTACATTCAGTTTCTAGCTAATTGATATAAAGCTGGTCAATGAGAATTGAAGCATCTCCCCCACCTCCACTTACCCTCTTTCCCCTTCCCGGTGGGTGAAAAAAAAATATTGAAAGGCATAACAATACAGGTGACCCATCAACACAGCACTTGAGTTTTGTTTTCTAATCAAGACAGTGAATCACAGAATCATAAGCAAATTCATTGAATCTTACTCTGTTTCGTTTTAGTCTGTTGGATGAGCTTCCTGAGTCAGTGCTTAAATGGGCTCCTTCTGGAAGCAGCTGCCGTAAGTCACATTCTACCACCTTCTCCTGTATGATTTAGTGGTCACCACATTTCTACATTTGTCAGTCTTGTTTTACAGTTTTTGCTTAATCCACCCACTCCCATTCCCACGGGGGTGGGAGGAAACTCTGTACACTGGGTTACAGATAAATTGCCTGAGAAGAGAACGTTTAGATGCTCTCTTGACATTAGAACACACGAAGACTACAAGAAAATATTTAGGCAGCCTTCTAGGCTTTGCTGACTGCATGGGGCGGGGGGTGGGGGAGAGGCAGAGAGAGAGGAATCTTACAGAGGTTTTGGGGGCTTTTGTTTTTCCGTTTTATTTCTTTTCAGTGTTCCAAAATTCATTGTTTATGCACCACACCCAGTGCTCCATGCAATAGGTGCCCTCCTTAACACCCACCACTGGGCTCACCCAACCCCCCACCCCTTCAAAACCCTCAGTTTGTTTCTCAGAGCCCACAGTCTCTCATTTTGTCTCCCCCTCTGATTTCCCCCAACTCACTCCTCCGTTTAATCGTCAACTGTATCTAGTGCCTTTAGAGTTGACATTCTGGTTGTCCCTTTGTATATTGTTGAAAGAAGATAAAGTTGATCTAAAGAAGGACCACTTTCAGTCAGTAATTTAAAAAAAACAAATCACTGAACACTTGAATGCTGTTTAAACCTGGGTTGTACTCTGAACAACCAGCAAAAAAAATTTTGAATTGGCAAAGCCATTTAACCTTGGGATTTGAAGGTATGTTTCATTAAATGGTTTTCTCTTTCAAGTTAGTATGGATCGTTTTGGAATTCTTTAATTGACAGTATTATCAGTAAAAATAGTAAGTCAATTCACAAGTGCCTGTCGTTTGCATATGCATGCGTGGCACATTGTTCACCAATTTAATAAATGAGTTCGATTGTCTTATAGAAAAGAGGCAGCTTCTGCTGTCAGGCTCACTTTTTCTCAGAGACAGATAAGCAGAATGAATCTCGTTTTCTCTATATTGGGCAATCTCAAAGTTAGCTTTTAGCTGACTTATGAAAGTGAATGTGTACACTGACCCTCTAGATAAGGTCAAATAGCATCAGTTTCCATCTGAGAGTTTAAATGTGGAGTTAAATCGTCTTGAACTTATATTTATAGCCTTTCTTTGACAAGAAACCAAAATGTTCATTTCCATGGGAAACGAAAGAGGAACAAAGCAGTTCTGCTTTTCCACCTCCATCCTCCAAGTGCTAAGCTTGCCCCAGTGTGAGCCTCCAGCTTCCCAGCTTCTGTAGTCCCTCTTCTGACAGAGGAGGGGGTCTCCTTGGGTGGGGGGATGCATTGGGAATGAGAAAGCTTTTCGTTTCTGTAACTGCACTGAGTAACTTGGTCCAAATGCCAGTATTCCTTTTTGGCTAATATGCCTGTTGGCATTTGGACTAAGTTATACAGCTTATGTTTTACTCAATAGGACAGCAAAAAGGAGAAATGAGAGATGTCAAAGTTTTCTCTGTGTATCTCCCTTACCTTTTCTGCCCCTCCTGCACAAAAGGTAACTGTTCAGCTCAGTAATAGAAAAGAAAACCCTGATGCCCTGGGTTGCACAAGATAAATGCTTGTGGGCCTGTGTATATTCTGGGACCCTTCTATTACTGGAGATAAGAAGATCTGAGTGACAACGAGAAATCACAGGAAGGCCAGGTTCTCCATTTTCAGTACCAACCATTTATTTGGGTCCATCCTATTATTTTATAAAATGCAGATTTCTATGTCTAAAGCACAGAACATTGAAACTTTAATATTATCTGAAGATCTCTTGGTTGTACTTAGGAGTGGGTACTGCAAGCATGATAATCCAATGTGTAAAAAGGTTTATTACTAAGGCAGTTGATGAAATAAAACCACCAAGAAGTTTCCAGTGTGCATGTCCAGCTCGTGTAATAGTAATAGTTGCATAGGTTTCTGTCTCCTGAGGTGATAGTAATGATACTTAATATTTCATTAGCTTAAAAGCAGATGATTCGAGAATATCATAATTTCATATTACTCAAAGCATTTTGTTTTATAGCTCCAGAAATATGCCAGTAAATTAAAAAGTATACTTAACATAATAAATCCAGATCTTGGAAGGCTAACATTTAAAGCGGTAATACATCACAGTAGTCCAAGCTTCAGATTGATAATAACGAATTTATAAGAAGTGGCTTTTCTTTTTCTCCCCTTCCTACCTCACCTATACCTCATTTGTCCAAGCCCCGGACCCATGAAGACTTGGCAGCCCAGCTGCCTTCAGCTGGGGGAGCGCCAGGAATCTCGCATCTTCTAACCATGACCTGCGAAAACTCTCCCACAATATTCAGCTCTCTTCTCCATTGGGGATATTTTGGTTAATAGAACTGTGATAACATATACCAAACTTAGTTTACCAGTCTCAAAAGGGCCAAAGAACAACAGAATATTTACATGAAAATGGTAGTAAATGTAACGTCATCTTATTTTCTTTTTGATCATCCCTTCAGGAATCAGACGCCTGCAATGGGCTTCTGGAAACAGGAGTTACAAATGTGATGTAGCCATACCATTTACTAGTTAACAGAGATGTGGTTGATCGAATGTTACATAACAGAATGTGATACACCTTACAACATTAGAGAAGGAAGAAAGTTAGGTTGCATAATTGCTGCCGTATCCAGAAGAAAAGGAAAAACAAACAAACAAACAAACAAAAACCAAGAAACTGAAAACAAAAACCCTGGAGCCAAGGGTTCTCATTTTAGCCACAGTAACCTTATGGTCTTTGAACATGGCTGTGGGTAATGGGGTATGAAATGGTCACTCTGACTTTGGTAAGAGGAAGGGGTGGTGACTGTTCCTTTTGGAACCCCCCCCCCCACTCTGTAGGGGGGTGAAAGCCAGTGTCTGCAGTTCCCTTTTGAATGGAGATGGGCCTGGAGGGGAAGGGAAGATTGGGAAGTCACTCTGGCCAACCCACAAAGCTTCCCAGATTTTCCCAGCCACGGGGATATAGCAACTTAATGAGAAAGTAAGAGGTACTCACGTCTGTGTGAGTGATAAGTTTTTGAATAGGAAAGCTTATAAAAACTAGTTTTTGGAGTATCTAAACATCTCTGCAAGAAAGGAAAACATGCTAGATGTAAGAAGTATACGGTATCATCATATACTTTCATCTTGAATTTAGATTGACTCTCCACCTGAAAAATGCAAAACTACATTTAAGGCAGCAATGTTTATAAATTTGGGTCACTAATTCTATTTAAGAGTTCGTTCATATTTGGGGGGGTTGCTATGTAGTTCTAAGGAAGAGATTACATTAGAAAGAAAAAAGTAGCAGCATCTCACCCTTCTGCTCTTTCGTTAGGAAGATGACACGAGGGAAGGCAGCCGGCTGGCTACGGATGGAGGAGGGCTCGGGGGAGGTCTGCTGAACTCTAAAATCAGTCATGGCTAAAAACCTAGAATTCAAGGTCATTTCTAAATGTACTAGTATTATCTCAAAATCAAAGCCTGAATTAAAGTTTGCAGTGATATTTTTTTCCATCAACGTAAGGAGGTTTATAATAAGTGACACTTGTTTGTAACTGAATTTTTAAAGCTTCCACATAAAAGAAGTGTGAGCAAGCCTGCTTTATCATCTTATTCATGCAGTTCTTAGTAATTGCACCCCATAAGCCAAAATCACTAACTGTAATCTTAGAAATTTGCTTCTTTTGATTGGTGAAAAATAAACGTACCAACAAAGATACGTAAAAAATTCCTAGTTTCTCCCATCTTGTCACATCTCCAGGTCACTGTATTTCAGTCATTTTTGGGTATCATTTGAAAAGTGCTTTTCACCAAAGTGTTCACTCGTAGTTTCTTCAGGATGTGTGTTGTGTGCATGTGTGAGAGAATAGAGAGGTTTTGATGACCCTAGAACCTTGACAATTCCTGCCCATTATGAATAACATTTAAAAAATTTAACACTTCACAGGTGAAATAGCTGAATATTTGGTATGTGCTCATAATTTGGCATATGATGAAAAGCCAAACTATCAAATGCTCAAGAAAATCCTGAACCCAGGTGGAATACCTTTAGGACCACTGGAGTTTTCCACCAGAGCAGAGGGTGCAAATGTGCATATTCCAAACAATCAAAAAGTAAGTAATTTTGGCCCTGGGACCCTAGGATTACCTTCTCTGAAGCTTTTCTACCAAATGAAGTTGTTTGGGGTCTCAAAAGGAGTCTGACAGCCCAGTTTCTTGCTTATTGTAGATAATTACTAGTTCTCCTCACTCAGGTCCAAGAAATTTTGTTGAAAGTTCTTTTGACCTATTGTCTCCTAGAGAAAAACAGGAGGATCCATAGCCAATTGAGTGTACTGTTAAAGAAAGAAAGCAGTGACTGAGGCCACAGAGATATGACCAAGGTCGGATTAAAGGCTAATCTGACTTTACTCATGAGAACCTTTATTTGCTGCTTTTCTTCAGATCTCTTTAGTTACTTCCCTGTGGTTTTGCTTACCAGTTTGGTCATAATTTGGTGGCAATCATGGTGATATTCTTAAATTTAACTAGATGACTTGTGTGTACTGATATTTCAATCTACATTTTTTTTTTTAAGTTACACCTTTTCATCCTTTACTCTGTAATTTTCCAACTGACTGGCTCACACCAACTTAAAAAAATAGAACTTGAAACAATATACAAGAATTAGGACTTAACATTTCTCAGAGAGCGGGGGCAACTTGAGACTGCTGTGAGCGGCCTTACTGGATGGGAATCCAAGTGTCCAGTCCTTCCTTGATACGGTCCATATGCAAAAGATGTGGGTGGTGGTGGTGGGGTTTCCTGATGCGTGTACAATAAGGTAGGGTCAGGATGCCATTCATTTTTAATATTTCTTATGAACTTTGGATCATCGCAAGTGTTCATGAGCCAAGAATGCCGGATGCAAACTAATGTGACTGATAGGCTGCGAGATGAATGGTGAGTCAAGTATCAGTGCACAGATGGTTCTGATTTGCTGAATTTTGTAGCTGCTGCAACTGAAGACATAAAATATCCTTCTAGTCATAAATTAGCTCTTTGGAAGCAAAACCTTGGCACCAGAGCTTTACAACCTTCAATTAGTAGGGAAAGAAGTATTTGAATGACTGTGGTATTGACATCTGTAGGCCTGCATAGTAATCATTCCTAATAGAAGAGAATATCTGTTTGAGGAGGTTTTGCATGGCTAATTAACTACCAGTGAGAATATGTAATTTTTTCATGATCTCCTGATTGTCACCTTTCTCTCATGATACAATTACATTTTATTGTAGCAAATGCCTCACAAACCAATTGTCAGCACTATTTACGTATTGCAGAAGGCAGAACAAAAGTTCATGTTTAATAAAAAGCCAGTGGATTTTGATCTTGGTAATTACTGAGACTTATTTTAACAGTTTTATTGACTTTTGTGTTTTTATCACTTTTGCAACAAAACAAAGAGCCATTTCCTTAACATAGTATTTCCCTTGCAATAATGGTCACCACTTAATCTACACTAATTTAAGTAGATTTTTCCCCCTTTTTTGTAGTTTTTCAGTTTCATAAACTTAATTGAAATATAAAGGAAGCCATTTTAAAGACTGATAGTTATATTCTCTGATGTAAAATTCTAATTATTATTCACCGGAATTTTCAGTTTCATCAAAAGCAAAGGATGTTTGTTGTGAAACCATTTTTATATGCAGAGAATAGAACATAAAACATTTTTCCAATGTGCATTTTTCCAATGAGCCTCAATCAAAAATATTTTATTCTTCCCTTTTGATTAGAGCACTTTGATTATGAGTCAAAAGAAAACACAAAGAATAATGTGCGTTCTTAAGACCTTAGTTAATTTCTAACAGTATGACCAGCCCCAGTGTATAGACAGTAAGATGATTTGAGGGTGTATTCCACAGCAGATCAATATTTATCGAATAATGACTTAACTTCTGTAGTATTTTAAGTGCACAAATATATTTAATAGTCATAGAAATGGGTTCACCATGTGGCTAAACCCAAATTATCTGATTTTTTATTTTTAAAGTTACAGATTTTGTAATGTTGCAAAAACCAAACTCGAAAATGTTTAAAAGCTAAGTATGACAATGTAAACTGTTATGTACTCAGTTCCTGTGAGTGATAGAAGTATAGGATAGTTTCTGCGATTGACTACTTTCATAACAGAAATCATTTTAGGTCCAGAATGAGCACCAATCACATGGCTCCAAATTTCTCTCGTTTTAATCACAGACAGAATCCCCTTACTGGTAACTAAAAACATTTCTTGTTACTTCAAACATGGCTTACTCTCGTTATTTAATAGAATACTGAATGAATTCTGGACTTAAATTTTTTGGACAAAGACACTTAAAAACAAGTCAGTGAGCCAGAAAACATACACAGTTAGATAAACAAAATATTTGTATCATTCAGTATTCAAAAGAAAGTTATAAATGTTTAATTTTGTCCAAGTTATTACCCTCAGTATAAGTGGTTGTGCCTTTTAAATTTAGCATTCCTAACAAAAATATGTTTTGGTTAGGTAAGAATCTTGGCAAACTTACAGCATGTTTTTGCAAAAGAAAAATGAGGTTTCTTCCCATACTGGGTTTTACTAGGCATCATAAACTGTTCCTGTAAACTGAGCTGCTGCCTTGCACAAGTCCTCAAATACTGTTACTAGAGTTAAATTGGAAATGAATTTTTGTCAAGACAGGAGAGACACTGATATTTTTTTCCTCAAAAGCAAATCTTTTGGGGCATTTGCCTCAATCAAAATGATGGTCTGTGTAGCTGAAATCACTCTTTAGCAGCTCCGACAGCTCCTGAGGTAACGCTGTCAAATTAGAAGAATCTATCATCAGGGCTACCACAGTCTGTTGATGCCTTCCACTGGGATTTAATGTCCAAAATTCACTGAAGGAAACCATATTTCAGTAAGAATGCTTATTGAGGTGAGCTGAAGCTCTAGAATTCCCAGATGAGAATGCTAAGCCAAGCTGGAAAACCAGCATTATTGAAGGCCCCCATTCAACCCTTGAATAAGCTGTTTCTTCAAGAGCCAGTAGTGGACCTTTTGATCAGCTTATCACATCTCCCTCGGTGTTCGATACCCAAGTCCATACTGTAACAGCACAGAGACCTGGGCATAATGAGCCACCCGTCCTTCCGAAATGCTCGACCTAGACAGAGGAACAACCGTAGGACAGTGAAACATTCAAGCTGTCCTACATTTCAGACAAGCGCAAGTTTGTCCTTTGATTTACCCTGAATCTGAGGCTCCTACAGCAAATCCAGGGGTGAATATATTATTATTGGTTGTAGTAATCCTTGCATTGAACTTAAAAATTTAAACAATTCTTTCTTGAGCCTTCTGAAAATAATTCTGTTAAGCTTGTCTTCATATTTCTGTGTGAGAAAAGGAGAGTATAATTCTCAATTATGAGCATGTTGTTGGCTTACTGAATTTTACGAGGCCAGAGTATTCCTGATTTCTTAGAATACCGTGAAGTGCCGGGGGAAGATTAAATAAAAAATGCCTTATTTGAATAGCCGCTTTCTTGAAAATGACCCAAATTTGGACAGTGTCATTTTGTTTGATTATGTGAGATGCCCAGAGTGTTTCCTGTACTTACTTTTATGTCTTTGAGAAAAGTTTTATCTCTGTTCACAACTGAGAGTAAAACTTAATCATCCCATTCCACTCTTACTGTTTCGAACGTTTCCCTAGAAATAGAAATTCTTCATAAACTGGATATCACTTTATTAGCTCGAAGTGCTTATGGCAGCGCAACCTAACCATCCGGCCAACTGACAGAAGACCCAGGAGGCACCATCTCTTCCAGAAAGCCTCAGGAGGACTGACCATATTAGATCAAATTTTGTTTGTACATCAGAGGCTCCCAGGCCAAAAACCGTTCTACCTAAAGTGCCTAGCATCCAGGAGGCTTTAAAAACCTCAACTAGTATCTCAACTAATCCTTTATATCGGGAGACACATTTTCACAATGATCGGCAAGCTAGTCTTTTACTAGGATGAACAGTGTACAGCAGCCCTGGGAAACCCTTTGTTTCACCCTGTGGTGTGATGAGCTTTTATCCCCAAGATGACTTCAGTGGGAGAGAGACTCAGAAGATGGTCACACACACGAATTTCCCCAGCAGTTCGGGAGAGTCGAGTGGTGAAAATAAAGAAACCCTGAGTGATGAGGGAACAATTCCAATTGTCAGGTTACTGAAAAGCAATGACTTTGCTCTCCTTTGAGAAGCTGGAATCCAGGAGGAGGGGTGAATAAAGAATGGTGTTGTGACAGCTTAGACCTAGCCACAAAACACCAGCATATTTTAAAGGGAAGGAGTGAACACATTTGGCAATAGAAGCTAAAAATCGAGAGACTACAAATTAAGGCTCTGCTTGCCCAGCCAATGTGATTCATTCTCCGTCTTGGCACTGGCTACTCCATTATTTCCCCTTGTGCTGTTCCTATCTCCTGCCCCTACTTAACCCACGGAAAAGGGTGATGGTACTTTCAGCTGCTGTAAACACGAAGCTGCTGAGCAAATACTTCACGTAAGGGTCTTCACTGTGACTTTCAATCTTCCAACTCTATTGTGGGATCTGCCCTTCTATTTCCGTGTCTACTTCAAGGTTATTGAGAGTCAGTCATTCCCCAGAAAACACCGTGGTGTGAAAAAGAAACCTCAGAGACAGCAGGCTTGTTGTAGAACTTAACCTCTGATACCGGTTCACAGTACTAGGTGACATGAACTGTGACTCATCTGCTAAAAGGTTAAATTACTGCATAAAAAAAGTAAGCAACATCATAAGTTCCTTTTTTATATGTTCACAGTAATTAGGCTCACTTCAATGATAGAAAACGAAGATTCTAATTAATAAGAATTTAAACTAAAAAGATGTATTGGATCCACTCCCAGCAAAGGTTAATAATGAATTCATGTGCAGTTTGAGAATGTGACAGTTTTCTGTAAAAATGCCGTTTTCAATAAGACAATTTCTAAAGAGCGTACAACAGTGACACTAATTTTAATTGGTCTTGTACTATTGATGAGAAAGGTCTGGATCTTGCCAACTTCTATACTCTTTCCATAACATCCATTTGTTGGTTTCCTCTTTATTTCTTCCTTCTTACAAACCTTGGCAAGTTTAGAATTTTCAAGAACCTGGATGTGAATGCGTTTTGGTTTGTTTTTTTTTTAACAGGTGTCAAAAGTTTTCATTATACATGATTACTCTCTATCAACAGGTTGTTTCTCGAAAGGCTGCAACAAAGCAAATCAATCAGATGCAAAATAGGTTAATAGAGAAAAACATCCATAGTGAGAGAAGTGCTGAGTCCTGCTTAACAGGGAGAAAAGTGCAAAAAGTGGAGCCACCGACTGGATTGCTTAGCAGTGAGACAGCTCAGGTGAGAGGCTTTTTGTTGTTTCTTTTTTCCTTCCTGTTGCATTAGAATATGCCCTATGGGAGTAAAGAAATTATATTTTCTCCTGAGGGCCAAGGTTGTATGGTTTTGTTAAATGAGAAAGGGCAGAAAACTATCCTATCCAGTGGATAAAATCAAAGCAGCCGACACCAGTCATCATAGAAACGTAACGACAGTGAGCACATCTGCGTACAGATCTGATTTCTTTCTTTAGCCTAAGAATGTAATGAAGTGCACTTAAATTTTTTATGCCATCTATGATCCATTAGGGACTCTTAACATATTCCATCTCTTACGTGGGTTCCTCCAGCCTCACCCTTATAATCGAAGGTAAGTGAAGAGTCTCCCTGTTGATATGGTTGTATTTTAAAATGATGCATCTTTTAATGTTATTCCATCATTTGGTCGGGTAGTGACCTATCTTTAGCAGAGGACTCATCCAAGCAATAGCAAAAGTCCTTCCAGAGCTAACCTTTTTTTTGACAAGAAGCATACAATGTATTTATATCTTCAGTGAAAAAGAAATTTTTTCCAAAATGACCAACATTTTCTATGATTTATATACCGTCATTTTCCCCCAAATGATTTGAGGTAGTTTAAAATGTGAAACAGGATAGTTTAATACCCCCATCTTCCGTTTCCCAACCCCCGCCCCACAAATTGGTATATCAGGCAGCTGGGATGTTAATCACTAAATTGAACACTGAATTTGGCTCTGAACTTCTTGGCAGCCAGGACAAAAATTAGACATATACAAGTTGGGCATTTCTTATCTAACCAGCAAGCATGCATGTTTATCCAGAGAATGCTCTTTAGTACTAGTAAGAATCTTTTGCAGTTATAGTTCCCATTTATAGAATTACAATACTGCTTGGTGAGAAGATTTTGAGATTCTTGAGTGTTCTTTTTCAACCGTTATTGTCTACCAGAATCACGTACGTATGGAGGTAGGGGGGGACTATAAAAAAAACTGATGCCCAGGTTCCAAGCAAAGACATTTATTTTAATTGGGATAGCATTATGATACATGTGTACAGATTTTATCATTCCAGAAAGCTCTTTGTTCTCTTTCTCAGTTAGACCCTTTCCCCCAGACAACCACTGTTCTGATTTTCATTACTAGGCTAGTTTGGCTTCTTCTAGAAAGTCACATACCATATAGTCACACAGTATAAACTCTTGTGTCTGGCTTTTTTCACTCAGCATGTTTTTGTTTTTGTTTTTTTTAAGATTTTATTTATTTATTTGACAGAGATCACAAGTAGGCAGAGAGGCAGGCAGAGGGGGAGGCAGGCCTCCCGCTGAGCAGAGAGCCCAACGCAGGGCTCGATCCCGGGACCCTGGGATCACGACCTGAGCCGAAGGCAGAGGCTTAACCCACTGAGCCACCCAGGCGCTCCTCACCATGTATTTTTGAAGTTCATTCATATCGCTGCATGTATTAGTCATTTCTTTTTCTTGTTGAGTAATACTCCATTGTGGAACTACATCATAATTCATATATCCAGTCTCCCATTAATAACTGGGCTGCTCCTGGCTCTAGTCACCATGAATAATAGCTTTGTGTCACAGGTTCTTCTCTGGATACATTTTGTTTGTCCTGAGAAGTGGAACTGCTATTTCATAGGGCAGATGTATGTTCACCTTAATAAAAAGTTGACAAATACTTCCATTTTATACTCCCACCGGTAATCACAGATCCTCCCCAACATTTGCTGTTGGTCTAATTTTAGCCATTCCAACATTTATGTATTAGTATTTCTGTTGATTCCAGTTACCATGTACCTGATAATTAGTATCTGTGGGCACTTTTTCATGTGCTCACTGCCCATCCTGTATCTTCTTTCATGAAATGTCTTGATCCACTTTTATGTGGATGATTGTCTCATTTTTCACTGAGTTGTAGGTATTCTTTACACATCTATACTATGGATATGTTCCAGTGTGTAGTCTGTCATTTATTTAACAGTGTCTTAAGTGAGCAAAAACTGTTATTTTTCTTTGAAGTTCAATTTATCATTTTTTTTTTCTATAAAGAAACCTGAGAAAATTTTGTCTATCTTAGGGTCACAGGTTACTATACATTTTTAAAAAGGCTTTTAGTTTTAGTTTTCATTTTGAGTCTGTGAGCCATGTCAAATCATTCTGGTGTATGGTGTAAGGGGTTAAGATTCCTTCTCTTACATTATAGAGAGCCAGCTGTCTCAGCACCTCAGCACCATGTGTAAAAAGAGGTTCCTTTTCCTAATTAAGTTTCACTGGAATCTTTTTCAAAAGTCCCCTGACATTGAGAGAAGAGGAGAGAGTCCAGAAACAGACCATTACTTACAATTTCTTTGTCCTTATACCAGAGCTACACTGCATCAATTACTGTAGCTTTACAAGTTCTGAAATGAGTAGAAATCCTCCAACACTTTTCTTCAAGAATGCACTGGCCAGGGGCGCCTGGGTGGCTCAGTGGGTTGAGCCTCTGCCTTCTGCTCAGGTCATCATCTCAGGGTACTGGGATTGAGCCCCGCATCGGGCTCTCTGCTCAGCAGGGAACCTGCTTCCCTCTCTCTCTGCCTACTTGTGATCGCTCTTTCTGTCAAATAAATAAAATCTTTAAAAAAAAAAAAAAAAAGAATGCACTAGCCATTTTAGGTTCTGTCCCTTTCCATAAAATTTAAGAACCAGTTTGTCAATTTCCACTAAAAAGCACAATGGGATTTTGATTGTGACTCTACTCAATCTAAAGATCAGTTTAGGGGAAACACACTGGAATCTTCGAACGCATGAAACTGATACTGCTCTCCATTTATATAGATCTTTAATTTCTCTCAACAGTGTTCTGTAGTTTTTTTTGTGTACACATCTTACACATTTTCCATTAAAATTATCTCTAGATATTTTAAATTCTACTGTAAATATCATTTTGTATATTGACCTTGAATCTTGGGATCTTTCTAAATTCACTTTTTAATTCTAGTAGTTGATAGATTCTTAGAATTTTCTACATCATTAATCATGTTTGTGAATGGAGTTTTACTTCGTCCTTTCCAACATGAATGCCTTTTATATCTTTTTTTCATGCTTTATCACACCTGCCATGACCTCTAATACTACATCAAGAGTGGGCATTCTTTGTTCCTGTTCTTTGGTGGAAAATATTCATTCTTTAACCATTAAATATGATGTTAGCTGAAGGTTTTTTCCTAAATGCCCTTTATCAGGCTGAGGATATTTCATTGTAGTTTGTTGAAAGAAAACAAAATTTAAGTCATGGATGTATATTAAGTAATTTTTTGGGATCTCCTGATCGTATGATTTTTCTCCTTTACTAGTGTAAGGAATTACATTGGTTTTTGAGTATGAAATCAGCCTTTTGTCTCTGGATAAAATCCATTTAGTCATAATGTGTTGTCATACTGAATTTGATTTGCTATTATTCCATTAAGGGGTTTTTCTTATATTACATTAATGAGAGATCTTGATCTCTAATTTCTTTCCTCATAATATCCTTGGGTGCTTTTGTTTTCAGGTCATTGTATCGGTTGGAGGTGTCTATTTTCAGGAAGTGTTTTACTAAGATTTGTCTTTCATAATTGTTCAATAGAATTTAGTAAGAAAATCATCTGAGTCTAGAGTTTTGTTGTAGGAAAATTTTTAATTATGAATAATGAAATTATTAGATTTTTTTCTTCTTATGTCAATTTTGGTAATATGTATCTTTCAAGGAATTTGTCCATTTCATCTAACTTGTCAAATTTCTCAGCATTATGTAGTTCATGATACTATTATCCTTTTAACATTTTCAGTATCCATTTTGATGTCCCTTCTTTCATTCTTGATAATGGTAACTTTTTAGTTTCTTTTTCTTTTTTTGATAGTCTAGCTAGATGCCTATCATTTTTATTGATCATTTCAAAGAACCAGTTTTTGGATTTGTTGACTTATCTACTGTTGATTTTTTTTTTCTATTTCATTAATTTCCATTCTTCATTTCTTTCCTTTTACTTACTTTAGGTACTCTCTTCTTTCAAGCTTCTTAAGATAAAAGCTAAACTTAAGTCTCTTTTCTAAAATGTATAGTGGGGCGCCTGGGTGGTACAGATGGTTAAGTACCTGACTCTTGGTTTTGGCTCAGGTAGTGATTCTGGCTTCATGGGATTAAGGCCCGTGTTGGGCTCTGTGCTCAGTGTGGAGTTTTCTTTGTGTCTGTGAGTACTTTTGTAAATTAACAGAGTTTGTTCTTTTCTTTTGTACAGCCTCACAAAACTTCCTTACATATTATCTCTTACATATTGTCTGCAGCTTCTTTCATCCTATAGTGGCAAAGCTGAGTAACTGTCACACAGACTGTCTGCCCCAAAATCCTAAAATATTTACTATCTGCCCTTCAAAGGAGAAGTCTGCAAACCCCAGCTCTAAAACCACTCTAACAGAACTATAATGTAAGCCACATATGTAATTTTAAAGAAAATTTTAAATTTTACTTAATATACTCTAATTAAACCAATATCCAAAACATTGTAATAAAAGTTGAAACATTTTACATTCTTTTTTTCATAGTAGGTCTTCATAATCTGGTGTGTTTACTAACAGCACACCTTAATTCAGACTAGCCATATTCCAAGTGTTCAAGTCATATGTGGTCAGTGGCCACTATATTAGCATAGCTCCAGAAATTACATCTTAAACTTAGATACCACAATCTACCTTGATCTAATATACCACTTCATATATAATGTAAAAACCTTGTGAAAACACACTTCCATTTATCCCCTATCCTTGTTGCTATAGTTGTCATACATTTCGTTTTTTGTGGTTTTTTTTTTTAGATTTTTAAAAAATTTATTTATTTGACAGAGATCGATCACAAGTAGATAGAGAGGCAGGCAGAGAGAGACAGAGGGAAGCAGGCTCCCTGCTGAGCAGAGAGCCCGATGCGGGACTCGATCCCAGGACCCCAAGATCATGACCTGAGCCGAAGGCAGCGGCTTAACCCACTGAGCCATCCAGGCGCCCATACATTTCATTTTTATAAAACTAATTAATATGATTCCACAATCATATTCCACAATGCAATTAACTGTGGTGCTTTAAATATCAGTTTTATTTCAAATTAAAGGAAGAAGAAGTCTTAAATATCCCATTTTGAGTTTACAGTTGGTTCATTTCTCTTCCTCCTGGAAAAATTCCTTTAGGGGCACCCAGGAGGCTCAGTCAGTGAAGTGGGAAATTCTTGGTTTTAACTCAGGTCATGTTCTCAGGGTCCTGAGATCAAGCCATGTGTCCGGGGAATCTGCTTGTATCCCTCTCTGACCCTCCTCCCATTCCTGCTCTTTCTTACTTTCCCTCTAAAATACATACATAAATCTTAAAAAAAAAAAAAAAAAAAAAAAGTCTGATTAACATTTATTGTACTGTAGGTTTCCTGGAGGCTAATTCTCTCACTTATCTGTCTGAAAGTATCTTTATTTCACCTTTACTTTTTTTTTGGTGTGGGGAGAGGGGGAACTATATTTTACTTCTGAATTTATTAAACATTTTAAAGTAATTGCAACAATAACAGAGCTCCCATGTACCCTTCACTCAGCTTCCCCAATGACCATCCTATAACCATAGTATAATTTTTTTTTTTTAAAGATTTTATTTATTTATTTGACAGAGAGAGATCACAGGTAGATAGAGAGGCAGGCAGAGAGAGAGAGAGGGAAGCAGGCTCCCTGCTGAGCAGAGAGCCCGATGCGGGACTCGATCCCAGGACCTGAGATCATGACCTGAGCTGAAGGCAGCGGCTTAACCCACTGAGCCACCCAGGCGCCCCCATAGTATAATTTTCAAAATCAAGAACATATTATTACCTACCTTATTTGGTCATCAGTTTTTACATGCATTTGTGTGTATGTTCCTATGAAATTTTACTACATGTATAGAGTAACCACCACAATTACTCTACAGAACTGTTCAATAAAGAAACTCCCTTACAAAGAAACTTCTGTGTGTTGCTTTATAGGGGCACCTTCCCCCTTATCCTAATCCCTGGAAAGCACTGATTTGCTCTGCATTAGTGTATTTGATATCTTCAGCAAGTTGTTAAAATCAAATTATAAACTACATAACTTGTTGAGATGGGCTTTATTTCATTCACCGTAATGCTCTAAAGATCCATCTGAGTTTTGCATGTATCATAGTTTAGTTCATCCCTTTTTATTAATAAGTACATAGTATCGTGGATGTGGTGTTGAACATGTGAGTTTCCACTTTTTTACCTTTCACCATTTAGTATGTTAGCTATAGATTTTGGTAGGTGTTCTTTATCAAGTTTATAAAGCTCGCTTGCATTTCTAGTGTATTAAAATTACCATGAATGGGTACTGATTTTATCAGATGGTTTTCTCTATCAGTTAATAATACAATCATATGATTTTTCAGCTTCATACTGTACCACGGTGGATGACATTTATTAGCGTTTGAATCAAGACACTGAACTAGTCTTTGACTCCCTGAATAAACCCCATGAGGTCATGGTGTATTATTCTTTTCACATGTTGCTGGATTCAATTTGCTAGTATTTTGTTGAGGACTTTTACATCTGTTAATGAGAACTATTGGTATACAGTTTTCTTTTTATTCTCCCTTTGTCTGGTTTTGGTATCATGGCAGTGCTGACCTCATAAAATGAGAAGTCTTCCTTCTATTTTCTGGAAGAGAATGAGTAGAATTGCTGTTCTTTTTCTTTCTTTCCCGCTCTCTTTTTTTTTGGGGGGGGGTTGTTGTTTTTAAAATATTTGAGAATTCTCCAGTAAAATCATCTGGGCCTAAGGATTTTTTTCCTTTTTAACTATGAATTCAATATTAAGAGTGGTCAAACTTCTCTGCAAAAAGCCAGATAGTTAAATATTTAGGTTTTACAGGGTCACATGGTCTCTGTTACAACTATTCATCTGTGCATTGTAGCACAAAAGCATCACGCACAATACATAAACAAATGAATATCACTGAGTTCCAACAAAATTCTATGGCATGTAAGTTTGAAATCCACAAAATATTTTTCCAACCATGTAAATATGTAAAATTCATTCCTAGTTGGTAGCTCTACAAAAACAGGTGGTGGGCTGGATTTGACTGTCGACCACAGTTTACCAACCCCTAATCTATTTCATCTTGAATTAGTTTTGATTATTTGTGGTTTTCTAAGAATTGGTCCATTTTATCTAAGTGGTCATATTTTTGTGTAGAAATGTTCATAGTATTCCCTTATTTAAATCCTGTAAATGGTTGTGGAGTCTGTAGAAGTACTTCTTTCTAGATATTGGGAGTTTTTCAATTTTATTGGTGTTTTTCAAAGAATGAGCTTTTTTCTCTTTTTCTATTGTCAGTTTCACTGATTTCTGCTTTTTTCCGCTATGGATTTATTTTTTCTAGTTTCTTGAGATGGAGACTTCTCTTTTTTCCTAGGTATTTAATATTATAGATTTCTAGCACTGTGTTAGATATATTCCATATATTTTGATATATTTTCATTTACTGAAGTATGTTTTTATATTGGGTCTCTGACCTTTCAGAAAAATGTTTTTAATTTTTTTGAGATTTCATTTATTTGTGAGAGCAAGCTGGGAGAGGGACAGGGAGAAGGAGAAGCAGGCTCCCCACTGAGCAAGGAGCCTGATGTGGGGCTTGGCCCCAGGACCCTGGGATGACCTGAGCCAAAGGTGGACACTTAAGCAGCTGAGCCACCCAGGTGTCCCAAAAGAATGTTTTAAATTTTCAAGTGTTTGTGGAGATTGTCCTATTTTTTCAGCTTGATTCTTCCTTTATTTTCCCTTTTCTTTCTCTAGTTTGTTTTTAACCCTTTCCTTTTTTCCTAATGTAGTATTTAATGCTATAAATGTCCTATTAAGTCCTGATTTAACTACATCCCATAAATCCTCATGTGTTATATTTTTTGTTTAATTTTGTACTTTTTTATGAGACTTCTTTAGATACCTTGGCTATTAGAGCTAGGTGTTTGAAGATTTCTTTTCCATTTTCTTTGTTACTGATTTCTAATTTATATTACCATCTGAAAATACACTTTCTATACTTTTTAAATTGTTAAGGCTTATTTTATGACCCAGGGTATGATCTGTCTTGCTGAATGTTCCAATGGCAATTGAAAAGAACATGCATTCTTCTGTGTTGAGGTGGAATTCTCTATAAATATCAGATCCCATTGTTTTCTTGGGCCAGTTTTTTCCTATAGGTTAACTAGTTATCTCTCCTGTAGTCTGTTAATTGCCTAGAACAGGGTTTTCTACTTAGAAGGATGTGGGGTATTGCCTTTTCTTAATGCATGGCAATGATGGGTCAGTAGGCTCCTCTCCACACTATCCCTTGAGTCTCCACAGCATCTGCTAGGGAGGGAGAAGTACCACCTCAGTTGTTCAGGCTGGAAGTGGTTGACAGGGCTGTGTCTCATAAATAACTCCAGTGGGAGAGGATACTGCTTTGTTAGTGTGGGGATGGTCTTGCTGACAAGGCTCTGCTTTAGTCTCCTCAGTGGGGAGAGGTAGGTGTGCTCCCTGGTTAGCAGAGAGTGGCGATACATTGGAGGACTCTACTCTCCACTTTCTACACCACCTCATGGGAAGTGGGAAGGGTACAGCTTTTCTCACGGTATTCATCTAGAGTACAACAGGTATAGTCAAAGTATTCCGAACTGTATACTTGCCCTCTGGCTAATCCATTGTTTAAAGACAGCAGGCTTTTCTTGGACCTTTTTGGTCTGTGCATATTGCTGTTTCAAACTGTAGACCACATTATAGCCCAGGCTGGCTTAAACAGGCATTAAAAAGGAAGGGGTTTGGAGTGAGACTAGTGGCTGTGTCCTTCCTTGTGTAGTAAAGCCCTTATCCAGTCTGCCTCCTATTCTACAACTTGGAGAAAGTTCTGTTAGTTGCTTTTGTCTAAAACATTTTAGTAGTAATTAGAAGAAGGAATTAAGTTGAATGTACTTACTGTCTTGTCTGGAATTAGATGCCCCTCATCTTCACTGTGGAGGGGCTAACTAGATATGGGATTTTTCATTCTGAACTTAAAGATGCCGTTTCCTGTCTTCTTGTTTGTTTTTTTCTAATAAGTTGGCAGTTACTCTTATCATTGACATTCTTGTATGTGTCTCTTCTGGCTGCTTTTAATATTTGCTTCTCTATTTTTGGTTTTCTAGAGATGGCTGTCTTTATGTTTATTCTGCTTTGGGTTCATTGAGCTTTTTTTTAATCTGTGGGTCAATAATTGTCATCAAATTGGAAAAGTTTCAGCTCTGATTTGTTTCATGCTCTTATTCCCTCTTCTCCTTCTGAGATCCAAATACATGCAAGTTAAAATTCTTTTTCTCACAGCTCTTTTCTGAAGCTCTGTTTTTTTCAATTTAGTCTTTTATTTTGCTGTGCTTCAGTCTGATCCTTTGCCTGGCCTCTAGTTGATTATTAAACCTAATTGGTGGATTTTTAATTTCATGTACTGTATTTTTCCATTCTAGAAGCACTTTGTATTTCTCATTTCTCTGCTGAGTCTTCCAATCTGTTCACTAGTTATGTTTAACTTTTCATTTAAGTCCTTGAACATACTTACATAGAGGTTTCATTGTCTCTGATAATTTTACCATCTGGGTCACATCTATTTCTCTTCTTTTCACATTTTCCTGTTCCCTGTGTGGTAAAGTTTTATTATGAACTGAATATTGTGGATGCTAGTCAGTTCTTGAAACTCTACATTTTACTGTATTCTCTTAGAGAATACTGACTTTTGTCCTGGGAGGTATTTATTAGTGGGTCAACTTGAGTCATGTCCTGACTTCTGTTTAGGCCTTTTGGAGGCTGATCTAAGGTAAATACCATCTGAAATTGTAGCCGAGGATCTGGGTTGTTTTCCTTGCTTCAAGAATCACAGCCTTGGGGCGCCTGGGTGGCTCAGTGGGTTAAGCCACTGCCTTCGGCTCAGGTCATGATCTCAGGGTCCTGGGATCAAGCCCCACATCTGGCTCTCTGCTCAGCAGAGAGCCTGCTTCCCTCTCTCTCTCTGCCTGCCTCTCTGTCTACTTGTGATCTCTCTGTCAAATAAATAATAAAATCTTAGAAGAAAAAAAAAATCACAGCCTTGTTTCTGTATCTGATAAGTTGCTTCATATATTTTGTCCAACTCTCTTATACTGTATTTATTCACAGCAGGAGGGGAGGTCAGATGCCCATTATTCATAGCCAGAACTAAAAGGGGTGTTGGTATTTTTCCTGTCTCTAACTGACTCTGATATGCATTCGAGGCTAGTAACTTGCTCAGAATTCAAGGTTTCTCAGCAGCATCACTATGGACATACAGAGCTGGGTTAAGGAGCTGTCCTGTATGTACACTGTAGCACAAAACTGTCACAGGTTGAGAAACTATACTAGCAGAGTAGATCACTGCATACCCTAAACCCCTGCAACTGAAAGTGTGCTGAGCCAGCCAGCTACACTGGCATTACCTGGAGCTTCTCAGAAAACAGACTCTAAGGTCTCACTCATGTCAGACCTTCTGAATGAGATCTGCATTTTAACAAGATCCCAAGATGATTTGTATGCTTTTTCTAATGTTTGAAAAACTATGCCATAGATCAGACTTTTTCTTAGAGAGCCAGATAGTAAATATTTTAGGTTTACAGCCTAATTTTGTCAGAACAATTCAACTCCACCACTGCAATATAAAAGCAGCCATAGACAATACATAAACAAATGAGCGTGGCTGGGTTCCAGTCTTTATTCACAGAACAGGCAGCTCGCAACACTTTTACAGCCCATGCCACAGGTTCTTTTCCAAGCAGATCACTCAGTGCACTGAAGACAACTGGTAGTTAAATCCTTGGGTGAGTGCTTTCCCATTTGATACTAGTTGTTGTCACTTACAGAGAGACTGGGTACGTGGGTTACATAGTAGACAATTCTATCTTGAAATTTTAGTAGCTTGACTTCTACTCTTACCTAGATGGGGTGTCATCCATTTCCACAGTTAAGTTATATATAAATGCTACTGAAGTCAGCTTACCAGTGGACTCAGCCTTTAAAAATAGACAATTTGATGGCATTATCTTTCATTGTGGAAGAACAATGCTTGAGTTCACAGGAGTAATTATTTGCACATTTTGCCTTTAGCAACTAAAGCTGACAAAACTTTTTTAAGTAGGCTCCATGCCCACATAAGGCTTGAACTCATGACCCTGAGTTCAGGAGTCACATGCTCTACCCTGGGCCAGCTAGGTGCCTCTAAAGTTGACAGAAATTTAGGAAAATTGTGATAGTGTATCTTTATTAGCTCTCAGGTAGTAAAGAGTAATTTAGTTATTTGACTCTCAACAGTTTCTTCTAAGTAGAAGAGCTAAGTGCCTTTAAGACATCTATTTTATTTTATATACCTTATGTAGAAGTAACTTCTTATCTTCTAAAATTCTGTATCCTTAAAGTGACTTTTGTGGGGTAAAAAAGGCTCTTTGAAGAATGGTTGTTTAGAGGTCGGGAAGGTAGCTATTGTGAAGAATGATGGTACTACATCAAATGAAGATTGAAATATTTTGTCTTGTTTATAAATTTCTTCTCTTCCAAGTTACTTGATAAATGGTACAAGGAGAGGGCAGGCCAGGACACTAAAGTAAAGCAGAAACAGAACAATCTCCAACAAGTTGAAAACAGGAAACTGATTCTCGGAGCTTTGGCCAATAGGAATGATGTTTTTAAAAAATATTTAAGAAATTCCTGGAACTTGCATGTATCAGTATCTATTCAGTCCATAGTGGTTGGTCTGTTCCTGGAGCAATTCGAAGAGATATGCTACAGTATCCACCCTGGGGCGGTTTCCTCGGGTTAGAAATAGCCTCTTCCCTTACCCAATATGTGGCATGTATATTGGGTAAAGGGTGCCATGTCATGACAAATGTTGGGAATCACTATATTATTTTTAGATCTTTTAAATTTTTTATTGCAGTAAATTTTGCATACATGAAACTTACCTCAACTGTAGGGTTTAGTACTGCCAAGTGTATTCATACTGCTGTATAACAGATCTCCAGAACTTTACATCTTGTAAAATTGAAACTCTAGACCCACTAAATACCAACTCCCCTATGCTTTGGCAACTACCGTTTTACTTTGTTATTCTGACTACTTTAAACATTTTGTATTAGTGGAATTATATATGTCCCTTTGTGACTGGCTTATTTTGCTCTGCATAATGTCCTTAAGGTTCAACCATATTGGAGCACGTGGCAGGATTTCTTTTAAGGTTGCATAATATTTCATTATGTTTATACCACACTTAATTTAATTATTAATCAATAATTAATAATATAATTATACATAATATAATTAAAATAATTATTAATATATTAATATAATTAAATTATCCATTCATCTACCAATAGATATTTGTTTCTCCCTCTTGGCTACTATAATGCTATGATGGGTGTACAGATATGTCTGCAAGAAGCTAAATTGAATTCTTTTGAATATATACCTAGAAGTAGGATTGCTGGATCATTTGGTAATCCGACTTTTAATGTTTTGAGAAACCTTCTATATTGTTTCTCTTAATGACAGCACCATTTTATAGTTCTACCAAGAGTATACAAAGGTTTCCAGACATTTTCACCATTTGTTATTTTCTGTTCTTTGGATAACAGCCATCCTTAAAGAGGTAAAATGATCTCTCACTCTGGTTTTGATTTGCATTTCTCTTACAATCCATGATACTGAGCATCTTTTCATATGCTTTTAGAGAATTGTCTATTCAAGTCTTCTGTACATATTCTGGATAGAAGTCCTTTATCAGATAAGTGATTTGCAGAATTTTCTCCCAATCTGTGACTTGTCTTTTAATTTTTTAAAATGATGTCCTTTGAATTTAATATATGACAACTATTTACCTAACCCTAGGACACAAAGATTTTGTTTTTTTCCTAAATTTTTTAGATTCTAGCTATTATATTTAGGTCTAGGTCTGCACTTTCTGTATAAAATGGAGGTAGGGGTCTTTTTTTTTTTTTTTTTTTTAAATCTTTCTGCAAGGATGTCTAGTTGTCTCTGCATCCTTGTCAAAAATTATCTGTCCCCACTGAATTGCCTCGGTACATTAGTTGAAAACCAATTGCTCATATACTAGAGAGCTTTGTGGTCAGTTTTGAAATGGAGAAGTGTGTCTTTCAACTCAGTTCTTCATCAAAGGACTATTTTCAGTCCTTTGCATTTCCAAAGCCTGCTAGGATTCTGAATGAGATTGTGTTCAATCCTATAGATTGGTTTGGGGGGGGGGGGGTGGAATTTTTTTTTTTTTTTTGCTGGATAGTAATTGCCCTATGCAATCACAGTTCCTGGCTGGAGTTGCTAAGATCTGAGTTCACATATACTAGATCCTTGCCATAGGTCAGCTGCTGATTCTTCCTGAGTTTACTCATTATGAAGATATCCTCCTTCCTACTTCCAGAGGTAGACTGCTTGATCATACTTGCCATATAGTGTGTTCTAAGTCCCTACCGAAGTACAAGGTTAATGTTTATCTTCATGAGACTCTGGCAGAATCTCTTCACAAATTTTGTCGTACGCTTCTAGACATTCCAGCTCAACACTGTATTATTTGTAGAGCCTGCTTGTTTCCTTTTTGGCTAGGAGACTAGAATGAGCATCTTTTCTTGGATCAACTTTCAGGACAAATAAGGATTTTAACCAGCTGTCTTCTCAAGGTCTGTTATTGGAAGACATCATTCTCTGGAGCCTGGGCAGGAGACTGCTCTGAGGACATGGAGCACTGCCCCCACCATCTTGTTCGCTGTCTTGGCTCCCTTGGAATCACTAATTATTAATGACCAAAAAGCTTTCTAATTATGACTGTCTTGCCAAGAAAATTTAGTTTTCATATTTCATCATATTTTTAGAGGATAAATTACTTATGAAACAGCCTATTTCCTGATTTAAAAGGGCCAATCAGTTTAACTAGATTTCAGTTGCTTAATGTGGTAAGTACTTTTGTAAACTCTTATAATCTAGGATCCAGGACCTAAACTTCTCAGGAAAAATATACAAATATTTGTTCTTTTTATGTAACATGTTGTATTTAGTTACAGAATACAAAAATACTAGGATAACTCAAACCTAACAATAGACATATTTTTCTTTCTATAGGGAAGCACAAGAAGACAGAAGTACTGTAAGTCTCAAGAAATTCTGAATGAAATAAAAAGTTCTTCACAACAATCCAGCAGTATACAATTCCCAAATTCATTTTATGAATCGTATCAAGATTCTGCCAGTCCAGACATAGTCAATAATTTGAGATCTTCATCTTGGTATACATATACTTCTACAACTGGTATGGAGGTAACAGACTTTACTCTTAGTGAAGAGATGAAGGCAGACATGTATTGCTATGGCTTCATCATTCTTTTTCTTTTGACTTTAGTATGTCTCGCTTTATATTTTCTATGACGATATCAAATAAAATCCTTTTGATAATTTTTAAAGTTGCCACTTCTTCACAGAAATGTTACATTCTTATTTCAGGATTTCCTTCCAGACATTTTCAAGGTAATTGGCTTGTAAAAAGAGAATACATTTTAACACAGTAAGTTTGTGGACATTCTAAAAGTAAGATTGCTTTATGCTAGAAAATGAGTGTCATGATACAGTTTGGAAAATACATTTTTGGCCAAAGGAGCAATTTAAAAAACAATGTTATTCATAAGGACAATTTTATTTTATTTTTTTTAAATATACCTAGAAGAAGAGAAGTAACAAAATGTTTAAGATAGATATGTATATAGTGTATCAGCTTACCTTCCAGAACATGTTACTAAAAGCTAGGCACACTTTATGAAATGTGATTAATGGTTTTCTTACCTTGCTACAATATGGGCATTCACCAAATACGATGTTAAAACTCTGTCTACTAGTCAGTAGTCCTCTCAACCACTGAAGATTTTAAAAAGAGAAGGTAGAGTGTCAGCATGATTACAAATTACAGATACTCCAAGTATTATTTCCTTTGAGTACTTATATTTTTATTCCCAAAGATTGACCTTCTTAATTTTCTTTTAACAAAAAGTAAGGGGAACATTTCCTGAGCCAATACCACACTGGTAATATGCTGAATAACAAACAAGGGGAGACCAGCATGGATTTCAGGGTTTATACCACTGGTTTATAGCTAAATTATAGGCCCCTTTATGTACTTTCTCAACCCCAAAAGACACAATGCACACAAGTCCATGGGGTTCATAGACCGCACCTAAAATCATTACAAATTAAGAACTCCTGCTGTAAAAGATACCACAGGCTCTTGAATATTTAGGTCTTAATCACCAATAGTGGGTTAATTCTCAATCCATTAATTAGAAGCATGAGGCAATGAATTTTTAAAAATTAAATGAATATTCATTATTACAAAAAAAAGCACATGTTCCCTTAAGAATATCTCTATAATTAGACTTGATATTTAATGGTTTTATATAAGGTAAATTGACATCTCCAAGTTCTCCATTGTTAAAGTGCAGATAACACCAACTGCTAAGTGCAAAGATGGTAGGTGATATTAAGGAAGACAGGAAGCACTATACAACTGAAAGGTGCTCTATATAATCAAGTCAACTGTGCACTAAGATGAATGCTAGAGAGAGCAAGTGACTACACAGGAATGAAAACAGACTTCACATATAGTAAATAACAGTAAATAAAATGTCACTGAGAGTCCTATCACATTTTTAGAGCATAAAATACATTCTTCTCAATATCAAAAGATCATTATATTTATTCTATACTTAAGTCAACTCTGAAAAGTAATAAATACCCAATATGCTACTTCCCTTTCACCTTATTGCCACTACTACTCCCTCTTGGATGAGTCTACAGAGTTTGCCTTGGGTTACAGGAGGCATTAAACAGTCCAAGATAGCACTGATTTGATTTGTTAGCATCGGTAAGTAGTCCATGAATATATTCTAGATACATTTTCTCCTTTCTTGGGATACTTTAGGACATTTCTTCACTTACTAGTAACCAGGATGAAGAAATGAAAGCACATGGGCATCTGGAAATGAACTGGTAAAGGGGCCACTGGCAAAAGAGATCACCATTCACTAAACAGAATTTAGACTTTGTATATTTCAAATATGCATACTCCCTATGTCACAGTAGCCAAAAAAGTCTTGCCAAGGTTACTTTTATTTCTACCTCATATAAGCATATTTGATGGAAAGGCTGTCCACACTGGGAGTTATCACACACTTGATCAGGAATGGCGCCATCAAGCTGATAGGCATAACAAATCCCACAATCCATAGAAAAATCCTTCAAAAGAAAACAAATATTTATAAGTATATGTGTTTAAAACACACAGGTAACATAAGAGTGAATATGGTATAGATAAATACTAACTTTTTATAAATTTTTTTATAAAGGTAGCTATATGACTATTTAATACCTTAGAAAAGCTATTGTAAGAAGAGTGCTTCCTTTTTCATCCAGTAAGTAATGCACACAGATATACTCAAAACAGATTCTATTTTGGGCTTAGGTAATTTTTCCATATTGTACTTCAGTATAATGCCACTGTAGTATGTAAAGAGAAGAACTGACATTTGCTTACTAAATTTCAAAATTCTGTAACTAAAGGAATTAAAAAAACATTCCTACCACTTTAACCGTCTGCAACCCCCGCTGCTTTATCAAAAATCAATTCTAAGGTTATTATTTTTGCAACATAGCAATGTCTATTCATTTTTAAAAACTGTACTGCCACCTTTCACAAATAACATCTAGTTAATTAAAACTTTATTTCAATCATCCATAAGTAGATAGTAACAGAATATCCAAACATCTCATTAGCTACTTTGGACCTTTCCCCCTATTTTTAATAATAAAGATGTCTGTCATTAATCACTTTATTGCTGCGAAGACCATGAAAAAAAGTATACTTAAACCACTAATCAAAGGTTAACAAGTTCTTTGATGCTACTGTTGCTTGCAGTTCAGAAGTCTGTTATAATATTCTTCCAACTCCCTCCCTTTCAGCCTCATTTTTCTCTGGTGTCTAAAAGAAGAACGTTTAACTTTCATTATGCTATGCTGTTTGGAATATCAAAGCACTGATAAAACTTACAGATTTTTCCAGGTTAGCGCGAGCTGGAAAATCTATTTCTAAAACATCTTTCAAGTTTTGTAACAGACTATTTTCTGGATCCCTGAAAGCACGAAAAAAAATATGTTGTTAAATTTGCAAAATAGAAAAAGAACAATTGTATTGCAGAGCTACCTACCACAAATGTATGTTTCTGCTCAGCTTAATTCCCAGAGGTTTTACCACTTCAGATAAAAAAAAAAAAAAAAAAAAAAAAAAGTTAATAATTTAGCGTCTGCTGCTCTCACTTTGTAAAGACATTAAACACAGAATTTTTTTTTTTTTTTTACTGAAATATAATTGGCATATAACATTGTATTAGTTTTGGGGATACAACATAATAATAATAAATAATAAAACATATAAGGTATATGTACGTACTGTAATACACTCACTACAAAGGTTAGTTAACATATCACCACTTGTAGTTACAAATTTTTTTTTTTGATGAGAACTTTTAAAATCTATTCTCTTAGCAACTTACAAATATAAATAGTTAAATACAGAATTTCCTAATTACTTGGCTGGAACATCTAAATCATATTTTTTAAACACCACAAGATACATAGTTCAGAATATTTTCATTTAAAATGATTACCAATAATTATTATTTCAGAATATCTTAACAGTGTGAGATAAGAATTTTATGACCCTGTTAAAAACATTTAAATATGAGATCTCATACCATGGTCTGCTCCAAGAAAGCAGTACTCAGGAAGCATACTAGGATGCCTGGGGTCAACCTCTATATTTATTGAAGCATTATTTCCTAAAATAGAAGAATATAAGTTTATAGAAGTAGAAAAGTTCATCAAACAAAAAATAAAGGGGCATCTATCTGGTACTTACTATACCAAATAATCAGCCAATGTTTTATAATTTTTGTGTAAGTATATTAGTATTTTACAGTCTAAGAGAAATTTTGAAATTATGATTATGACTAAAGATTTGGGGATCTACCCAAAGTTTCAAAATACACAGTCAATCCACAGAGTTACTATAACTAATTTATACTAGAATTCTGGTCAGAATTCTATTATACATTAAAAAGTTATCTATAGAGTGATAAAGATCTTAACATTAAAAGAAATCACAAGATTAGGAAATAGTTATCTAAATGACTTCCATGACTTTCTTGAAAAGCAGAACTGTGGTCAAAAATTAAAAGACCAGAAATACAATAAATGGTAAAAACAAACATGTTTATGACTTTTTATGAAGTTTTATCAAAACATTTTCTAACAATCATCACTTTCAATGTAACTGGACTAAATTTTCCAATCTAATAACATAGGGTTTCAGAATGGATTAAAAAAAAACACAAGACCCATCTATATGCTGCCTACAAGGGATTCATTTTACACCAAAAGATAGCTGCAGATTGAAAGGGAGGGGGTGGAGAAACACTTGTCACACAAATGGGTATCAAAAGAAAGATGGAGTAGACATACTTACATTGGACAAATGACTTTATTTTCTTTAAATTAAATCATTATACAATGTATTACTAGTTTCAGAGGTAGAGTTCAGTAATTTATCAGTTATGAGTAATTCAGTAATTAGTAATTTAGTAATTACTCATTTAGTAATGAGTAATTTAGCTCATTACACCAAGTGGCCTCCTTAATGCCCATCACCCAATTATCCCATCCCTTCACCCCCTTCCCTTCCAGCAACCCTTAGTTTTTGTTTCCTATGATTAAGAGTCTCTTACAGTTTGTCTCCCTCTGATTTCATCTTATTTTTCTACCCCTTCCTTCATGATCATCTGTTTTGTTTCTTAAATTCCACATATGAGTAAAATCATGATAACTGTCTTTCTCTGACTGACTTCACTTAGCATAATACCCTCTAGTTCCATCCATAATGTTGCAAATGGTAAGATTTCATTTTTTGATGATTGAGTAATACTCCACTGTATTTATATATACCACATCTTCTTTATCCTTTCATCTGTTGATGGACACATCTGGATTCTTTCCATATTTTGGCTATTGTGGACACTGCTGCTATAAACATCGGGGTGCATATTCCCCTTCAAATCACTGTTTGTATCCTTTGGATAAATACCTAGAAGTGCAATCGCTGGTCATAGGTTAGCTCTATTTTTAACTATGGACAAATTAGACTTTTTAAACCAAGACTGTAACAAGAGATGAAAAAGGGGATAATCTAACAAGAACATCTAACAACTGCAAATATTTATGCACCCAAGTAGAAGCACCCAAAAATATATAACAATAACAAACATAAAGGAACTAATTGATAATAACAATAATAGTAGGGGACTTTAACACCCTACTTTTATCAATGGACAGATCATTTCAACAGAAGAGCAACAAGGAAACCATGGCTATGAATGACACACTGAACCAGATGGACTTAACAGAAATATTCAGAATATTCCATCCTAAGACAGCAGAATACACATTCTTTTCAAGAGCACATGGAACATTCTACAGAATAGATCACAAAACAGATCTCACCAAATACAAAAAGACTGAAACCATACCCTTTTTTAGTCAATGCAATGAACTTAAAGTCAACCCACCTAAAAAAAAATTGAGGAAGACCACAAATAAATGGAGGTTTAACAACATGCTACCCAACAATGACTGGGGCCAACCAGGAAATAAAGGAAGAAATTTAAAAATACATGGAAACAAATGAAAATGATAACAACAGTCCAAAATCGTGGAGATGCAACAAAAGTGGTCTTAACACCGAAGTATATATGGCAATACAGGGCTACCTCAAGAAGCAAGAAAAATCTCCAACCACCTAACCTTAAACCTAAAGGAGCTAGAAAGATAACAATAAATGAAGCCTAAAGCCAGCAGAAGGACAGAAATAATAAAGATTAGGACAGAAATAAATGATACAGAAACTAAAACAAAACAAAACAAAACAAAAATAGAACAGATTAATGAAACCAGGCGCTGTTTCTCTGAGAAAATAAAATAAAGCTCTAGCCAGACTTGTCAAAAAGAAAACAAAAAGGACCCAAATAAATAAAATCACAAATGAAAGAGGAGAAATAACAACCAACACCAAAGAAATACAATTATAAGAGATTATGAAAAATTATATGCAAATAATTGGGACAACCTGGAAGTGGATAAATTCCTAGAACATATAAACTACCAAACTGGATCAGGAAGAAATAGAAAACTTGTACAGAATGATAACAAGCAAAAAAATTTAATCAGTAATCCAAAAACTCCCAAGAAACAAAGTCCATGGCTAGATGGCTTCACAGGTGAATTCTAGTCACAGCAATCACAAAACAAAGAATTTAAAGGCATCCAAATCAGCAAGGAAGAAGCCAAACTTTCATTCTCTGCAGAGGACATGATACTCTATGTAGAAAACCCAGAAGACTCCACCAAAAGACTGCTGGAACAGATAAACGAATTCAGTAAAGTTGAAGAATCAACATACACAAGTCTGTTCCATTTATATACACCAATAATGAATCAGCAGAAAACGAAATAAAGGAATCAATCCCATTTACAATTGCACCAAAAATAAGATACCTAGGAATAAACCTAGTCAAAGAGGTGAAAGACCTGTACTCTGAAAACTATAAAACAATGATCAAAAAAACTGAAGACACAAAGAAATGTAAAGACATTCCATGCTCATGGACTGGAAGAACAAATACTGTCGAAATGTCCATACTAACCAAAGCAATCTACACATTTAATGCAATCTCTATCAAATTATCAACAACATTTTTCACAGAACATAAACAACTCTAAAATTTATATGGAATCACAAAAGACCCTGAATAGCCAAAGCAACCTTGAAAAAGGAAAGCAAATTTGGAGGCATCAAAATTCCAAACTTCAAATTGTATTACAAAGCTGCAGTGATCAAAACAGTATGGTACTGGCAAAAAAACAGACACCTAGATCAATGGAACAGAACAGAATACCCGGAAATAAACCTGCAACTATATGGTCAACTAATCTTTGACAAAGCAAGAAAGAATATCCCATGGGAAATGATGATGGGTAAACTGGAGAAAAACATGCAGGAAATGAAACTGAACCACTTTCTTACACCAAATACAAAAATAATTTCAAAATGGCTGAAAGACAACCTAAGTGTGAGACCTGAATCCATAAAAATCCTAGAAGAGAACACAGGCAGTAATCTCTTTGTGACATTGGCCATAGCAACCTCTTTCTAGAACTATCTTCTGATACAAGGGAAAAAAGGCAAAGATAAACTATTTAGACCTCATCAGAATAAAAAGCTTCTGCAAAGAGAACAAATCCACAAGACTAAAAGGCAGTGTACGGAATGGGAGATGTTATTTGCAAATGACATATCTGATATAGGGTTAGTATACAAAATATATAAAGAACTTGTGCAACTCAACACCCAAAAAACAATCCAATTGAAAACGGGCAAAAGATATGAATAGACATTTTTGCAAAGAAGACATACTGATGGCCAACAGACACAAAAAGATGCTCAACATCACTCTTCATCAGGGAAGCAGAAATCAAAACTACAATGAGACAGCACTTCACACCCATCAGAATGGCTAAAAACAACAAAAGAAACAACAGGTGGTGGCAAGGATGTGGAGAAAGGGGAACCCTTTACTCTGTTGGTGGGAATTCAAACTAATACAGCTACTCTGGAAAACAATATGGAGGTTCCTTAAAATGTTAAAAACAGAACTACCCTACAAACCAGCAATTATACTACTAGGTATTTACCCAAAGAATACAAAAATACTAATTCAAAGGGATATATGCACCCTGATGTTTATAGCAACATTATCTACAATAGCCGAATTATGAAAACAGCTCAAGTGTCCATCGACTGATGAATGGATAAAGAAGTAGGGGTATAGATATACAATGGAATATTACCAGCCATTAAAAAAAATGCAGTCTTGCTGTGGCAACTATGTGGATGAAGCCAGAAAGAATTACACTAAGTGAAATCAGTCAGAGAGAGATAAATACCATATGATTTCACTCATATATGGAATTTAAGAAAACAAATTGAGCATAGGGAGATAAAAGAGAGAGAGAGGCGGCAAACCAAGAAAAGAGACTCTTAACTATAGAGAGCAAAGTGATGGTTATCAGAGGGGAGGTAGGTGGTGGAATGAGTTAAACAGGTGATGGGGATTAAGGAGGGCACTTGTGACGAGCACCCAGTGTTGTATGGAAGTACTGAATCACTATATGGTACATCTGAAACTAATACTACACGGTAGGTCACCTGGAATTTAAAAACTTAAAAAAATAATAAATAATACAGAAATAAAAAACATTTTGAGTTCTTTTGTTCCATGGTAAGTTAACAATGGATTCAATTCATATTAAATCAGATACTGTTTATTCAGTAACAAAAACAACTTACCTAGTTTATGGAATCTACGAAAATCTATTTCTATTTGGCAGTAAATTCCTTTATAAATTCTACCTACTGGAATATTGTACTAATTTCAGAAATGTTCCTATTTCTTAAAGGTACACTAGGGGGGACCTGGGTGGCTCAGTGGGTTAAAGCCTCTGCCTTCAGCTTGGGTCGTGATCCCCAGCATCCTGGGATCAAGCCCCGCATCGGGCTCTCTGCTCAGCGGGGAGCCCGCTTCCTCCTCTCTGTCTCTGCCTGCCTCTCTGCCTACTTATGATCTCTGTCTGTCAAATAAATAAATAAAATCTTTTAAAAAAAAAGTACATTAGTATAACTATAAGGTCTGTTTGGATTTTTTACAGTAAAAATGGCTTGATAAAGTTTATACAGTGTAACATTAGCTTTTGGCTAAGGTTGGCAACAATATGAACACAATTACAATAGATCTGACAAAAGGAGATAATCAAGTGAAACAAAAAATGACTACAAAACATTCCTGAGAAAAACAAAAATATAAGTTAACTTACAATCTCATTTGTTTATACATTCGTTACCATGAGCACAAGTTCTGTATTAGCCTTTAGCAATGTCATGTACTAATGGCTCCAGAAAGTACTTTCACTTAACAGTAGGTATATTATTTAATATATTTCAATTACTTTGCTGAAAACATGGGTCTTAAAAAGACAAATCAATGCCTGAGGCAAAAAAAAAAAAAAAAAAAAAAGAGCTAAAGGTAAATATAGAGAGTGAATAAAAAACCAGGTTGTCTGTGCTGAACAATGAAAAATAAAAGGTATATTTAATCATTACCTGATCAAAATAATTATTTAAATGGAGCTATGAAGAAAATTAATTACTACACCCCTTTGAAGAAAATGCTTCCATTCTTAATATCTATTTGTTCACAAATACACCATAATTTGTTAATTATTCCAAATTAAATACCGTTAGACTTTTTAGATGGAGTAACAATACTACTTGCAGAACTGCTTGCACAATGATACCTTCCTTTTCTCATAATTACATGTTACTTCTTTTCTCCCAGATAATCTATTACGCCTGGGGAGAAACTACAAAAATTGCTAATGTGGATATGATTCAAAACAGAATTTCATAATATCCTTTGAAATATATGCCTTTTAACAATATATTTATTTGGGCTTTCAAGGAAAACAAGGAGGAAAGATATAAATAGGTATCTTATAGTCATCTACACCACTTACTGTGAACTCAAATATAGTTTAAAACATCTAAAATATTGAGAGGTTGAACTCTAACACTGACATACTGTTTTTTTCATAGTGAAAATACATAAAGCAATTAATTTTAAAATAAAGAGAATATGGTAATGTTACAAGGATATTTACTGTTATATCACATCTTATTCATTAATATCATGTTATTTATACTAAAGAAAATACCTAAAATGTTTAATTATTATTTTGTGCTTTCTGATTATTCTTTAACGGCATGCATGGCCCACTTCAGCTTCTTTTATCCTCTAAATTTTGTCAGAAAATATTCCCAGATCTGTTCATATTAATCTTGTCTAGTCTCATGGATGAAGACTTCATTGTTGTAATTTTTTCCCTAAGTCAGGTAAGTTTTGAAAAATCTGTTTCACGATTTCTGTGCTAATTAAAAGCTAATTAAACAGAATCTCTGAATGATACTTCCATTGATCATCACCTTTTATAATGAAACACCTCAGCGTTTGCCCTTTTCTCCTGAAACAGTTATTCAAATACATAGTAATAAATCACAGTTCATCCCAATAAGTTTTAATAGTTGACTTCATGCCAAAAAAAAAAAAAAAAAGTCTCACCCACGAGTCCAATGTCCTGTTTGGGCCCATTTTCCTAATTAATACAAAGTACAAACGCACACACACAAAGTCTCCTTAATCCTTTTTCTGTACCTAGTGCAATTCTGCGTGCTGTCGCACTCCGGGTAGGTTTTTCTGGCTCAAGCACCCAAGTCTTCTCATCGATTTCATCCATAACATCCCAGAATGCCTTCAGTGATTCTAAGGCTGCCAAAAACTGACCGTAAATGCTTATTAAGGAGCTCTGTGAAAGACAGATAAAAGCTGCATAAGTTGCATGATGCTCTTATCAACAGCAGATAATCTTTCACTTAAAATACAATTCAATTTAGAAATTTTAAGCTCTGTTTCATTTTAGCTGAAACTACTCAAGTAAACAAGAGTCAACTCTCTCTGCTTCACCTCTCTTCACCTCCATTAGCATTGACAGAATTTTCTGTTTGTCATTGGGACTGTGCATCTTACCAGAAATTGTTTTTTAAAGATCATATTTATTTTTACCATGATGCATTCTGTACTATATTTATAGAACAGTAATTACTAGTACAAGATGACGTGTATGTACTTTATTAATGGCTATACTATGTATGTATTGAGCATAGTGTCTATACAATTTTAGTATGAAAGTTATCAAGTTATCTAATATACAGTTATCAAGTCAAATGTAGTGCTATTTGTAATTCAATTAAATTACTACATTTTAAAAGATTTTATTTATTTATTTATTTGACAGAGAGAGAGATTGAGATCACAAGGCAGAGAGGCAGGCAGAGAGAGGGGGGGAAGCAGGCTCCCCACCAAGCAGAGAGCTTGATGTGGGCCTCGATCCCAGGACCCTGGGATCATGACCTGAGCCAAAGGCAGAGACTTTAACCCACTGAGCCACCCAGGCGCCCCATAAATTACTATTTTTTTAAAGATTTTATTTATTTGTCAGAATGGGGAGAGAGAGAGTAGTGAGCACGAGCAGTGGCAGCGGCAGGCAGAGGGAGAAGCAGACGCCCGCTGAGCAAGGAGCCAGACGCCGGACCTGTTCTCAGGACCCTGGGATCATGACCCGAGCCGAAGGCCGACACCCAACCATCTGAACCACCCAGGCATCCCTCAGTTAAATTACTTTTAAACATTATTAACCTTACAGACTTATTTAGGCAAAGAGTATAAAAAGGTTCTACATATATTTTCCCACAAGGTTTTTATTGATTAAATTCAAATAATAATGGAGTACATTTTTTGTAATATAGATCTATTAATAAGAATAATGTGGATGGGGAACAATGTTTAATTGGGGTTAAAAGTTAGTGTTCCCTTTATCAAAATCAATTCCAAATGTTTATCTGTTAATGTCTGTAATGAAATTTTACTTGTATTAACTCTGAAAATGTTTTTTCACACACAGAGGCACCTTGTGGAATATCTAGTACTGACAAATACTGATATAAATCCAGAAGCATAGGATTTTAATAGAGACCATTCATTACTAAGAAGACATCTGTAGATTCCATGAGGTTCCACTATTTTTTTTTTTTGAGGTAAAATCGACATACGTTATATTAGTCTCAGGTGTACACCCCAATTTATTATCTGTGTATACTGTTAAACAATCACAGTAAACCTAGTTATCTGTCACTGAAGTTCCAAAAAAAAATTTCTGTCCTTGTGATGAGAACTTTTAAGATTTACTCTTTCCAACTTTCAAATATGTAATAAAACACTGACTGGGTTTTACATATTTCTGAGAATTCAAACAAATTACAAATAAGATTTCTTCTAATGTTAAGTTTCTAGCCAACATCTGAATTCTGTATTTCAGATATTAATCTTTCATGGGAATTAACAAATACATTTTCAGTAATAATAAGAACTAAAGCCGTTTTTTTTTAAGGATTTTATGTATTTGAGAGGAAGAGAGAGAGAGCGCGCGCACAGGATTAAGGGGAGGGGTAAAGTGGGAGGGAGAAGGAGGCTTGATCCTAGGACCCCAGGATCATGATCTGAACTGAAGACAACTGAGCCACCAGGTGCCTCTACCATTCCTGATTTTAAAAATCAATTCATCATTACTTTCAAAGTCAACAGTTTCTTATAAAGTAGTATGTTTAATGGTTGGTTACCACTATTTATTAAATATGTTATACTAAAAACAAAACTAAAAGTTTAAAAAGAACAATTAAGGATCTTAGTGTTTCAAAGAAGCAAAACATATTTTTAAAAAGTCACTGAAAATATTACAAATATATTTATCCCAAATAACTGATACAAGTCAGCAATGCAAGAATACAGTATACCCTGAGTAACGTGAAAAGGAAGTACTTCCTTAACGGTATACTTTGTACTTAAACATGCTTAAGAACACCTAGATGAAGTCATGGCTCAGTTTCAGAAAGCTAATTCAACTCTGCAACCTTCAATAAACGGTGGGGGGGAGGGTGTGAGGTAGGTTAAGTGTAGGAATAAAATCTTGAAGGTAGAATACTTGTTCTCTTTTGTTATGCCATACTTATCTATAAATTTAGATGCCAAACAGAAATCAGAAACCAAACTCCCAAGTTTTGTTTTGTTATTAAACATGCCACCGTTCTTTAGATAACCAAACAAGAAATCAGCTGTGATTTCTTTTTATGGCTAATATATTCAATAACTAAAGACCTTTTTAAAATTTCATTTTTAACATATTTCTTGGTAACTCTATTTACCCTAGTATTACTATGTACTATTAAAATAACCCCCTCGCTTGTTTCCACATCCAGACATGCCCTCATTGACTTACCGTAGCATAATCTAAAATGTAAACTGAACTTACCAGTCTGTCTCTGAAAACCATTCAAAACACCTTCTAACTGGATGTTTCCCCTCTAGTCATATTCCCCTGAAGCCCATTACTTATATTGCAAATAGGCTGATATTTGTACTCTGCAAACCTGAAACTAGAACTTCCTGGCTTACAACAATGTAAATACAGTTCTTCTCAAAGTGGTATTTTTTTTCTTTGTAATACCACCACTTAATGACAGCAACACAAATTCCAAGATTTAAGTAAACTGAAGTCAACAACCTGACATAAAAGTAATTATTTATGAGCTTCATCATTTTATTTCTTAAGGCTACTATTAATTACAGGTAGCTTGCAAACTGTTTTATGTTACTGATTAAAACCACAGTTCTTTATCATGGCTTGCAATTAATATTGTTTAATATGCATCCATAGTTCTATTTATACCGAGTAAACAAATACTTTCCAAGCTTCAGTAAGGATCTTCTCTAACTATAATCTCAAATTTCTATGATTCCCAAATTTCTTTAGGGCAGATAGAGAACTCCAGAACTGCTCAGAACTCCAGAACTGCTCAGCTATCACTATATAGATGATCTCCACATGGCTAAAAGACATATCACATTCCCATTGCTCCACACTGATGTCATTCTTTTCCCAGAGAAATCTTCAGATACATACACAACAATACAATTGCTGGACACTATGTTGATTTATTAATAGCTTTATTGAGATGTGAATGATACTCAAGAACTGTACATATTTAACATGTACAAACTGATGACTGTGTCCATTTTTGCTTTGTTGCCTGTACTTCTGGTGTCAATCAAGAGATCATTACTGAGACTAAGATCAGGAAGTATTCCCCCCTGTTTTGTATTTGTAGTAGTTTTTAGTTTCAGATCTTAATATTTAAGTCATTAATTCATTTTGATTTTTGTGTACAATGCAAGGTAAGGATTCAACTTCTTTTTTTGTTGTGGATATCCTACTTCCCAATACCATTCATTTGTTGAAGAGACTATTTTTTTTCAAAATCAGCACAATAATGTCTCTTTCTCTCCACTTATAGCTCTATCTGTATAGAAATCTATAATTACCTATTTCATTGTTAAGCCATGGAAAAGCTAATCAAAAAAAAACCAAAAAGTCACAAAATGTTTTCACAGTGGCATCTTTCATTTGAAAGTAAGTATACCAAAACACAATGTCCATTTCTGGTGTGCCTGACTGTAAATGAAATCCTAAACATGGCTCCACTTAAAACTAACTCTACATTTTGAACAAAAAATAAGATATTTAATAAAGAAAATGACAGTGGAAAAAAAAAAAAAACAACAACAACAACCCTGGAATTAGAAGTAGTTGGTAATCAACAGAAAAAGTAAATTTTAAATCTTAAAAGTCACATCAGATTTTACTTTACAGTCATGTGAAGTGGATACATTATTATTTTTATGTTCTAGACAGAGTCCAAAAAAGGTGAATACTGAGACACAGAAACATTTCTTTTGGGAATTTCAATGAACTTAGGAGGTAGACATTAAAACTAATATATCAGTAAGCTATCTGAAAAACAGGTTTTTTTCCAACTGCTCATTTTATCCATTAAATCATTCACAAACTCTTATTTTGAACTAACTTTCCTACTGAAACTGGAAAACAAAAGTCCATTTCTAAATGTAGTTTCAAACAATGCAAAATTCTACATATATAATCATAAATGCAAAAGGAACGCACACTATATGGCCAAAATTAATATCAAAGCTAAATATTTTATAAGAAGAAAAGTTTTCTAAAAAATTTTTTCAAAAATAAAAATTGCTAAGTTCCCTTTTTTTAACGTAAGGAGTTTCACACCTCACCAAAGCTACTTTTTTAAGATGGGGGGGGGGGCATATAGTGGAGCAAATTTACAAAGTGCAAAATGAATTTAAAAATGAATCAAATAAAGCAAAATTCAGGAAAAAAGAATACTGATATTAAAAAGTAATACTAAAATAAAATATAAAATGTATAAAATGCAAAGTTGTAAAACCACCTTAACTCTCATATGCTGCTGGTAAGCATGTAAAATGGCACAACCACTTTTGAAAAGATCTGACACCTTCTTTAAAAACTAAATATACTCCTATCTTCTGACCTAGCAATTCCACTCCAATAGAAGTGAAAAGATATGTCCATAGAAAGACTTATATAAGAATGTTTATAGCAGTTTTATTCAAAGAGCCAAAAATTAGTTTAAGTCCAAATGTCATTTAATAAAAGCTAGAATAAACAAATTCAAGTATATTCATGTAATGGACTACCACTCAGGAATAAAAAGAACAAACCACTGATACATGTCACAACATGAAGAATTTCCCAACAACAAAGAATTTCAAAGAATATGCTGGGTGATGAATGTTTATAGCAGCAATGTCCACAATAGCCAAACTATGGAAAGACCACAGATGTCCATCAACAGATGAATGGATAAAGAAGATGTGGTATATATATGCAATGGAATACTACACAGCCATTAAAAGAAACGAAATTTTGCCATCTGCAATGATGTGGATGGAACTAGAGGGTATTAGGCTGAGCAAAAAAAGCCAACCAGAGAAAGACATTTATCATATGATCTCTGTGATATGAGGAATTTGAGAGGTAGGGCAGGGGGTCATGGGGGGAAGGGAAGAAAAAAATGAAACAAGATGGGATCAGGAGGGAGACAAACCATAAGAGACTCTTAACCTCATGAAACAAACTGAGGGTTGCTCAGGGCTGGGGGGTAGGGACAGGGTGGCTGGATTATGGACATCGGGGAGGGTATGTGCTATGGTGAGTCCTGTGAATTGTATAAGACTGATGATTCACAGACCTGTACCCCTGGGGCAAATAATATATATGTTAATAAAAAATATATATATACTGGGTGAAATGAGGCTATCTCCAAAAGAGGATATAAGTCTGAAACAGGTAAAACTAAGGCACAGTTAAAATAAAAAATAAAACAACAACAGGGATTTACTAGGAAGAGATAAAAGATCTGAGATAACGGTAATGCTCTGTATCCTGAAAATGGACTGCATGAGTATATTCATTTACAGATATTTATGTTACACATGTTGGAATTTATGTGTTTCACAGTTCCCAAATTTTACAAAGAACTAAACTTTAATAAAGGTAGATATGTTGAAGTATTTTGGGGAAAGATCTTGGGACACCTGCAAATTACTTTGAAAGGCACTAAAACTCAAATCAACGTCAGGATGGAGAAATGCACAAATGGAAAGATAAGTGATGAATTAAGAACCATAAATGTAAACTCTAAATCTAGGTGGTGGGTACATGAGAATTCATAATAAACTTTTTCAATGTTCCTGTACCTTTGAAAAGTTTAATAAAATACTGGGGGAGAGCAAATTATAGAACTTAAGTGTGAGTTATTCATTGTAACAGAAATTGAATTCAATTAGTTGAGTTGGGTTATAGACTAATCTTTCATTTTTTTCAAATATTCAGTAACTGACTTTTAATTCTTTAGGCCTATACATTTAAAATATTTAATAACCTCTCCCAGCACAAAACAGGAATATTTCTTCGTAGAAAAAAGCTCACTGTATAAGGCAAGTTATAATCTTTGAAAAGTCTGTAACAGATATTCTTAACCAGAAAAATCAGAAGTTTAGGTTAAAAAAATATATCTTTATATTCTTGAAGTAAAATTTAGCATTTCCTTCAACAGATTCAGATAACAACAGAAACAGTATCAATACCTGTAACTTTCTCTACAATAAAAATTATATTGCAATCACCTAAGGAACTTCAACACTAATATCTAGATTCCATTGTCAGCCATTCCTTTTTAATTAACCTTGGTTCAATGTGGCCTTGGCCTTGGTACTTCTAAAAGCTCCCTAAAGGATTCTAATGTGCAGAAAAAGTTAAGAATGACTAGTAGAACAATGAATAGCCATCCCTGTTGTAGTCCAAAAGTTACAGGATCATATTTCTAAAAGATTTAAATAATTCATGTAGCACGAGACAAAGATGAACACTACATAATGACAAAGATAAGAATCTAACTGTACATATATATTTATGTACCCAACAAAGGAGCACCTAAAAACACAAAGCAATCATTACTAGCCAGGAAAGGAGAAACTGACAGTAATACAAGCAGAGGACTTGAACACCTCATATACATAGTTTTGCATTCAGAAACAGCAAAACACTTCTTCTTTTTTAAGTAGTTTGCTCTATCTCTCAGAGCCAGTCAATGATGGACCTAGCTTCTTCATAACCAATTCTACCTGATTATAAAGTATATTACCTCCCTACCTGCTGACACTTAGCAGGAGCTGAAGAGATGCTATCTTCCCAAGATGCTGGTTAAGCACGTGGCAACTCCAAGATAAATAATGTGGGTGACCAAAAAAAAAAAAAAAGTACATAAAGCATAACACCCAGTCCTTTAAATAAAAACTGACCTAAATAATACTTGGGGTGTAATCTTTAGAAAATTAGTATGCCAATGTCCAAATGTCTCTCTCTCAACTTTATTGTCACTAGACTTCACTGTAGGATGAGGAAGGACTTGGTCATTGAGGGGAGGTTCCAAATATATTTGGGGCAGGTAATTGCTTATGTTGCCTATTCTGACGAAATTAAGAATGCTAGGGTTGCAGAGGGCAAAAATGGAAGTAGAGCCAATGTTGAAAGGAAATGAAAAGCAATGTATACAGGTGCTCATACAAATTATTCTGAAGGAAAAGACTGGTGAGGGTGGGGAGGAAGTGGATAACTGAGGAAACAAAGAACCAAACTAGAGAGGGTATTGCGAAAGAAAGGAAGACAGGTAAGAGACACAGACACTTCCAACCATTCTGTGGTGAGGAAAAGAATACCAGCAAGTACCTCACCTCTTTCTTCAGAGCTGTTCATGGGTGGCTGCTGGCTCTCAGCAACCCATGAGAGCTGCTGGGTGGCCTTAGACTGCACTTTCCTGGCACTGATTTCATGACCCCCCCACCCCCACCCCACATTATAACCTGGTTTGGGAGCAAAAAGGCAGACCCTCTGCAAATTCAATACAGATACAGGAAGGAGCGACTGCACATGGTAAAGGGTGGTGGCTAGGGGAAAGAGTATCGATACAAGGGCCAACAGACTTGGTTCAAATCTCAGCTCTAACACTCAAAGTTTAATTTCTCAGGACCTCACTTTCCCTGATCATAACATGGGCGTGATGTGCCAGTATCCTAAGGCTGGAGGAGTAAAGACAAGAATGTACCTAAAACTGTTTCACACAAAGCCCATCCCATGGGACATTTCCATCCTTTCCCCCTTGCCTGGAGCCTTTTAGTAAGAAGATATCAATTCTCCCTACCTTGGCTTTAAATTATAACTAACTGCTTAGCTTCCTCCCATTGGGTTTAGGTAAAACATATAGAGTCTTCTTCAAAATCTTTTCAAGTGCACACAGAACATCCTCCAGAAGAGATCACATGTTAGGCTACAAAACAAGTCTCAAGAAATTTATCAAGCATCTTTCCTAACCACTACAGTAGGAAAGTAGAAATCAATTTTTACTTGATTTCTAGTAAAGAAAGTACATTATACATAGAGGCTAAATAACATGCTACTCAACAATGAATCAGTCAAGTAAAAAAATCACAGAAAAATTTTAAAAATGGAGAAAAATGACAACACAATGGTTCAAAATGGTTGGTTCAAAATGGTTCAAAAATGAACCATGGTTCATTTCATTTTGAAATGATTCAAAAATGGTTCAAAATCTCTGGAATGCAACAAAAGCTGTTCTAAGAGGGAAGCTTATAGCAATATAGGCCTATATATTATGTAAAAAAAAAAAAGAAAAAAAAAGCAAATCTCAAAAAACTTAACTTTACACCTAGAATAGCTAGACACAAAAAAACAATGCCCAAAGTCAGAGGAAGAGGAATGATAAATATCAGAGCAGAAAGGAACGAAATTGAGATTTGAAAAATAGAAAAGATCACTAAGACCAGGAACAAACTCCTTGAAAACAAACAAAATTGATAAAGTCTTAGCCAAGCTCATCAAGACAGGACTCATACAATTAAAATGAGAAATACCTGACCCTACAAAAATACAGAGGATTATAAGAGATTATGAAAAATTATATGCCAACAAATTAGACAACCTAGGAGAAATGGATAAATCCTAGAAACACAATCTTCCAAAACTGAATCATGAAGAGAAAATTTGAACTGACCAATTACTACTAATAAAATTGAATCAGTAACAACAACAACCAACAACAAACAAAATTCAGGACATGTAAATACTACCAAACATTTAAAGACGACTCAATACACATTCTTCCCAAACTATATAAAACAAACAAACAAACAAAACAGAAAAAGAGGGAAAACTTCCAAATTCATTCTACAAGGCCAGCATTACCCTGATACCAAAACCAGACAAAGACACTACAAAAAGAGGAAACCACAGGCCGGTATCTCTGATGAACAAAGATATAAAAATGCTTTAAAAAAATTCAACACATTAAAAAAAATCATTCAGCACGATCAAGAAGTATTGGTTCAATACTCAGCAATCAATGTGATATTTCACATTCATAACAGAAAGGATAAAAACTGTATGAATACCAAAATAAGATGCAAAAAAGATCTGACAAAATACAACATACTTTTATGATAAAATCTCTCAATGAAGTGGTTTGAAAGGAAATATATCTCAACATAATGAAGGCCATATATGACAAACTGACAAATAGCACCATACTCAATGGTGAAAAACAGAGCTCTTCCCCTAAGATCAGAAACAAGATAAGGATGTCCATTCCTACCACTTTTATTTAACATAGTACTGGAAGTCCTAGCTATAGGAACGAGACAGGAAAAAGAAATAAACATCATCAAAAATGGTAAGGATGAAGTAAACTGTCACTCTTTGCAGATGACACAAAACTATCATATAGAACACCCTAAAGGCCCCACCAAAAAACTATTAGAACTGATCAATGAATTCAGGAAAGTTGCGGGATACAAAATTAGTATTACAGAAATCTGTTGCATTTCTATATACTAAGTAGCAGAAGCAGAAATTAAGAGAACAGTAACATTTACAATTACACCCCCAAAAATTAAATACTTAGGAAAAAAACTTAAGAAGGTCAAATACTGGGGTGCCTGGGTGGCTCAGTGGGTTAAAGCCTCTCCCTTTGGCTTAGGTCATGATCCAGTGTCCTGGAATCGAGCCCCACACTGGACTCTCTGCTCAGCAGAGAGCCTGCTTCCTCTTTCTCTGCCTGCCTCTCTGCCTACTTGTGATCTCTGTCAAATAAATAAAATCTTTAAAAAAAAAAAAAAAAAAAAAAGAAGGTGAAAGACCTGGCACAAAAATAGACACATAGATCAATGGAAAGACTAAAGAGAAATAAACCCATGCTTATAAGGTCAATTAATCTATGATGAAGAAGGCAGGAATAAATAATGGGGAAAAGACAGTATTTTCAATAAATTATGCAGGAATTTGACAGCTGTCCAGTGAAACTGGACAGCTCCATGCAAAATAATGAAACTGGATCACTTTCTTATACCATACTCAGAAATAAATTCATATTGGATTAAAGACCTAAATGAGACCTGAAACCACAAAAATCCTGGAAGAAACAACAAGTAGTATTCTCTTTGACATCAGCCTTAGTAACATGTTTCTGAATGTATCACCTCAGGCAAGAAAAACAAAAACAAACTACTGGGACGACAGCAAAGAAAAAGCTTTTGCAGTGAAAGAAACCATCAACAAAATGAAAAGGAAACTGATAAATTATGTATTTGTTAAGAAGTTAATATCCAAAATATATAGAGAACTTACACAACTTAAGACCAAAAAAAAAAAAACAACAAACAAAAATTCAAATAAAAAATGGGCAAGGGGTGCACCAGGGTGACTCAGTTGGTAAAGCATCTGACTCTTGATTTCAGCTCAGGTCATGATCTCAGGATTGTGATATCAAGCTCCACATGAGGCTCTGTGCTAGGTATGGAGCCTGCTTAAGATTCTCTCTCTTGCCTTGCCTCTGCACTCCTACATCCCCTTCTCATCCAAAAAAAAAAAAAAGGCAGAGGACCCGAATAGACAGTTTTCTGTAAAAGACAAACAGATGGCCAACAAACACATCAAAAGATGCTCAACATCACTCATCATCAGGGAAATGCAAATCAAAAACCACAATGAGATATCAGCCTACACCTGTCAGAATGACCAGAATCAAAAAACAAGAAATAACAAGTGCTGGCAAGGATGTAGGGGGGAAAAATCACTACTGGTCAGAATGCAAAACTAGTGTGGCGACTGCAGCAAACAGTACGGCAGCTCCTCAAAAAATTAAAAATAGAAATATCATATGACTCTGTAATTCCACTACTGGGTACTTACCCAAAGAACACAAAAGCATTAATTTGAAAAGGTGTATGCACCCTTCTGTTGATTGCACTGTTATGTACAGAATCCATGATATGAAAGCAATGTAAGTGTCCACATATACACAATGGAATAGTATGCAGCCATAAAAGGGATGGAATCTTGACATTTGTAACAACATGGATTGACCCGGAGGGTATTAAGTTAAGTGAAATGAACCAGACAGAGGAAGACAAGTAAATTATGATGTCAATTTATGTGGAATCTAAAAAAACAAAAAGACAAACTGGTCGTTGCGGGGGTGGGGGAGGTTAAACAGATAAAGAGATTTAAGCCAAACTTCAATTATAAAATAAGTCGTGGAGACGAAAAGTATAGCATAGGGATTATAGTCAATAGTCCTGTAGTAATACATGACGACAGATGGTGACTATACTCATAGTAAACACTGAGCAATGTACAAAAGTGTTGAATCAATTTGTACACCTGAAACTAATAAAACATTGTACGTTAATTATACTTCAATAAAAGAAAAAGATTCGAGCAGTCCAGTTTATGAGGAAAAAGGCATCCTTAACATTTACATCTTAATTTGACCATTTTTTAATGTTTAAACAGGATTTTGCTTTAATTTTGGGATTTGGGGGGGAATACAATAAATTTATAAAAAACGAACAAGTTCTATAAAATTAGACCTATTGAAAAAAGTTTTACCTTCAACTTACAATCAGCTTATAACCACATTCCACAAACTATCTGTATCAAGAACTGAAGAATGTAGAGAAAGACAAATATTGTATGATTTTACTTATATGTAGACTCTAAAACACAAAACAAAAAATAAATGAAAAACAGAAACAGATCCATACAGAGAACAACCGATGGATGCCAGAAGGCAGGGAAGTGGGGAGATGGGCAAACAAGGGAAGAGTAGGAGATACAGAACTCCAGTTATGGAATGACTAAGTCATGGTGATAAAGGGTACAGCATAGGGAACATAGTCAATGGTATTAAACGTTTTTGTATGGCGACAGATGGTGCTGCGCATGGGCTGAGCACCGCATGAAGTACAGACTTATTGAATCACTATGCTGTATATGTGACACTAATGTAACAGTGCACGCCAACTGAACTTTAGTCAAAAAAAGATGAAAGAATGAAGAATGCATGTTCTTATTTACAACACACTGAATTATACAAAATCAAATAAGCAAATACATCAATGAGTTATGTGTTAATACAATTCAATCCAGCGAAAGAACAGAAATGTCTATTAAGTATTATGCTCTATCATAGATACTGGTTGACCTAATGAAATGTAAGATGCAGTACATGTTAGTTAAGATAAAAGACTTCAGAGGTACCTGGGTGGCTCAGTTGGTTAAGCATCTGCCTTCGGCTCTGGTCATGATCCCAGGGTCCTGGATCCAGCCCCATGTGGGAGTCCCTACCCAGCAGGGAACCTGCATCTCCATCTTCCTCTGCCCCTCCCCCTGCTCGTTCTCTCAAATAAATAAAATCTTAAGAACAAAAAAAAAAAATCACAGACTGGTCAAATCCTGAATCTGACTCCCAGCTCCACCTCTTAAAGCTAGCTACATCTTTTGTAGAAAATTAATTCACTTAGCTTCTGCAATACGGAAATAGTGTTAATCCGTATAAGATTTGAGTGAGATCATATATATATATATATATATTTATATATATATATAAATATATATATATATATATATATATAAAATTTAACTTAACTGTTTAGCATATAGTGTATGTTTAAAAATTGACAACCATTATTAAAAGTCATACAGTCCTTGACCTGGAGAAGTTCACAGCCCATGAACAAGAAGAGCAACTGAAAGATATCTTTATCATACCAAACAAAGTATCAACACTCTTAATATAAAAGGGTTATTAAAAAATCAGTTTAAAAAAAAAGGACACAGGACTTAAAAGGGGGGGAGGGATGAAAAGGTAACTCCCCAAAGAAAAAAATACGCGTGATGATCAAATGAAAAATATTCAACCTCCTAAGTTTAGAAGCTACTCATCTAATTGCAAGACTTAAGGGTAAGAGAGAGAGAAGAAAGGAGCAAAGCCTCAAGAATTAAAGGATGGTGAGAAAAATGAGGTATACTGGATGGGGGTCTGCTTTCACCAGAGCAGCTTTTCCTTCAAAGCTGAGGTAGCTCAGTTCCACAGCTTGGCTTCTCTTATAACACTCACATTATTAGTCACTGCTTCTCACATTATTAGTGACTGCTTGATTTTAGAATCTCACTGAAGAGGTGAGCATTCTCTAGGTCATATAGGACCATGATACATGCCCTTAATCCATTCCAGAATAATCCAGAGTGGTTTTGTTCGGATTTGGCTCCAATGACTTTGTCCAGTAAGTTTCAATGGTCCCTAGTTAGTGTGGCTTTACCCATTTTTACAACAATTTTTATTTCCTTGTGTTTTTCCATACTACCTATAATAATATGTATTACTTTTCTAATCAGAAAATCATAATTTTGTAATCATAATCATTTTTATTTCATATGTAAAAATAAATGGTCAGAGAGCAATCCTTTCACTTCACAATGTGCACAGATCAGTGAAAAGCACACTAGCCTAATTAATACTTCAACTATGTGTCAGGTCTATGTTGGGATCTCTGACACAAAGATAAGAGTATCCAGTACACAAGGTCATAGCTCTCATCTTGATAGTAATGAAGTATTTGATTAAGACCTTCTTAGCCTCTTAAAGACTTAATAAATCAATAAATATGGGTGTGCAACAGACAACTTCTAAGGTGACTTCCAATTCTAAAAGTCAAGAATTCTAAATATAACTGTTTGAAAATCCATAAAGCAGATAGTTCTGTCCACTTAAAAGTACCTATCTTTCAAGATGCCAATTACTATAATGTACTCCCATTTAGTTCCAATTCATGTGTATAAACAGATTTTCTCATTCAAATTATATGTAAGTATCTATCCATTACATATGAACAATTTATATGATTCAACATAGTCATTCTCTCTTTAATCATACCAGAATCAAACTATTTAGACAATATTTTATTCTCTATCCCCATGTATTCAAGGACAGAAGTCAATGATGCATTACACAACTACCATTATTTTATAAAATAAAGGGGAAAAAAATCAGTCTTTCGAAACTTTTGAGTTTGGGGACTAGGTTAGGAATCACAAATTTCTAGAACAGCAAGCAATTATATAGCTATAACATGGCAAAGAGCCAAAAATTATACCCAGAACACTGTAGGTATTAATTTACTAATCAAAGAGAAAATGCCAGCTTTTTTTTCTTTTTTCACATATACATAATACCATGATGAGAGGAAATGAAATAGAGGAAGGAAGACATAAGACAGGGGAAAAAAAACTAAAGAAGACAAAAATAAGCAGCAAAAAACAAAAGCGAAAGCAAAAACAACCAAAAAAAAAAAAAAAAACCACATCAACACACACACAAAATAGGCTTAGGATCCCAAAAGCAATAATTTGTCTTACAGGGAAGAAATGTATCCCAGTAACCAATAATGATGCAGAAATCTAATCCCTAAGCCTTCCTGTGGCAGGAGAAAGGAGGAGACAGGAAGCTAAGCAACCTCCTGTCCTTAAAACATTAAAAAATAAAAGTGAAAAGGACATGTAGGTGACTCAGCTGGATAAGCATCTGCCCTCCACTCAGGTCATGATCCCTGGGCCCTGGGATCTTGCATTAAGCCTGCCACCAGGCTCCCTGCTCACCTGGGAGCCTGCTTCTCCATCTCCCTCTGCCACTTCCTCCTGCTCATGCTCTCTCTCTCTCAAATAAATAAATAAAATCTTAAAAAAATAAATAAAAAGGAAAGGAAGAGAACTCCTGAAATATGTAGAAAATATAAAACAAGGTGGGAAAAGGATATTCTACTCTACCTGCTCCAAAGACATGCGGCAAGATACCATGTTGAGGCATATCAAACACGCTACCTTTCAAGTCTGTGTATTTCCACATGGAGCAGAACTATAACAGAGAAAAAGGTACAGACCAAACACCAGGAACTGGAAAACTACCTCTGTAACATTACAGGAACAGGAAGCACAAAGCTAAGTTAATAGGGGGATGTTCTTGGGTGTGGAGTCCAATCCTCCTGTGTGAAAAGCAAAAGTCAAAAGAATAAGCATTTATTAATCTTGAGAAAAATAGGAAAAAAAATATACTTCTCAACATGATTTGAAAAGAGCAAGCATGAAGATATTCAGAGATCAATCTAATCTTAGATTGACCTAAGCTCTGCACTGAAATCAGAATACCTGGACTATTATGTATATGGGCTTCTCAATGGAAAGATCTCTATGTGGGATACCTGCACTGATTCATTGAAAATTTCTGAAAAAAACACAACTGAAAAGACTTCTAAGCAAGCAGTCTGGTCAGTGTGATAGATTTGGAATTTAAACCTTGAGATCATGAACCAATAGAGAGTCTGCCTAGCCAAAGGTCTACACGTCTTACAAAAAAACTAAGTTTATTTTATTTTCTGACTAGTGTTATAATGCTAAAACACAGCCTATTCTGGCAGGGCTTGCCCACTTTTATCAGTGGAGGATGTACATGAATCAAGTACCCTGACATCTGAGAACAGAAAGGTCATGTTGGTTATTATAGTTCATTTTAATAAATAAAATAAGCCATCAGAAAAATAGGTTTTATCATTACTCTAAATACCTTAAATGGTGTCTTTTTTTTTTTAAGATGCACACCCAGTGAACAGGGAGGTAGATAAAGTTGTTCTTACTAGCTCCATGATTAGACAATGCACCTTTAGAGAAAAAAAATCACTGATCTGGTTTCCACAGTATTAACTGTCCATTGATGAACTGTCTGTATGCTTAAGTTTAAACTCTTTTCAAAACATGCTAGTACTGGAGAAATGGGAACCCTCTTACACTGTTGGTGGGAATGCAAGCTGGTATGGCCACTCTGGAAAACAGTTTGGAGGTTCTTCAAAAAGTTGAAAATAGAGCTACGTTATGACCTAGCAATAATACTACTAGGTATTTACCCTAAAGATACAAATGCAGAGATCCGAAGGGGCACCTGCATCCCCAATGTTTATAGCAGCATTGTCCACAATAGCCAAACTATGGAAAGAACCCAGACGTCCATCAACAGATGAATGGATAAAGAAAAGGTGGTATTTATATACAACAGAATACTACTCAGCCATTAAAAAGAATGAAATCTTGCCATCTGTGATGAAGTAGATTGAACTAGAGAGTATTATGCTAAATGAAGTCAATCAATCAGAGAAAGACAGTGATCATATGATTTCACTCATATGTAGAATTTAAGAAAAAAACAGAAGCATAGGAAAAGGGAGGGAAAAATTAAACAAGATAAAATCAGAGAGGGAGACAAACCATATGGGACTCTTAATCATCGGAAACAAACAGAGCTGCTGGAGGGGTGTGGGTAACGGAATGGGTAACTGGGTGACGCAATAGCACTGGGCATTTTGTAAAACTGATGGATCATGAACTCTACCTCTGAAACTAGTAATACACTTTATGTTAACTGATTAAAAAGAAGTAAAAACAAACAAAACCAAAACAATGCTAATTCCATGGGGTATGCTAGACCTTTAAATGCATTTAATTGAAGTCTATACAGTGTAGAAAATGCTAATAAAATTTTTCTTTTATAAAAAATGTAATGGCCTGTCACGAAGCTTCAAATTCTGCCATTAATATTTTGATACTGCTATTTTTCTAGGATTTCTTATGAATCTACATGGGAAATGTTCAGATTTTATAACTAAAAAAAAAAAAAAAAGAAAGAAAACAGAGGCATCTGGGTGGCTCAGTTGGTTAAGCGTCTGCCTTCAGCTCAGTTCATGATCCCAGAATCCTGGGATAGAGTCCCACATCAGGCTCCCTGCTCAGCAGGGAGTATCCTTCTCCTTCTGCTCCTCCCTCATCCTCCCGCCCCCTACTCATGTTCTCTCTCAAATAAGTAAAATCTTGGGCACGTGGGTGGCTCAGTTGGTTAAGCAACTGCTTCAGCTCAGGTCATGATACTGGAGTCCCAGGATCGAGTTCCACATCCGGTTCCCTGCTCAAAACGGTGTCTGCTTCTCCCTCTGACCCTGTCCCCTCTCATGCTCTTTCTCTCTCTTGCTCTCATGGCCTCGCTCTCAAGTAAATAAATAAAATCTTAAAAAAAAAAATAAAATCTTAAAATTAAAAAAAAAATCCCTTCTGAGGGGGGAAAACATGTTAATACCTATATACATATTTTTTTACAGTCTACAAAGAAACTATGTATAAGCACAAGCTAAGAAGTTAGCTCCTATGGTCCACTGCTGTACAGAAGTCACACAAAATTTTCAAATGGTGGTGACAAGTTAAGGAAGCTTACAGCATCTGTGAAGATCACAATGTTCTAGAGGCAAGGAAATCACCTGAGAGAAGACTAGTGTAATCTTTGACTTCTAAATTGATTTTAAGAAGCTCTGTCAAGTTATATTATACAGAAAGTCCTATATATGTTTTGTTCAATCTTTAAAAAAAAAAAAGAGAGAAAAGATCAAATAAGCAAAACGCAAATTTTTTCTTTTTTTTAAGGAGGTAAATTTCTGGACCATAGGTATGACTGGTATATTTGGACCTTTGTTCCACATCATCTTTATCTGTAGCTATACCAGCCAGTGATATACACAACAATAATTTGAGCTTGGGGTCTCCCCCAGAAAGCACTGTAAGACAGAACTTATGTGCAGACAGTCCCTAAGATTACTGCCAATAACCTGAGAGGCAGTGGGTAGTGGGAAAAGTGAAACAGGACAGAAAGCCAAAATAAGAGTGTGCTGTCAAGCTAGTCACTGTGGGCAGTGGTGACTGAGAAGTGATACAGAAAGCTGAGAATTACAGCCTAAAAGGAGAGAATCTCAAAACATTTATTCACTGGCTTCTGTTTCCAACTGGTCAAGTTGTCCTAAAAAGATTATTAATTCTCACATTTCCAGATTTGCATACATACCAAAGGCATACATACACTCCTGGTCCTGGCATTAGAAAAACTCTGGGATAAAGGAAAAAATGAGCAGTGGTTGAGCTGAGTTGAGGTGTTTTGTCAAGAAACACCACTATGAGGCTGACTGAAATATGACTAGGTAAAAAGTTAATGCAAAGCAAGTGAAGTGGGGAGTGAGAATTATCTGATTCCTAGCTACTTGCCAACACGGGAAATATACTGTCAACTCTCTAAAAGGAAAAAAATCTTGAAAAGTTTTTCCTCATGAAATCAAGTTATTTAAAGCTTTAATGGTAACAAAAGGGTTTGAAGTACATAAAATATTATGTCTATAGAAAGGTCTGCTCATTTTAGGTTGTTATATTATTGAGCCTGAATGCTCATTATATAATCTAAATACAAGTCAATTATCAGGCATGTAATTTGCAAATATTGTTTCTTAGTCTGCGGCTTGTCTTTTCATTCTCTTAACTGTTTTTCAAGAATAGAAATTTTTAATTTTGGGGGCGCCTGGGTGGCTGTTAAGCATCTGCCTTCAGCTCAGGTCTCATTCCAGGGTCCTGGGATCTAGCCCTGACAGAGTCTCCCTGCTCAGCGGGGAGCCTGCTTCTCCCTCTCCTACTCCCCTACTTATGTTCCCTCTCTCCCTGTCTCTCTCTGTCAAATAAATAAATAAAATCTTTAAAAAATGTTTTTTTTATTTTAAAGATTTTATTTATTTATTTGACAGAGAGATCACAAGTAGGCAGAGAGGCAGGCAGAGAGAGAGGAGGAAGCAGGCTCCCTGTGGAGCAGAGAGCCTGATGCGGGGCTCGAACCCAGGACCCTGGGACCATGACCTGAGCCGAAGGCAGTGGCTTAATCCACTGAGCCACCCAGGCGCCCCTAAAAAATGTTTTTTATTTGATTAAGTCCAATTTATCAGTTTGTTCTTATATGGATCTTGCTTGGGGTGTTGTACTAAGAAATCCCAAAGTCCCAAAACTTTCATTTTTTCCCCCCAGAAGTTTCATGGTCTTAGGTTTTACATTAAGTTCATAATCCATTTGGAGTTAATTTCTGTATATGGGCTAAAGTTTATCTTTTTTTGTATTCTGCAAACTGTTTCAGCACAACTTAATGGAAAGACTGTCATTACTTCACTGAATTATCTTTGCACCTTTATATATATATATATATACAACTATTTTCAGCAAACAATTTGTATGGGTATACATATGATCCCTAACTTACAATGCCCTGACTTAATGATTTTTGACTTTACATTGGGGTGAAAAATGATATGCATTCATTCAAATCAGTACTTCAAATTTTGAATTTTGATCTCTCCAGGCTAGTATTATGCATTATGATATTCTTGTAATGCTGGGCAGTGAGCCATGCAATCACAAGGGTAAACAACCAATACACTTACAAACCACTGTGTGCCCATACAACCATTCTGCTTTTTTTTCCCAATACAGTATTCAATAAATTACATGAGATATTCAACACATTATTATAAAAGAGGCTTTGTGTTATAGGACCTGCCCAACTGTTGGCTCATGTAAGCGTTCTGAGCACGTTTAAGGTAGGCCAGGCTAAGCTGTAATGTTTGGTAGGTTACATGTATTACCTGCATTTCCAACTTAGAGTATTTGTAACTTATGATGGGTTCATCATCTTAAAGACTGGGTAACCCCATCTTAAGTCAAGGAGTATTTCTACCATAATGCCACACTGTCTTGATAAGGGTAGATCTGTATCTTGAAATCGGGTCATATTAGTTCTCCAACTTCATTCTTTTTCAGTTTCTTATTCTAGGTCCTTCACACTTTCCTTATGTATTTTAGAATTATACTGCCAATTTCTAAAATCAATCTGCTGGGATTCTGACTGGGACTACACTGAATCTATATTTGAAGAGAACTAACATCTGAACAATACTGAAAAGTCTAATGCATTAATGTGGCCTATCTCTCCATCTAATTAAGCACTTAGGCAAAAAATTTGCAGATATTTCATCAAAAAGGATGTATGGATGACAAGCACATAAAAATATGCCCATATCATTGGTCATTAAGGGAATGCAATTAAAAGCACAATGAATTACCATTATACTACTATTAGGATGGCTGAAATGAGAAAGACAGGCACCTGGGTGGCTCAGTCAGTGAAGTATCCAACTCTTGTCTCTGCTCAAGTCTTGATCTCAGAGTCATGAGTTTGGGCCCCGTGGGCTCAGTATTGGGTGTGAAGCTTACTTAAGGAAAAGAAAAGCAAAAGAAAGAGAAGAAAGACTGGCCATACCAAGTATGAGCAAGGATGAAGGACACAGAGAAAAAGAATCTCAGACACTACTGTTTGGAATGTAAAATGTAACAACAACTTTCATAAGCAACTGCTTTTTAAAGTGAACAGTTTCTTTTTTTTTTTTTATATATATTTTATTTATTTGACAGAGAGAAATCACAACAAGGCAGAGAGTCAGGCAGAGAGAGAGGAGGAAGCAGGCTCCCTGCTGAGCAGAGAGCCCGATGCGGGTCTCAATCCCAGGACCCTGGGATCATGACCGGAGCCGAAGGCAGAGGCTTTAACCCACTGAGCCACCCAGGTGCCCCGAAAGTGAGCAGTTTCTTAAAAAATTAAACATACACCTCTTAAATGATTCAGCATTCCACTCGTAAGTATTTGCTGAAGAGAAATGAAAACATATGCTCATAAAATGACATCACATAATGTTCACAGCAGCTCTATTTTTAACAGCCAAATCTTGGAAAGAATTCATATGTCCATCAACAACTAAATGGACAACATGCAGTAAATCCATACAATGGAGTACTATTCAGCATAGAAAGAATGAACTGTTATTATATGCCACAATGAATGAATATGCTGGGGAAAGAAATGTGACAGAGAATACATAGAATTATATAAAATTCTAGAAAGTAGATGAGTAGTTGCCTGGGAACCAAGGGTAAGGCCAAGAGAGCCAGAGATTATAAAGGGGAATGGGGAAACTTGGGTCTAATGGAAATGTTTATTATCTTGAGAGTGGGGTTGATTTCACAAGTGTAAACACAGGTCAAAACTCAAATTGTACACTTTAAGTATGTTCAGTTTATTACATATCAATTACACCTTAATAAAGCTATTAAAAAATTTCTGATTTCTGGGTAGTAATGGGATCTACATTAGCGCTACCTTTTTTGCAGTAGAATAATCAATAATTAGGAGCTAAAAAATTATGAAGTAGAAATAGTTCTAACACCGAGGACAAAGGCAGAAAAGTAAGAAAAGTTTTTTCATAAACCCACCACTTGGAGAATGAAATTTTATCACTTTTATATATATAGATGACTAAGATGTGTATACACTGAAGGAAGGAAGGAAAAAGGAAAAGGATATATATGAGAACTCAGATGTTAGCATTCCCCATAACTGTTATTAAATTATGTTAAATAGGAAAGCACTTAAGCAGAAAAGTGTGAACACTGCCAATCTCAAAATGTAATGCTTATTATCTTTAGAAGCATTTTGTTACTTTTATAATACCTGAAGTGATATAATAATGTCAGTCACTTAACCAGATCTTAGAGTATAATATCTTCATCTTAAGTACTATTATTTCCAGTATTTTAATAATTTTCTCACAGTCCTGGAATGTGATCTTTTGTGCTCTGATGACACTTAAATTAATAGCATAATTTTCTGGTACTTGCAACAGTTGCTTTCCCTTCTGATTTTTTTTTTATACTTTCCTCCTATAATATGTGCAGATAAATCCTCTAATAATCATTTTTGTCTTTATCTCTGGGGGATTCAAAAAGCTTCAATAGAATAAGGAAATATCAAGAGATTAGACTTTTTAAGAAATTTAATTTTAATATTAATTGCAATATTTCTAATCAGATATCTTTAAAGAGAGAGCAAATCTCTTAAATATTCAGTTCATTTGATCTTATTTGCAAGCTTCATTGATGTTCTCCACACCTTCTCTAAGTAGCTCTATAACCACATCTATTTAATCAAATGCTATTCTCTGTCAAACAATCCACAGGGCCATATCAACCCTTTCTATACTTAAGTTTATTTTTACTATAACTGACCAATACTGAGGATTATTTAAAAGATCTGCTACTATTTTTGGGACATGTGAACAAGTATCTTATCCATAAAGTCAAATGAAACAGACTCACTTCATACGTTCCTATGCAGCCATTACAGAGTGATCATAGCAACTACCTTTAAAGAAAGAACATCTGCCAAGTTGCATGTGGAAGATTAGGAGACACTCTCATAGTGTGGTCCTTAGCTATCCTATATTACAGACCATTAAGAAAAAAAATCAACAGCAAGCCAATGACGAGAGGATTTTGAGTAGATGGCTAAGCAGAAACCAGGAACGGTCTCCCCACCTAGACATTGACACTGATAGACCCTGATATATTTTGGAACTCTGGAGGCTTGCAAATTCTATCAATTTCAGCTCTGAGCTTGACAGAGACCACCCATCATCCAGCTCCATAGCCAGCAGCCCTGCAGGTACTCAGGAGCAATGTACACACAGCTTACTGGAGCTAGGGAAGGCAAAGGGATCAGTCTTCCACATACAGGGAATCTGTGCTCTGCTCCAATGCCCCGTGACTGCAAGCCTCTCCTCCTCCTGGAGAAGTGACTTCCCGAATATTCAAAGATATGCCGTTCCCTTCCCCTCCACTTCATTTTTCCTTTTTTCCCCTTTTGGGAATCAGACATTAAGGATACAAACACACCAAAGTAACTGCACAAAGAAACGTGGAAGTCACTGTGCAAGCCCAGGAAAGACGAAGGCTCAAAAATGATCAGCAGACTCAGCACAGAGACAGCCTATAACAATCAAAAATTAAGAATAAAATTTTAAAAATGGGAGATTTTAATCTTTCTTCTCTAGGGAAAAAGGAAAATCCAATTTCTAGAGTTACCTTGCTATTAAAGTATCCAGTTTTTGGTTTTTTTTTTCTTTAAGATTTTATTTACTTATTTGACAGAGACCACAAGTAGGCAGAGAGGCAGGCAGAGAGAGAGGAGGAAGCAGGCTCCCTGCCGAGAAGAGAGCCCGATATGGGACTTGATCCCAGGATACCGGGATCATGACCTGAGCCAAAGGCAGAGGCTTTAACCCACTGAGCTACCCAGGTGCCATTAAAGTATCCAGTTTTTAAAAACAACAAAATTATAAGGCATAAAAGAACAGGAAAGTGAGGCCTTGATCCAAAGGAAAAAAAAATATTAACAGCAATTTTCCCTAAAAAAGACCTGAGAATAGATTAGACAAGAATTTGAAAAGGAGGTTAAAGCCTCTGCCTTTGGCTCAGGCCATGATCCCAGGGTCCTGGGATCAAGCCCCACATCTGGCTCTCTACTCAGCAGGGAACCTGCTTCCCTTCTTATCTCTCTGCCTACTTGTGATCTCTGTCTCTCAAATAAATAAAATTTAAATAAAAAAATCAGAATTTGAAAAGGACGTTTTAAGTATGATCTAAAAATTAAAAAGATGCAGAGAAAGACATAGAGAAAGAAAATGATGAACAAAATGGAAATATCAACAAGAGAAAGAAAACCTAAAAAGAAACCAAAAAGAAACTGCGGAGCTGAAAGTACAATGACTGAAATGAAAAATTCACAAAAGGAACCTAAAGGCAGATTTGAGACTTTAATCTGAGAGAAGAATCTGAGACTTTAATGACAAGACAATGTCAACTATCAAATGTGAAAAGGAATACAGAGAAGCGAACAGAACCTAAGGGAACTGTGGGACAAATTGACCAATGTATGCACTGTAGGGACCCAAAAGAAGACAGTGGCACAGAGAGAATATTTGAACAATGTCTTAAAACTCCCAATTTTGATGAAAGACATGAATATAAACATCCAAGAGATCAACAAAGTCCAAGCAAGATGAAATCAAAGAGACCCACACCAAGACACATTATAATCACACTTTCAAAGCCAGAGACAGAGAGTCTTGGGGGAAAAAAGGCAACTCATCATGTATTAGGGACCCTCAAAAACAATCAGATTTCTCATAAGAAATTCTGAAAGGCAGAAGGCAGTAGGTTGATATATTCCAAGTGCTTAAACAAAACAAAAACAAAAACTGTCACCCAAGAATCCTGTTTCTGGTCAAACTGTCCATTAGGGCAGAAGAAATAAAGATATTTTCAGATAAACAAAAGCTGAAGGAGGTCTGGATTAGATTAGATAACCCAGGTGCCCACCCACCTTGAACTTTGATGCTAGACAGAGTATTTCTTTCCTTAAACCTCGTGAACCAACTTCTGTAGCCTCAAACTTCTCTTCTGCAGCTTCCTCACCTCTTCTTTGCCTTCATAAAATTGAAGAGTTAAGGCTTTGCTCTGGATTGGGCTTAGGCTTAAGAGAACACTGCAGCTGGTTTGATTTTCTATCCAGACCACTAAAACTTTCTCTGTATCAGCAATAAGACAGTTCTGTTTTCTTATCATTTGTTTGTTCACTGGAGTAGCACTTTTAATTTCCTTCGAGAACTTTTCCTTAGCATTCACAACCTGGCTAAGTGTTTGGCTCAAGAGGTCCAGCTTTTGGTCTATCCTAGTTTTTGCCAGGTCTTCCTCACTAAATTTAATCATTTCTAGCTTTCGATTTAAAGTGAGAGACAGGTGACTCTTCCTCTCAGAGGCCATTTAGGCTTATCAACCGGCCTAATTTCAAAATTTGGGTGTCTTGGGCCCAGGACAGCCAAAGGAGAGGGAGAGAGAGGGGGAATGTACAGTATGTGCAGCAGTCAGAACACATTAAGTTCGCCATCTTATAAGGTTGCAATTCATAGTGACTCAAAACAATTACAACAGTCACATCAAAGATCACGTCACAGATCATAACCAATAATAATGAAAAAGCTTAAAATACTACAAGAATTACCACAATGTGAGACATAAAGTGAGCAAATGCTATTGGAAAATGGCACCAACAGACTTCAAGACAGACTGCCACAAACCTTCAATTTGTTAAAATACCTATTATCTGTGAAGCACAATACAGCAAAGTACAGTAACACAAGGTATGCCTGTACACCAGACCCTGCCTAAATTCTAGCAAAACGTCCAGTCTTACCGCTAACTCTGACTGTAGAGTACCAAATGCTGTGTAATTCATGCCTTATCGCCTATAATTTCATGTATTTGTTCTTTGGCTAATGCAGTTCTCCCCTGAAGTTTCCTGTCTCCTCCCAAGCCTAACTTCTTACTCCTCAAGACACACTGAACTCAAGTAACATCTTGTCCAGAAAACTTGGCTGACCACATCAGGTTAGATTACATGCTTCTACTCTACCTTATCAAAATGGCTCATCGTAACACTCAACACATTTTACTGAAATTATCTTTTTAAATACCTCCTTCCTCATCAGACCGAAAGCTAATCGTGAAAGCCTACCCTAGCTAGGTATTAGAACCTAATTCACTTTAACATCCTCAGAATCCAGCTCACTGCTCCACAGACAGTGGATAATAAACGTATGTTACATTTAAATTGTTTCCTACTGAAAAACGTTGCTCCTTGCTTTTCTGTTTATGTACTTTTTCAAGGTAACTATTGAGAAAGACTTGACCATGACAGCTATACAATTTTCATCTAGTAAAGCCCTAAAAATAGGACAGAACTTCCCTAGTAGACTTCTGTAAGTTAGTTCTTCTTATTTATCTTACCCTAAGTTTTATGAAGGTCCAAAGAAACCTGACCGTTCCACACTAATACCCTCATATTACACAAGTGAATGGGAAAACAAGAGGAGTTCTTTGGTCACTTGCCTATGTGGCAACCCCATTCATATTTAGCATACTTATTTAGAAGTTTTAACATTTAAATTAATATTTCTCTTTAACAGCCCATTGGTGAAAGCAATGAAATCATTTTAATATTCCTTGTTCACAACTAGTTTATACATCAGGATTCAAACAAAGAAAGCAGTAACGACACATTTAATATTCTATAAAAAGAGGGTAAAAGCTATTAGGTAAGGAAGGTGGATTAAATACACACATCTAACTTCAGCCTCTCCCTAAAACTCACTAAAACTATGTTGCTCCTGTTTTTCCTTTAAGACATAATCTCAAAGAGAACAGGGAAAATTGGAGAGGCGACAAAAAGAAAACTGTGGAAGCAGAAAAACAAAGGGCTTGCTCATATAAGCATACATGCAAATTCCTAAAAAAATTAAAAAATGAAATCTGGCAATAAGCAATATGCACCAGAGATCACGTGTGTGAGCAACAGAGAAATATAAAATATACCACAACCTGAGTGTATTTTAAGAACAGCGGACTGGCTTAACATTAGGAAATCAAATAATCAATTCGCCACATTAACAGATTAAAGGAGAAAACAATCTGACTATCTTATTATATAGAAAGAATATATTTGACAAAATTCAACTGTTCATAACAAAACTCCCAGCAAAACAGAAATAGAAATAAATTCCATTAATTGTTAGAGGATTTTAGTAAAAGAAATACATATACAAAAATTTACCTAATAATAAACACGGTGAAGTTTTATGTTTTTTGTTTTTTGAGATCTGGAACAAAAATGTTTACTATTTCACATTGTTTTAGAAAGCCTAGCCAGAGCAATACAGGGGTAGGGGGAGGCAGGTATAAAGATGGGAACGGAGGAAATGAAACTGTCATTACAAATATGTTCACAGAAAAATCCAGACGAATTTACTGATAAATTATTAGGTAAGAGTTTAACAAGGCTACTAGATAGAAAATCATTTAAAAAAAACAGATTTATAGGGGTGCCTGGGTGGCTCAGAAGGTTAAGCATCTGCCTTTGGCTCACGTCATGATCCCAGGGTGAGGATCCTGAGATCAAGCCCCGCATTGGCTCCCTGCTCAGCAGGGAGCCTGCTTCTCCCTCTCCCTCTGCAGCTCCCCCTGCTTGTACTCTCTTGCTCTGTCAAGTAAATAAGTAAATTCTTAAAAAAAAAAGAAGAAAAAAAAAGATGTATATACATCAGCAACAAATAAAACTGAAGGGAGAAAAAATTGACTACTACACACAACAAAGAATGGTCAAAATTAAAGTCTGAAAAAACCAAGTGATTGACTAGGATACCATTTTTTGCCTCTTAGCTCCAAATCCACCCTTATTATCTGCTCTGTGGTAACGGAGGTTTACCCTGTAAGCATGTTTCTTTCACGGCTACACTATGTTCAGCCCTATCAGTAGAAGATGGCATCAAGTTAAGTGCTTACTAATTCAGGCTGTGGTTTCCTGTCGACCAGTCTGGTCAACTTACACCTCAGAGGAATGTTCTCTGATTGCTCAGAAACAGAATGTTGGAAGAGTCTTCTCCAAGAAATCTGAGCAACCCGTCACTCAAAAAGACCTGAAAGTATTGACATTTGGCATTCCTCATTATGAGATCTAGTCAGATGACTCGGAAATAAAGTTCACAGTTGACAAGCCTCATGCATGCACTGAGAGCTTCCAAACAGCTTTTTATTTAGTTTTTTTTCCCCAAACAGCTTTTTATATCTGACTTTTTTTTTTTAAAGATTTTTATTTATTTATTTGACAGACAGATATCACAAGTAGGCAAAGAGGCAGGCGGGGGTGGGGGTTTGGGGGGGGAGCAGGCTCCCTGCTGAGCAGAGAGCCCGATGCAGGGCTAGATCCCAGGACCCTGGGATCATGACCTGAGCCGAAGGCAGAGGCTTTAACCCACTGAGCCACTCAGGTGCCCCATATCTGACTTTTAACCACGAGCAGATGACCAAAGATTTTAAGTGCAGAAAAAAAAGAGTAACTGAAGGAAAAAGAAACTACTTAGAAGGGAAAAACAGTATTTCTGGGGGTGAAAGTACATACACTCATGAAGTAAACTCTTAGAAATTAACATGACAGAAGAAAAAAATTTTTTTTTCAACAGGAAGGTTATTAGGTAAATCGCATGAAATTCCCCAAAAATAAAGTCAACAGAAACCTAATACAGATGGCTAAGAAGAGATCTAGATGAGTGACGGGAAATTGGGAGGTTGAATGAGTTTTAAGTATAGAGAAAACTACAGAAATGAAAAATTAAGATAATTGTTAACTCTAGGAATAACAAAAACCAGGTAACAAAAGAAAAAATAATAGTTATTTTAACCACATGGCTTATCTCTGCATAGCATATATACATGTTCATAATGTGAACACTGAGTACTGATATAATCAAAATTAAAAGATAACTACGTGGGGGCTCACTTCAGCGGCACATATATTAACAATGGAACAAGACAGAGAAGACGAGCAGGGCCCCTGCGCAAGGTGACATACAAATCTGTGAAGTATTCCATATAAAACATTAAAAAATTAAATAAAAATACAAGGTAAAACTATTTGAGAAAAACAGGAAGCTAGGAAGTATACATGGGTGTGGAGTGGGAGCAGGTAGAAGAAACAGCAAACCCACCTAAAGGCAAAGTTAAAAGATAATGCCTAAACCAAGCAAACCAAAGGCAGCATAATTACAAGAACACGCAATAACATAAAGAATACTGTCGCACCAAAAGAATCAGCTAACACTCAAAAGTCGTTGACCCCGCAGAAAGAGGAAAAAGGTGGGAAGGAGGCTAGGAAATGTTCTTTGGTCGAAAAAGAAAACGGCACCAACAAAAAACCCTGTAACCTAACTCTTTAAACTATGTTCTTATGTAACTTTTAATAAAAGTAAAAGCTTTAAAAAGAAAATAGCTTGCCCACATTCTCATGGTAAACTAGAAAATATAACTTTTTTAAAAAAGCATTCATAGTAGGAAGAAAAAATTTTAAAATACTTAGGAATAAAGTCAACAAAAATATGGTAAGTGTAGACTAAGAAACTACTGCTATTTAACTGAGGGACCTAAATAAATGTAAATATAACCAGTTCCTAGAATGTGAACACAATAGTTCTCAATCTGATGGATAAAAGTAAACCTAATTATAACTAAAAATTAAATGATTCTAAGGAATATTTGGAATAAATGCACATTACCAGTGATGTTTTAAAACTGAAATATCTTAAATGACAATCCTAGTTTCAAAGCTATTATCTACTGAGAACACCATTCTAAATAAGGACATTTCATTTAGATTTTATATTTTCCTAATTTTATATTTTAAGTGCAAAATTTGCACTTTTGTATTTTATATTTTCCTAATTTTGCTCATTTGCACTCTATTTACTTTTTTAAAGAATCAGTATAGGGTACTTCTAAAATAAGTTACTGAAGAAAAAGAAAGGTGGTTAACAGGTTACTGAGTCCAACAGATCACACAGATAGTTCTTCTACCATATCACATCATCTCAGTAATGAATTTAGTTTCTTTGTTTTGGTCTTTTTGATGTCTTTTTAAACATACTGCTAGAGCAGCAATAAAAGGCAAAAGTGTATTTACTTAACTAATTTAAGAGTGAACAAAAATGCAGTACTAGTTCTCCAACAAAGGCAGCAAAAAGGAAAGATGGAAAGAACGATAATCTAGTAGCAGGTCAAAAAAGAAGTTCCACAGGACCCTTAGAGTGGATTTTGACGGTTCTTCCCCTGACACAGTTTATTTTAAATCAAACTTATTTTTCTTAACATCTCTGTGAAAAAGTTCATTATTTCCATATAATATGAACTAATAAAGCAAAGGGCAGACACATGACTTGTTCGAAATTATACAATTAAGGCAATGACTGAACTGTAAACAGAACCTAAGCTACCCAACGGCTAGTCTGCTGCTCTAACTAATGGATCATGCTCCCTGCTATGTAATAGGACTGTTTCCTTTAATTACAAATTCTTCATTCACCATCAGCTTATCAGCCAGAGGCTTCATCATTAGTTTTGCTATTCTTGCATTCATGGAATTATTCTAAGAATATGAGATTTCCATGATAAAAATATAAAGACCACTGCTTATTGTATCCTACCAAATCTGAAAATTCCAACTGCCATGGCAAGGACACTTCACTAAGCCTGCACTTAATGGCATATTTATAGGCAGAACTGCATTTTTTTCCTAAAGATTTATTTGTTTATTTGAGACAGAAAGAGTGCGCACGCGCGCGCACACACGCACACACACACACACACACACACACACACACACACACACACACACACACACACACGTCGGGTTGGGGGGGCAGAGGGAGAGGGAGAATGAGTCCTAAGCAGACTCCGAGCTGAGTAAAGAGCCTGACTTGGGGCTCTATCCCAAGACCCTGATATGATGACCTGAGCTGAAGCCAAGAGTTGGACACTTAACAGACTGCATCACCCAGATTAACACCTATTTTGGGTTGGTCAGTAACCTAGAGAAAATGAGTTTTGTTCTTATATAGACCCCAATATCAATGCACTTAAAATCTTACATTAGAGCATTCTGTGGACTCATTAGTCAACAAAATTCACATATATGACCTATATGTAAAAGCCCAAAGGTAGCAGGCTATTAAAGATACATGGAGCATCTATGATGCTAGAAAGCAGATTAAGATAAAAATGAGGTGTTCTTATATTCTATGCCAAATCCATAAAAGAAAATTTACTGGGTAAGCAAAGTAAGTATCTGAAAAGAGGTATGCAGTCACTCGTCTTTGAGAAGCACTTTGTGTTTCTTTGGCACAGATCACCGCAGCAGTAGTAGCAGCAGCCTTGCCCTTGGTGCTGATTTCTTACCACTCTAAATGTCTCCTCTGAGCCAGAATACACTGGCTGTTGCTGATCATGCTGTGAGACACCTGCACTGGCTACTAGGCTTGTCATGACGCACAAAACCCTACCATCTTCAGCTTGACATTGTGCAAGTTATAATTATTCATCCAAATGAATATGTCAGAGCAGCAGCAGCAGACCTCTCATCAGAGCAAAAGAAAAATACATCAAAACATTATCAACCCAGCAGGAAGACAGGGACCATAAGGAAAATTACCCATTTTTAATATGGATGCCACAAAGCCATGCCTATTATTTCACAAAAAGAAAGGAAAATAAAGATCTTCCAAGTTTAAAGTCCAGAAACACTGAATCCAAAGAGGAAATAAATGTACAAAACAAAAACAGACAAGGATTTTTTTTTTAATGAATTATCTGGAACCCATATACAATCTCTTAAATATAAGTTTGCTGCTAGACTGCATTTATTTTGCTTAAGAACCACACTGTTTAAAAGCTGTTAAGAAAAAAATATTCTCACAAGCAGAATTATTTCCAACAAATCAATGAAAAAAGATCATACATAGCAAAGTAGTCTGATATTGCTTACTTTTACAACATAAACTAATATTGCCAATACTCTCATCATGTCTAAAAGACTCAAGAGCTCATACCACTGGTAGTATTATTAGCAAAATGTTTATGATGTACTGCTAGACTCTAAATTAAGTAAATAATGTATTCTGAAACATTTTAATAGCAAATATAAAAGAAAAACTGAAATTACCCCCAGATCTAAACAAATGGAGACACATCCAAATTCTAGGCACATATATAAAATAGGCAAGTGCAAACTGAAAATACGAAAAAAAGTATTAACTTTAAGAATGATAGGAAATTATCTTCTCAGAACAAGATATGAAAGGTTTTCCCATTCAAGACACAAAAAGCAGAAATCACAAGGACAAGACTTGGGACAACACTGAAAGTTAAACTTCTGACAAAACAGATTACATACAAAGGTAAAAAGCATACCACAGAGAGAAAATACATCCCATATAACCAATAATTGGTATCCAAATTAAGAAAAATTCTTAAATAAGCAAAGATTATAAACAGTAATAATTTCAATTCCTGTTAAGAATAAAGGGCAGGCTAAGACCTGGAAAGAATTTGGAGAAGTAGATATTACATGCATTACTGAGTAGGGGAATAAACTTATACAACCAATCTGAGAAGGCAATTTGGCAATATTTAGTAATCTCAAAGAGCTGCATTCCCCTCAATCCAACATTTTCTCTAGACATAAGCCACACTGTCTCATATACATACAAGAAAATGTAAGGATATTCACTAGCACACAACTTAAAAAATTGTGAACAACCTTATCAGCAGGACAACGAATAAATTAACTGGTGGATTCATATAATGTAACTATATAAAGCATTTAATGTATTAAACATGCAAAGATCACGGGTAAATCTCAAACGCTGTATAAAAAAATTCATACAGCCAAAACTATAGAATATGACATGAACAAACGTAGCAAGAAAGATGCATGGGTAGCACATGCATCAATTTCAGAGGGGTGGTTACCTCGAAAGGGAGAGAAGGAAAGGGGAAAGAGGAATAAAGTCTTAGTTGTTAGCAGAACATTTTATTCCTAAGAGAGAGACAGAGATAAGAGCTAGAAATGAAACAAATGTGACAAAAATTAACATCTATCAAATCTGAGTTGTGGATAAAAAGGTATCCAAATTTTTATCTGTGCTTTAAAAAAATAACATTCCAGTTACTACTAATTAGGCTCTGTTCTCTGGGAGCTAGTACAAAACAGAAAACTTGCTGTATGACCTAACTAGATCTAAAACTCATCCCATGCGTAAATGTGCAAGGCACTGAGCTGGTGTTAAATACAGATAGCAAATTTGGAAGAAATTACCCTCAAAGATTTCCCAGTGTGTTGAAATCACAAAATAATTGTGCTGAATGACAGAGTAAGGTACGCGCTAAACAGTCTTCTTGTGGAGATGCAAACTTTTTCACAGATTTAAGGCTGGAAAAGCTTGTATGTTTATCTACGTTAAAAATACTACAAATTCATCAGAAATATAGTCTTTGAATTGGGATTCTGATACATATTAAAATTTAATCTAGAGATAGCATATCTGGAAAGAATAATATAATCCAGGTACAGTCCTATCTCATAATCTCACATAAAACAAAGTTTACAGAGCCAAATAGGAAATTCCTCTTTTAAAAAGAGGAAAATGTTTATTTTAAAAAGAGGAAAGCAAAACAGAAAATGTATATTTAAAAAAGAGGAAAAGTGTCTTTTAAAAAAAATTTTAAAATAAACAGTGTTTCTTAGGTTTTTATAACCTGTATCAGAATATCAAAAGCAAATTACAGGGTTTTTCTTTTCTTTTGCTGCGTTTTCTCAGTTTCCATTTAAAGCAGGGAGATTGTTTTTAAAGAAAAAAAATAATTTTTAATATATATGTGTCATTTATGTAATAAATGACATTTGAACCTACACAACGCTATTTAAATCCTGTTAGGTCTTTTTGAAAACTACCTTCATACACAATTACTGTATATATGTACTTTAAAAATTAGGCATAAATTTTCACTTGACCCCATCAAAATTTCCTAACAAAAATACAGGTAGCCTCTACAGAATATTTGTAAAATGTCAAAAGGAATTCCACCCCCGCCCCGCCCCCCGCCTCTTCGGATGAGAACAGAAATGTTCTCTCCATTTTGCTCCCAAATGGCACAATTTACTTGGTGAAAGAAGGACCATGCCTGTCATGACTAGATTATTCTCTGAATCTAACCACCACTCTGTCAGATCTTTAAAAATCACACACACATATAATGTTGGTGTTCATACAATTAAAAACCTTACATCTACATTGTGTTACCATTTACAGTGTACTTCTAATTTCATATTCTTCTTAGGTATCAACATTTTGAGAAATTAAACTGATAGAAGCAGAAGAAAGAATTTCCTATATTCTTTACACAAGTACGAACGTCCCAAAGCCCATACAAAAATATAGCCTATGCTGAAGGATGAATTACGGACAACCACTTTAAAACAATAAAAACTCAGTGCAAGTGATTTGTATTGTCAGGCATAACTCTTTCTTCTCTGAAAAAGATTCTCTGATATTATGCATCAATATTAACAGTTTCAGCAGTCTGAAAAATTCACCCAACTTTCTACTTACTGCTCACTGCCTTAGAGTTCTTTATGATTTAAATTAAAATTAAATTTCTGTGAATAAACCTTCATATTTATCTAGTATGAGGCATAAATACCTAAAGACTAGATGGTGTAAGTGGGAGGGGGAGGGAGAAACTGGACATTAACTACTAGGAAATACAGGGAAAGAAAGCACTCTGAAAGTTCTGTTTATAAATAAATATTTACAACAATAAAAACAAAAAAATCTCTTTATAACCTAAAATGTAACCTATAACCTATAATTATTATATATATAAATAAATATATATTATATTTATAACCTATAGCTGTAACCTATAACCTATTGTTTTAATAGAATATGCTTTTCAGCTACTTAAAATAAATCTAAGAACTTACCTGTGGTGTCCAGGAAACAGAAAATGAAACAGGAAAATCCACAAAACAATCTGGTGATTCTGCCGGGTACTATGAAAAGGCATAAAATTAGGTCATATTTGCTTCTGTCGTGACAATTTCACATGAACTATTTCAGAAAAACTGAATAGGAAAAATCTTATTATAAATGCAAATGTATTATGTTAATATTTTGATTCTATTATTGTAGAAAATGTCAAGAGCTGACTAATAAGTCAACTTATGCTCAGGAGGTACAAAGTTTGGTGATTTGGGGTGCCAAAGCAATAGGTTTTGAGTAAAGAATAATGAATTAAGTCAGTGTCAGGTCAGCTACTAACTGTAAATTGAGGGGTGAAACACACAGGATCTCAGTTTCTTTACCTTTAAAATGAGAGATCAAACTGGTTAATATTTAATTTCCTTTGGATCTAAAATTTAATCTCCATCTCAGGCACTACTTAAAAAAAAGTTATCTGTTAAAAGAACCAAGAAGTGTACAAAAACGTATTTTTCACAATAAAGCAATTACTCTTAGCAAATATATAATAAAAGAAAAGAAACAATGAAATGCCTTCTGGTTATGAAGGAAAATAAAAGTAATAGTTTTAAGAAAAACCTTTTCATGGTCAATAAAAAAATTAATTCAACAGCTTCATACAAAAAGTGATAGTCATTAAGGATAAATTAGGTGTCTAAGGTAAGAAAGACAAAAGGCAGTTTTTCTTAAAATCACTTTTGTTATTAGAGAATTGTAGTACATGACTTCTGTAAAATCCATTCTGGATTCTTGGAAGTCAGATGTAATTAAAGAAAACTCACTTATTTTCATTAAAAAGCAAAATTTACCAAAAGAAAATTAATTTGGGAAAACTATCTCTCATTTGACAAAGTCTTTAAAATAAGTTTTAGACTTTCACTTTCTTCAGCCTTTTATTTCTCATTACTTCACAGAATAAGCAAATGGTTTCCAAAAATTATCACTACAGTATTTAGCAAACATTTGAAGTCAATGTTTGTTTTTTTAAATCTCTCTTTTTTAAGAGTTATTTATTTGACGGATAGAGATCACAAGAAGGCAGAGAGGCAGGTAGAGAGAAAGGAGGAGGAAGCAGGCTTCCTGCTGAGCAGAGAGCCTGATATGGGGCTCGATCCCAGGACCATGGGATCACGACCGAGCTGAAAGCAGAGGCTTTAACCCACTGAGCCACCCAGGCGCCCCATGAAGTCAATGTTTTGAAAAGAATTAACATTTAGTTATAGTAAGCAATTCGCTAAAAAGAAATTTATCAACTTATACTCTGACTGATGGTTATCTGGCTATGCAGAACTGATAACACAAAGGCAAATATATAGGAAATAATAAAAATATAAAATGCTCTCATTTGGAGAAAAAGAAGGAACTCTATTATAATTCAAAATATCAGATGATATACTTCTGAGTATAACTGCTATAATCACTACAGAAACAATCTGTATGCGACTTTACAAGTCATGTAATTATCTCAAAATAAGTGCAGACAGAGATCTTAATTTCTCTGGTTTCCAACTCTGCTAACTTATGTGATCTTGGATAAGTCATTTAACTTCAACGGCTGTTTGATAGGTAAAATTGACTGAACTCAAGCAAAAGTGTTATCAAGTCTCTTTTCCTTCTAACATGTTAAGATTCTGTAAAAATTATAATGCACACTTGAGACCTCCATGGAGGTCTCAAAAATATTCAAAAATGGAATATTTACTTCATTTTGAGTTTTTTTAATCTCCTCCTCATGTTGACAATGAAAAATATCAACTTAAATCATCAATCTAGGTAAGAGTATGAAGTTAATAAGATGTTCACTGTATTAGAGTAGATGAACAAAGAAAAATATCTGTGACTTTGGAAGTCATTTATAGTACATACAGCACATTTTAAAAGAGAAGATGATCTCCTACATTCAAATACACTCAATATAGTGAATGGTGCATATATACTGATTTTAAAAAACCTACAAATAGTTAAACAAAAAAGCAGATTATAAATTCCATATGATCCCATATATATGAGTCACAATTTCTAAGATGATGTATTCAAATATATTTTTATGTGTAAATATACAGACATACAAATACGTAATAAATTAGACTGATCTATATAGGTGGTTTTACTGTATATCTATTGCAAGTTAAGTGCAAATATACTATATATGTTAATTACATTCATGTTCAAGATCAATTCTGTTTATACAATAAACTTTACATAACTGTATAGAACCTAATTAAAAAACTGATATACTTCTGGATGATTTAACGTCAATTATTAAGTAGCATCCTAGATATTCCAGAATCTTCTGTATTATAAAACTATACATAGATAACTAAATGCAATAATGTACTATCAAAATTCAGGTAGTTTTCAGTAGTAAGTTGTATAGGTATATAAAAACCAGAGACTAACTGCCAAGTTTTACTTCAATAGTCCAACTGACAACAATGAAAGCTCCACATAAAGGAATATTAATTGAAAAATAAGTAATTCTTATTCTTAATTAACATACAGTTTTTCAAATCTCACCTGAAAGAACCCATCAAATCAATAACTATAAAAGAATACAATTATCATACAATATTAAGTAACTATTTTTGTCATATATGGTATTTTTTAGATTCTATAGAACGTTGTTCTAAGGAAAATTTTAACCCAATCTCTTCTGTGATTGGACCATCTAAGCAGTAAGGCTTCCCTGAAGTAAACACATACAAACTGTAGCAAATTACAAAAATGGCCAGCAGACAGAGTGCCCAGCCTCTGAAACACATCTGTGTTTTTCAAGTAGTTCTTGGATCTTGGCCAAAGCTGAAGAAGCCCTGGTCTCCTTTTTTAAAAGAAAAGATAATAGTTCCATCCCATAGTTTAGCATGTACTTTAAATATTGCATAGAAATACACCTATAAAAATGACAAAATTCAACTATTTCCCTTATATTTCTTTTTGACTTATATATTCACTTTTAATAAGGACTGTTTAATTAAAATTGGCATTGTTTTCTTTGAGGGTTGGAGACAGTGAGGGGGAATGGCAGAATTGGGAGAACATGTATTCAAGGAAAAAAAAAAAACCGAAACAAATGTGTTCCTTTACTGTAAATCAAAAAATATCAAGTAAAAGAAATAAAGGTTTGTATATTTACAAAAATAAGTCTGCATTAAGGTTTAAAAAAAATCAGCTTGATCTTTAAAATTTAGTTTTAATTGTGATTTTGCACTATATACTTTTAACATGTAGCTTTAGCTATCATTGTTTTTAGCTGACAATCCCAGACCTAAATATTCCAGAAGAAAGAAATTACCACAACTAAAATACAACTTTGGTCTATGTAACCTGAACTCAATGGACTATTAAAAAGATTCTAATAAATCATACCAATATAAAAATCATTCATTTCCACTTTTTTTTTGGATACAAATTTTTTTCTCAATTCCTTCTGAATTTAAATAAAGGTTTCTCTTCTCTCTTCCCAGGGAATCCATAATCGTGCTTCACAGTTATCAATGCTGCAAAAACTTGGAAACATTCTTCACAGAAATATTAAGTGTCATCTTATCTACCCTGAAAAGGTATAAGAAAAAGCAAAAAGGATGGGCCATTCTAGTGGCTACATCCTTCCTCTTGATACTACCAACTAAAGTCATTAAGTGGAATAATAAAATTTTATAGATGTAGTTCTAGACACAGAATCTCCTTAGTAAAGTGAAGGTGCAAAAATAAGGCTATTAAAAAAACCATCACCACCACGAGTCAAGACAGGATGCATTTAAAATTTTTCATTTCGGTCTTCAGAACAGCAAAGCAATTTTTACAAATGTACAAAGTACAAACAATTAAAACTCTGAAGTAAATTACAGAACCCATGTGATCTTTGGAAAAATAAAGGAAAATTTCTCCCTGATCTTAAGGGGAAAAACCAAGCTCACCTTTAAAAATTAAAAAATAATTTTTTATTCATTTTGACAAAAATACCCATGTAACTTCTTTGACAAATAAATGTCTATCCCACTAATATTTTCAAAACTTATCACACACGAATCTTGAAATAATACCTGAATATTCTGTGTGTGAGAAAAAGAGAGAATGAGTCATTTCTCAAATTGTCTGATAAAGAGGCACTCTAAGATACCAACTTTTCTGTGTCACCCAGTTCAGCTTTATGTATTAATTTTCTCTCATGGAAAGCTTAAATGCCAGACACATTTTTAAAACGGACAAACACAATTGATCTTTTCATACTATAATCTTCTAAACCAGAGTTGATTGATGATTCCTGGGAACAATAAAAAAAGTTAAATGTCCAGGTTTTCTCAAATTCTAATGCGTCCCTAGTGATTACTAAATAAATGATTAATATGCTGAACTTGCTTACTCTACTTATTTCTCAAAATTCATAACCTAGAACTAAAACAAAGACATAAAGACAGCTATGTTTTGTGCCAATAGAATTAGTAATTATAGATCACTATCCTGTAAAGTGTCTATAAATGGAGGCATAACCTTTGCAAGTTCTGAAAATACAGAATTAAAATTTTAGCCAAAACAAGGAATAAAAAGGTATACATATGGATGTGTTTGGAGAGTGGGTTGGTGCTCAGAAATAAGAACCACAAATGTAATTCATAGTAAGAGTTGAAGACAAGAGACTTCAGTGAAACTTTACTTGGGATAGTGGAAACTTTCAAATTTTTTCCTTGTACAATGTTACAAAAAGGACATCAAGGTACTCTGAGCCTGACCAATCTTATTTCTTATATTTCTTCACTATGAAGTCTATATTTTGAGCAAATCTGCAGTAAAAGAGCGACACAAAATCATTTCTAGGCTTTTGGAAACCTAGTGGGTAAATTTTTTGAGCTTTCCAAAATAAATTTTTTAAAAGTACCAGATACCTTTTCAGAAGCCATTAGCACTTCCTACATTGAAAACATTCAGAGTTCATTTCACAGAGTATTTCCTGACCATAATAACAGTTTAATGAAGCACATACCTTTGCCTTCAACTTGAGAGTAATTAGATGCTTTCTACCAGAAGCATCTTCAGCTTTTAACTTGATGGTACTGAGACAAGTATCCACATATACAAGTCTGGTGAATGGAAGGAAATAAAAAATGATCATACTAGGGAGGGCAAAGGTGGGGGAGGGGAAGTTGGAGGATGGCAGGATTCAAAATGAAAATATTTGCTGTATTTCTATGAATCCATTACAAAAATTAATCAGAGGAATTTCTGCATGCCAGCCCTTTATGCAGCTATAGATTTACTGCCGTTAATACACCAGCCTGGTGCTTAATGCAGTCATAGATCTCTGGATTATTTACAATGTGTGTCAAGGCTCATGCTGTGGTCAGTGAGCACTATGTTTCGGTTTTCCATCACTGGAACCTTTGGCACACACAGCATGTTGCTGTCAGCCTCTGCTTATGTACACATTAAACTTCCTGTCAAACTCTTTGATCCATTTCTGTAGTTTCATACAGTATGAGACTTTTATGCTTCCTTTATTTGTTTTTCTCTTCAATGAACTTCTCCTTTATTATCAATAATGTTAGTGTACAAAAATCTGGCTGATATTAGTTCATACACTCAATTGATCCTCTAAGGAAAATGTTATATAAGCACAGGTACAGTCTAATCTGCTAACAATAAATTTTCTTTCCATGCAATATATAGCTTCTGACATTTAACCTGGACACGTATTCAAAATGACTAATAATTTTAAACCTATAGTACAGCACAATTGTTTTTGGCTTTAAGTTGCTCTAAATGCATGAATTTTCTACAACGGAAACCAATACCCTTTGAAATATATCATTCTGTATTCTAATATATCATTCTCAAATCCTTCTCCTCCCAAAAACTTAGAACATAAGACTTTCAAGGTTTTATTTGGCAGAGATGACAAGTAGGCAGAGAGGCGGGTGGTGGGCGTGGGAGCAGGCTCCCTGCTAAGCAAAGAGCCCGATGTAGGGCTCAATCCCAGCACCGTGGGATCATGACCTGAGCCAAAGGCAGACACTTAACAATTGAGCCACTGAGGTGTCCCAACAAAACAGATTAGAAGAGAAAGAAAGAAGACTCCTGGAGGAAGATAGTGGACAAAAAAGTCTGTAGAATATATAGACTAGAGGGTAGGACTTATATATAAGACAAACTTAATATAAAAAGATACAAGAAACCAAAAGTGATGAAGAAATTTTAAACTAAGTTATAAATAATAAAGCTATGATGAAACTGCAATTGCTCTACCACTAGCTTTTCAGTGAAAAGTATTTATGTAGTCATTAAAAATGTAACTGTTTACTAATTACAATTTTTAGAATCCAGCAACAGACAAAAGCTAAAAGACTTAATTATAGCTACAGAAATTAATGTAAATATATTTGACCACAGCAATTTAAAAAGTAGAGATGACAAAAATTGAGAAGTAGAAGGGAAAAGATAAGAGGAAGGGAGATTAGGAACACTAAAATTTGTAATTGCTAATTTGAGAGGAAGAGATAACATCTTTAACTGAAGGAACATGAAGGAAGTTTAAGAAATTTTAAGGTGAATAGAAGAATAATAGTGAAGAAGGGAGAGAAAATGTGGTATACAAGCCAAATCCATTTTTATTACAGTAATCAGTACAGAATTTCTAAGACTGGTAAGTTACACTGAAAATGCCATATTATTTAGAAATATCGAAGTTGTACATATGAACATTTCAGAGTGTCTGTCTAGAAGAGTCAGATAAATATGCACACAGAAAGCAAGAACGGATGGCGAGAGAAGGAACGACTAAGTCACCACCTAGTACTTCTCATGCTTCACATTTCTGCTCAGCATCAATATACTAGAAATCATTACTAACACCTATAAGAGAGAAATAAAAGTTCTAGTCTTTACACAATCACAAAAAAAATCATCTTCCCACAACATTTAAGACAGAAATAATACCTTAGAGATAAACACTGTCATGCTCCAAATATGGCCTTGCAGTCAAAATGATCATAATGTTAATCTTGTTGAACTTTTAAGAACTAATTCAAATAAAGCAGCCAAAAATGTACAATTACGGGTTAATCTCAGCACAGTCATTTAAAATTAAACATTTTACCCATGCTGACTCCCTGTCTACTTTGTATGAGGGACAGGAAGAAACCTTACTGTAATTACTAACACTTTGGTACACCTGACCTAGATTGCAAAATGTCCTCTGCTATCTGTTCTCACCTCCTTCCTTTTGGTAACAGGGTTCCTGCCTCCAGAGCACCCCTAACTAAACCAAATTTTAGCAGGGTACATTTCACTCAGCTAACAACCCTTCCAGCTGCCCTTGGGTGTCAGCATAGCAATAAATCTTGGTCAAAGAACTGTAAGCAGCAGGGATATGTGCATCTCTTGAATCATTTATAACAGAATTGTGCCTTCTCCCCACACCTGTCTCATCTTCCTCACCTACAGACTAAAACTTGGGCCAATGAGAGCCTGCAAAGAGTGTTGTGCAGACAAGCACAACACTCTGAGCAGCTCCGACCAACAGAACCGTCTGCAGTGATGGAGGTGGTCTCTCTCTGCACTGTCCAAAATAGTAACCACGGCCCTGTGTGGCTATGAAGAACTTAAAATACAGCTGGTATGGACACTGAATTGTTAATGTAATTTAAATATAAATGTCAATGTCAATAGCCACATATGGCTAAGACCTATGTACTTAACAATGCAGCCAGGCTGGATGATTGAAAAACAAAATAAACATGGATTCTTAGATGACCCTGTGGAACAGAGCTACCAACTCACTCTTGACCATCTGCCTACCTCTCAACTGTTAAATGAGAGAGATGAAAAAAATTCTAACCTTGTTTGGAACACTGAGAATTTAGGGTTCTCTTTGTTAATGGCAGCTCAGCTTGTATCCTTACTAATACAATGTATTTCTATCCACAATAGGAAAGAATATCTTAGTGTTTGGTCTATGGAAGATATTATTAAAGGAAGGGGGAAAAGTGATAAAATCTTACAAGTAATATCAAAACCAACTTTTCTGAAAAAAGTCTATTTCAAATGCTCTGCTTTATTATAAAGTTGGGTCTCTCAATTTAGACAATATGAAGTAAACAGTTCCACTCATTTAAATAAAATATAAGTTCATATAAGTAATAAGTTTAGGAAAATCAGTGAAAAGCTCAATTTTTGAAAAGTTATGAAATCACATTTAAAATTTGTATTTAGAAGTTTTGGTGTTATTACTTAAATAGACATATTCTAAAACTGACTAAGGAAATAGAAAAACACATATAAAATCTAAAGAATATATATTTTTGGCACTTAACTTTGTATTTATCACTTGCTGCATTTCTTTATAAGTTACTGCTTACAATAAAATGGCATTACACTTGAGTTAAATTTTTTAAAACCTTTGAAAAAGGATACTAATACTTAAGATTCATAGAGGTTTTCACTGTTCCTAGTAAAAGCTGAATGGTATCAGTACAGACAGACAAAACAAATTTGCTTTGTTTTTCTTGAAATACAGTATTTACTTTGACTAAGAGCTTAGGTTACATAGTTTTTCTCTAAATACCTCAAGGCATATATGTAGCAATAACATCAAAAGGCAGACTAAAGATCTTCATGTTTTAATAAAGCATCAATTTCATCTTCATTACCACCCTCAGGTTTAAGCATTAACTACTTCAAAAAACAATCTCCCTAATTGGTGTCTTGTCTTCTTGTATCTTCTATACATCAATCTATTCTGTCTTTCATGACTAAATTAATCTTCCTAAGTACTTTTTTTTGAAGATTTATTTATTTTAGAGAGAGAGAGAGCATGAGTAGGGGGGGCAGAGGGAAAGGGATAGTCCCAGACTCCCTGCTGAGCGGGGAGCCCAATGTGGGGCTTGAGCTCAAGAGACCCTGAGATCACAACCGAGCCAAAACCAAGAGTCGGGTACTTAACCGACTCTTGCTCAAAAATAGTCAGTGAGTCCCCATCACTTGCATAGACAGAATCCTTAGTCTAGTAGGAAAGACCTTTCAGTCTGGCCCTGCTTTCTATCCTCTTCTGTGAGCAACTGATCTGCTACAAAGTCCAAAGATGAACTGTACATTTCCATCACTACAAACTTACTTCCACCACTGCCTTTTAAGGCTCTCCACATTCCTTCCAAGCTTATCCCAATACCCACCTCCTTTAGGATGAACCTTCCTAAATCATCTGCAGCCCAAAAGGACTTCATCTTCCTAGGGGTGCCCAGGTGGCTCAGTTGGTTTAGTGTCCAACCCTTGGTTTCAGTTCAGATCATGATCTCAGGAGTCTTGAGATCAAGCCCAACCAAGGTCTTGGAGTCTGCTTGAGATTCTCTCCGCCCTCTCTCTCTGCCCCGCTCCCCACCTGCATATGCATGCACAAGCACGTGAACTCTCTCTCAAATAAATAAATCTTCAAAAGGACTTCGCCTTTCTCAAAACTGTCACACTGTTCCTTTCCAAGTTTTTGCTTCCCAATCAAATCAACTTTTTTCTAAGGAATATGAAAGTTTTAAACTTCTATGCGTTGTATCAATGCTCTATGCATTACATGACCATGGAGAAGTTACTATCAGACTGGTTCATATTTATTGATTTCATATGCAAGTTTTAAACAACTGAATGCAAACTGTTTAAATTACATACTACAAACATATTACCAATTTAGAAAAACAATTTTTTCATTATTAGATAATCTCCACTTTTTCAGTGATTTCAATACATATGAGGAAAAAGCACTCTATGATAAAGGTAATTTAGGATGAAAATCATACTTATTAACATCTATGTTCTTATGCAATATGCAATGAAAATTATCATTACTGGTTATAATTAAATCATAACACTAATTAAGAGCTGTAAAGCTCATATTTAGTCTGACATTTTTAGGTGAACTAGTAGCTCAACTTTATACCTATTTTATACAAGGCATTCTTTCAATCAAATAACACATGTTTCTTTTTAACCCTTACTAAGTATTATTAGTTTCATTTGAAAAATAAAACATGGCTCAGAGAGGTTACATTACTTGCCCAATGTCACATAGCTGATAAGCCAGAATTAAAGCTCTTGTCGAGTTACTGGAATTAATTTCCTCCTAACAAGTATCTCCATTCTTCCCAACACGTATACAGTTCTTTGAAACGCACTGGGAGTTATAGAAAATATCAATGGATTAGTAAGTTCATTACCAAAATAAGATACTTAATTAAAAATTCAACTTAATATATATTTACAATCTTTCAACAGCACAACAAATTTAATAAAACTCAGCTCTTTCCCTAGACAAATTTAAAAGGCCAAATAGTTGAATTCTACTCACTCTAATTGATATATATGCTGTCTTAAAAAAAAATAAAACCATCAGATCATACTTGCCCTGTTAGAACTATTTAATCTCTGAATTACCTAGGGCCATGTGATTACTAAAACAAACATAAGTATCTTCTAACTAAGATGACTACACAGTTCTTCCAAAAAGACACTTCTGAGACTGCAAGAGGCCAGGATAAAAGGCATAAACTAGGATTATCTTGGGTAAAGTGGAATGTAGATCAACCTACTTATAACAAAAAGTATTTAGTGCTTTCAACGCCAGGACATTCTTGATATCCTTAACATCCTAATATTTCTGAACAGAAAATCCTGTTAAACCCCAAGGACTCTAATTCTTATCCTTTTAATGAGCCCTTCTGCAAAACAACACAAGCAGAAGTGAACAGAAAACTATCAAGACAGCTTTTTGCATCACTTACCTTTGTGAACTGTGTAATACCCAAAATCACTGACTTACCATCATTTTTTTACCCTTCAGACAACTAGCTGTTTTTAGTGCATTTTTATGTAAGTTGAAAACAAGTACAGAAATTATAACAATAGCAATCAAACTTAAGGTCAGTTACTAATTCTCAATGCCATTTCCATAAAAAATGTATGTGAATAAAAGAAAAAAGATTTCAATCATATTCTAAATATTTCTATTTTTTCCTCACTTTTTATAAAGCCTCATCATATAGAATTGATTAGTTATGTAATTTAAAAACACAGCAAAGTCTTCATTACCTTAAAAAAAAAAAGATTTTTCTTTCATTATCAGATTTTACCATTATACTAACAAATCTACAAGAATATTAGACTGTAAGAAAAATATAGACATACTGACATGGTCTACAAATCATTAAGATTCTGACAATCCATTCAAATCAATTTGTCATACAAATTATTGTCTGTGTCATTTTAAGAGATATTTTAAATTAAGAAGCTGACCAGCAATCCAGGCAAGGCCTCAAAAGGTAGCAATTCTAGTATGTGGATAGCACAATTCATGTCTCAGTGTTAGCACTGATGGTCTGAAACCCTATGACAACATTGCCAGACCTGATTCAAGAATTAAATCACAAAAATAAAACTGATAGATTTTCTTACTCCAGAAAGCACTGAATAAATACCGACAAAAATCTTACTATCTGGGTTCTGACAATCCATGCAAGCAATTTCTCTTTTGCTAACACATTCTTTATCTGTAAAGACTATGAAACAAGTGATTCGGTAACAGCAGCTATATTCTAATTCAATCACGCACACTAGTCACTATAATTAAACTTTGATCTCTCACAAATCTAAACAACAGACTTCATAACTATCTCTCAGGATGGGTTAATTTTGCATGAGGCCAATTTTATCCATGATGAGACAGGCACATACTGAGGGTGAGACTAATAAAACCTATCTCCAAGTATATGAGGGCACTTTAGTGAAGGCTCCATATCAGAGCTACTCCATAGCACAATTCAAGGCAGCACCATTCACACAGAATGCCTAAGGACTGTTATGCAGCCAATCTTGGCTACAATACACATTTTATATATAAAGCTGAACATAAAAATATGTATCTTGGAATTTACTCAGAGAATTAACTAGGCATTATATAAAGTGGCTATAGCAGTCAGTGGCACAGGACAGAAACTTAAAAAATGGAAGTCCCTGTATAAAATAATTTTAGTCTAAGGAAGAGACAAGCATTCATATTGTGATCAGTGCTATGATAGAGGCATTCATAACCTTCCTTTTGGCTTCATCTATTATCCAAGCTAGACATCTGTTCCTTTTTCTCCCACATCAGAACAATAGGTATAATGCAAAGCAAAACTCAATACTTTTTTTTTGTCCCTAAAAAACACTTAGTCCATAAGATATTTTAATACTTGCACTATTTCTCTTATACCTTTCTTGTTAATGGCTCTCAAGAATCCCTATAATTATATTCTGTAGTACTTATCACAGTTAGAATTAAATACTACTGTGATCATCTACTTAAATTCTGATTCTCCCACTAGAGATAAGTTCCTTGAGGAATCTTTAATAAAGTCTTGCCTATGGTTATCCACTGTCTTTCACTATAGGCTTTCAATAGTTAGGTGAGAAAAAAATGAATGATTCACAAATCTCATATTTGCATTCTCAGTGCTTCAACTACTTCATTACTAGAGTTCTTCCAAACATGTCACAACAACTTAGAAAAGAGTTTCCCCTTCCCAAGTCCTTCCTACATTCCTAAGTATCCTCTAAACACTAAGATCTTAATGTTTAAGCATCTGAAAGTAAGTCAACCTGATTTTTCTATAACACCTTAAACCCAAAGAATGACCAGGTCCATGATGTCAATGCCTCAAGACAAATCTTCATACTTCCAGCCAAACTGCTATTAGTTCATCTCAATTCATTACTTGTCTTCTGTCTCCCTTCTCCTGGTTATGCTAAATTTTATTTAAAAGTTCCATCTTTCAAAATAAAAAAAAAGTTCCATTTTTCCCAAATCCTATTCAGGAATGGCACCTTACCAAATACTGCCTAATCACATGAATAGCATTAACCAGTCCTCGGTATCACCACAACAGTACATTTGAAGTTATATGTAACAACCATATCTGGCTAAAATAGAGCATCCTGCTACAGACCTACACTTCCACTGAGAACCATCAGAGTAGCCTGATGCAAGAGGAAAAAAAAAAAAAAAAAAAAAGATTGGAGGCATCATAGAATTGCTAGGGCAACCAAGACCTAAAGAACCAAAAAGGGGGAACAGAGGTAAGCCAACACTGCAGCCATTTTTCCCTCAGCTTATTTACTGATTCTGCACACAGGGCAAGAGAAGAAGAATTTGGGTAAAGGGCACAAACAGAAAACTGCTATTAAGAAGCAAAGCAAAACAAACCAAAAAACCTGCAGCATTTCTGGAACTCTCTTGAGGTTAGAGATAAAAATAATAGACTTTTAAAGAGCCAGAATCTAGTGGAAAGGTAGGGCCAGGGAACTTGCCCTAAACTTTCGGCACTCTTCCATCAAAACTTTTGATAAATCCTTGAACTGCAAGTGATGAGGATTAAAAAAAAAAAGAAAAGAAAAAACTAAGCGGAAAGCCAGTGAAAACCAAGGGGGGAGGGAATATTTAGAAATCCCATAACACTGAGGAGAAATTAATTAAAATTTAGAGCCTACATGAGGAAAAGCCCCAGTGAATATCCCCAAGCCCTCAGTGGGAACCCTGGGAGGGTTATCCCTAAAAGTAAAGCAAACAAGAGGCAGATGAAACACTGTCAAAAATGTACCCCTGACCCCAACTGAGAGGTAAACTGGCCCCGTGAAGAGACACACATAAGAGTTTAGGATCTACCAAGGGAGAAATACCAATGAACACACACAGCTCTTGCCTAAACGTTCTAGAGGGTTACAACTTAGGAAAGGGAGAGGAGCAGTAAAAAGTACATTGAGTCTTAAAAAAACTATAGCCCAAACTCAACCAGGATTATAGCAACCTACCCCTACTCTATTTCTTAGCAAAGGAAAAAGTAAACCCTTTTAAAGGAAAGTATCATTTAAAACCTCTGAACTTTTTTATATACAATTTCTAACACTCAACAAAAGATCCTTAGGCATAGCACTGCAGCCTTAATGAACAGGGGCAAATACTGAAGAACAGCCAGCAAGAGAAAGTGAGAAAAGGTGTATTAACTAAAATATCTGGAAATTAAGTCAGTTTCCGCATTTCTCCCTTTCGCCAGTTTTTCAGGGCTTTTGTTTTGTTTGGGTTTTTCTTTTTTAAAGAAAGAGTAGTCAGAGTCATCTTGGTAAGCACACACCATGAGAGCTCAGGTTTTACATTTTTGTTGTTATAGAGTACTCAATTTGCCACTGATTCAATTGTGAAAATAACGAAAAACCCCTTACTTCTTACTATTAGAAAGTAGTAGGCCCACATGAAAAGATGCTCAGCATCACTTGTCTTCAGGGAACTACAAATCAAAACTACAATGAGATACCACCTCACACCTGTCAGAAAGGCTAAAATCAGCAACACAGGAAACAAAAAGGGGAACCCTCCTGCACTGTTGGTGGAATGCAAGCTGGTGCGGCCACACTGGTGAACAGTATGGAGGTTCCTCGAAAGGTCAAAAATAGAGCTACCCTATGATCCAGCAACTGCACTACTAAGTCTCTGGCCAAAATACAAAACTACTAATCCAAAGGGATATACACACTCCAATGTTTATAGCAGCAGTAGCCCCAAGAGCCAAATTATGGAAACAGCCCAAGTGTTCATCGACTGATGAATCTATGAGGAAGACGTGGTATATATACATATATATCATATATATATATATATACACGTACATATCATATATATGTGCATGTATATATGTATATACATATACATTCACATATATGATATATATGTGTGTGTGTATATGTACATATACACACAATACAATATTATTCAGTCATAAAAAAACAATGAAACCTTGCCATTCGCAATGACCTGGATGGACCTAGAATATTGTGCTAAGTGAAATAAGAGAGTCAGAAAGAAAAATACCATATGATTTCACTCATATGTGGAATTTAAGAAACAAAACAAACAAGCAAAGGGGGTGAAAAAAGAGGGACAAACCAAAAAACAGACTCTTAGCTACAGAGAACTGATGGTTACTGCAGGGGCAGGGCAAGGGCGATGGGTTAAATAGGTAATAGTATAAGGAGTATACTTGCTGTGATGAGCACACACAGTGCTGAATCACTGTATTGTATACCTGAAACCAATATTACATTGTATGCTAACTGGAATTTATTTTTTTTTAAGATTTATTTGAAAGAGAGAGAGCACGCATATGTGTTGGCGGGGCAGTGGGGGAAGGGGGGGAAGAGGAAGAGACGGGAGTGTGGACCTCAACAAAGGGCTCAATTTCATGACCCTGAGATCACAGGCTGAGCTGAAACCAGGAGTCAGACCCTTAACTAACTGCACCACCAGGCGCCCCTTACAAAACTGTAATTTAAATAAAAACTTAAAAGGAAAAAAAAGCAGTAGGCCCTGGTATTTACCAATGTGGATAAACACGCATGTGCGCGCGCACACACACACACACACACCTGCACACAGATGTTTATAGCAGCTTTATTCATAACTGCCAAAACTTAGAAGCTAACCAAGATGCCCTTCAGCAAGTGAATGAATAAACTTGTACGGACAATGGAACTATATTCAGTACTAAAAATGAATTAATAAGCCACAAAAAGATTAAGAAGAAATTTAAATACATATTACTAAGTAAAAGAAGCCAATCTAAAAAGGCTACATAATGTCCAACTATACGACACTCTGGAAAATCCAAAACTGTGGAGACAGTAAAAAGACCCGTGGCTGCCAGAGGCTAGGGGAGAGGAAGAGGGAGGAAGCAAGGTAAAGGGAGGGGAAAGGAGAGAAAGGGAGAAAGACGGACAATTTTGGAGGGCGGGGGGGAAGTACTAGGAATGCCAAGATCCAGGACTAACTATATGACTGAAAACCATAAGAAAAAAAATTAAAAACAGACTCCAGTGGATCTAGATTATGGAAGTTAGTAGAAAAATATTTTTAAATAATTATAAAAGATAATATGGGAAAAGGAAGAGAATTCTAAAAAACACTGAAATCGGGGCGCCTGGGTGGCTCAGTGGGTTAAAGCCTCTGCCTTCGGCTCAGGTCATGATCCCAGGGTCCTGGGATCGAGCCCCACATCGGGCTCTCTGCTCTGTGGGGAGCCTGCTTCCTCCTCTCTCTCTCTGCCTGCCCCTCTGCCTACTTGTGATCTCTGTCTGTCAAATAAATAAATAAATAATCTTTAAAAAAAAATAAATAAAAAAATAAAAAAAATAAAAAACACTGAAATCTAAAAAAAATAAAAATAATAATAAAAAATTTAAAAAATTAAAAAAATAAAAAAATTTTAAAAATAAAAAAATAAAAATAAATTAAAAAAATAAAAAAAAATAAAAAACACTGAAATCTAGTGTAGTTATACTAATCCAACAAAGTGGACATTAAGGAAAGAAATATGACCAGAGATGGAAAGAAACATTTAATGATAAAAGGAAAATCCACAGGAAGATACAGCAATTATAAAAATGCATACACTCTAAAATTAAAAATGGAACTGCCATATGATCCAGCAATTTCACTTCTGGGTATATACCCAAAGAAAACAAAATCGCAATGTTGAAGAGGTATCTGCAACCCCAAGTTCACTGCCACAATATTTACCATAGCCAAGACATGGAAACAACCTAAGTATCCACTAACAGGGGAATGGAGAAAGAAATTTTAGCACGTGTGTGTGCGTGTATTCATCAAATATACAATGAAATACTTACTATTCAGCCATAAAAAAGGACTTGCTGCTATTACAACAATATGGATAGACCCTAAAAACATTACACTAAGTAAAACATGTCAGAGAAAGACAAACACAATAAGATGTCACTTACATGCTGAATCTAAGGAAAAAACAAATGAACTCATAGATGCAGAGAACATACCGGTGGCTGCCAGAGGCAGAGATGAAATGAGTGAAGTTAGACAATGGTACAAGCTTCCATTATGTAATGTACAGCATAGCAACTGTAATTAATAATACCGTAATACAGACTTAGAAGTTGCTGAAAGAGTAAATCTTGAAAGCTCTCACCACAAGAAAAACTGTAAGTATGTGTGATGATGGAGGTTAGCTAGCCTTATGGTTGTGATTTCATAATATATACATATACCAAATCACTACATTGTACATCTGAAATTTGTCAATTATATCTCAAAAAAATATTAAAAGAATTCTGTAGTGAGGAAGAAAAAAGATTCCAGACAGAGAAACAGAAATGCAGGAAGGAAGAAAGAACACTGGGAGAGGGGCGCCTGGGTGGCTCAGTCAATAAAGAATCTGCCTTTAGCTCGGGTCATGATCCCAGGGTCCTGGGATCGGGAGCCCCACATCATGTTCTGCTCAGTGGGGAGTCTTCTTCTACTCCCTCTGCCCCTCCCCCACTTATGGACTCCCTCCCTCTCTCAAATAAATAAATAAAACCTTTAAAAAATAATAACATAAAAATATGGAGCGCCTGGGTGGCTCAGATGGTTAAGCATCTGCCTTTGGCTCAGATCATCTCCAGGTCCTGAAAACAAGCCCCATATCACAACGGGCTCCCAGCTTAGCAAGGAGTTTGCTTCTCCCTCTCACCCTGCTTGTGCTCTCTGTCTCTCTTGCTCTCAAATGAATAAAAATCTTAAAAAAAAATTAAAACATAAAAAAACTGGGAGAAATACACAAATTACATACAAATTATACATACATAATGTATAATATATTTACACATAAAATCATATATAAAATACAAATTTATATATGAATGCATATACATAAATATTGACTTTAAAAACACTTTGCCAATTTTAAATATAGAATTAAAATGCATGATAACAATGACACAACAGGTAGACAGGTAAAAAAATATACTGCATTTCAGATCCTCCCATAAGAAAATTGGTAAAAGTAAAAATGTATATTTTGCTATATGTATGCTGAAAACTCCAAGGCAGTTCTAAAAAAATAAAAGAATGTATAACAACTTAATTCTTGATTAATTCAAATAAAGGCAGACGAAAGTAGATAAAGCGAAAAAACACAAAATGCAGGAGACAAACAGAAAACATATAGCACGATGTCAATGAAAATGGCAATCAGAAATTCCTAAAAGTCTCCATTCCGTAACAGTCAGAAGAACAATGACCCAAAAAACATCAAGGAAAAAAATCAAGTATGTGAGGTAATATGTGAATATGTGAGTTTAGGTGAATCCTTCCAAATGTACATGTAAATCAAATCATATTGTACATGCTGAAAATACTATAATCGCGTTTGTCAATTATACCTTAATAAAACTAAAATAACATGTTTATGCTCAGTAAAAATATGGTAACATCGTACTTCCTATATAAAAATGTTATTTTTTTCAACATTTTATTTCACATTTTACTTTGTAGATCAGTTTGTTAATGATGCTATCCCTTTCATTCATACCCACAATAAGGATCAGTTATTAATTATAATTAAATAAGTTCTAATTATAATGAAACACTTTGACTAAAAAAAAGGTATAAAATAAATTGCTAAAACTGCAAATAAATTTAAATGTGTAAAAAGAAAAAAAAAAAAAAGAAGACTTTTCTGGAACATTTTAAAATAGACATACTTATCCCAACCAAGAGTTCCTATCTCTTCAATAAGGCCGGAGTAGAACTGGGGAGGCAGAGGTGGTGCATACAACTCTTGTTTATTCTTTAAAGCAACTTCCTGTTTAAAAGAAAAAAACTTGAATCAGCTGTGTATTGCTAGACAGTGAATTATTACTATCTGATTACAAAACAACTTCATAATCTCCTTTGTGCCTCACTAAATGTCCACTAATTTTACAGAAATTCCAGCTGAATCATTCCCCTTCTCATATAAAGACAGGAACAAGATAAGGACTGCACTGAAGACTATTATGTGAAAATGTCAATTATTATACCATTTAAAAACTTCAGATTTTAGTATTTTTCTAGACCATTATGCCTATCAGGTATGACAAAACTTTAAAAATACCCTCAAGGCTTCACTATTATTCTATTCCTGTGGATAGGACTTTGATATAAAGAAAATGTGCCTTTAAGAAAAGCCTGAACTCTTAAGTCCATTATTTAGATATATTTGTATACAGTTATGAATCATACCCTTACAAACACAAACCCTTTATTACCACAGTAAATACTCACCTGCTACTTTCTTTCACTGGTTTATATTCTATATTACTCCCAGACCAGGTTAAGTATTTTTCCATCTATGTGGAATCACAGTTCCTTTCCCTGCTAGGCTCACCTATGATATCTTCAAGATGGCTTATGGCCCCTACTCTCAAAACACTAATATTTACTTTTCTTTTTTAGTTTAGAAGCAATACGAACATCACTGTAATTGCTGAGGCTGAGTATTATCAATTCCTTCAAAGGTGCTAATGCAGACAAAGATTTTATTTGGAAAGCAAAAATAAATGTTATCTGCAAATTACACAGATGTTCATATCAAAAGAGATAAATTAAAAAGTCAGATATAGTAAATGATAAAAGCAGATGAGAACAAGCATAGAAATTATGTTTCTATTAACTATAACCCTAACAAAAGGTATAATTTTTTCATTTAAGTATCTATTTACTCTATTAGTCCTTCTACTTTATTTTTAAACAAGGATAGGATGCCATTAAATTGAGATAATACTAGAAAGAACAGATTTTACAAAACAGTATTTTAAAATCAGGACTATTTTTTTAAAATATTTTATTTATTTATTTGACACAGAGAGAGAGAGAGAGACACAAGTAGAGCAGCAGGCAGAGAGAGAGAGGGGGAAGCAGGCTCCCCACAGAGCAGAGAGCCTGATGCGGGGCTCGATCCCAGTACCCTGAGACCCTGACCCGAGCCGAAGGCAGCGGCTCAACCCACTGAGCCACCCAGGCACCCCTAAAATCAGAACTATTAACTGAAACTACTTTCTAAATCTCCTTTAGAATTAAAAACAAAACTGTGAAAGCAGGTTTGTAAAGCTTAAAATGACAGTATGGATTTAATTGGGTAAGTTCTTAGAAGACAAGGAGTATACTGCTTTTTTAATAAATACCTAATGTTATCTGTAAATTGCCTGCTAGTCCACAGAAACAAATTTTTACTATTAAGATTATCCTGTTAAAAAAAAGTCAGTATAGTTCCTATACTTATATATAAAACAGCTTCAGCAATTCTTTTGAAAATTTTTTAAATCCAGAAATACTAAATACTGCTATCCACGTAAGCAGATGGTAAATTTGGATAATAAAAACTGTATCTTAATCTTAAATTTATGACATTTGTAAACGCCACCTTCCACCTTGGGTCAGACAAGGTATTCCCATTCCAGAACCGTAACAGGAAAAAGGGCAAAGGCAGAGAATCAAAGCAGTCTTTGTGAAGAAGAGGAAAGATACACAGTAGAAAGAACACAGGCTTCACAAAGGTTTTAAATCCTAACTTTACCAGTTCCTAGTTTTAAGGCCTTAGCTACATACTACTAAGCCCTAAAATGGGTATTTAAAAAAATCTACCCACATCAGAGTTCTTTTAAAATACAGGTAAGTGTGGGGCACCTGGTAGCTCAGTCAGCTAAGCATCTGACTCTTGATTTCGGCTCAGGTCATAGTCTCAGGGTCCTGGGATCGAGCCTCGAATCGGGCTCTGCACTCAGCTCAGAGACTGCTTGGGGTTCTCTCTCCTTCACCTTCTGCCCCTCTCCCTGACTGCATGCACGTGCATGCTCTCTAACAAATAAATCTTTAAAAAATAAATAAAATAGAGAGGAGGAGTCAAGATGGCGAAGTAGCAGCCTGAGACTACATCAGGTAGCAGACGATCAGCTCGATAGCTTATCTAAACATTGCAAACACCTACAAATCCAACGGGAGAGCGAAGAGAAGAAGAACAGCAACTCTAGAAACAGAAAATCAACCACTTTCTGAAAGGTAGGACTGGCGGAGAAGTGAATCTAAAACGACGGGAAGATAGACTGCGGGGGGAGGGGCCGGCTCCCGGCAAGCGGCGGAGGAACGGAGCACAAAATCAGGACTTTTAAAAGTCTGTTCCACTGAGGGACATTGCTCCAGAGGCTAAACCAGGGTGAAGCCCACGCGGGGTCAGCGTGGCCCCAGGTCCTGCAGGGTCACAGAAGGATCAGGGGTGTCAGAGTGTCAGAGAGCTCGCAGGTATTAGAATGGAGAAGCCAGCTGCAGAGACAGAGCCGAGGACTGAACTCTCAGCTCGGGGTTACCTTGAACTGGTTGCGGGCTGGGTGAGCTCGGAGCGCGGCTAGAGGTTGGGGATACAGGAGTGGTTGGGTGCTGTCCTCTGGGGGCGCACTGAGGAGTGGGGCCCCAGGCTCTCGGCTCCTCCCGGGCGGAGACTAGGAGGCCGCCATTGTCATTCTCGTCCTCCGGAACTCTACGGAAAGCAGTCAGGGAACAGAAGCTCCCAAAAGCGAACCCGAGCCGATTACTTAGTCCGGCCGCCAGTAAGGGCGGTGCAATTCCTCCTCGGTCAAAGACACTTGAGAGTCACTACAACAGGCCCCTCCCCCAGAAGATCAACAAAATATCCAGCCAGGACAAAGTTCAACTATCAAGGAAAGTAGGTTCAATTCCTAAGGCACCAGCGCAATTCCAGAGGAGGAGAAAGCAAAGCACGGAACTCATGGCTTTCTCCCCATGATTCTTTAGTCTTGCGGCTACTTCAATTTTTTTTTCTTTTTTCTTCTTCTGCTAAATTTTTTAAAACTTTTACCCTTCTCTTTTTTAACGTTTTTTGACTACTTTATCTAAATATATATATTTTTTCTTTCTTTTTTATATTTTTTCTTTGTTTTATTTTTTAAATTTTTTTCTTTTTTTTTTCAGAACCTGTTTTTATCCCTTTCTCCCCCCCACAATTAGGGGTCTCTTCTGATTTGGTTACAGCGCATTTTTCTGGGGTCTTTGCCACCCTTTTAGTATTTTATTTGCTCCTTCATATCCTCTTATCTGGAAAAAATGACAAGGCGGAAAAAATCACCACAAACAAAAGAACAAGAGACAGTACCGAAGGCTAGGGACCTAATCAACACAGACATTGGTAATATGTCAGATCAAGAGTTCAGAATGACGATTCTGAACATTCTAGCCGGGCTCGAAAAAGGCATGGAAGGTATTAGAGAAACCCTCTCTGGAGATATTAAAGCCCTTTCTGGAGAAATTAAAGAACTAAAATCTAACCAAGTTGAAATCAAAAAAGCTATTAATGAGGTGCAATAAAAAATGGAGGCTCTCACTGCTAGGATAAATGAGGCAGAAGAAAGAATTAGTGATATAGAAGACCAAATGACAGAGAATAAAGAAGCCGAACAAAAGAGGGACAAACAGCTACTGGACCATGAGGGGAGAATTCGAGAGATAAGTGACACCATAAGACGAAACAACATTAGAATAATTGGAATTCCAGAAGAAGAAGAAACAGAGAGGGGAGCAGAAGGTCTATTGGAGAGAATTATTGGAGAGAATTTCCTGAATATGGCAAAGGGAACAAGCATCAAAATCCAGGAGATGCAGAGAACCCCCCTCAAAGTCAACAAGAATAGGTCCACACCCCGTCACCTAATAGTAAAATTTACAAGTCTTAGTGACAAAGAGAAAATCCTGAAAGCAGCCCGAGAAAAGAAGTCTGTAACATACAATGGTAAAAATATTAGATTGGCAGCAGACTTATCCACAGAGACCTGGCAGGCCAGGAAGAGCTGGCATGATATATTCAGAGCACTCAACGAGAAAAACATGCAGCCAAGAATACTCTATCCAGCTAGGCTATCATTGAAAATAGAAGGAGAGATCAAAAGCTTCCAGGACAAACAAAAACTGAAAGAATTTGCAAACACCAAACCAGCTCTACAGGAAATATTGAAAGGGGTCCTCTAAGCAAAGAGAGAGCCTAAAAGTAGTAGATCAGAAAGGTACAGAGACAATATACAGTAACAGTCACCTTACAGACCAATAATGGCACTAAATTCATATCTCTCAATAGTTACCCTGAATGTTAATGGGCTAAATGCCCCAATCAAAAGACACAGGGTATCAGAATGGATAAAAAAACAAAACCCATCAGTATGTTGCCTACAAGAAACTCATTTTAGACGCGAAGACACCTCCAGATTTAAAGCGAGGGGGTGGAAAACAATTTACCATGCTAATGGGCATCAGAAGAAAGCTGGGGTGGCAATCCTTATATCAGATCAATTAGATTTTAAGCCAAAGACTATAATATGAGATGAGGAAGGACACTATACCCTACTCAAAGGGTCTGTCCAACAAGAAGATCTAACAATTTTAAATATCTATGCCCCTAACGTGGGAGCAGCCAACTATATCAACCAATTAATAACAAAATCAAAGAAACACATCAATAATAATACAATAATAGTAGGGGACTTGAACACTCCCCTCACTGAAATGGACAGATCATCCAAGCAAAAGATCAACAAGGAAATAAAGGCCTTAAATGACACCCTGGACCAGATGGACATCACAGATATATTCAGAACATTTCATCCCAAAGCAACAGAATACACATTCTTCTCTAGTGCACATGGAACCTTCTCCAGAATAGATCACATCCTGGGTCACAAATCAGGTCGCAACCGGTATCAAAAGATTAGGATCATTCCCTGCATATTTTCAGACCACAATGCTCTGAAGCTAGAACTCAATCACAAGAGGAAACTGGAAAGAACCCAAATACATGGAGACTAAACAGCATCCTTCTAAAGAATGAACAGGTCAACCAGGAAATTAAAGAAGAATTGAAAAAATTCATGGAAACAAATGATAATGAAAACACAACAGTTCAAAATCTGTGGGACACAGCAAAGGCAGTCCTGAGAGGAAAATATATAGCGGTTCAAGCCTTTCTCAAGAAACAAGAAAGGTCTCAAGTACACAACCTAACCCTACACGTAAAGGAGCTGGAGAAAGAACAAGAAAGAAACCCTAAACCCAGCAGGAGAAGAGAAATCATAAAGATCAGAGCAGAAATCAATGAAATAGAAACCAAAAAAACAATAGAAAAAAATCAATGAAACTAGGAGCTGGTTCTTTGAAAGAATCAATAAGATTGATAAACCCCTGGCCAGACTCATCAAAAAGAAAAGAGAAAGGACCCAAATCAATAAAATCATGAATGAAAGAGGAGAGATCACAACTAACACCAAAGAAATACAGACAATTATAAGAACATACTATGAGCAACTCTACGCCAACAAATAGGACAATCTGGAAGAAATGGATGCATTCCTAGAGACACATAAACTACCACAACTGAACCAGGAAGAAATAGAAAACCTGAACACGCCCATAACCAGTAAGGAGATTGAAACAGTCATCAAAAATCTCCAAACAAACAAAAGCCCAGGGCCAGACGGCTTCCCAGGGGAATTCTACCAAACATTTAAAGAAGAACTAATTCCTATTCTCCTGAAACTGTTCCAAAAAAGAGACATGGAAGGAAAACTTCCAAACTCATTTTATGAGGCCAGCATCACCTTGATCCCAAAACCAGACAAGGATCCCACCAAAAAAGAGAACTACAGACCAATATCCTTGATGAACACAGACGCAAAAATTCTCACCAAAATACTAGCCAATAGGATTCAACAGTACATTAAAAGGATTATTCACCACGATCAAGTGGGATTTATTCCAGGGCTGCAGGGTTGGTTCAACATCCGCAAATCAATCAATGTGATACAACACATTAATAAAAGAAACAAGAACCATATGATACTCTCAATAGATGCTGAAAAAGCATTTGACAAAGTACAGCATCCCTTCCTGATCAAAACTCTTCAAACTGTGGGGATAGAGGGCACATACCTCAATATTATCAAAGCCATCTATGAAAAACCCACCGCAAATATCATTCTCAATGGAGAAAAACTGAAAGCTTTTCCGCTAAGGTCAGGAACACGGCAGGGATGTCTGTTATCACCACTGCTATTCAACATAGTACTGGAAGTCCTAGCCTCAGCAATCAGACAAAAAAAGAAATTAAAGGCATCCAAATTGGTAAAGAAGAAGTAAAACTATCACTCTTCCCAGATGATATGATACTATATGTGGAAAACCCAAAAGACTCCACCCCAAAACTGCTAGAACTTGTACAGGAATTCAGTAAAGTGTCAGGATATAAAATCAATGCACAGAAATCAGTTGCATTTCTGTACACCAACAACAAGACAGAAGAAAGAGAAATTAAGGAGTCAATCCCATTTACAATTGTACCCCAACCTATAAGATACCTAGGAATAAACCTAACCAAAGAGGCTAAGGATCTATATGCAGAAAACTATAAAGTACTCATGAAAGAAATTGAGGAAGACACAAAGAAATGGAAAAATGTTCCATGCTCCTGGATTGGAAGAATACTGTGAAAATGTCTATGCTACCTAAAGCAATCTACACATTTAATGCAATCCCTATCAAAATACCATCCATTTTTTTCAAAGAAATGGAACAAATAATCCTAAAATTTATATGGAACCAGAAAAGATCTCGAAGAGCCAAAGGAATATTGAAAAAGAAAGCCAAAGTTGATGGCATCACAATTCCGGACTTCAAGCTCTATTAAAAAGCTGTCATCATCAAGACAGCATGGTACTGGCACAAAAACAGACACATAGATCAGTGGAACAGAATAGAGAGCCCAGAAATCGACCCTCAACTCTATGGTCAACTAATCTTCGACAAAGCAGGAAAGAATGTCCAATGGAAAAAAGACAGCCTCTTCAATAAATGGTGCTGGGAAAATTGGACAGCCACACGCAGAAAAATGAAATTGGACCACTTCCTTAAACCACACACGAAAATAGACTCCAAATGGATGAAGGATCTCAATGTGAGAAAGGAATCCATCAAAATCCTTGAGGAGAATGCAGGCAGCAACCTCTTCGACCTCAGCCATAGCAACATCTTCCTAGGAACAACGGCAAAGGCAAGGGAAGCAAGGGCAAAAATGAACTATTGGGATTTCATCAAGATCAAAAGCTTTTGCACAGCAAAGGAAACAGTTCACAAAACCAAAAGACAACTGACAGAATGGGAGAAGATATCTGCAAACGACATATCAGATAAAGGGCTAGTATCCAAAATCTATAAGGAACTTAGCCAACTCAACACCCAAAGAACAAACAATCCAATCAAGAAATGGGCAGAGGACATGAACAGACATTTCTGCAAAGAAGACATCCAGATGGCCAACAGACACATGAAAAAGTGCTCCACGTCACTCGGCATCAGGGAAATACAAATCAAAACCACAATGAGATATCACCTCACACCAGTCAAAATGGCTAAAATTAACAAGTCAGGAAATGACAGATGCTGGCGAGGATGCAGAGAAAGGGGAACCCTCCTCCACTGTTGGTGGGAATGCAAGCTGGTGCAACCACTCTGGAAAACAGCATGGAGGTTCCTCAAAAGGTTGAAAATAGAACTACCCTATGACCCAGCAATTGCACTACTGGGTATTTACCCTAAAGATACAAACGCAGTGATCCGAAGGGTCGCGTGTACCCGAATGTTCATAGCAGCAATGTCTACAATAGCCAAACTATGGAGAGAACCTAGATGTCCATCAACAGATGACTGGATAAAGAAGATGTGGTATATATACACAATGGAATATTATGCAGCCATCAAAAAAATGAAATCTTGCCATTTGCGACGACGTGGATGGAACTAGAGCGTATCATGTCAGTGAAATAAGTCAATCGGAGAAAGACAACTGTCATATGATCTCCCTGATATGAGGACATGGAGAAGCAACATGGGGGGGTAGGGGGATAGGAGAAGAATAAATGAAACAAGATGGGACTGGGAGGGAGACAAACCATAAATGACTCTTAATCTCACAAAACAAACTGGGGGTTGCTGGGGGGATGTGGGATTGGAAGAGGGGGAGGGGTCTATGGACACTGGGGAGGGTATGTGCTATCGTGAGTGCTGTGAAGTGTGTAAACCTGGCGATTCACAGACCTGTACCCCTGGGGATAAAAATACATTATATGTTTATTAAAAAACAAAAAAATTTGGAAGGGGAGGCGAACCATAAGAGACTATGGACTCTGAAAAACAACCTGAGGGTTTTGAAGGGTCAGGGGTGGGAAGTTGGGGGAACAGGTGGTGGGTAATGGGGAGGGCACGTTTTGCATGGAACACTGGGTGTTGTGCAAAAACAATGAATACTGTTACACTGAAAAAATAAATAAAATGGAAAAAAAAATTTAAAAAAATAAATAAATAAAATACAGGTAATTGTTCACTTATTAAATATATACTGAACACCTACTATATGCCTAGTTATTACTAGGAAACTGTGGAGATTTACCAAATCTCCTGAAAAGGTTCAGTAATTACTGATTTCATTTGTACATCATCCTCAGTACTTTCATGGGTGATTACATTATAGAAAACCCTGTTACTGACTACACAGCCCAACAAATAAACTGATATTTTTTGATACACTTTGATATACTTTTTTGATACACTGTTCATAAATGTGCAATAGTTTCACCAATTCTGTCAATTTCTCTAGAAAACTAAAATATAGCATGCCATTTTATTCAGAAATGCAGCAACAAATGTACTAAATAGAATACTGTTAGAGATCAATGTATTTTATTTTAAATTAATGAGTTTCTTCAAAATTATATGACCAAAACAGCTTGTTCTTACAACCTAATAAAGTCAGCCAGTAGTAAGAGCTAATGTGACATGGTGTATATAGTTTTACTCTGGTCCCTTATTCCTTTTATTTGTATAGCTTATGAAAATTATGATAAGAACACCTTTTTTTTTTTTTAAAGATTTTATTTATTTGACAGAGAGAGGAGGAGAGAGCACAAGCAAGGGGAGTGGGAGAGAGAGAGCAGGCTCACTGCTGAGCAAGGGGGCTAATGTGGTGCTCTATCTCAGGACCATGAGATCACGACTTGAGGCCAAGACAGATGCTTAACTGACTGAGTCATCCTAGGTACCCCAATAAAAAACTTCTCGAATTTTTGTGCAATCTCAAGATAAACCAAAATATGCTTTACTTCTTCACCTTACCTCTTTGAAACTTATCATGAAATCTGGCCTTTGATGAAATTCATGATCAATTTTGATAATTCTCGTTAGAGTTTACAAATTTGTAAGTCAAAATTCAAACTTTAGAAATTGACTTTGAACTATTTATTCTTTGTTTTTTTTTTTCCAAAGATTTTATTTATTTATTTGACAGAGAGAGAGAGATCACAAGCAGGCAGAGAGGCAGGCAGAGAGACAGAAGGAAGTAGGCTCCCTGCTGAGCAGAGAGCCCCATTTGGGGCTCAATCCCAGGACCCTGAGATCATGACCCAAGCTGAAGGCAGAGGCCCAACCCACTGAGCCACCCAGGCGCCCCTAAACTATTTATTCTGATCCCAAACATTCAGAGGGTTGTTATGAGGATTTAAAAAAAAAAAAAAAGGACTGAGAACAAGTTGAGCAACTAAGCTCTTAGTATGCGGCAGCTGCTGCTAAGAATAAAAAACTCAAAAAGAACTACAAAAAATAAACTGCTTTCAGTTGTTAGTAGCAATATATTGGTACTGTAATTCTGTAAAATATAAATAGAGACATAGGAAAAGCATAAGTAAAACATAACAAGTAAAAAATAAAAAATAATTATGTTAATATTAGAAACCAAGATTTTCAGAGTAAAATATAAGCATTAAAATCAAATTAAAAGTGTTATAATGCCAAATTTGAATTGGAAATGTCAATATGAACTCATAATGAATTATTCTCTTTCTAAACAGCATTTTTTCCTAGCTCTGTCCACTGAAGAGGCCTACCAGTAATAGTAACAATTCACAGTTTCCAGATCTGTGGCATCAAAACACCATTTCCTACAAAGAAACCATGGCTCTTTAGAGAAGTAACTAATTATAGTTCTGCAAACGTACATTAAATTGGGGTAACTGGTCTCAGAAAGCATAGTTCGGCCTGTGTTAGAAGAACTAAGGAGCCAAATGAAGAGGCATACGCTGATCAAAAATGATACAATTTAAGCATCAACAGGTATAGTGACTGCAATGGATTTAAGTCAATATATAAAAACTCAGGAGTTCATAATGATACTAAAAAAAAAAAATCATTATTTTCCTTTGACAGTTGCTAGGCACTAACTCATTACTCTAAAAATTGATTCTTGTTAAAAAAAAAAAAAAAGGAAAGGGAAAAGAAACAAGCACTTAACCTATTTCTCCAGCATGAGCTATACCTCAAATAAACCAAACAACTAATGAAAGGAAGTTCTCTACAGAAGATAGCCAGATAACAAATGTAGATGATGGAATTTTAAAAATCACCATTTGCAACCCCTAATAGTGGATGTAGGCAATGATTATCACTGGATGCTATAATCATTAGGTGATAAGCTGATAACAAACTTTATACTTGATGGATCTAAATCTACTGATCAATCCTAACTCTACTAAGAGAGGAACTATCAAATACCATGTGCCTCCTCGTGCAATATAAGTACACAGCACAAAGTATTCTTACCAGAACAAATGAGACTAGATCACAAAAAAAGGTAGAAAAATATGTTAAAAGATACTATGAATATTTAATAAACCAAATCCAGAACGCAAGAAATGTTACAGGACACATAGTTCATTTAACTAGTAGACAAAAAGAGGGGAAAAAAAAGTACGGGAAAGACATAGCAGTGCTAGAAATTAAAAGACTTAGGAGACATATCAACATTTAATGTGTGGACTTTGTTTGCATACAGACACAAACAAGAAGCTATAAGAAATTACCACTAAGTTTGTTGGGGTTATAACAGCGTATTTAAAAACAAAACAAAGAAACACTTAGCTGTTAGAAGTATACACCGGATCAGTGTCCAACTCTTGGTTTCAGGTCAGGTCACGATTTCAGGGTCCTGGATTGAGCCTTGCAGCTGGCTCAGCACTCAGCGGGAAGACCGCTTGAGAATTCTTTCTCTCCCTCTGCCTCTCCCTTCCCTATTCAGGGCATACTCTCCCTCTCAAATAAATCTAAAAAAGAGTACTCTAGTCCCTTCTCCTTAAGGAGTAGGGGAAGAAAAATGGCAAAATGTTAAAGGCAGGTCATGGGTCCATAGGTATTCACTATACAGTCTTCCCTCTTCTGTTTATATTGAAAACTTGCAGTTAAAAATTTCTTAAACAATACAATGTCTATAAGATAAACTAAAAACTCAAGTATTTTATGCATAATTAACTGAGTAATCAATTATTATATATAGCTGTATGTATGTAATGAAGCGTAACAAGTTCTTCAGAAATCTGTAGCTATAAACAAATTTATTTATACATTGTATTAGATCTTTAAGTGTGGGTACCTAATCTCTCCATAGATGTTAAATTCTGACAGACCAGGACTATATTTTATTTCACCACCTGTCCAAGACTAGTGTCCAGTGTACTCGGTTTGACACAATCAATTTGGTTCCTATACACACGTTCTGTTCCTCCTGTAATTCAAAAGAAGCATCATCCACATTTACCCACAGTAAAATAAGTGACTGACACAATAAAATTGAGTGACTGGGAGTAGAAGTTTTAAATTCTAATCATGCTAATTTTTATAGGAATTTTTAAAAAATCAGGATTTACTGAATATGGTAATAGCATTAGAAAACAAATTCTTACCAAAATCATCTTCAACTCCATCATAAAGCTCATTAGATCAGGAGAGTGCTGCATTCTCTAGATAGAAACATTTCTAATTAATTTTATTTTTACAATGAATATCCTGTACACTGAAACTGAAATAAAATATAAGTCCATGTGAATGTGAAAAAATATTAGATATATCTACATCTTAAAAGTTTAAGAACTGAAGTACTAGTCACCATCCCTTCTATACCTACCAATTTCAAAATTCTGAAAGAGTAATTACTACCCTCAAATCTATTTTGGTGAGCTAAATTAAATTGTACCAAAGTCTCTTAAAATCTCAAACACGCCTTTGTTCCTTCAGCACTAACAACTGATCAAGTTTAGCAAATCTACCAAACCACATTATTTAAAAAAAGGGGGGGGGGGCGGGGGCGCCTGGGTGGCTCAGTGGGTTAAAGCCTCTGCCTTCAGCTCAGGTCATGATCCCAGGGTCCTGGGATGGAGCCCCGCATTGGGCTCTCTGCAGGGAGCCTGCTCCCCCCACCCCCACCCCCACCTGCCTCTCGGGCTCACTTGTGATCTCTGTCGAATAAATAAAATCTAAAAAAAATTATAAAAAAAATTTTTAAAAAGTGGTATGGGGTGGAAAAATGAACATAAAATATAAAAATCAGGCAAATCTATGCAATTAAAAAATCTAATCAGAGTGATGAATCAATTATTAATCAACACCATGTTTTTATTTTCCCCCATGCCTTAAAAACTACATACAATTGTTAGTTTTGTCTTTTCACAATTAACCCTATTAGTTCAAAAGAAGTCAATCTTTAAAGAAGATAAAACCATTATAATAAAATGGCAAAAAGGAAATAACTTCTAAAGTTCAATAAATATTTAAGAGTTACAATTCTGTTTCCAAGAAATCTTTGATTCTTAAAATACCTACAGAATAAAGGAAAGCAAATTCTCAAGTGTCACATTTTTTATTTGATGAAACTCTACATCACTTCTCGGCTTGAAATCAAAATATTTTATTTTTGTTACTTTTTGTGATACACTGCACTACCACCACACAGCCAATCTGTGATTCTGTTCCCTCTTTTAGCGGAGAAAAATAATAATCTAAAATACTTCAACAATGCATGAGACATATGAAGCACATCTTAACATAGCTTTAGGTGGGCAAATCTGTAAAACAAATCTTGACTTCCCCATCTTCTATACAGTATTTTCCCTGTTAGCTTACCAGTAATGAGCAATAAATTATATCAGATTTTGTGAACTACAGCCTAGAGGCTAAATCCAGCCCAATACCAATTTCTGTAAATAAAGCTGTACTGAAATGCAGCAATTCCCATTCATTTACCTCTTTATGGCTGCTTTGGCTCTACAAGTGAAGTAGTTGTGACAGAGATTTTAGGGACCACTAAAGCCTAAAAAATTTACTAGCTGGCCATTCACAGAAAAAGACTGCTGATTCCCCTGACCCATATTTACTAAAGTTAAAAATCGATACAAGGAAAGAATAGTAATATTAGAATAAAACAAAGACAAACTAACTCACTCTAGTTGGTTCTATATGACCAACTAGAGGACAGGAAAAAGATTAGTAAGTAATTGGGACTTTTTCTAGGAACCCTCTTGGTGAACTGATAGAGAAAAACAGTTATAGATATTATTACACTTAGTCTTTATTAACAATTTTTTCCAGGGTATTTAAATATCTCAATAGATTCATTTCCCAAACTCTAGAATACAAAATAGTCACACTGGATGAGGAGGAGGCAGTGGAGAGAAAACAGAAATAATTTAAACATCCCCTTAAAAAAACAGCAGTAATTATGCTGCCAGCAATGACAGCCTACATTCTACAAATCAAATAGTTTATCTCCTATATTTCTTTGTGGCTCGGTAATGCTTTATGTGAGTGACTGTCATTGTCAGTTATCATACATAATAACCTGCTTTTAAGATGAAAAAAATATAGGAGTATAGGAAATCGGGAAAAAACATAAAAATGAATAAAGCATCAAAAGAAATGCAGTTCTACTTACATTATTTTTTCTACAAGAGGCATTTCATTACTTTGGGTTTCTTTAGTAACAGTAATCTTTTTTAAGTGTTTCTAATTTTTAAAGAAATTTCAGGTAGAAGAATCTAACTTTAAGAATAACTACATTGGGGGCACCTGGGTGGCTCAGTTGGTTAAGCCACTGCCTTCGGCTCAGGTCGTGATCCCGGAGTCCTGGGATCTAGTCCCACATCAGGCTCCCTGCTCCATGGGGAGTCTGCTCCCTCTGACCTTCTCCCCTCTCATGCTCTCTCTCACTCTCTCTCTCAAATAAATAAATAAAATATTAAAAAAAAAAAAAAAACTACATTGGAGCTGAAGGTGAAGTGGATGAAGGTGATCAATAATACAAACTTCCAGGGGCACCTGGGTGGCTCTGCCGGTTAAGCATCTGCCTTCTGCTCAGGTCGTGATCCCAGGGTCCTGGGATGGATCCCACATCAGGCACCCTGCTCAGCAGGGAGTCTGCTTCTCCCTCTCCCTCTGCTCCTCTCCCCTGCTCATTCTCTCTCTCCCAAATAAATTAAGTCTTTTAAAATAATAATAATACAAACTTCCAGTTATAAAAAGATTAACCCTGCCTATTTATATCTCTGCTGTATTTACATCTATGTTCATTAAGTACATATATATGATCCTAAGTGATCTCCACCACACCTTTTCTGTTACTAATCTAGAACTACATTCCAATTTTTGCCACAGATACTCTAAAATACCTAGATCGTTCCTGGATTTCTTCTATCACTATTCAGTCTCAGCAGAAAAACTGCTCAAAAAGTGATGGATATGGATAAAGGTGAATACATTTGAAGACCCTCTCCAGGATGGAAATTCACTTCAGAATACTGCCCAATAATGTGCTGAGAATTCCAAGACAGAAAACATTTTATATAATGCATGGACCCTTAAAATATTTGAGATGAAACCTATAAAATTCAGCAACTACTCTACCAGTCTGTCACCACATTCTGCAAGTAGTCCCTAAAAAAGAGTTAATGTAGCAATTTTTTAAATTTTATTATTTTTATTAACATATAATGTATTATTTGCCCCAGGGGTACGGGTCTGTGAATCATCAGGCTTACACATTTCACTCACCATAGCACACACCCTCCCCAATAACCCAGCCACTCTATCCTTACCCCCTTTCACCCCCAGCAACCTTCATTTTGTTTTGTGAGATTAAGAGTCTCCTATGGTTTGTCTCCCTCCCGATCCCATCTTGTTTCCTTGCCTACCTCCTAAACCCCCCGCCCTCCTTGCTTAAAACAAATCTTTTAAAGGACTTACCTGTTGTACTATTTGATGGTATCCATTAAGTATTGCTCTCAGTTGCCAACTACATAATAATCTAAAATTTTAATGGAACAAAATGGTTTATTCATTGTTCAGAATTAAAAAGAAAAAACTTATTTGTATGCTAACACAAACATGCACATACAAAGAAGAGAATGACATAAATATAATTCTGACAAGTTAATAAAATTTTTACCACTGATACTGTTGAAAGTCTTGTCTTCAGACTGTCGGTACTAATTTTATTTCAAAATATAAATAACGGCAATCAGTAAATGACATGCAAACAGTAAATCTTTTTTTAAAATATCGAAAGCAGAATTTTCTACTTAACTTGATTCTTCTCTAAGGTAGGTTAAATAAACCAACAGTTCTGATCATAATATACAGAACTTGTATTTGAGAAAGCATATGTAGCAATATAATCTTCAAATTCAAGATCAATGTAAAAGATACTTTTAATTGTGTAAGTAGTAGTTAGTGTTCATCTATCCAATCGCTCACCTCAGCTGAGCTCTCAATCTTGCTTAGGTGAGTAATTCTTCTAAGAATTGCTTTTCCTTACCTGGAAGTAGGAAGCCCCTCTGATTCCCCAATTACAACCCTTTCAGCCACCACGACTCTCTTCCATTTTTGCTATGCTAATCCCCATTTCCACCCCTATTTTTTCTCTCTTAATGGCAAAGTAGTTCATTCAAATGCCCATGGGAAAACTCCCCTTCCAAATGTACTTTGCATCCCTTGTCACCAACTTGGTCATATCAAGTAATTAATCACTTTATTTTGACAGTTTTATTTTCTGCTAGTTTTTTCAACAAACATATTAACTTGTTCAAGCAAATCTCAAAAAAACAAGATTATAACTCTGCCTTGACTGTATACCCTTCTCTACCACTCCTCTTCTTCAAAATACAGTTGATCCTTGAACAACACTGGCTGAACTGCCCAGGTCCACTTACACACAGATTATTTCAATAAACATACATACAGTACTGCAAACGTGTTTCCTCTCATGATTTTCTTAACAAAGTTTTCTTTTTAATCTACAATATGTACAACGTACAGCATACAAGCATTAAACAGTTTGTTCATGTTATCAGTAAGGCTTCCGATCAACAGCACTATTAAATTTTTGCAGTCAAAATTTACATGCAAATTTTCAAGTGCACAAAGGGTCGGTGCCCCTGACCCCTGGATTCTTCAAGGGTCAATTGTAGTTTATACTGTTTACGTTTCCTTTCTACTCACCCACTCTGAAACCCAATACAATCTGACCTCTGCCACTACATGAAACCTAATTTAACCTGATCCCTCTGCAATACTCAGCACTAGGAACCATGTCCTCATTAAGCCTCTATTTGGCTTCAGAGACAACGGTCCAGATTTTCCTCTTACTTCTTTGGTCAATCCTTAGTCTTCTTCCAAGTTCCTCTTTATCAGTTCTTTACATGTTGGTATACTCTCAAGTCTTTAAATGTTGGTCTTCTTTTTTCACCTCACACTTGCCGGCAATGTTAAGTACCCATACTCACAGCCCCAAATCCCATCCCTACTGTGACTTCCGTGTTTCACACTTGAGATCCACACTAATACATTAAACAGCTCCTCTTGATATTTCACATCTAATATGTCTTAAAATGATGGCTCTCTTACTTCTCCACTGTGACCCATTCTCTAGCTTAGTGATGTGAGCCAGGAACTTAGAAAGCGAACTTCACTCCTCTTTCCTTTCCTCTCCTACTTCTAATCAGTCACAAAAATCCTGTCAATTCTAATGAGTGTCTCTGGATCCTTCCTCCACTCTTCTTCCAGAGATATTTAAGAGCAGAAAAGAGGTTCTAAGTGCTAACTAATTTCCAATCTCCTCTCTTGACATTCCTTGATGGGCGTCTGTACCAACAGATAACTTACACAACTGCTAATCATCTAAGCTTTCAAAGGAAAAAAATAAAAAATAGAGAATTAATGTGTTACCTTCGAAAGTACTTCAGCACAAAGCATAGTAACTTACAAATGTACACTGATTTGGAAAAATCTGGAAATGTTTCTGGTTGACTAATAAGCACTTTAGGCAAAACTAATAGAATAAGCTTTTCCTAGATTAACTGACTATCCCACCAAGATGCGTGCATATGACCAAACAATACATCACCTTGCATTCTTCATTTGTAAATCTTCAGGCAACACTATTCTAAGGTGAAAATCACGTCCCTGTGGAAAATATTGAGAAAATCACAATGTTAAGAAAAAGTTAAACAAAATTACATCAAAAAAGCAATGTTTTCCTTTATTTTCAAAAAGGTATCAACTTTATCCAAATTTTTACATTTGTTAAAATATATGCAATAGAATACTACATTTGAAGGAAAATAATGTAAAAATGCCAGAAACTCTGTAATTATTGGGAAACCAAAACAAAGACAAGACTTCATTTTTAAAGAGAATCAATTCACATAACAGAATGTTAAGAAACTGTTAGTGCAAACAATGAAATTTAATTATTTTTTATAAACTTGGGGAAAAAAATTCTTTCAATTGCTTTGACTATGGAAGAAAAAAAAACCAGTGTAATATAAGAATATGTAATCCATTAGACTTCATATTTTTCAATTTCCTCATTTTACTAAAATGAAAGTATAGTTAGTTACACAATCTGAACATACAGACATGAAAAATATTTTTAAAAAACAGAATATTTAATTCCCGCACATTCGTGGGCCTTTAATAAAAAAAATCACTAATATTTATTTTAATTTAAATATTTACTAGCTATACATTTGAATATACCAAATTTTACTCAAGAGTTTTTCTAAGGAAAGAACTGTTCTCTGAGCAATATATTCGGTTTCACTTTCTTGAGAAAGTGAATGGGTAAGCAGCTTAAACTTTATATCTTAAATAGAATAATACACATGATCTGAGCAAAGGTAAGCAGAAAAAGACAAACAGAAATATAATCTTTTACTCCAACAATATAAAATGAAAAAGAGTAATAAAATTCTCGAAAAATAATCACCATGAGAATTTTAGCACAGGCTCCCTTAAAGCAGATTCAAAACTAAAGGAACACAATTAAATGTACCCCATAACCTTTACTTTCATGATAATATTACAGTTCTGACTTTCATTACATTTAAATGTCCTTTAAAAGAATGAAACAAAATGTACTACTGACCTTTTCAAAAGGTCAAGTAACAATAATTCACTATTTCATTAAAGCACTAGAAGGTATTATGTAGTAACTTTAACCTAACTTTATAGACATCCCACACATAGATGTAAGAACAATCTGGAATTCAGAATTTACATGAAAAATAGTAAAACTACTCTGATCTGTTATCTGAAAGAATAAAATTCCAAAGTCCCTTATTTGCAAAATCCAGCCATTTTAAAAGGTCAAATGCTATGTTACATGCCATAATATTTTTCTGATTCAAGAAAATGTCCAAAATTAGCTTTTTTAAAGCATATAAAAAATGTTAATTGCTCTCAAAAAGAAGTCTTCCAGGTTGTATGGAACAAAGTAATGACAGTTGCCTAAATCTGAATCTCTCCATATATCCTCCCAAATAGATCAATATTAAGAATATCTAAAACAGGAGCACCTGAGTGGTTCAGTCAGTTAAGTATCCAACTCTTGGTTTGAGCTCAGGTCATGATCTCAGGGTCATGAGATCAAGGCCCACGTTGGGCTCCATGCTCAGCACAGAGTCTACTTGAGATTCTCTCCCTTTCCCTCTGCCCCAACTCTCTCTCTTTAAAATAAATAAAATCTTTAAAAAAACAAAAACTAAAACTAAAACCACAAAAAAATCATGTCTCCACCAAAATCAGAAAACAGAGAACACTATAAACTTCAAACTACCTGTAGGAAGAAAAACATAAACCACTTTCCAGTGGTTTTCACTCTGGGGCTCCTATACCAAGTCCTTTTAAAGAACTATGAGGTTCAGAAAAAAACTGCGTGGAAGAGAGGAGGGGAGACTGAACTAAGTGTAAGGATAATAATGAAGAGGTTAGTAGATCAGAGCACTGACTACAGGGAGGGGGCTTAATATGAACATAAAAGTCAAGAAGCTCACCTTGTAAAAGAAATACACAGGAAGAAGATGATAAAAAGGTAGATGGAGACATCCTTTGGAAACAGGGTATTAGGAGGAAAATAACAATGGAAAACTGAGGATCTTATTTAACAAAATAAAAATACTCAACTCCTCCATCAGCACTACTCAAAAAATCAGCCATTAAATAAACTGTACTTTGCCTCAACTACAGAAGTATTCTAAAACTAGTAATTTTATAAACTACTGCCAACAATCAAATTCACAAAGATGTTTTCATCAATGCCAAGCTACTATGAGTCAAAATCAGAATAAAAGAAAACATTTCAAGTGATAATGATCCTCCATGCAAATTTAAAAAACACAAGGCATAAACAAATTACAATATGAATTATATTATCATTAGTAAGCATCTGTACCCAGACTCAGAAATTCAAAAAACCATGAACAGAAATTACAAGGAAAAAAAATTTAGTTCAAAAAAAAAAAGATACTACAGTAGAATAAATTAATAAGTGCTCAAGGAGGAATAGAGTAAAATAAAAATTTCATAAGAGGCAGTGTGATGGATAGTTCAGGTAGTAGAGCCCATAACTCTTATCTCAGAGCTGTGAGTTGATGCCTCAAGTTGGGGGTAGACCATATTTAAAATAAAATGGTTAAAAGTGGCATATGTTATGGGTACTTTACCCCAATAAGAATTTTTAAGATTTGGGGCACCTGGGTGGCTCAGTGGGTTAAAGCCTCTGCCTTCAGCTCAGGTCATGATCTCAGGTCCTGGGATCAAGCTTCGAATTGGGCTCTCTGCTCAGCAGGGAGCCTGGTTCCTCCTCTCTGCCTGCCTCTCTGCCTGCTTGTGATGTCTCTCTGTGTCAAGTAAATAAATAAAATCTTTAAAAAAAAAAAAGAATTTTAAAGATTTATTTATTTACTTTAGTGAGAGAAAGAGAGTGAGCAGGGGGAGGAGCAAAAGGAGAGAGAGAGAGTCTTAAGCAGATTCTGTGCTAAGTATGGAACCCAAAGCAGGGCTTGATTGTATGACCCTGAGATCATGACTTGAGCCAAAACCAAGAGTTGGACACTTAACAGACTATGCCAATCAAGTGCCACCCTCAATAAGTTTTCTAGCATTTTCTTTGCCATTATGAAATTTTTAAAAAATTATCAAAGCAGAAAATAAAAATAAAAACCATCAGAGAAAAGCAGTTGAAATGGAAACAGGTAATGAAAATCCAACACAAAAAGAACTGGCGACCTTGAAAAGGAAAACAAAAGAGAAGAAAGAATATTCTGAATTATAATCTAAGCATACTTTCTGGAAATTCACATAATGAAAAAAACTGACCATGTGAGAAAGAAGTCCTAATGACTGACTCAAATGTATCTTAATATGCAGACTTTAAAGAAAAAGTCCATTAACTTATGAGACCAAATAATTTATGGGAAATAGAATAAAAGTAGCATCACAATTCTCAAAGCAAGAATTTTAAAAAGCAACAATAGAATAGAACTTTTAAGAAACTGAGAAGATTTCTGCTTCAAGCTATGATGGAGAGACAGCAGCAGGATTTACCTTCCCACTTTAACTAAAAACTGGACAAAATATATGAAACAATGATGTTCAGACATCAAACAGGTAGCAAAAAACAGTGATTACTGAAAGAAGGGAAACAAATGAGAAAATCTTTATAATTATCCTGTCTTACTACCTGGACAATTTTTCAGACTTCACAGCAAGGATGGAGAATCAAATGGAGCCAGATAATTCTCCCTGATTTGACAAAAGGGGGTGAGTTGGGGGAGGCAAAGACATGTATAATTCACAATGTACAGTACCAAAGAGGAATGCTATATAAGAAGAGATAATACACAGAGAATGAACCTAGACAATATCAGTGTATCGTTGTAAAAGTCATCAGCTAAGTATGATTGCTGTGTATATGTAAGAAAACTACCCAAGGCCAGGGAATCATGAGACTGGAACATGCAAAACAATCTCAGAGCTCACACAAGGCTGGGAGTAGTCATGTTTCCTCTCAGAAGAATAGAAAACCTTATACTATAAAGGTTATCATTAAAGAGAAGTGGTGGGAATTCTCTTCTGAGAGTGCCTGGGTGGCTCAGTCAGTTAAGCATCTGACTTCGGCCAGGGTCATAATCACAGGGTCCTGGGATCAAGCCCCATATCAGGCTCCCTGTTCAGTGGGAAGCCTGCTTCTCCTTCTCCCTCTGCTACTCCCCCTCCTTGTGTGCTCATGCTCACTGTCAAATAAATGAGTAAAATCTTAAAAAAAAAAAAAAAAAAGGAGAGAGAGAGAGAGAGTACTCTGAAGATTATTGCCTAAGTGGTAGAGCCAAATTAATCTAGGCTAAAGTCTGTTTTGATTCTGCCTAACAAAGCTTAGAAGCAAACTATGAAAAGCTTAAACTGTTTCCAAATAATTTAACTACAGCTTAGAATAAATCAAGAATATTTAAGAGAATAAAATTATCTAGCACACAATAGTTGGAATGCACAGTATCTGGCATCCCACCAAAGTATGCAAAGAAACAGGAAAATAAGATTCATAATGAAGAGAAAAAAAGTCAAGAGAAATACAAAAATGGCAGATGATAGAACTGTTTAAAAATATTTCAACAGTGATATCTACATATGTTCAAGAAGGTAGAGAAAAGCATGAGTATGCTAAATAGAACAGGAAAGATAAAGAAAGACCCAAATCAAAGAGATAAAAAATACAATGTCTGAGATGCTATAAAGTATCAACAGCAGAATAAGTATTGCAAAAGAAAATATTAGGGTACCCGAAGGCACAGAACATTCAAGAGAAAGACACTGAAACAAGCAATGAAAAAGAACAGAACCATTAGTGAATTATGGAATGATTTTTAAATGGCCTACTATACACATATTTTAAGTCCCCAAAACAAAGGAGAAGAAGGAAAAAAATTTTAAGAAATAATGGCTGAAGTTTTGCCCAAATTAAAAATATATACTCACAAATTCAAAAAGCTCCACAAACCCTATGGAGGAAAATCATGAAGAAAACTACACCTAGGTGCATCATAATCTAATCAACAAAAACCAATGATAAAAAGAAAAATCTTAAAAGCAGTCAAAAACACACTTACAAAGGAACAAAAACAAGAAACAGAAGAGATTTCTCATAGGCAATAATGCAAGAGAATTAAGCAACATCTGAAAAGTACTAAAAGAAAAAAAATCTAGAGTTTTATACCTAGTAAAAGTATCTTTCAAAAGGCCAAATACCATGTCAGACATAAAACCACTGGAAAAAATGTATCAGTACAAGCTATGCACTACAAGCAATGTTAAAGGAATAACCTAAGGAAGAAAGTAAATGAAACAAGAGAAATGTGGATATACAACAAAAACTACCAGAAACAGTAAATATACAGGTAAATATAAATGACCTTTTTCTTAAATGTCTTTAAAAGGATCACTGTGCCAAACTGGACAATCTGAACAAATAAATAAGGACTGGATTACAAACCAAAGTATAAGATACAATATCTATGAATCCATACTGATATAAATGATTGATTTAATAAATGAGGGAGGGGCACCTGGGTGGCTCAGCATATGCCTTCAGCTCAGGTCATGATCCCAGGGTCTTGGAATCAAGCCCCATATAGGGCTCCCTGCTCAGTGGGGAGCCTGCTTCTCCCTCTCTCTCTGCTGTTCCCTCTGCCTATATACTTACTCTCTCTGATAAGTTAAAAAAAAAAAATCTTAAAAAAGTAATAATAATAAATGAGGGAGTTAAGGAATAAACCTAATCAAAGTGAAAGACCCGTATTCTGAAAACTATGTACTGATGAAAGACGAGACCAAAAGAAAAAAGGAAAAAAAAAAAATGGCAAGACTAGACATTCCATTCTCAAGGACTGAAACAACAGATATTGTTAAAATGTCTGTATACAGAATATGCCATGGGGAAAAAAGTCTCTTCAACAAATGGTACTGGGAAAACTGAACAGCTACAAGCATGAAGAAGCTACAAGAATGAAACTGGACCATTTTAATACACCATACACAAAAATACACTCAAAATGAATTAAAGACCTAAATGTGAAATGAAACTGTAAAATCCTAGAAGAGAACACAGGGATTAATTTCTCTGACATCATCCACAGCAACATTTTTCTAAACAGGTCTGCTAAGGCAAGGGAAACAAAAGCAAAAATAAACTGTTGGGACTACATCAAAATAAAGATTGTGCTCAGCAAAGGAAGCAATCAACAAATCTACTAAATGGGAAAAGATATTTGCGAATAACATACCTGACAAAGAGTTAGTATCCAAAACATATAAAGAACTTATATGACTGAACACACACCAAAAAAACCCCTAAATTATCCAATTAAAAAATGGGCAGGAGACATGAACAGACATTTCTCCAAGACATACAGATGGCTGAAACACATGAAAAGACAGAAGCTCAACATCACTAATCATCAGGGCACTACAAACCAAAACTACAATGAGATTATCACTTCATACTTATCACTTCATACCTGTCAGCGTGGCTACAATCAACAACATAAGAAACAACAAGTTTTAGGGAGGATGTGGAGAAAAAGGAACACTCTTGCACTGCGGGTGGAAATGCAAACTGGTGCAAACATTCTGGAAGACACTATGGAGGTTCCTCAGAAAGTAAAAATAGAAGAACTCTATGATGCAGTAATCACACACATTTTTAGGTATATACCTAAAAACTACAAAAACACTAATTCAAAGAGATACATGCACCCCTATATTTATTATAGCATTATTTACAACAGCCAAGTTTCAGAAGCAGCCCGAGTGTCCACTGACTAATGAATGGATAAAAAAAAGATGTGGTACATATATACAATGGAATATTACCCAGTCATAAAAAGGAATGAAATCTCAGCATTTGCAGCAACCTGGATGGAACTAGTGAATATAACACTAAGTGAACTAAGTCAGTCAAGAAAGATAAATACCAGGTACCTGGGTGGCTCAGGTCATGATCCCAGGCTCCTGGGATCAAGTCCTGAATGAGGCTCTCTGCTCAGCGGAGAACAAACTGATGATTGCCAGAAGGGAAGTGGTTGGGGGAAGGAGGGATGGGTGAAATAGGTGAGGGGGATTAAAGAGTACACTTATCATGATGAGAACAAAGTAATGTACAGAATTGCTGAATCACTATATTGTACACCTGAAACTAACAGAACACTCTATGTTATCTATATTGGAATTAAATTTAAAAACTTAAATAAATATGGGAACTAAACTAACCTTCCTTACAGAAGAATTCCAGGTAAATTATATACTCTACCTTAAAAGAGAGAGAGCATAACCCTTCACTCCTTAAGTGGGAGCAACTCAGAGATTTCCTTCCAAAGAGTAAATATGGAAAGAGAAGAGTTAATGCTACGGTAGACAAACACTATTTTAGCCAAAGTAACATCAACAGTGGTAAATCATATTGTTGGTTTCCTCCCTTTAGATCATGTGATGAAATGGTACTTAAATTCTCAATGTTTCTTCCAAAAACCAGTAACCAGTAACAGAAATCAATGGAACAGGACAGAAAACCCAGAAATAAACCCACTCTAAAACTGTTCTTAAAAAAAAAAAAAAAAAAAAAAAAAAAGTCTCTTAATAAAGGAAGATAATTATTTAAAAGAAAGGAAAATAAAAGTGTATTGGGAGGGTTAAAAGATAAACAGAAGTAAAAGATATGACAACAAGTACACAAAAGGGAGGGGATGGGAAAGAGTACATTGCATGATTCTTAGAAGTGGTATACTTGAAAGTAGATTGTGGTAAATTACAGTAGCATACTGTAAACCCTAGAACAAACACTGAAAAAGAGACAGAAGTGATATATAGCTGATAAACCAATAGTGCATATAAAATATAATCCTAATATTATTTATACGAATCATGACAAGTTTAAGATGTATACTATAAACCATAAAGCAACTAATTAAGAAGGAAAATAGCTAATAAGCTGATAGAGGAGATAAAAAATGTTATACTATATAGTGTAAAATGAAAATGCAGAAAAATATGAAAAAGATAAAAAAACACATAGAACAAACAGAAAAACGCAGCAAAATATTAGCTTTAAACTCAATGATATCAGTCATCCATTAAATGTAAATGGTCTAAATATCTCAAAGCAAAAATCAGTTGATTTTTAAGATTAAATAAAAAAATAATGTCCAGAAGAAATCCCCTTTAAATATAAGACACAAATAGATATCAAATAAATGGGAAATGATTAAGCCATGCCAACACTAATCAAAAAAAAAAAAAAAAAAAAGCTAGAGTCACTATACTAATATCAGAAAATAGATTCTAGGAAAAAGATTACCAGAGATAAAAAAGGGTTATTTCACAGTCATTTAAATAAAAAAAAAAGTTCAAGAGTGCTCAACAATCCTAAAAGTTCATGTACCTAATAAAAGAACTTCAAAATATACAAAGCAAAAACTTACAGAAACAAAAGTAGAAACTGAACAATAATTATAGTTGGAGATTTTCAATATCCCCTTTCAATAATAAAACTAGTAGACAGAAAATCAGTGAGTATATAAAAAACTCAAATAGCATTATGAACCAACTTGACCTGACATTATAGAACAATCATCGAACAGCAGCAGAATGCATTCTTTTCAAATACAGACATAACATTTACCAAAATAGGTCATATTCTATGCCATAAAGTCCCAAAGTATTTAAAAGAATTTAAATCCTACAAATTCTGTTGTAACCAATATGAAACTAAATTATAAAACAATATCAAAAAGATATCTAGAAAGTCCTAAAATATTTAGAAAGATATACTGCTGTTCTAAGTAACCCATGGTTCAAAAGAAGAAAAAAAAAGAGGAAAAGAAATTAACGAGTATTTTGAACCGAAAAAGAAAATATAACATATCAAAGTATGTGTGATACAGTCAAAGTTGTGTCTGAAGAAAAATTTACAGCACTAAACAATTATATTACAAAATAGAGGGGCACTTGGGTGGCTCAGTGGGTTAAGCCTCTGCCTTCGGCTCAGGTCATAATCCCAGGTCCTGTGATCAAGCCCTGCATCAGGTTCTCTGCTCAGCAGAGGGCCTGCTTCCCCACTTCCCCCCACCCTCACCCCCACCTGCCTCTCTGCCTACTTGTGATCTCTGTCAAATAAATAAAATGTTTTTTAAAAAAATTATAAAATAAAAAGTTCTCATTATCCATGAGCTTAAAATTCCACCTGAAGATACTAGGAAACTTAAGATCAGAAAACAAAGAAATATACACACATATACAGAAAGCAAAGAAAGACACAAAAAAATAAGCGGAAAAAAAAATCAATAATATCAAAAGTAGGTTCTTTGAGATCAATAAAATGTTTAAGCCTCTACCCAGTTGCACCATGGAAAAAAGACAGAAAATACCGTAAGAGTGGGGACAAGAAGTATCTATAAAATATATCCAAAATTTCTTTGATATTTCAACCTTTAAGAGTTGGTGCCTCATTTCTCTCCTTTTGAATATGGACTAGATTTGAGGCTTGCTATAAAAAACAGAAAAAGCAGAAGTAAATATGTGTAACTTCAGAGACTGGTACCTTTTCTCCAAAAGTACCATGCAGCTTTATGCTTGATTTATCACGCAGGGAGAAGCTAGTTGCCATGTTGTGAGGACCCTATGGAGATCTATGCAGTTAAGGAACTGAGACCTCCCAAGTCAAAGAGAAGTAGAAAACAGGGGGCTCCAGCCAATATCCATGTGAATGAGCTATCCTGGAAGCAAATCTTTCAGTTCTAACCAAGCCTTTAGAGAACTGGCATACTGGCTAACATCTTCATGACAAGTCCATAAGAAACAGTGATGCAGAACCATCCACCTATGGAGCTTTCAAACTCCCAATCCATAGCAAAGGTAAGATAACAAATGTTTGTTGTTCTAAGCCACAAAGATTTGGAATAAGTAGTTACACAGCAAAAGATAACCAATATAGGGAACATCATTACAGTTCCTAAATACATTCACTAAAAGGTTAAGGGAATGTTAAGCAGTAAAATTTAAGCCAATAAATTCAAACATCTAGAAGAAATGCACAAATTCCTTGAGGGAAACAAACTGCCAAGCTCACTCAAAAGAAAAGGAATAACCCAACTGAGAAAATAACTTATTTAAATCACAGGGATCGTTCATTCTCTCTCTCTCACACACACACAAACACACAAACAAACGTGCACACATGCATGCACAAAGAATCAGTTTCCAGACTATAATTTTTAGAAACCGTATTATCTAATTGTAAAACTAGAAATAACAAAATTAATAATCGAAAAAAGATTTTCATGAGAAAAATTTTTAAATCTTCTATTAAGTAACTCTTGGGTGCAAGGGATCTACAAAGTAAAATTATGTAAGTACTAAAAATGATTATGATAAAACACTGTATGTCAGCATATACAGCCTACTTTATAAAAACAGCGGTAAGAGGGAAAATGCAGAGCCTTAAAAACTTGTATCAGTAAAAATGTGCTCTCACAACCAAATCTGGGAAAATTTAAGCATCAAAATAAATAAGGCAAGTAACGATTACAATCCATTAAATTATTTTTAAAACTTCTGATACAAATAAGTGGGGGAAAAGAGTTTACTCCTTATAATAAAATGACAATAAAGAAGGAATAATGGAGTTAGAAAAATCATCATTTGGCAACCACCAAATGATGGTGGCTCAATTAAGATGCTAAAACTGATGTGTGTACCTGAAAGTTTGATGCTTCAGAGTAGCTCTCTAAAAGCACTTATGAATTACAAAGGGAAAATCTGGCACATGCCATCTTAACAAGGTGATCAGAGGTAACATCATCAATGAGAACCACTGACTTCACGTGCCCTAAAAAGGACACAGCATTTTTTGTGTCATCTGTGCTGAAATTATATAATCTGAATTTAATGATGAGGAAGTATCAGTCAAACCCAAACTGAGGGACATTCTTCCTAATATCCAAACCATAGTCTTAATAAATGTCAAGTTCATAAAAAACAAAGAGCCTAAGGAACTATGCCAGACTAAAAAAATAGGACAACTAAATGCAATGTGATACCTTAAAACTAAATACAATGTGATATCTTACATCTTACTCCTTACAGGAGGCTGGAAAGGGGGGTACAAAATATGTAATTGCAACATTAACAAAATCTGAATTTGGCCTCCAGATGATGGCATTATATCATGATGAAACTTCCTGATTTTGATAACTATACTGTGGATATACATGAGTTTGTCCTTGTTCTCACAAACTATATGCTGAAGTATTTAAAAATAGAGACACTAGGGGCACCTGAGTGGCTCAGTGGATTAAGCCGCTGCCTTCGGCTCGGGTCATGATCTCAGGGTCCTGGGATCGAGCCCCGCATCGGGCTCTCTGCTCCGCAGGGAGCCTGCTTCCTCCTCTCTCTCTGCCTGCCTCTCTGCCTACTTGTGATCTCTCTCTCTGTCAAATAAATAAATAAAATCTTTAAAAAAAAAAAAAAAATAGAGACACTATGTCTGCAACCTAATCTCAAACTGCTCAGAAAAATAATGTATATATACCCACGCATATATATATACACGCAGAGTAAAATCAAATGGGGCAAAAGTAAAATGGTGAATCTGGGTAATTTTCATACATACTTGTTATTTTCTGTAAATTTGAAATTATATACAAGACAAACATTTCTAAAACCAGTCCCATCAAACATTAAATAATGTGTTTATGTTAAGAAGTCAGAATTGTAGCTACAGCAAGGGTCACAAGAAAATTCATCTAATCTCAATTCTGACGTTTACACAAGTTTTCTCACAGGCTTCAATAGAGAGACACATATAAAGTACTTTCCTTAAAATGCCTAAAATTATGTATAACATGGCTCCTGATAAAAATGTAACTTAATCTCTCTTTAATTTTTCTAAAACATTACCTGAAAATGAATCAGGTTTTCAACTAGATAATTCAAGACTGATACTTCCAATTCAGGGAAGAAAAAGTGGATTACCTTTACTCCAGAAACAGTAATGAAATTTAGCCTCTACTTCCTTCAATGGTCATAATGAATTTAAAGAAAAATTAATAAATCCATATGTACCCTCTATAATCTTTCTTTAATCACAGTGCACTCAGATTAGTTCTACCTTAATATTCTAAGAGGTGAGTAAAAGTTTCATTTAGCAAGTAAATTTGATCATTCACTCAGTACTTTTGAGAGACTACTATAGGTTTTGAGTAAACTTCAAAACATATGTTAATTCCTAGGATATGGCCCCTATCCTCAAAAAGTATGTTTTCTGGTGGGATAGAGGGTGAAACAGGTGAAGTTTGTGTTTTTGTAGGCACAAACTCCCAGTCCTAAGTTATAGGGATGAAAAGTACCACATGGAAACTATAGTTAAAACTCTATTGCCTATTTGAAAGCTGCTAAGAGACTTATCTTAAAAGTTCTCATCATGGGGCGCCTGGGTGGCTCAGTGGGTTAAAGCCTCTGCCCTCGGCTCAGGTCATGATCCCAGAGTCCTAGGATTGAGCCCCGCATGGGGCTCTCTGCTCAGTGGGGAGCCTGCTTCCTCCTCTCTCTGTGACTGCCTCTCTGCCTACTCTCTCTCTCTGTCAAATAAATAAAATCTTAAAAAAAAAAAAAAAGTTCTCATCATAAGAAGGATACCTGGGTGGGTCAGTGGGTTAGGAGGCCTATTCTAGATTTTGGCTCGGGTCAGGATCTCAGGGCCCCAGGATCAGGTTCTAGTCCTGCTTGTCACTCAGCTGGGAATCCTCTTGAGGATTCTCTCTTCTCTCTCTCTCTCCCTGCACTTCTGCACCCACAGGATCTCTCTCTCTCAAATAAATAAATCTTTAAAAAAAAAGTTCTCATCCTAAAAATAATTATAGAACTACATATGGTGCATCCGATGAACTAGACTCACTGTGATCATTTCATGTCATACACATACATCAAATCATTATGTTGTACACCTGAAACAAATGTTGCATGTCAGTTATACTTAAAAAAAAAAAAAAAAACATGAAACAGGCTTCTCTTTAAAGTTAAATTAAGTATCAAGTTTTCAAATACCCAATACTCAAACACTTAAATATTTCTGAAAGTTGAAACCATTCTCTTAATCACCATAATTAAGAGTTAAATTTTACCTCCATCCCACTCTTTTAATGCTGACAATGTTTTGATGAGGATTGTTGAATGGAGTGTTAATCAAGGTAAGGTGGAGCAATGCAATTATTCATTTTCCTTTCAGAAAATAAAAATAATTCTGAGAATAGAAATTTTTACTCATCACCATGATATGCTTTCAAATTATCTGGTTAATTACTAAATTTTAAATTTATTATGACAAAGTTGCATAATTTGTGTTTCTATATAACTGAGTTCAAATACTAAAAATGTGCATGTCTATAAAAGATTCATACATATTTTTCCAGAAAATAGTTATTTCAATGTTGTTTAAAAATGACCACTTTGTTTCCTTCCTCTTCCGAAATTTCTCATTTCACATAGCAAATCAAATCCTCAGGTTAGTTGGGTGTTACATTTCATAGCTAAAAGGTACTGCTGGTAATCTAACGTATTCATGATCCATATCAAAAGTTGCAGGTGTTTAATTTGTGTGTAGTTTCAACAGTTTTTCCTCAAGCAGAATCTGTTAATTTTAAAAGACTAAATTTTAAAAAAAAAAGAAGAAAAGAAAGTACTGAGCTGGTGAGAGAGGTTGCGCAATGTTGAGTGTAAAGGTCTGGGAGCAAAAATCTATACTTAAAAATCTAACCTAAGGTATCCTGGTACAACGCAGAGAGAGGAGCAAAACTGCGGGAGTGGAATCTGATTGCCTCGCTTTCAGGGACTCTGGCAATCATGGACAAGTAACTTAACCTGTCCACTTTCGCATGCCCTGATTTACTTAACTATGAAGACTGAGAAAGATTTCTTTTAATTCTGCCTCAAAGGGCCGAGGATTAGTGAGATAATGTACTTGGAAAGCGCTATGTAAACTTCAAACCTGTACACGTGTGTTACCAAGTGTCATCAACTCCACCACAGACTTAAGAAGCCGCCTGGACTCAGGAAAGGTAATTAATTCTGCTGTCCAGATTTCGTACAAAATATCGCTACAGGAAGTGCTCAGGGACACACGACTTAGTTGAGAGCCAAGAGGTGGTTTTCCTCCAAAACACATTTTTTGCAGGAAAAACGAGTATAATCTGTAGGGATTCCCTAGTGAACGGTTGGCCACCAACCTTCGTGGGGCTGGGCGGGGGGGGGGGGGGGGGGGGGAGGTGTTAGAGACAAGGTAAAAATTTGCAAACAATCAAACAGTTAAAGGTGGCGCAGACGCGGAATCAGCCGGGAGGTCAAACTCAGGAAGCGCGCGCGAGGGGGCGTGGCCGTCTGCCCCGCCCCCCGCTCGCGTCCCGCGCGGGGCTCCTCTGGCGCAGTCCCTGGCCCGACCTGGGCCCAGGCAAGGACGCGATAGCGAGTGGCGGGTTGTCAACAACCACAGAAGTCCTCAAACCTCCAGTCTCCGAGGAGCCGTGAGGCGCCTCCCCTCTTAACTCCCGGCGGCTAAGGGCCCCCTAACTGCTCCCGTAACTGACTTCCAGGGGCGGAGCTGCGCCGCGAAAGGGACGCCCTCCTAGCAATCCGGCAACAAGCTGGCGAGTACCTGAGCCGAAATGAATCCTTCGTACACGGTTTTCGCCCGGTTCTGAGGCAGAAGCAGCGGGCACTGGCGCAACAGGCTCTCCTCCATCTCCGCCACGGTCCGCAGTCCGTAGAGCCGCGGGGCGGTTAACCGTCGGCCAGGGACCCGCACATGCGCAGTCCCGCCTGCGCCCGGGGCTTGGAGGGGCGGAAACCTGGCCTTTGGCGGGAAAAAGCCTCGAGGACCGGGGGGAGTGAAATTAAGGTCTGGTGCTAGTTGGAGCCCCTGGCAGAGTAGATGTGGCTCTGTAGGAGGCAGCACTGGCCCCAACAGGAGACAGGAGGGAAGACGGTTCTCGGGTTCATAGCTCTAATTGAACAAGATCATTCTAGCCTTGCCTCAAGAACCGTTTTGGTAATTTTGTTTCATTTTACTGAAAGACTGCTACAATTTTTAAGCAGTTGTACTTCTTCCCGCATCAAATGGGACTACTGCAACTTTGAGATTGCATTTCTTACAGCATAAGATGGTTTGTACAGTCTGGGTGTTGTAGTATCTCTTTTATTTACCCCGAACCTGCCTCCACTCCCCGTCTTCACCGCAGTCTGTCTCCTATTGGCCTGTTCTACAGGATCTTCTGTATGCCCTCAGCATACGGAATAATGTATTATTCTGTATATATTATTATACAATGTACTATAATCCATTCAATATATGTGACGTAATTGTATGGTTTGCCAAGTTTAGTCAGATAATATTCGAGATGCACAAATGTGTGTGTGTGTGTATACATATACACACACAGATCTCCAGACTCAAGTCAACACTAGTCAGTTTCAGTGCACTGCACTCACAAATATCTAAAGGCAAAACATGAGGGAAGATTGCCAATTAACTTGATGAGCCCAAGTTAATTTTTCTTTGACAGCCCCTTCTCTACATTTTTTAAACTCAGGAATGGTAATTACCCATTTTCTTTTACTAAGTGTTGATTAAATAAGTAACATTACTATTTACCACAAAATCATTTGCTATCCCAATCAGTGTTCAAATGCATTACATTTTTTAGAACTAGTATTTGCAAAACATCATTGTAATATGCCAAGGCTATGTAAAGATGAATAAGATGTACTCCTTCCCATCTTTATTGCCCTCAGAATGGAATCTGACTTCTTGAAGATTAAAGTTGCACAACAATTGTTACTGTACTCTGGATACTTAGGGGGAAACAAGGATATGCAGCAGGGGCTAGGTTTAAATGACACTAAGGCAGTGGTTCTTAAAATATGATTCTAGAATCAGTGGCATCAGTAACACCTGGGAAGTTGGTAGAAATGCAGATTTTCACTCTATCTCAGATCTAGGGAATCCCAAATTCTGGGAGTGAGGCATAACCATCTGTGTTTTAACAAGCCCTCCAGGTGATGGTGATGCACGGTGAAGTTTGAGAATCTCCTCAGGGAAATGACCTACACACACTCAATTATGCAACTCATTCCTTAAGGATGATACTGTGTTCAACCATCACAATCATGTTAAACTATATACATAGATGCCCAGGCTAGATCCCTGACTAGTGGTTCTCAAAGTGTGGTTCTTGGACTGGTATCATGAGCATCACCTGGGACCATGTCACTCCCAAACCAACTGAATCTTTAATTCTAGGAGACAAGCTCAGCAATCTATGTTTTAACAAGCATATGTTTAAAACCTTTGTGTTTTGTTTTTAAAGATTTTATTTATTTATTTGACAGAGATCACAAGTAGGCAGAGAGAGAAAGGGGGAAGCAGGCTCCCTGCTCAGCAGAGAGCTGGTCCTGGGATCATGACCAAGGAGCCTGGGATTATGACCTGAGCTGAAGACAGAGGCTTTAACCCACTGAGCCACCCAGGCGCCCCCCAAACCTCTGTGTTTTAACAAGAGATTCTGATGCAAACTAAAGTTTGGAAACCATTACCCTAGACTTAGTGGTTATATTTTCACACCTAATTCTGTTGTGCAGGTAGTTGAAAGTCATTGCACTAATCAAGTGAGTAATTGTCAAAGTTCTGAGCTCAGTTACCTATCCACATTGTGACTAACTGAAGTGAACATTATCTAAAAAAGTATTAAGAATTAGAAATCAGATTAATAACTAACATTATAAAAAGCAATAAAGAACCAATTTTGCCTTTTGGAAACTTGGTGTAATCTCTATAGTAATGAAATGTCCTGCAAATAGAATAAGGAAGCCATGAAATTACAAGTATATTTTCATCCAAAAATGTCCTTCAGCTATGAAAGATAAATAAGATATGGTTGTGGTTTGTGACATTCCTTTAAAGAATCCTTTGTTGACGGGGATAAGATTTGCTAAAGCAGCAATTTTGTTTCTATTAAGTAAAAGAGAGCAAGTAAATGAATTATCCATAATGTGGAAATAACTGATTTTATAAAATGTTGAGAAATAACTAAATTAACAAAAATAAATTAAAATTTACTCTAGGGGTAACTGGGTGGCTCAGTCAGTTAAGCGTCTGACTCTTGATTTCAGCTTGGGTCATGATCTCAGTGTCCTACGATGGGACGCCCTCTGGGGGTTGGGGGTGGTCCGTGCTCGGTGGGGAGTCTGTTTAAGGATTCTCTCCCTCCCTCCCCTTCCGCACCTTCCCCCATGTGCTCTCTCTCTCTCAAATAAATAAATCTTCAAAAAATAAAATAAAATTCGCTCAAAAATTCAGAAGTTTAGAATTTCATATGTATATAATCATTTCAAAATAACAAACATTTAAAAAATATCTTTATCAAAAAATTAGTAGTACCCTTTTTATTCTTTAATATCTTATCTATGTAAAGTTAATGTTAGCAGGTCTATGGGGAAACAGATATACATTGCTGATTATCATGCATAATTCACAAAATGTTTCTAAAAAGCAATCTACTTATGTACAACAGAAAACATAAGATTTACTTTCTTTTGAACAAATACTTATGGGAGTATATCTCAAGAAGATAATCCAAAAATGTTTAAGTAGGAGACAACTTAATGTCCAGTAAGTTAGAAATGGTCAAGTTATATAACATGATAAAATGTCTAAAAGCCATTGAAATGACGTATGTGAACATGCAATATTGGTACATAAAAACTATATATGAAGTCTCGATATGTGAAAAGAACAAAGCAATGTCAAGAGAAAGAGAAGGAACTTACATAATTAGTTGATGTTTTAAAGATAAAAGATCTTTCATTTTTCTGTGTAAAGCAAATTACTTAAGAGACCATGAATTTTTTAAAGGAAGGCATTAGCTAAGATTTTTATAAATGTAAATGCTGTCCAACTTAAAATCATCTGTTGAGTTAGAGGAAGCACAGTATAATGAAAGGAGTCAAGAAACTTCAAATGCTTGATTCTGTATAAATCATATGATGAATTATAGGGTCCTTTGCAATTCTAAAAATGTATTTGTAAGAAATGAATGGGCTTAAAAACAATAATTACAGTTAAATAAGGATTATCCAAATAATAAATCTGAAAAAACTCAACTTTGAAAATTTCATTCACAATGTCACTCCACTTAGTGAGAATTTGTTTGTGAATTCTAGGGTGGAATGCTGACATTGGATACTTCTGCAATTTTGTCAACAATTGTAACAAGAAGATAATTTAGTCTTGTACACTTTTAGTTGGACAATAAATGCTTTCAGGAAATGATGGAAGAAAGTTATGAACCAATTATTGCAGCAGGAGATGAAGTTCATGTTCAGTACAGAGTGAACAGAAAGAAAGAATTGAAACAAGCATCTTTACATATGATTTTATTATTTTGTTTGATGAATCAAAGGGATTCATCCCTTGAATATTCATGTTCAAATTATAAACTAAACACCTTACAAGTTCAAATGTATATAATCTCCCTTCTAGATAATTTACCATTCAGAAATTATTATGTATCAGCAGTTCAAAATTCAAAGCAATTTTATATACACCTATAGTCATTCCAAAATAACAAAAACATTTTAAGTTTATAAAAAAATAGGACTTTTGGGCACCTGTGTGGCTCAGTTGGTTAAGCGACTGCCTTCAGCTCAGGTCATGATCCCCAGAGTCCCAGGATCAAGTCCCACATCAGGCTCCCTGCTCAGCATGGAGTCTTCTTCTCCCTCTAACCCTCCCCCCTCTCATGCTCTCCCCCTCTCTCTCACAAATAAACAAAATCTTTAAAATAAATAAATAAATAAATAAATAAGTAGATAACTAATAAATAGCAGGGCTTTTAAAATATTCTTCAAAACCTTAAGTATATAAAATTGTCTTTTATAAAATACATTCTTCAAATAGTCTGTCTGAGGAGGAGCCATTTTAATCTCATTTTCCTTTATAGCCTAAAATAGGTACAAAGGAAAAGATATTGTGAAAGGAAAAGGGCACAGAAGAACAGAAAGTCCCATGTCAAAATTGGCTGGTCCAAGTTTGATAGCTGGGACTCCATATGAAAACATGACCAACAAAGGTAAAAAATGAAATCACAGATTTTTAGGACTCTTTAGAGCACTAGTATTTGTTCAGTAGACATATATTAATATATATATTAAATATATATATTTATATATTTATTTAATATCTATAAATATATATATTTATAGTTTTATACTATCATGTTTCACATAAATTATAACAGTATTATAAAAGTTATTTTCTGTATTTAAAATGTATCCAACTTTCTGAGAGTATCTTACCTAACTTCAGTGCATGGTTTGGTAGAAGTCACAACCTAAATTATGTCCTCTTCCTCAATTGTCCGGAGACTCTAAAAGACAAATGTAAATTTGGAAGAAAATTGAATAGACTTGTTGGATAAGCAGTTTCATTCAACAAAGGTAAAGCCTCAGAGGCAATCTGTTCCCAGGAATAGTCTTGGCTTATGGGTTATTTAGTTGCTTTTCAACAAACCTAATTTGACTCAAATACGACTTTATGTACTGTAAAGGACTTCCTAATGAGCAGAATGAAAACTGAATCAAAAATGCTTTCTGCTGCTAGGGCAGGGGCTCCTTATAGTCCCTACCCTGCAGAATTTCCTTACCTCCACTGACAAGAAACTGCTTTGTCTCTTCTACTATTTTTTCTAAGTGGGTAAGCTTATTGTATTTATCCTGTCCCTGGTCCACCACTGTATTTTGCATCTGTATGTTTGTGTGTGGTGGGGAGGTGGTGGCACTGACCAGAGGAATCAAAATCCAGATCCTGACAGAAAGGATGGAGACCCCTGGGAAATCCTGGAGTCTGAAATGAATGTAGTGACAGATGAAATGTTGGGTTATCTAATCTGGGAATGGGGTAGGGGAGTATGTTTTATGTGTGAGAAGAAGAAGGGTATTTGGTCATCAGAAGAGTGAACTATAGTGGAGACTGTTATGTATGTGCTCTTCTAACCCATTTCCTCTATCCCCTGGGCCTAAGACTAAACTACATTTCTACCCTGTCTTGCAGGTTGCTGTGACCAGGTGACTGAATTGTAGCCAATGGAAAGTGGGTGGCTCATAAAACTTTCCTATGCTTGATTCAACTTTCTCTTTCCTTGTTCACTGACTTGAATCAAAGTATTCTAAAGCCCTTAGGAATGGTGGAGGCATGAGTAGAAAGAAGCTGTGTCTGAAATGTTTTCCAATTGACTTGTGTGAGGGAAAAATAAACGTTGTTATAGTAAGGCACTGAAATTGGGGATTTCATTTGTTACCCTAGCATATAGCATGCATTATTCTAATATGGTGGGTATCAAGTTGCTTTGGTATTTAGATTCCATTTGAATGTTTAAGAGTGAAATAATAGCTTTATTATAAAAAATCAAATATTTACAACATGTCAAAATCATATCCTTTGGATCTATTTAAACATAATAAAAAATTTTAGATGTCAACAGCAATATGTATAATTAGAAATTTAATCTGGGTGATATGTGAGTGAAAATGTGTAAAGACTGCTGCTGTGAGGCTTCACTGTTATTCTACTTATTTTTATTCCACCTTTTTCTATATATTTGTATGATAAAGCCCCGGTGATATTATGCAGATTAAGAATCCACATTTAGGGGTGCCTGGGTGGCTCAGTGGGTTAAAGCCTCTGCCTTCGGCTCAGGTCATGATCTCAGGGTCTTGGGATGGAGACCCACGTTGGGCTCTCTGCTCAGCAGGAAGCCTGCTTCCCCTTCTCTCTTTGCCTGTCTCTCTGCCCACTTGTGATATCTCTCTCTCTCTCTCTCTCTCTGTTAAATAAATAAATAATTTTTTTAAAAGAATCTACATTTAAACACATTCAACAAATATAAAACAACTACCATGGGATAAACATTTTAGCAAATTATCAAAGTTGGGGTTTTTTTGTTTTTGTTTTTTATTTTGGGGGAGGTTTTGTTGTTGTTGTTGTTGTTGTTATTGTTGTTTTTGCTAAACTTCTGTTTGAGACCCTTTATTACCCTCCTTCCATTTAGGAGTATAATAAATCTGAATATCTTTTTTTTAAATATTTTATTTATTTGACAGAGAGAAATCACAAGTAGGCAGAGAGGCAGGCAGAGAGAGAGAGAGGAGGAAGCAGGCTCCCTGCCGAGCAGAGAGCCCGATGCGGGGCTCGATCCCAGGACCCTGGGATCATGACCTGAGCCGAAGGCAGAGGCTTTAACCCACTGAGCCACCCAGGCACCCCTAAAGCTGAATATCTTTAAGAATATCTGGTACCATTTATTGTGCTAAGCAAATAAGTCAATCAGAGAAAGAATTATATGATCTCACTGATATGAGGAATTTGAGAAACAAGACAGAGGATCATAGGGGAGGGGAGGGAAAAATGAAACAAGATGAAACCAGAGAGGGAGACAAACCATAAGACTCAATCTCAGGAAACAAACTGAGAGTTACTGGAGGGGAGGGGGTGGTAGGGATGGGGTGGCTGAGTAAGGGACATTGGGGAGAGTATATGCTATGGTGAGGGGGGGAATATCTATCTATCTATCTATCTATCTATCTATCTATATATATATATAAAATTCATACTGAATTTCAGTAACATTTGATTGTACATTAATTTGCTCCTACCTTTTCTTGTCCCATCAGGTTAGCTGAGCCTTTTTGGCTTGGTAGACCTATTGTCCTGGAAAGACTATATATAAATTAGATATCTTTTTGGAGTCACAAAGTGATACCATTCCTAATGGTAATGATGTCCAAGGACAGTAGATCCAGGATCACAAGAAGTGGACTCTGAACCAACTGTCTTTCTGGAATTGCCACAGGGAGGTGTTTTGAGCCCCATGGCCTTGGAGAGCCAAGGCGTAAAAACTATGACTCTAGGGACCTGTCAAAGACACACCAGCAGAACCATGTTCTGACGGAGTAACATTTCTCTCTCAAAGATCTATAGCAGCCTTGAGTAGACCGGAGCATCAAAAGCAGATGTGTATTGCCTAAAGCACTGGTTTTCCATTAGGGTCACTTGTGACCCCCACGGGGTATTTGGCAATACTTTACATTTTGGTTGTCACAGCTTGGGTGGGGGGTACTACTGGCATCTAGCAGTTGGAAGCCGGGACTGTCACTAAACATCCTACAATACATAGGACAGCCTCCTCCAAAAAAGATTTTTCCAGGCCAAAATGTCAAACATGCCAAGGTTGAGAATCTCTCCTCCGTAGAGATATGCAGCAAGACTTCAGCAGCCAGGCTTGGTTACCAGCTTTACTTACTAGAATCATCAGACTGTATACTCTTCCTGCTTAGTGTATGTATCAGCCTAAATTGGCTACATTGTTCGGTGCTAACAAACAATTCCAAAATCTCGGTGGCTGAATACACAAAAAAGCTTATTTCTTGTTCATGCTACATTCCAACACAGATTGAAATGCTTATCACACAGGGACCCAGACTGATAAAGACTCCATTTCAACATATGCTTCCCCAACCACTACAACAGAGGGAAGGGAAGAACAAATCAAATACTGGGCCTTAAAGCCTTCTGCAAGAAGAGGAAATGTGTCATTTCTACTTACATTTCATTGTCCAAGCAAAATACACGGGGGCCGAAAAGTATGTATTTACTATATGCTTAGAAGGAGAAACAGGATATTTTTTTAATAGCTCTAGTGACTATCATAGCCTATCTTCCTGCTTACCCTTTTTTAGATTGTGTAAGCCTCTAGAACTGTGGAAAATTTGGGGGAGAGAACAAAGAGGGGAAATGCTTTTTTTTTTTTTTTTTTCCTAGTGTAGCATACAGGTATACTCTAGGTAATCAACTGGAAAGAAAATAAGTGATCATATTTGTGCTCAGTTTGTAGAGCAGTGCATTAAGGTCACAATTTGAGATATACACACCCCCACACACTATAAAACAATAGTGGTCAATTACACCTTGCTGACGTCAGGAAAGGTTTCACAGTTGCCTTTAACTTAGTACCAAACATGAATCAGATGAAACAAGTGAAACAAATTCTCTCACAAAAAAGTTGAATAAAAGTTAGAGAAACAAACAGTTCACAGTGTTTCAAGAAACTGCCTGGCAGTGTGTACAGGGAAAGGATGGGGAATGGCAAGACCTGATCTAAGCAAGCAGCAAAGATACACGTCAAGAGTCATATGGTGAAAGTAGATAGTTGGGCTTTATCCTAAAGGCAATGCAGAGCTTTTAGAGGGTTTTAATCTGAAAACGAATAAAGCTGATAGATTTAACTTTCAGACTAATTTCTCTGAAAGTCCTGTGGAGTGTGAATTAGAAGAGGCAAAACTAGAGGCAGTAAGATCAATTAGATGATTACCATAGTCCAGAGAAGATACCAAGGAAAAAGCCATGAGAAATGATATTAATGAGGTAGATCCTGCCTCTCAGTCCTCTTTGGGCTACTTCTCTTCATCCACTTATAACAGTCGGGGTGCGTGATTGCTCGCTAGGGGACCCTCCTCTCCATCCTCCCTCTCCCTTTAAATACCTCATCCAGTCTATGAATAGTAAATGTCAGCCATATGCTGATGACTTCCAAGTTTATCTTTCTCACACCAACCTTCAGACTTGCATACCTAACTGCTACACGACATATCCACTTTACGTATGTAATTGCCATCTCAAATTGTATCAAAAATGGATCTCCAGAAGATGACCATCTATTACTCATAAATAAATAGCTGTCTTAGGCAATAAGCATTCATATGTGCTTAAACCTTTATGTGAGAAGTTATGGTGAAGTGGACAATCACATGATGCAAAATTATCAGCTTCATAATGGTGGAGTCAGGGGTATCACCACCTGATAGCTCTTTAGCCAGAAGCCGGACAGCCTTAATTTTGTGCCAACTGATACATAACAATATGAATTACAGTACCAAAAATGTTTCATATGAATCTAATCAAGCTTTGGGACGTAACTTCTGGTTTACTGGTATGGTAAAACAGGGATGGACGAACAAGCTAAATGAAGTCAAGATGGAACAATCTACCTAATCCAGAATGTCAAGTACACCATAGGACAACCGAACCAATTTCGTTAGTCAGTGACTTGTAAAAAAGAAATGGGGAGTTGGCAGGAAGGGAAAGAACTGTTCAAGTGAGAAAGAGACTTAGGAATCATGACATTCAAGAGCAATATAATACTATGAATTTTGAATACTGGGTCCCTGGATTAGTGAAGTCTTGATCATGGTACAAACATCCAAGACCAGGAGCAGTGAAGAGAAAATTATTACTTGGGATATAAAATATTAAAATGAAAGCTCTTGTGAAACCTTTAATGTGAAGATGATTACAGACCAGTTGTTCTCAGCTAAAGGCAATTCCAACCCCCAGGTGACATTTGGCAATATCTAGCAGGGAAGGAGTAAGATGCTACTGGAATCTGGTGTATAGAGGCTTGAAATTCTCCTCAGCCCCCTACAAAGCACAAGACAGCCATCCTTAGCAAAGAGTGACCCATCCCAAAATGTTAGTAGTGCTGAGGTTAAGAACGCCTGAGGCTCCTGAGTGGTTCAGTTGACAAAGCGTCTACCTTCAGCTCAGATCATGATCCCAGGGTCCTGGGATGGAGCTCTGCCTCAGGCTCCCTGCTCAGCGGGTAGTCTGCTTCTCCCTCTCCCTCTGCCCTGCCCCTCCATCTTTTTTTTTTCCCCTCTCTCTCTCTCCCTTTCAAAAAAAAAAAAAAAAAAAAAGACAAACCCCACAGTAGGCAACCAAACGTCTATATAAAGAAGGCAGAGACCAGAGTTAACATGTTTAGTCTGATCATTGCACAGTTCCTGGCACAGAGTAAACAAAACTGTTTGACAATCTCCTTTATATTGTATAAGCCTTCAGATTCTTTGGGAACTGGGGGGAGACGCAAAGAGAGAAATATTGTTTGAGGGGGCTGAGGCTTGGAAGACAGATCTTAAAAGAATTTATAAATGTACCTTGTTAGCATAAACATGGTGATAGAAACCTTGGGAGTGAATGAAAACTCCCGCAGCAGTAGTCCTCACACCTCACAGTGGATGGCAGTCACTTGGGCAGTTTTGAGAAAATGTAGAGGCTTGGTCTAAACCCAGAGATCCTGATTTAAATGCCTGGGAGTGGAAGGTATAATAAGCATCATATTTTTTAAAGACTCCTCATATTATTTTAATGTGTAGCCAGTGTTGGAAAGCTAAGTTTTTTTTTTTTTTCTGAACAAACTGAACTGTATTCATTATGATGGGTTTATTCATAAAACATACTGCGTTCAGTGTCGTAGCTCAAAAAGTTTTAGCAGTTTTCGTGGGTTTGGCAAAGCAAACAGGAATCCGCTGTTGGTTGCTTTTGGTAAAGGAAAGGCTAGAAAGTCCTTGGCACAACAGAGAGGAAAGAATTTAAAGACTGTGTGAGGTCAGAAAGTAGATTAAATGGATCGTTCTTATATTCTGCCAGGGCGCTGAAGATTATTTTCCCCTGCCAATAAGACAGCCAAAAAAGGGAATACCCAAATATCTAAAAGGGCTCTGCTGGCTTTTATTTTTTATTTTTATTTTATTTTATTTTTTTATTTATTTTATTTTTATTTATTTTATTTTATTTTTCTGAGCTGGGGATGCTTGTGGAAGGAGCTGCGATCAAAATGGTATTCCTGATCTCAGTGAGGAGCCAGCTGAGGCCTGGCCCAGGTGATGACTATTAACAGTCTGAAGCAAAGTGGGTATTGTTTTAATAGCCAGATGCTACACTCGGGGATCAGGGAATGGCTTCAGTAGCAGAAATCTCTGGCTATGGTTAATTAATCATGGGGTCCCCAGGAATGAAATAGAAAGACAGCCAATTAAGGTGTGTCTTGATTTATTTAACCAAAGCTATTCTAGGTCTGGTGAACAGAGGCCTCACTGGAGCTAGAGTGCTAGAGAATTTTGGGTTCACAGACCCAGCATCACCCAAGGAAGGGGAGGCTAGTACCTATGAGAAAAGATCTTGCTGTAACCTTCTGCCTTATCTTCCTTAATGGGGCCTGTTGTTAACCTGAATACTTGTGCACTGAGGAAAGGGAAATACCTACACTCAGGAATATTGGATATAGGCTCAAATTTATTACTGATTCCTGGGGACCTATAATTCCACAAGAGTCAGTTGGTTAGGGTTTGGGATCGTTATAGAGCCCACGTGATAAGTGGAGTTCTGGCCTGAATTTTTTTCATGGCAGGCTTCATGGGATTCCCCAAAACATCTTGGGATCGTTTTCTCAGATCCTGAGGGAATTGTTGGAATGGATATTTTAGGAAACTGGCAGAACCACGCACAGTTGCTCACTTACACCTATAAAAGGGGCTATTGTTTTAGGAAGGGCCCAGTGGAGGCCATTTGGCACTGTCCTCCCCTGCCAAAACAGAGAATGAACAGCAACACTACAAGAGATTGCTTCCCGAAAGTGAATATTTGGTGATTAATTTAATAGGCTGATTTGGCTTTCACTCTTCCGTAAGTCATGAGGAATGACAGTAGATTATTGAAAACAAAATGAGCTGAGGTTCCTGTTGTGGCTGCTATTGTGATTTCTTTCCTCCTTACCAGAATAAATTAATGTATCTTCTAGCACTAAGTGTGCGATTATGAATCTTGCCAAAACAGGTTTTATCAATTTTGGTTTATAGGTATTACCAGAAATTTGCCTTCGTTGACATAAACGCCAGGAAATCTCTGTTGTTGTGCCTTCGGAATACATCAGCTTCCCAGTTCTGCGCTACAGTCTAGTTTATGGGAACGTCACCTCTTTGGTCCAAGTGCTCCATCCCTTGGATCCAAGACCCACAAAGCATCCTGCTGAGAGCACACGAAGATCAGAATGTAGAAATGCTCCCGGTTGGTCTTATCAGTCATGTGTGTGAAATTCTATAAAAATAAAAATCATAAAAATTCTGACATGATACTAGAGGGTCTGGGTGCTTGAGGATTTATGGCATTCCAAGAGACTCCTTTCAAAACGATTATCTAAATTTTGGATGCAGCCTATTTGTACATCTTACTCTGACCATTAACAAGATGATCTGAATTTTATCCATCTTTAATTGGGGTCCCTAATAAAAGAAAGCTGAGCACCTGGTCCAGAGTTTCAGTGCGAGCAACTGTCAGTTGGTCATTATGACCTGCAATCTTTTGTTGTGCTTGATTTTTTTGTAGCTGACTGAGGTACTGAGTGGACTTGCTAACTCCAGATAGGAGATACTCAGAGAAGGGTCCTCAAGTTTGGGTAAACTCCATGGCCCCTCCAGTAACTTTCTGTTAAAAAATTCCTGCTTTGGGGCGCCTGGGTGGGTTAAAGCCTCTGCCTTCGGCTCGGGTCCTGATCTCAGGGCCTGGGATCGAGCCCCGCATCGGGCTCTCTGTTCAGCGGGGAGCCTGCTTCCCCCTCTCTCTCTGCCTGCTTCTCTGCCTACTTGTGATCTCTGTCTGCCAAATAAATAAATAAAATCTTTAAAAAAAAATTCCTGCCTTGACATTAGCTCTGGAGGAAACTGACCATGGGGTTCCCTTTGGTTCATGCCATCAATAATGAACTGTGTGCTATTCAATGAATCCAGCCATAAAGTTTGTGGTACCAAATGATTTAATAATGGAATAGACCTTACATTCCTATGCGTTCTGCAAACTCTCACACTTGCTTAAACTCACATCTATAGCCTAGAGGGAGTTTTCTGTGAGAAACTGACCGATGATGTAAAAGTCAATTGTACATCTCAGTTTAAGTACTAAAGGGAGTGGAGCTTCTTGCTTTAAAGATGGCTCCACACAGTATGCCCATACCAGATGAAAGAAGATTGCTGGCTCTTAGGACAATGGAGAATAAAAATCATATTAGTAGGCAGAATGTGGGCTTTACATGTTAGACATGTTTCATGGAAGAAGATCTGGCTTGAGGTCAAGATATACACTGATTCCTAGGGAGCAGCTAACAGTGTAGATTCTTTAGGATTTGGAAGGAACAAAATCAAAGGTTTGGTTAAAAAACAGGCTTATGAAATGGGTAAAACTATGGGACGGATCACTGAAAACAGTCCAACAGCCTGAAAATGTTTGTGTCTCAAGCGAATACTCAGCAGAAGGCCCATAATGGAGAAGAGGCTCCTTACTCATCAAGTGGACAGGATGACTTTCCAGCTTGGTATCTGACCAATGATCTCCATCAAGAGAGCCATTTGGGGGGCGCCTGGGTGACTCAGTGGTTTAAGCCTCTGCCTTCGGCTCAGGTCATGATCCCAGGGTTCTGGGATCGAGTCCCGCATCGGGCTCTCTGCTTGGCCGGGAGCCTGCTTCCTCCTCTCTCTCTCTCTCTCTCTCTCTCTGCTTGCCTCTCTGCCTACTTGTGATCTCTGTCAAATAAATAAATAAAATCTTAAAAAAAAAAAAAAAAGAGAGAGCCATTTGGGGTTAGGCGACCTAAGGAGGGCAATTAGAAGGGAGTAAGGGAAAATGAGAGAGGACAATGCAAAAGACAGGAGGCACAGAATTTTTGCCAAATGGTTCTGGAAGCCTCGATGAAGCCCAAGATGATGGATAGGTGGCTGCAACATGAACAGGTGGGAGTTTTTCTTTGCCATCCTAGATTTAAGAACAGCAAGGCTAAATTACTGGGAGGTGTATCCGGAATTACAGCTTGAAGGGCGAGTTGGATAGGAAGCAAGGGAACTGTTGCTGTCCCTGAGGAGCGTCTCCGCCTTCCAACATAGTCAACTTTTCCAAAAAATGTTTTACAGTAGAAATACTTTGACATGAAAGATGTTCAGATTATGATGACAAGGCACAAGAGGAAGCAGTGTGAGAGCAGTACTGGGGGTCACGATAGAAAGAGAACGCACATTTGACCACCTTTGTTCAGTTCACTAGCAACCACGGCACAGGCCTGCCTGCAAAGCTTGCTCCTTGATTTCTGAAACCGGCCATGCCTGGGTGATAACAGAACCAGACAGGATCCGAGGCACTGAGCCTTCTTCTAGCCACAGTGTGGCCACACGGATATACCACAGGCTCTATGCTGAATAGGCGAAGACGTGATAAGTGATAGACTGAAAGAAAGAGAATTACCAGATTAAAGAAGCATATGGGTCAAAAGCAGCGTATTCTGACAACCTGCCTCTGCTCTGCCATTAGTATTTTCTCGACAATCCTACAATTGCTCCTTTCCATGTCTTTGCCCTACTCTTCTCACTGGAAAACCTGCTCCCATCTGCCAATTCATACAACTTTTTCAAAACCTTGCTCGAAACTCATCTCCAAAAACTATATTTTTAATCACCCTAATTACGGCTTAATTTTAATCCACCCTTAATCTACATCTTGATTTTGTGCTATTTGAAGACAGTGCATTATAGTAATTTGCACCTGTTGATGTTTCTCTGAAAGTGTTTTCATTTATTATGTGTGCATCTGTTCTGTTTCCCTACCCACACGGAAAAATTGCTAGCGAGTACTCGATCTTTTCTTTTATATTTGGACATGGTGGATCTACCAGTGAGCTTATTGATACAGAAGAGATGTTTAAAATGTTTACGTTGATTTGGATCATATGGATGGGCTCTGAATTGTTAAATCCAAGATCTTACTAATAAATCAAAATGTTATATTTTTATTGGAGATGAAAAGTACGAGTTGGAATTTTAACTTTGTGTTTCTATTTTTTGTCTTTTTATTTAAAGATTTTATTTATTTATTTATTTATTTATTTATTTATTTATTTACGTATTTGATATAGAAAGAGCAAGAGAGAGAACATGAGCAGGAGGCAGAGGAGAGGGAGAAGCAAACTCCCTGCTGAGCAGGGAGCCCAGTGCTGGGCTCAATCCCAGAACCCTGGGATCATGACATGAGCTGAAGGCAGATGCTTAACGCCTGAGCCACCCAGGCGCCCCACTGTGTTTCTGGGTGTTTTTTTTTTTTTTTGGAAAACATCGACTGAATCATACTGTAAAGGCATTTTTGCCAGGAGTGAACTCTAAAACCCAGAAGTGAAGAAATCAGTAAAACACACCTTTAGAGTACCTTACTTCAACTTGCAATTCAGTAAGGGAACATGAAAAATATACAAGTTAGATCATAGCTTTCAATGAAAAAAATTCAATAAAACTAAAATAAAATAAAATCAATGAAAAATAAAATTTAAAAATCATAGTGATAGTAATCATTTTTTAGAGGCGCTTTCATCCATAATTGAAAATTATATGGAAAAATACTGAAATTGTTACTAAAGAGGAGAATATAAATTAATCTATGGTATAGATGCGATAGTTTGCACACCAGAAATTATGTTATATTTTAATAACAACAATGTTAGTTAATACAGAACTCGCATTTTTCATGGGGTCATCTTTCAAACTAAACTCTCGAGTTCAAATAGATTACATTTTGATAAAGTCTGCCTTATAATGTTACAGAAAATATTTCCCCTGGGAAAAAAAAAGTACTTTGTTTACTCCGTTCAGAAAAGATATTGTCAGGGTTTGATAAACGTTCTTTTTTTTTTTTTTTAAACCCTCAAAATAACATGCTATTTGCTTTAGGCTTATATCTCTTATGGGATATGTCAAAGATTCTGAGCCTTACATTTTACAAGATTTGTTCATTGACAAATACATATGGATCTAAAAATGATTTGATATCCAAGAAATTGGTCCATTTTAACTAGTTCTAAATATGATCCTTTAAGTCTAATCCATAATAATGTTTTTTTAATGACTATTTAATATAATTTAAATGGCTACTTACAGATTGTGAATGGATTTTTCAGTTGTTGTGGGTCATGCAGAGGAAACTCTCCATTAAGGGGAAGATTTGACAAGATAGACGATTTTTCTTATCCATTTATTTTGGGGTCTAGAAATGAGTGAGAAAAAGCACCAGGACAGAAGTCATAAGACCCAGGTTAAGTTATGACCCTTCATATATAAAGATAAATATAATGTGTATACATATACACATATATGTGTGGTGTATGCATTCATTTTTATGACATGGTTTGGTGCTTATTATGAAATTTTCTGTCATACCAAATTCTAAAATGAGACTACAAAGCACTGTGATCATAGGTCACTGACCAAAGCACAGAAACATTTTCAATATTTGGTTTCTATTAAAATTTGACATTTATACCAAATTTTAGCTATTTCAAGGTTTTTAGGACTTACATTTTAAGTCTGGAAATTCATTCAATTGTTTGAAGTTGTTACTTTAGGTGTGTCTGGATGGCTCAGTGGGTTAAGCGGCTGCCTTTGGCTCAGGTCATGATCCCAGGGTCCTGGGTTCAAGCCCCACATCAGGCTCCCTGCTCAGCAGGGAATCTGCTTCTCCCTCTCCCTCTACCTGCCACTCTGCCTACTTGTGCTCTCTATCTCTCTGTCAAGTAAATAAATAAAGTCTTTAAAAAAAAAGTTTTACTTTAGGTTTTTATTATAGATTCTGTTTGGTTTTTATTTAACCTTTAAGAAAACATCACAAAGAACATTTTTAATCTCACCTACTAGCATTAGACACTCTTTAACTGCTGTGTCTTTTATTTTGCAAGAGCAATCTCATATCTATCCTGAAGGTCAATTTCTGTTGCTACATATAATGATTAGGCATGAAATCTGGTGAAATTATTTGTTGCAACACAATATGATTGCTGTAAATTTTAAAATACAAAATTTCAGGAACCAGGCTATATCATATCATAAATCCATGGTATGTTATTCTAGGTTAGGTAATAAGTCTGATTCTGTCTATAAAAATTGTTCTATTCCATTATAATCATACTCATGAAATTAATTATGGTATAAATAAGTTGCTTAAGGCTGGAAACATGTAGATTTCTTTCTATCCCCTAAATCAACTGATTAACTATCTTGTGCGATGACAGGAATTAAGGAAATAATAATGTAATGAACTTATGAAGGAATATCACAGGTTCCCAAAGTATCTGAATAGCATGATAAGAGAAAGTGACCCACTCTGCACTCTACAAAACATGGCTAGGTACTTTCCCCAGTGATGTCCCATTTCTATCTGCCAGGGAACTGCTGTGAATATTTCTCACGTTCCGCAAGCAAACTCTACCACTTTTAGAGAGGAAAGAACAGTTATGTTGAGCCTATTTAATTTCTTTTTAATGTTTCTCCACCAGGTCCCGGGCTATATGAAACATAAGAGTTAAAATTCATAACATTAACACAGCTTACTTAGAATTTCCACTGGAGACATGTAATAGTTTAGTCAGAAAGTTAGAAAAAATTGTTCTCTAACTAGTCTCCTAACTGATCCCTTCTTCCACCCTGGGTCCTCTACTCCCAACATAGAAGCTTTGAAGATCCTCTTTAAATGGAAATCACATTGTCCCCATACTGCTCAAATACATCCAACAGTTCCCCATTTCAGTCAAGTAAAAGCCCAATCCTCAAAATCGTTTATATGGCCCTACAGGATCTCTTCTGCCATTTCCTTTCTAATCCTGTCCTCTGCTACTCTCCTTGTACGCTGCTCCAGCCACATTAGTCTTTTTGCCGTGCCTTGACCAAGCCACGCACCTGTCCCAGGAGCTGGTTATTCCCACTGCCTGGAATGTTTGCACCCCACATGGCTTCTCCCTCTTTCCTCATCTTCACTCAAGTCTTTGCCCAAATGTCATCTTTTCAGTAAGACCTCTCAGTGAACCCTATTTAAAGTTGTAGCCCACCACTGCATCCTATGTCCCTTAGCCTGATTTTTTCCCCTTAGACTATCTTCTAACAAATTAAACTTGTTTATTTCCCTCATTGTCTGTCTCCTCCTCCCCAAGAACGGTATAGACTACATAAACAGGATATTGTTTCTGTTTTACTTTCTGTTGTATCTACAGCACCTGGGCTACTCCCTGGAACATAATAGAAATTCAAATAAATATTTGTTGGGTGAGCAAACAGAGACACAAGTTTTGCCTTAATTTTATCAGTTTTCAGTTATGTTAGAGTCATAAAGTTAGTAATGAAGAGATGAATAAATAAGCTACATCTGAAAATGATCTAATACAAATAAATACATTTCATAAATGAAATACAATCATAAAAATGAATAACACGTTTTCTTTTCTTTTCTTTTTTTAAAATTTACTCATTTGTCAGAGAGAGAGAGAGAACACAAGCAGGGGGAGCAGCCAGCAGAGGGAGAAGCAGGCTCCCCACTGAACAAGGAGCCCCATGTGGGACTCGATCCCAGCACTCTGAGATTATGACCTGAGCCGAAGGTAGATGCTTAACCGATTGAGCCAGCCAGGTGCCCAAATTTCTTTTCTTTCCTTTTTTTTTTTTTTAAAGATTTTATTCTTTCTTTTAACACACACACACAGAGCACAAGCAGGGGAAGCGGCAGACAGAGGGAGAGGGAGAGGCAGCCTCCTCACAGAGTAGGGAGGCCAACACCGGGCTCAACTGAGCCACCCAGGCACCCCTCCAGCCATATGTTTTTAATAAAAGTAGGTTCTCAATAAACACTTCAGAACAAAGAAATAAAGTCTTGAAGGAATGAGTGAGTAGAGCGTGCCAGGTGCTGGTGACGCAGAAGAATCGGCAGGATCAGATTGCTTTGATTTCTATCCTACTGATCACCAAACTTGATTGGACTGATGTGGCCAAATATCCTTCTCCCCCATCGCTCTCCTCGTGAGCCTCCCCAAAGCTAAGGGCTTCACCGGATTCTGGCTGATGATACAAACAGAAGTGCATGTGGCCAGGACCTACTTGTCAATCCATGCAATGACAGACTGAAGTGCTGGATAACTTTAGTAGGTAGTTTGGTTAGTTAGTACCTTACCAAGTTAGTACCGTAGGCCCAATTGCGGGAATTATTCATGACGAACTTAAGTCTTGTTGTTGTTGTTTTTTTCTTTTTAATTCACATTAGTCTAGATCTGGAGGTCGTTCATCCTATAGCCAGAACAATGTCCACTTCAGCTGTGGTTTGAGGCAGTGTGGGGATGATCGGACTTTCTTTTAGGACCACAGGGGGACAGGTCCTGCTCAGAATGGGTGATCCATTCTGTTGACTATATTCCTCAAATATGTCCGAGGTCTCAATATATTTTAAATTATAAGAAAATGTGATGTTTGGGATGCCTGGGTGGCTCAGTCGGTTAAGCATCTTCCTTCAGCTCAGGTCACAATCCCAGGGTCCTGGGACTAAGTCCCGCATTGGGCTCCCTGCTCAGCGGAGAGCCTGCTTCTCCCTCTGCCTGCCACCCCCTCTGCTTGTTCTCTCTCTCTCTCTCTCTGTTAAATAAATAAATAGAATCTTAAAAATAAAAGTACAGCTGGAGCTAACATAGTAAACAAAACCAACACAGTCCTTGCCAGGATGGAGCTTACATTTAACAGATATAGCATAAGACAGTCAGTGATGGTATATATTACAAAGGAGAAGCAGACATTGAAAAAGAAAGCACACAACCTAAATCTGATCTAGTTTGAGATGCAGGATATAAAGTCTCATAGGAAGGGATTAATTCAAGAGCCAAAGGATAGATATGAGTTAATAAGGCAAAAGAGATGAAGACAATGTATACAAGGGTGGCAGTCTGAGTTAGGAAGGTAAGTGGCACCTTCAAGAAATTAGAGTATAAAGGATAGGAATGTAACAAGGAATAAAATGACGCCAATGTGTGAGGCAGGAGATAGTTCTTAGAATGCCTTGAAGTCAGTGTAAGGAATTTTAATTTAATCAAAGAGTTTGGAAGAGTCTGTGGGATTTTAAGCAGGAGGCTGACATAAGACATGATTAGAACCTGGTTTTCAGAAAAATAAATCCACCCCAAGTATAGAATATAACATTGCTTGGTATATAAAATCTCAGCAGCTGCCATGTTGATAATAGAAGGGGCAGGGTAAAGTTGGGATTAGTTAAAAGGATAGTTAGTTAACTTCTTTTGTTAATCTCTAATAAGATATTAGGATGTCTCTAGCAATAATCTGAAATGAGTTTTCCTAGGGCTATCTTTTAAGTTGTGCTTCTCCTACATTACAGTAGATAGGGAAAGACCCCAATTGAGAGGCTATTGAAGAAACCTGTATAAACTACGAGGACACTTGGCCTGGGTGGGGGGGGGGGGTGGTGGTAGTGGTGATGGAGAAGAAAAGAATGGAAAGATTCTGAAGACAGAAAATAGAATCAGTAAGCCTTGCTGATTAATTGGTTGAGGTAGGCTAGGCATAAATGGAAGCATAGTTGATTTATTTACGAGGCTCATGAACAGAGAAATAACTGGAAAAACTGTGAATTTTGTATTGAACATAGAAAGAGTGAGATGCCTGGGCATGAAATGCAAGTGATATGCAAAATGGTTCTGGGGGGACACCTGGGTGGCTCAGTGGGTTAAGCCTCTGCCTTCGGCTCAGGTCATGATCTCAGCATCCTGGGATCGAGCCTCGCATCGGGTTCTTGGCTCAGCAGGGAGTCTGCTTCCCCCTCTCTCTCTCTGCCTGCCTCTCTGCCTACTTGTGATCCCCCTCTCTCTGTCAAATAAATAAATAAAATCTTTTTAAAAAATGGTGCTGGGTACATGGGTTTAAAGCATAGAGGAAAGATCTGGGCTAGAGATAGAAATGGGAGTGGTTTGCACAAAGATGGTAACTGAAGCCACTGGGATGATAAAGATGGAGTCTAGACAATATGAGAATAGAGGTTGCCTAAAGGAACTCAAATGTTTCAAGGTTGGATATAGGAAAAATGGTCATCAAAAGATACTGAAGATAAGTTACCAGTGAGGTAGGATGAAAATCAGTTAGCATCAGCCTACATGTTTATGGAATGAATGCGTACAGGAGAGACCTGGGAACATAGTGTTAGATTCCTCCCTTACCAGCAAAACAAAATGATATCACAGATGATATGCAGGTATCTATTCCTGTTGGGAGCATCCATTCTTGGCTATAGAAAGTCCATTATCACTACCCCAAATACATGCCCTCATTGCCCTGGTGCTTGGTCTTGGGTGTGGCTGGCCCACACTGGTCTCATATCTAGGGGACAGGAATTGAGAATGATGAGCTGGCCTTTGTTGGCATGCCGTGTCACCACCTCGTCAGGCTACATGTTTTAGGCATTCCAGCCAGCTTATCAGGAAGAGACCTGGGTGATGGGAAATGACATCCTAGGTTAGGTACCATGCTGACAAGGCAGGAAACCCAATCCTTTCCTTTCCTCCCTTAGACATACGTTCTTCACAAACGGTTGGGGGTTGTAGGAGGGTTGGGCCCAAAAAAGGAGTAGTCATATACCTAGAGTGCTTAGAGATAAAATGCCATAAAGAGTACTTCTCAAATTCTCATGCGCACAAAAATTGCATGGAGGTTCTGGTTAAGATGAAGATTCTGATCAGTTCATCTGATTTGCTGCCTGAGGTTTTGTATTTTCAACAAGATTCATGGCTTTGGAAATGCTGCTACCCACACTTTCAGTAGCAAGGTTTAACTTCTATTTGTAGGCTAGCAAGCCAGAAGAGAAATTCACCACCAAAGCAGCTGAAGCAGCAACTGATCAAGAGAGACGTGGCATGCTGTGTAAAGCCCAGATCTGACCTTTAAGTTCAGGAACAAATCCTCCACAAGGTGTATGGATCAATGGTGGTGCCCAATTGATGGGCATTGAACCTGGATACTTAAATAAAGGGCTCCACCATTGTGGGCTTCATTCTCCTTAGGTGCTTCTTCATGCCCTAGGTCCCTAAGTACTTCTTCCAGGAGAGTTTGAAGCATGATACGTTTGCAAACACAGATATAAGGCAAAATTTTCATGGGTCAGCAGCATCTTCAGCTAACATTTTGCTTGGGAATGTAAAGAAGATTCCTGGTAGTAAAGGCAGTGAAGAAATATTTCTGATAAGAAAATTGAGTCTATAGGGGCACCTGGGTGGTGTAGTTGGTTTAGTGTCCAACTCTTGATTTCAGCTGAGGTCGTGATCTGAGGGTTGTGAGACTGAGCCCCACATCAGGCTCTGAGCTGAGTGCAGAGTCTGCTTGAGATTCTCTCTCTCCCTCTCCCTCTGCCCCTCCCACTCTTGCACTTCTCAACAAAATGAATAAGTAAATCTTAAAAAAAAACAAAAAAAAAAAGGAAAATTGAGCCCACCTACTTTTTGAAAGTGTGAATTTATAAGATATATATTACATTTTTTGTGCATGAGGGAACTTGGAAGAGCTGTATTTGGATCAGCAGTTAACTTCTAAAATGATGTAATGCTTCTATACCTGTACAACTTTTCCTTCTTAAAGTACGTTCACAGTGAAAGAAACAACTGGAAAAAAAAAAAAAAACAATACTGATGTTAAGAGAGAGTAAAAGGAGCTAGAGAATATATAATATAAAGAGAAGCAGATAAGGAAAATTAAAGGAGGATTTTTACAGGGGAAAAACAATTTCATTTTATTGTAAAGACCTAAATGAATAAAAGAAGACTTTGAATGTGAAGATGATTAAAAAGACAAAATCATTAGCTAAAGATATTTACAAGTTTAGACTCTTTCATTTTGATTGTAATTTTAATTAGCTGGACACTGGGGGGGAAGAAAATGAAAGCCTACATCATCTACTTACTCTTTAAATTGCATTCCACCTTAATTTTCTGCTCTTCAGTTCTTAATTTTCTCTATTTTTGTTCTAAGTAATCCGGTTATCAGGCTAAAGTGATTTTCCCTCAGCCAGGTTTAGCATTCAGTATTTGCTTTGCGTCTGTAAACCAAAAGTTCACCCCATCGCTTTAGTTTTTATTCTTTCAATAGCAAAAACTCTCTACAGGTAATTTTTTTTTTTTCCAGTCCTTTGTCTATACAGCAGGGTTCTTTGTATACCCATGACAGTTAGATGACTAATAACAAAGACTTCTATTTTTAAAATAATTATGCTCTATTTACACAGCTTTCCACAAAGTTTACTCATAAAATTTAGAAGGCAGCAATGCTTTAAAAAATCTGTAGTTTCACTATTCATTAAAACCATTTTTTTCCTGTGCGCAGGCAAGTTGCTTTTTTCCGTTTCTCTGCTAGAGTAGAAGCCAAAAAATCAGTATTAGTTAATCAAGTCTAGGATTTATGTCTGTGTGCATAAAATTATTAAAAATAACATTGATATAAAACAAAACACATCTGTTTAGAATAACCTACTTTACGGAGAGTTATCTTCAAGATATTATCTGGCTTTTTAGTAGGCTATTTATTTTGCATTTGTTAAAGAAAACAAAATTAGCATAGCTAACCATGTATTATGTGTCTCTCAGTTTGCCCTGTCTTCCAAAAGAAATTCTCTCAAATAATGCGAAGTAACAATGTTGGAGTGCCCTGAGGTCTGTGAATGAAAGGCACTATTTAAGTGGTGACAATTATTATTATTATTCTGCCATGGATAAAGAGTAACAATTGGCTTTAAAAACCCATTGTGGACAATTTCATTTTGCTCCCCCGTACCTCAGATATAATCAGAGCACAGAGTTCTCAGCCCATGATATAAACTCAAACCAGGACAGCACATATACAGTGATGGGGAGTAGAAATGTAATTATCCTAGTAATTAAATACCTAAAAAAATAGCGCTGCCTGCCAGTCATTAGCCATTCAGTGTGGTATAATTTAAGGAACAACAAAAAAAGAAAAAAAAAAAAGAAAAAAAAAAACAGTCATACATCACCAGTTGTCTCAAAATTCCAAAATTTAATTTGTATTTTTAAAGGCTTTCCTTACTTTAAAATACAGATACGCCTTGAGATGAATGATTCATTGAACCTTATTCATTGTTGCATTATTTTAATGAGTTCCACCTACTTTCCAGATGCAGTGTGGAGAAAGGGGTGGAATAAGAAGGAAACTAAGAAGTTGAAAGAAGAAATTACAAGAGCTGTTGAAGGTGAAAAATGCAGAAAATGAAATGTAAGAGCCACAGAGCTCAAGTTCTTCATTTTTCCCAAGAATGTGATGATAATTAACATTATAATCATTAGAAAGTGTTGTCAGGGATTGCTATGGAATCCTCTTACCTGGAATTCTTTTAAAACAAGATACTTGGGTCTTTCTGGCCTGGTACTACTGAACAGAGGGCAGTGACATTGATTAATTGTCCTGTCTAGGATAAACCTCTTTGACATGCACTGTACCTGAAAGGTCTTTTTCTTTAATGCACTAATGGAATGCTGTACGAATTTGCTTATAATTTGGATATGCTGCAGCAGCACTGAGATTTTGTTCCAGTATTTCTTTTCTTTCCCATTTGCTTAAGACTGATGGCAAAGTGTCTTCCAGACTCTTGCATAGAAATCAACTAGAGTGCTCTCAAAGTATTTGGATCTCTGAGGCCCTGTCCTTCTTTGGGATCAAATAAACCCAATTTGTGAATCTGCAGACACCTCCTAAGATGAGGGAGGAATGTTTTAGGAGTTAGAGAGTGGCAGAGCATGGCATTCTCCAATAACATGGTATCACTGGCAGCTGCTGGGGCTCCCTACCAGGTGCCTTCCCCAGACTGAGCTGTCGGACAACCTCTGGCTCCACACCACCCCCACCACTCCTACCATAACACTTAATAACACTGCCTTGTAATGCTTGCTTCGTTGGGAAGCCCCTCCTTGAATCTTAAGGCCGAAAATAGGGCCATATGTTTCTCACTTGCTCCTAAGTCTCCAGAACCTAGTATGTTTCCTGGAACATGACGAGTGCTCAAATAATACTGATTGAATAGAAGAATAAAGTAAAGAATAAACTTCTTAAAGGAGAGCTGCTTGGGTACATTAAGTAAAATTTTTAAAAAGAAAAGGAATTTGTTAATGACACTAGAATTAAAATTTAAAAATTCTTAAAAAAGGAATGTACCTTCCAGCAAAATGAGAGAACAATAATAACGTTAGGAATTAAGCATGTTTAAATTCTTACTGTGTCAGAAAGTTCTGAGGGCTTTGAATGAAGTATTTAATTGTACAACCCTACATTTGAAACAGTACTCTGTCATGACTATTTCAGAATGAAGGAAGGTCCAGTGGCTTGCCCAAAGTCACGTATCTAGTAAGACACAACCAGGACTGAAATCAGCTATTACTCTGTGGAATGTAGGCAATGATGAAGGTGCTACCCCAGGAGCCTCAGAAGATGGAGGACGCTAAGAACAGGCTCTGGCTTTCAAGGACACTTACAATAATTAACAATACATGTTTAACTCGCTCGCTTTTTTTTTTCTTTGAAATTTAAGAGAAGATGAGAACGGGTTGGGGGAGAAAGAGAGATGAGAGAGGACAAGAGAGGGAGGGGGGAGGAAAGAGGATGTGGGAGGGAAGCAGCCTGAGTCCTTAACTAGCAAGTTTGTGACCCATTTTATACATGTTTGATTCTGTTCCCAACAAGCAACAATGAATGGAAAACTCTCAAACGAGCAGTTCACCCATAAATTTTTTTACCATTCTTTGAATATTAAAATATCTGAGAATGATTTCTTCACTAGAAAAAGAAATCTTTCTTTGAAAATAACTTGAAATTTTTTCTGCTGTCCAAATACCCCACATAGCCTTTATATGTCTTTCTCTCTCTATATATAAACACACATATATATAAATTTTTTCCTAGGCCTTTAAGCTCACACTACCATTTCAATACTACCACCATAGTGTTTATGTATAGTCTAAAACTATCCAATGATGGGGCATAAAATAACCAATTCATTTTTACTGATGATCATAAAACCTTAGAAGAATTTAGGGTTATCAAGTTTTTAAACAAACATAGCAAAAATAATATAAGGTTTAAAAAGAGAGACATAACTCTTGACTTGGTAGAGTAAAAAGTTCAGGTACAAGACGAAGCATATATATCAAAGGCATAGGAAATGTCATTACTTTGAAAAGAAATAAAAGAATAACAAGTTTAGAAAATTAACTATCAAATTACATTTTTTTAAGAGGGGCAGTTAAAATGTTGATGAACAAATATAAGTTGATGACTCAGGGGCACTAAAAATACGAAATGTGTGGGTTCTTTTAGATAATACAATAAGTACTGGGAGTTTCACTTTATAACCCATTGTGATTAAACAGCATATTGCTGAAAATGCAGACGTGATACTGCCATAGTAAAACCAGCCTTTTAAAAGATGTTTCTAATTAAATCATGAAAAATCAAAAAGAAAATGTTGAGAGAAGCCATTTTGAAGATTTTATTAATGATGCATTCATGGAGAGGGCTTTATTAGACTTGAACTAGCAAATGCTTAATGCTACTGCACAAAACGATGGATAAGCATTTTTTCCCCTAAAAAGTTCTGTCTTCCAGAGCAAAAACTTTCTTGTAATACAAACACCTTTTGATTCAGTTAAATTCTAGTAATAAGAAACTTTGATGTTTGACTTAATAATGCTTTATTTAATCCGTATCTGCATTTGACTTAGATGTATTGATTTCTATCTTTTCTCCCAGAGCTTTCTACTTCTAAACAAGATTCCTTTTAATAATATTCAACAGTTTTTCTCAGGAGGTATAGAACCATCAACTTTACTGGAAATTGATATCAAAGCATCCAGTGTAAATTGTTCTACTGCAGAAGCTCTTGTGAAATGTTTTCTGAAGAAACCCAGGGAAGATCCAATTTATGATTAATCTATGGAATGTGTTAATAATTTCAGAAGGTGACAAGTATTTTAAACACTATTACCTCCTCATGCACTGGCTAACCATAACTGGGAAACTTCCTAATTCCTCTTTCTTCTTTCTTTCTTTTTTTTAAGATTTTATTTATTTATTTGACAGAGAGAGATCACAAGTAGGCAGAGAGGCAGGCAAAAAGGGAGAGAGGAGGAAGCAGGCTCCCCACTTGAGCAGAGAGCCCGATGCAAGGCTTGATCCCAGGACCCTGAGATCATGACCTGAGCTGAAGGCAGAGGCTTAACCCACTGAGCCACCCAGGCATCCAGTCATCTCTTTCTTTTTTGACTCCCTTGTGATCTCCTATCAAACTGTGGACGGCCCACTCTTTATAAAATTATAATCCCTTGGAGAGCCTGGGTGGCTCAGTCGGTTAAGGAGCCTACTCTTGATTCCGGCTCAGGTCATGATCTCAGGGTTGTGGGATCAAGCTCCATATAGGGCTTCATGCTCAGCGAGGCGTCTACTTGAGATTCTTTCTTCCCTCTCCCTCTGCCCCTCCCCCTGCTTGCTCTCTCTTTTTCTCTAAAATAAATAAATCTTTAAAAAAAACACCTATAATTCCTTATCTATAATTCTGAAATTTAAAATTCTGTGGAAAAAAGCTTTCATGCTTATGCAAATTTATTTGAAGTCAAGACCTATGAGGTTCTCTGCAGAAAGAGTAATGTGCTTGTTGATTGTAGGTGCAACTTCCCCAGAGCACACTAGGGCATTAGCAGGATGTATGGCAGAAGCACAATACTACTCTTGTAAAATCTGAGGAATTTTGAAACACATCTAGCCCCAGGAGGTTTAGGTTAGCGATTGTGGACCTGTATTACTATATCATATTGTAGTTATTGTTTAACTGTCTGGGAAGTCCAGTGACCAAGTACTGTGTTTTATTGACCTTTGTAGGGTGATCTTGATTTCGCCAGGACAAAGGGATTTTCTGGGATACAGGACTTTCAGTGCTAAAACCGGATAGTTCCCGGACAAATAGGGACCTTTGACTTTCAGCCTCTAACACAGTATAAAGTATATTCTAGATTCGAAATATTCAAAATACACTTGCTGAATAAATCAATGGTCTTCAAATATTCTCTGGTCAGGAGTAAAAAGCCTGAAAACATTCCATCTAAGTGAAAAATTCACCCAGGTCCGTTTAGACTGCTCCCTACCAGAATGAGACCATTAAAGTGTTAACTTCTAAATGTTTTAACATACACCTTTTAATTAATTCTTATAATTTTCCCAGCTATCCACTTAGTCAAATCCAAAAACATACGGCCCACGGTGAGTCAAAAGTCCTTGTTGGTATGTGCTGGAAATTACTCATATTTACTTTGATACTTGTAGTAACTCTAACACCTCTGACTGAAATAGGTGAATATTAAAATGAATTTGTCAGTAAGCTTTTTTGGGGGGGGTTGGGGCAAATAATAAAGTAATAACATATTCCATGAACATCAGAAAGGTGTTTCTATATCATAAAATTATCATGAAATGTTATTCTCTATTTAATACTGATTTTCCTTCTTATTATGACCTGAAATGGTATGTTTTAATCTCAGGATGGGGTATTCATATAAAGTACTTCCATACTTATAACTGATGGTGGAGTTTAAAAACCTCCATAAATTATTTTTCTTTATAACGATACTAATACAGATAACGATACTAATACAAACCCACTGTAGACATAGGACCACTCTCACTATAGCTGCTCTTTGATCTTTGACTAATGAATTTCTCCCTAATCTATGAGCCCCACTCTGACCCGGCCTAGACTACACGGATCATTCCCTGACCTATTTTCTCTCCAAGCTCTTCAAGCATGACCCTTGTAGCTCCTACCCTTTGCAACATCTTACCCTGGCTCTCTGACAGACCACGTTCTCTGCTACGCTTGTGAGGGTGACAATAGCCAGAGAGAAGCCTCTGGACCATGCGGATTGGCACAGTTACACAGTTTTCGTTTCCCACCGTGGGGCCTCAGTGCCATCCCACAATCCTTAAACTGCGCCCTGTTAGTTCCCTTTCCCATTCGGACTCAGTGACTCTTTAGCCTTACCATAGTTTACCATATTTTTCCATTTCCTTACCCAAAAGAGCTTGCCTCGTACTTCACAGAAAAATTAAGCCTATGGGGTTGGAGACCTCCACTTATTCTCCCTCCACCCCCCTCCCGTTTACCTACACCCACATTCATAATAACTTGCCCTTCTCAAGTCTCAAAGTGTAAAGTCTACTTTTTTGTTGTTAAAGACACCCACTTTCTCTGCTGTAGGTCTCAGTCCTTGCTGTCTACTCCAAGAAAATACTGTCCTTTGTTAGTTTCCTGTTTTATTTTCTCGTGTTTACTTTTCCCCTATAAATATGTTCAAGTGTCTCCCAAATCTTCAAATGAACAAAGGAGTTACAGTAGTCACCCCACCCCCCAAACACACACCCCCTCTACTCTCCCCTGCCTGCCTCCACCACTCTCCTTTACTGCTTAATAATCTGCCTTTAAAAGGAGGTGACTCTTGCTTCCTGGAACTCTCCAACACTTGAACTTCCCGCAGTTAGGTTCTGCAGAGATTAGTGCTGGCGGAAAAAATTTACTAACAATTCTCAGGCAACCAAGTCGTGTTTTGGTCCTCATCGTAATATCTTAATGAATCCCCCTACTTCATTTGCCACTACTGATATTTTTTTTTTTTTTGAAACTAGTCCATTCGTTGACATCTTACTATTACTTCATTTTCAGCTCTCACCTCTGTCGTTTCCTTCTTCATTTCCTTGTGGATTCCTTCTCCTTGCTTGGCACTTTTTGTGCCAAGTGTGATGCCCCAGTATGTTCCACTTTTTACTCACTGTTATTTCTTTTCTTTTACACGCTCTCCTGTATAAACTGTATAGCAATCTGGTTCTCACGGTTTTAACTCCCACTTAGGATGCTAACAACTTCACAAATGTGTCTTCAGCCCTAACCTATTCCCTTCCCATTATATTTGAAGATTTTATTTATTTATTTGACAGACAGAGATCACAGGTAGGCAGAGAGGCAGGTGGGGGGGGGGGAGCAGGCTCCCTGCTGAGCAGAGAGCCCAATGTGGGGCTTGATCCCAGGACCCTGGGATCATGACCTGAGCTGAAAGCAGAGGCTTTAACCCACTGAGCCATCCAGGCCCCCCCCCCCATTATATTTAAATATCCAACTCCCTTTAGTTGTTTTATAACAACCGTATATGTGTTATCTCCTTAACCAACTCATCTTCTCCCCTCCCTCCCCCCTCGTCCCATCTATTTCTACTGTATCTATAGTGTGCTATTGTGATTTATAATGAGAAATGTGTATTCGGTCTTCAACATCTTCCTGGCACAGACACAGAACTTCTAAAGCCATTGGAGCTTCCTAAGCAACAAAAGTGATAAAGATGAAAGGAGCAAGGAGAGTCTTCAGTTATTCATAGAAAAGCCGTTCAACCACACCTGAGTTTAGGTGAATGACCTAGTGTTTGGAAAGTCCCTAAGGGTGTGGGGACTGGTTGCCAGGGGAACCCATCTGATGATTAGAGGGCTAGAACTTCAGCTTCACCTCCTGACCTCAGGGAGGGGAGAGAGGCTGAATGGTCGAGTTAATCACAAGTGCCAATGATTCAATCAGTCATGCCTACATGATAAAATTTTCATAAAGAAACTCTAACCAAAGAAGTTCAGAGAGCTTACTGGTAGATGAGCACATGGAAATGCTGGGAGGGTGGAATACCTGCATGATGGCAAGGAAGTTTCTTGCCCCTTCCTCCATACCTAGGCATCTCTCCCATCTGCCTCTTCCTGAGTTGTAACCTCTTGCAAGAATGGCTCCTAGAACTCAAGAAGACCATTTACTGTTCTATGAACCATTCTTGCAAACTATCAGATCTGAAGAAGAAATCATGGGAACCCCTGATTCGTAGCCCAAAGTTCAAAAGCACGGGTGACAACATGAACATGCAACTGGTGAGTAAAGGTGGTGGAGGGGAGGCAGCCATGTGGAAATGAGCCCTTAATAAGGGATCTGACATTATCTCCAAGAAAAATAATGTCGAAATTGAGCTAAATTGTAGTACACCCAGTTGATGTCCACTGGAGAGTGAAATTCTTAGGTGCGGGAAAATCCCCCCCACATTCCATAACCAGAAGTACATGAGTGTAGAGAAAGGAAATACTTTTCCCTTTCTTGTGGCAATGGTGATATATCAAAACACAATCTGAAACTGTCACTCCTCTGCTTAAACCTTTTCATGGCTCTTCATTATCTGGTATCAAAACTTCCTAGCCTGGTGTATCAGAAGACCCTCCTTGACCTGGCACTCTCCTACCTACCTGCCTGGCCGCATCTCCAGCGTCTCCCAGCTTAATGGTTTAAGCATTAGGAACTCTAAGCCACCCAACTCCATAGTTTTTCGTGCCTTTTACACACTTTTATGCTATGCACACTTGCTCATGCTCTCTGGGCTGAGAACTTCTAACTTATCTTCCTCTGTTTAGCTTTTATTCATCCTTCAGTAGTCATCCTAGGCATAATTTCTTCCAGGAGCAATTTCTATTGACCAACTTTTATCTCATAGTAATTGTGAAAAGAAAAGACAAAACAATTCACTTCCAAGTGTAGGTTTTGCAAAGATAGTATTGGGGAGATCTTGAACACCCTCAGCGATCCTTTGTGGCTATTTCAGAAGTGCACGCTGAATAGTGAGGACTTGTTCAAGAACAGCTATTGCAAGGGCAATATTTCATTCTTTTTACAAACACCATTGTGATGAGATATTTGGGCACCTCTTTCTATATTTTGTTGGAATTTCTTTATATCTTCCACCTAGATGAAAACAAAACAAAATCACTAGGCCAAATGTCCATTTTTATGTCTCTTTTCATATACATATTGCCAGCTATTTTCAGAGTTACAAAAATATATAATACCACAAGCAGAGTTTTACTGCATCCTCCCCAGCATTATTCTTATTAATTTTTTTTTTTTGCTTTCGTGAATAGGGAAAATCAAGCATTCTGTGTTAATTTGCTGAATTTACATACTTGCAGTGCTGTCTCTTTTTCCATATATTTGTTTGCGAGTGGTAGTTCTTTGTTTAGCCATCCTATTTTAACTTCCATGAGTTTCTTCCCTGGTCTCTGATTGACCCTCCTCTTTTAACAGCATCCTGTTCGTATTTTATAAATACGGTATTTTCTGAAATATTCATGAGGTGTTATTAGATTTTTTTTTTTTCTTAATTTATTTCCTTTAGCCTGAATTCTCTTTCTTTGATGGTTATTTCTGCTCGTACTTTGCAATCATTCTCTTTCAGATTACAGGCTTTGCTCTATGCCAGGTGATTTTTTTTTTTAATCTGTTTGTGTTTAAGAATGTGACAGTAAAACTAAATGACTGTGTGCTTTGTGTACATGAGCACAGTTTATCCACTGGCATGCTTTGCTTTAGGGTGAGTAGGGTGGGAGCCAGCCACCATGCTGGAAAGCCCTAAAGCAGGGAAAGAAGGCTTTGCTATGAGGCAGTGTTATCACAGTCCTGACTTCTCCCCAGAGAAGTGGTTCATTTTCTTTAGAAAAGAAGTCTCTGATTTTCTTTTCTTTTTTTTTTAAGTTGGGCAATAAATGCTTGACTTCTGGGGATGTGGTGTGCGTGTGCATGAAGGAGGGAGTGGGATGGCTGGAGAGAAATGGCAGTAACGCAATTCCGTGTACATTGTGTCTATGAGCCCTTCCTTTCCAGCCGCGGGCCTCACTCCCTGATGTTTCAGGGCCCAACTATGGGGCTCAGGAGGGCAGATCCATCAGGCCAATCCCCATGTTCTAGGCTCCACTCCCTCCTCACCTGTGCCTAGTCACCACCCCACCATCCACCTGCCATTATGCAAGAATCGGTTGGAATTTCTTAACCACAATCTCTTTATTGTCATGGTATTTCACAGGATTTCCCCTTTGGACATTGCTGTCCAAATTATTTTTTTTTCTAAAATCAAGATCTTTGTCTTTTAATTCATTTAATAACGGCTTTCTAAGATTAAGAAACTAATACGTTTAAATTCACATACGATACAATTATTTCCTTACTTTCTTCTTACTTTGTTTTATTTTGACATAGAGAAAGTTTTAAATTTTTATCTAGTCATCTCATTCTTTCCTGTATTCCATTCCATTGCATCTGTGTTTGGAAAATTCTACTTATTTCAGGTATTTGCTACTAGTGAATTCTGTGCTCCCTTGGATTGTCAGTATTTTATTTTCAACAATAAATATTTCATCCCTCTGAAAATAATTTGGTTTATTGCAAATTTTAAAACTTTTGTTTTCTTTTAGGTGAAAAATTCTTTCTTCAAACAAAATCTTTTGTGGAGGGGCACCTGGGTGGCCCAGTGGGTTAAAGGCTCTGCCTTCGGCCCGGGTCATGGTCCCAGGGTCCTGGGATCGAGCCCCGCATCGGGCTCTCTGCTCAGCAGGGAGCCTGCTTCCCCTCCTCTCTCTCTGCCTACCTGTGATCTCTGTCTGTCAAGTAAATGGATAAAATCTTTAAAAAAAAATCTTTTGTGGAAACTTTATTTGTAAAAATGAGAAAATGGACAGGTTTAGGTGAATGGATGTTGGGGGTGGGGGTTGTTATTCACTCAGTCCTATTTCACTCTTCTGCTTTCTTTCATCTCTGGTCCTATATTCGAGTGTGTCCTGAGTTTTTTGAGAAGTAGATTAAAAAATACTGAGATATGATTTAAAATGAAAGTCAAAATTTATTCTATTCCTAAATTGCCAGGCAATTATCCAGAAGCTAGTCACCAGTAACCCTTTCCTTCCCCAAGTGAATTTTGAAACCTTTATGATACATTAAATAATTGCACACAACACACTCTAGTTGGAGGCCCTCTTTCTGTTCCATTGACCTACCTGTTTTTACACCAGAACTCTTACTGCTTTACTTAGTATAGAATTGTTTTCATGTACTATAAGGCTGACACCCATTCACTACCTGTTTTCCCAAAATTTAAAAAAAGAATACTCTTACCTTTGCATTATTCCAAAGGGTCCTGAGAAAAATTATATTACCTTTGGGTGGGATAATTTCAAAGTGTTAGAATTCCAGCCTGTTAATTTTTGTCTGATTCTCTGAGATCTTATTAATGTTCACCAAGCTGCCTTATCTTATGTTGATAGCACTATATTAAAATATCTTAGCATACTTGTGTTCCTGTTCATCTCTTTTTGGTTCTGTAATAGATTTTCTCCTTACGTATTTTATTATTCTGACTCTTTTATTTGGCACTCTGTTATTAGTTCTTATGAAATGATGAGCTTAAAATCCATCTGTGCGGCCCATCCGTGAGATGCTCAGAAAGAATGCAGTCAGAGGTTGAAGACCAGCAAGAAGATCGTTTGAGGAGGATGGAATGACACCGCCAAAAGCTCTAATAGATGCCAAGGCTGTTAGAACGAAAACGGCCTCAGTGCCAGAGAGTCAAAGAGGAAGGCAGGGATAAAGTAGGGCTTGGGGTGCGTTAAGTCGTGTGTCCCAAAGAATAAATAGCTTGGAATGAGAGCTGGCTATGTGTTACAAGAGGAAATAGGAGGATAGGAAGTTTGAGTAGCTTCAGAAATGTGAGGTGCGATCCAGAATGTATTAGAGGGGCGCCTGGGTGGCCCAGTGGGTTAAAGCCTCTGCTTTCGGCTCAGGTCATGATCCCAGGGTCCTGGGATAGAGCCCCGCATCGGGCTCTCTGTTCAGTGGGGAGCTGCTTCCACCTCTCCTCTCTCTCTCTGCCTGACTCTGCCTGCTTGTGATCTCTGCCTGTCAAGTAAATAAATAAAAAAAAATCTTAAAAAAAAAAAAAAGAACGTATTAGAAAGATACAAGGGAGAAATAACCCTGGGCTTGCTCTGCCAAAAAGCAGAATCCTGTCGGAAAAGGAGGGCCCTACTACACTTTCAGTTGAATTTGGGTCTTCTTATTTCTTTGTCACAGGAAAAAAAATGGGGAAAAAAATAACATGTCCACTTTTAAGTGACTCTTATTATAAATTCTACTGCACTTGAAATTAACACCGCCACCTTCATTTCTATTTGCTTGAGTTTGCTTCATCTAAGTCCCTTTTACTTTATGTTTTGCCTATCTGTATTATTTTGTTTAAACCATATCTTTCATAATCAGAAAGTAATTGGATTTAAAAAAAAAGGAATCCAACAAGGGAATCTTTTCTTTTTAGTTAAATAAAACGACTGGGGCGCCTGGGTGGCTCAGTGGTTAAAGCCTCGGACTTCGGCTCGGGTCATGATCCCAGGGTCCTGGGATCGAGCCCCGCATCAGCAGAGAGCCTGCTTCCCTTCCTCTCTCTCTGCCTCTCTCTCTGCCTACTTGTGATCTCTGTCAAATAAATAAATAAAATCTTTAAATAAATAAATAAATAAATAAATAAAACAACTTACATGGATGGCTGTACTAGAGACAGGGGGGCTGGTCACAGAAGACCTGTGCTCCTCTTCCGTAATGTAGTGAAAGGCTGGTTAGCCAGGGCTTGAATCTCAGGGTGTCATAATGTGAGCCAAGTGGGTGTGTCTTCTCCCCCCTCATTCCTCTGCCATATTCTGGCTGGATGTCAATGCCTAGGGTGACATTTGAAACTGGAGATGTCAGAGCCTTTCAGCTAACTCCCTGAAAAAACCCAGTACAGGGGCGCCTTGGTGGCTCAGTGGGTTAAAGCCTCTGCCTTCGGCTCAGGTCATGGTCCCAGGGTCCTGGGATCAAGCCCCGCATCGGGCTCTCTGCTCAGCAGGGAGCCTGCTTCCCCTCCTCTCTCTCTCTGGCTGCCTCTCTGCCTACCTGTGATCTCTGTCAAATAAATAAATAAATCTTTAAAAAAAAAACAACCCAGTACAGCAACCCCCACATCCTTTATTGCTAATAATGCACGTTAGATAGTTTGGTGGGCAAAAACCAGACTTTTATTGCATAAAAGCGCTGAAATCTTAGAAATTATTTATTATAGCAGCTAGTTTTACACAAACTTATATGATTATTTAGCTTTTTTATTTTAGTTTTATGTTTTATATATATAAATAAAAATATATTTATATTTTACGTTTATTTTTATGTTTTGTTATTTTTATGCTTTTATTTTTATGTTTTTCAATTGTTTATTGGCAAAGGTTCCTTTGTGATACATGTTACATTCTATATTCTGTTATATATGTCAATGTTTTATGAAACAAATACCTTGTTTCAAAGTATACTTTTGGCTTAAAACTAAACCTATAGTTACCTTATTAGCAAAATTGAAATAATGAGTTACGACTTTTTGGGGGGGGGAGACAAGGAACTTCATGTTTCATACTCCACTCATACTCCTCATTTCTCTTCTACAGGTTTTTGCTAGTTTCATCTGGAGGCACAAGTTCCATCATTTAAAAATGTGTTATTTTTCTAATTTTTTCCTTCTATATTTGTAACCACTGTGACAAACCATTTCCCTGATTACTTTTCTTGTCTCCACTTACTATTATGTCCTCGGCTGATTTTGGTTCTTGTTTCTCATCTCTATCTGACACAATTTATCGTTGATTCACTTTCTAGCGAGAAGAGCATCTTTTAGTAACCTTTCCAAAGTTATACCTGACTGATGTATTTTCTGTGGCTTCTGGCATCTGAGCATGTCTTCTTGTCACCATTGTACATGAACAACAACTTAATTATGGGAATATTGGAATATTGCCTTTTCTTCTTTTTCTCTGGAACTTCTATAGAAATTTTCTCAATTGTCTTTTGATATTTCTTTTTTCAGAGGCCAATCTAATTTTAATTATTTCCAAAAGCAAAGGTGTGTGTGTGCATGTGTGTGCATGTTTGTACAAATAATACTTACAAGTTCCTGCATAAAGCAAGAAATTAAAGCTTTACCAGGCTCTAGGTATTAATCTCTGTTCCTAATTTTTGTCTGCTACATGTTTAGCCCTGTTAATGTCCAGGTTCTCATATTCGATCTTGAAAGATTTTTATATCTTTGCTTATTATTTCTGATCTTTTTTCTCTGTTCTTTATAGCTATTTAGATTTCAATTCATGTTTTTTCTTTTTATGTTATCACTTAGACATCTGGGGACATTTCTCTAATGTAGCCTCTATATCATTGATTGGAATCTTTATAGACTTAAACCTTATTTTTTGTTTTTCTTTTTTTTTTTTTTTTTTGGTTTTATTTATTTATTTTCACAGAGAGAGAGAGAGAGAGAACAGGAACACAAGTAGGGGAGGGGTTGGGAGAGGGAGAAGCAGGTTTCCAGCTGAGCAGGGAGCCCCATGTGGGGCTTAGACCCAGGACCCTGGAATCACGATCTGAGCCGAAGGCAGACACTTAATGACTGAGCCACCCAGGAACCCCAGCTTCAACCTTATCTTTCCTGTTTCTAAGGAAGTTGATATTATTTTGTTGAATGGGTTTTTCATTTTATTCTACTTTCTACTCATCTCGTCCTGCTAATCTCAGGGGGGGTTGCTTGGGGTGCCTAGCAAGGGTAGAAATTTAGGCTCTCCATTTGCCTTTGCTAGAGGAGACGAGAGGTGAGGAACTGTAGTGTTTTCTGTGGTGTTTACTGGAGTAAGCAGTTATTGTCTAAACATTTCTATCCTGCTAGGCTATCTCTTTCTGTTTTGTTTCTTTTTGCTTTGTTTTGGCAAGACTGAGCAGGTTTTTACTGGACCTCTGTGGTCTGCTCCCACTGTTTTCACTGCCTAGTCTGGAATAGAGGAGGCACAAAGAAAAACAGGTCTGTCACCACTGGGTCCTTCCTCCCGTCCCCAGGTCTCTAGCCAGTCACCTTCCTCTCTCCATCTTTGTCTTATGTTTGTTTTGTTCTTTTTTAATTTTTAAAAAAATTTTTTTAAAGACTTTTTCTTCATTCATTTGACAGACAGAGATCACAAGTAAGCAGAGAGGCAGGCAGAGAGAGAGGAGGAAGCAGGCTCCCCGCTGAGCAGAGAGCCCGATGCCGGCTCGATCCCAGGACCCTGGGATCATGACCTGAGCCAAAGGCAGATGCTTCAACCCACTGAGCCATCCAGGCACCCCTGTTTTATTCTTTTTTTAAACATTTTATTTATTTGAGAAAGAGAGTGAGAGAGAGAGAGAGAGAGAGAGAACATGCCCTGGGGAGGAACAGAGGAAGAGGGAGAAGCAAACTCCCGGTTGAGTAAGGAGCCCAATGCCATGCGGGGCTCCATCCTGGGAATCCAGGATCATGACCCAAGCCAAATGCTGACGCTTAACCGACAGAGCCACCCAGGTGCCCCTTATGTTTGTTTTATATAGAAGACTCACGGTTTTTAGTTGTACTCAGTGGGAAGAATAGGGAAAAGGGCATCTACTCCTTATTCCAGAAGCGGAAGTCTTTAGCTGAAATTTTAAAGATAAATTATAAACAATGGAGGGCAGTGAAGTCCTGTCCTTTTTCCTATTCTCCAGTCAAATCATCATAATTTCCACTGTCAAAAAATGGTGCTAGTTTCCTGGTTTGGTCTACCTTTACTAGTCAGATGCACAAAGAAAGCCAGGTCACCTCTGCAAAATGTGGTGAAGTCATACAGTTGATTTTTTATTTGATCCTAGAGCAGTTGATATTTTAATTCTATAGTTAATTTCAGAATAATTTTTACTGCTTTCCCTACATTATAGCATTTGACTCATTTGTCTTTCAAAGGACTAGTAAACCTTGATTTGCTTTAGCAGCTTTGAATGGATTTTTATTGTTTCTTACCACTGCCTTTCAACTCATGTAATTTGAAAACTAAATGCAAACTGTAAAACTCAATCAATCTGGTAGTATTCCTTTAATATCAATTTTTATATAATTAGCCCCCAAACTGTGTTCAATTACGGACAATTAATCTTATGCACTTTGAGGGACAACACTAATTTCACACTTAGTAGCATTTAAAAGGAAGGTGGTGTGAGTCCTATGGGGAAAGTACCTCCCTAAGGAGTTATGCTTTATTATCACTGCCTGGAGAATGGAAGTGCTTTCCCATTGTACTCCACCATTGGTGCCCACATTTTCTGTAACTCCAGACCAGTAGAATTGTGTAACAAACACACAAGCAGAATCACACATACTTTAATTACAGTTTTCAGTGAGACTGCCAGTTTTTTTTAAAAAGATCCTGAATTTTCCATGTTCTTTTGACAATTTTCTTGAGTTAGTATTCTTAATGCTATATGGTTAATTGTTCCATTGAGACTGATTGTGAGATGCCAAACAATGGAGCCACAATAGAACAAGGAATGAGAATGACAGCTGGTGGAAAGGTAGAAAATTGTGGAAAACTCCTTACTGTAGAAGAAATGTGCATAAGAATTAACAAACTCCAAAATGAGAATGTATTTAGTCAGTACTTAATACATGTTAAAATGTACATGACTCTTTTTATATATTCTGGTTCTTAAAAAAATTGTACCAATTTTCAATTGACAAATTATATCTTATTATTGACTTGATGTACATAAGTCCTTTCCCCTAATAGTCGGTGTCTAAAGATGATATCATCAAGTCTGAATATTAAAATAATTTTTAAATACCATTTTAATGTCTCCTAATAATTCAAAGTCAACTATTACGAAAAAGCCAAACTTTGAACCATCTTCTCGTGTCAAAAAATTATGAATACATGTCGTATTGTATGCATGGTGTTTAGCAAAAGGTGCACACATATCTGTTTACTTTGGTCTTTCATGACTTTGACCTTTTAGGTGCTTCTTGTTAGTAATTGGGTGATGAGGAGTTGTAGCCAATTTTAATGTTTGTAATTCATACTCAGATATGCAAATTGATGAACACATTATAAATTTTTAAAATTATAGGGACAATTTACAGTGCAAAATGGCATTGCTCCAGGGGCTGAGCAGTGGCCTGGGAACTCAGAGCTGTGCATTTTAATTTCCATTAACTCTCAGTGTAATCATAGGCGTAATACTTTAATCTCCCTCTACCTTAGAATGTTCGTCTACAATATATATGAAACAATTTCCTTCCTGTAGTTGAGGTGAGAGTTAACCACAAAGCAGGGTGGCTTAAAACAAAAGAACACTATATCTACATACCACATAAAAGACCGATATGAAGCTAAAGATTATACCAGCTAAGTGAACATTGCATTGTGTCATTTACGCAAAGATAAAACAAATGACCCATTGTCACAAGATGTCACCATATCCCAATTTACAAATGTTATTAAAGTTCATGTAATGTAATAAATAAACATTTTGTAGTAGCCATCAGACACTTATGTGGGCATTGATTACTAAATGAGTTTTATTCTTTATGCTGTGTTTTCTTCAATGCTATATACATCTTTCAAATGTATAACAATGCATTTAAAAATGCTTTCTGTGAAGTGTGTAAACCTGGCGATTCACAGACCTGTACCCCTGGGGATAAAAATACATTATATGTTTATAAAAAAAAAAATTGGAAGGGGAGGCGAACCATAAGAGACTATGGACTCTGAAAAACAACCTGAGGGTTTTGAAGGGTCAGGGGTGGGAGGTTGGGGGAACAGGTGGTGGGTAATAGGGAGGGCACGTTTTGCATGGAGCACTGGGTGTTGTGCAAAAACAATGAATACTGTTACGCTGAAAAAATAAATAAATTTTAAAAAAAGTCAAAAAAATTAAAAAAAATGCTTTCTTAGGTATAGTTTTTATTTTATTTTATTTCTTTATTTATTTTTAAAGATTTTACTTATTTGACAGACAGAGATCACAAGTAGGCAGAGAGGCAGGCAGAGAGAAAGAGAGGAGGAAGCAGGCTCCCTGCTGAGCAGAGAGCCTGATACGGGACTCGATGGGACTCCACAGGACTCCATCCCAAGACCCTGAGATCATGACCCGAGCGGAAGGTGGTGGAGGCTTAACCCACTGAGCCACCCAGGAGCACATCTTAGGTATAGTTTTTAAAGGAAGACTTTTTCCCCCTCTCCCTAACAATGACTAGGTTTCCATTAAGTACTTAAACTTTACACCAGGAAAACAAAAAATCATTCAAAGGAATTCAACTTGAAAGTAGGACATTACAAAATCACACTCCAATTCATGGTAATTCACAGCAAAGTCTGTATTTTTAAACTTCTCTGGTTGTCCTACCTGTTAAATGATACAGTGTATCCTGGGAGCCACAGAATACATAAGTGCAACTGGTGAGTTGATGATGGAATGTGAGCTTCTTTACTTTTCCATATATTGAAATATCCATCTTTTTAGCTTAATAAATAGCTCTGCAACATTGGATTTCAGCAGGGAGGCCATTCTCCAGTTGTGGAGCAATACAATTTTGAGTCCTCGTGTCTTTCTGAGGCTCCCTTGCATTGTGAAGCTCATATTTAGAAAGCTCTAGCAAACTAACACCTGCTAAACATAAATCACATGCAGAAATCTACAACTGGACAAGCTCAGGAAGATATAATAGATCAAATCCATGAAGAACCTCACAATGAATTAAGAAAACCTTAAACTTAATCCTATAACCTGACAGGCAGTCAGCAGACTGACTTATGGAGAACTGTAATATGGGAATTAGACTGAATGCCAGATGGCTTCTAGAAGTAAAATTAAAAAAAAAAAAAGAAGAATAAACTGCAGCCAATGATAAGCACAGGTAGGAAGTCTGACAAAGAAGACACAGTAACTACATTCTGAAATAACACACACTAATATTTTACACTACAGTCTCTTTCTTTTGTTTCTCCCAGCCAGCTTGACAGAAAGTAGTAATGTTTGACTAGTTACACACCTAATACCAGATGCCAGTTTGAACAGGTGCAAAAACAAAGAATAGGACATTTCCATTTGGAACATCATCAGACTTCCTCTTTATATGTAGTCTCTGATATGCTTTGCTGGAGCTCACCTACTAGGTTTCTTATTGTTATTCCCCTGCTTGGGAGAAGTTCTATTTGCCAATGCATGACAGGTTTCCTTAGCCAATGAAAAGAGTTAAATGGAAGAATGACCAGCTAATTTATCTGGGACCTGGTCTAGTTCCAACAGTTCCCTGTGAGAGGATGCAGTGCTGGAATTTTGAGATCACCCTGAGTGAAAATGTGCCTGTTAACCTGTCTCCACTTGCCACATAATTGTCAAGGACCATGGCATACCAGTGAAAGACAGTGGAAATTAGCACTGCCAGTTATCAATGTTAAATGTATGGTCAGTCAGTACTAGTGTCTCAAACAAACAGGCAACTTGTTCCATACAGTCAGTTGGTAAATTGGATGCAGGCAGACAGAGGAACACAATATCCCTTCTCTGTAGGTGGTCTCTGTTTCATTAGGTTTCCAATTGATGTTGCTGCACAGTAATCCAAAAATGTGTGATGGGAACATCACTCTCATTTTTCATTAACACTCCCTTGCAAACATATTGGAGGCAGGTACAAAACAGATTTTGCCAGGCTTACTTTTATCCTTTTGGAGACTACTGTGTATCCAACATCACTGTGGGGAGCTTAGTTTCTACTTTTTAGAGTCGCTGTTTGATTTGATCAATTTCCTTAAAGATGTTGTGGAAGTAGTGGGAGAGCTGCTGATCATTAAGAGACAAGTGAGTTAGGAAAATCAGCTTCTATATAATAATGAATAGTAATATGGCTACTGAAGTTCGGTGGGATAAGAAAAAACAGAGATAGTGTTTATTGTCTCAGGAAAGCTACCGGAAATGTGCAAACCATGAAATTTTTTGAGAGATCTTAGAGATCATCCAGACTTTTCTTCATTTTCATTTCATAAGCGATGGAATTGAGGCTTACACTGGTTCTAGCTTTCCCAAAGCAATGCAATTATTGGCACCAGCTAAGACAGGAATATAGGGCCTCTAACTTGTGTTCTATCCAATATTCCACGTTCAGCCTATAATACATAGGTGCAGGTAACTACCAAGAACTACATAATTCATACCTCCTGTTTCCAAAAGCTTCCATCATAGCCTCTATTTATAAAGTTATATCAACACACCATCTAAAATATTCCCCAATTTGTGGCTTTAGGAGAAATCATTCAGCATTATGGTTATCAGAAGCAGCATTCATTTCCTGGTGTAAATGGTGAAATGTTACACATTTCTGGTAGATTTCCCAAGACAATAGGTATCATCTCTGTTTTTCCTTATGTCACCTAACTTCAGTACCCACAGTACTGTTGGCTCAAAAGCCTGCCCTGAATCCCCACCCAGTGCTAGAGAGAATGCCATGCTCCCTTGACTGTATCCAGGAGCGTCATTCCCAAGATGATGGCAAACACTTCTCACATGGTCAACTCCTTTTGTCTGATTCCAGAAAAATAGCTGCTTCCTGCATTGCTGGGTAACTGTGCTCCGTCTACGTGATAGGACTCTGGTTGAAGTGTGTTTTGGATTAATGAAGGAGACCCAGTACATAGGACTTACCCAACCTGGTGCAGTCTCAGAGGCAACTCTGACTAGATGGGTCCCACATTTTTCTTTTCTGCGTTCATCAAACCATATCTTTATTCCCTGTGCTCCTGGGAATTACTTGCTTCAGTAAGTGGGGAACCACTATCCCTCAGTCATAGGTTTTGACAAACACCCAGAATACTGAATCATAGCACTTCCCCCCACCTCAGGATTATTCATCTAACTAGTTTAAAGACAATGCAATCATTCCAGAATATGAATATCAGGGAAAAGAATGACTGTATTCAAACTGTCTGAAATGTTTGAGAATATATGCATAAACATAGACTCCTTTATATACATCACAGACATTGCTCAAGTTTTCCACCATGTGTTGTATTCATCTCTTTGCCACAAATGTTAGGAGTGAATTGATACTACCTACTGTGGTTCATCTTTGTTCTATTGTAAGACCATTAAATCCTCATCACCCAAAAGGGTGTTATATAGGTAACAGTAGCAAATAAAATAAAAATGGATGACAGACTTCAGCTGCATTATTTTACTATAATTGAAAGTCTTGGAATTAACCTATTTCTTATGGTATGAGTAAATAAGAACATACTAATCACATAATCAAAACAAATGGTAAGTATACTAAGTGCATCATAGTGCGTCCAGACATACATTAATTTCACATGTAAAATTCAGCTGTCTCTTGCAGATTTATCAGCAAAAGCAAACAAATAAAAATGGTTAGTGAGCTGAGAAACTTAAAAATATATGTAATAGTCACTCAGGTTCTTTGGAAAATTGTTTCCCTGATTCATATCAATACAAATACTTTTTAAATATGATTAAATGGAATTAATTAATCACAGATATTTGTTATTATGGCACTTTAATGTCATATATGTATATGTTAAAATTCACCATAGTGAGATCATATAAACATCACTGTTTCAGGATAATGTTCAAGTAATTTCACTTTGTTCATATGCCTTACTTGAGTAAAAGGATCCGTTGGGTTTCATCAGAGTGTACGTAGTATGGACAAGACCTTCTGTTCTCATTAGTAGGTTTCTCTATCAAGACAGTATCTTTCAGAAACATTCACATACCCAGGTTCAGAGTCACTTGGGAGGTAGTCAAACCTAAAACAGGTATTTTTATAATTTGGTTTCCAGATGGATTATGATGTTAGAAACACTGAAAACTCCACTGAGGAAATGAATTAGGAATTTAAATATCTAGCTAGTTGAATTTGGGATATAGCTGTATTGTCACAAGGAAACCATATAATTTGCCACAAATGGTCTATGTCGCTTTGGGCAATGACAAATGGCAAAGAAATATACTAAAAAGTGGGAAGTTGGAGTATCAGTAACCTGTGATGCTGCAAATAAGAGAAAACCTAACTCAATTCAGCCTAAATGATAGAGACTGATTGCTCAAGCAAGGGAGATAAAGAGGTAGGGAAGACTACAGAGGTGCTTGATCCAGAGACTTCAGTGTGCCGTCAAGGGCCCAGTGTTCTTCTGCCTCACTAGTCAGTCTCTGTGGGTGACAGTGAGGACCTCCTCCCAAGGATGCCTCCCGTGTGGTACAATGATAGTGTGCAGCCTCCTGGGAATTCCATGCTTCCTCTTCATTGAACAAAAAGTCGTCAAGCAAGTCAATGAGATTCTCCTAGAGCTGGGAGCCTGGGAGTAGGGTTAACTTAACCTAAAAATATGCATTATGTAGGGAAAGAGTAAATATATATCCCCACCGACTCAACAGAGGCAAGGGCCTCTATTATAAAAATATGTAAATTGAGCCTTACAAACATGAGGTTTTAGGGAAATGTAGGGTCATATTTTTATTAACAATAACATTAAGGAAAGGTATATGAAAATCTTTAAACTTTATTTATTTATTTATCGCTGAGGTCACTTTTAATTTTCACATCCAAATAACCTTTACTGCTTTTTTCTTTCCTTCTTTTTAGGCCATGAAAAAATACGGAAAGTCTCTCAAGGACTAACAATCAGAGCTGCCTGATTGACAAGGGAGGTTTCGATTGCAAGAAGACCTGAAACAAGGATTCTAAATCAAACATTCACGGACAATTTGAGATTGCATTTAAGATTCTCTGCCTATAGCGGTAGCTTATCTGTTATGTTCAACTGATGTATAAGCACTGTGCAGAAATACTCTATTACAGTCCCTCATGACATTAGCACTGTACCTCATCATCTACTTGTAGATAGAAATTTGGTCTACTTAATTCAAATTATGACTCGTCCCCAAAAGCTGAACTTGAAAATTAAATTTATCTACACAATTGATCAACTTAAGTCTTTGTTGAATACCTACTTCATATCTAGCAGTGAGCGAGGTGTTATAAAATAAAACATGGAAAACTAAGTCCCTTTTCATAAGCTAAGCATTTCTCATTTCAAGTAAGAAATTTTATACAATGTCCTGAATAGTTGTTCAACTTATATGGAAAATGTCAATACTTTGGCTGGATGGTTTTATCAATAAAGAAGGAAGCAGTGAAGAATTGTCATGAAAAGGAAGAAAGAAGGAAAGAAGGAAGGAAGGAAAGTCACCCTGGCAGCAACCCTCCCATCTCAAAATAAGAGAATTGACTTGATGAATCTGAAGAAAGTTAAACCCTTTAGGGTCTGTATTTCTGAGGAATTGTAGTTGGCTTTGCATGTAGTGCTTATTCTCCCTTAGAAAATGAGCTTGTATGTTCAAATCAGTGACAAGGGAAAAGCAAATTTCTCCTTCAGTCAAACAAAAGTTCACAGATAGGAAAGAAAGTTGAAGGAATCTGTAAGTCCTTTCCTCTTTGTACTTAAGGAATGCATGTGCATTGTTGTAGTAAAGAGAAAAATGAAAGGGAAACATTCTCCTCAAGAATCTTTCTTTGAATTTCCTATATAGACTTAGAAAACAGAATCACAAACATTGTTTACTTGGAATAATACTTTCAGTCACATGTAAGCTATTTTATTGGGGAAATACATTTATTTACCCAATAAAGAAATTTTGGTAATTTAGGTAAAAATTTTAAAAGAATAAAAGAAAAGTGACTCATGTACTTCTGAACATATTTGTTATTGCTCATATGGCCAAATATTAGATAGAATTTCCCCCAATTTTCATTTTTTTCTTTTGTAAATATCTTTACACATCCAGTACAGTTTGTGAAAAACTCTTTCATTTATCAATTTTGCTAGACAAACTCAAGTTCTAATCTGTGTCTAACACCTCAGCATTTTAATTTCTATTCATTTCCTTTTTGATATGTGGGCCTTCTTGTTTAATTAGTGGAATGAGTGGTAGAATCTGAGGTCTCAAATTATTTGCCAAAGTTACTGAGTTCTCTCCTTAAAGCTGATCAGATGGGCTTTCTTTCTACCATCCTATTATAGGAGGTTTTTGTAAACTAGTGTTATAAACGATTATTTTTAGTTAAGAGAAGCCCCAGGAAAGATTAAAAAAATGGATATAAAGACATTCCCGTTCTTGATCTTATCTTTTTCTCATCTCAACCTTTAGAGAGTCTTGCTGGAAGAACACAAGGAAAGGCAGGAAGGCTTCTTACAGATCTTTGAGACCTCCTTCCACTCAAATCCCAGGGGAGCTAGAACGCTATACCTCTGTGGTTCAAAAAGTCTTTGGACCAGAAAAGGGGCCTTTATCTGCCAACGTTTCAAACATATTCAATCAAATATTGATCTAGAAAATCAGCTACTTTTTCCTCTAGCAAAGAAATTAAATTAGTACTACCTACTGAAGGCCTCTACATGGTCCTCGGGAAGATAATGATGGTACCCTAGGCTATTCCTAGGATCAAAAGTTTATATGGACACCAAACTGATTTAACATTTTCTGTCATGCATGGAGACAAAAGGGTGAAAGATCTGCTTGCCAATAGTAATGTGCTGGAGATTATCTCATGTGGCGCGTCGTTGCATCAAGAAGCCAGGTTATGGTTTTCAAATCCATCTCATCTCTGAAAATAAAAGAAATGGAATGTGGCCTGTTTCACCTCACTGAAAGGTTTTCATCACCAGAAATATCTGATGGTTCTTATTCAAGTTGGCAGTGGTACATGTTTCTCTGACTCATAAACAGTCTCTCTCACCCTCTCTCTATTGTGTCCTGTTTCCAAGAAGTACCTGATGTTATGCTATTAAAGGACAGGAGCTTTGTCTGACTATTCTTCCATAAATACGAGGATATCAAAAAATAACAAAAAGCTCCCCCAATTCTAAAATCCCTTGAGATTTCAAGCCTCTCTTATGAAATAATGTGTTCAAGTTGGTGTGTGGTATAAAAGATAATCTTTAGACACCACAAACTATAAGACTGTGACAGCCCGATTTTAATTAGAAATTTTAGGTTACAGAGAGACTTGTCTCTCCCAATAGTACCTATGATTTATTTTCAAGTTACATTTGTACTTTTAAAAAGGTATTTTCTTGGGCCATATCTTTGAATTTACCTTTCCTTAATCAAGGAAACAAGAATGGATTACATACCTCACAAATTGTACTTGCTCGAATCAATATTTTCATGAGTTAATAAAACTAGGAAAATAAACATCACCCTTTCTCCTTTGAACCTTATATATGGTAACAGTCGCCATTGGTATTGTGAACCTATGAATTATAAGGCAGCATTTACTAAGTGTGAACAGCCACTTGGTAAAAATAATGCTTCTCAAGCTATGGAATTGTTATTGTTTGACAGAAAGTTTAGGCATCTTAGGCAAGATGGGGCATAATTTGGAAATCCAGCACTGACTTCGGGCACTGACCTCAGACCCTTTGTTAGGGAGATTGTTTCAAACATCGTCAACATAGGTCACTCAGTTAACTGTTTTGACTGAGTTGACTGATGATACAACGTCACTATTTCTCTGCATTGACTTGTTTTCAACGTTATGGCAATGCAGTCAAAGAATTATGGACAGATACGTGTTCTTGAGTAACTACTGCATGTCAGCCACTTTGCAAAGTGAAAAGATTAATCGCAAATTTAAGAACTAAAGAGATCTAACTTAGCAATTCATACAAAAAATATATAAGAAGAGTCAGGTTATGGGAAGCTTAGTAAGAGTCTATGATATGATGTGACTTTCAAAATAACCCAAGAGTTTTAGAATGATTAACAGAAGACCAGGTTATAGATTATGGAGGGAAAAGACATCTGTATCTTTGACACCAGTCCCATATTTTTGGCTTCTTCTCTGGAAAGTTGCATGTTAAAATCGCTATTGAAAATCTGGTGGTGGCCCAAGGAGTTGAATCCATATGGTGAAAGGTCCAGAAATCATGTCTATGAGAAACATTTAAATAAAGTGGGACACTCTGCAAAGAGAAGACAAGGGAGATTGTAATGGTGTCTTTAAATAATTCATATGCTGTCATGGAAGATGAATTAGACAATGTTGTGTAGCCATACGTGACAGACCTTAGACAAACCAAAAGGTGGAAGTGACGAGATTATCTGGTTTAACATTAATGATGAAACTCTCAACAGTAAAACCTAGTTGAAAATGTAACAAGCCACTTTCTGAAGTGTAGATTCTGTGGCATTAGAAATGTTCAAATAGTGACTGGAACAAAGCATTTTTCCTAGAATGCTATGTAAAGATTTCTTACATTTACTGAGACATTAGACCAAAATTTTCAGGACTCTCAAGTTTGAATTTCTATGATTTCTTATTATAATTGCTAGAAAAGCCCATCTTCTAGAATGCCCAAATGTGAAATTTTATCCTTTTTTGCAGAAAGGTAGTGATGGTCTATCACATGGAGAATAAGAATAAATGCCATTTTTCTCTGATCTCTAGGTGCTACAGTCTACTAGAGAAAGCAAACATTTGAAAATAGAAGTGACTCTGATGAAATCAATACTGTGATGCAGTTGTATGCAAAGTTCTCTGAGAAAACATGATAGTATTTAATCCTGATGGAGGTGGAAGTAAGAGAGAGGTAGAAAAGCTTAACAGAGAAACCAGCAGAGAATTCTCTGTTTTTGCTTTCTTTTGGAGATATTGATAAAAAATTAAAAAGTGTCAATAACCCAAAGCAGCGAACATATTTTATTATTTTCCACCAAAGCATTTCAGTTTACTATGAGAAATGATCATATAAGATTAATACAGTACGGTTCTGCACCCAACATTGAGTACAATATCTAATACAGAGGATAAAGAGGTGGGGATCAGCTCTGCTACAATGTTTCATATAAGAGCTACAGGGCTTATATACCATGTTGGGCATAATATGCTTTACAAACATATAAACAAAATTGCATAGATCCTAACACTTATTTAAGTTTTGCACCCAAAGTATTTTATTTGATTTTACTAAATATTTATACCTGGAGATGTATGATTTCCTTTCCCTATCATGGCTTTAATTAAAACACACACACACACACACACACACTTTATTTATTTGAGAGAGAGAAGGGAGCCTGAACAGCAGGGAGAGGGAGAGGCGGACTTCCTGCTCAGCAGGGAGCCCAATACCATCACGATCCCAGGACCCTGAGACCACAATTCAAGCCAAAGGCAGATGCTTAACTGACTGAGCCACCCAGGCACCCTATGAACAGAAACTTCTCCAAAGAAGACATCCAAATGGCTAACAGACACATGAAAAAATGTTCATCATTATTAGCCATCAGGGAGATTCAAATCCAAACCACATTAAGATACCACCTTACACCAGTTAGAATGGCCAAAATTAACAAGACAGTAAACAATAAGTGTTGCAGAGGATGTGGAGAAAGGGGAACCCTCTTACATTGTTGGTGGGAATGCAAGTTGGTGCAGCCACTTTGGAAAACAATGTGGCAATTCCTTAGGAAATTAAAAATAGAGCTACCTTATGACCCTGCAATTGCACTACTGGTTATTTACCTCAAAGATACAGATTCAGTGAAAAGAAGGGCCATCTGTACCCCAATGCTCATGGCAGCAATGGCCGCAGTTGCCAAACTATGGAAAGAACCAAGATGCCCTTCAATGGACAAATGGATAAAGAAGATATGGTCCCTATACACAATGGAGTATTACGCCTCCATCAGAAAGGATGAATACCCAACTTTTGTAGTAACATGGACAGAATTGGAGGAGATTATACTAAGTGAAATAAGTCAAGCAGAGAAACTCAATTATCATATGGTTTCACTTACTGTGTAGCATAAGGAATAACATGGAGGACAATAGGAGAAGGAAAGGAAAAGTGAGTTGGGGATATCAGAGGGGGAGATGAAGCATGAGACTGTGGACTCTGAGAAACAAACTGAGGGTTTTGAAAGTGGGGTGGGGAGATGGGTGAGCCTGGTGATGGGTATTAAGGAGGGGATGTATTGAATGGAGCACTGGGTGTGGCCCATAAACAATGACTCTTGGAACACTGAAAAAATTAAATTCAAAACAAAAACAAAAACAAAACACTTTATTGACGTTTAATTAACATACCATGTAATTCACACATCTGAAGTGCATAATTCAACTGTTTTTAGTATATTCACAATATGTACAACAATTACCATAGTTAATTTTAAAACATTTTCATCACCTCAAACTTCATTCTTTCCCTTTAGGTACAATCCCCTAGCGTCCCATCCCCCTCAGCCCTAAATGACCACTAATTAACTTCATATATTTGTCTATTCTGGACATTTCATGTAAATGGAATCATATAATATGCTGTATTTTATGACTAACTGTTTTCATTTAGCACAAAGTTGTCAAGGTTTATCCATATTGTCATATGTGTCATTACTTCATTCCTTTTTATGGCCAATTAATATTCTGTTGTGTGGGGGTGCCTGGGTGGCTCAGTGGGTTAGGCCACTGCCTTCGGCTCAGCTCATGATCTCAGGGTCCTGGGATCGAGTCCCGCATCAGGCTCTCCGCTCAGCAGCGAGCCTGCTTCCCTCTCTCTCTCTGCCTGCCTCTCTGCCTACTTGTGATCTCTCTCTGTCAAATAAATAAATAAAATCTTTAAAAAAAAAATTCTGTTGTGTGGATATGCCACATTTTTTATCCAATCATCAGTTGGTGGGCACTTAGGCTCTTTCTGTCTTTGGCTATCATAATAGCCAAATACTACTATAGCCGTACTAACCATAATAGCCAATACTACATAAACATTTGTGTACAGGTTTGGTTTGTTTTGATTTTCATTTATCTTGGGTCTATAACTGGAAGTGGAATTAGTGAATCATAAGAAAATTAAATGGTTAACTGAGAAACTGCCGGACTGTTTTTCAAAGTGACTGCGCTGTTTTCGAATGGTTGCTAACTCTAGTAGACCGCAGCACCTTGAGATCAGAAACAATGTATGGTATTTATTTATATATATTCTTATTCTTATTCTCCACGGTGATAGACCCTCACTCGTAATGTGTGAGGGTACCAGTTTCTCCACCTCTTCATCAACAGTTGTCATTATTTGACTTTTTACCTCTAGCTATCTTAGTGAGTGTAATGTATCTTGTGGCAATTTTGATTTGCACTTCCCTAATGGCAAATTATATCAAGCATATTTTCATGTCATTGTTGGCCATTTGTTTATCTTTGCAGAAATGTCTACCTAGACATTTTGCCCATTTTAAAGATTTAGTTATTTGTTTTTATATTATTAGTTGTAAATGTTCTTTAAATATTGTAGATAAAAGTCTCTTATCAGATACATGATTTGTAAGTATTTTCTCCCATTCTGTGGTTTGTTTTTCACTTTCTTTTCAGGGTCCTTTGAAGTACACAGGTTTTTAACTTTGATGAAGTTCCAGCTATCTATTTTTTTCTTTTATTGCTTCTACATTTGTGTCATATCTAAGAATCTATTGCCAGATCTGACATCATTAAGGTACATCCTATGCTTTCTTCTAAGAATTTTATAGTTTTAGCTCTTATCTTTAGGTCTTTGATCTATTTGGCATTAATGTTTATATGTAACGTGAGGTGAAGATCTTAGTTCATTCTTTTGGATGTAGCTATCTGGTTGTTGTCCCAACACCATTTTTTGAAAAGACAATTCTTTTCCCATTAAATGATCTTGGGACCACTCTCAAAATAAGTTGACCAAAATTACATGGACTTATTTTTGGACCCTTAACAATTCATTGATCTATGTGCTTATTTTTGTGCCAGCACCACTCTCTTGATTATTATTGCTTTGTAATGAATTTCAAAATTTGCAAATGTATGTCCTCCACCTTTGTTCTTTTTTCAAGACTTTATGGCTACTCTAAGTCCAATGCAATTCCCTGCGAATTTTAGAATCAGTTTGTTAATTTCTATAAAGAAACCCACTGAGACTGTGATAGGAATTCTATTGAATCCATAGATTAATATTGGGAGTATTGTCATACGAACAATATTAAATCTTCCAATCCATGAGTATGAGATGTTTTATTTAGGTCTTTAGTTTCTTTCAACAATGCTTTGAGTTTTCAGAGTGTAAGTTCTGCATATATCTTGTTAAATTAATTTGCAAGTGTCGTATTCTTTTTAATGTCCTATTAAATAGAATTGTTTCCTTAATTTCATTTTCAGATCATTTATTGCAGGTGGGTTGAAATGCAATTGATTTCTGCATATTTATCTTGTAGCCTGCAACCTTTTTGAGTTCTTTTCATTTGTCTAACAATTTTTTATTTTGTTTTATTTTTTAAAGATTTTTGTTTATTTATTTGAGTGAGAGAACACAGAGGGAGAGGGAGAAACAGATTCCCCACTGAACCTGATGCGTGACTCAATCCCAGAATCCTGAGATCGTGACCCAAGCAGAAGGCTGCCTGTTAACTGACTGAGCCATCCAGGCATTGTAATTCTAAAATTTTTTAGTAAGTTCCATAAGATCTCCTAGGACAAGATCATGTCACCTGCAAATAGAAATAGTTTATTTTCTTCCTTCTGATTTGGATACCTCTATTGTGGCTTTTTAGAAACTGTACAATAGAGAAGGAAAAAGAGAGGTGCAGTGCCGAAAAATGCCTAAGTGGCAAAGCAGGAATCAAGGAGTTCATGACATCCACTAACAGCTGGATGATACTGCACTACTTACAAAGGATTTTCAAATAATTCCTATTATTTGAAATTATTTGAAATAATTTCCTATTTCAATTAATCCTCAACATAGCCAAACAGGAAATGTTCCCATTTTACAAATGACAAAACCGAGTCTCAGAGAAATTAAATGATTTGAAAAAGGTCTAGAATTAATCAGGAAAAACCAGAATTGAAGTTCAATTCTGACTTCTGACAGGCTTTATTTATTGTATCACAGGCACATTTCTGAAAGCCTTTTCTGCATATTAGAAATGGAGGATTGAAAATGAAGGAGGGAAATCAGATGGAGAAACAAACTAAGGGTTTTAGAGGGGAGGAGGGGTGGGGGATGGGTTAGCCCAGTAATGGGTATTAAGGAGGGCAGGTATTGCAATGGGCACTGGGTGTTATATGCAAACAATGAATCATGGAACACGACATCAAAAACTAATGGAGTACTGTATGGTGACTTACATAACATAAGAAGAAGAAGAAGAAGAAGAAGAAGAAGAAGAAGAAGAAGAAGAAGAAGAAGAAGAAGAAGAAGAAGAAATGGAGAATTTTCTGGAACAGCCCAATAGCTTGTATACAGGCTAGAAAATATTGCTAAACAGGATAGAAAATACTGCAAAGTATTTCAGTCAGGGTTCTTTGGATGCATAGAACAGAAAGCTTTTCTGGTTAATCTAAGCAATAAAGAAAAAAAGGGAATTTATTGGAAGTGTTCCTAAAACTAGATGAAAAGCATGACTACGAAGCCTTGGAAAGTCTGATCTCTGGATAGGCATTTGGATCTGGTTTACAGGAACTAGTGAGTAATTTTTCCAGGACTCTGTGATCAGAGTCAGATCTAGCAATTTTCTATTCAGGTGACACTCTGCTCAAGATTCCAATTCCAAGAGTCTAATTGGGTCAACTTAGCTTGGTCCATGGGTACACTCATTGGCTTCCAAGTTCCATAAATATTAAGTTCACATTATGTGAATGTGTGTAAACCACTTTTCCTGTCTCTGTCATAGGTCACAAATCTCTAAGGTAAGTAAAGTAAAAAGTAATCAGTAGGTGTGTTTTGGAAATTAACCTTTTAAAGGATTCCTTGAGATCTATGTAGGGGATGTATTCCATGAATATGAACCCTATAATTATGGCATCTTGTCTTATAGTCTTATAGTCTCTCCAAGGTGTGTGTGTGTGTGTGTGTGTGTGTGTGTACACACATATATATGTACTTTATTATATATATTACAAAGTATATCACATATACATATAGAATATATGTATATCTATGTTGCATGCATATATATGTAAGGCACACACACACACAATAAAAATGACAATTTATTATGCATCTACAAAGGAGTACATGAATTTTTCCACTTTTTACTGGAAAAAGAAAAACGCATTATCAATTTACTTTGATTTTTATTTTTCTCTCTTATCCTCACCTTAGGACACAGACTAGAACTATATTATGGGGGAGCCATTATGAGTGCACTCTAGTTCAATAGTTTATCACATTAAAATGTTCCTTAGTACAACAAAAGCTTTTCCTATAGATATGACCAATATTGTAAATTGCCTTTATTGCTTCTTGCAGAAATGTGCCATGGACAGCTTAATTATAATTTTCTCCCATTAGTTTTGTTTTTCTTCATCATCTTACCCTCACGGTAAGATTTTATAATGGAACTTACAAAAGAAAGCCACAAGATGCTGGGGATGAAATGAGAAAAATCAAGAGGTAGAAAGACAGGTAAATGGATTATTCTTATGAATGGTGCACTGCAAGATTTCCACACTGTACTTTTATATATAAATGCACAGAGCAATGTTTTAAAGCTGTGTTTTTAAATGTGATGAAAGAACAGGTTAATTGGTTATAAGTAAGTGTACATTACACAGTGCAGTTGGGTTGCTCCTAGTGAAATCAGTTTGTATTCCAGCATTTCTTAAGAAAGACCTTTGTTTTCCTGCATGGGCACTTCTATTGGTTTATCAGTGAGGATATTTGTGAATTTAGCTCAGAAAGTGTAGACTGGCTAGTGAGCAAGGTGCAAAGAATGTGGGCTTTAATAAATAGGAATTCCAAAGGATTTTGCAGGTTTAGTTGAGTGGTGACCTCTGCTTTCCTCCCTGCTGCCACAGCATGGAATATGATTTTTGCACTGCCATGTCACTTTGGCTCATGATAAACAAAGCTATTTATTTTATAAGAAACAATAGCAACATGATATGACAACTTGAGCTGGCCCAGTGCAATTCAATTGTGTTATTTTCTGATAACAGGAGTATAGCTTGTGTCATCACTGTATATCACTTTCTCTGTGTAAATTTGGTGGGTTTTTTCTTTCAAGTCTAAAAGACAAATTCAGCTTTTATTGCTTTTATTATCTCTGATAAGTAACATACAAAAGCTTCTGCTCCTTACATTAAAAATTATATAAAGAGACTTGAATTAAGAATGAATATGATTGCAATCTGTAATAAACAATTAGGCTGCTTTCAGATAACAGAATTGTCTACCCCTTGACTTCTTTTCTTTTTTAGGGGAGGAGAGAGGAGACATGTCTACCTCCAAAGAAACAGTAGTTTCCAGCTCTATTCTATCTTGCAAAACTTGTATCAGTTGAGATGCTTCTGGTTTAGGTAATCTGGAATAATAACTTACCTTTGTATAGGTATAGAAAGCTTTTGTTTTGTCATGAAAATCACAAATGAACACACCTAAATATTCAAATGAAAAAAGATGCATCTAAGTTTCACACATTTAGAAAATTATTTTACTGTGAAGTTTCTGTGATAGAAGAGTAGCCTTTATCAGAAAGACTTGCTGAGTTTTAATCTCTTTGCCACCTGCAGAAAAGTACAACGAATGTGTATACTAGACTTTGAAAATATTATCGCCTGCTTTCATTTTCAAATTCTGCTATAAATTCTCCATGCCCTTGTCTTGAGATATACCAGGTACCCATAAAAACCAGAGAATATCTATGTCTTCCATATTAACAGACACTGTGTGTTAAGTGTACAAACAGGTACAGACATTTGAAGAGAGAAATAAAACACACAAAGTAAATTCATGTTTTTGCTGATTACTTAACAATTAACAATCCTTTACAATCATCTAACTTTGCCATGGGTGGCAATGAACTTTGTAACTTGACCAAGGTATGGCCTTTTATTTTGGCCTTTTAGTAACATACATTTACCCTTTGGAACTTTAATTTTAGGAGGATGGGAGCTCTCTTATGATTATAAGAGAGGTTTTAGAGAGAGAGAGAAAGAGAGAGAGAATCCTTCCAAACACCCCAATTCAAGGGAGGAGGATACCATATTGTGAGGAATTTAGAGCCATGAGAAGTACATTTTACTTGCCCCTTTGGCTTCAGTGAGACAAAAAGGTACCTGTTTGCAACTGTGAAGAATTAACATTATTGACAAAGAAACCAATTGCTCAGATTAAATGAGATGATGTAGATGGTGTTTGTTTTATGGTAGGAAAATAAAATTATCAGTCTCATTATAAGGAGGCAGATTACATGATATCTAAGATTCTTTCTAGCTCTGTGTCTTATAGTTTTATGACTTAGTACATTGTGTGTGTGTATGTGTGTGCTTCAAATATACAAGGCTTAAAAAGAACATAATGAAAATCAGGAGGAGCGCCTGGGTGGCTCAGTGGGTTAAGCCTCTGCCTTTGGCTCAGGTCATGATCTCAGGGTCCTGGGATCGAGCCCCACCTCGGGCTCTCTGCTCAGAGTAGAACCTGCTTCCCTCTCTGTCGCTCTGCCTGCCTCTCTGCCTACTTGTGATCTCTCTCTGTCTGTAGAATAAATAAATAGAATCTTAAAAAAAAGAAGAAAGAAAATCAGGAAAAGGCGGAGTAGATGTTATTTCTAGTCACTACTATTCTAGTTCCATCTTTGTTACTACCCAGCTTTATGACCCTTAAACTTTCTATGCCTATTTCTTCATCTATCAAATAACAAATGAAACTAATATCTGTTCTGCTCTTGTCACTGGTTATCATGAGGCTCAAAATAAAAATAAAGAGTACTTGAAAGCACTATCTTATATAAACCTCCTGGATTTGTGTTCAAGCAATTCCTCCCCCCACCGCACATACCACTTTCCCTTAGAATGGCCTCTGTTACCAGAATTTCTTTTCCCAATGGCATGGGCTAAATTACTGTTGGGGAGCTTCATTCATTCATTTATGCCCTCATTCACTCAACAACTGCTTATTGAGAAACAACTTTTTCTGCAAGTCACTATGACAGGTGATGGGGATATAGAGAAGAAAAAATCAGATTCCTGTCCTCATAAATTTTTGTTGAAATGAGGCAAAATGTGAAGCTTGACAAAATGATAGCACGTGAAAGTTACTGGAAGAAAGGAGGGTGCTAGCTGCAATGGGAGCCATGGGAAAGAAGTGCCCAGTACGAATAAAGGAATCTGGGCAATAGTCACAGTGGAGGAAAAAACTAAGCCGGCCTCTAAAGAAGGGATGGAAGCATGCCTGTGGTGAGAGGTAGAAGGGGAATGCAGGGGAGTAGAATGACCATGTGCTAGGACTTGGAGGTGTGAAAAAGCACAGTCCATTCAATGAATAGCCCATACTATGGCTAACAGAACAGGGGGCATGAGGGGGATATGTTATTGGACAACACTAGAAAGTTAGCCAGACTCTTTGTCCAAGAATACCTTCCCTGGATGGGAATTTGAACTTTATCCACTAGGTGATATATTGCATTGGTTGAATGTTAGGTAGAAATATGATTGCATTTGCATTTTGGAAAACTAACTTTAAGGATGTAACTACCAGAAATAATAAGGGTGAATGATAATATCGCTACATAAAGATATTTAAGGATTATAGGAATGTGTTTTTGTTAAGGTCAAAAAGAGAGTAACATTCTCCTAAGGTAGTTGTTTAGATGGTGTTTAGGGGTGTTTCAGAATGAGAATGAGGGCAGTTAGGGGCAAAAACCTGAAAGGATATAGATGGTTGTAAAGGGTTTGCAGAGAAGAAAGAAAGAAAAAGGAGAGGGAGAGAATGTTATCTCATGGGGTCAGGCTGGGTGAGATTGAATGTATTATAAGTTCTTTAAATGAGCTTTAATATCAATAATGTACTAATGCAATACTGGAGTCTTCCCCACCCCAAAGGAACACAATTTCTTAGATAATTCATTTGCTCCTAGGAAGAGATTTTTACAATCTCTTCCTTAACTTTTGAGTAATCTTTGTAGTGTGAGGGAGTCAAGGGCAGGATGACACAGGATGGACCACTCTGGCATAAACATTATTTTGAGTTAAAAGTAATCAAAACCCAGCAGATACAGGAAAAGCACTCTTCTTGGTCCTCAACTGCCTAAATTTGTGTTGGAAAGGAAAGCCTATAGAAGAGAGCTATTAACAGAGACTCCCCTTTACCCAGGAGATTTCTCTGCATAGTAGGGCAACCTTTGCTTTTCAAAACATCTCCTTTCACCTTTCTGCTAATAGACTTCCTCCCCTTATATCCTCACAACCCCGTCCTCCTCCTGAGTTCATATAAACATGTTGCCTCATTGTCTTTGGAATTTCATGTCTGTGTGGATTCCCTTTTCATATACCTATTAAATTTGATTTTCTCCTGTGAATCTGCCTCCTGTCAATTTTGATTCTAAGTTCACCTGGAAGGACCTTGTAGGACAGAGGAAGGTCTTCTCCCCAACAGTAGGAAACAAAGAATCCATATCTTTATATTGTGCTTTATGTTGTCATTATAATGTCCTTGATTATGTCAGGGAGTAAGTATTCCTGTCCCCTCAAAGGTCCTTCTAACTGGACTAAGAATCAAATTGACAGGAAACAGATCCACAGGAGAAAATCAAATTTAATAGTTTATGTACAGGGAATCCACACAGACATGGGAATTCCAAAGACAGTCAGGCAAAATGAAGTAGAAGTGTCATCCTGAACGAAGGAAAATGGGGTAAGGGTCTGGGATTTCAGAGGAAAGAAATATATTTCATATGGTGGTAAGATGAGCAGATGTTTGGTAATTAGATGTTTGCCCTACCATACCAATGGGTCACTCAGATGAAATTTATCTCTGGTAAAACCCTTAATCTGGGAAAGACCCCCAATTTAGATTCTTCTGTGTGGTTAAGGTAGAGACAAAAGTTTCTCTTGAGCCCTCAGGTCTCAAGTGCCTTCAGCTCAAAATAATCCACATGCCTAAGTGGGACATTCTGAGAGGGCTATTCTGAACCCCTTCAATTATTTGAGAGCACCCAATCTTCTCAGTATAAAACAAGCTAGGTTTTGTTTTGGTTTTGATTTTTACAGTCATGTTACCTCCTAAATTTACTTTTAAAGTCTTTTACCATCAGTTTGGTTGAATACTAAGTATGTTTCACAGAGGTCTCTGATCCTATTTAATTCAAACTTTCTGTCATTTTTGGCAACATTTGCTATTTTATGTTCCCCAAACCAAATCCTAAATAAAATCCTGATCTTTAACTATCTTTTAGATTTCCCATAGAGTCCCTGGACTATCTCAAAGGACTTGTTCTTTCACTTTGTAAAAAGAGATATTTTTAAAAATGGTTTATTTTAGGGGCACGTGGGTGGCTCAGTTAGTTAAGGGTCTGCTTTGGCTCAGGTCTTGATCTCAGAGTCCTGGGCTTGAGCCCCCGTCAGGCTGGCTACAGAGCGGGGAGCCTTCTTCTCCCTCTCCCTCTGCCATTTCCCCTACTTATGCTCTCTCTCTCTCAAATAAATAGATGAAATCTTTGAGGAAAAATAGAGGCTTATTTTATATGTTTAATTGCATAAAAACATTATCAAATATGAAAGGTACTTAACTATCCTTGGATTGTATTAGTATGGGTATATGTCATTAATATATTTCAAAGCTATATAAAATTCATAGAAATTTGTCAGCTGTCCATGATATCTTGATATGATGTTTTCAATTATAATTCCAGTTACTACCTTAAAATATTATATGTTAGGGAAACAACTTTCCTTTGTCAATTGCAGTATTTTTATAATAATGAACTCCCATCAAATTGTTAATGGAAGCAATTTTAAATCTTTTGCTGTTCACAAATCGTTATTGTTTTACTCTAGTGCTTTCCTGAAAGCTCTTGCAATCAGCAACACACCAGAATACTTTGTCCACAAGAGACTGTCTCAGAGATCCATGGAAAAGATTATGATAGGTACTCTGTGGTATGAGGTTTTGATGGCATTGCTTAAATAACTTTAAGATCATACCACGGGACTGAGTAAGAGTTTCCAGAACACTAGTGGAGAAGCTCATGGATTCATAAAACTGCTAAGCCAAAAGAGCAGAACAAGAATTAATTACATGGGACTGAACGAACTGATAAAGAATGATTATAATTTTTATGGTCTTTTGCTTGGAACATTGTTATTTCTTCACTGTTCTATTTTTTGGATTAAAGGAATCCCTTTCTCTTTTCTCTTAAGTTATCTATAACTCCCAACAATTTAGCAGATTAGTAGATTTTCTTTAGTTAAAAAAAAAGTTTATATATTTCTCCCCACCTTATTCTTCCAGAATTCAGGAACTCTTACTGAACATATTTTATTTCATGGCAATATAGTTATTTGCATAAGTTCAATAAGAATCTATTCTCCCTTTAATAGAGCATAGTTGGAAAAATTGGTTGTATTACCAAAGTTTGACTAGAATGTCGTATTTGAGAATGATGTGCATAGAATCAGAAATGAGCAGACAGTTTTAAGGAACAAAGTTAGGCTTTAAGGAACCCATGTTTACAAAGGTATCTTGGAAAAATCAATCTGTTATTTTACTTACAAATTTCCCATTATTATAAATGAGTAAGGAGGGCCAGTTCCTGGCAGTCCCAGGAAACGTAAGCTATTTTGGGGATCCTGAGAAAGGAAGAATTTACCCAAATCTGTAGGTACTGCAGGTGAAATCTGATGGCAAGTTCTTAGTTTGACATACTAGTCTTGAGACTTTTAAAAAGTCCAATCTGAAATTCCTTATAAATTTTCCAGCAAAGCAAACTTAATTGACCACTTTCCCATGTGGTCAATTATCATTCCTGCTGCACTCATATAAATTTCAGACCAAATTTTTTTTTATTTTAAGATTTTATTTGGGTGCCTGGGTGGCTGTCTTTGGGCGTCTGCCTTTGGCTCAGGTCATGATCCCAGGATTCTGGGATCCAGTCTGGCATCAGGCTCCCTGCTCAGTAGTGAGTCTACTTCTCCCTCTCCCATTCCTCCTGCTTGTGTTCCCTCTCTCACGGTCTCTCGCTGTGTGTCAAATAAATAGATAAATAAATAAAATCTAAAAAAAAAAGATTTTATTTATTTGATAGAAAGAGAGACCGCGAGAGAGGGAACATAGCAGAGGGAGTGGGAGAGGGAGAAGCAGGCTTCCCAGTGGAGCAAGGAGCCCTCCATGGGGCTAGATCCCAGGATGCTGGGATCATGACCTGAGCAGAAGGCAGCCACTTAATGAGTGAGCCACCCAGGCACCCCCCAGGCCAAATATAATGAGACTAAACTTATTTTGTAAACAAGAATTATTTTACTTTGATTATCTTTGACCAAAATGGTGGTGATCGTAGAGAGAAATTTGTGTTCCAATGAAAAACTATAACCCATTCTTAAGAGCTGTCAGATTTTAGTCTTGTTCATTGTCTTTGAGCTATTTTTCACCTCTTTGGAAACTGGATTCTGTCATCTTGCACATTTTTTCAGTAATTAATGCTTCTGATTTTTTTCTCACTCTCATTACTTGGCATCACTGAGAACCACCGTAGCCTTTTTCCTGAATCCAGTTAAACTGAAGTTGGATGACTTGACATCATTTCAAAGGTTTTATCATCACAACAGTGCGGGCTGCTCACAGAAAGCTCACCCAACGCTTGCATCTTCTAATCTCTGCTCCAGGAAATGACCATTATTGTGACATTACTACAGCTACTCTCACTAAAGACGCTTCTGTCCCAATGTCTAGAAATTTTGACTAGCTGCCCTCTGGACATAAAAACTGAGTTTATTGTCTGCCAAGCATTAATGTTGTATTCCTCTCGCTTTGCAGACCTCCTACGTCACAACCTGTAACCTGCATCTCTCTCCACAGCAATCAACTCAACTTCTTTTTCTGTCAAACTTACAGTAAAATTTTAGATAGGGGAAATATGGAGACACACTTGGACCCCCAGAGTTGACATAAAGATTACTTATAAGTGAAAGCATTTACACTAAAAAGATGCAGAAAGGAATCTTATCTGATCTTCTCTTATCTGACTAAAGCAGAGCCTCCAGAGAATAAAGCGGCCTATAACCCCCCCTCTGACAGAGCGTCTTGTGAATTCAGTTGGCAAGGAGACAGACTGCCCATTACCATTAGGATCAAAAAAGCCCAACAGAACCTTCCATACCTTTTCACTGAAACCTTAAACATCTCCCTCATATCCACCCCCCACTTTGTCAAGTTTGGAATATAAACCTTTTATTTCTGACTGTTGAGTGAAATCCTCATTGCTAAGCACTCCTCACGCACGCAGGACAGACATCAGACACCCTGTTTTCTCTCCTGTCAATCTATTGTCAGATTAATTTGCAGGTCCCCAATCACTGAACTCAAGTTGGAAGAAGAAAAGTTTCCTTCCAACAGTGACACAATGGATGGTGGAATCTGAGGAAAAGTATGACAAAGAGCAGGCAGAACATTTTAAATGTATAGAGTGTCAAAGGAAAATACACATGATCCATAGAAAGGGCAGAAGAGAAACACGGCGTGAATGTCAGCTGGTATCCAGAAATGGTTCCTCATGGGAGTTTTCATGATCCATTCTTCACCACTTAGGATTGCTCTTCAGTTTCAGTAACTCCCATATTTAGAGGGGAGCCAGTTCTCACAGGTGAACTTAACCTTAAATAAACTCACTATACTGATTTATAAAACCTGAGGGTCATTATTAATTTATTATAAGAACCTTAGGTATCAGCAATCCAATCCTAAGACTCAAGAGAGTTGAAAACCTATCCACACACACAAAAAATTGTACATAATGTTCCCAACAGATTTAATCCTAAAAGCAAAAAAAGAACTTCAAAAAACCCACATGTTTGGTGGTAAAGCCATACAACAGAATGCTATTTAACACTAAAAAGAATGAACTATTGATACGAACAACATGGACGATCTCAAAAACATGCTAAGCTAAAGAAGTCAGACAAAATTCATAATATATGTTTGCTTTTAGTATGAAGTGTGGGATCAGAAAAAACTAATCTGTGGTGATCAAAACCTAAAAATGCTTGCTTACAGGGAAGTATAAACAATTGCCTGTAAAGGTGCTTGTGAGAACTCTCTGGAATATGAAAATATTCTATATTTTGATTGGAGAGGTGATCAAGGTATCTATAGCTCATGAACTATAAATTTAAAATCTGGAGCTTCTGTAAAATGCTAATTTTACCTCAATGAGACGATTATTACAAACAAAGAAATAAACACGAGGAGAGGAGACACCACAGTGGAGTGAATGTAGGGAAGCCGGTCAGGTAGGAAAGATGATTTGCAACTGAATTCCAAGTTTCAAAGAACAAAATGAAGAAACTGACGGGAGAAAAAGTAGGCCGAGTAGGAAAACAAGACAAAGGAAAGGAAGCACAGATCAAATACTGAAGGATTCAGTGACTAGAAGAGTTTGCATATGGTTTATTGTCTTAAAATTATAAGCATGAGAGACAGAATTAAGTGGCCTTGAGGGTGCTGGAAATGACTGAGGATTTCTGGCAGGGTCCCTGCTGATTTGCCTTTAGTGTCCTTGATGAGGGAGCGGAAGACCAGCTGAGGACAAAGCAGAAGCTGACACCACACAACCCCCGCCCCCACCATGGGGTATCTCTGACATTCCTCAGGCACTCCTGGCTGCCCTAAAGGAAAAACAGTTAACTTGTAGGGATCACAATCCAGACAGACCTGAGTCTCCCTCAGTTTACTAATGTCCTAGTGATTTACAAGGAAGAAGTTTTCTTATCAATAACCTAACTTCCAGAGACCCATAACCTAGTTTCCTGAAGCCCTAACATCACCCTACCCCCATAAAATTGAGAGAGTCTGAGGCAGAAGGAAATGTAAATAAAATTGAATTTCTTTAAAACCCATTGATAAGGACGTGAGACAGGAGGAATGTAACATTCTTCCAGAAAGCTCCTAACTATCTTACTGTTAATGCCTTATTAGAAGGAAGAACAAGCTTAATCTGACAAATAGCAAAGCCTCCAGTATCCTGTGTATCTTCTTTAATACATGAAAGATCTTTCAAAGCCTCCCTTTTTCTTACCTCCCCCAACCCCACAATATATAATCAGCCACCCCTCACAACCCTGGGTCAGCACCTCTTCCTGCCCATGAGTCCTGTCCCTGTAATTTAACAAACCACCATTTTGCACCAAAGATGTCTCAAGAATTCTTTCTTGGTGGAGGGCTCCAGATTCCACCCCACCGAACCTCACCCATATTCCAAAACCACATCATCCTGATGTCCATGTGCAAAATACCAGTGGCTGTTTGGAGTCATAGGACATTCTGTCAGGACCGTAGTGTCCCAGGAACCACTGGGATCTGGCTCCTGGGTGTAGATGCTGTGAAGGCTCAGGCTTCCAGGGGAAGTACCTGATATGAACGCAGCAGACTCAGCCCTGGTGATAATATAACATGTCATTCTGGAGTCAAAGTCACAGCAAATTTAGCCTGAAGATTCTGGAGATTTAAAAGCATTTGAATAAACAGAATTCACATTCTTATCCAAAGTCTGATCAGAACACTCCACATGCTTTATGCCTGCAATACTCAGTCGGGAATCCCCTGGGCTCTTCTTTATTTCGAGACCCCAATTAAACCAAAACAAGAACAGTTTCTTTTGCATAGTATTTGGGCATATTCACTCAACTCAGGAAAGGCAGAGATTAGTGAAAATGGAAATTAACAAAGGAATGAAATTGCCCTCACATGGGGGAAAAAAAAGTGGGGAATTTGTTGTTGCAGTACTAGGTAAATGTTTGTGTGGTTCTGGTTTCTCTAAATGGATGGAATGATTTTGCTTTCATTTTTAGGTTGGAAGAGCTCCCATTCTAGCTAACCCCTCTATGTACAACACATGAATCTGTATGATTTAATTCTGACATTTCCTGTCATCTCACTCTGAAATCTTAAGTCATTACTTTTTAAAAAGATCTACTCGACATAGCATTTCTTTTCAAATTCCCTGTAAATCTCATAAAGAACTATATTATTGCCTACTTCGATTTATAAAATGAATTTCATGTTAGCTAGGTTTTCCCTAATATATTTTCACATATATAACTACATACATATAATATATATTTTCATAGATTCACATATCATGTCAGAATTTATGATTTGAGTCATTGTGCCCCTAAAATTTGTGATGCTTGAAAAACACTTTTGATAAACAAAATTCATACTGGTGTTGACACATATAGAACATGAACTTCAGCTTAAAAAAATCTAATGGTTAAAATTTACAGCCTATACAATTCTTAACAGTTTTTATACCTGTACTTCCCTAACTTTCATTAACATTTAATTTCAATTTATTTCACATATGGGCATTTTTTATTTGACTTAAATTATATGTTTTGTATGCTTGGTATTATTTGTAGTGTGATCTAGCTTTCACATTACTCATTTTCAGCACTTTAAAATATATGTTATTTTTTCTGGTGTCATTATAGGATTGTATATCACATGTTTATCTGAAATTTAACATTACATCTATAGATCTATAGTTCTAAAGGCACACTGCTGAGTTACTCTAATGTGATCAAATAATCCATGTAAGAATTTAGTTTTTAATGGACTTTCCGTATAACATATATTCATTTTAATTCTCCTTGAATACTTACACATTAAAAACATTTTGTGTTTGTAATGTATAAACTAAATGTAATGGGTAATTATAAATTACACAAATAACTGCCTTTTGAAAAATGCTGAGATAGACTTCTGAGGTTTTTGTCACTTATTTGTCACTATCCACATTAAGTAATCATCTTCATCCGGGATGTCCGGTAATTTTTTTCCCTTTATCGGTAGAAGGGAGTTTCCTATTCATGACTACATTATGTTTAAGTTTTAATTTACAAATTGGCAATTATAAACTTTGAAATCACTAAGAAACACAACAAAATGAAGTTTTAAATACTGGTCAGATTTAATTTGCCATAGCCTGTTCTCTGAGAAGTGTCCATTACCATACAGGGGAAGATGTTTCAATATGGCCATCCATTACCCTATGGCAATTGTTGGTTGAACAAAGGTAGGGATGTCTGGTTAGAGCAAAACCAATCCAGAGGCTCAGCTTGCTGATCTATCTTCTCTCAGAGGAATTCAGGATTAAGGGTTGAGACATGGGCAGAATGGGTCCATTATAATAGAGCATTTGTCTGGAAAGTCATCTTAAACCGGCATTGTTGGGTTGGCAAGGCTGGGACAATGCATCTTCTGGCGTTGTGCATGAGTAGAGAAAAGCTGGTCTACACAGAGAGATAAATTATAGAAACCAATGGTGTGACAGAGACTCCTATGCCATGGCATATGTAAGTTCCTGAAATCTATCTATCCATCTATTATCTGACTCCTCTAACTTACTCAGTCAACAGTACTCTCTACCTTTCCATTCCATGAGATTCCCCAATTTGTTCTTTAATACATCTGTATTTTTATTTTAGTTTAAGTGGATTCTTTTCTTTGTCATCATGAGATTCCACCTAAGTCACCTGACTGAATATGGCTCTATTAAACAAAGTATGGCTGAATTACCAACACTACTCACCTATTTGGGGTCCTGGGAATAGAAGTACATGTGAAATGGGAAGAAAGAGGAGGAAGAGAGTTTCAGCTTTCTCACGAGTTTCAGCCCTGCTTTAGACAAAATTTCAAAATAGGCAAAACAAGAGGATGATATCTCGCTCCCCCCTTTCTGAGCTCCAATTTCTCAGTGTTCGGTTTTAATGCCCTAAGTCCTCTACCACAACATTCCTATTTTGGAGAGGATAGAAGAATAAATCTATTTAGTTTCCCAAAGTATCCAATACCCCCAAATTATTTACTATTTCTACTCAACAAAATTGTCACAGCATTAAATGGAAGGCATATGATCCTTAGATTGTGAAATTGCAGCTATGGTGCATATCTGCAACTTACTCTACGGTTCTTGGTCAAGTTCCTTAAATTTTTGAACCCTCAATTATCATATCTCTAAATCAGGGACCTAACCAATTCACATGTATTGTTGTGATTTCAGTTAGCAGGAACCAAAAACTCCAACTCCATCACTTTAAACAATAAGCTTAGATAAAGTCATTCATATAACCCAAATCTTAAGGGTGTGAAGCTATTGATATATTTAAATTGGCAGCTAAGGGACACCTGAGTGGCTCAGTCAGTTATGTGTCTGCCTTCAGCTCAGGTCATGATCCCCTTATCCTGGGACTGAGCCCCACATCAGTCTCCTTGCTCAGTGGGGAGCCTGCTTTTCCCTCTCCCTCTGCCTGTCGCTCCCCCTGCTCATGCTCTCTCTTTCTTACTCTCCCTTACTGTGTCAAATAAATAAATAAAATCTTTAAATAAATAAAATATAAATTGGCAGCTAAATAACATGACTAAGGACTCTAGAACTTTCCAAAGTTGTGTCAGCCACTTTCAGCAGGGTGACTTAGCAACCTCCTGCTTGTAAGATGTATTCTTCAGTTCCGGTATCCTCTTCTCCTAAAGTGTTGTCTCACATGCAAATCTCACAACATATACTGATTGTTATATGAGTCCATATGTGATTAAAGAAAGCAGGCTCATTTCTTTCTGTCCATTCTTGATCTTTTTTTCCCTTTAGATCAAAGTAACCTTTCTGGAAGCCTTTCAACAGACCTCTCCCATATCTCATTGGCCAGATATGAATTACATGCTCACCCCAAACTAATCCCTGGTAAGGAAGGCGATAAACATGATTGGTGTAGACTTCTTGCCAAATCCCTGAGTTACAATGAAGTGTGAGGCATACCCCAAATCAGGATTTTACATGCAAGCAACTGCTAATAGTCAATTAACAGTGTCTTTTATCACATGACATTTATGAGCATCAAATTAGCTAATGCATGTGACAATTCCTTTTAAAAATTTTAAAGTTCTGAACAATATATATACATATATATAAACACATACACATATATATGAACATATATACATACATGTATATGAACATATATGTGTGTTCATTATTTCATAACTATTCTAAAACTACTATTTTGACAGTATAGTTGCTTTAAGTTATTAAGAGGAAAACAGTTGCAATAAACATTTTTAAGTTAATTCTCATTGGCTTATAAAAAATTATTGGCATTCTTATTCCCTTGAACATTGCTTGTATTTTAAAAAGATGATATTTAGTCAGCCAATGAATTCACTAGTGAACAGATTTTCCTGGATAAAACAGTGGCCTGAAAAATGTCAGCAATGTGGAAGAAATTATCAGCAGCTTGGCGAAGAAACAATTTCTGGTTGCCTCCAAAATCCACCTTGAGAGTCAGCTCCTCTTTATCCCAGTTTCTTCCCTTTCTCCAGTTAGGACCTTGGAACTTCCATATAATGCCAACGTTGTCTTGCAACTTCCATTCATATGGTAAAGGAGTCTTTGGAGATCTTAGGAATTCTTGACTATCTATTATTTCAAATTTGGATTTGGTGACTTAGATAGGATAGGATTTGGTGACTCACCTTATCAAAAGTGGCATAGTTTGAAAATTGTGGAAATTTTATCTTGCAGAGCTTCAAGGTTGTGAAGGAAAATTTAGAGCTACCTAGATATTTTTAGCATTGCCTAGAGGAGACTCTCTATCTGAAACCTTGATTTTTCAGCCTAGTGAGAAAATGAATAATCCTTACAGTTTTAAGATTGGACCCCAAAAATATGCAGACAATACTATGATTGGTGTGCTCTAGGCCACAATGGTATTTTGTTGAGCTCTAACTGAGCAGAAATTCTCCTGTTGCATTTACCTATAAGGCCTAGTACATTGCCTTTGGCTCTAGCACAATGACTTTCACATAATAAGTTTTCAATAAGTCTTTGTGAACTTAAATAGAAAGAAATTGAATTGAAAATGGTCCTATTTTATAGGTCTCCTACCACTGAATTGATAACAAAACCCCATTTTTAAAATATCACCAGAACTCTCTTTTGTCATTTCATACCCAATTTTATAATAAATCAATCATATACTAATAACAAACTTTGTCTGAACTTTGTTTTCTTCCTGAAAACTTCCTGATTAATTAAAGAAGGATTTTGTACTTTTGCTCAACCTCTCTAGTCTACAACAAAGTTCAGGTTTCTTCCTCCCAACTACAAAATACTTTTAATTCTATCATTGCATGGCCCTCTATAACATAGGTTCTTTATTATATGTTATGTATTTGTTAGTACACGTATGTAGTATCTTTATCTCCATGAAAGAGAGATTTTACTATCCAGTGAAATCATTTAAAGCGCCTATGAGGGACACCTCGATGGCTCAGTTGGTTAAGCCTCTGCCATCAGCTCAGGTCATGATTTCAGGGGACTGAGATTGAGTCCTGCATCAGGCTCTCTGCTAAGTGGGAAGCCTGCTTCCCTCTCCCCCTCTGCCTGCCTCTCTTCTTACTTGTGATCTCTGTCTCTCTCAAATAAATAAATAAATAAACAAAATCTTAAAAAAAATAAATAAGGCATCTGTGAACATGTAGGAGAGATATGAGGTAGTTCCCAATTTGGGGATCATAACCCACTCCCTATGTTTTCATCCCTTTTTTCTAGATAGTTAACGAATAACTTAGAAATCCATGTGTCTGCTAAGCAGTAACCCTTTCTGCAAGGGCAACAAGGTTGATAAGGTAGATGTCTTTAGTTCCTGATGAAAACGCTTCAAAGTATAGGGATAGAGGGAACATTCCTGAACTTCATAAAATCTATCTATGAAAGACCCACAGCAAATATCATCCTCAATGGGAAAAAGCTTGCAGCCTTCCCGTTGAGATCAGGAACACGACAAGGATGCCCACTCTCACCACTCTTGTTCAACATAGTATTAGAAGTTCTAGCAACGGCAATCAGACAACAAAGAGGAATAAAAGGTATCCAAATTGGCAAGGAAGAAGTCAAACTCTCTCTCTTCGCAGATGACATGATTCTTTATATGGAAAACCCCAAAGACTCCACCCCCAAACTACTAGAACTCATACAGCAATTCAGTAACGTGGCAGGATAAAAAGTCAATGTACAGAAATCAGTGGCTTTCTTATACACTAACAATGAAAATACAGAAAGGGAAATTAGAGAATCGATTCCATTTACTATAGCACCAAGAACCATAAGATACCTGGGAATAAACCTAACCAAAGAGGTAAAGGACCTGTACTCGAGGAACTACACAACACTCATGAAAGAAATTGAAGAAGACACAAAAAGATGGAAGACTGTTCCATGCTCTTGGATTGGAAGAATAAACATTGTTAAAATGTCTATACTGCCTAGAGCAATCTATACTTTTAATGTCATTCCAATCACAATTCCACCGATATTTTTCAAAGAGCTGGAGCAAATAATCCTAAAATTTGTATGGAATCAGAAGAGACCCTGAATTGCTAAGGAAATGTTGAAAAACAAAAACAAAACTGGCAGCATCACGTTACCTGATTTCAAGCTTTACTACAAAGCTGTGATCACCAAGACAGCGTGATACTGGCTTAAAAACAGACACATAGACCAGTGGAACAGAGTGGAGAGCCCAGATATGGATCCTCAACTCTATGGTGAAATAATCTTCGACAAAACAGGAAAAAATATTCAATGGAAAAAAGACAGTCTCTTCAATAAATGGTGCTGGGAAAACTGGACAGCGATATGTAGAAGAATGAAACTCGACCATTCTCTTACACTGTACACAAAGATAAACTCGAAATGGATAAAAGACCTCAACGTGAGACAGGAATCTATCAGAATCCTAGAGGAGAACATAGGCAGTAACCTCTTCGATATCAGCCACAGCAACTTCTTTCAAGATATGTCTCCAAAGGCCAAGGAAACAAAAGCAAAAATGAACTTTTGGGACTTCATCAAGATCAAAAGCTTCTGCACAGCAAAGGAAACAGTCAACAAAACAAAAAGGCAACCCACGGAATGGGAGAAGATATTTGCAAATGACAATACAGACAAAAGGTTGATATCCAGGATCTATAAAGAAATCCTCAAACTCAACACACACAAAACAGATAATCATATCAAAAAATGGGCAGAAGATATGAACAGACACTTCTCCAACGAAGACATACAAATGGCTATCAGACACATGAAAAAATGTTCATCATCATTAGCTATCAGGGAGATTCAAATTAAAACCACATTGAGAGGGGCGCCTGGGTGGCTCAATGGATTAAGCCGTTGCCTTCGGCTCAGGTCATGATCTCAGGGTCCTGGGATCGAGCCCCACATCGGGCTCTCTGCTCAGCAGGGAGCCTGCTTACCCCTTCTCTCTGCCTGCCTCTCTGCCTACTTGTGATCTCTCTCTCTGTCAATTAAATAAATAAAATCTTAAAAAAAAAAAAAACCACATTGAGATACCACCTGACACCAGTTAAAATGGCCAAAATTAGCAAGACAGGAAACAATGTGTGTTGGAGAGGATGTGGAGAAAGGGGAACCCTCTTACACTGTTGGTGGGAATGCAAGTTAGTGCAGCCACTTTGGAGAACAGTGTGGAGATTCCTGAAGAAATTAAGAATAGAGCTTCCCTATGACCCTGCAATTGCACTGCTGGGTATCTACCCCAAAGATACAGATGTAGTGAAAAGAAGGGCCATTTGTACCCCAATGTTTATTGCAGCAATGGCTACGGTAGCCAAACTGTGGAAAGAACCAAGATGCCCTTCAACGGATGAATGGATAAGGAAGATGTGGTCCATATACACAATGGAGTATTATGCCTCCATCAGAAAGGACGAATACCCAACTTTTGTAGCAACATGGACGGGACTGGAAGAAATTATGCTGAGCGAAATAAGTCAAGCAGAGAGAGTCAAGTATCATATGGTCTCACTTATTTGTGGAGCATAACAAATAACATGGAGGACATGGGGAGATGGAGAGGAGAGGGAGTTGAGGGAAACTGGAAGGGGAGATGAACCATGAGAGACTATGGACTCTGAAAAACAACCAGAGGGTTTTGAAGGGGTGGGGGGGGGGTGGGAGGTTGAGGAACCAGGTGGTGGGTAATAGGGAGGGCACGTACTGCATGGAGCATTGGGTGTGATGCCAAAACAATGAACACTGTTATGCTGTAAATAAACAAATAAAAAAAAAATCAGAAATGGTGAAAATATGCACATAAAAAAAAAAAGGTAGATGTCTTTACTGAATGGATCTGTATCCTTTCAAAAGGCCGCCTTTTAACTGCCTATGGTGTTCAAATTGTGTACAATCAATCATTGCAGAGACATTGACCTTTGTTCTCAATGACTTATATTGAGATCCTTTTGCTTCAAAATTTAAAATTTTAGCTGAAATAATTGCACATTATTTGTGAAAACTGGAAAGGCATGGGGAAAAGTGCTTACTCAAAATAAATAATTTTTTTAAAATTGATGAGTTCGAAAGAAAATTTAAAAGTGAATTTATGTTTTTAAAATCTCTATACATTTCAGTTATGTTCAAAGAAATACTTTAAATGGATTTTTATTGAGTTTAAATTAGAGATAACCAAAATCTGCCTAAATAACTTGCTGGCTCCCACCTTTTCGATCTTCGTTCTGACATACTTGTGACTTAAATAGTGCCAGCTTTCTATAATACAAAAAAACATAAATCTGGGGTGGCATTGAACTTCATAAGCTAGTTTAATCTGATGTATATTTTGGTTTTGATTTTTTCATTTTAGTCCTTCGGCCACTGGCCTATCTAAAGAGTAGATAACTGAGAAGTTAGATCATTTTTAAGAAAATCTTTTCTCCTTATAGTTTGCTGCTGAGAGTAGGAACAGAGTATGAGTACAAATGAAAGATCGTTTTCAGGCAATGAAAATGTTTTAAGACTGGATTGTGATGATAGTTGCACAATTCTGTCAATTTACTAAAAAGCACTGACTTGTACACCTAAAAGTGTTTGTGGTATGTAAATTATACTTTGTTGAGTCTTTAAACACACACACACACACACACACACACATATAAAATAATAAATGACCCCCACACAAAGCAAACAAACACTGCTTCCAGAGAGATAATATGATTTAAACATCTGTTAACAAGCTAGATTTATAGCATACTTGGTTACATATTAGGTATATTATCCTGCTTTAGTAAGAACGGATTAAAGCTATACAGAAAAACAAAACCTACTTTATTTATATTGAATATTAGATGGTCACTATTTCAGTTTCATTGACAAACTTCTTTTTCTCTTTGAGTCTTTTTTACAAGATTCCCCCAAGGCCAAAGAAAAGCAAAAATGTGATCTTCAAAATGAACTGTCATCAAAGTAAAATGTGGCTTTACCTTTTTTTTTTTTTACTTAAATTTTGAATTCTCTATGTGTAGGAAAATCCTTTTCTTTTATCCACAAGGAAAAGGTATAAAACCCATAATTTAAACAAAATAAATAAAAACAAAGAACTTATTTTCTAACAATTTAAATTAAATTCAGATATCATTTTTTTATTTTCTTCTTTATCCTGGAGTTGTAAAACGTAAATAAATAAGGAGAAAAGTTAAGATAGCAGAGGAGTAGGGGGACCTTAAGTTTGTCTTGTCTGTCAAACACTGCTAGATAGTTATCGAATCATTCTGAGCTCCCAAGAAATCAGTCTGAAGTCTGAGAGGGCAAAAACCACAAGTCTACAAGTAGAAAAGTGACCATCTTTTGGAAGGTAGGAGGTGTGGAGAGTTGACTTGGGGGAGATGTAGCTGTGGGTACCCAGTGCGGGGAAGCCCATCTTATGAACACTACCACAAAGTATTATAAGCAGCAGAGCACAAAATTTGAACTTTTAGAAGTCCACTACCATGGCAGATGTGCCTGGCTTAAAGATGCTCAGGTGATGCCTAGGAGGGACAGCCTAGTCTGAGGAACCCTTGTGTCACAAGAAGAATGGGTGGTGCCTCAGTGTGGTCTGGTTCCCAGGCATAGGAGTGGGGAAGCTGGCATAGGGCAGTGAAACTTGGTGCCAGCTTTCTGCTGTTTTGCCACAAACTGTGAACTGCTGCCCGGTTGTGCTACCACTGCTTTGTTGTGCCACTGCTTCCCTAGGACTGGCCAGCAAAGGGCAAAAGAGCAGCAAGAACCACTCCCTACACACACACCCCAAACGACTTAGGTCCCAGCCATGGGAGTCCCTAAAATTTGTAGTTTTGAAACTCAGTCATGGGCCCAAGATTTAAAAAAAAAAAAAAAAAAAAAAAAAGAAACCTCAGACACTGGGAGGATGACTGCTGGGCTCTGACAGAAACTGGGGATACAAGAGGGGTGATTGATTGTTCTTCTGTGAGCGCTCAAGGAAAAGTAGGAGGCCCAAACTTTCAGATTTGGGGTTAGAAAGCAAAGCATTGCCATATTCACCATGACCTTCAGCACTGAAAACCTGGAGGGAGCAAAACAGTGGAGGCTACTGGAGGCTGCGACCGATTACACTAAGCCCCACCCTCCTGCACTCTGGAGGCATCTTTCCGCTAGGACAAGTCGCCTGAGAATCATCACAATAGGCCCCTCCCCAGAAGACCAGCACAGACAACTAGTGTTCACAAGTCTAATGATCATAGAGTGATGCAAAGCTTCATCTCTAGGGTAAATAGGATCTGGCTTTCCTTTTACTTTTGTTCTTTATTTTTTCTCATGGCCAGGGATTTAATCAATACAGATATAAGTAGGATGTCTGAAATAAAATTTAAAACAGTGATTATAAGAATACTAGCTGGGCTTGCAAAAAGCATAGAAGACACCAGAGAATCCTTTACTACAGAGATAAAAGAATGAAAATCTAGTCATGCCAAAATTAAAAATGCTATAACTGAGATATAAACCCAAATGGATGCCATAAAAACAAGGATGGAAGAAGCAGAGGAGTGATACAGAGAATAAAATTGTGGAAAATAATGAAGCTGAAAAGAAGAGGGAAAGAAAAGTAATGGGTCACAAAGGTAGACTTGGGGAACTCAGTGACTTATTAAAACATAACAACATTCATATCATAGGAGTTCCAGAAGATAAAAAGAAAGAAAAGGGGTGGAAGGTTCATTCAAACAAATTATAGCTGAAAACTTCCCTGATCTGAGGAGGGACACAGACATTAAAATCCAAGAAGCACAGAAAACCCCCATTAAACTCAACAAAAGCTGTCATGCGCCAAGGCATGTCATAGTAAAATTCACAAAACACACAGACATGGAAATCCTGAAAGCAGCAAGGGCAGCAGGGGGAGTCCTTAATCTACAAGGGAAGACAGATCAGTTTCTTAGCAGATCTATCCACAGAAACTTGTCAGGCAAGAAGACAGTGGCAGGATATATTCAATGTGCTGAATAGGGAAAAAATGCAGGCAAGAATTCTTTATCCCGCAAAGCTGTCATTCAGAATAGAAAAAAAGATAAAGAGTTTCCCAGACAACAAAAACTAAAGGAGTTTGTGACCACTAAGCCAGACCTGAAAGAAATTTTAAGGGGCTCTCTAAGTAGAGAAAAAAGAACAAAAGCAACAAAGACTAGAAAGGACCAGAGAATATCACCCAAAACACCAAATCTATAGGCAACACAATGGCACTTAATTCATATCATTCAATAATTACTCTGAATGTAAATGGACTAAATGCTCCACTCAAAATACATAGGGTATCAGAATGGATAAAAAACCAAGATCTACCCATATGCTGCCTATAAGAGACCTATTTTAGACCTAAAGGCACCTGCAGATTAAAAGTGAGGGAATGGAGAACCATCTGTCATGTTAATGGATGTCAAAGGAGAGCCAGAGTAGCATACTTATATCAGACAAAATAGATTTTAAAACAAAGACTATAACAAAAGATTAAGAAGGGCATTGTAATCGGGCACCTGAGTGGCTCAGTCATTATACATCTGCCTTCAGCTCAGGTCAAGATCCCAGCATCCTGGGATGGAGCAGTACATCAGGCTCCCTGCTCAGCGGGGAGCCTGCTTCTTCCTCTCTAGCTCTCCCATGCTTGTGTTCCCTCTCTCACTATCTCTCTCCATCATAAATAAATAATAAAATCTTTTTAAAAAAGAAGGACATTATATCATAATTAAGGGGTCTATCCATCAAGAAGATCTAACAACTTGTAAATATTTATGCCCCCAAATTGGAAGCACCCAAATATATAAATCAACTAATAATAAACATAAAATACTCACTGATAATAGTACAATAATAGTAGGGGACTGTAACTCCTCAATTACAACAATGAACAGACCATCTAAGCAGAGAATCAATAAGGAAATAATGGCTTTGAATGACATACTTTACCAAATGGACTTAAGAGATAGAGTCAAAACATTTCATCCTGAAACAGCAGAATACAGATTCTTTTTGAGTACACATGGAACATTCTCTAGAATAGATCCAGAATATTTGTGACATACTGGGTCACAAAGAAAGCCTCAACAAGTACAAAAAGATTAAGATCATACCATGTATATTTTCAGACACAATGCTATGAAAGTTGAAGTCAATCACAAGAAAAAATCTGGAAAGGCCTCAAATACATGGAGGTTAAGAACATCCATGAAAGAATGAATGGGTCAACCAGGAAATTAAAGAAGAAATAAAAAATACATGGAAGCAAATGAAAACATAAACATGATAGTTGAAAACCTTTGGATACAAACAACATGAGCTACAGAAGATCAGCTAATGTAAAAAACAGGACAGAATGACCAATCTGAGAGAAATGTCAAATCAGGAAAGAATAGAAATATTTTCTTCTGCCATTGTTGGACAAGAGACTTTTATATTTCCTAGTGAGGAGAATTTAGCCACTAATGTCAGTATTGCTTATTATTTGGCTTCAGTTGTTTAGATAATAAGCTATATATCGCCTTCATTCTATGGTTCTAAACCTACCATTCTAAATCCATCTTGTCATTGTTTTATAAAGTTCTGACAGCGTGGTATAGTAGGAAAAGGAGAGAATTTGTGGTTTGAAAAATAAGGGTTTGCTTCTGAGCTCTGTGTCTCACTCTCCACGCCCTTGAGTGGTGTACTTAATTTTCTCATCTGTAAGATGAGGATAATAGTATCTACGGTGGTCACTACAGATTATCTTTCTAGGGCTAGGCATGGCAGTCTTGTTGGTAAGGAGTGAAGGTATTTGTCTTAAAGCTGAATTTGGAGAGTAAACACACAGCCTATACTTAAATTTATTAGAAGTGATGGAAATTATCGGGAAGTCAAAGATGGTTCCCATGCTCAAGTCACTCATTGGCACCACCAAATGATGTAGGGTTAGTGGGAAAATTTGGAGAGTTAACCTAAGTATCAAACTCACCTAGTTACTAAACAAATATTAGGTCTCTTCAATATTACTTTCTTGTGAATTCAGATTTTACAGAGGTAAATATTAGAGTAAAAATTCTAATACCTGAAGGAAAAACATCAGGTAAGCTGCACATCTGAGAAGTTAGTGCTCCAAGAAGCCCTCTTTCTATTTCGGTGTACAAAAGCAACAGTAAATAAGGGCATGCTGAATTACAAAAGAGAAACAAAAGTTCCTCAATATCAGAATACCTGTTTTTTCCCCCCTCTCTTGCAATTGACTGTGAATTTATGGAAATAACAACACAAGTATGCAACCATTTGAAAATTTGAAAAGATTAGAGAAAATGTGGAAAAGGCTAAAGAATACAAAGAAGGAAATAACACTCATAGATAATTCCACTACATAGATGCAACCACCATTAACATTTAATTTATTTGGCAATTTCTAGGAATGCCTACTGTACGTCATCTATTCTCTGGTGGTAGGCATACAAAAATGACTGATACAATCTATCCTTAAAACAGGGGTAGAGAAAAGCAATTTTGCCAGCCTTGCACCTTTAATGTGTAATACGCAGATTCAGAATTTATTTTCTATTCCCTACCGTTTTAGGTCTTTTTATAAAGCTTAATATTAACACTGTTTATAAGATAAGGGAGTGAGGTTGCTTGGTCTTGCTGCTATTCTTGGAGGTACCAGTCAAGAATGTGAAAGCACATTGCCCAACCAGGGGCCTCAGGAAGAGTGGGTCAGAGGGTGAAGGTTACCTATAGAGCCCTTTCCCTGCCCTGCAAATCTAGCATTTCTCATCTGAGTTCATCTTTAAAGATGTCACAGAGCTTTTGCGATGTTTTACAGCATTTTCCATTAAAAGTATGTCATGTAAATCAATCATGGCTTCAATTTTTCTGTCAGACTTCCATAACCTTAAACCAAAGCTTTCAAAATTAATCAAAAAGAGTAAGTCAATTTAATTTTTCATGAGAGAATAACAGTATGAAGTTTGCCTTTGGCTGCCTCAATGATAAATATTTATTAATGAATTTTGGTTACTAAATTTTTACAAAGGAGCTTAAGAGGGGAGTGATATTTTTAAAATATCTAGTCAATTTCTGTGTAAATAGTCTATTGTTTTTTAACATATTTTTTCCATTTCTGTGAAAAATACAGAAAACCATGACAAAATTTAGAAGTTAACCATCCTACATTCTTGATATATCCACAATTAAGATTCATTCTTTATTCATCTAACCATCTACCCACACAGTCTACAAATATTTATAGAGCATCAGTGCAATGCTGGGCTTCTGATTGGGCATTAGGGATACACAACCAAATCAGAATCAGTTGATCTTTATCTCCCAACAGCTCTCAGTCTCATAGTGAAGAAAGACATAAACAAAATCAGGTAGCTAAAACATGATCAGTTAGAGAAATAATAACCACAGATATTGTGGGTGTTCCAATTTAGGGGGCAAGGAAGAAGGCTTATGAGAAGATTTCCTGGAGGAAGTGCGCCTGGGTGGGATTTTAAAGGTGAAGTGGAATGGAGCTAAAAGTTTGATGAATTTAGAGGCATTCTAGGCAGAGAAAAGCACGGAAGGCAAAACAAATAGAGGAGACACTGGAATGAAGACAGGGAACACTAGAGAGTTAACCAAGTCCAGGGAGATGAAATAGGACCTGCATTGTCAATTAAAAAATACCTGATAACATAAATTTGAATAGCTACATAATATTATATCATGTCAGTGAGCCGTAATCTATGTACCTGCATCCCTAATATTCAGTATCATTTTTTAAAAGATTTTATTTATTTATGTGACAGAGAGACAGAGACCGTACAAACAGGTGGAGCAGCAGGCAGAGGACGAAGCAGACTCCCTGCTGAGAAAGGAGTCTGATGCGGGGCTCAATCCCAGGACGCTGGGATCATGATGTGAGCCGAAGGCAGACGCTTAACCAACTGAGCCACCCAGGTGCCCCTAATACCCAGTATCTTGATCACTTATAATTTTTCACTATCCTAAAACATCTCTGATGAAAATTACTGTGCACAATTTTTGTCTACATTGATGATTTACTTCCAAAATATATTAACGGCAGGGCGCCTGGCTGGTTCAATCAGTAGAACATGTGACTCTTGATCGTGGGGTTGTGAGTTGGAGCCCCACATTAGGTGTAGAGATTACTTAAAAATAAAATCTTTAAAGAAAAGAATATATATCTATTAATAGCAGCTAGCAGGAAAACAAACTCTAAATGGCTTAAATAATAAAGACAGTTTATTATATCCTATGACTGGAAATACAGAGTAGGGGAGGTTTCAGGGTTGGTCTCTCCATCATCTGGATGAAATCACCAAACACCCAGTTTCTCTCTGTCTTTCTGCCCTGTATCCTCAGTGTCAGCTTCATCTGAAGGCTAGTTCCCGTGGGGTAGCAGAATGGCTGCTGGCAGTAAACAAAGCTGTATGATTTCTCAACTTAGTCCAGTGGGAGAGTCAAACAACTGTCAAACAAGAGGCTAAGCTTGCTCAGCCACCCCCAGCCAGTTCCAAGGCCACACACAATGCTGTGCACTGATCATCCGCTCAGACTGGGATACAGAAACCAGCGCTGGTTTCTTTCTCATCAATTTTCCGTGTTCCAATAGATACCCAGATAATATGAATAAATAATTTCCAAATAAGGAAATAAAATGAAATAACAAATGCAGATAGGAAAATTACCTCATAACAAACTGAGGAGTTTCCCATTATGCTTTTGTTTGCAAACAAGTCACATTGTAAAGGAATTATATTTTCCTTGAAGTTGAGGAGAAATTTTCCGAGATTCTCTGGTGCCTATACCATAAAAATAGTTTAAGAAATACTTATTATCATAATTAAAACAATAATAAAAAAGTAAATGTTTGCTTTTCCCAGAGAGACATATACCTATTTAGACTGTTTTCTATAGAGTCACAAAAGGTATTACACCATTTTTGTACCCCAAAAATGGTGTAATACCTTTTTTTAACTTAAAGTATTTTACACACAATCACATAAGAATATATTTTAATGTCAAGTCCTAAAGCACTGCCTCATTCTTCTTAACAACAATATGTAATTTATTTAGCTATTCCCTTTTGATAGACTTTTAGATTGTCTAAAAATTTTAAGTACTTGGAAGAGGTAATTTCAAAGTTTAGTCCTGGCTTTTGTATAGCTAAAGAAGATAATAATATATTTATTTCTTATAATAACATGATTTATTTTCTACCTTGATTAGTTCAGTCCGGAACAAACATACTGCTGGATAATATAGCAGCCTATAGACTGCCTTGTGGAGAAAAAGAGAACACCCATTCTTATGAAAAAGGGGTAAGATTTTCTTAAACAGAAATGGAGATATATGTCAGGATTAGGAGAAGAAAATGCTCCCATTGTGAGTTTGCAGCCAGAAGACAGAGAAGCAGATGTCTTTAAAAAGAGAGGGTTGGGGCACCTGGGTGGCTCAGTGGGTTAAGCCGCTGCCTTCGGCTCAGGTCATGATCTCAGGGTCCTGGGATCGAGTCCCGCTTCGGGCTCTCTGCTCAGCAGAGGCCTGCTTCCCCCTCTCTCTCTGCCTGCCTCTCTGCCTACTTGTAATCTCTCTCTCTCTGTCAAATAAATAAAATCTTAAAAAAAAAAAAAAAAGAGAGAGAGAGGGTTGAGGAGCACAGTGATGTAAAATCCTTATTTCATTATAAACTTTTCGTGGAGCTGGCGAGATGCACAAGGGCCTTATGTGAATGATGTTTTCACAGTAATCTCAGAAAGAGAGGGCTGTGTTCCCATGTGGAAAAGGAACAGTTTACATGTGACAAAATTAATTTTGTAGATGCTGTATCTTGAAGAAAAGTAGGAAACATCTATGCTTCCCTCTCATCCCATCAGAGTTCCCAGAGGTACTAGAAAAAGTTTGGAACATATTTCTAATATGATTAAAATATCAAAGGATAGGGTGATTTGCATGATATCTGTGTTATGTTTTCACTTTGTATATTTGTGAAAATACTTTTTCAAGAGAGGTTCCTAGAAATGAGATTGCTGGGGCAAATCTTACAAACTATGGCAGTGGTGGCATGGGTCTAAATTTGGTGTTTGATTCAGGGGCTTGCTTTGAACACTCTGTGAGAAGCTAACCAACAAAGCCTGTGCCTTCTATATGAGCGTGTTCCTTTACAAACGTCCTCATTTTCAGAGGATTTCCATTTTCCTTTCCTGTGACATGCCAGCATTTCATAATCAATGTGTCTAAAATAAATGGAAAGATAGTCCATGTTCATGGACTGGAATTAATATTGTTAAAATGTCCATTCTTTCCAAAGCAGTGCAGATATTCATTGTAAGCCCTATCAAAATTTCAATGGCACTTTTCACAGGAATACAAAAAAATTGTCCTTGGTTTTGTAAGGAACCACAAGATGTCTATCACAAAAGATGCTGAATAGCTAAATCAACCTTGAACGAGTAGAATAAAGCTGAAGGCATTATAATTTATTATCTTAATCTATATTACCTAGCTACAGTTATAAAAATCTTATGGTATTGGTATAAAAACAGACACATGGATCAATGGAATAGAATAGAGAGCCCAGAAATAAATCTACACATATACAGTCAGCTAATTTTTGACAAAGTCTCCAAGAATATACAACAGGGAAAGAATGGTCTCTTCAGGGGCGCCCGGGTGGCTCAGTACGTTAAAGCCTCTGCCTTTGGTTCAGGTCATGATCCAGGGTCCTGGGATCGAGCCCCACATGGGGCTCTCTGCTCAGGGGGGAGCCTGCTTCCTCCTCTCTCTCTCTCTGCCTGCCTCTCTGCCTACTTGTGATCTCTGTCTGTCAAATAAATAAATAAAATCTTGAAAAAAAGATTGGTCTCTTCAATATACAGTGGTAGGAAAACTGGATATCTACATGCAAATGAATGAAGTTGGACCTACCTTACACCATACATAAATATCAACTCAAAATGGGTTAAAGACTTAAAAGTAGGACTTGAGACTGCATCTTAGGAAAAAAATATCGGGTTAAAAATCTCCTTAACATTGGTCTTGGTAATGATTTCTTGAAATTGACACCTAAAGCACAGGCAGCAAAACAAAAATAAGTACGTGGGACTACATCAAAATGGAAAGTTTCTGCACAAAGGAAACAATCAACAGAATGAAAAGACAACCTATGAAATGGAAGAAAATATTTGTATATGAAATCTCTAATAAGAAATTAATATCCAAAATATATAAGGAATTCCTACAACTCATAGCCAAAGTAAACAAATAACCCGATTATAAAATGATGAAGGACCTGAATAGACATTTTTCCAAGGAAGACATGCAATGGCTAATAGATACATAAAAAGATGCTCAATATCACTGATCATCAGGGAAATGCAAATCAAAATCACAATAAGATATCAACTCACATCTTTTAAGATGGCTATTATCAAAAAGTCAAAAGATAACAAGTATTGATGAAGGTGTGGATCAAAGGCAACCCTGGTGCATTGTTGGTCAGAATGTAAACTGATATAGCCATATGGACAACTATATGGCAGTTTCTCAAAAATTAAAAATAGAACTAGTATATGATCCAGCAATCCCACTCCTCGGTATATATCCAAAGGAAATAAAATCACTTTCTCAAACAGCTGCACCCCCATAGTCATAGCATTATTTAGTGTAGCTAAGATACAGAAATAACCTAAGTGTCCATTGATAGATGAATGGTAAGAAAATGTGGTATATATAAACAGTGGCATATTATTCATTTTTAAATAGAAGGAATTCTTGCCATTGGGGACAACACAGATGAACCTAGGGGTGATTATGCTAAGTGAAATAAGCCAGACACAGAAGGATGGATATCATATGATTTCACTTCCATGTCAAAGCTAAAAAAAAGAGAGAGAGATGGGCGGTCAAAGTCATAGCAGCAGAAAGTAGAATAGTAGTTACCAAAGATACTGGGTGGTAGAAAAGCTACTGAATCAGTGGATACAAACTTTCAGTTATAAGATGAGTAAATTCTGAAGACCTAATTTATAGCACAGTGACTATAGTTAGTAATAATGTATTATATAGCTGAAATTTGCTAAGAGAGTAGAGATCAAAGAGAAATTTGCTAAGAGAGTAGAGTTCCACCACAACACACATACACACAAACACATACACAAAGGTAACTATGGGAGGTGATAGATATGTTTTTTAATTTGATTATGGTAATCATTTCACAATGTATACATATTTCAAAACATTACAACCTACATTTTAAATATATACAATTTTTACTTGTCAGAAATTAAAAAAGAAAAACATAATCAACAGGTCTAACACCAAAGTCCTCAACTTCCCCACGTCCAACCGCTTTAAGCAAAGGTGGCAAACAAAATAAACATCATGATCAAAGACGATCTCGGAATTGGCCAACTTCTTGCGTGATTTATATGTTTGTTCTCAAGTTAATGGATTTCCTGATCTTTTAAACTAGTAACTGCTAACTTAAAAGTTTCTAATTTTACTTTATTTTTTTTAAAGATTTGATTTGTTTATTTGACAGAGAGAGAGATCACAAGTTGGGCAAAGGCAGGCAGAGAGAGGGGGGAAGCAGGCTTGTTGCTGAGCAGAGAGCCCGATGAGGGGCTCGATCCCAGGGGCTCCATCATGACCTGAGTGGATGGCAGAGGCTTAACCCACTGAGCCACCCAGGAACCCCTAATTTTACTTTAAAACAATGTTTATTAAGCCTAGTTAAGTGATGATAAAACTGTGTTGTTATTTTATTTTCCCTCTCTAGAAATCACTTGGTTATTGACACATTTAGGTATTCGACCTCTACCCCCTCAGGAGGGGTAGAAATCAAAAACATAAAGCACGGACTGTCTTTTGGATTGTTGTCCTTGATGCAGATGGGAGCTGTTGCAGTTGGCTCCTGTCGGTTTGTTTATACAAACGAAGATTATTTTTTAGGTATTTCAACTGGCATTCTTATATCTCAGTGATTAGATTTTTTTTTTTTAATTTGCTTTACTTTTAACTTAGGTATCCCCTGCAGAGAGTACAGGAAAGAGAGAACACTCTGAACTCCAAAGGGAAGTAGAAAAACCAGTTCTATAAGAAACTTGTTCCAAACTTACAGACTAAGGACATAGATTTTTGCTTCATCACTTGGGATAACACTGTGCTATAATTGGAATATCTCATGAATATTAAAAATTCTCACTAAATAGTTTTCAGGATATATTATGTGAAAGGCAACCAGAAGTAGCTAAATAGAAATCTAAAAAAGCTCTGGATACATGCCAAATGGATGGTACAGAAAATAGAAGATTAAACAAAAGAAGGAGCTTTTGGAGAGGCTGGTTACAAAAGAGAAGGGGGAAATTAAATAGCCTCATAGGAAAGATATGGTTTAGATATGTGGAGAGGAAGCTGGGGTTGGGTGGTGGAGGTTGTGTGTATTTGGGATTCATAGAAGTTCAAGGAGATATGGATAGGCTGGAGGTCCACATAAACGGAAGCAGTCATAAGTCAGGTTCTCAAAAGCCCTAAAAGAAGGTCTAAGAAGAGTGACTTTGTTCGTTTGGCAAATGAAAATATTCTGTCATGAGAAAACACTTCTGTTATTCCCTAAAAATAATGTATTAATAAAGAGGTCACATCTTGAGTTATATTTTAGTGTGATGGATATACATACAATTTGTAGAAGTAAATTTTTAGCAACGCTTTCATTTACTTGTATTTGGGTTTCTAATTACTTTGTGTCTTACAAATCATGTCAAATGTTTCACTTCTTTTCCTTCCTCAAGAAAGTTAGCTACATATTCTCTTACTTAACTGCTCTATGTTATTCCTGCATTTAGGAAGACAATTACCCCCTTAAAATTGCTGAAACCAGCCAGTTTATTTCCCAAAGAAATAGTGTATCATCTTTTACCTCTTTCAAACATTGTTTCAGAAGCCCAAACCGACACCAACATTGATTAACTAGAAATTTATCAAATTTCTCTTATCTCCTACTCCACTAATGGTGGTGACAACAAATATATAAATACAAATACACACACACACACACACACACACACACATACACACACACACATGAATCAGAAGTAAGTCAATCTGCAGAAAAAAAGGAAAGGAACTGAAACCTGAAAATCAGTGCTTGGATCAAGAAAACTGCATTGCATTTGTAGAGGTGCTGGTACACAGTGTAAGGATTTATAGTTATTTTATATGTCCTAGTTGTTATGTTTTCCAATAACATGGTAATATAATTGAATAAATACACCATGAATATGAATATGCTGATTTTTGCAGTATACCTTATCAAACAAAGTATTAAGACCCAAGTTTTATTAAGACATTTGGCACATTGTCCCAATTTTAAAATTTGCTTGTTCCTTGCAAAAACAGGACTAGATGAAGGGTACCAGTATAAACAAAATGCTAATAAACTGCTCACAATTTCTTTGAAAGACTCCAGGTGTATTGAATATTGTGCTTCCTCCTTTAACCTCGTAGCACCACGTCTTCCCCAATTCATATTCCTGTTTGTGCTTCAAAGACTTGTTTAGGTCATTCTTGTCACTATGTTTATATTGTAGACTTGCTTATTCTATGACAGCATTATGAGTAGTTATCACATTCTAAAATGCCAGATACTGTTTAATTGTAATGGTGCCTACTTTTTTATCGAAACTATTCATACTTTATTACTGTAAACAACTTTGATCATAATGATGCCATTCAAAAGAGCTGATCAAGCTGAGAAAAATGACACTACAGTCGTAAAGTCACTCTATATGTAGCTACTAACATTTTATAGTGCATCTAAGGAAAAGTGTTTTAAGTTGCAACCGTAGACAAATAAGAAAATTAATTTTAAACACAGAACTATCCCTTTGAAGATTAGAAAAACACTACTTAAATAATTATTGCCAACAGATACTTTTAGATTCTAGTGGATGACCTTCAATACAAAGAACCGCATGTACAGGGTTTTGCATTAGACAGATTCAAATCATCTTACTTTTCCAGGGTAGAAAACAAGAGCTTTCGTTCCTAGGAACAAGTAGGAAAGAAACACTGTAACCTCACTTCAAAGCTATTCTCTGGTTACATACCAGAAGGGACAAGGTTATAGATGAGGGGTTTTAAGAGACACATTCTTGTGGCGCTTCTAGGATCTAACACTCTCTTCAAATGAAATCAAAGACACTTACTGGGCGCCTACTATGTGTGGTGTGTTGCGAAGTATGGTTGAGAACATGGCCTCTGACACAAGGAAGCCTGTAATCCAGTTGAGAGATGAGATAAACACACGAATAATTAAAGACTTAGAATCTGAATTCCACAAATATTTAAATAATAGTGTGACAACAATAGAAGGAATACGAAGTCAGGTGTACACATAATGACCAAGAAAACTAAGGAGAAATAACCACTACTGAAATTCAGCAGAGTTAGGTTGGAATGTCAGAGAAGGTTTTGTGAAAGAATTCTTTAGCCTAGTCTTAAAAGACTGATAATAATAACATCTCACATTTGTTTCGTGTTTTGTGGGGTGTCAGGAAGTATCTGAAGCTGGAAGACAAACACAACTCACTTCCTGTGGTATCAATTTTACTTAATAGAAAGTAAAATATTTTATATTAAAATAAACAGATTTACTATTGCTATCATTTAAAGCATTAATAATCATACTACAATTGTGAACCACTTTTGTCTTAGTAATGTCTAAGTGCTTCACATATATTATTGTTTATAATGAAATTTATCGCTCATTGTGGAATTCAAGCTTTGATTTTCGTAAATAGATCAGGGCATGGGAAAGGTTTTGCCCTTTTGCGGACTTCTTTGAGATATATGCTCTCCTGCTTGGTGCACCTCCTACTGAGAAAAGTATGACTCTCCATGGACCTCTACTGATGTCATTTGCATTAATTCTCACAGCAGTCTTGTCATGTTGGGAGTGGGGATTATAGAAATGAGCCAAACACAGCTCAATGTGCTTAGTGGTCGGCTGTGGGCTAAGAGAAAGGTGATCATCTGGCTCCAAGTACAGTGCTTTTTCTCCCAGATCCAGTGACTTCAGGGGCCAGGTAGGTAGCAACATGATGGTAGTGGGTTTGGATGTGAAAAGGTCTTTTTTTTTTTTTTAAAGATTTTATTCATTTATTTGAAAGACAGAAATTACAAGTAGGCAGAGAGAGAGAGGGGAAGCAGGCTCCCTGCTGAGCAGACAGCCCGATGCGGGGCTCGATGCCAGGACCCTGGGATCATGACGTGAGCCGAAGGCAGAGGCTTTAACCCACTGAGCCACCCAGGCGCCCCTTGGGTGTGAAACAGTAGATGGAGACTATGCTGAATTGGAGAGTATCCCTCCAAGGGCATTCAAACAAATAAACATGGTGTCAAACATCCAACAGTGGATTGGGTGAAGGTCAAGGGGAAACTTGAGTTTTATTTGAATTGTTTGTTAAAAGTTTACTGATAAGGCCCCTGGGTGGCTGGGTGGGTTAAGCGTCTGCCTTCAGCTCAGGTCATAATCCCTGAGTCCTGGGTTGGAGCTCCACGTCTGGCTCCCTGTTCAGTGGGGAATCTGCTCCTCCCTCTCCCTCTGCTCCTCTCCCCACTCATGCTCTATCCTTCTCACACTCACACTCTCTCTCAAATAAATAAATAAAAATTTTTTTAAAAAAAGTTCACTGATACATAATATGTTGCTTAAATAACTTAAAAGAGTTGGAAAGGAAACAGAGCTCCCAAAAATAAACAGACAAACAAAATCCTAGAGTGGAAGAAAAAGAAAAAAAGCCTACTTTCAGGTGGCTCTCAGGCCACCAGTTGGTAATCTCTGCCACTTGCCACTGTCTGTCTGTGATAGGACATTGATAGGATCAGAGGAGGGGCATAGAACCTGTAGGTAGAACCGCATGAATAAAACTGTGAAGCACTGACCTTCAAGGTGACCCACTTTGGTTCTCTGTTTCGTCTGTCAGATCGCCCTCGGCTGGACTGCTCTGCTCTCAGAGACATCTGTTCTGATCATTGAAGATCATTTACAACCTGCCCTTCTTTTCAAGGCCTTCCTGGGCATGGCTCTCACTGGCTATGTTAATTGAAGTGATTTTCATATTGTCTTGCAAGGTTTGCTCTTATTTCACATAATAGTCATGTTTCCCCCAATCATTCATTCTTCCATTAATCCATTCATTCAATGAGCTCTTCTTGGGAGTCTCCCGTGTCAGGCAGTGTAGTAGGTACTGAATTTCCGAAGATGGAAGAAGACAAGTCTACACTACAGCTCAGGGGCTGCATACACAGAAAGAACTCACTAAATATTTGATTGAAAAATACAGGGTTTTTGACCTTGACATTTTGACATTTGGGGCTGGATAATTCTTTGCTGGGAGGGCTGTTTTGTGTATTGGAGGAGGTTTAGCATCATCTCTCAGCTCTCTACTCCCCAGATGCCAATAGCAGACAATTTCACCCCACCCCCACTCAACTGTGACACATAAAAATGTCCCCAGACATGGCCAACTATCCCGGGGGGGGGGGGTGGTATAGAACCACTGCATTAATAACTTTTTAAAAACTAAGTTAAAAATAGTGTAGTGTCAAACACTTCTTAATGATAAGCTACAACAAAATTCAGATGTGGTACAAAGACCACAAAAGAGATCTTTGTATCAACAGATACATTTTTATCTGAAAAGAAAGGTAGTTTCAAATAAGTTTGGGGGAAATAATTTTGGAGATTTAGAATGTTTTTTGAGCATACTTTAAAAAAATGAAAATTTCTCAAGGAAGGAAACTCTATTAAACTTATTACCCTAAATTTGTTTGTCTAAGAAATTAAAAAAATAGTACTTATCAATAGCCTATAAATTAATGATCCATTTAACACACTTTGAGGAAGTCCATGTTCCATTTTAGTACTTAATTATTACTGGTTGATGTAATATAGGCATTGTTATCCTATTATCTACCCTGGATAAGACATTGCCTTAAGAATACCACTGATGCTAGTCAGGACTCCTAGAAACTAGGAAAAAAAAAGGGCATTGTTTAAGGTCAGTGGTCTCAAAATGTAACATGTACCAGAATCACCCAGAGGGGCTTGTGAAAATACAGATTTCTGATTTAGTAGGGCGGGGGGGGGGGGGGCACTGAGGATTCAGTTTGGGGGTAATGCTGATGTTGTTCCTCCTGAGATTTCCCTTTGAAAATCACCGCAAAGCACAATGAGAGCATCAGACCAAGTTGCAGTTTCTATTTGGAAGAAAAACCTTTCTGGGTCTTCCGATGTGGCTAAACCGGATGACTGCTGTCTGTTTCAGAAAGCCAGAGAATGGGGACCCCAGAGAGAGCACAAGCCTTTACATCAGGAATGACATTAAGTAGCCCATGGACAAATGTCGGTGACATTTTTCTATTCCATGGCCGTTGCACACTGAATATCTCTCAGTAATTGGAGGTCTACCGCATTTAGATGCGCAGATTGTTGTATAAGGGGCTAAACGAATTTTCCGTGTCTCAGACAGCTCCACTGCCCTCAATGAATCTATAAGACGGTTGAAAGCCACTTAACAGTACAAAGCAACATATTGAAGAGGGAAAATAGTAGAACAAAAACCTAAGAAAACAGGGGCAAATGAAAGAACATCATTAATACTTTATAAAATTGATTGATACACACACAAAAAGCAACCCACGAAACAGGTGTGCATATTCCTGTTTTCCTGATAAGAAAATAGAGACGGAGAGGCTCAGTGATAGGCTCCAGGCAGCTGGCTGTGTAGGCAGCAGAACAGGGACTCAAACCCAGGTGTATTTAACCTACAGCACAATGCTGTTTCCACCTTGTTTACATGAATGCTTCCTGCATTCATTTTTCTGGGTCATTTCCCTTCCTCCCCCCCCATATTTTTTACCTGTATTATCAACCAGACTTCTTTGTTTCCATTTAGTAAATAAAAATGTGTGAAAACCAGTAGGTTAGCATATTGAAACTAAGTATATCTATACGAGAACTTGACCATACTGACTTCAAGATTCAAATAATAAAGCTTACAAATATAGAGTTAACATAAAGGAATAAGAAGATAACTCTGGTTTATTCTTTAAAAATGGTTTTTAGTTTAATATACTCTTCCTCTGATAGGGTGAATCCAAATAATTTTAGCCTACCATATGTTGTCATCCTAAATCATATGGATGCATGGAAACAAACAATAGGAGGGAAAAACCCAAATCATTATAGATAAGCCACTAAATGACAAAATGAGAAATAATTATAAAAAGAATAAGAATTTTAGAGTTTAAAAAGAAATGAGAGAGAACTAAATTAATATTTTACCCATGTGGAGAGTTTGTGAAGAGTATGGAGATTTCTCAAAAAATAAAGAATAGAATAAGCATATGACCAGATATTCCACTTCTGGGTATTTATCCAAAGAATATGAAAATACTAAATCAAAAACACATATGCAGCCCTGTGTTCATCTCAGCATTATTTACACTAGCCAAGATATGGAAGCAACCCAAGTGTCCATTGATAGATGAATGGATAAAGAAGATGTGGTATATTTATATAATGGAGTACTATTCAGCCATAAAAAAGTACAAAATCTTGCATCCGTAACAACATGGATAAAAACCTGTGGGTATTACACTAAGTGAAATAAATCAGATGGAGAAAGACAAATACTATATGATTTCACTCATTTGTGGAATCTATAATAAAAGCATAACAAATGAATAAACAGAACAAAAATAGACTCATTGATACAGAAAACAGAATAGTGGTTACCGGAGGGGAGGGAAGACGGTTGGAGATGTGCAAAATGGATGAAGGAGCTTAACTCTATGGTGATGGTACCTCCACAGGAGATGTTCACTTGGTAGCATATAAAGGTGTCAAATTATAAAGCTGTACACCTGAAACTTACATCATAAGAAAAGTTTGTGGCTGTTTTATTAGAAATAATCAGATACATTTATCACAGTTAGAAGAGATCAGGCAGAGTAAAGACATGCCTGATAAAAAGAAGGCTTTTTCCTAGTCAGAAGATTCTTATATCCTGAGAACTGGGTCCAAAGGAGTTTCACAAAGACCTCTCAAGCACATCAGTTCTCACACATTAAAGTGCATCCCAATTACCAGATAGATTTGTTAAAAGTCTTGGTAGAGTTCACCCCTTGAATTTTTGCATCAGTCACCAGGCTGGGTCAAGGACTTACATTGTAAATGGGTTCTCAGGTCTTGCTGGTGCCGGTGGTCCGGTGATCACAGGTTGAGAACGCAGCACTAGCAACGCCGCCTTCTTACGTCCTCTTCTCCCACCTCACTCATCTCTCCACTATCCAGGTCAGATATCCTGTCAGAGGCTGCTCTTCATGTAACCCGCCCCTCCTAATTTTGCATTCCGCTCTTTCTCTCCACGAAAGTCAGGCCACCACTTATATTTTCTAGTCTTCGCAGAAGCATGATAAAGTGAAAAGAGAAGTAGGTTGGGAATTGGGTGACTAGTTTTTGCCCTGGACCTGCCACTACTTATCTTGGACAGCAATTACGTCACACTGAAATTGAGAGATGAAGACTTGTTGATCACTCAGGTATATTTCAGCCCTAACATTCTATATTGGACTTTTTCTTTTGCCCCAATAGACTCCATTCCTTAGTGGGCATAAGAAAATTCTTCAATATTTTCAACAGCATGTGAAGATCATTGCAGGTGTTTGCGTGCCTGTCCCACGTCTGAGGAGAACCCCAGCTCACGAAGTGGCTCCAGCATTGCTCTGGGGGTCAGAGCCCTTACTTCTGTCTCCCATCAACCTTCTCTGAATGTTAGCTTCCTCATCTAAAAATGTATGGGTGTGCATTTGATTATTTTGCAGCCCCCTTTATCTCTACTGCATAGATAAAAATGTATATGACTTTAATACTGTCCTCTGCTTCCCCCCAAATTAACACTTGCCTGTTGTATACCCAAGTGGTAAATGATTTACATCAAAGTGTAAGAAATGGCAAAGCTAAATGTGATCTCCTACTAAGGGCATTTCATCAGTGAACAATATCTTAACCGAGAGAATAAATGTGTCATCTTTTCACTCCATATATTAATGGCTGCTTGAGCTGTGTTGGTACTATTTTTGGATAATTCTTTCTCCTATACCTCTTAAGAAACAGAACATACCACCTTCCCTGCATGTGGAAAATACCAAGTCCTACTAAGTAATGGAAACTGGATGAAGACCACCTTGGACTTTTATTCTCCAATCTACTTCTTCTGATCATGGTGGAAAAGGAGTTAAAATAAATCCATTCAGCTCTCGGTAGGAATTGTGGGGAAATACCACTTTTCTCCCCTTAGTAAGTTAGAGACCTCAGAATGGACTGAAAAAAAAAAGGAAATCTAAAAAATAAAATGTCATTTTTAATATTGACTATTTTTAATATTGGTCCATGACCACTTGTGAAATGTGGTGCCTCTTGTCTGGAAAACAAGCCAAAAGGTCCCTACTCTTAGTGGATCACCCTCAACACAATGACGTGAATGCATTTCTGTCACCATATTCTTGTCTCATTGAGTGCAAATTAAGGATCAAAACTTCATCCTTCATGGTAGCAGGAGACGCAGCAGAAGTCCATGGAAAAGAGTACTGGCTTAGATGTGAGGAAAGCTAGGAACCCAGGTTTAGACTGGTGTTTGGATAAGATGTCTTTTCAAAAAACTATCTCGAGATTGTATTTTATCCTTCTCTTAAATAGGAACTGATAAATTGGAAGTTGAGCTCAGACAAGAACATGGCCCTTTCAGCCCATGGAAGTGACTTTAGAGATTTCCACAGAATTTAATGGAAATCTCCAAGAGAGTAGTGAGATTAAAAAAAAAAACCATTCAAGCTGGATATATTGGCACTTGTTTGGGCGGGGGGTAGAAATCAGCGAGGCTCATTGACACTGAGAACACAGAAGGTAAAAAGCACCATAAAAGAGAGTCAAAGACAAGATCTTGAAGTGGTTAAAGAAACGGTTCCACTGACCATGGGAGACAGGCGGAAGTAGAGGCAAAAGAGCTGAAAACATCCATCAGTAGATTGGAAAGCTCATTTCCAGCAGACACTCACTCCTTTCTTCAAAATGCCTTTCATATTTGCATTTACAAGTAATCTTTTGCTCTTACCATCATACTGGGTCCCAGAGAACTTACACCTTTCTTGGAAAAGAGCAAGAGAAGGGAGAGTGGGAGAAAGTTGAATGGACTGAGTCTGAATCTTGAATTTGACTTTGAACATACATTTTTAAATTAGAAAAGTAGGATGGCCATCAGACGAAAAGATTAGGAATTTTCCATCAGGAAAAATGATGAGAGTGTGTATGTGTGCATGCACACGCGTGCACGCACGTGTGCTTATCTAGTGGAAGAGTTCCAGAGCTAAACTGATTTTAGATCTAGAAAAAAGGATGAAGAGGGTTTGCACACTTCAATTGTGATTTTGTAAAAAAGATTTTACTTATTTTTTTTTTTAACAGAAACACAGTGAGCGAGGAAACACAAGCAGGGGAGTGGGAGAAGGAAAACAGGCTTCCCGCCGAGCAGAGAACCTGATGAGGGGCTTGATTCCAAGACCCTGGGATCAGGACCTCAGCCGAAGGCAGACGTTTAATGACTGAGCCACCCAGGCACCCCGCAATTGTGATTTTTTACAATTTGACCTAGTGGTACAAATACCTGAGTGCCCTGATCACATACCCCTTTTTTTTTTAAGTTATTTTATTTTTCCTTTTATCCATTTCACTTTATTTTTTTTTAACTTTGAGTATAGTTGACACATAATGTTACATTAGTTTCAGGTGTACTCATAGTGATTCAGCCTCTCTATATGTTATGCTATGATACCTGCCATCATCCTCATGCAACACTACTATAATACCATTGCCTATATTCCCTGGGTTGTGCCTTTTATTCACATGACTTATTCATTCCATAGCTGAAAACCTGTATGTTCCACTCCTCTTCCTCTATTTTGCTCATCCCCCACATTCTTCCCACTGGCAGACCTCAGTTTTCTGTATTTTTATAGGTCTGATTCTGCTTTTTGTTTGTTTAATCATTTGTGGGTTTTTTTATACCACATATGAGTGAGATCATATGGTATTTGTCTTTCTCATTCTGATTTATTTCACTTAGGATGATACCCTCTAGGTCTGCCCATGTTGTTACCAGTGACTAGATCTCATCCTTTTTTATGGCTGCATAATATTCCTCCGTGTGTGTGTGTGTGTGTGTGTGTGTGTGTGTGTGTGTGTGTGTGTGTGTGTGTGTCTTCCTCCATTCATCTATTGATGGACCATTGGGTTGCTTCCATATCTATATTACATACCCCTTTTCTTTTTTTTTTTTTCTTTTAATCAATGAATCCTGGCAAGTATTCTCCCTCAAAGTCCCAAAATAGTAGACTGAGGCTTTAAAAATGATTTCATTAATAGAATAAGCATGAGGGACATTACATGTTATTTTTCTTTCTCTCTCTTTTTTTTTTTTAACTCATCTGAATCTAAAATACTCACATGAAATATACTGCAACCAACATCCTGCCATTTTTTTCTCACAGTTTGGGTTACATCTTCCTGGAAGGGAATCCCTTGTGCAATCCTTGAACAAATAAGAATGGCTGCTGCTAATCCTTTTATTCAATTCCCAGACAAGACTTAGGACAGTAAGTTCTAAACTCAATTTGGCTGATCCAGAATAGTCTGTTTGGGAGAAAAAGTTCTGCAAAATAATTTGCCAAGAAAATATTCTTGAAAGATCCTTTTTCTTCCAAATACCTAGAAATTTGGGTTGATTTTTATACTTGAATACAGGGTTTCTCAACAGCAGCACTACTGATGTTAGGGGTTGAATAAATCTTTATTTAGTTGGATGTGCCTTATAGGATGTATCACACTTCCTACCTGAGATGGGATGATCAGAAGTGACTCAAGGCATTGGCAAATATCTCCCAGGGGGTCAAACTATTCCACTTGAGAACCACTGATTTAACACCTTCAAAATAATTTCTTTAGGCACGATGGCAATTTGGTTGACACTATTACCAATAGATAGGTATCTGTATGCAATATTATATTTTATAACTTTAAGGAAACATTATGCCTATGTATAATATAAGCATGATGAATATTTTTTTTTTCATATCGCTCCTGCCATCCAACCAACAAAATGTAATATTGTCTCTATTGTGGATTATTGAGCAATTGAGAGCAAAACAACAATAAAGATAAAAATTATTAGATGACCCATAAACCAATATTAGAATAAATAAGAATTGAAATAACCAGTAATTCTGTTTCTACAGCCAGACCATTTTTGTATTTTATCTCTCTTTTAAGGAGCTATTTTTCATTCACAGCACTGTTGTAAATTATGCACAGCAGACTTCTTCATTTAATAGGTTCAGGTCAGAGAGTGATTGTATTTCAGCAGTTGGTATTCAGGGATTTTGTAATTTATGAGGTTTATTAATTTAGCAGATTATTTGCTTAAGATGCCACTATCCCTTCATAAAGCATTCACTGTGAGAATTTCTGGTCAGCTTAGTATTTTCAAGAGAAGCTTCAGTATTGAGAACATTCTCATATTCCTGAAAATTATATATATTCTATAAAGTTTAGCCCACAGTACATGATTAGAAAGGATGTAAATGAACTGTTTGCTCCTTTTGTGATTGTAAAAGAGAGAAGGTGGGAGATTGGAAGTTAAGGACTGAGAGGCAGGGCCTTGTTCCCATGGAAGATTCAGTAGAAAATGAAAATATAATAACAGCTAAATACCCTCCTAGGAAGTGCTGACAGAATTAGGGCCCCTAAAGAGGGCACTCCTTGGCATTTCTGGAAGGATTGAGAATCGGTCTATTGCTTCCTTGATCACATTACAAAACAGGCAAGAACAGGAAGAGCAGGGAGGTCCTCTCGCTGACGCCCAATGGGAGAAAAAGTACTCACTAATGGCTGATTGAGACAGGCAGAGTCCTGTTTTTTCTCTGCATTTAGAAATATGAACTGTTGCTACCAGGGTAGATTTTTGGAAAGACATCTGGTTATGAGAAACTAAACAAAATGGTATTGTTGGCAGGGGCCTACTTGCCCTCCAGATTCCAAATCTGACCCTGGGCTCCTCTCAGTGTCCAAATGGATAGTTGGACACTCAGGGGGTGTCTTAGGTTAAATCATCTCTGGGGTGGATGGGGGGCACTTCTCAGAGGACAGACGTGTTAGACAATGTCCTTCTATGGAGGAGGGGCCTTGCGTACGTAATTAGAAGTCAATCAATCAGACTAAAAGGAATCAGAGATTTTTCCTTTAAAATAGGCTCCCCATATTCTACATGGAACCAAGCCCATGCCTTTATCATTTCAGTCTTTTGCTCACTCACAAGATTCTTTTCAAGACTCTTCCTCCTGGTGTCCGTGGTGCTATCCTCACAGTGCCAGCTCTAAGCCAGCATGTCCTCACCGCTGCATGGTGCTCACATCTTTCCCCTCACATAGAATTTCTTCACATTCATCTTGATCTGCATGTTACCCTCCTTGAAGCTCTGCTTCAAGACTCAGCTAGTACTGAATCCTTATATGAACTCCACCCTCCATACCTACCTTGAAATAGCGTCGTTCGTCTTCAAACATTTATCGTTCTTAGTGCCAAAACCAGTCATTTGGCATTGCCATTCATTGTTTGTATAGTTTAATATTTTGATGTGTATATATTACCTTCTTAATCATAGAGTAGCCACCTTAACTATAGAGACCTTTAACATCTTAGTGTATCCTTTACAATTGGTTGGCATTTTGAAAATATTTCACAATATTTTCATATATTTCATAATGTTCATAATATTTCCCAATATTCAATGGGGGAAAAAGGTGGTTCTTTTTTATTGCTTATATAATCTGACGTTCATGCATTCCTCTCCTTTCTTTGTGAACGCCCCTCCCCCACTACCAGTTCCTAGCATCTTGCTACCTATCCCATGATTCTAGCTGGCTCTGTAGTTCCAATTTTCCCACAATGTCAAAAATTGAATTGTTCCCTGGTAGTTTAATGGGTTAATTGGAGAGAATAATTCCTACCATAAGTGAGCCAGAGTATTAAAGCCAAGTTAACATGGATTTTTTTGTGCAGAGCAAGTATAAGGGGGTGTGTGTGTGTGTGTTGGGGGAAGGGATAAAGGGGCTCTTTCAACATTCTCAGATGATACCCCTGGTTGCTGCCTATTGTACAGGGATGAGTTGCTTACAGCTAGAGTCCTCAGGGAAATGAGGAGATGATCCAAGCTAATAAGCAGAATGCAAATGATTAAATCCACATTTATTGAGCATTTAGAAGAATATATGATTATTCTGAATGAGACTTCTTAAAACATTCAGTTTGAAAGTTCACTTTGTTATCCCAGCCTTTGCATGCCAATGCACTGTTTCTCTTCTATGTGCATTGAATTGGAGTCAAAATCCCTTGCAGACGAGATCTGGAAATCTACAAGGAGATTCTTTGTTCTTACAAAAATTAACCTAAATTCACTACTTCAATGTGATAACATTGAAATTTGATATTAATTCCATACCATGTAGGGCTTTCATTTCCAACTTTCCATAACAGAGAATGATTATAAGTACCTTCCCCTATTCTCTTTTTTCTCTTTCTGTATAGTTATTTTAAATGTTCACTGGTTTTCTCGAAACTTAGCAATCAGATAAAACTGTCTTGATTGATGTTACAGAATCATGGATTTCCCACCAAACCAAAGGAAGCCTTCCTCATTATCTCTGGTCTCTTCAGCTAGGCCATGCTCATCTTCAGGTAAATGTACTTATTCCCTTATCTTCTCAAATCAGCTATCCACTTTTCTCCAGCCAAGCTTGGCTGTAAATTGACAAGATCTCCAGTTGTCTTTGTGATTTCCCTGCAGAGTGCAGCTGGGTCCCTTTCAGTTTAAAAGAAACAGGTATGGGGGTAACTCTGCTCCACCTTTAAAAAATTGCTGTCATAAAAGACAGAGATGGAGTGGTGACTTAAATCTGTTTTTTTTTTTTTTTTTTTTTTTGGAATGGCAGAAGCATCGTACTCTTATGGAATAAAAAACATATGGCACATACATAGGTTAATAACAAAACATCAGATTTACTGGCTGCTTCCATTTATTCCTTCATTTTTGGGGCAAGAAGAAACTTTGATATGCAAGCTTATATCTTTCAAAAGCCCCAAATATGATTAGAAAAATTAGAAACAGTGAGATCAGAAGGGAGTATTTGCTTTGACTCCTTCCAATTTCGGTAAACACCAGAAGAGACTTAACATAATAGAAGGAGTAATGAAGTAGTCATTAAACAGCTTGAGGTTTAGTCCCCTTGGACGTTAACTGACTGAGTGATCTTTGAGAGGTCATGAAACCTCCCTAGATCTCAGGATTCTCATCTGTAAAAGAGGGAAATTGAACTAGAGAATCTCCAAGTTGCATTCTGCCTCTAAAATGCAAGGGGCATTTTATCTCAACCTGATATTTGGGCCTATTTTATTTTTATTGGTGCATAACAGATGCAGTTTTTGTTTCTCATTGAGAAAATGAAAAAAATTTGAGAACAAAATATTAACAATTTTAGACTTAAGTCCAGAGATCTAATGAGAAAGTTGAGTTTGTAGTAATACGATGGGAAAACATCTACTTATCAATGTTCTATTCTTTGACCTGAGCATATGTAAAATTAACTCTTTTTTTTTAAGATTTTTAAATTTATTTATTTGACAGAGAGAGAGAGAGAGATCTTAAGTAGGCAGAGAGACAGGCAGAGAGAGAGGGGGAAGCAGGCTCCCTGCTGAGCAGAGAGCCCAATGCGGGGCTCGATCCCAGGACCCTTCAGCTCAGATTATGACCTGAGCTGAAGGAAGAGACTTAACCCACTGAGCCACCCAGGCACCCCAAGTTAACTCTGTCTTAAACATCCTCTTATTCTCTTGTTATTACTACTGAACACATCAATCTTTTAATTATTGCCCATCTATTGGCAGGTTTACTGAATTTGGCTGATCTAGGATGGGCTCTGCTGGTGCTCTGCTTTAGGTCACTGATCTTTGGGTGTTAGGGTGACCTTGCTACATATGTCTCTTGCACTTCTTATGCCAAAGAATTCAGCCAAAGCATGTTCTTCTCATGGTGATGGTAGAAGTTCGAGGGTAATCCCTTTAATTTATAGATGAGAATATTGAAAGTCAGGGAGACTAAGTAATAATAAAACCCATCTCAAAGTAGGTAAAGGGAAAAAAAGAAGGGGGGATAATCCATTAGTTTACATAACTAGAAAACTCAAGTGGACAGTAGGGCTTCAAGGCACAGCTGCATCTATTTGTTCAACTGACATTCCCGTGTCTCAGTTTCCCTCCATCCCTTGGGCCTGCTTTCCTCCATATTGGGTTATATATATTTTTTTAATTTATTTGACAGAGAGAGAGTTAACAAGTAGGCAGAGAAGCAGGCAGAGAGAGGGGGAAGCAGGCTCCCTGCTAAGCAGAGAGCCCGATGTGGGGCTTGATCCCAGGATCCTGAGATCATGACCTGAGCCGAAGGCAGAGGCTCAACCCACTGAGCCACTCAGGCACCCCCATATTGGTTTGTTCTTAAGCAAACTTGTTCCATGCGGCAGCAAGACAGCTGCCAGCACTGGCCTTGAGTGTTCATGGTACAGAAGATAAACATGCTACCTCGTCGTCCATATAACATTTGCAAACCATTTAGATTGGCTTATCTAGAAACAGGAACTTGAAATGGCCCCCCATGTATTCCTGAGATAAGGGGAGTGAGGCATTTGGTGTCAACATGAGGGCGGGGATAGAATTCCTAAAGAGAAAATATGCTAACTGGACAAAAGTTCACAGATGTCCACTCAAGCGTTTACCTAAAAACCTAGAAAGAGGCAGAGCCAGGACTGAAACGTATATTTTCTAAGTCCTTTACCATTGTTCTTCAGTATATCTCATATGAATTAGTGGTGTCTTTTTTCCGTATTGTCTCAACAGCATAGGAAGTAGAAATCCTAATGAATCAATGCCAACTGCAAGACTTGTTTAGGCAGAAATGACACCAGGACATATTCCCCTCACATCTCTGGATTTTGGGAAGACTTTTGGGTCACTTGTTTAATCTCTGATAATTCATCATCCAGGCTGATCAAACTGCCCATCCAGCTGACTCTATGGCCTAATCTGAAATAAATGGCTTCTGGTGCTGGTAAGACTGACCTTACTTACCCGCATACAATCCCTCTGTGCAATTGAGGGAAAAAAGTCACAACTTTTATTATTTTTGTATGATTGTTGTGTAGTTTTTCTGTATGTACCCCACTACTATGTTTGTTTTATTCATCTGCTTTGGAACAGAAACCATGTGTCTGTTAAACACTTTCTAACAGAAAGTGATTAGTCAGATATGAGTTTCCTAGGGCTACTCTAACAAAGTACCAAAAGCAGGGAGACTTTAAAACAACACACACTTGTTGTCTCCAAGTTCTGGAAGTGAGAATTCTGAGATTGAGGTGTGGGCAGAGCCATGCTCCCTCTGAAACCTGCTTGGGGGAATCCTTCCTTACCTCTCCCTAACTTCTGGGGGTTTATTTTGCAATCTTTCCCCTTCCTTGGCTTGCAGCCACATCATTTCTGTTTCCATCTGACATGGCTTTATCCCCTAACTCTCTGTGTCTTCACAAGGACATCAGTCAGAGCCTTCCCACATGAACTCATCTTAACTAATCATATCTGCAACAAGTCTATTTCTAAATAAGGTCACATTCTGAGAACTTGGGACTAGGACTCCAAACATACTCTTTGGGGAGACACAATTCAACCTATAATGGTCCTTGACAGGATAAAGGGTTAGTACTAAAGAAGCTGCCAGCTGTTTGCCACTCCAGTTCATGGGCCCTTTCTCTTCTAGGCCTGCCTGCTCCCTTTCTTACATCTTCATTCTCTTTATTCCCTTCCTTCCCTGTTAGAATTTCCAAAGAACTTCCAACCCAAGGAGACAAGTGATGTCTTTAACCCACTGAGCCACCCAGGTGCCCCCCCCCTTTTTAAAGATTTTATTTATTTATTGGACAGACAGACATCACAAGTAGGCAGAGAGGCAGGCAGAGAGAGAGAGGAGGAAGCAGGCTCCCTGCCGAGCAGAGAGCCCGATGCAGGGCTTGATCCCAGGACTCTGGGATCATGACCTGAGCCGAAGGCAGAGGCTGACAAGTGATGTCTTATATTCAACTTCTGAGAGTATTTTTCACATCCATTAATTTATCATACATTACACCAATCCATGAGGTAAATTAGGCAAAATTCATTATCCCCTTTCAATGAGTGACAAGAGAGGGAGAGAAACTTGCCTATGGTCACTCAGCTGGTGAAAGTGGAATTCTAAGTTCTAATACCTGAAATTCTTTCATTCCTTTCCTCCTTCCAAATGCCAGAAAGACCCATGGATTCAGTGATTTTGAAACTGATCTTCTCTTTCCCTACTCAGCCATGCCTCTGTTTTCCCTACATGGGCCATCCACTCAGGTTCACCCTAGTCCTGAGAGCTCCTCTGAGGATGTGCCCCCGTTTCAACTGCAAAGTGGATTCTTCCCTTGGAGGTCCCTTCAGTATGGTGAGTCACTCTTTCCCACCTCCCCAGATCTCTGCCTCATCTCAAATTTTCCCATCTCTGTTAATGGTCACACCGGTACCGCAAGCCAGAAACCCAGGGCTTCTTTCCACTCCTCCTTCTCGGCACACATCTATCTTATTGCTAGGTCACGTTGAATTTGCTCCCCAAACTCTCTCCAGTCTGTCTCTTCCTTTCCAGCCCAGCTATGCCTGCTTTACTTCAATTCCTTGTCAGTTCTGCACAGACTATGGTTTTCCTTCTAGATTCTCCCTGGTCCAATACAACCTCTGCACTCACTACTGCTAGGAGCGTTTATCAAAATGACCAATCCAAAGCTCTTCAGTCACTGACAGAGCTGAACTATGTAACAAATACTGGTGGACAAGATACGGGAAACATCAGGGGAAATATGGGAGTAAATACTGTAAGAAGGTAGTCACTTCACCAAAACTATTCAAAGATAGTCTCAAATTTCTAACCTGCCTGCGAATCTTAAATACTCAAAGAAGGGTTTGGGTAGATAAAAATGGTTGGTGAATGGAGGAGAGGGGATATATGGGGAAATAGTACAGATTTTCTTAGTTTTTCGCTAGGCCTAGAATTTCTCTAAAAAATAAAATCTATTGCTAAAAAACCAAAATGCATTGGGAATGGCTTGTCATTGTTACCAATATTTATGAAAATAATATAAATAAAATGAGGCATAATTACTTTTAAGTATTACAGCTGCTCTGCATCCATGTTTAGGGTTAAGAGGACTAAAAGGAAATCTATTTGCTCAATCATATTAAAACCTAACTTGCTGATATGCTGCTTTGCTCTAAATTGCGAGTTTCATAAGCACTAAAAATTGGCTGACCTACTTCACCATAGTAATTGAAAGGGATTATTACTGACAATTAGCAAGCAAGCAATAGTAATAGATAATTTACTTTCCAAATATTTTGCAAGCAAGCACATTTTTTTCTAAAAAAAAGGGGGGGGAACACATTAGACAGTTGTTTCTTGGCAAATTACAATGCATCTTTTATTTCTTGACAAATAATTCATACTGCAATATTTTTTACAGCCCGTAATTCTAGTGTGGCTGTTACATTCATTATGTCTACAGACACTTTGTCAGGATAAGTATTCAGTACAATGGATGGGGACTTGGCCACACAGCACTCATTATAGCTGATAGTCTCACGATCATGGCCTGGGCAAAACTCAGGGAAAAGGCCTTTTTATAACGACATTTTGCCCTTGGAGGAAAATGGGGTCGTTTAGAATGTAAATGTTAAAATTCTTTCAGCCTCAGATATTCTGTCGTCTCCCTTCCAAGGGGTAAGTTTTTGTTTGTCTGTTTCACCTAGAGAGAAATTCAGTAAAGTCCTGGCAAATCTGGCTGCATCTCTCTTCCACATAAGGGAACAAAAATCACTCTGTCTTTGGCAAAGCCTAAGTAAAATAAGGAGGAGAAGACTCTAATGATTCGGGATGTTTTACTGAACAATATCTCAGTTTATTTTTAGGAAAATATATTTTAAACTTAAACTAAGCCGTGCCCATTATATGTCTCATTATATGCCATTGTTTAGCACTAGATTATTCTCTAAGAGTAAACTTATAATAACAGTTTCCATGACTTCTTTTGTACCACTTTGAAATTGAGTTTAACGCTAGGTACACATTAGGTACTCAAAAAGTGCTTGATTAAACTTAGTCCTCTCTGAGCTGTCCTGCAAATGTACTGCATTAGTGGATTCTGCAATGTCCATCAATTACTTTCTTTCCTATCCTCAGGAAAATACACTGTTTTCTGTACAGACAAGATAAAGGGAATTATAGTATTTGCAAATTGAAAACTCTGGAAGCAGTATTTTGTCCTTCATTCTAATAAAAAGAAAAGCCTGGACTCTTCTAAGCTTATGGATCTGCGTTAACATGAATCTTTTTTTCCTGGAATAGTATTCAAGGAATATTTGTCTCGTGACTGGATGAACGAATCTCTTTCTGTCTACAGTCTCCTCCCAGGATCCAATGTGTTCTTTAGAGTTCACCTTTACTGCAATGACTTAGGTCATAAACCACTGCGTACAGTTCTGTAGTCATAATTGTGCATGTGCCCCACCCATAGGTATGACTTTCTATTTAGGAAGTGTTCAATAGATATCTGATGACTTAATGATCTAGCTGACAGTAATTTACTTGCTCTCTCAATAGCATTTAGCACTATTGACGTTCTACCCTTCTTCAAATCAAACTATTGTCTTGGCTGATTTTTCTCCTGTCCTCTAACATTCCTTCATAGACTCCTTTAGGAAATTGCTCTGGATTCTCTTCTCTATCTCCTTGGTTAATATCATCCACTGTTTTAGGTATAAACACCAACCAAATGTTGAAAACTCCCCAAATTCTTTCTTTCCCACACCGACATTTAATCTTCCGAGCTCTGGGATTCATTCATTAGAGAATTTTGTTTTCAACATCTCCATTTCAGGGGTATTAGTCAGCTCAGGCTGGCATAAGAAAGTATCACAGATTGGGTGGCTTAAGCAAGAGGAATTTCTAACTCGCAGTTCTGGAGGCCAAGGTGGGAAGTCCAAGATCAAGGTGGTGGCTGACTCACTTCCCTGAGGAGGGCTCTCTTTCTGACATGCAGATGGCTACCTTCTGGTGTCTCTTCTTATAAAGCATTAATCTTAACATGAGGGCCCTACCCTCATGAACTTACCTAATTACTTCCCCAAAGCTTCATCTCCAAATACCATCACACTGAGAATTAAGACTTCAAAACATATTTTTGGAGGTAAACAGTTCATTCAGTCCATAGGAGCAGTGCTAAATTAACACCCCACACATATAGTAGTAAACAAAACGGATAAGGAATTCTTTCTTATGCAATTTACATTCTAGTTGTGGAAAGCAAACAGTAAGTCAGTAAAAAAGAAGCAATAATAGTAATTTCAAATTGTAGTAAATGCTATGAGGAAAAGAAACAGATAATGTGACAAAGTAAAACTAGAAGGGGTCAGGGGTTTGAAGGGAATGAGAAGCAGGATTCAGATATTGTCTTTCCAGGGAGGTAAATATTTAAACCCTAGATATGAATAATGAGAAGGAACAAGCTAAAGTATAGGGCAAGGGTTTTCTAAGTATAATAATCCTAATCTTGGCTAATTTAAGAAACAGAAATAACTTTATAACCAAGGCTATAATTGGTATCTCTAGTTGGGCACCTCAAACACATCTCATGACTATAATCTTAAAAGCAGATTCTAGATCACCCCCCCCCCCCAGAAATGTGCCTCTTTTCTAATCTTCCTTATTTCAGTAAATGGTTCTTCATGCACCTAGTTGATTGAGTAAGGCACCCAGAGTTTATTTCTGTTATCTCTCTCATTCCCAAAATGCAATCCTTCTCCAAGACCTATCTCTAAAATACATCTGTCTATTTTTAGTCACCCTGTAATGACACCAGTACATATCGTCATGAATTCTCCACAGGAACTGTTGCAATGACCTACTAACTATTCTCATTGTTTCCATTCTCGGCACTCTTCAAGTCCATTTCACACAACACTGAGGGGTTGATCACATAAAGTATAAAATGTTGAGTGATGCTGCAGTAATCAAGACAGACATTGGCATACGATAGACATATAGATAAATGGAGTTAAATTGAAAGTCCAGAAATAAACCCATAAATTTATGCTCAATTGGTGTTTGACAACAGTTCCAAGAAAATTCGATGGGGAAAGAAAAATGTTTTCAACGAATGATGCTGGGACAGATGAATATTCATATACAAAGAATTAAAGTCTGGACCAATTCCTTAAACCAAACACAAAATTCTATTTATTTATTTATTTTTATTAACATATAATGTATTATTAGCCCCCAGGGGTACAGGTCTGTGAATCGCCAGGTATACACTTCACAGCACTCGCCATAGCACATACTTTCCCCAATGTCCATAACCCAACCACCCTCTCCCTACTCCCCTCCCCAGGGCAACCCTCAGTTTATTTTGTAAGATTAAGAGTCTCTTATGGTTTGTCTCCCTCCCAATCCCATCTTGTTTCATTTATTCCTTTCCTACTCCCCAAACCCCCCATGTTGCCTCTCAACTTCCTCATATCAGGGAGATCATATGATAATTGTCTTTCTCTGATTGACTTATTTCGCTTAGCATAGTACTGTCTAGTTCCATCCATGTCGTAATAAATGGCAAGATTTCATTTCTTTTGATGGCTGCATAGTATTCCATGGTATATATATATACCACATCTTCTTTATCCATTCATCTGTTGATAGACATCTAGGTTCTTTCCATAGTTTGGCTATTGTGGACTTTGCTGCTATAAACATTCAGGTGCATGTGCCCCTTTGGATCACTACATTTGTGTCTTTAGGGTAAATACCCAGTAGTGCGATTGCTGGGTTGTAAGGTACCTCTATTTTCAACTTTTTGAGGAAACTCTATGCTGACCAAACACAAAATTTAACTTAAAATAGACTTTGTACTGTAAGAGCTTAATGTAAGAGCTAAAATTATAGAACTCTTGGAAGAAAACATAGGAAAAAATCTTCATGATCTTAGGTTAGACAATGGTTTCTTAGATAGGACAACAATAAGCATAAATGACAAAAGATTAAACAGATAAATTGAATTTCATGAAAATTAAAAGTTTTCATGTTGTAAACAAGACCATCAAGAAAGTGAAAAGACAACCACAACTGGGAGAAAATATTTACAGATTATATACTTGATGACTGACTTGTATCTAGAAAAAATAAAGACCTTTCATACATGATTATAAAAAGATAACCATATTTTAACATGGGCAAAGGTTTTGAACTGGCAATTATCTAAACAAGATGTACAAATGGATGATAAGTGCATGAAAAGATGTCAACATACTTAATTATTAGAAAAATGCAAATCAAAACCACATGAGAGACCATTTCATAACCACTAGGATGGCTACAATAGGAAGATAATATATTGGCAAGGATGTAAAGAAACTGATACCCTCATACATGACTGGTAGAAATGTAAAATTGATTAGCCACCTTATAAAACAGTTTGGCTGTTCCTCAAATTGTTAAACAGAGAGTTACTATATGACGCAGCAATTTCATTCCTAGATAAATAATCAGTAGAAATAAAAAAAATACGCCTACATAAAAACTTGCACTTGAGGGGTCTCTGGGTGGCTCAGTCCGTTAAGCATGTACCTTCTGCTCAGGTCATGATCCCAGTGTCTGGGGATAGAGTCCTGTGTCAGGCTCCCTGCTGAGTAGGAAGTCAGCTTCTGCCCCTCTCTAGCTGCTCATACTCTCTCTCTCAAATGAATAAAATCTTAAAAAACAACAATGAAGCTTGCACTTGAATGTTCATAGCAGCACTATTTACAGTGCCTAAGAAGTAAACACAAGTCAAAAGTCCCTTATTTTTTCTTTTTCTTTTTTTTTAAGAGTGGGAGAGAGAGAGAAGGAGGAGAGGGGCAGAGGGAGATAGAGCATCTTAAGCAGGTGCCATGCCCAGTGTAGAGCCCGATGGGGGATTCAATCTCACAACCCCAAGCTGAAATCAGGAGTCAGAAACCTAACCGACTGAGTCACTCAGCAGCTCTGAAAGTCCATTACTTTTTGAACAGGTTAATAAAATGTATGTTCACACAATGGATTAATATATGTCAACTTGTCAATAAAGAGAACGGAAGTACTGATACCTGGATACAGATGAACCTTGAGAACATTATGCTAAGTGAAAGAAGCCAGTCACAAAAGACCACATGCTGTGTGATTCCACTTAGAGAAGATATGTAGAGCAGGAAAACTTACAGAAACAGGAAATAAGTTAGTGGTTGCCTACTCCTGGGGGTGAATTTGGGGACAATGGGAGTAACTACTAATGAATATATGGATTCTTTTTGGGGAGATGAACATATTCTTAAAATAGATAGTGATGGTGATTGTGCGGTTTTGTGAATTTACCAAAAACTACTGAATTGTATACTTAAGTGGGTAAATTGTAAGTTTTGTGAATTCTATCTCAATAAGGCTGTTTACAACTTCTTAATATAAAATTTTGGGGGGTGATAGACACCTTATGTCTTGATAGAAATCTAGGCTTCACGGGTGAACCCATTTGTCAAAATTGTATATATAGTTAAGATTTGTGCATTTCAAAATATATAAATTTTACCTAAAAATAAATAAAGTAATAATGAAGTGGAGATAGGGAACGGATGAAAGTATAGGTAAACAAAAATGACAAAATGTTTAAATTACTGAAGACAGATAATTATGCTGTTCTGTTTTCTTGGTATATGTTAAACACTTACCATAAAAAAGCATTTAAAAGTATATGTCTATATATGTAAATATATATTTAACCCAACACTCTTTAAAGCATTTCCTACCTTAGCCTGCAGGAAACTGCGTAAATTACCCCTCACCTATCTCTTCCATGGTATTCCTGCCCCCTCTCATAGCTTTGCTCTGCCCCCAATACTCTGGCCTTCCTTTACTACCTTTCTGCTGACCTGGGAATATTCTTCCTTGCTTTCTTTTCCTGATTCTCTCTTCATATTTTGGGTCTCAGTCTAAAAATCACTTCCTTGGAAGTATTCTATTACATCAAACTCTCTCTCTTACGGCTCCCCCAGCCCCTGCCTTTTTTTCATGAAACGTATCATAATATGCAATTGTATATTTGTTTCTGCTTTGTTTTCTCTCACTAGGCTTTAAACTCCATGGGGGCAGGGAGGTTTTTCTATTTTGATCTATACTGAATATGCTCTGCTGAGATTTCTGCCTACCACATATTAGGAAGCAATAAATATTTGTACATAGACGTAAAGAAAGAATAAATGAATACATTTGCAGACTGTTCACATCATGTAGATTTTCTAGAACCAGATTAGACGATGGATGAACTAAAATTTCAGAGTGTATTTCCTTGTTTAATGTTTCAGTAAAACTTTCTCCATCAGCAACTTTCTACATAAAGACTCATTGCTCAGTTGCTGTATTGTTTTTTTTAACAGTAATTTGAAACATTTTAGAGAAAAGTTGAAATTTCATGAAAATCTTCAGCTGTATTAACCAAGAAAATTTTTTTTCTGATGTTAGAGGGAAGTTATAAAAAAATATAACATGGCTATTGTTTTGTAGCTTAGGTAACTCAAGTGAAAATATGAACACAGCTGCTGGCATTTAAAAATCTATCAATAGGTATATAAGGCAAGAAAATAAGTAATGAAACTTGCTTTCATTTTTGATTGCTAAAAGTAAAATTAGGACTGTTAAGAAAAAGCCTGAACAAAATACTGGAGTTTTGCTAATAAAAAAACCAATGTAGCATATAGATTTAAAATATGATTAAAACAATGAATATAGTAAAAGATATCTGTTAAATGCCTAACTGCTACATTTTTCCACAGCCAGTGAAAATTCTGAACATTTGTAGAAGCATGGAAATTAAATGGTTTACACTTTGATAATCTTTAATTTTCTTAACTAACACATATACACATATATATCATTATATATAAAACATTTCAATATTTTAAAATATATACATTGAATATAGTGAGATGTTTTTATATTATGTATTATATATATTTTTTATATATAAAACATTTCCATATTTTTAAGTATACATATACATATATATAGCTTTTTAGTGTGTGTGTGTGTATGTATGTGTGTATATATAAATGTGTATGTATATATATATATATATCATGTATCACACACATACTTTATATGAAGCGGCTACACTATTCCAGGTCTTTAAACTTTAATGTGGACATGACTTACTGGGGGAATCTTATAAATGTCGATTTATTCATTCATTCATTCATTCATTCATTCATTTATTTATTTTTAGTTTCAGGAGTAGAATTTAGTGATTCATCATTTACATATAACTCCCAGTGCTCATCACAAGTGCCTTCCTTAATCCCCATTACCCATATAGCCCATTCCCTACCCACCTCCCTTCCAGCAATCCTCACTGTGTTCTCTATAGTTAAGAGTCCCTTTTATGGTTTGCCTCCCTCTCTTTTTCTTTCTTTCCCCTGTGTTCATCTGTTTTGTTTCTAAAATTTCACATATGAGTGAAATCATATGGTATTTGTCTTTCTCTGACTGAGTTATTTTGCTTAGCATAATACACTCTTGCTCCAAAAGCCAACTGCCATCCTTGGATCTTGATTAAAATATATCCTTTATGTAATTTTTAAAACTTGATTTTAACTTCATTTTAGCTATCCTGTTCATATTATTATATATAGTCATATGCTACATCAAATAATATTTTGTGTTATAAAAAATATGAATTAAGAAATGCTTCATGCATGTTTTACATAGAAAGTCTGATAGAGAATCAGAGAAAGGGAAAAGCCTAGCCATCACTGGACATTGTCCTTTCAGGCAGTGGTTTTAAGCTAGATCCAGCAGTGGGGAGCTTTAAAGACTAAGAGTCATGGATTTTCCTGTTCTTCCAAAAGCAGTGAGAGTCACTGAAGGTGTTTCGTAAGTGAATGACAAGGTAAAAGAACAGCTGGGTGGGCTGGTAGAAGGAAGAGGGAGCTGGAGACGGAGAGCCCATCAGTCTCACTCTACCAGCTGAGAGGGTGCTGGCATAGACATGAAAGCACAGGGAGGAAAGGTGGATTTGGAAGAGGTGCATTTAGACAAAAAAAATTCAATATACACATTTCTAGCCTCAAGTTCAATTACTTTTGTTTGATGATGTCTCTGAAAATGGGAGATAGTTACACTGGATAAACCCAAATCTCAAAAACTTTACATGCTAGAAAATGATGGGTATGTATTACTCTTCAGTAGCTTTTTTTTTTAACCTTTCTAAACGTTTAATGTTCTTTGTTAACCTAAAACACCCAAACACAAACATACATATACAAATGCACAGACAACATGAACACACACTATCTTCTCTCAACTTGTTCTTCCACTCTAACTTTCCTCTTTAACTGTTCTGGGTATAGAAGAATCTAAACTTATTGCCCACGCTTCTTCATTGCCAATGTGCTCCTTAAATATATTTCAGGCCAGCTTCTGCACTGCCCCTCCAATTGGAATTTCTCTGAAGAATCACCTCTTAATTTTCAAATGCAATAACCTAAGAATTTTTTTTATTATGGAAAATTTCAAATGTACAGGCAACTAAGAATATGATGAACTCTCTCGCTATCACTTATATTCAATAATTATCAAGATTTTGCTACATTTGCTTCATTTATCCTTTTTTCTTTTTTCTTTGCTGAGTTATTTAAAAGCAAATCCCAAACATTATGTCATTTCACCACTACACATTTTGGTACATTTTTCTAAATAAATGTGGACTTTTTTTTCTATCATTAGAATGTCATTATCACACCTAACAAAATTAGTAATTACTCCTTAATGTAACCTAATAACTAGTACGATAATCAAATTTCCCCCAGTTATCTCAAAAATGTCTTTTTTTAAAAAAATAAACATATAATGTATTTTTATCCACAGGGATACAGGTCTGTGAATCACCAGGTTTACACACTTCACAGCACTCACCATAGCACATACCCTCCCCAATGTCCATAACCCCCTCCCCCTCTCCCAACCCCACCTCCCCCCAGCAACCCCCAGTTTGTTTTGTGAGATTAAGAGTCATTTATGGTTTGTCTCCCTCCCAATCCCATCTTGTTTCATTTATTCTTCTCCTATCCCCCTACCCCCCCTTGTTGCATCTCCATGTCCTCATATCAGGGAGATCATATGATAGTTGTCTTTCTCCGATTGACTTATTTCACTAAGCATGATACCCTCTAGTTCCATCCACGTTGTCGCAAATGGCAAGATTTCATTTCTTTGGATGGCTGCATAGTATTCCATTGTGTATATATACCACATCTTCTTTATCCATTCATCTTCAAAAATGTCTTTTTATAATTGTTTTGTTTGAATCAGGATCCAAACAAGGGCCACATATGAAATTTTCTTGATATGTTCCTGAAGACTCTGATGGTCAAAAACATTTCCCCTCTCTTCTGTTCTTTCTTTACCCCCTCCCTTCCCTGCCTATGATTTGTTAAAGAAACTTGGTCAATTGATTTGAAGAACATCTCAGGCTAAGTCATCTGTTTGTTTTCTTGTGTTGTCATTTAGTTTGTTCTATTTCCCTTTGTATTTGCTGAGCATAGAGCTTACCCCTACATGCTTATTTAGATTCAAGTTCTGCATTTTACAGCAAAGATAATTTATAGAGCCCATCTCTATGCTGTGTGCTGTGTGGTTCATATGAGGTGGCACATAGAGTCTTAAGTCCCACTTTCGGTGCTGCTAAGATTGATCAATGAGTTCAAGTGTTGATCTCCTGATTTCTACACAAACTTTACACCTAATGGTTCAGCCATTGATGGGATTTGCCCAAATCACATACTTTATATTGAAAACGGTGATCTTTTTTTCCAATCCTATCATCCATTGCAAATTTATGGAATTTGCTTATAAAAAGAAACTCTTCTCCCCTCATCAATAGGACCCTCCGACTAGCCTGCAAAGCAGTTTATACAAGAAAAGCAGAATAAATTCTTCTTTCTTTTCAGTTGGCAATCTTCAGAGTAAGGTGTTGGTGCTTAGTTACTTTCAGTGGTGTTCAATAACATGTTGCCCCATCACTTACTCAGAGTTCTTTCTTTCCCCACCTCTCTCTCTTTTAAAAGATCATTTCGAATTCATAAGACAACATTAAAGATTTCAACCAATTACATTAAGTATTCTTTTTGATCCTCAAATGGTCACATCATTGGCCAGTTGGAGGTCCTTCTTGTTGACAACTGGGTCCATTTGACACATCATGGGATTTGATGGAGACCTTGGTTTCCAATCCACCAAGATATCCCAGCACATATTATGTAATTTCTGCCCCTGACCTGGAATTAGGTTTTTTTCAATGAGGTCCTGGTCCCTTTTAGTGGAGACTGGATTCAAATGCCACAAACTGGCTGTAGGTATGCTTCTTTTTTTAGGACTTTTTTTTTTTTTTTTTTTTTTTTTGCTACTAGGACTTTTCAGTGGACAAAGCTAAGACAAACTTATTTTGGTGGGAAAAAACCCAATTAGGTTAAATGAATTAATGTTACTCTTCTAATTCAAATATAAATACAAATAAAATAAAATGAAAATGATAGCATTTTAACTTAACTCCTTTGATTTTATATTTGTATTTCTTTTCTTTTATACTGAAAATCTTATACTAATTACTGTTAGGAGAGTAGTAACATAATTACTTATTTGTCTTAGCCTATTACATACATAAAATAATTTCAAACTAACAATACTAATATTGCCACTACTAGACGACTAAATAAAGATTAGTATTTCTTTGCAGCTCTAATTGTCGTAGGATATATTTCACGAAGAACATATACTCTTCTAAAGTGATTCGAAGTAACTATTTAGTGTATGTGATTTTGCCATCAATTGATATGCATGTAGTATAAATAATTTTGTTTGTTTTCTCTTACTTCAGGATTCCTTTTTAATTAATTTTTTTGAGATGGCAAAATATTTGTTTCCCAAATCAAAATAATATAAAATATTTAGAAAGTCTTACCTTCATCCTTGCTTCCTCCACCATAGTTTTAAGATAAACACTTTTTTTTAAATTAACATTTTATTTTTCCTTCCTGGATTTATTTTTGCTAGAATGGCAGGATAGTTTTAAAGATGAGAATCTCACATTATATTTTTGTATGTTTTATTTGTAGGCATTATACTTCTATACCTCATTAAATTTTATCTTCATGTTCTGTACATTCTTACTGAAAATTATCTTGGTTTTGTGTTGAAATTTTTTCTTATTCCAGGTCATTTTTTAAAAGATTTATTTATTCTCTTTTAAAGAGGGAGAGTCAGAGAGTGAGCAGAGAGAGAAGGAGAAAGAATCCCAAGTAGACCCCACACTGAGCCTGATGTGGGGCTCCATCTCACAATCCCGAGATAACAACCTGAGCCAAAGCCAAGTCAGGCACTTAACTGACTACACCACCTAAGTGTCCTCCCCACGTCATTTTTTTTTTTTTAAAGATTTTGTTTATTTATTTGACAGAGAGAGAGTGAGAGCATAAGCCAGGAGACAGAGTGAGAGGGAGAAGCAGACTCTCTGCTGAGCAGGGAGCCCGATGCAGGGCTCAGTTCCAGGACCCTGGGATGATGACCTGAGCCAAAGGCAGATGCTCAACTGACTGAGCCACCCAGGTGCACCACCAGGTCATTTTTCTTTAAAAGATTTTATTTATTTATTTGAGAGAGAGAATGAGTGAGAGAGAGTATGAGAGGGGAGAAGGTCAGAGGGAGAAGCAGATTCCCTGCGGAGCTGGGAGCCCAATGCCGGACTTGACCTGAGACGAAGACAATCACTTTAACCAACTGAACCACCGAGATGCCCTGCACCAGATCATTTTTAATATTCTTTTTCTTCCAAAGTACAAGCAACCTTTAAAAATATAGCAAATGTAAAAGGTACTATTGCTTACTGAATAGAATGGAATCTAATACCTATTCTTTGAGGTTGTACTAATTACAATAGACCAATCACTCTTTTTGATTTTATTTTATTATTATTATTTTTTAAAAATTTTACTTATTTATTTGTCAGAGAAAGAGAGAGCACACAAACAGGAGGAGTGGCAGGGAGAGGGAGAAGCAGGCTCCCTACTAAGCAGGGAGCCCAATGCAGGGCTATCCTAGGACCCTGGGATCATGACCTGAACCAAAGGGAGACGCTTAATGACTGAGCCACTGAGGCACCCCACAATCATTCCTTTGAATAAGGCAATGAAGCAACAAAAAAACCCCAGCAAAATCCTTGTCTTCGGGGAGCTCACATTTTAACTAGGTAGGCAATGACTAAATGCCTAAATAAATAAATTAAATAAATACATAATATGACAGGTGTAGCAATTTCCTAGGGCTGTCATAACAAAGTACAGAAATTAAGTGACTTAAAATAACAGACATATATTCTCTCACAGTTCTAAAGACTGTTCCAACACAGTTCCAAAATCAAGGTCTTAACCAGGCTATGCTTTCTCTAAAGTGTCTAGGGAAGAATCCTTCCTTGAATCTTCTAGCTTCTGGCAGCCCCAGATATTCCTGGACTGGTAACAACATAACTCCATGTTCTGCCTCTATCTTCACATGGCTTGTTCCCTGTGTGTCTCTCTATGTTTTCACATGACCATCTTCTTCTTCTTCTTCCCTTTTTTTAAGATTATTTATTTATTTATTTATTTGACACAGAGAGAGAGAGATCACAAGTAGGCAGAGAGGCAGGCAGAGAAAGGAAACAGGTTCCCTGGTGAGCAGAGAACCTGATGTGGGGCTCTATCCCAGGACCCTGAGATCATGACCTGAGTCAAAGACAGAGGCTTAACCCACTGAGCCACCCAGGCATCCCATGACCATCTTCATATAAGTCACAGTGGATTAGGAGCCCACCATACTCCAGTATGACCTCCTCTTAACTAATTACTTCAGCAATAACAGTATTTCCAATTAAATTCACATTCTGAGGTACTGGGAATTAGGACTAAAAATGTCTTCTTGGGGAGCAATTAAACCCGTAACATCAGGTTGGTAAGTATTCCAAAGAAAAATAAAGCAGATCAAGAGAGAGAGAGTTAATGGCGTCTCATACTATGATAGTTATATTGGAGGAAGATGAGATATGATTAGGTACATTTTTCATAGATAGGATGTGTTATCAAGATTATTCCAAGTTTCTTGGTCTCAGCAAGTAGAAGGAATAGAGGTACAACCAGCTGCGGCAAGAGCAAAGAAGCAGCAGTTTTAAGAGTAATAAAAACTTTGTTTTTGATTAATCTGGAGGTGGCTGTTGGACACACAAATGGGGATGATGAATAAGCAGCCCAATAATACAAATCTGTAGCCCAGGGAAGAGGCCAGGACTGGACATACAAATTTGGAAGTTATCGGTGCTAGATGATACAAAAAGCCATGGGACAGGATCACATAGAGAATGAGAATAGATTGTGACTTGGCTCTGAGTAATCCCCAAATTTCAATATTGGCACAATAAAGAGGCCCAACAAAGGAAACCTAGTTGTGGCTCATGAAATAGGAAAAGTTCCAAAGCACTATTTTTCTGAGTCTCAAGTAGCTAAGTATTTCAAGAAAAATTCTCTACATCTGTGATGCTGGTAGATCAAATAAAAATGAGGATAGGAACAAACCAACCATTGGATACAACAATGCGAAAGTCATTTATGACCTATGCAAGACAGTAAGACAAAAACCTGACTATGGTAAGTTCGCAAGGGAATGGGGAAAAAATTGGACAGAGGATAGATGAGTCTCGTGAGGAGAAATTTTGCTAAGAAAGGAGACAGTGAAAGACAGAAGTATATGGAATGACAGTTGGAGTCAAAGACTCACTATTTTGATGACCAGTAAAGAGGGAAAAATTGATGACACAAGAAGCAGAGGGGACAATTGCAGGTACAAGCGAGGAGGTCTGAGGGGAAAGGATCTATTGAAGTCCTGGCCTTAGTTGAGTAGGAGCTATGACTCATATTACAGTTCATCTCCAGTCACAGCAGGGAAACAAGAAAATAAATGTGGATTTAGATGTAGGTAAGTTTGCTATTTTGGTGGTGGACGCGTACAGATTGCTTCTATTTTCTCAGAGAAATAAGAAGCAGAGTCATCAACTGAAAGTGAGTCTTCCAAATTAAGGCCAAGATGAAGACTTCAAGATACACAATTACTCATTTTATAATAGCACAATGAAGATTTATTCTCACCACTTATCACTTATTTTCTATACTCATTATACACAAATCTATATTACAATATTTTTAAAGACTCTGAGATTTTTCACTATGAAAGTTTATTTCTAAATTTCTTTAAGGAAACAAGGAAGGCATTATAATGGGGATGATTTACTCTATCATATAAAAATTTAAATGTTGCTTTTGGGATTTAAAAAGGAAAATGCTCATTATAGATATGATGGGCTATAAGCCAAACTTTTATAAAACTTTGATAATGCCTGCAACAATAAAAGTGATATATTTCAAAATAAAAGAGCCTCACTCATTTCTACTCATCTGGGTAGAAATTACTAAAGTAACTGAATAAAGCAGGGAGAAAAAAAAGGAGAAACAATGGAAGAAACTTAGGAAATTTCTTCCTGGAAGGAACAAAGGAAGAAACTTACTATATTAGTTACTAGAAATAATCAATGAAAATTATATCTTTAAAATCTCTTTTAAGGTAAACCTGTAAGAGATCCTGTTGGTGGATTAAGAGAGCAACTCACATTATACCCAAAAGAGAGAGTATTGGTTTTATTATCTTCTGTGATAAGAAAACAATCTAAAATTTATCAAAACAAAACTCTGGGCAGAATCATATAAGCTTCAGTGTTCTTATAGAAAGCATTCGTTAAAAAAATTTTCAAAGGACAGTCTGTGTTTAAAATTAATTTTTAAAAATTTGCGCCCCACACTTTATCAACATTTGTAGGTCAAGTCTTTGTTGATGACCTCCCATGTCCATACTAAGTGTGTGTGTGTGTGTGTGTGTGTGTGTGTGTGTGTGTGTGTGTTCAAAATGAAATAGGAGAATAGAAAGTAAGAAGTTTATTATTTGGGGAAAAATATGGTTTTAGCTTTGTTTGTTTGAAGAGATCATATACAGAGAAAAATGATGCACAGATGTTATATGAGTGAACATGACTTACAACATATGAAAGAGCAAGTCAGCCTAGAAAAGTGAGCTCAGAAGTTCCCGCCATGGGGGTAAGGACTGCTGAATGCCGATAGAGGAAGGTATGGTAGAAGTTAGTTGTAATAAAATCTTGGGTGTGCCCTTCTCAGCAACATTAAAATGTCTGACCATTCACTCTTTAGTATTTTCTTTTACTTAGATTTTGTAGTACCCTTGTTTCCTAAATGTCATGCTTCCTTTCTTTCCACTCTTTCTTTGGCTTCTTTCACCTGCTCTCCTCCCTCTTAGGAAACAATCAAACTGTTTTTGATTCTCTTCTTTGGCAACAACAACTGATAACTGCAACTGCTATATCAATCATGGTTCTAAATAAACATTGTTGAGTCCTCACAATACCTCATAAAATAGGGACTATTTTTACTGTCATCTCACAATGAGGAAACTAAAGTCAAATTACTTGCCCAAATAATTTGGCCAATGCTATTTCAATGTTTCTATATATTTTTTTAATTTTAAATTTTTTTTCAAAGATTTTATTTATTTGAGAGAGAGAGAGAGAGGTTGAGCACACAAGCAGAGCAGAGGGGTAGAGGGAGAGGGAGACACAGACTCCTTGCTGAGCAGAGAGCCCGATGTGACTCTGGGATCATGACCTGAGCTGAAGGCAGATGCTTAACTGACTGAGCCACCCAAGTGCCCATTGTTTCTCTATTTTTTATTTTTTAAAATATAACAGTTTTTAAATATAGAAGTAATTCATGAGTGTCCATATTAGTTAAGGTGTTAAGATTCTCCAGAGAAACAGAACCAATAAAACACACACACACACGTATACATATATAGGCACATGTGTGTGTATAAAATGTGTATTATATGTTTTATATATACACATATGTGTGTGTGTGTATGTATGTTTATTATTAAAAAATTGGCTTATGCAGTTTTAGAGGCTAAGCCCCCAAGTCTGCAGTCAACAAGCTAGAGACTCAGGAGAGCTGATGGTATAGTTCCAGTCCAAGGCTGAAGGCCTAAGAAATGGGAGAGCCCATGGTGTATGTTCAAGTCTGAGTCTGACTTTGAAGGAAGAAGACTGATGTCCCAGCTCTAAGACAGGCAGAAAGAGCATATTCTTTTTTATTCAGCATTTTTGTTCTATTCAGGCCTTCAGTGGCTTAGACGAGGCCCACCCACTTTAGGGAGGGCAATCTGCTTTACTCAGTCTTACTGATTCAAATGTTAATGTCATCCAGAAACACCCTCACAGTACAACCAGAGTACTTTTTAACCAAATATCTAGGTACCCCTTGGCCCAGTCAAGTTAACACATAAAATAAACCATCACATGTTATAAAATATTTTAAAACAATTAAAAATATGAATTGGTAATTCCTCTTCTATCATTTTTGCCATCATTCACTTGCTCCTATTCCATTGATCTGCATTCCGCATTTCAAATAGGCCAAAGGTTGACCCAAATTGGGAGCTTTGCCCAGGCTCTTTTCTCTGCCCAGAGCAATTATTCTTCCTTTGCATCACTTAAATTTTAACTCAAAAATCTCCTCCCACAAATGACAAGCCTTGTTAACTTTACCTAAAGTAACACTCAACCTGACCTCCTGATCTGAATCTGAGAAACTCCCCGTACTCTTTAATTTGCTATCCTGGTCTAGTTTTTAAATAGAACTTATTATCTGAAATTAACTTATTTATTACCTTAGTTTTTAATTTTATTTTTCTCTTCAACTAGGATGTAAATACCACAAAAGTAAGGACTAAGTCTATCTTGTTCATTACTTTAACTCCAAACCCGGACAAATCTTGGGACAGAGTAAATGTTTTCTTCATATTGAGTGAATGAACGAACGAATGAATGAATGAATTGTAACTCCCAGCATCTTCAGGCTCATATCCTTCAATTTCACATCCCAAGGAAAGAGAGATTCTTTCTTCTGAACAATTCTAGAATCAAACAATGGATAGGAAGTCTAGTGGCTGCATTTGGGTCATTCAACCATCCTAAACCAACTGTGGTGACCAGAAGGAGGATTGTTTTCAAAACAGCACTAATCACATCATTTCCCATTCAACAACCTATAATATTTTCCCTTTGCTTTCTGTATAGTTTACAGATTTCAGTTGGTATTATTAACAGTTGATATCTTTTCATCCCTAACCATGTACCCCACATACTCTAAACTTCAGCCAACTGCATCAGTCACAAAGCTCTAAACTTCCTACTTTCCTTTTCTTTTACATTTGTTATTTATGCTTCTTCTTATTATTTTTTTAATTTGACAGAGAGAGACACAGCGAGAAAGGGAACACAAGCAGGGGGAGTGGGAGAGGGAGAAGCAGTCTTTCCGCTGAGCTGGGAGCCTGATGCGGAGCTCGATCCCAGGACCCTGGGACCATGACCTGAGCCAAAGGCCCATGCTTAATGACTGAGTCAACCAAGCACCCCTATTTCTGCTTCTTAAAATAAGGACACTCTATTTCCATCTCTGTTTCATTGTAAAATCAGTCCCAGTGCTACTTCTTCCACTAAGGCTTCCCTGAACAACCTGAGCCAGTAGAGTTTATGTTTCTCATCTGGATTCTGATGCTCCTTGCTTTATGTTCCTGTATTAGAATTTGGACACATGCACTTTCATGTTAAAGGTACTTTAACATGTGCATTCCTTTTCATTTTAAGAGTGTAAGCAAACTGAGAGAGTGAGGCAGACTGGTGTAGTTGAAATAACACAGACTTTGACATGGCAGAAACAGTTTAGTCATTCCAAAAAAATCCAAAGCATCCTAAAAGTTGGGAATAACAAAACATAATGTATCTCATAAGTTGCCTGTCATGTGTTAGGATGCCTGATAAATGTTAGTTTTCTTCCTTCACTCTGTTTTTATCTTCATACTTCTATGATGTTTATGGTCACAGATGTGTGGCAAATATTTGCAGAATAAATCACATGAAAAAACTCTTTGTAATTCCAGTTTCTCACATAGGTTTCATTCCTACTTTATAATTTCAATGTGGGTGACCTCTCATTATCCCAGACTCACCACATCCCACCCAACGACTCCATGTTGTCCTTGTTTCCCCTTTCCATCTTCCTACCTCCATCATTGCCAAGACCATTCTCCTTTTCTCAATACATGTGAGTCACTTAATCTTCCTCATCTCTATCTTCTTTATCTGCTAAATCTTCTTTCCCTTTTATCTTTTAAAATATCTCTAGCTTCTGTCTCTTTCTTCTTATGCCAATAACACCATTCTAGTCCAGCCCCTTAGCAGAACTGTGTGGAATCACTATGGGAACCCCATGAAATATTAGGATAGGCCCATGTATTTGTACTACAAAGGTTGGATGTATAGATGCTGGATGGATGGTTGAAAAACAATAGAGCGAATCCCTGATCTTGAGCATTAATTTCCAAAACCAAATCTGATATAGGGTGTTTCTAGCTTTTTCAAAAAAAGAAAGGACTGTTCTAAAACAAAATTAATTCACTTGAATTTGGAAGTATGTATCATTAAGCCTTTTTAAGATTAAGTTTGCTGGTGAGTATGGTTTGAAATATGAATAGTTTAAAGTAAACCAACGATGTTAGAATATTTTCATTCCAACTAAGTTAGGGATTGCCTCTTGAAGAAGCTCATCATCAGGGGATGGTAATCTGTTAAGGGATATGAAGACGGACATCAACAGTGAGTCCAAGCTTTTAAGAGGGATGAGAACATAAACTTCATATTAAGAAATCAGTATGGGGTATACCTGAGTCAGTACTCAGCACCTGCATCCTAATTTTTTTAAAAGTCATTTATTCCAAATGGCTTAACTCCAAATTATTCCCATAACCTCTTCATTTTAAAACATACTTAGCTACAGTTTGGAGACCTCTCACACCTGATATTCCAATAAATGACTCTAGACAACATTCCCTCAATTTGTTAGCCAACTCCAAGATGGTCCTCAATGATCCCTGCCTGCCAGTATTCACACTCTTGAGTAGTCCTCTCCCATATTAATTCAGGTTTGTGTGACTGATAGACTTCCCCAGAATTGTTACTTCCAAGGTTATGTTGTAAGAGGCTATAGCTTCTTTCCTGGGCTCTCTTTCTTTCTCAATCCATACCTATGACCTCATAAAGAGCTCTCCATAACCTGTTGACTAAGGAAGAAAAAAGCTGGGCTTGCTTTACATCCCACTGATTCTGCATGGTATGCAGATAATACATAGCAGGGAATGGCTGCAATACCCTTGCTTCACTCTGGGATGGCCCTCAAGTACAGTGATAAAGAGAAATCCTTTAAATGGCAGAGAAGTATACCTGGTTGTACATTTTGCCTGGGAAGGTATTGCCAGAGGTATGGATATACATTGATTCATGAGCTGTGGCTAATGATTTGGCTGGATGTCCAAGGACTTGGAATGAACATGATTAGAAAATTGGTGAGGAGGAGATCTGGGGAAGAGGTATGTGAATAGAGTGAAGATATTTACGTGTCAAGTGGACGCTCACCAAAAGGTGACTTCAGTAGAAAGTATTCTAATAATCAGGGGGATAAGATGCCCATAAAATGTGGATGTCAATTAGCCTCCTTCCCCAGCCATCCTGCCCTTGCCCAATGGATCCGTGAACAAAGCAGCAAGGATGAGGGATTTATGTGAGCTCAACAAGGCTTTTCACTCATCAAGGCCAACTTGGCTACAAGTTTTCCTCAGCACCTGGCCAACCAACAGCAAAGACCAACAAGAAACCCTGATAGAGCACCTCCTGGGGGGATTAGTCAGCTACCTGGCATAAAGTGGATCATATTAAACTGCTTCCATAATGGAAGTGGCAGCACTTATTCCTAATAGCAGAACAGACTGTTACTCTGGATGTGTACTTACATCCTCTCCCAGCACATCTTTAGGGAAAATGACCAGAATGCCTTACCTACAATCATGGGATTTCACACAGCATCTCTTCTGACCAAAGAAGTGATTTCATAGCAAAGGAAATGTGGGAATGAAGCCACACTGATGGAATTCATTGGTCTTACCATATTCCCATCATCGTAATGCACCTAGCTTGACAGAACAGTGGAATAGCTTTCCAAAACTCAGTTATGGTGTCAGTTGGGGAGTAGTATCTTGTGGATTTGACAGAATATCCTCCAGGATGTGGTAAAATAGCCAAGATATGATCCTATTTCTCTCTTGGTCAGAATTCACAGGTCTAGGGGCACCTGGGTGGCTCAGTCCTTAAGTGTCTGCCTTAGGCTCAGGTCATGATCCCAGGCTCCTGGGATCAAGCCCCGCATTGGGCTCCCTGCTCAGTGGGAAATCTGCTCCTCCCTCTCCCACTTCCCCTGCTTGTGTTCCTTCTCTGGCTATGTATCTCTCTGTTAAATAAATAAATGAAATCTTTTAAAAAATAATTCACAGGTCTAGGAATCAAGAGGTCAAAATGAGAGTAGCCTCTCCGACTCTTACCCCTAGTGATACTATAGCAAGTTTTGCTTCCTGTTTCTACGGGTTTAGGTCTTGTTGCTCTAGAAGTCTTATTTTCAGAGAGAGGATAGCTTAACTGGGGACACAATAATGATCCCACTGAATGGGAAGTTGAGACTGCCACTTAACCACTTTGAGTTTACATGTTTCTGAATCAACAGGCAAAGAAGTGACAGGCTGGGGTAATAGATCCTATCAGTGGAAATTGGGATGCCACTACACAATGGAAATAGGGAGGAATATGTCTGTAATGCAGATCTTCTGCAGGAATTCCTGTGTCCTGTGATTAAAGTAAATGGAAAAATACCATGATCCAATTCAGGCAGGACTTTTTTTTTTAATTTACTTATTTTTTTCAGCGTAACAGTATTCATTGTTTTTGCACAACACCCAGTGCTCCATGCAATATGTCCCCTTCCTATTACCCACCACCTGTTCCCCCAACCTCCCACCCCCGACCCTTCAAAACCCTCAGGTTGTTTTTCAGAGTCCATAGTCTCTTATGGTTCGCCTCCCCTTCCAATTTTTTTTTTTTTTAATAAACGTTTAATGTATTTTTATCCCCAGGGTACAGGTCTGTGAATCGCCAGGTTTACACACTTCACAGCACTCACCATAGCACATACCCTCCCCAATGTCCATAGCCCCCTCCCCCTCTCCCAACCCCACCTCCCCCCCCAACCCCCAGTTTGTTCTGTGAGATTAAGAGTCATTTATGGTTTGTCTCCCTCCCAATCCCATCTTGTTTCATTTATTCTTCTCCTATCCCTCACGTTGCATCTCCATGTCCTCATATCAGGGAGATCATATGATAGTTGTCTTTCTCCGATTGACTTATTTCACTAAGCATGATACCCTCTAGTTCCATCCACGTCGTCGCAAATGGCAAGATTTCATTTCTTTGGATGGCTGCATAGTATTCCATTGTGTATATATACCACCTCTTCTTTATCCAGTCATCTGTTGATGGACATCTAGGTTCTTTCCATAGTTTGGCTATTGTGGACATTGCTGCTATAAACATTCGGGTACACATGCCCCTTCGGATCACTGCGTTTGTATCTTTAGGGTAAATACCCAGTAGTGCAATTGCTGGGTCATAGGGTATTTCTATTTTCAACATTTTGAGGAACCTCCATGCTGTTTTCCAGAGTGGTTGCACCAGCTTGCATTCCCACCAACAGTGGAGGAGGGTTCCACTTTCTCCGCATCCTCGCCAGCATCTGTCATTTCCTGACTTGTTAATTTTAGCCATTCTGACTGGTGTGAGGTGATATCTCATTGTGGTTTTGATTTGTATTTCCCTGATGCCGAGTGACGTGGAGCACTTTTTCATGTGTCTGTTGGCCATCTGGATGTCTTCTTTGCAGAAATGTCTGTTCATGTCCTCTGCCCATTTCTTGATTGGATTGTTTGTTCTTTGGGTGTTGAGTTTGCTAAGTTCCTTATAAATTTTGGACACTAGCCCTTTATCTGATATGTCGTTTGCAGATATCCTCTCCCATTCTGTCAGTTGTCTTTTGGTTTTGCTAACTGTTTCCTTTGCTGTGCAAAAGCTTTTGATCTTGATGAAATCCCAATAGTTCATTTTTGCCCTTGCTTCCCTTGCCTTTGCTGTTGTTCCTAGGAAGATGTTGCTGTGGCTGAGGTCGAAGACGTTGCTGCCTGCGTTCTCCTCAAGGATTTTGATGGATTCCTTTCTCACATTGAGGTCCTTCATCCATTTGGAGTCTATTTTCATGTGTGGTGTAAGGAAGTGGTCCAATTTCATTTTTCTGCATGTGGCTGTCCAATTTTCCCAGCACCATTTATTGAAGAGGCTGTCTTTTTTCCATTGGACATTCTTTCCTGCTTTGTCGAAGATTAGTTAACCATCGAGTTGAGGGTCTATTTCTGGGCTCTCTATTCTGTTCCATTGATCTATGTGTCTGTTTTTGTGCCAGTACCATGCTGTCTTGATGATGACAGCTTTGTAATAGAGCTTGAAGTCTGGAATGGTGATGCCACCCACTTTGGTTTTCTTTTTCAATATTCCTTTGGCTATTCGAGGTCTTTTCTGGTTCCATATAAATTTGAGGATTATTTGTTCCATTTCTTTGAAAAAAATGGATGGTATTTTGATAGGGATTGCATTAAATGTGTAGATTGCTTTAGGTAGCATAGACATTTTCACAATATTTATTCTTCCAATCCAGGAGCATGGAACATTTTTCCATTTCTTTGTGTCTTCCTCAATTTCTTTCATGAGTACTTTATAGTTTTCTGTGTATAGATTCTTAGCCTCTTTGGTTAGGATTTTCCTAGGTATCTTACAGTTTTGGGTGCAATTATAAATGGGATTGACTCCTTAATTTCTCTTTCTTCTGTCTTGTTGTTGGTGTACAGAAATGCAACTGATTTCTGTGCATTGATTTTATATCCTGACACTTTACTGAATTCCTGTACAAGTTCTAGCAGTTTTGGAGTGGAGTCTTTTGGGTTTTCCACATATAGTATCATATCATCTGCGAAGAGTGATAGTTTGACTTCTTCTTTGCTGATTTGGATGCCTTTAATTTCTTTTTGTTGTCTGATTGCTGAGGCTAGGACTTCTAGTACTATGTTGAATAGCAGTGGTGATAATGGACATCCCCAGGCAGGACTCTTTTAACAGCCCACATCCTATAATAGAGTCTTGGCTTCTCCCTCCCCCCAACTAGATAGGGAACTATGTTCAGCTGAACTGTGTGCTGAGAGAAAATGATTATGGACTAGGTTGAGAAAGAAGATGGTTATAAATACTATGACCAAGTGACTGGTGATGGAAATGAGAATTTTAACAGTTATGAGTATTTCTTGCATATTTTGATATGAATATGTTTATATATATATATATAGAGAGAGAGAGAGAGACTAAATTTATTTTTTACTTTCCCTCTTTTATCCCCTTACCATCTACAGAAGATGTGTTAATGGTAGTTAACTTGATAGCTCAATATTTAATTTACAGCATAACAAAGGATGAGTACAAATTAGCTAGAAGAGCTAACTTTTTTTTAGTAAAGGACCAGACACAAAATAATTCAGATTCTTCTGGGCTTTGTAGGCCATATACAGTCTATGCTGCATCTTTTTTTTAAATAACTCTTCATTGAAAATTTTATAAAATATATAAATGATGCTATTTAGTATTTTATATAAATGTTATACTATAAAATTATTACAACAATATTTTTAAGAAGTTCTTAGCTCTCAGGCTGTAAAAAATCAGATTCAGAGATCAATTTAGCCTATACACCATAGTTTTCTGACTAGACTAGAAAAGGAATGAACATTTTCCACAGACAAAAATAGGAATTTTGTATTGTCTTCTGGGCAAAGGGTGACCATGTTTCCATTGTGTGCAGAATAGGTGTATCATGTTAAGCATAGTTTTATTATCTTTATTTGAAAATTAAGTATAGTTTGAGTGCCAAGGTGACAATTAATATACTGTGGTAATTTTGTAATGTGTCAAGTTGGCTGGAGTGAACTACATCTCCCAGAATTCCTCTCCCATCGTGTTGCCAGTTGGAATTGGCTACATGTTCTTGTGCAAGATTTGGAGGGCAGAAGCCAAGCCACAGCCATTGTTGTAGAAGTTCACATATGTTGTTGCTAGTCTCTGGACTTACAATGGCATGGAGCAGTAGCCAAGCCTGCAACAGTTCCACCTTTTCTTGGATTCTTCTCTAGCTTCTCCCACTCTTGAGCCAGATGATGAAGAATGCCAGCTTCTCCTACAGAAGCTCATATCATCAATATCAGAGCAACAGGGAATGCCAGCTTGTGCTTGTGGGTTCCAGCTTATTCTTGTCCTCTTACACTTTATATCCTCTCTTCCTGACTCTGCCTTCCCAGCAGACTTCAAATTCCAGAATCAATTGCGAAGGCAACAGCCTCATCGACTACCCAATTAGCTTCCACAGTCGTTGCGTAAAGTCAAATTCCTTTAAGAATTACGGATATACATAAGCATATATACATATGCATTTATGTCATGTATATATATGCATATATGTAAATATATAATCTCCAAATGACTTTGCTTCTCAGACTGGTACACCCTATTATCTGACCTTAGTACTTAGTGGTATCCTATCTTCAAGAGCTATTAGACCATTCCCATCTCCGCCTAAAAGAACTAACAAGTAGTAAGACTTGGTAGCTCAGAATCCTGAGTTTGGTATGTTTTCCTTATCTTGAGTGCTTAGTGAAAATTTGCATCTACTGTTAAGGAAATCCCATTGTTTAGAACTTAACAAAGACTTTTGAGGAAACAAATTTTGCATAGTGATGGTTTATTATACTAAATTACCTCCTTATTATCTTTCTCACATTCAAAGAGATCCCAATTATAGAATACATAGATTTCTATATACTACTTTATTAACATAACCATAACACAAATTTATTTTAATATGAACAATTATATATAATCTGTAATCTTATTTGGCTCTGTTCTTTTATTTTTTTTCCTATCCTTATAATCCCATACTTTTACTGAATGGTTCCTATCAAGCTTACTTTGTGTCCCGCAGTCTGTTTATTACAGTGCAAAGTCAATTACTTTCAGAATACAGACTTACAGTCTTTTTTGCAGTCCTGCCTTTTCCTATGGAACATACTGGACAAAATCTCCCCCACATCCAAATTTCTTTGCCTCGGAATTCCTGGGCAGTTCCCAGTTCCCACCAGAAGAGTATGTGAATAAACTACTAAGTGGTGGCAGGAATGAAGGAGAACACAGCCAAGGGAAAGAAGATGAATCAGAGGCAAAAATGAAGACGTGAGGAAGAAACAATAGCAACAAAAATAACTTCCTAACACAGTTCTCATTTATTCCATGCTGGGTAGTGGGCTATGCTTTAAAAAAAAAAAAATTTCGGTTTATCAGAAAATATTTACTGACTAAGTGGTTCTTCTTTTCATCTTTTATTATAAAAGATTTTATATAATATAATATAATGGAGAGATTTTAAAGAAAAATAATAAAAACGAACACTCATGTTTTCACCACCCAGTTTAAGAAACAGAACATTTTCAGTAGCTTTAAATTCTCCTCTTTCTCCTTCTTGGTACATCATCCTGGTTTCCATCATGCCCACAGGTAGCTACAGAGCTGCATTTTGCTTTGCTCATTTCCTTGCTCTTCTTCCTAGTCTGGCCTCATCTATCCTGAAACAATATACTTAGTTTTGCAGGGGTTTGTACATCATATAGGTAAAATCAAATTGTATATATTCTATGATTTCTTTTTTACAGTCAACCTTATGTTTGTGAAATGAATCCATGTTCTGTACGTGTGTGTGTGTGTGTGTGTGTAATTGTGGTTAATTCACTTTCACTGTTATAGGTTCTATGGCCGTACCACACCTTATCCGTTCACTTCTAAATAGAGAGGTGCATTATTTACTATTCTGCTTTTTCCACTACAGTAACTAATTCTATTTTGAACATGGTTGAACATATCCTGACCAACACGTGAGTGATTTTCTTGTGCGTATTATTGCTGGATTTGGTTCTACATTACAAGTTAATTCTATATTGTTTCCCAAAGCAGTTGCATCGGCATCATTTAAAAAGTTCCCTTTTCTCCACATCCTTGCCAGTTGTTATCATTGGCAGACTTTTCAAATTTTGCCTGTCTGGTGAATGTGAAATTAAAGCCACATTGAGCTTTAGTTTGCATTTTCCTTGTAATTAAAAGGGTTGATCATTTTCATATATTTGTTTTTCATCTTAAATCATATTTTTGTTGTTCTTTTCTACTACTGTATTTTTTCCTTTCCTATTTTAAGGAATTTTTAGTACTTGTCTATTTATTCTGGAAACAAAACCATTGTTTATTATGTGCAGCAAATACTTCTTCCATTTTTTGGCTAATCATTTAGGTTTCCTTATGCTAAGTAACGAAAGTTCTTAATTTTAGTATGCTTAAAATGTATCAATCTTTCCTTTGTGGCTTGTACTTACCTGTCTTATTTAAGGTACTATTACCTTCTTTGAGCTCTTAAAAAAATCGATATTTTCCGGTAAGTTTTAACAATACCTTTCACATTGAATTATTTAATTTGCTTACGTAGTAGACACACATTTCATTTTTCCATTTGGCATTAGAAAAAGACCACATTTCCAGCTAAGCTTTTAATTTGGTGGAGCCATGAGAATATAATTTTGAGCCCTAAAATTTCCTTTATAATCCTCAGGGCTCACTTTCATTCCCTGTCAGCAGATATAGAAGAATCAGGAAACTAAACCAGCGAGAGGGCAGAGTCATAGTGGGAAGGACACTGGGTCTGTGAATGACAATGAACCTCAGGGCATCTACACATCTCTCCCCACATCTAGGCATTGGAATGGGACCCAAGTAAGAAGAAACCTCTTTAGGGTTAATCCATTGTAATCTGGGAAATTAAAGAAGATAGCACACCCAACTAAAAACTGGGAATCATTTTTTTTTCTTTTGGTATGGTAAAAGGGAAAGGTGTGATTCATTGCCTCCATTTGAATAAACAATAGTCTAAGCTCCATGTAATTGAATAAGTCCACCATTTCCTCATTCACCTGCATTGCCACATCTGCATATGTCAAATTTCCAAATATGTGTGGAATTGTGCCTGAGGGATTCTATTTTATTCTGGGCATCTATCTCTGCATTAGTACTGCATGGCTTTAATCTCTATATATTAGGATAAATCTCATGATGTGGTAGGATGAGAACTCCCACTTTATTCTACTTTGTGGAGAATTTCTAGTCTTTTCTTGGACTTTCACTATTCCATATATAGCTCAGAATTAACCTCATACATTTATGAAAAACTTTGTTCGATTTTGGTTTTAATTTCTTTGAAACAATAGATAAGTTAGGGAGAACCTAGATCCTCAGAATATTTAGGCTTCTTATCCATTTGTTTAGTACTTGATTTTTTCAAGATAGTTTTATAATTCTATCCATAAAAGCATGAATTCCAAATATTAGATAGGATTTGTGGTAAGTAGAACAATACCCCCTTTCTCAAAGGTCAATGCCTAATTCTCCAGATCTACAAATATTATAATTTACAAAATAAAATGGACTTTGTAGGTGTGATTAGGGTTAAGAATTTTGAAATGGAGAGATTAACCTGGAGATTATTCTGGGTCCAATCTAATCACATAAATCCTTAAAAGCAGAGAACCCTTCTCCTGGGTGTGGCCAGAAGGAGGTGCGACTATTGACAGAGTATGCTCAGAAAGATGCTTTGAAAGCCAAAGGGACAAGAACCAAGGAGTAAGGATGGCCTCTAAAGATGGGAATGGCAAGGAAACAAATTCTCCCCTTAGAGCCTCTGGGAAGGAAACCTCCTCTGCTAACATCAAGATTTTAGCCGAGGGAGACCTGTGTCAGACTTCTAATTTACAGAACTCTGAGCTAACAAGTGTGTGTGTGTGTGTGTTTAAAGATTTTGTTTATTTATTTGACAGACAGAGATCACAAGCAGGCAGAGAGACAGGCAGAGAGAGAGGGGAAACAGGCTCCCTGCTGAGCAGAGAGCTTGATGCAATGAGGGGCTCAATCCCAGGACCCTGGGATCATGACCTGAGCCAAAGGCAGAGGCTTTAACCCACTGAGCCACTTGGCACCCCCAAATGTGTGTTTTTAAAGCCCGTTATATTTATGGAAATTATCTGTGGTGGAAATAGAAAATGAATACAGTATTATTATTGTCCTATATAATTAGAGTTTGTTCAGCTTTACCTGCATTTTATTATTTTATAGTATATAAATATATATAGTATATATATAGTATATAAATATATATAGTAGTATATTGTTATATTAGTATATTATTAATATACTAATGATTCTTTCTGAATGTCAGACCGTCTTCCTGGGATTATTTCCTCTTTCTGAAGGTAGTTCACCGAAGGTCTATTTATGGAATACCCAGTTTTTTGTTTGCCTTTATTTTGTCTTTTGTTTTTGAAAAGTTCCACTGAGTATATAATTCAAGATTGATATGTATTTTCTCTCAGCACTTTGATATTCTACTTATTTAAAAAAAATCAGGTCTTATTAAAAAAAATCAGGTATCTGACTATTTGGTTCTCTTTCATTAGGTATTCAGTCTTTTCTCTCTGGCTACATTTAAACTTTCTGTCTGTGGTTTCCTTCAGTTTCACTGTAATACATCTAAATGTATTTTTTTTTAATTTAACTTTTTTGGGTCTTTGTTTTGTTTCTTGAGTATGAGTATCCCCATCTTTCACATTCCTTATCTCTTCCAATATTCCTTATCTCTTCCAATGTTTTGTCTCAACTGTCTCTATTACCTTTTTTTGCAACTCTGTGTGTTAAAACTTCTCATTGTATCTCTTGACCTGATTTTGATGCTTTCTGTTTCTATGTCTTTCTGAACTTCATTCTGGATTATTCATTGACTCTGGTGGTTGTTTGAAAGTGGATACAGTTAAACAGAGACAACCACCTGTGTAGTCAGGATTTGAGTTTAGAGGCCATAACATGAAGATTAAGAATTGGAAATTCTAGAACTCTGGATCAGGTAGAAGAGGAGATGCAACGTAGAAAACATTAAGCATAGAGAACAGGAATGTAAGGTGTGTAGAAACTTTCAAGACAACGTTTAGAAAAATATTTCTAAAAGGAGAATAATAAGAAGCCTATGATAAAGAATTGATTTCAATCTCCCACGCTAGCAGGTGAGTAGAGAGAAAGTACTTTGTATGTATTTTTCTCTGCTTGAAACCAGAGAATAGATGGCATGGGAAAAAAAAAAAATAAAAGAAAGATGGAATGTCCTGACCTATGTATGCACTAGGCCACAAAATTCAAGGGCTGAGTATATTAAACAGGAAAAGAGTGACAAACTTGAAATATGTAGGATGAAGAAGGGTCACTACAAAGGGCTGAAGTATAGAGACACTTCTGTGACTGTAAGCACAAGCATTTACTTTATATTACCAAAGTAGTGAAGGGTATATTTCTTTGTCAAAAATCAAAATTTCACATCTAAAGCTAAACCCTTTGTATTATCCTCCCAATTTCAGAACATTCTTCTCCTAGAGGAAGCACTGTCTAAGCCTTCTATTTATGTAGAAAGCTACCTCAACAAACCATATAGGCCAATTGTATGTGTAGTGAGTGTGTCATTTATGTTTGTGTCTTAAATATAGGCGGAAAATTTGTAGGTAGATGTAGGATACTGGAGAGCCAGAATGAAACTGACAATATTCTAATCAGGAAGTAGCCAGGCCCTAACAAGTCACTGACAGAGCAAAGGAAGCTGCTAACATTGATAAATGAGTGTATGTGAAAGAAGAAAGATTTGAAAGTAAAGATAATGGCAGAGATTTGGGCTTAAATACCAGGCCCGCAGCTGGTGAATCCCTTGATGTTTAGGAAGTAGGACAGTTGGGAAATTTTTCAATGAAACAAAGACATTTGTCTGAGGCACACTGATTTGAGGTGGAAATGACTTCAAATCTGATTAAAATCTTTAATCAAATGACAATTTCCTATAACTTGAAATGCACTTATTTGACTATTAACAACTGATCTCCCCCTATGGAATACTGATGGATATTTATTTCTATTCCAGTAATTATTATTTTCTAAATCCTAAATTCTTTAAAAAGAATTTTTCTTAATTTTTTTTTTTCTTTTAAAGAACATTCTTTAAAAAGTAAATTCTTTCTTAGGGCAGAACTGTGTGATCTCAGTCAAGTCATTTACCTTCTTTTGACCTGCAACTTCCCATGTTCAAATAAGGGGATTTAGACTTTCTTTTCAATCATTATTGCAGACTAGGTATTTTAACTTACCCCTCTGCTGAAAACAACGTTTTCAACAATGAATGTTGAATATTTTTTTTCCTACCTCTTTAAATGCGTTAATAGGATGACTACTCAAATAAGAAACTAAGTGAAGTCAGAATCAAACCCTGTAAGTTAGAAACAAACCCAATTTGTCCTTCCCTGAATGCCCTACCTAACACCCATCCCCACACAGAACACAAGGGAAATTGCCTGCCTTAAACCATGGTTCTTAAATGAAAAAGGAAAAAAAAAATTCTCCCTTGAAAATTATGAAACAAATGCATATCCTTAGGGCTTATACATCAATTTACATTGGCTAAGTTCTCCAAAAATCCTTAAGTGGATAACACTGTGGTTTCAAGTAGTTCTGGCCTGGTTGTGCGCCTCTCCTCTGCCCCCACCCTCTCCCCCTCACCCCCTTACCCCCAGCAAAGATGTGACAGAAGCAAGGCAGATGCTTTTTGGATGAATTTATCTCCATCACAAGTTTTAAAGAATTCTGATAGAAAATGTTCTTCATAAGATAACAAACAGCAGAAAAAGGTATAAAGAATGTAGATGTATGAATTATCAATTATAGATCACACAAGAACCATATTTAATATGTTTCAGAAATAAGAGGAAAATGAGCAGGGAAAAATAAGATAAAAAGGGAATGAGGATTTTTGGTAAAAAAAAATAGAACCTCTAGAAATGAACATTAGAATAATTAAAAATTCTGTGGATTATATAAACTGCACAGCAGAAAATTAGAGGTATAATAGGTGAACTGGAAGGTGATCTGAGAAATTATTCAGATGTATATTGAGAGACAAAGAGATGGAAAAATATAGGAAAGTGAGACTAGAGATATGGTGCAAAGAGTGAGACAGTTTCTCTTTTAAAAAGGACATAAGAGGGAGAGGGTAGTAGAGGCAAGATTTGAAAAATTTCTCATGATAAGCACTGGATGATATAAGGAATTATCAAACTATATGATGGTAGACAATTGTACTATATTGCATTCCTGATGCCAACATAACATGGTATGCTAACTATAAAAAGTAAAACCTGGGGGCGCCTGGGTGGCTCAGTGGATTAAGCCGCTGCCTTCGGCTCAGGTCATGATCTCAGGGTCCTGGGGTCGAGCCCTGCGTCGGGCTCTCTGCTCTGCAGGGAGCCTGCTTCCTCCTCTCTCTCTGTCTGCCTCTCTGCCTACTTGTGATCTCTCTCTCTCTGTCAAATAAATAAATGAAATCTTTAAAAAAAAAAAAAAAAGTAAAACCTGTGTGTAGAAAAAATAAAAAGTAAAATATAAACTAAAAAAATTTTGAAACATTTCCAGAAAAAGTAACTAACAATGATGCATACCTTCAAGAAGGTCCCAAAATTGCAAATGTCATAAAAAAGTCCAGACCTAGACAAATCATATTGAAATTGCACATCAGCAAGCTGCAAAGATATCATCTTTAAAGACTGTATTAACAGGAGTAGTAATGTACCAGGGATTAGTAAACTCTTTCTGTAAAGGAACAGATGGTAATTACTTTAGGGCTTGAGGCCTATATGGTCTGTGTTGCAAATACTCAGTTCTGCCACTGCAGTAAAAGCAGCTACAAACTTTGTAAATGAATAAGAATGGCTGTGTTTCAGTAAAACTTTATTTACAAAGAAACAGGTGGTGATTCAAATTTGGCAGACAGGTCATAGTTTGTTGACCTTGGTTAGACTGACATCTGACTCAAAAGCAAAAACAGAACATGAAAGGCAGGAAAATATCTTAAATAGAGTGAAATAAAACACTTGTCAACCTACACTCCCATAGCCAGCCAAATAACATTCAAGAATGAAGTAAAATGAAGACAATTCCTGGGGGGGGCGAGGAGGGGGGAACCTTGACATATGCTTACCACCAGTTCATCTTTACTAATATTCTAAAAGATATACCTTTAAGTAAAAAAAAAAAGTGATCTCAGATTAAAAAACCAAAAGCAATGAAAATAATAAATGTGTGAGTAAATCTAAAATTAAAATCAACTACATGAAACAAAATAACAACAATATAAAAAATATATAAACAGGGGCAGCTGGGTGGCTCAGTTGGTTAAACGTCTGCCTTCAGCTCAGGTCATGATCCCATGGTTCTGGGATTGAGCCCCACATCAAGCTCCCTGCTTGGTGGGGAGCCTTTTTTTCCCTCTCCTCTACTTATGGCATTCTCTCTCTCAAATATATAAGCAAAATCTTAAAAAAAAAAAAAAAAAAAAAAAATATATATATATATATATATAAAGGTAGAGTCAAAATTCCCCAAAATAATAGCATTTACTATGGAGCGATGACTGAAATCAAACGCCCTAAGTCCTTGAATTATTCAGGAGGAGAATAGAAATATTGACTAACTTTAGACAATAAAACTTTATGTATATAAATTAAATGTATGTAAATATATGTAAATTTAACTTTCTAAAGTAAGAACTACAAAGTGGAAATAGAAAATGAAAATCCAAACTAGTAAGGGGGAAATAAAATGAGAGAAAAAAGTCTGTCTAAAGAAAGCCAAGAAAGACATATAAGACATATAAGATAATATAGACAAATCAGATAATATAGACATATAGATATATCTTATAGCTATAAGAACATATAAATAAGTCTACGTATATAAGCAACTGAAACTAATGTAAATATATTGAATGCGCCAAATAAAATTTTTACATGTTGATTCTGGTTGAAAAAAAAGTCACCCATCTCCTGCTTTAGAAAAGAATAGCAATTTAAGCCTAAACAAGCAAAAGAAATACTAAAAATTAGAAAAAAAATCAGTGAGATTAAAAAGAGTAAAACAATAAATGAAACCAAAAGCTGGTGCTTTGAAAAAAATCAATAAAATTGATAAACCTCTAAGCCAGCCTAACTGAGGAAAAAGAGAAGATACAAATAATCAATATCAGATGAAAGAAGGGTCATCATACTTATTCTTTGGGCATTAAAAGGATAGTAAATGAATACTACAAACAACTCCATGCCCACAGATTTGATGACTTAAATAAAATAGACCAATTCCTTCAAAGACACAAACTACCAAAATTAACACACACACAAAAACAGATCATCTGAATAGGACTATACCTATTCACAAAACCTGAATCAATAGTTTATAACCCTCCCCCTCAAAACAAAAAAACAAAAAACAAAAACAAACAAACAAACAACAACAACAACAACAAAAACAAAACAAGAAAAGAACAAACAAAACGAAACAAAAGCAAAAATGTATCCGGCCCAGATGGTTGCACTGGTGAATCCTACCAAACATTTAAGGATGAAATTATACCAATTCTCCACAATTTCTCCCAGAAATAGAAGCAGAGAAAACACTTCTAAACTCATTTTTAGAAAACACCTAGTTTAAAAAACACTTATAAACTCTGAGGCCAGATTTAACCTAATACCAAAACCAGACAAAGATAGTATAAGAAAGGAAGACTATGAACCAAAATCTCTCATGAACGTAGATGCAAAAATACTCAATGAAATATTAGCAAATCCTTTTCAACTATGTATAAAAAGGAATCATAAACCATGACCAAGTGGGATTTTTTCCAGATTCAAAATTGGAAAATCAGGGGCACCTGGATGGCTCAGCTGGTTAACTGCCTGCCTTCAACTCAGGTCATGATCCCAAGGTCCTGGGGTCCTGGGATCTAGCCCTACATGGGGCTCCCTGCTCGGGGGGGGTTCTGCTTCTCCCTCTCCTTCTGCATGCTGCTCCCCCTGCTTGTGCACTCTCTCTCTCTGTCAAAAAACAAATATATATATATATATATATATATATATATTTTTTTTTTTTTTTTAATTTTGAAATCAATGTACTTCACCGCATCAACTGGCTAAAGACAAAAAAAAAATTACATGATAATATCAACTGGCTCAGAAAAAGCATTTAAGATAATCAAATACCCATGCATGATAATTCCATTTTCAAAGCCATGCAAGTTTTTCTCCTATTGTAGCAGTCTCCTCTGACTATGAGTCTTTACCCCTCTTCCACTCATAAGGACCCTCATGATTCCTCTGGGTACACCTCTATAGTCCTAGATGATCTTCCCATCTCAAGACCATCTGAACAGCAATCCTAATTCCATCTGTAACTTTAATTCCCCTTGACATGTAGCCTAACATAGTCACAGTTTCTGGGGATTAAGACATGAGTGTCTTTGGTGGGGGATTAAGACATGAGGTCCTTATTCTGCCTATTGCTGCTATTCAGTGGAGAAAGAAGAGTCTTTTCAAGAAATGGTGTTGGAACAATGCATGTCCATATGCAAAACAGGGAATCTAGCACAGATTTTTACAGACTTCAGAAGAACAAACCTGAATGGGGGTGCCTTGGTGGCTCAGTTGGTTGGGTGACTGCCTTCCGCTCAGGTCGTGATCCTGGAGTTCCCAGATAGAGTCCCACATCAGACTGCCGGCTCAGTGGGCAATTCGCTTCTTCCTCTGACCCTCCCCCTTCTTATGTGTGTGAGTTCTCTCTCTCTCATTCTTTCTCTCTCTCTCAAATAAATACATAAAATCTTAAAAAAAAAGTGGGGGGGAACAGTCAACCAAAAAAAGAGGCAACCCACAGAATGGGAGAAGATATTCACAAATGACACTACAGACAAAGGGCTGATATCCAAGATCCGTAAAGAACTCCTCAAGCTCAACACACACAAAACAGATAATCATGTCAAAAAATGGGCAGAAGACATGAACAAACACTTCTTCAAGAAAGACATATAAATGGCTAAGACACATGAAAAAATGTTCATCATCATTAGCCATCAGAGAGATTCAAATAAAAATCACATTGAGATACCACCTTACACCAGTTAGAATGGCCAAAGTTAATAAGAGAGTAAACATCAAGTGTTGGAGAGGATGTGGAGAAAGGGGAACTCTTCTACACTGTTGGTGGGAGTGCAAGTTGGTGCAGCCACTTTGGAAAATAGTGTGGAAATTCCTTAAGAAATCAAAAATAGAGATACCTTATGACCCTGCATTTGCACTACAGGGTATTTACACCAAAGATACAGATGTAGTAAAAAGAAGGGCCATCTGTACCCCAATGTTCATAGCAGCAATGTTCATAGCAATGTTCATTTGGCAACTGTGGAAAGAACCAAGATGCCCTTCAATGGACGAATGGATAAAGAAGATATAGTCCGTATATACAATGGAGTATTATGCCTCCATCAGAAAGGATGAATCCCAACTTTGTATCAACATGAACGGGAATGGAAGAGATTATGCTGAGTGAAATAAGTCAAGCAGAGAGAGTCAATTATCATATGGTTTCACTTACTTATGGAGCATAAGGAATAACAGAAGACATTGAGAGGTGGAGAGGGGAAGTGAGTTAGGAGAAATCGGAGGGGGAGAAAAACCATGAGAGACTGTGGACTCTGAGAAACAAACTGAGCGTTTTGGAGGGGGGGGCTGGGGGGTTGGGTGAGCTGGTGGTGGGTATTAAGGAGGGCACGTATTGCATGGAGCACTGGGTGTGGTGCATAAACAATGAATTTTGGAACACTGAAAAAAAAAACAAACCTGAATGGATTATGGGCCTAAATGTGAAATATGAAATTATAAAACTTCTTAAAGAACATGTAAAAGAAAGTCTACATGATCTTGGGTTTGGTGATGAGTTGTTAGATAAAAGGCCAATAGCATGAGTCACAAGAGAAAAGATAGATAACCTGGAATTTATTAAAATGAAAAACCTCTGCACTGCGTAAGACACTGTCAAGAAAATAAAAAGCCACAAGCTGAGGGAAAATATTTGAAAACATATCTGATAAAGGACTTATACCCAAAATACACAAAGAGCTCTTAAACTCAACAAAAAGAAAATAACCCAATTTAAAAGTAGGCTAAAGGTCTGAACAGACACTTCACCAAAAAAGATATATAGATAGCAAATAAGCAAATGAAGTATGCTCAACATTATCTATCATTCAAGAATTACAGATTAAAACTGCAGGTAGATATTCCTATATACTTATTAAAAGAGCAAAACAAACAAACGAAATCAACCAAACCTAACAATATCAATTGCTATTGAGGATGAGCAACAGGAATTCTCATTTTTTGTCAGTAGGAAACCAAAATAATATAGACACTTTGGAAGCCTCCTTGGCAGTCTTATCTTACATACAGTTCAGTAATTGTGCTTCTATTTATTTATCAATCTGATCCAAAAACATGCCTACAAAAAAACCTGCTTGTAAATGACTGTAACAGCTTTACTTATAATTGTCAAAACTAGAAGAAAACAAGGGTAAAAACATTTACTCCCAATAGGTAAAATGATATACAAACTGTGGTATATCCACATATGGATTATTATTCTATGATAAAAAATGAGTCATCAAGCCATGAAAAAACCTGAACGAATCTTAAATGCACATTGCTCCATGAAAGAAGCCAGTCTGAAAAGGGTACACACTGTGTGATTCCTATTAAATGCATCCTGGAAAAGGAAAAACTAGGGAGAGAGTTAAATGATCAGTGGTTGCCAAGAGTTTGGGGGAGGGAGTAGGTGAGGTACAGGGCAGTGATATTTTAGGCCATGCTGCTATTCTGTATGATATTATAATGGTAAAGCCATGGCTTTTTTGTCAAAACCTGTAGAGTTTGAGTATACCAAAATAAAAAGCTTTTGCACAGCCAAGGAAACCATCAACAAAAGAAAAATGCAACTTACAGAATAGGAGAAGATATTTGCAAATCTTATCTAGGGTAAGGGATTAATATCCAAAATATAGAAAGAACTTATATAACTCAACGCCAAAACACTTAACCTTATCCGATTTAAAACTGGGCAGAGGGGCACCTGGGTGGCTCAGTGGGTTAAGCCGCTGCCTTCGGCTCAGGTCATGATCTCAGGGTCCTGGAATCGAGTCCCGCATCGGGCTCTCTGCTCAGCGGCGAGTCTGCTTCCCTCTCTCTCTGCCTGCCTCTCTGTCTACTTGTGATCTCTCTCTGTCAAATAAATAGATAGAATCTTAAAAAAAAAAAAAAAACTGGGTAGAGAAACCAAATAGACATTTCTCCAAAGTAGACATATAGACGGCCAACAGACCCATGAAAAGATGCTCAACATCACAAATCATCAGGGAAATGCAAATCAAAACCACAATGAGATATTATCTTATACCTGTCAAAAAGCCTAGAATAAAAAAGACAAGAAATCACAAGTGTTGGTGAGGGTGTGGAGAAAAGAGAACATTTGTGCACTGTTGGGTGAGAATATAAGTTTTTGTAGCCACTGTGGAAAACAGTATGGAGATTCTTCAAAAAATTAAAAATAGAAACACCATATAAACCAGTGATTCCACTAATGGGTATTTGCCTAAAGAAAATGAAATCACTAATTCAAAAAGGTATGTGTAACCCTATGTTTATAAGCAACATTATTTACAATAGCCAAGAATATGAAAACAACCTAAGTATCCACTGATAGACAAATGGATAAGGAAGATATGGTTATATACACAATAGAATATTACACAGCCATAAAAGAGTTGAGATCGTGACCTTTGCAACAACATGGATGGACCTAAAGGATATAATGCTAAGTGAAATAAATCAATCAGAGAAAGACAAATACCATATGATTTTACTCATATGTAGAATTTTTAAAAACAAAACAAAGACAAAAGAGACAAACAAACAAATAAACCCAGATTCTGGGTGGAGGAGTGAAATTGATAAAGGGGATCAAAAGTACACTTGTCTTGATGAGCACTGAGTAATGTATAGAATTGTTGAATCATTATATTATACACCGGAAACTAATATAATAATGTATGTTAATTATATTTCAATTTAAGAAGAGGAAAAGAAAAACCTTGTAGAACTTTATTGCACAGAAAATAACTTTTAATGTATGCCAATTTTCCAAAAATCTTTTGCAGGTGTGCCTGGGTGACTCAGTTGGTTGACTACAGGGTTCTTGGTTTCAGTTTGGATCGTGATCTTATGGTCATGAGACCACCAGGTCAGAGCCCTGTGTTGGGCTCTGTGCTCAGAATGGAATCTGTTTCAGATTCTCTCTCCTTCTCCCTCCTTTCTTCTCTACCTCCAAATAAATTAATTAAATCTTAAAAAAAAATCTTTTAGGAAGTTAGGGAGTCCCAGTATGGAATGCAGAATGTGATAAAACAATATATCTTTATTTCAAATATTTAAAACATCTTCATTGAAGGGATCTGGGAAAGAGTTGCTGACCTATGTAACTTTGGAAATAAATGGGGTCTATAAGACAAAGGGGAAAAGAATCTGTACCTAAGTGTTATATTCTACTTGATAAAGTTGTTTCCCATGGGAATGGTAGGTTAAACAATTTTGATACTACTATGCAGAAACACTGGCACCAAACAGTTAAGTAACTGGATGACAGATGGTGGGAACCAGGTTCCTCATTCTTGGAGGGGGAGGTTATACATTGCAAGAAGAGGTTATAATGATCAATGTGGTAACATGTATATATAATCATATATATATTAGCTTACATATATATAAGTTACATGTAAAAATAATATAAACATGTGTTTGTATACTTGGGTTAGTGTACACATATATTTCCTTGATGTGTCAGCTGAGAGGGCCTAGAGGCAATGATACTCTAGTAGCAGTGAGCACACTTAGCAACCAGATCTTGGTTACCACTCTCCATATTAAAACACACACACGTGGGGCACCTGGGTGGCTCAGTGGGTTAAGCCTCTGCCTTCAGCTCGGGTCATGATCCCAGGGTCCTGGGATCGAGCCCCACATCGGGCTCTCTGCTCTGCGGGGGGCCTGCTTCCTCCTCTCTCTCTGCCTGCCTCTCTGCCTGCCTCTCTGCCTACTTATGATCTCTGTCTGTCAAATAAAAAAAAAAATCTTTAAAAACACACACACACACACACACATGCGAACACACAAAAAACACAGGGCTACTTGGAGAAAAGGATGATACTAGGACTGGGAAAGGAAATACACAAGATGAATCTGGAGCATCTTGTTTTGCCAGAGAGTAAAGAAATACTAAAAAACAAAACAAGCAACTAAAAACCCACAATGATGGGATATGTCAAATAGGAACAGGAACCAACTGAAAGAGCTCCCAATGGCCAAAACTGGAAAAATTTTAGCAATATAATAAAGTATTGGATTATAACCCAATTATAACCCTTTAGGTCCACCCATGTTATTATATATATTTTACCCAAAGTATGTTTGAGTTCATAATGATATAAATGATTGAAGAAATGAGAGGGAATAAACAAATCTCCTGAGCAGAAAAAAATCCGAATCATGTGTGTAGACTCCCTGCCTTCATGGAGATGGAGCATAAACTCTCAACTTCTTAACAGTGAAACTCATATGTTGACTTTCCTCCAAAGAGTACAGTACAGAAACGGTTGGGGGTAACTTTATGGTGGAGAAAACTGAAAAACACTGCTTCAACCAGGTTACCAACATCAACGGCAAAAATGATAAGTCATGTTGATATGATGTATCCTTGATACATGTAATGAAAAAGTAGTTTACCTTTTGATCTTCCTTCCAAAATATATATCCTGTCTAATCATGTATAACCATGTATGAAGCATTAGATGAATCCCAGTTGACCAACATTTATAGAATACCTGATTCCTTTAATCTGTCAAGGTCATGCCAAATAATGGTAAGTCTAAGAAACTGTCACAGTCAAGAGGAGACATGATGACTAAATGTAATGTGTTATCCTAGAAGAATCCTAGAGCAGAAAAGGGACATTAGGTAAATACTAGGAGAGCTGAATAAAGTTTGGACTTTATAATACATAGCAGTTTGGATTCATTAATAATAAATGTACATACTAATGTTACATGTTTGCAATAAAGACAACTCAATGTGAGATATATAGAATCTCTCTGAATTTATCTTCATAATTTTTTTCTGTGCCTAAACTGTCCTAAAATTAATGTTTTTAGCATCTTCTAAATTTATTTATTTTTTTCAGCGTAACAGTATTCATTGTTTTTGCACAACACCCAGTGCTCCATGCAATACATGCCCTCCCTATTATCCACCACCTGGTTCCCCCAACCTCCCACCCCGCCCCTTCAAAACCCTCAGGTTGTTTTTCAGAGTCCATAGTCTCTTATGGTTCACCTCCCCTTCCAATTTTTTTTTTTTATAAACATATAATGTATTATTATCCCCAGGGGTACAGGTCTGTGAATCGCCAGGTTTACACACTTCACAGCACTCACCATAGCACATACCCTCCCCAATGTCCATAACCCCCTCCCCTCTCCCAACCCTACCTCCACCCAGCAACCCCCAGTTTGTTTTGTGAGATTAAGAGTCATTTATGGTTTGTCTCCCTCCCAATCCCATCTTGTTTCATTTATTCTTCTCCTATCCCCCTAACCCCCCACGTTGCATCTCCATGTCCTCATATCAGGGAGATCATATGATAGTTGTCTTTCTCCGATTGACTTATTTCACTAAGCATGATACCCTCTAGTTCCATCCATGTCATCGCAAGTGGCAAGATTTCATTTCTTTTGATGGCTGCATAGTATTCCACTGTATATATATACCACATCTTCTTTATCCATTCATCTGTTGTTGGAAATCTAGGTTCTTTCCATAGTTTGGCTATTGTAGACATTGCTGCTATAAACATTCAGGTACACGGGCCCTTCGGATCACTGCATTTGTATCTTTAGGGTAAATACCCAGTAGTGCAATTGCTGGGTCATAGGGTAGTTCTATTTTCAACATTTTGAGGAACCTCCATGCTGTTTTCCAGAGTGGTTGCACCAGCTTGCATTCCCACCAACAGTGGAGGAGGGTTCCCCTTTCTCCGCATCCTCGCCAGCATCTTTCATTTCCTGACTTGTTAATTTTAGCCATTCTGATTTGTGTGAGGTGATATCTCATTATGGTTTTGATTTGTATTTCCCTGATGCTGAGTGATGTGGAGCACTTTTTCATGTGTCTGTTGGCCATCTGGATGTCTTCTTTGCAGAAATGATTGGATTGTTTGTTCTTTGGGTGTTGAGTTTGCTAAGTTCCTTATAAATTTTGGACACTAGCCCTTTATCTGATATGTCGTTTGCAGATATCCTCTCCCATTCTGTCAGTTGTCTTTTGGTTTTGTTAACTGTTTCCTTTGCTGTGCAAAAGCTTTTGATCTTGATGAAATCCCAATAGTTCATTTTTGCCCTTGCTTCCCTTGCCTTTGCCAATGTTCCTAGGAAGATGTTGCTGCGGCTGAGGTCGAAGACGTTGCTGCCTGCGTTCTCCTCAAGGATTTTGATGAATTCCTTTCTCACATTGAGGTCCTTCATCCATTTTGAGTCTATTTTCGTGTGTGGTGTAAGGAAGTGGTCCAATTTCATTTTTCTGCATGTGGCTGTCCAATTTTCCCAGCACCATTTATTGAAGAGGCTGTCTTTTTTCCATTGGACATTCTTTCCTGCTTTGTCGAAGATTAGTTGACCATAGAGTTGAGGGTCGATTTCTGGGCTCTCTATTCTGTTCCACTGATCTATGTGTCTGTTTTTGTGCCAGTACCATGCTGTCTTGATGATGACAGCTTTTTAATAGAGCTTGAAGTCCGGAATTGTGATGCCATCAACTTTGGCTTTCTTTTTCAATATTCCTTTGGCTCTTCGAGGTCTTTTCTGGTTCCATATAAATTTTAGGATTATTTGTTCCATTTCTTTGAAAAAAATGGATGGTATTTTGATAGGGATTGCATTAAATGTGTAGATTGCTTTAGGTAGCATAGACATTTTCACAATATTCTTCCAATCCAGGAGCATGGAACATTTTTCCATTTCTTTGTGTCTTCCTCAATTTCTTTCATGAGTACTTTATAGTTTTCTGCATATAGATCCTTAGCCTCTTTGGTTAGGTTTATTCCTAGGTATCTTATAGGTTGGGGTACAATTGTAAATGGGATTGACTCCTTAATTTCTCTTTCTTCTGTCTTGTTGTTGGTGTACAGAAATGCAACTGATTTCTGTGCATTGATTTTATATCCTGACACTTTACTGAATTCCTGTACAAGTTCTAGCAGTTTTGGGGTGGAGTCTTTTGGGTTTTCCACATATAGTATCATATCATCTGGGAAGAGTGATAGTTTTACTTCTTCTTTACCAATTTGGATGCCTTTAATTTCTTTTTTTGTCTGATTGCTGAGGCTAGGACTTCCAGTACTATGTTGAATAGCAGTGGTGATAACAGACATCCCTGCCGTGTTCCTGACCTTAGCGGAAAAGCTTTCAGTTTTTCTCCATTGAGAATGATATTTGCGGTGGGTTTTTCATAGATGGCTTTGATAATATTGAGGTATGTGCCCTCTATCCCCACAGTTTGAAGAGTTTTGATCAGGAAGGGATGCTGTACTTTGTCAAATGCTTTTTCAGCATCTATTGAGAGTATCATATGGTTCTTGTTTCTTTTATTAATGTGTTGTATCACATTGATTGATTTGCGGATGTTGAACCAACCCTGCAGCCCTGGAATAAATCCCACTTGATCGTGGTGAATAATCCTTTTAATGTACTGTTGAATCCTATTGGCTAGTATTTTGGTGAGAATTTTTGCGTCTGTGTTCATCAAGGATATTGGTCTGTAGTTCTCTTTTTTGGTGGGATCCTTGTCTGGTTTTGGGATCAAGGTGATGCTGGCCTCATAAAATGAGTTTGGAAGTTTTCCTTCCATGTCTCTTTTTTGGAACAGTTTCAGGAGAATAGGAATTAGTTCTTCTTTAAATGTTTGGTAGAATTCCCCTGGGAAGCCGTCTGGCCCTGGGCTTTTGTTTGTTTGGAGATTTTTGATGACTGTTTCAATCTCCTTACTGGTTATGGGCGTGTTCAGGTTTTCTATTTCTTCCTGGTTCAGTTGTGGTAGTTTATGTGTCTCTAGGAATGCATCCATTTCTTCCAGATTGTCCTATTTGTTGGCGTAGAGTTGCTCATAGTATGTTCTTATAATTGTCTGTATTTCTTTGGTGTTAGTTGTGATCTCTCCTCTTTCATTCATGATTTTATTGATTTGGGTCCTTTCTCTTTTCTTTTTGATGAGTCTGGCCAGGGGTTTATCAATCTTATTGATTCTTTCAAAGAACCAGCTCCTAGTTTCATTGATTTTTTTCTATTGTTTTTTTGGTTTCTATTTCATTGATTTCTGCTCTGATCTTTATGATTTCTCTTCTCCTGCTGGGTTTAGGGTTTCTTTCTTGTTCTTTCTCCAGCTCCTTTACGTGTAGGGTTAGGTTGTGTACTTGAGACCTTTCTTGTTTCTTGAGAAAGGCTTGAACCGCTATATATTTTCCTCTCAGGACTGCCTTTGCTGTGTCCCACAGATTTTGAACTGTTGTGTTTTCATTATCATTTGTTTCCATGAATTTTTTCAATTCTTCTTTAATTTCCTGGTTGACCTGTTCATTCTTTAGAAGGATGCTGTTTAGTCTCCATGTATTTGGGTTCTTTCCAGTTTCCTCTTGTGATTGAGTTCTAGCTTCAGAGCATTGTGGTCTGAAAATATGCAGGGAATGATCCTAATCTTTTGATACCGATTGCGACCTGATTTGTGACCCAGGATGTGATCTATTCTGGAGAAGGTTCCATGTGCACTAGAGAAGAATGTGTATTCTGTTGCTTTGGGATGAAATGTTCTGAATATATCTGTGATGTCCATCTGGTCCAGGGTGTCATTTAAGGCCTTTATTTCCTTGTTGATCTTTTGCTTGGATGATCTGTCCATTTCAGTGAGGGGAGTGTTAAAGTCCCCTACTATTATTGTATTATTATTGATGTGTTTCTTTGATTTTGTTATTAATTGGTTGATATAGTTGGCTGCTCCCACGTTAGGGGCATAGATATTTAAAATTGTTAGATCTTCTTGTTGGACAGACCCTTTGAGTAGGATATAGTGTCCTTCCTCATCTCATATTATAGTCTTTGGCTTAAAATCTAATTGATCTGATATAAGGATTGCCACCCCAGCTTTCTTCTGATGCCCATTAGCATGGTAAATTGTTTTCCACCCCCTCACTTTAAATCTGGAGGTGTCTTCACGTCTAAAATGAGTTTCTTGTAGGCAACATACTGATGGGTTTTGTTTTTTTATCCATTCTGATACCCTGTGTCTTTTGATTGGGGCATTTAGCCCATTAACATTCAGGGTAACTATTGAGAGATATGAATTTAGTGCCATTATTAGCCTGTAAGGTGACTATTACTGTATATTGTCTCTGTACCTTTCTGATCTACTACTTTTAGGCTCTCTCTTTGCTTAGAGGACCCCTTTCAATATTTCCTGTAGAGCTGGTTTGGTGTTTGCAAATTCTTTCCGTTTTTGTTTGTCCTGGAAACTTTTGATCTCTCCTTCTATTTTCAATGATAGCCTAGCTGGATGGAGTATTCTTGGCTGCATGTTTTTCTCGTTTACTGCTATGAATATATCATGCCAGCTCTTCCTGGCCTGCCAGGTCTCAGGATACTTATCCACAAAGTCTGCTGCCAATCTAATATTTTTACCATTGTATGTTACAGACTTCTTTTCCCAGGCTGCTTTCAGGATTTTCTCTTTGTCACTCAGACTTGTAAATTTTACTATTAGGTGACGGGGTGTGGACTTATTCTTGTTGATTTTGAGGGGGGTTCTCTGCACCTCCTGGATTTTGATGCTTGTTCCCTTTGCCATATTAGGGAAATTCTCTCCAATAATTCTCTCCAATAGACCTTCTGCTCCCCTCTTTCTTTCTTCTTCTTCTGGAATCCCAATTATTCTAATGTTGTTTCGTCTTATGGTGTCACTTATCTCTCAAATTCTCCCCTAGTGGTCCAGTAGCTGTTTGTCCCTCTTGTGCTCGGCTTCTTTATTCTCTGTCATTTGGTCTTCTATATCACTAATTCTTTCTTCTGCCTCATTTATCCTAGCAGTGAGAGCCTCCATTTTTATTGCACCTCATTAATAGTTTTTTTTATTTCAACTTAGATTTTAGTTCTTTAATTTCTCCAGAAAGGGCTTTTATATCTCCAGAGAGCGTTTCTCTAATATCTTCCATGCCTTTTTCGAGCCCAGCTAGAACGTTCAGAATCGTCATTCTGAACTCTTGATCTGACATATTACCAATGTCTGTGTTGATTAGGTCCCTAGCCTTCGGTACTGCCTTTTGTTCTTTTGTTTGTGGTGATTTTTTCCGCCTTGTCATTTTGTCCAGATAAGAGGATATGAAGGATCAAATAAAATGCTAAAAGGGTGGCAAAGAAAAATGCGCTGTAACCAAATCAGAAGAGACCCCAAATTGTGGGGGGGGAGAAAGGGGATAAAAAGAGGTTCAGAAAAAAAAAAGAAAAAAATTTTAAAAATAAAACAAATAAAGAAAAAATATAAAAAAGAAAGAATATATATATATATATTTAAACTAGTCAAAAAACGTTAAAAAAGAAAAGGGTAAAAGTTTTAAAAAAATTTAGCAGAAGAAGAAAAAAGAAAGAAAAAAATTGAAAAAAAAATTGAATTAACCGCAAGACTAAAGAATCATGGGGAGAAAGCCATGAGTTCCGTGCTTTGCTTTCTTCTCCTCTGGAATTCCACTGCTGTCTTAGGAATTGAACCTGCTTTCCTTGATAGATGAACTTCATCCTGGCTGGATATTTTGTTTGATCTTCTGGGGAAGGGGCCTGTTGTAGTGATTCTCAAGTGTCTTTGCCCGAGGCGGAATTGCACCGCCCTTACCGGGGGTCGGACTATGTAATCCACTCGGGTTCGCTTTTGGGAGCTTCTGTTCCCTGAACGCTTTCCGTAGAGTTCCGGAGGACGGGAATGAAAATGGCGGCCTCCTAGTCTCCGGCCCAGAGGAGCCGAGAGCCCGGGGCCCCACTCCTCAGTGAGCCCCCAGAGGACAGCACCCAATCACTCCCGTATCCCCAGCCTCTAGCTGCGCTCCGAGCTCACCCAGCCCGTGACTAGTTCAAGGTAACCCCGAGCTGAGAGTTCAGTCCTCGGCTCTGTCTCTGCAGCCGGCTTCTCCGTTCTAATACCTGCGAGCTCTGCGACTGTCCGACACCCCCAATCCTTCTGTGACCCTGCGGGACCTGGGGCCACGCTGTCCCCGCGTGGGCTTCTCCCCAGTTTAGCCTCTGGAGCAAAGTCCCTCAGTGGAACAGACTTTTAAAAGTCCTGATTTTGTGCTCCATTGCTCCGCTGCTTGCCGGGAGCCGGCCCCTCCCCCCACGGTCTATCTTCCTGTCGTTTTAGATTCACTTCTCCGCCAGTCCTACCTTTCAGAAAGTGGTTGATTTTCTGTTTCTAGAATTGCTGTTCTTCTTCTCTTCGCTCTCCCGTTGGATTTGTAGGTGTTTGCAATGTTTAGATAAGCTATCGAGCTGATCTCCTGCTACCTGATGTAGTCTCAGCCTGCTACTTCTCCGCCATCTTGACTCCTCCCCTCCTAAAAGTAATTTTTCACTTAAATTTTTATTTTATTAAACCAGAAGAAGGTGAGAGGAGGAACAAAATATTTGAAAAAATGAAATAGACAACACAAAAATAATATAATTACATTGTTTATACAGACTAACTCTAGTTAAGCGGCAGAGACTGCCAGACTAGATCAAAGAGCAGGATCCAACTTAGCTTCTCTAAAGTTGATACATTTTAACCATAAAGATACCAATAGACTGAAAGCAAAAAGATGAAATAAGCTATACCATGAAACCTGTAAGCACAAGAAAGCTAGAGTGCTTATATTAATATCAAATAAAGCATCAAAACAAGGAATATTGCCAAAGGGAAAGAATATTTTGGAGTGACAAAGTAGCCTATCTTAAATATATGTTAAATTCTACTTTTTTTTTTTTTTTTTCTAAAGGGAGGACTGGGCTACATGGTTTCCAAAATCCTCCTCACTCTAAGTACTGTGATTCCAGGGCTAGCCAGTGGCAAGACTGATTTCTAAAAGTGAGCACATCTTGCTCAGCTTCTACAAGTCCATAAAGGGCTATTGGATTCACATGGATAAATTCTGATGGGCTCTTTCTGAACAGATTTGTCTGTGTAGAAAATAATGCAGAATATTTTGCTTGAATTCAAATGAAATTTGCATTAACCTTTGTAAGTGGGGAAGCATAAAGAAATAGCACAAGAGGTTTGCAGATATACCAGACCATAAGACTGTTTGCTTATGAAAGCTGTTGAACTATTTATTTGATCCACACCACACACATTTTGGAGGCATTGAACTGAAAGCATAATAGACCCTAGGGTGTGTATGTATTCTAGAGAAAGAGAGAGACTTGCATTCAAATGAATGCATTTTGTTTAATGCATGTTTTAGAACCATACTTGAAAAGTACTCTATGAAATTTCAATTTGATTTTGCTGGGTCATTTTCATTTAGAACTTAGTAAAAGCTAAACTGCCTAATGAATATTTAGTATCCCTTAGACAGTTCAGCATTTTCAAACCTGCATTAAATTGAAACATCAAAACAAAAATATATTATTTTTCAAATTCTTCTTCGTTTCTCCTTTTGTGCCTCCTAAATAAAGACAGTCTGATAGCTGAAAATACTAGTATAAAATGAAGAGGGTAATGAGTAGGAAAAGAGAGGTTAGGAAGCTATAATCAATTGTGAGCTTCAATGCAATCATAAACCATGAGAGCTAAATAACTCCTATCTCTACCTTTGCCCTTTTGTTGTAATACTGCACACAGAGATTTTTAAGTAATATAAGCTTGAGATAAAAACTGAAAAGTTCAATTATCTTAGCAATGAAACTTTAGGACAGAAAAATGGATATGTTTGAATAAGTGATAAGAGTGGAAATATAACACAATATTTCAGTAACAAAATTAATTTACCCCACTTATAAGAGGGTACATTTTCCTATGCTGATTGCTACTGATTTTTTGGCTTAGTTTAGCAAATTGTAAATCTTACCCCTTGATGTCTAGTAATTACATATTTATTTGAATTATGAAAATGGTTATCATAATATTTTAGCCTCTGGGGAGCTATAGACCTTTTTCCATAATTTCAACCATTTCTGCATTTTTTTGGAACTCAGAATGACATATTCACTTTTCAATTTTTATAGAAATATATTTGAGTTCAAATTTGATGTGATTCTAATTTGCCATGTTGAAAAAAAGAACTAATTTCAAAGGGTGTGTATGCATGCCTCTATGTGTGTGTGCATATAGTCATGTATATAAAATCACTGGGTTACTGCACTGGAATAAAAAGACACTGAAGAACTGAGTTATTAAGTTAAGAAAGAATAGAGACAGGGGCACCTGGGTGGCTCAGTAGGTTGGGCCTCTGGCTTTGGCTTGGTCATGATCCTGGGATCGAGCCCGGCATGGGGCTCTCTGCTCGGTGGGGGAGCCTGCTTTCCCCTCTCCCTCTGCCTACTTGTGATCTCTGTCTGTCAAATAAGTAAATAAAATCTAAAAAAAAAAAAAAAAGCAAGAAAGAAAGAAAAAGAAAAGAAAAGAAACAGAGCAATGAAAAGACCACAAACTGAGGGCATTTTCCCCATAGGGTCATTCTTAGCTTAAACCTAATGAAGGTGGATGGAATGGTGGGCAGGAAGGGGAAACAAGACACGGTCTTACTTGGTATGCATATCATAGGAAAAGTTGGCAAATTATGAAGAACAAACATGTTACACAGATTATTTTATAGTGAAAAGCTTAGATTTAAAAGAAAAAACAATTTGAAAGAAAGCAGAATAGTGCTGTTTTTGCTTTTGTTTTCCATTGGTTCCATGAATCTGTATTGAGTCTCTTTGAAGTGCCAGGATGCTGTGCTCACTGAAGATGACAAGATGGCTCCCAACACTTCTCAAGACCTTCCATTCCCTGACTGGAAGGCAGCGCAGTGAGGGAGCTTGCCCATTGTTGGATGGTGGTCAGGAAAGCAGGTTTGGATGGAAATGCAGAGAGTGAATACTTGTACGATTTCCCAAGGCCAGTATTTCTGTGACCTTCATTTCCACTTCTCCCAACTTCATCTTATTGGTGGAGTTGGAGGGTGAATTCCATTATGTAAACTTAAGATTATTTCCAGCCATGAGTTGCTTGAGCCACATCCTTCTTCCTACCGGCCTCTCTCTTGGTGTCCAATATTAGTACAAGATCGAGTTTCTAAATATACTTCCTAAAAGACCCCACAGTTTCAATGAAAGTTACATCATTCACAGTTCTAAAATGTACAGAGAATTTGGGGTAGGGGGATGTGAGCAGTTCAACGGTTGCTACCCTTCTCCCTCTCTCTTATCATGCTTTCCCTGAAAATGTTTACATTTACAGATTTCTGCATTTTTCTGACTTCCATCTTGAAGTGACCCTCCTTGCAGACTAGAGTCCCTCAAGTCTGAGAAGATATTCTAACCCTCATTAGCATTATCCTGTTGTCTTCCCCCCTCCACTCCCCACCCACCAAATAGATTATATTAGAACGTATACTCACATTTTGCTATATGGACATTCGACACCCCCTTCCTGCCTCCCTAAAAAATAACAGCAAACCTGGTCACACAGGACCCAGCACCTGGCAAGGATCCTCTGTGAAGTATTTCTGGAAGTCCTCTGGGGGCATCTCCTGGGTACCCGAACAAGTCTGTGCCTGTTGGCTGCTGCACAGCCCCACCTCGGTTACCGCTGGCTGGCGGCCAACAGTGACGCAGGTGTTCTGCCACTGCCTTTCCAGAAGGTCCCCGTGGTGCTTGTGGTAGAAATTTAGGTTCCACAAATGTTATTATTTGGCTTACAGTTGTGTAACTTACAACTGTAGACAAGGGCGCATGTATTTCTGAGGTGCTAAGTTAGTTTTGTCTATCTTGACTATGAACTACTAGATTTAGGGTAATCTTAGCCTATGCTGTTGAAGGATATAAATAATTCTATATAACATCTTTAACTTCAGCATTGTCAAGTGATTTTTCCTGATGCAGATGCGAAAAAAGAATAAAAACTACAAAAACCAAAACCAGCACCACCCACGCTGCATTAATTATAACTCATGGAAAAAAAGATAAAATCTGTAATATTTATTTATACTTTACTTCCTAATTACTGAAATAGCCTTGAACATCAAGATTTTTACCTGAAATATCCATACAACGTTTCTTGAAATATAATGTGGAACCTGTTTTACATCTTCTTTTTGAGGGTATGAGACAGGGCTTAGTTTCTCTTTAGAAAAAGAAGGTCAGCGTTGTTTTGTTTGTTAATTCCTATTGACTGCCAGTTTTGTTTGTTAATTCCTATTGACTGCCAGTGGCCATAGCTAGGTAGGGCCCAATGTTTCCAAACAGAATAATGCAGAATTATTCCAATGTAGCTTTAATTTGGCAAAAGTAAAGAAACTTGTGCATTATAAGCAACTGCCAAACACAAATTTCTTGCCTGTGCCTTTTTTAAGCTCAGTGATAGGTTCTGCTAAAAACAGAGTAGCTGGGTCTGAGTTTATAGTTATCAAAGGTCTAAGAGGCAACATGGAAAAAAAAAGAGCAGTGTTGTCATTTCTGTAAGAGGGTCAAACATTTTCTGTTGCTTACATCCTAATGCTTTTTGCCTCCAGTTAATGGAGAATCTTTGATCCTTTCCAGATGGTCTCAAGACAAGAGTCCAATCTAATGTCCATTTCATTATTTCTAAAATTGTTAGAGTTGGCCATCTTATTTCTTTTCTGTAAAGAACACAGGGAAATGTGCATAATTCAGGGAACCTGTAGAATTGTAAAAAGAGCAATTCATGGCTGCAACATAAACACATTGTCTGTAACTTTTTCAGAGGAGTTGATTGAATGAGATGTCCCCTTGTGATGGCTGGAATTCAATGTACAGAGCCACACTGAAACTTCCATCATTTCATTATGATGATGACCAGTGCCTACACTGGTTTTTTTTTTTTTTTAAGATTTTTTAAAAATTTATTTATTTGACAGAGATCATAAGTAGGCAGAGAGGCAGGCAGAGAGAGAGGAGGAAGCAGGCTCCCCACTGAGCAGAGAGCCCGATGAGGGGCTCAATCCCAGGACCCTGAGATCATGACCTGAGCCGAAGGCAGAAGCTTTAACCCACTGAGCCACCCAGACGCCCCCCTACACTGGTTTTTAAAAGCTAGATACTTCCTGTTTTAAAAAGTTGTATACGGGCGGGACTGGAGGGGATTATGTTAAGTGAAGTAAGCTGAAAACCCTATGGTTTCACTCATATATGGAACATAAGCAGTAGCACAGAGGACTATAGGGGAAGAGGGGAAAATTTAAAAGGGGAGAAGTCAGAGAGGGAGATGAACTCTGAGAGACCATGGACCCCGAGAAACAATCTGGGAGTTTCAGAAGGGGGGGGGTACAGGGTGATGGGTATTGAGGAGGGCATGTGCTAAGGAGCACTAGGGATTATATTTAACTAATAAATCATTGAACACTGCATCAAGGACTAATTATGTACTGTACAGTGGCTAACTGAACATCATAAAAAGAATTAAACATTTTTTTAAAAGTTGTATATTTATCTAAAAGAAAGAATAAGCATCCCACTACTACATTATCACAGTTGCTCTTCCTGGCATGGGCATCCTTGGTCACTCATTCATGCCCGCCCCACAGTTAGCGTTTAACATCTGCTCTCCAGGCTCAGTGCAGCCCTTGCTTGCTCTTTGAAGCCTGTCTTACATCAAGCCTGTCTTACATCAGCAGAGCTGGGTGATCTCCTTAGCTCCTACTGTCGGTGAGGAAACTGGGACACACAACAGTGAAGCAGCTTCCCCAAGGGCTTACAGCTGGTTAGGGTTCAATATTTCACAGCAAAGGGCACTATATTTTCCTGCCCACTCTGGCTTTGCCTTTCTCTGGATGCCTGCAGTCTACTACATCATTTAACACTTAGATATGTATTGCCTGGTGGCACTTCCTAAGTCCTTTTTGTGTCTGAGCCTTGTGCCAAATGCTGACGGCAGGGTAAGTGTTCTAGAAAGATGTGTTAATTGATTGGCATCGGCGTGCACTGATGTGGGTCATGCCTCCTGACCGAACCTTCTCCTAAGACCAGAATGCAGAATCTTAAGAAGATTTTCTATTCCGATCATCGGATTCTTAAAAATATCCCACACACCAGTTGCAAGCGTGCCTATTTTTTAAAATCAATTTCTTTAATATCAGAGTTGCCAACTTTTAACATGCAAAATCATTAAAAGTAAAAAACAAAGGAGTGGAACCATACAATGTTCTACTGGCACAAAGATATCTTCTTTCCCACTGGAAAAGGTAGAGAATGAGACACTAGCTCACTGTGTCCTCCCAAACTCAATGAGAAGCAATTGACATGGAGACTGAAAAATTCAGCCAATTATCTGGATATTTTAGTTTGTCTTCTTAAAAAATAGTGTATAGAGGTGTCCAGAATTCTATCATTGCTTAGTTGTCAGTCAAAAAGTCATTGTTATACATAAATATGATGTCATATCAATGCATAATAAACCTTCCTGTCAATCAAAAGTATTGTTATGTATAGACTTTGTGTCAGACATTTTAGGCTTTGCATTAAGATATGAAGTTCATGCAAATTAAGGAAAATTTAAAGATGGCATGGCCACAAGCAAATATATTTTAATAGAGTTAGACTTTATAGGGAAATTGACACTTGAGCAAAAACACAAAATGCAAGTGAGCAAAAACACAAACTGTAAGGGAGTAAATACAGTTTTCTTGACAAAGAAGTCAGCTTTTGAAGGTGGAAAGAGAAATATAATTTTATGATTATACAGACATATTTTCCATTTGGACATATACTCATCAGGATTCTATAATTGGGAAAGGGAAAAATAATAAAAGTCACAAGATGCTGAGACAAACTTCCCATTTTTCACATTTTCTAATAGTTTAAAAAAAGCTTAAATTTAATACAGCTAATTTTCAAAGGAATTATCAGTTAATTTAAAAATATTTCCAACCAAAATCTAAAAATTTGGGGTTCAATTTTCCTTTCTCATCACTAGCAAAATTTCTTTTACTGTGAAAGTCTGCCAGATGGAACAAGACCCCTAAACAATAGGGGTTATGTACCTGGTTATCTCTTGTCTTTCCCTCAGCAGCTCTGTCATGGTGTGATACTATCCCTGCTGTGACTACAACCAAAATCAAAAAAGAATCAAGGCGGGGGTGCCTGGGTCGCTCTGGTTGGTTAAGCTCCTGCCTTCAGCTCAGGTCATGATCCCAGGACCCTCGGATTCCAGACTGTAGGACACAACCCCAGCCCAGTGTCAGGCTCTCTGCTGAGGAGCAGGTGAGGAGCCTGCTTCTCCCTCCCCCTTCCCTCTGCCTGCTGCTCCCCCTGCTTGTGTTCTATCTCTCAATTGCTCTCTCTGACAAATAAATAAAGTCTTAACCAAAATAAAAATCAAGGAAGAGTGAACCCTCATGCAAACTACAGACTTTGGGTGATAATGATGTGTCAATGCAGGTTCATCAATTTCAACAAAGTGTACCACTCTGGTTGTTGATAATTGGGGAGGCTATTTGTTGGTGGGGGAGGGGTATATGGAAATTTCTGTGCCTTCCTCTTTTTTTGCAGACTTAAAACTTTTCTAAAAAATAGTGGGTATTTTAATTTTGTTTTTTAATGAATCAAGGTAGAAGGCATTGGATGAATGGTAAAGCGGTGTTCAGTCTAACCCAGGTAGCTCTGAAAATTTCTGCCTAGGTGCTGGCCTAAATCTAGTGCTTAGGAGATTCAATATGTGACTTTAGGCAAGTTATTTAACCTCTCTGACCCAAGTTCTTCATCACTATTCACACCATAAATATATATTGAATACTTTCTCTGTTCTGAATACTAAAATAGAGCAATAAGCTAGATTATGGTTCAGTCTTGAAGGAAAAGCAGACCGTAATAAATTTCCTGGTTCATTATTTAATTAGACATGGGGGTAACTGCTTGGGAGAAATGCATTTGAGAATGTACAGAAGGGGAATCTAATATAATCAAAGTGGGTGTTAGAGGTAGGTAGGTTGATAAAATCTAGCAATCACAAATGGTTCTAGAGAGGCTCACACGTGATAATAAGAAAGTGCCATGCAAAGTATAAAGAACTGCATCTGATCTAGTATTATTAATTTGGGGATATTTGATTATGATTCTAGAGTATCAGCACCATAGATGCTAAAAAAATATATGTGTTAGGAGTGGGTGGCTCAGTTCTTAAGTGTTTGCCTTCGGCTCACGTCATGATCCCAGAGTCCTAGGATTGAGCTGTGCATCGGGCTCCCTGCTCGGCAAGGAGCCTGCTTCTCTCTCTCCCACTCCTCCTGCTTATGTTCCCTCTCTCGCTGTCTCTCTCTCTCTCTCTGTCAAAGAAATAAATAAAATCTTTTAAAAAATGTGTTAAATTGAGTCCTTTTATAGACCCTTTCCCAGCCTGAAATTTTTCCAAAAAATGAAGTCATTTGATGTTAAATATAAGTTGCAAAGTCCCAAGAAGGTAGAAGCCTTGCCTGTCTTGTTCACCTCTGGTGCAGGGCCTGGCATACAGCAGATACTTAATGAATAGGAAGTAAAGGGCTGAATAAACAAATAGACGGTAACTGTTTCATGTCACAGACGAGAAAAACTAAACACTAGAAAAATCATGGTGTCTAAATTATTAAGTCATAGGCTACAAAGGAGCACAATTAAAATTTGACCCCAGGATTCTCAGCTCTTAAAAAAATTTTTTTTTTAAATTTGAGTATAGTTGACACCCAGTGTACATTGGTTTCAGGCATATAATATGTTAATTCAAGTGTAGCTACTGTCTATCATGGTACAACACTATTATCATACCACTGACTATATCACTACGCTGTGCCTTTTATTCCCATGACTTACTCATTCTAGAACTGGAAGCCTGTATTTCCCACTCCACTTCACCCATTTTGCCCAATCCCCTCACCTACTTCCCTCTGGCAATCCTGTTTGTTCTCTGTTTTTATAGATCTGATTCTGTGTTTTGTTTATTCATTCGTTTTGTATTTAGATTCCACATATGAGTGAAATAATAAAGTATTTGTATCTCTCGGTCTGACCTATTTCCCCTAGCATAATACCCTCTAGGTCCACCCATGTTGTTGCAAATGTCAAGATCTCATCCCTTTGATGGCTGTGAAATATTCCACTGTGTGTGTGTATATATATATATACATATACATATATATATCACATCTTCCTTATCTATGTGTCTATCAATGGATTCTTAGGTTGTTTTCATATTCTTGGCTATTGTAAATAATGCTGCAATAAACATATGGGTACCTATGTCTTTTTGAATTAGCATTTTCATTTTCCTTAAGTAAATATCCAGTAGTGAAATTACTGGATCATATCATGTTCCTATTTTTAATCTTTTGAGGAATCTCCATACTGTTTTCCACAGTGGCTACACCAACATATATTCTCACTGACAGTGCACCCATGTTCTCTTTTCTCCACATCCTCACCAACACTTGTGATTTCTTATCTTTTTGATTCTAGGCTTTTTGACAGGTATAAGGTAATATCTCATTGTGGTTTTGATTTGCATTTCCCTGATGATTTGTGACATTGAGCATCTTTTCATGGGTCTGTTGGCCGTCTATATGTCTTCTTTGGAAAAAATGTCTATTTAGTTCCTCTGCCCATCTTTTCATTAGATTGGGGATTTTGTGGCAATGAGATGTTCAAGTTCTTTATATATTTTGGATATTAACCCCTTATCAGAGATATCGTTTGCAGATATATTTTCCTATTCATATGCAACAACATACACTAATACAGAGGGCTTCTATTCTTCACTACAGCTGTTTTACCTTGCAAGTATCTACATTAAAACAACACAAAACAAACAAAAAACTACCTCTCTACTATGTGAATGAACTTTCTGTCCAAACTCTTTCTGCTTTACATGAGAAAATTATATTCTTCCTATTACCATGTGTTTGACTATTACAAAACCTTTAACATTCACTGACAGTAATTGGTACCCACGCCCCACATTTTTCTTAGTTACTAAGTTTTACTCTAACCTCCATGAAGGGTGAGGAGGTAATTGATGTGGAAAAAATTTCATCTCAGCCTACTCCAAAGGAAAAGTAATACACACATTACTGCAAAGTTGCTTTTTTTCCTCCTGAGAAGAAAATAATAATCTCACGAGATTATTTTTGGTCTTATCCACAAGGTCATTGATTAATGGAAATCACCTATCTTACATTATCTATACAAATTTTGCTATCATTAATAGATTAAAAGCTAGGAATCCTGTGCCTTGGGAGTAATATCTAGAAAAGTGCTGCTATGGTTGATGTCAAAGAAATTACTGCCTTGTGTTCTCTTCTGCGATTTTTATGGCTTCAGGTCTTGCATTTTGGTCTTTAATCCATTTTAAACTTATTTTTATGTATGGCATAAAAAAGTGATCCAGTTTTGTTCTTTTGCATGTACCTGTTCAGTTTTCCCAACACCATTTATTGAAGAGACTGTCTCTTCCCCTTCATATGTTCTTGCCTCTTTTGTCATTGATTAATCGACCATATGAGTGTGGGTTTCTTTCTGGGCTCTCTATTCTGCTCCATTGATCTATGTGTCTGTTTTTGTGCCAGGACCATACTGTTTTCATTACTACAACTTTGTAGTATATCTTGAAGCCTGGAATTATAATACCTCTGTCTTTGTCCTTTCTCAAGATTGGTTTGGCTATCCAGGATCTTTTGTGGTTGCATAAATATTTTAGTATTATTTGTTCTTAGATGTTATTCTATGAGGAAAGAATTATGCAAAGGCATAAATACCAGGAGACAAGACTCACTGGGAGCCATGTTGGAACCACACCACAAAATTACCCTGAATCACAGGCTGTTCCAGCAAAGCAAGTAGATACTAAGATCAGAGTGCCTATACTACACAACTTATAAATTGCCACCTAATTTATACCAGCTTTCCACATGAATAAAACCCTGGTTTGTTTACACTTTTATAAAGCAAAAATCTATTAAAATTTCTCAACTTAGGTTGAACAAACAAGCAAAACCAAGCATAATAAGAAAAAAATGCAGAAAAACATTCTCTTCCTAGTATTAGGGGACTTATATTATGTGTGAGGTTTGAAGTAATTGGTACCCACAAGGGACTATATATACGCTGGCTGAATTGTTCTGAAAATATCTCCATCCTGCTGACCAATTCACAGAAAGATGCTGATAACACAGTCAGGGAGGTCACAAAGTTTCTCTGCTAGGCAGAGAAAAGAAGTTCCATGAAGGAGGCAGAAGGACAGAGAGATGTAGGAATTTTGTCAAAGGGCAGAAAGGTATTTGGGACCAAAAGGTAGACTATAACTCACCCAGAGATCCCTGAAGCTACTTACCACCCGACCAAACAATGAGAACCACCCCTCACAGAAGGCGAGGGATTTAGGCTATTTGAGACCAATTCACCATTGAGTGCCTCTGTGGGAAATTTGATTTAATCCCAAAGATGGGCATTTCTTACTGTCCTGAGGAAGTGTACATTCCCACAGCTCCCAGCCAAAAATGAAATGTGCTTCAAAGTAGGTCAGAGCCAAATGACAGCTCTCAGGGGCTTTGCAGTGCACCATGCATGTAAAAGAGGGGGAAAAAGCTGCTGAGAGAAGAGTTTCCATTCTCAGATTTCAGAAAAAATTCTCTAGCTGAATGAAGTCCAGAATAATCCTTTTGCATTTATTGAATTACTGAGTTACAAACTTTGACCACACATTTTATCCCCTGGCTTGATTGTCCTTCTTCATCCATCCATTTTTGAGAACTTGGGTGCATGATACCACCCCAGACATTGTTATTAATGACTATTTTATATATTTTGTTACAATAATCTCCCTGAAGATTAATCTGAACATGCTCACTTCATTTTTCCAATTGTTACCCATTACTTGACACAACAACTCTTAACTAGGGTAAGTCGGGCCTCTGTGTGTTTGATGCTGATAATAGTTAAGGTATAAATAGACAGATGAGCTCTCTTGAAGAGCAAAAAATAAATACAATAAAGAAGCCGTACTTAATCTTGAGTAAGCTCAGATGAGTGATACAGGTCTAGTTTTTATCTAGTAAGGGTATCATGTTGAAATAGAGATTAAGAGTCCTTGGCCTGCAGTATAAAGTGGATCTTTCCACATGCCTTCCGCAGTTGGGGTCCTACCCACCTTTTTGAATCATGTCTACTCAAACTCTTTCACTCATTCCTCCTGGACGTTCCCCCATGCTTTCCCTCTTCCAGGTCTTTGTTTATATTTCCCCTCAGCTTTTCTGATTCGCTGACTATGTCTGATACTAGCCAGTTTTTTAAAAGCTTAGATGCCACCTCATCTATGAATGTCAAGTCCGATAGTCTAATCCCTCTTTTCTCTGCACTCTTCAAAATATCTTTCCTTTGGCACTCAGCATTGCATTTCATGACTTGTGACACAGGGGAGGTGTAGATACAGTGATTAATTAATTAAACAAACACTTATTGAGCATCTATTATGTTCTTTGTGTTGGGAATACAGAGATGATTAATCAGGAGCTCCCTAGCAAGAGCTCATACTCTACCGGAAGTGACAGCTGGGCAGCATACAGCTCAGTGTAATGAATTTCTATAATGAATATGGATGGAGGGCTGTGGAAGCACAGAAAAAAGAGTGACTTGGTATTCACATATTTAGCTTAATAGACACAGATAAAGAAATTACTATTTGCCAGGCACTATTCCAAATGCAATAAAATATTAGTTTATCTACCCAGCAATCTTACGGTGAAGGTAATACAAGGCACATATTATCATTCCCACTTTACAGATGAAGAAACTGAGGCACGTTCACATAGCTAGTGGGTGGCAGAGCAAGGATTTGACCCAGGGAGCCTGGGTCCTGAATCCTTGCTCAGAATTACCAGACTATGCTTACTCAATATATATTTAATGATCAGAAAAGTTTAAGAAATAGACTTATTTCCAAGATAAATTGATTTTCTGGTGAACCAGCACTCAGTGCTCAGGAACTCCTTGGCCGTTTGTGAAATAAATGTCTTGGTTCATGAGGGACGTACAGGTGTTTGATAGGCAAAGAAAAGAAAGAAGGGCATTCCTGGTAAGATGGAAGGAGATGTGCCAAGATGTGGAGTTAGGAAAAGACAGGGACTATTTAGAAGACGGTGGGAAGTTCTGTGGCAGGTGCTGGGCCTGTTTGCCTCATTTCCATTCTCCCCTTGTGCCCTGCTCTACTCTGTATTATCCCTAGTGCTGCTTCTGTGGGCTGTGTTGTCCAGATCTGCACAAGGCCAGGTTTGCCCATGAAAGACCTGGCCAGACACTGCAGACCAGAAGGCAGGCAGAGCACAGAGCATTTGTCCCAGACTCTCTTGTCTCTGGTACTGCCCCTGGCATTGGCTATGTCTTCTGGTCAACTTCTGCCAGGCAATTCTGGTCCCTGGTCCCCTTCTTCTCCCACCGATCCCCTAACCCAGGTATGTTAGGTGTCCTGCACTTGCTAACCTCTGAGCTCTTCATCATCCCTTGCTCCGTTCCTCAGCTCTACTATTTCCTATGTAAGCAACCCCTAGACCTAAATTTCCTTCCCCCCCCCAAAAAAAAGCCTTAGCTAGGCTTCCATTTTCATGCTTAGACACTGACAGATATACTCAGAGTATTAGGGAAATGGTAGAGTATATTAATCATATGAGAGAGGAAAAGGTTGAACTCATCATTGATGAATAAAGCAAAGTAAAACATTTTAATATTATTTCCTCTTTATTAAAAAATTATTGTACGTTTTGCAGATGTATACTGTCTTAGTACAGTGGCATATAAGTTAATATAGTGTATTTACATAATATATCATTTCAATCTTCTTAATATATTTGTATTTATATATCACTTGTAAATATACAAGATATATATTTATGTAATATATATACATTTATACAAATTATGTATAAATATATAATATATACAAATTATGTAAAATATATATTCATATCTTTAAATATATATTTTGAGGCATTCATCCTCAAAGACTCTACTGCTGGGGCATTCATTTGAAAAGTTTGGAGTCTCTATAAAAATACACTGAGCTGGTGTCATAATACCAACAAAATTCACAATCCATTAGCATCTTCGTGCTAGGCCATGTTGAGTGAGAACTTGTGATAGAAGCAGGCTAACACAGTGCCATACATAACTTATGTAACTTCCATGGGAAGGTTTCATTTTTCCTTAGACATAGAGCTTAAATAAATTAAGCTCTCTAACACTGGAGGGGGAAACAGATGAAAGGAATGAAGGAGTGAGGAAGAGAGAGAGAAAGGGAAGTAAAGAAGGATGGAAATCTATTCAAATGGTACATGAACAGAAATGAAAAGCTCAAATGGCCCCACAGGTCCAGCTTCCCATCCTCTCATCACTGTCCCCATCACTAGCCCCTCAAAGGTCCCAAAATTCTTCCTTTTGGATGGTCGGTACCTTCAGAGGACATGTGGCTGCTCTGGAAGGTAACTTAGCATCTGTATTCCCGTCTTATCCTACTCCAAATCAGTGAAAGAATAGGGCTGAATCCAAGGTATCAGGTAGTCAGAAGAGTTGCAATGTCCATAGAAACAATGTCTGTCTGTGTAGATGTTTCTTCTATCGGGATTTATAAGCCCCAGTCTGGATAGGTGGCTATTGGCCATGCAGATCGTTGAGAGCGCTAGTGTCCATGCATTTCTTAGAGGTCAAGCATTATTTATTTTTATTTTTAGGTGAAAATAATGCAAACGTAATGATGAAGTAATAAGATATGCCTACAGGTAGAAGTTCCTATGATTGTCTCTTGCACTTTACTTTGGAGACGACTGTTTGTGTTGTGAAGCTGAAGCTGCTGTATTAAATTCAGATTCAGTGGACTTGGACCTGCTAAATGAGGAGGCATCAGCCACCCACAGGGGATTGGCAGGTAGCTCCCTCATGTTCAGGTTCCCCACCCTGGGGAAGGGAAAATGCTGGGGTTCGTTGTGATTGAAGGCACATTTTAATACACCCACACCAAAGAATAAAGTCACAGGATTGTTACAGATCCCAGCAAAAGGCAGGGGGGCATGCAATGAGCCAGGAAGGACAGTTCTCTGTACCAGGAGATGGAAAGCAGGGCAGCAAGCACCTCTTACTTACAAAGCGATCGGGGCTGAGGTCACTAACTTCTTAACCAACTCATCTCAAAGGCTTATTTTAAATGGTAGCCCACGAAAAGCAAAGTGGGAACTCAGGGGAATGCAGGGTGTGGGAAATCCTAAGCTCAGGTCTTCATCCAAATGCCCAGACTCCGGGCGTGAGCAAGGTTGTCTTACTGCAAAATGCCTAAGCAACAACTCAAAATAGTTGTTTTTTTCTCAGCACGCTGGTTTATATAATTTTCTACTTTATTTGGCATTTTTAAATGCTAGTCATTTTTATTTGTGTTTTCGAGTGACCCTAGGGGAAGAACAGAAGGAGGGGAATAGAAAAACGGCTAAAATAGCTCAACACCTGAGCTTGCTCACACTGCTCTTTTTCAAGTTCATGCTTCTGCACCAGTTGGTTCGATCTGGACAGAACCCTGGGAAATGCGCAACCCTATAGAATAATTTTTTTGTGTTGTGCTTCACGTTCCAGAGTAGCTATTTTCAACTAGTATCACAGAGAGCTGCTACTGGCAACTGTTAAATTACATAGGAATTTGACTCCACACTGTTTACTGAAGAAATGCTAGAGCATATTAAGTGAAGTTTTACTGTGCTTGTATATTTCTCAGATGCAGCTACAATGCTAACCGCCTTTATTACAGTGAGAAAGTTGATATAGCATTTATAATATAGAAACAGTTAAATTATATTTTATGTTTTCAAATAATCTATGAAAACAAGATAAAGGAACAGTTTACGTTGATGTTTGGGAAAAGAAACTAGAAATAAAATTAAAAGTCTTGCTATAGAAAATGCTATCATCTACATTACGGTTTTGGGAAGATGACAAGAATATACATATGTCATAAAGTACATGCTTTTCGGGGTAATTTTAAGAAATAAGAAAATCTAATCTCCGTGTTTGAGAAAACCAGCTCTTAATTTCCTTTGGGTTCTTCCTTTTCTATCCTGGAGAATTACAAATCTCTAAGCATTATCCATTGTATGTCTTCCCTAGTGCTTAGTTCCTGAATTTATGTTCTATTCAAGTACTGATTGCATTAAATAATAATGTTAATTCTCAGTAGTTATGAGTCAAAATTAGCTAGATTATTTGAAATCTCCCTATCATAATAAAAATACAATTTAAAATACCTTTGTTACTTTTTTTGTCAAGGGAGCATCATTATTATAATTACCATCTCCTCAAGATAGTATTTATTACTTCTGTATAAAACAGAGCATTACCAGATCCATCTTTAAAGAGCATCCAATATGAGGATGGAAAGGTGGTGATTATTTTACCTCTCCCCCACAGGTTCCTACTAAGACAAATGATAAGATTTGCTTTACAGTGGAACGTACGCATCAGTGAACACAATTCAGCTCGCTAGGTATATTACGAGAATCTTTTAAAAAATGTGAAAGAGTAAACTGTGGATTTCTCCCTTTTTCCTACTAGCTTTGTGCTAAAGTATGTTTTCTGATCATATTTTTAATATACATATGTGTGTGTGCGTATTCCAGATATTGGTTTATTTAAAGGAAAAATAACAGTTTTCCAAAGCATGGATTCCAAAGGGCATAATTAAATTTTAAAAACACTTTGGGCTAATTTTAATATTTCAGGCTAAAAAAAAAAGTGAATGAGGTGGTAGTGGTTGGGAAGATACTCATTTGGCTGCTCAAAGAGCTGTGTCTGGGTTCTGGGACCCCTCAAGTATAGCGGCAGCTGTGCCCATAGATGATCCTGCACCCATTCCAAGAAGTGCCTGGCTAGAAGAGGGAAATTCATGTTTCCCGACTACCTGCGCCAAGAGCAGGGAGAAGCATTGTCAAGACTCTGCAATTCTTCTCTTTGGGTTTGCCATGGATGCTGTGGTTATAGTTCTCCAAAAAACAAAGGATAATGAAACTGTTAGGAGAATTTGATCCTTTCACAACTCTGTTGCATATTAGAACCTTACACTCATTCCAAAAACTACAGAATGTGTGAGTTTTCCAACTTTTATTCTCCTTGGGTTTGAAGAAAATAATCTTCTTTAGCCAAAACTTCTTCTGAGACTGGAAAAAGAAAATAAATTTCCTAAAACCTAATGATCATTTAAGAGCCATAAGAGGAGCCGTATTTTATCTCTAATGGACATATTTTGGAAGTAAACAGTAGAATTTAAGGAAACCATGAAAATAATATGACTAAATGCCTACATTTTTAAAGAGAAATGACTTGATAGAATTAAAATTAGGGGAGGGGAAAATCAAACCAAAGACAGAGAGATGAGGATCAGGAGGCGTCAGGAGGTAGACATTGCAGGAGACACACTGTAAAGCCATCCTACCACAAAAAGTACCCTCTCTGCCACATTGCTGCAATTCTAACATAAAAATCCCTGACTTTATGATTTCTCCCCGAAATCCCTTTGTATTCCAGATATTGGAAAGCTCTTCTCTCTTCTAAATTGAAATGTCTAAGAGTCCTAGTCAAGTTACATTATAATTAGTGTCAAAGACACAATTTGAACCCAAGATCTCCATTGTGCCACCCAGTGCTGTTTACCTCATTGTAATCTTTTTCAAATGGGATTTTTAATTCCATGTGAAAAGTCTTAAAAATAAGTATATTCTTCTTCTTCTTTTTTTAAAGATCTTATTTATTTGACAGAGAAATTACAAGTAGGAAGCAGGCAGAGAGAGTGAAGGGTAAGCAGGCTCCCTGCTGAGCAGAGAGCCCGGTGTGGGGCTCGATCCCAGGACTCTGAGATCATGACCTGAGCCGAAGGCAGAGGTTCAACCCACTGAGCCACCCAGGTGCCCCCAAAATAAGTATATTCTTGAGCATTTTACTGCCCATATTTATTTTTGTGTCTAGGGCTGGTACTGAGAAGTTCAACTTTAATTATCTTGCAATGAAACGGATGAGAACTTAATGCATCCCAAGTGATGGTCGAATGAATGAGGGAGAACTGTGCAAAGGAAAGTGTCAAGGAACTCTGAATTCCCAAAATGGTGGGCTCATTGCTCAACCACTTGACACATCGTAGAACAGGAAAACCAATAATCACCAGTCCATATTTATAAGGCTAGAGGTAAGTTAGTTAAAGCAAAATATCATCACATACAATTAATTGGGCAAGTTAGATCCTATTGGCATTATAGATTTGATTAATGTATAAATGTATGTTATTTCATGGTGACATGGTGTCATGCCATGCTGAGACATCGTTATTCTCTTGCTCAACCCCCTCCTGCATTTGAAATCTGGCTGGCAGGTGTGTGTCTGTCTTGACATCAGCAGCAAACACAGAGAACCAACTCAGAGGTTACAGGACCCAGATCCCTAGGGGCCTAATTCACCTCCAAGGACTCTCATATAAAGAGTGATAATTTGACTTATAGGTAGTCAGACAACCACTTGCGTGTATTACTCATTATTTCTTCTCATTCCTGGTCTCACTTAATAACTTCCTGGGGAAAAAATTGTTTGTTTGTTTATTTATTTATTTATTTAAAAAATTTCTTTAGGATTTTATTTATTTATTTGACAGAATGAGAGAGATCATAAGCAGGCAGAGAGAGAGGGGAAGCAGGCTCCTTGATGAGCAGAGAGCCCAATGCAGGATTCAATCCCAGGATGCCGAGATCAGACCTGAGCCGAAGGCAGAGGCTTAACCCACTGAGCCACCCAGGCGCCCTGCATTTTTATTTTTTCATTCACCCTCTTTGGTTACTTGGGCAGAGTTGGAATATGAATGCAGGATAGATGGACTCAAAATCCCGTGTCTTCTGACTTCTTTGTTTCAGTGCCTCAAGGATCTTAATTCTAAAGTGAGAACATAAAGACAGTCACCAGAATGACTATTACATCATTGCAGTCACTGTGTCATAGAGTTCCAAGAGGTGAAGAATGAAGTTCTAGTTTTGTAACGCTTCACCCATTGTTCAGAGCCTCTGTCCCTTCACCCCACATCCTTCTGATAAATCCTCGTCTCCAGCAGTAGCATGACCAGGACTCTAGTCTTTGAAGCTGGTAAGAACTGAATCAGTGAACAACTGCTGCATAATAGCCCACTCCAAGACTTTGTCACTTGAAATGACAATTATTTATTGTCACAATTCTATGAACTGACTGCGCTGCGATCACTCATGTAGCTGAATTCGGCTAGCAGCTAGGCTAGGGTGCCTCGGCTCTCCTCCATGTGGCCTCTCTCTTTAGCAGAATAGTCCATGCTTCTTTCAAGGTGTAAAAGATTCTAGAAGGGAACAACCCTGAAGGATAAGCCCCAACATATAAGGGCTTATCGAGCTTCTATTTGTGTCACACTTTCTAGTGATCAAAGCAATTCACATGGCTGAAGCCAATAGCCAGTGACGGGACCATACAAGGGCACGAATACAGAAAGGTGTGATTAATTGCAGGCCATCGATGTAACAGACTACCATAAAAACCTAAAAAATCTGACAGTGTATCAGTTTTCAATTATTTCAACATTCTCAAGTGTCTGGTATACCATTAGCATGTTGTTAGGCAAGAAGACTTAAAGAATGCTGTTAACTAATGAGGGAGGGAAGATATACATATACGGATCTATAATGTGATCTTGCCTGGGGTGAAATAGTAAGAAATATATATATTGGTCTCTGACTCTTGTTCCTGACCCAGGGCTCCTAAATTTCTTAAAAGCTAAGAACACTAAGAGAATCTCTTTTTTTAATATTTGGTCTTTGACCAGTCCTTGACCTGTATATTTCCTAAGTGACAAGAGCATTAGGAGCAACTTTTGTTCTACCGAGGTGACCCTGGATGGGCTCCTGGATAGGGGCTGCTCACTGAAAGGATGAAGCCATGATTAGATACTTGAAATATTCAGTGCTGCCCCCATTCTCATGAGAATGGAGAAGTGCTGAAAATGGAGCTTGTGATCGGCCACGCCTACATTAAAATCTCAAAAGTACAGGGTTCAGAGAACTTCTAGGTTTACAAACACATCTACACTGGGAGAATGGGACACCCTAACTCCACAGGGACAGAAACTCCTACAATCAGACTTTGCCCTATATATCTCTTCATCTGGCTGTTCATCTATATCCTTTAATAAACTGCTAAATGTAAGGGAGTGTTTTTTTGAGTTCTGTGAGGTGCTCTAGCAAATTAATTGAATCCAAAGGGGAAAAAGGTCACGGGAACCTCCAGTTTGTAGTCAAGTCAGAGGGAAATTGTGGGTAACCAGGGGGCCTACTTCTTATGATGGGCGTGTAAAACGGGTAGAGGCAGTCTCACCGGACAGAGCCTTCGACCTGTGGGATCTGATGGTATCTCCTGGTAGAAAGTGTCAGAATTGAGTTAAAATTTTAGAACACCCAGCTGGTGTCATGGAAGAATTGCTTGGTATGGGAAAACCCCATGCACATCTGGTGACCAGAAGTGTCAGAAATAAAGTGTTGTGACTTTCGCAGCCTTGTGAGAGGGAAGGAGACACCCAGGTAGAAGAACAAGTTTTTCTAATACACTTGGTTAAGGAGAAAGGTGAGAACTTGGAACGGACTCAAGAGATGCCCCACTTGATCATCCCCTTCCAACTTCCAAAGCATACCTCAGTTGATAGCAGGCAGCCCATGAAATGAATCGGAGGACAGACAGGAAAATGGTGCAAAAACACGAAACTTAACTGTATTAGAAAAATAATGTCAGTATGGATCAGCAATTCTACATAAGCAGGCCAGATCTTCAAATAAATGAATGGAAAACAGGGCACCTGTGTGGCTTAGTCAGTTAAGCAACCAACTCTTGATTTCGGCTCAGGTCATGATCTCAGGTTCATGAGATGCAGCCGTATTTGGGGCTCTGTGCTCAGCAGGGAGTCTGCCTGAGATTTTTCTGCCTTCCTCTCCCTCTGCCCCTCCTCCTGCTGGCACATTTGCATGCTCTCTCTAATAGATAAATTTTTTAAATTAATTACTTAATTAATTAATGCAAAACATATTGTTTTTCATCTGACTTTTAAAAGTAAAACTATGGCTCCTTAAGTATAATTTTTGTGCAACAATTAAAAAGGATTCTTCCATGTACTTAGTACTGAGTCCTCTATTCAGAGGCCTTTATCACACAGTTCTGCACCCCAGAAGGGTCATATTTGATGCCAGGAGAAGTTTCCATCAGTGGGAGAGGGTAAACATCAAGGTGGGTTTCATAAGATCAAGTTTGATTTAGAATTGGGAAAATGTGTAAAATTTGGCATGGAAGAGAGAGGAATAACACATGTATGAAAAAATATGGTCATAACTTCTGTTGAACTTTTCTGAGGGAACAAATGAAAGCCATGTGTAAATAGGGGGTTTGATGGAGGTCGTTTCCATTGCTTGGCAATACAATTCCTTTCTCTTTTCTCCTTATATATAATCAGAATGCTTGAATTCCTATTTATTCATTGACCTAATGGTTAAAAACACCAGTGACTGGCACATAGTGCAAATACGCGTTAGTTCAGTTCTCTTAGATTGGTATCAGATGGTCCTTTCACCCATATAATCAGCATACTATGTGACCTGCAAACAGTTGTCCAAATTCCTAAGGATGACATTACTTTATTCAATAGTACTCTCCTCACACAGAATAAGCACAGGCAAGGCACTAACTTCTTTTAATGAGATTAATTCTAATGATAACTTAAGAGACATTTTCACTGCAAGATGTAGATGCCTTTCAATCGTGTCTATGAATTAAAATACTGAATCATCTTTGGTGCCACGGAGATGGTGGTTATAAATAGAAGTGAAAATGAAGGAGTAGTTTTTTAAATAAATGAAGCCATAACCCTAGACTTTTTCTCTCCTGGATTACATGGAGTCTCATCATAAATCCACGTAGGACAGTACTTAAATGATGCCTGCATTAACTACAGTGAGAACTGGTGATAGAATGCATTTCTACCCATAGAAACCCATAAGAAAGGGGTGCTGAGCCTTCCTTCCTGCCAGGACCTAAATATTCCCTCGAAGTTTTAAACCCCATACAGACAGGATCAGAGTCTACCCTACCACTCCTCCCCCGAATATTTGCGCAGCAGTAAGTACCACTAATTTACACAAAGGAAAGGCTGAAATGCCCTGCTCTTCTGGAAGCCTTCCACTGTGCTAGTTTGGAGTGTGTGAGTGTGTGTGTGTGTTACCCGTGTTTTCTTAAAGGAGCTGAATGGACGCCAACAGGTCCTCCTCCCCCGATGAGCACTCTGTATTATGATTATTCCTCCCCTGGGGTGGTGGCGACTATTCTGTACGCCTTTAGGCAGTCAGACATCACTTACACTTGAGGTTTTCAAAGTAAACGAAGAAGCTAGCGCTTCTGCAGAGTCCAAGATCCGCCTGCGAACTTGGGTACGAGAGAGTTTGGCGGGAAGGAAAGGTGACGGCGAAGTTGCGCCGCATTTGTCTGGCACTTTCCACGGAGGAGAGTCTAATAAGTGGGGGGGCTACCGGAAAGGAGAGGGAGGCAAAGAGAGAAACACCCGCCTCCTCTTTCAGAAATTGCACCTCAGCCTGAGATTTGGGTATTATTTTACCTGTATTTATAAAAACCACCACCGCACTCCCTGCACCAACTACCCAACTGCCTCGACTTCCACTAAAAGCAGCTACTAAGACCAAAGAAAGAGGGAAAGACTGAGGAGCTGGGGGAAGACAAATAAATAAATAAAAGAGAGCGCAGGGGGGGAAGGGGAGAGAAGGGAGAGAGGGAGCGCCTGGGACTCCAGACGGCGGCAGGTTCAATTAACTAAACAAAGAAATCATGGCGGATTGTTTACATTTGGCAGCGCCCGGGCTGCGCCGACCGCCGGCCCCGAGCCGCCGCGGCCCCCGAGGAGTCGGCCGAGCTGCCCCCGCGCCCTGGCCGGGTAAGTGACGCCGGCCGCGGGCCCGGGGCGCGGCCGCCACGCGCGCCGCCCCCGCCGCCACCCCGCCCCCGCCGGCCCCCGGCGCCCCCCCCCCGCCCCCGCCCCTCCCCCTGCAGTCGCCCCAGCCCCCTCCCCCTGCCCCCGGCGCAGCTGGGCTCTGTGTGGATTTCGGTGACGCTGTGGCTCTGTTCGTTTGCTGCTGCTGCTGCTGCTGCAGCCATGGGCAAGGGGTGGGGGCAGCGGAGCGGCGAGGAGAGTGGGACCCCCTCCGTGCGGCTGTCGCCTCGCGGGGTCAGCCCAGCGGGCGACCCCGGGGCGTGCTCTCTGGCGCCCCCGCTTCCAGGACCCCGGCTGAGCGCGCCGCAGCCCCGCAGGTGGGGCGGGGCAGTGACCCGGCGGGCTGCGCCAGTGCGGAGGGCGGGGATGGTTACTGAGAGACGAAGCCCGGGAAGGACCACCGCCTTCGGTCCTCGGGGTCTAGCGGCCTCCTTCGCAGCCTCCTACTTGTGTGCCCTCTCTTTCCTGCCCTCCATCACCATGACCTTTCTCTCTCCTTTCTGTCCCCTCCCCTCCTTGCTTCTCCCTGGCCTTCCTTAAGGTTTGAGAACCGGAGCGAGAGGTCACCTCTAAAGGCTGAACCTGAACTTGCAAAGCCACCCACGTCTGGGAGAGCTTTTCCAAAGGCTCAGTCTTTCCTCGTCTTTTTGGCCCAGGGTTCACTTCTTTTTCCCACGTAGGATGGAACTCTCTCGCTCCTACAGAGGCTTTTAGAGTGTCTTTGTGCTAAGGTTGGCACAGTGGTACTGGGAGGTTGGCTAATGACGGGGAGGAAAACAAAGGCGACAAATGGGGGGGGGGGGAGAGAAGGGGGGCAATGTCACCAACAACAGAGGAGGCTCTCTATTCTCCCAGGAAAGATGGTTTCCTTTGCGGGAATCCTTCGAGCATCATCGGCATGCAACTGACACATTTCCTTTGTAGAGCAAAAAACAAATCTTTAGGTCTTCAAGTTAATCTCAGTTTTTCTTTCAATAAAACTTTTTTTTTAATGTTTAGTGCATTTAGTAGTTTTTTTTTTTTTTTTCTTGCTTCCCCTTTCCAGAATCTCAGTTAATACCTCATATTTTGTTTGTGTCCTAGTTGGGGGAAATCCACAGCCAGAGACTGTGAGAGCAGGACTGGAGTTGGTAGCATTTAAACAGCCGCTGCACAAGCTTGGCTGGGGACCAGGGCATCAGGACCAAGCCCAGCTGCATCTCTTGAACACAACCTTTTGAGTCTCTGACATACACCTGACAGGTTGCTAGTGGACATTGTAATTAGTAGTAAAATAAATCACTTTACCCCCTGAGAAGGAAAATTCTGATGTTTAAACCCCCCACCCCCAAACCTCTTATTATATTATCATAGCAATTATTCTATCTTGTCCATACAGGTATGATTCAAATGAATGAACTTTCTATTCATAATTTTTGTTACACCCTCTCAAAGGCCCAACAAGAAGGTGTTCTCCTACTTTTTCTCTCCTTCCCCTTGCAAGTAGCACCATGATTAATTGATTCTCATGTATCAGATCAGACAGATTATATCTACTTTTTGCTTGTTGATCACTAAAGCAACTTTCTATCCAACCCACTACATCTTTAATAAAGCAATACTTATTTTGCAATTATTTGGGGGCAGGCATAGCCCTATAGGTTGCCATCTTGCTACTTAGTTCTTTTTAACATGTTGACATTTCAAAAAAACCTGAAATTCACTCACAGAGCAATAGAGGAAAGAGAGTGGGTGGAAACACAGCTAACTCAAGAACCTAGAACTTACTGGAGTCAGAAGTTCTCACTTAAGATTGCACATGTTTATTTTCACACTTGTATGGACATAAGAAAAACAAAGTTGGTGCTTCCACAAAGAGCTTCCACCCGGACACTTAACCCACTAGTTAGCTTGAGAGTCCATTACTCAGTAACCCTAAGCACATTCTCATAAATGGATTTTACGTTGACTTCCTGCCCATACCAGGTCAGAGATCATAATCATGGAAAGAAGTGAATTGGCCTCCAAAGTGACTTTAACAGAAGCAGAAAGATCAGTCTTAGGGTTATAGATCTTGCTGACCCATTAAGGGTCAGTAAATTAGTAGACTGCACTTGAGTTGACACTTCTGATCTCAACTTAATGGGTTGATTAACTGATGGCTGCTATCTTCATTATGGGCTATTAGCACATTGTTAAACCTGAACTTAGAGTACAGAACTGTTTTTATGTTTACTCTTTGGTTCCCAAGGTTAATCAATATTCATCGTGGCCTTAAATTATTTTTAACTAAAGAGGTTAAATAAACCCCTTTGTAGAGAAAAGAAAATCCAATACCATAACTGTATTATGATTTTGGGATGCAAAATGTTATCTGATTAAAGATTTTGCAACATACACAAAAATACCCAATTAGAAACTCTATCGCCAAATGGAAAAGTACATATAAACGTACACATTACAGATTTAAAATCAACATCCTTCTCATTAGTAGCTAGTGCCCTGACCCTCTTATTCTTCTGTGCGCATTTGAGTGATGGTCAAATTTAACACATGGCATTTAGACATCCAGTGATGATTTTCATAACTTAGAGGCTAGGAGTAGCTCTTTGTAGGCAGTCTAAGCCTAGACTTTGCCTACAGGAAAATGTGAATATTAGGCCCCAACGAGGCACACATCTGTGATCAGTATATGTTAGAAATCAGTCTAAAATTTGCATTACTAAATCCCTAGTGTATTTCTTCTTCTTTGACCTTCCTGAAACTTCTAGAACATTCCAAGGTAGATGGAATCCTGATAGAATGGGGTCGTCAGTGATTACTCTTTAATTTCACTCTTTTGTAATCAGTATGTCAAGAATGCTGGGAAAACTATGTAAAATGCTTGCAAAGTTTATACTCTATCCTATGTGAGATTAGGAATTGTATAGGTTGTTTCTTTCATGAGGATCTTCATTCAAAACTCAGTATTCTTCTGTCAGCTATGTCACAAAAGGAGCAGTACTTTCTGGTAGAGGTTTCTGAATGAAAAATTGGTAAGCGTTTATTAAAATGAAATAAAAAACAAAAATGTACTTAAACTCAAGAATTATTCTACAGATAAAAATAGGAGAATGAAGGCTTTTTTTTAATATCTCTAAAATCAAGGTTGAGAAGGGCTCAAGGAAGTCTGATAGTTTCAAAAATCAAAGGATTGTTCCCTTGAATGGAAAGGACACTAAATTTGGAAAAGAGGAGCTCATTGTTGACCTTAGGGTGGGTAGCATTGATCAGGGGTTAGGAATCAAACGCAAGATTGTGGTAGGGGAAGGAAGAGGGTGGAAAATACCATCACAGATAATTTTCAACAAGAATGGCTCAGAATGACATTCCTGAGAGGTACTATGGTTGGCAAACCCTGGGTTTGCAAGACCAAGTCTCCGAAAAAATAGGGTCCTCATAGAAATGGAATTAAAATAGCATTAACTACATTCAAAACTCCATTGCAAATAAAAGCTGTGGAGGGCACCTGCCCATAAAACTAGCCACATTTGTCAGCATTAAAAGCTTGCACCAATAGGTAATCCTCTCGAATCATCGTTTTTAGTTGTTTGGGGACACATGGCTATAGGACTGTGATCTGCCGAGGCAGACGGTCGGTCCCCAAGCTCCAGGGTACACAGATTATTTTTGGCTTTAGAGTGTTTGCACCCATTCTTACTTGAAATTCAATGTCTTTTGCACTTGCTTTCACCCTGATTTCATTTTCTTAAGCCCTGCCAAAATGCTTTTGTAACCATATAGCCCTTCTACAAATTATCTTGGTATTTAGAAGAATTTGTTTCTTTCTTTCTTTCTTTCTTTTTTTGGAGGGGGGCTGTGCATCTGGTATCATATCTGCAGTTAGAGGATGTGCTCTAAGCAGATTCTTCTCTGAGACGCTGGACGACATTGCCCACCAGAGAATGCAGCGACAGTTATTGTCCTATCCTGTCACTGATGTGATTGTACTGCATCTATAACAGGTTAAATGATGATTGGCTTTACCCTTGTAATGTATACATATAAAGTGAGTTATTTAACATTTGTTTGGCAAGAGCTTATTTTTATTATGAATGGTATATTGTGAGCAAGGGAGAAGTAAGAGCAAAACAGAGGCACTGACAATCTGCAGATAGATAAGGCTTTAAAAAAACAACTAAGAATTTAATTTAATCAAGGTGGCTTGGAGGTACGCTCTGTGTTTACAGCAGGAGGGTGGGGGTGGGGGCTGCTGTCATGAGTCAGAGGCTGTGGAAAACAAAGTGGGGCATTCTTTCCCCATTTTTGCACCTACTCACCTCAGAGGAAGCCGCAGTGGAAACAACCAAGGCCACAAAGCAAGTCTAACTCAAATCAGTGGAATGCATCCAGGGAAGGCAAGGTCTCTCAATGCAGCACTCAAAGGTGCTCATCATCGTGGGGCTGCCAGACACACATACCAGAAAGCTCTGTGCCAGTTAGCAGAGGGGCCACTGGAAGCAGAATCTTATCAGGGTAAGAGGCTGGAGGAACTCTGCTGAGCCACCCAGGACCCCCGGGCTCCATGAGTACCAGCATACAAGCCAGAACCAGGCAGAAGATGAATCAGAAAGTAGGTAGGCTTTATGTGAAGAAGGTTAGGTGGAGGTGTGGGTATCACCCCAGAACTCTGTATAGAGGCAACAGACCCAACTCCATTGCCGAATGCAGCTCACCAGTGGCTTAGAGTTTTTAATATTTGATCGTGTCCCTATTGTACATGTTTTGTGGGGAGGGGAGAGGATTGGATGTGGCTGCAGAGATTGCATGGACAGAGAGGGGAAAAGGCGGGAACTGCTAAAAATGGAGCAACCCAATGAAACTACAGGGTTAGAATATAATAAAACGTCCATAATATTCCAAAGATGTGGCATTTGAAAGCAAGAACTACATGCACAAATAAAACTGTGTGTCCAGGATACGTATGTTGAACGATGCACTGAAAGCTACTTTAAGTTGCTCCGAATTCATGTGTCAGAAGTCATATTTCAAGCCCTTGTGTGTCACCACAACTCAATGAAATTTTTAGATTCAAAGAATAGACTCATGTAACACATTTGTCACGGAAAGCATCCTTTCCAAATGAAAGCTTCTTTTTTTTTAAAGATTTTATTTATTTATTTGACAGAGAGAAATCACAAGAGGCAGGCAGAGAGAGAGGAAGGGAAGCAGGCTCTCCGCCGAGCAGAGAGCCCGATGTGGGACTCGATCCCAGGACCCCGAGATCATGACCTGAGCTGAAGGCAGCGGCTTAACCCACTGAGCCACCCAGGCGCCCTCCAAATGAAAGCTTCTAAATATAGCCCAGGTGAAACTGAGCCTCAGAAAGAGTGTGTTTGGCAAGGGTATTTTATTATCAATTGCTAGCGTTTTCCCTATTACCAACACATTTTGAAAATTATATTTTCTCGAAGGCATCACATACGGTTGAATAGAACTGATTAAATGACAGTAACTTCCTGGCTAAAACAAAACACAACAAATAATCCAACATCTTTCCCCTCTCATAATTAGTTGAAGAATGATACTACATATATACAAGAGATTCTGTGAATATCTAAGAATATCATACTCTCAAGAACACACACAGAACTCAACGTAGTGAACATTCAAAACAGCATCTCTTAAAAAAATCAATGTCTTCTGTTTGATTCCACTTTTTAGGACTCCCTCAAAATTTCGGTAGCCTGTATCTTAAAAATAATGTATAAATTTTCTATTCCTATTACTAAAACTTACTGCAAACTTCATTGCTTAGGGCGACCCTAATTTATTATCTTACAGTTCTACAGGTCGAAACTCTGACCTGGGTCTCACTGGGCTACCATCAAGATGTCCATAGGGTTGCATTTCTTTCTAAGGGCTCTGGGGGAAAATCCATTTCCTTGCCTTTTCCAGCTTCTACAGGCCACCCACATTCCTTGGCTTCTGGCTCCCTTTCTCCATCTTCAAAGCCAGCAACGTTGCATCTTTCTGACTTTCTTCCACGGTCACATCTCCTAACTACAGTTGGGAACAGTCCTCTGCTTGTAAGGATCCATGTGGTTGGACTGGGCACATCTGGCTAGTCCCCATTCCGTGGACGTTTGCAAAGTCCCCTTTGCCACAGAAGGTATCACATTCACACTTTCTTGGGATTAGGACGTGAACATCTTTGGGAGGGGGGCATTATTCTGCCTAACTTTAAGGCTACTTTCTTCTTCACTGTTAAGTGAGGTCTTCTGCAAGCAGACACCAAGGTACAGATGCCTGTGCCACAAGTTGATTTGACAGCGATACCAAGAAATGCTGATGAGGGAGTGCGGAAAGGAGATTAGGCATAAAAGAAAGACAAGAAATGGCGCATCATCAAGGAAGTTGCTACTGGGGAATTGAGGTTTAATCCCACTGGGGCACTCTGAGGGCTAGTGTAGAATGAAGAATTATTCCAGTGGAGTGGTGAGGAGTCTGTAGCATTTATCCACCACATCCCATGCTGATTGTCTCAGGCTACATCTAAGACTATTCTCTCTCTGCTCTCTGGCTCTTCTGACTGGTCCTGCAACTGGACCATGCCTCTTCTCCTAGCTAGGCTGCGACCACAAACAGAGATCACAGGTAGTCACAGCAAGCAGACTTCAGAGGGGAGTGAGTGTTAGGAGTTTATGTATGGAACCCCAGGTACCTCCCAGATTTATTTGTCTGCAAGACCTACTTCTTATCATTCCTCCATAATTTCTCTGATACCTCCCTCTTTCTATTGCTTTAGTTCAGATCAACTTCTCTGCATTGCTCTACTAATCCATTCTTCCGGCTCAAGTTCTGTTCCACTCCAAGTTGTGCTATATATGGCTTCAAAGTTTGTCCTCCTGAAAACATGACTTTTATTATGTCACTTAAAACAGACAAGCAAGTAAACAGAAGTCTTTGTCAATTTCCCATTACCTAAAAGAAAATATAAAAATAAAAATTCCTAGTCTGGCTCCTTATCACCTTACCTTTGTCAACTTTTAAAAAAATTTATTAATTATTTTTATTAAGATATAATGCATTATTTGCCCTAGGGGTACAGGTCTGTGAATCATCAGGCTTACACATTTTACAGCACTCACCATAGCACACACCCTCCCCAATGTCCATCATCCAACCACCCTTTCCCTACCCGCCCCCACTCCCGGCAACCCTCAGTTTGCTTTGTGACATTAACAGTCTCTTATGGTGGGGCACCTGGGTGGCTCAGTGGATTAAGCCTCTGCCTTCGCTCGGGTCAGGGATCGAGCCCCGCTTTGGGCTCTCTGCTCAGCTGGGAGCCTGCTTCCCCCTCTCTCTTTCTGCCTGCCTCTCTGCCTACTTGTGATCTCTGTCAAATAAATAGGTAAAATCTTATTTTTTTTTTTAAAAAAAAGAGTCTCTTATGGTTTGTCTTCCTCCCGATCCCATCTTGTTTCATTTTTGCCTTCCCTAGCTCCCAAACCCCCCATGTTGCCTCTCAACTTCCTCATATCAGGGAGATCCTATGATAATTGTCTTTCTCTGATTGACCTTTGTCAACTCTTATACCAATTTACCTTTATCAGCTTTACCCAATTCCTGGAGAACAGAAGAACTAATCCAATTTGCCTAACAACACGTTTTTGCTTAGTTCGTAGCCCTTAACCCTTTCAATCTAAGCCTAGATGATGTGGAACTTTTCACCTGATCTAGGTCAAATACTCTTGTCTCAGTCTCTTTACTTGTCTCATTACTATTTTTAAGCCCATCTTAGGCTTTCCTTTCTTCATGCTCTTGGTCATAGATTTTCTTTTTCTAGACTAATGATCTAATCTCTGCTCATCCTTCAAGGTTCGGGTAAAATCTTTCCCTTCTCCATGTAGCCTTGCATTAGCCCATCCCAGCTGGAAGTGAGGGATCTCTCTTCTCTGAACACTTTAAAGCTACTATTTTAGCTTTTTTTTTTTTCATAATTTTAGCTATCTTTTTCATAAAATGTAAGTTTAATCTCCTCAGAGAAGTTCTCAGGCCTTTGAAGATAACAGGACATCATATATTTTTGCCTCTCAGAGAATGTTTTGGTTGTAGTCGTACTCTTTAGCTATTTGTTGGTAAATTTGTTAAACAATTTTTTTTTTTAAATCATGAGCAACATATTTTGACCAAAGCAAAAACTAATTAAAGGGGGAAAAATCAGTATTTTAGTGACAAATGCTACTGCTGTGCTACAAAGAAACTCATTACTTGAGCTGAATAAAAGAATCTAATTCTTTTTTTCTTTCTTACTTCAACCAGTTTAAAAAAAAAATTAAAGACACCAACAGGTTTGAAACCAAGGGATCTTAAAAGTATAGACTAGAAGTTTGGATGTTTCTCTCTTAACCTATCCCAAAGAGATGTGGTGAGAATTATAAAGGACTTTTTTTTTTTAACTGATAAAGTATGGTTTTAAAGTGTTTTTCATTTAAAATTTTCGAATTTAAAAACTAATTTTAAAAGAACCTAGGATAGGACTGCACTGGCAAGGCAAAAATATCCAGTGGCTTCTAGGAGGCTGGTTTTACTCTTTTGCCATTGGGAAAAACATCCCTTTTTCATTTTGATCTCAAGAGTCGAGGAGGTGACTGCAGAAGCTGGGAAGTTTGGCTGATGATTCTTTATGGTATCCGTACAGCTCTTTTTCTGTGCACAACCACACATACCAAGGCCTGTGTTGGTGTTGCCTTTTTAGCCTTGGAAATAGTATTTGTACCAACAATAGCGTGGAAGTACCTCCAACAGAATAGAATAAAGTTATCTGGTAGGGGAGTCTCCTCTTCTTATCTCTGACCTTATTAATTAACATCAATCGAGTTAATAATCAACACAGACTGCCAGTTACACTTTAGCAGTTTCCAACCCTGGGAGTTTAAAAATACTGATGCCTGGTGGCTGCCTGCACCATTTTTTAAAAGATTTTATTTATTTATTTATTTGACAGAGAGAGATCACAGGTAGGCAGAGAGGCAGGTGGGGGGGGCGGGGAGGTGGGCAAAGCAGGTTCCCTGCTGAGCAGAGAGCCTGATATTGGACTTGATCCAGGACCCTGAGATCATGACCTGAGCTGAAGGCAGAGGCTTAACCCGCTGAGCCACCCAGGTGCCCCTGCCTACATCAATTCCAAGGTGATAGGTTGGGGTGCATTCTGGCTGTCAACATTCTGAAATTAGCTCCAGGTGATTCTCCTGAGCAGCACAAACAGAGTCAGTGTTCCAGTCCCAATCATCTTCCGCAGGCTGACTGGACTAAGTATGTTGTGGATTGCAGAGTTTATTGATAACAGAAATCATCTACTCTCTTCTCCCAGGCAATTTAAGAGTCGAGCAAGCAAATCCGGCAGTATTGAGAGTAAGGACTCCTCTATCCACATTATAGGAGTCAGAGTTAAATTTCAGGTCTCCAGACTTCTAGGCCATAGTCTTTTCCTACTTAAAGTGGAATCCTTGGACCAGAAGTGGCACTTGAGAGCTTGTTAGGAATGCAGGATCTGAGGCCATATCCCTGACCACCAGAATCAGAGTCTGCCTTTTTTTTTTTTTTTTTTTTTTTTTTTAGATTTTATGTATTTATTTGAGAGAGAGAGAGAGACCATGTGCAGGAGAGAGGGGTAGAGGGAAAAGCAGACTCCCTGCTGAGTGGGGAGCCCAATGCAGTACTCAGTCAGGACCCTGGGATCATGACCTGAGCCAAAGGCAGACGCTTAACCAACTGAGCCACCCAGGAGCCCCCAGAGTCTGCTTTTAAACTAACTTGCCCAGCTACTTGGTATTGACCAGGTGAGAGCTTTGAGAAGGCTTCATCTTCACCATCACTTCACTGCCATCTCTCAGAGCCCTCAGGATCACCTCTGCAGCCTCAACATCTAATGCGATGCTTGGACGTAAAGCTTGGAATGTCGCATTTTACATTCATTTTTGCTATAAAGTATATCAGACATATACTTTTAAATAAATTAGCCTTCAAAATAAATGAACATGGTTATATTTTCTATATACTGTTAGAGATTTCATCTTTAATTGGGTACCTGTGCTGTACTGGGTACTGTAACTACAAAAGCAAAAGATATCCTTTTTTCACTGTCTACTTGGGGGAAAGAGAGAGACAATAAGCAGATGGGGTAACACTGTGGGGTAAGAGCCACGGTGGAAATACTGTGGCATAAGAGCTCACAATGTTTGCTATGGAAACGTGGCGAGAGAGCACCGGGTCTGCGTCTTTGAGGTGGCGTGGGATGGTCTTTGGGGTGGCATTGGGGTCTTAAGGGCAAGTGAAAGCAAAGTGGCCCCACACAGCAATCAGGAGTCAGCCAAGTAGTGGAGGTATGGGGATGCAGGCAGTGCTCTGCACAGTGTCTTAGGAAGAAAGCTGCCTAGGCAGAGGTTCGGAGTCCACACACCTCTACCCCGTGTGTCAAAACATAAGGCAGGGGCGCCTAGGTGGCTCAGTGGGTTACAAGCCTCTGCTGCCTTCAGCTCGGGTCATGATCCCAGGGTTCTGGGATCGAGCCCCACATCGGGCTCTCTGCTCTGTGGGTAGCCTGCTTTCTCCTCTCTCTTTGCCTGCTTGTGATCTCTGTCTGTCAAATAAATAAAAAAAATTTAAAAAAAATAAGGCAAATAACCACACTCAGGAATGATGGTTCCTGACCATCCAGTAGATGGATAGTGAAGTACTAAGGATGACTGGACTTGGTGTACAGGGCGGAGAGGAGGGTTCTTTATTTCTTATCTACTTGGCTTTAGACAAAAGGGAAAATACTTAGAAAACCAGGGGACGGGGTGCCTGGGTGGCTCAGTGGGCTAAGCCTCTGTCTTCTGCTCAGGTCATGATCTCAGGGTCCTGGGATTGAGCCCCACTTGAGGCTCTCTTCTCAGCAGGGAACCTGCTTCCTCCTCTCTCTCTGCCTGCCTCTCTGCCTACTTGTGATCTCTGTCAAATAAATAAATAAAATATTTTAGAAAAAGAAAGAAAGAAAGAAAGAAAGAAAGAAAGAAAGAAAACCAGGGGACAGCCCAAACATTTTACAACTTAGCAATATGAATTGCCTGTTAATGGGGGTATACCTTATAGCCCAGAGTTCAGAGGTCTTGTAATTGTGCTCTTTTGGTCCCTAGCCTCCAGTAGCCTAACATTCAGAGTCAACAGTAGACAAACCACAGTCCAATCCAGACAGAATCAGCCAATTCCAGTATCTTCAAAGCAACTTTCCAAAGGAGACTGTGGATTTAGAACCATGCCATCCAGTACAATAACTATGAGGCTTAAAATGTAGTTAGTCTAAACAGAGTTGTGCTGTAAGTGTAAAATACACACCAGATTTTTAAAGACTTACTACAAGTCATGTAGAAAGCTCATTAATATTTTATATTATTATAAGGTTAAAATGCTAATATTTTGGTTACTTTGGGGGTTAAAGGAGATATAAATTAAAAGTAATTTAACCTGTTCTGTACTTTTTTAAATGTAGCTAGAAAATTCAAAAGATATATATGTGGCTCACATTATATTTCTGTGAACAGAACTGACCTAGACCCTTTCAACCTGAAAATACTACAAATAATAATTTTTCTCCCCCCAACCCCACCCCTGGAAACACACTCCCAATTTCATCTCTGGCTCCAGAGGACTCAGAAGTGGTTTTTAGCTCTGCAGTTGTAGAGACATACTTTTTCAATGGTTGTGACAAATTGGGGTGAAGTCAAATGAGTAACAGGCAAAATTTTGCCTTTATCAAGGTGTGTCTTTTAAACATCACTACTATTATTTTTATTGCATAATTATGTAGGCTTATGACTTGTCCAACTCTTTCCCTCTCAAGCCTGAATAAAATGCCATTGTCAAGCACACCTTCTCTAATCCGTGCTATTTGACATACACGAGGTAGGACAGAGCTTTAGGTTCTATTTTCACTTCAGTGCAGATGTGAAAGTTCCAGTTAATGAGAGAGTTGTGTAGTGTTTGTGTTTCAGGAAGAAAAGGCTCCCTGAATCTGCCTTAAAGCTTTAGATATTCTGTACAGGGAATAAAGTGACATGCTCAAATTAACTGTGGCCAGACAGATTCACATGATATGAATATAAATGTTTGAGTCTTGCTCAAATTAAGGTTCTTGGTAACAGGGAAAGCGATTTCTCACTAGGCAGTCAAAATCACTATATCTCACTCTACTACTGGGACCTATAGTATAGGATTTGCATTGAACTCAACTATGCGATTTGATTTAATATACTTTTTATAATACTTTTCAAGGGAACTTCTTTAGGGGTCTAAAGTTTTCAGTCTACATTTCTTTTCTTTGGTTTTAAGGAACTTCAGTAATCTTTCCACTTTATACCCAATTATGTGGTTAATTGGAAAGGCTATGGAGATTAGAATGGTAGTTTTGGAGTCAGCAGATAGGTTTCATTGCCTTACCATCCAGTGATCAGAAGCCTATCAGTGTGCCAAAAAAACCTAAACCTTTTGAAGGACTAATTCCTTGAGTTGCTATTTCTCCAAAAACCATCTCTTCACAAAAATCCAATTCCCCTGTCAGAATTCCTGAGTTCCTGGAATGACCAATTAACCAAATCATGGATTTGTCAACACTTTCCTTGGATGAAGCTTCTCTAAAGTTTATCACAGATTCCACTGAGTGAGGCAACCACCGCAGCTTGAGAGGCCAATTCAAAGTTTTGGTTTGAACTCCTAATTTTTATTTTTTGCCACAGCCATTTTACAGTCATTGGTAGGCTCTGAAAGTTCAGTGTACTCCATGTTTTCTTAAATATTGGTCCCTGACTTTGGGGAATTAAAGTCATTTTCACTTCATAATGTTGTACTTGTTCTAAATTCAAGAACTTCTATGAGGCATGAGGATAAGATGAGTTTCTCTCATCCAGCTCATTTAATTGGACCCATCGCCTTTCACCCCTGTTTGATTCACAGATTTGCTACCAGGATAAATTAGATGGATTACTTGCCGTGTCATAAACATTTTTAAAGTGCTAGAGATGTGAAACAAACAGGAACAGACATTTGGCTAGTCTGGCTGACAAAAGAGCTGCGGGACTGCAGGGCATAAATGGCTGTGGTAAGCCTAATAATCCTAAACTAAAACTAAGACTAAACAAAATGAGCTCTTGAACCATCCCATGCAACTCAGTTTGCTAGAAATGTCATCAAAGGCACAAAGTTTGTCCCTTCGCTATGTTGACTCAGTCCTAGTTTTCGGGAAGACGCAAGGTGAAAGCAGATATCATTACAAGCAGTAGAAAGGAAGGGCAAATTCCCAGAAGGGATTTTATAAGAGACCATGGAGGTAGGACCTCACATCTGATCTATATCAGTAACTAATACAAATTTAAATTCCAAACAAATGTTGCCATGAGGACAAAGTAAAAGCCAACCATTGACTAAACCTTCAACCACTAAGGATAATTGTAATTACTGTAAAAATAATAGTTTGAAGAAATAAGTTCTTGGTAAGTTCAACAATTTGACCATTCTTTGAATTCATTGAGTGAACTGGCCATTTCAGTGAATGGATTTCTCAGCAAACTGTCCTAAAGATATAGGATTTGGGACTAGTCAGTCAACTGTTCTATATCTCACTCACTTTACTCTTGTTGGGGATGATAAGGATAAGCACCTCTTAGGGATTTTGCGAGGATGCAATGAGGTAACACGTGTACGGCACCTAACATTTAGCTTAATTGTGTTATTTCCTTCCTCTTGGAATGAAGGCCCACCAATGGCTAGGCCACCCGCCAACAGTCTGCGAAATCAGGTCAGTTTTCTGAGAAAGCCTTAGCTTTCTCAACCTTAAAGTGAAGGGATTTGACTGATCTCTAAGATCTCCTTCTACCCAAAGAATTCCATGGTGTTAAAAACAAAAATGAACTCTGGTCTACTGAATCAAGAGCTGCTTAATTCCAAAGTTTCAGAGTCTGGATCCCCCATAAGGAGAGAAATTAGTGAGCTAACTGGATCACTGGTGCAAATGATGAAGTTGTTTGCTAGGACCCTGGATATTCTGTGGTGGCAGGAATCTCAAGGTGATTTGTTTTTCGGCAATACTGAGGAAAAGCAAGCTTGGTCCCGTCTAAGCCATGGACTGGGAAGGGGTGAAGGAGGGGAGGACCCTGACTACATGCATGCCCCTGGGTGACCTTGGGCTTCAGGCAGATGTCCACACATAGTTTAGCTCCAGTGAGACCCTCCTTATTGATGGACCTAGGGCACACCGGCTGTGCCAGGGTCACCTGAAGGCTGACTGGGCAACTCGTGGTGTGTACACCCAATATGCCTCACCTGTTGGTCTCTGTTCCTTTCCACTCTACCCTGGGCTTTTTGTGATGATCCATATTGTGCATTTGCTATCCTCAAGTAGTCTCTCTTTTATCGAAAGAAGATAAGCTTATGCTTGACTGTATTACAGCATCTGAACATTTCTGTGCAAAGCAAGTCTTTATTCTGGCTATAGCACACCACACTTGTGAATTCAAATTAGTTAGAATAATAAATAAAAACTTTTTTAGAGCAGACCAGCAAGCTTCTGTTGAAAATAGCTATGCCTAATTTAAAATGCTATAGAAAAACTCAACTCTTTCTTCTCGATATTTTATAATGTTAGAGGTTTTCCCCAAACACAGCAAAGTTTACAAATCCACTGATTGTGCATCCAGTCAATATTACATCCTTAGACCAACTGCATTTCCCTACATGATTTTAAGTCTATCTTCAGGACTTCTAAACAAAGTAAAAAAGCACACACTTTCTTTACATTTCCATCCATAAAATGCAGCACAAATCTCACTCCGTTTACTCAGGGGAAAAAGAAAGAGACATCTCCATGCTCTAGGAACCATTGACAGAACATATTGCAATCTTTTCATTAAATTCACACAAAATGAGGATTTAACGCATGGGCAAAACAGCCCATCCCTAGAGGTTCCATTGCCCATAATCCCACCTTGAAAATAGCTCCATATTAATTGTTGCAGCCAAGTGGACACGGAGTTTTACTGCGCGGCACTCCCACTTCACAGATAACTAACTGCAATTCTGGAAACCTTTGTTTTTCATTTTCTAACACAGCCTTATTCAAGCAAATATTTTATATGTTCCTTTAAACCCAGAAAATCCATATGGATCAAGCTAAACATTCATGTCTTTGCTGTATTTCGATTTTAACTGTGTGACTTTTAGAATATTTATAAGGACATATCGTTGTAAGTATATATACCCACATATAAATATATGTATGTATGTACTCCGCTTTAAAATGTGACATCTGAAAATTCATATTTCATAAACTGATAAATTGCAAATCGGTCATCCACATTACTAAGGAACCAGCCGAAGCCTCCTTTAAGTAGCCATATCCCTAGTTAATTTAAAATATGATTCAATTTACAAGTATTTTATTTTCACTTCACTCTCGGGATGCATTTGTTGTTTAAAGTGAGGAGCACCTGGATGAAATGGACATGTATAAAGTCTGGCTTACCTTTCCCATTTCTGTGCCTCACACTGGTACACATGCAAGTCTACACTTTATACAAAAGTATGTAGTTCCACCTTTTAATAGACCCAGAATAAGGGATTTCCCTAAAGAGCCATTGGGACACATATTATACTTCCTTCCTTAAAATAAAGAAAACAGAATTTTCTAGATAGTAAATCCCTCACTACCCATAATGCCACCTTCCACATAAGAAGCACTTGGTTGTTTCAGGGTACTATACAGAGTTTGCAGCTTTGGCCTGGTAAAAAAAAAAAAATCCTGGCACGAAAACAGCCAGTAGGACTAACGTGCCAATTTTGAATTGTTCACTGTTTTTATTATAGGTTCTAGGTTTCAGATGAACAGGAGCCTCCTATTGCTTTTATAGCAGGATATTAAATTGCAGCCTCTGGCAGGCAGCACCTGCCCTCTTCGGGGCATGCTCGTCAGTCGTTGGCCATATGATACTCTAATGTAATGTATATTTTGTGTTTTGTGCTACATGGGCATTTAAACATTTGGGAACGTGATCTCTCCCTGAAGGTATGCAACCCGTGGCGTCAGGTCTTGATAAAGGCTCCACGCAACTAAAATTTAGTGTGTATGGAAGGTCCTGCCTTCCGCAGGGTGTTTTGAGTGGTGAAACGACACGAAATCTTACGAGCGTCTTTGGCAAATGTATAGAAGAGCTCATTCCCTTTGGATGGAATTACTTGAAATCTCTCTCTGGCAGTCTATTAAACTGACCACACAGTATAGATTACCTATTGTGTAGAGAATTTATCATGTATATGGGCACCGATCTGAGCTCTATAAAGGGATCAGTATATTCTCCCCTAAATTTGAAATTAGGGGTATTTAAAATCATTAATAACCACTGGATCAACTGCCCATCTTAGGATTTCTCTATAGGTAAAAAAAACTGGAACAAGTAAGGCAAATTTAAATTTAAATTTAAATTCAGGGGGTCCAAGGGTGGCTCAGTTGGTTAAGCCGCCAACTCTTGGTTTCTGCTCAGGTCATGATCTCAGGGTCCTGGGATCGAACCCTGCTCCTGGCTCTGTGCTAGGTGCAGAGTCTGCTTGAGGATTCTTTCTTGTGCTCTCCCTCTGCCCCTCCCCCCAATTGTGTGCACGGGTGCACGCTCTCTCAAATAAATAAATCTTTTAAAAAATTAATAAATTTCAATGCAGAACAATGATTGTCTGTACTAAAATAAAAGACAACTCAAAAGTAAAAGACATTCTGTAACATCCTTAGTTTTGGTATTTTCGGTATCTGAAGTTCATTTTCACAGCATTCCTCTCAAGGTTTGATCTTCCAGAGTTGCCCAGCTGAGCTTACAACTTGTTACTCAGTTAAAAATGGCATTTAATCTGCTAGTACACAACTATGGAGCTATGAATGGCTTCTTGAAATGAGATATATTTAACCCTTACTTATATATTAAATCACAAAACACAGCATCATAGGATTAGAATAGATCTTAAAGTTCTCCAGCCCAATCACCCATCTGATACTTTAATTGCTTCTAGAACATTCTTGCCAAACTGATTTTTCATAGGTGCACTTCTACTTTAATGAGTCACCCTAAGATTGGTTTCCTATTCAATGTACCAAACAATGCCCTCCCATCCTTAAAATGCTGAGTAACGCACTCGGGATTGTAGCATTTTCTGAACCAGGGAATAGGTCACAGCAGAGTCTCTTACTGACTTATTGTTTTAAATACTTGATGTGTGCCTTTAGCAATTGGGCTTTTGTGTCTGACTTGTTCAGCAGCTACTACAGATAAGGTTCAGATACCACAAGTCAATAACTGAAATTTGAAATGGCCTAAAAGGCTGAAATAGGTTCCTATCTGCCATTATGGTTTCATAATGAAGTGAGAGTCCAAGTTAAGTGATATCTCTCTGATGGCTTGAAATCAGTGTTGGTGGGAGTATTTACACCACAGAAAGTGGCAAGCAGTTTAAATTGTCATCTAAGGAGTTGTGCATAATTTAATATGAAGGAGGACAACAACATAAAATGCAGGCCAGATATGCTGCTTTAAAGAAACCAAATATATTACAAAGTTCTGGCTTTTTATAATAAATATTATGGCAATGTCAATAACGATGGAAAAATGAAATCTAGAACCTAAGCTAAAGACTATCATAAAAGCATCCTTTCTCTTAAAATGACTTGTTCCTTTGGAGGTCAGTTCTTTAACTTCTTTGGGAATCTTGAGAATTTACTTAGGTGACTTGCAGAAAACCACTATTCTTTGCAAACACTGAATACGATGGAATCACTGCATGGTTTTCGATAACTGATCCACACACTGAAAATCTCCGAGTTGACTTGTGGAAGCATTATACAAAGTAATAGAAACCATTTAAAAAAAAATCCGTGATTACGTATGGATGTGATAATCTGTAGCAGCACTATCAGATAAATAATACATATTTAAAAATTTTCTGTAATTACATGTTTACCCGATAGGCCAGAACGACTCTGTCCCAAGGAGCTGTTACAGACTGAGTAAATAATACATGTTTTAAAGTCCATAATTACATATGTAAACGATAGACTATCGAGTAAATAATGCACATTTTAAAAAGTCCATAATTACATATTTACATGATAGTCTGTAAATTCTGTAATTACTTATTTACACAATAGACCATAACAGCTGTTACAGTCTATTATGTTAACTCTCATAGAATTATATTATGGATTTTTTAAAACACCATAAAGAACCTAAGGAATGAAATGATAGAAATGAAATAAAATATAAACTCACATTTACTATAGCTCTCTCAAAAGAGGACTATTTCAAGTTCAGGTAAAACTCATGACTGGTACTTTCAGTGATAACTCCGGACTTAAAATTTATGTGCCAAAATGTAAGTTAGGCATCCCAGAACGAGAAAAAACTAGATAGTGTGATATTAGGTCAAACTTTTCCACTGTTTCCATGGATAGAACTTAATCCTGGTGGCATAAATAAATTAACATAAATTGTGTTTTATTTAATTAATCAATTATGTTTAGTAAGTTAGGCTTCTCATAAAATTACAGTGAAGCACAACCATTAGATTTGTATTTATGGTCTTCATTTATTCTTTAGATATAGAATATCCTTTAGTTTGTACATACTAATACGACATTTGGGAGTGTGTACATAGGTTATACCTAATGACAACATAGGCATTTGTAGGTTTTCAATTGCTTTCTTATCTTTTAAGTCCTTTTACGGATTAAGGACTCATACAGTGCATTTTAAATCTCAACTTCTGAAATTATTCTTAAGTTAAATACAAGATCAATGCAACTAAATGAGACTTCTGTCCATAATTACTACTAAATAGCCAGGGTAAATGAATCCAGTGAGAATCTGTCATTTAGTGCTGTTGGACCATATATTCTTAGTAATAAAACACAGTATGGGAGAAACCTTTGATTCTCTTTGTTAGGTATTATTCTGTAAGATATTTGACAGCTTGAAGTAAGTGAGTGCTTGGATTTTCAGAAAGCTGTTGTACAAAAATAAGACTTCGCATTTCATAAAATTTATTTTCACTTCATATTTGAGCTACAAACTCCTGACATTTCTCAGCAACATCCATCGATGATGTTATTTAAGCCAGTGGCTTTCAAACTTCTTTGAATGCAACTCTTGGTAAGAAATAACTTACATTAGGGCCTAGTATGTACATACAAAACCTTCACAAAACCACACACACCCTTAACAAATGTAATGCACTCTCATATTATCTACTCCACTGTTTTCTATATTATTTTGTAAAAATGCTAATTGTGACTCACCAAATTGATTTCATAAACTGATCCACATGATCCACAGATGGGCCATGACCTGCAATTTGAAAAACACGGATTCAGGCAATGCTTTTTTATTGCTAGGGCACACATGGCTTCCTTACCTTATAATAGGTAGGTAAAATCTGGTTATATTTGGACTGGAAATATTCTACTTGTGGATTACAGCATAGTCTAATGGAAGTTAACTCATTATTCATGAGTGTAGAAATATATAATAAAGACATGAAGTTTTCTCATCTCTGTCTCTAAGGTTAAAGATCTGGAAATAGAGCATCCAGAGTACATTATTCAAGAGTTATTGCCGAAACTATAGAAATTCTTTAATGGGAGCTCTGCAGAGAGACACAACAGATTTCTGACTCAGAATGTCCTGCTTAAGAAGGGATTCATTTTGTGGGCATTGTTTTTGGTTTTTCTTTCAAGATTTTATTCATTTCTTTTAAAGCGAGAACGAGAGAGAGAGAGAGCGCGCACGCGAGCACACACATGCATGCATAAGGGGGTGGGGAGGGACAGGAGGAGAGGGAGAAAATCTCAAGCCGATTTCTCACTGAGCATGGAACCCAATGCAGGGCTTGATCTCACAACTTTAAAGATCATGACCTGACCAAGAGTCAGAAGTTCAAATAACTGAGTCACTCAAGTGCACCTTGGGAGCATCGTGGATGGTCCCAGTGAAGATTTAGAAGCACAAAAGGAAATACTACTGCAACTGTGACAAAGGATCAGAGAGATTTTCATGTTTTTATGGTAAGGAAGTCTTTCACTAATGAAATTTCCTGGGGAGCCTGGGTGGCTCAGTCATGGGATCGAGCCCTGCATAAGGCTCCCTGCTCAGCGGGAAGCTTGCTTCTCCCTCCCCACTTTCCCTGCTTGTGTTCCCTCCCTAGATATCTCTGTCTCTGTCAAGTAAATAAAATATTTTTAAAAAAATGACATTTCCTAGTGTATTTAAATATATCAGAATTCTAATTAGTGAATTTGAAATTAAGATCCCGAATGAAAAACTCACTGCCATTAATTGGTAAATAAAGTTAAGTATTTAGCAAATTATTATTATTTTATTCTCCTTTTAGGTCAATAATCATTAAAATACAGCATGCTCAGATTGTGTTGTGGAATATAGAGAAGATAAAAGTGTTAAAGAAGAAGCCATGCTTTTGATTATGTAATGGAAGGTCTAAAATGGGGAAATATTCACCAGACACAAATATCTAAAATTGATACCAGGGGCGCCTGGGTGGCTCAGTGGGTTAAGCATCTGCCTTTGGCTCAGGTCGTGATCTCAGGGTCCTGGGATCAAGCCCCGCATCAGGCTCTGCTCAGCAGGGAACCTGCTTCTCCCTCTCCCTCTGCCTGCCTCTCTGCCTACTTGTGATCTCTGTCAAATAAAATCTTTTAAAAAATAGAATAAAATAAACATAAAATAAAATTGATACCATCTACTGATTTCTACCTTGTAGATACTTTAGAGAAAGGAGAATGAAGGAAATTTGTGTTCGTATTCCTCAATGATCTAATTTTCATGATTTTGGATAAGCTCAATAGGTGAAGACCTTCAGATCGCAAAAATATATTTGCAAACTCCATCACAACCTCAAATACGCATCATGTCAGATGGCTTATTCTGATTTTTTCAAACAAATCTCCATGCCTTACTTTCTCCTGCATTCTTTAGAGTGCAGCCCTCCATCCCCCCACCTCTCAGACTGGAGAGATTGCAGTTGTCCTTAGCCTCTCACTCTCCTTCCTCCTTCTTCCTGATCAGTCAAGGCCAACCATGTCTTTTATGATCTGTTTCCTAAAGAGATTTTGAACTTTCCCTTCCTTTCCATCCCCACGGCTGTTTTCTATGTCCAGACCCTCATTATTTCCAATCGCAGTTCCTTTAAGCCTCTGGAAGGATCTTCTGGCCTCCAGACCACCTCTATCGCTTCATCTTTGACATGGCTGCCAGGACAGTCATTCTGAAAATCAGACCCTAATCATGCGTGGCCTTTGCTGACGGTTCCCCTTCCCTTTGCTTTCTCTGTCCAGCTTTGTCCATCTTTCCAAACACAGTAGTAGAGCTGCCCCAGCGCCGCGGCTGTGGTCAGAGCTTCTCCAGCGGGGGGCGGCCGTTGTACCTTGGGCCTGGCTCCATCTTTGCGCAATCGAACTGTTCTATGGCATGTGTGTCTCTCTTCCTTATAAAATTTTAATTTCTCAGAACACAAGGACTATTCTCTTTTTACCAAGAAATATGATGTGCTCAAGAAATACCCATGAAATGATTCATTGGAAGAACCACGGTCTCAGATAGGAATGCCCAATGCAGGCTAATATTCTTCAATTCGATTTATAAGTGGAGTTTCATCTTCCCATGGCAACTAAAGAAAGCAGAAATACGGGACGCAGGAAATAGGAATCACTTCTTAGCGATGGTATTTTCCCTCCAGATTACAGATTCGTTTAGGAACTGCATCAGCCTAGAACCCAGACTCTGACACGTTTTTTTGAGTGACTGAAATCTGCTCACATCCGGGATTTTTTTATATGTACACCAGAAATTATTTCCACATGACGGAGCAGCTTTCTTGAACTCTGTACCCAAATTGGATGCTGCATTTTAAAACCCCGAATCGCTTTATTTAAAAAGACAATTTCTTTAGCTGTATTCTATAGTTAGGAGTAGATATCATGGTGGGGACTTTTTTTCCTGAAGGAATTTCCCTCTTGCTAAATTGAAGTTTCGGAAATCTATGACTTAGTAGCAAATGATTGCATCACTCGGATATGGTAATGACAAATATGTATGTATCGGAGAAGTTATTTTATATGCATTTGTTTTCTTTTTTATTATAGTGGAATTTGAAGACAGAGATAATTTCTTTCCTGCAGTGTTAACTACAGTAAGGGTTAGCATTATAGAATGTCATTCAACTGGCTTTTATGATAATAAATATTTCTGTGACAAAACCTACTCTGAACCTGAATTCTCCAGAAATCTCTCTTTCCTTTGGCTACTATTTTACCTCAAGGAGAAAGCAGAGAAAATGGAGAAGCAGTAGACTACTTCTACAAACCTGTAAGCAATTAAATAAAACTCATATATATGAAGGCCCTCTTTTCTTTATGTTATTCTGCCTGTCAGTTGAGCAGTATGTAGATTTTTTCCCTCTTCTTATTCAAAGTTGATGCTCTTGGTGGTGCTATTGTCCGTTCATGAACATGCCTCGAAATACAGGGTCTGTGCCAGAGATATTGATAAGCTAGATTCTTTGTCTAGTACCCATTTATTTAGTCATTAAAAATATCACTGAGCACCCCTTGTGGAAAACGGAAGCACAAACACAAACCCTGGCTTCAAGGAGCGTGTAGTCTGGAAATGGTGATAAGATGTATACATAAATATAACTGAATTTAAAAATGCTATGTTAAAGGGATCTGACTACTTCTTACCAGCTCCACTGTCGGCCGAGAGTCTGAGTCACCATCTCCTGGTTAGGTAGCTGCCAGAGTCTGCTAATTGCTCTCCCTACTCCTGTCTGACCCCCTTCAAACTATTCTCAGCAGCAAGAGGAACCTTTTGAACAGGAAGTCAGATCATGTCACTCCTCAGCTCAAAACTCTGTAATGGCCCCCATTTCAGGGTCATAATCTGCCTCCTCAGGCTCCACACCATCAGCTTCTGACCCCATCTCCTACTACTCTTTCCCTCAAGCCTCTCTAGTCTCTCTGGTCCTGAAAAAGTTCAGGTGTGTATCTTCTAATTCTTTCTATTGGCTCCTCCTGCTGCTTGGAATGCTCTCCCCTGCCCCCCACCCCCACCACAACCGGAGTCACTAATTCCTCCCCTCCAAGTCCTCAAGTTTGCTCGGATTTCGCCTTCTTAGTAAGCCCCACCTTAACCTCTACTTTAGCCATTGGAATCCCCTACACCCCCTTCCTCTGCTGTACATTTCGTTTTACCAAAGAATCGATCCCCTTCTAAATACTGGGTATTTGTTCATGATGTTTATGGGTTGGGGGTCTGTCCCTTATTAGAATCTCAGATCCAGAAAACAGGGATCTTTACTTTGCTCACTAATGCTTCTGAAGCAGCTAGGAGAGCGCCAGCCCATAATAAGCATTCAGTGACTGTTAGTTGAATAAATGAAAAAAATGAATAGGATTTACAGATAGTGTCTTATTTATAGGTGAAAGAGATTCATTCTAAGAGGAAGGGATCAGGAAGGTTTCATTGAAGGTTTATTGGAGCGGGATCTTGATAGAGGAGTAAAATTTGGATGCATGTAAATACATTTAGGTAAAATGCTCTTACTCATTGTTTTAATATTATCTGGTAATTCTTATCATAATACTGCTGTTAAAGTCAGGAAGAGTCACACTGAAGAAAGAATAAAATACATGTAGAAACAGGGAAACCACTGTAAGGTTCTTTTTGGCATGAGAGTATACTTTTCACCTGGGTCATGGCTCATTTCACCTTGAGATCTATTCTCTCCAGACCGAAAACAAAAATAAAGGAAAAAAATCATTGCAACAATCACATTAAGTCTATAATTTTCCTCTTTCAGTTTCAAAATGATCTCAGAGACCTGATGTCCTCAAAGCTTACTTCTTAACTAAACATTCATTGAATCCAACATATACTTTAAAAATGTCTTATCATTTGTATGTTTTGCTCTTTAACCTTTTCTCTTTGACAGATTTAGAGGGGAAAAAAGCTACATAGATATTAACATCAGATGATTAACTAGTGTAATATAATGCTAACAACATAGTTTAGTTTAGAGAAGACTCCTAAATTGAAACGTCTGCATGGTTTCTGCCTTCTTTTATTTCTTATTTAAACTGCTCAAAATGAAGCTTTTACTGCAACACTAAACACTGAACTCACAAGTTCAATACTAAAATGACTGGAGGCCATGCTGAAAATTAAGTCACAAAGAACTAAAGAAGAACGTGAACTACAAGTCCAAGCACTGCTTTGCTCATCTGGCAAGAGACTGTTGCTATGGTGCTGGTTCTCTTTGGACACTCACCTCTTGGTCTTTCTTGACCACACTCCAGCTAAGCTTTCAGAGTTGTCTCTAAAATTGCCAGTGCTTATCTTTGACATCTCAGCAGCGTCTGATACACTTGAAACACTTTCTTGGCTAGTATTCCTGGACATCCCACCTCCGGTACCCTCCTACCTCATTGCGTCTCCAAGCCTTCTTTGCCGGATCCTCCCTTTCTTGTTGCTGCCTCAAAGTATCGGTGTGTTCTGGGGCTCAGTCTTCATTCATCTGTTGTCTGAACCATCACTCACTCGTGAAGCAATTGCCTTGGCACTCGCAGCTCAGGTCCCATTTGCCAACGACCCCAAACGTTTATCTCTAGCACCTGCCTCTCTTCTCAGCTCCAAGTTTGCACCGTCACCTAACAGGCAACTCAAAATTAACATGCTTAACACAGAACACTTGGTTTCCATTGAGCCTCACCTCTGCAAACCTCCCCGTGCTCTTCGTCTCAGTCAACGCCAACACCTCATCGCTTGTGGGTTGCTCAGTTCCTCAAATCCTTCCTTCCTCCTCGACTCCTGCTTTTCTTTCAGACTGCACATCCAACCCTAGTGACATTTTCTGCAGACTCCAACTGCCAAGTAGCTCCCCTAAGCTGCCCCTTCTGCCTGCTCTCTGCCTTCCACTCTAGTCCTAGTCACCACCATCTGGTTTTCCTACCTGTTTTTCCTGATTCCAACACATCCCCTTACAGGCTATAGTAACTTAACTTGTTTGTTCCTAGCACATGGTAGGTCCTCAGTAATTTTTTGAGCAAAATGAATAGTTGTTGAGTAAATATAAATTATTTGTTAAGCCTGATCTTATTTATTTTTTAAAGATTTATTTATTTATTTATTGGGGGTGGAGAGCAGAGAGAGAGAGAGAATCTCAAGCAGACTCCAAGGCTGAGCATGGAGCCTAATGTGCGGCTCGATCCCCTAACCCTGAGATCACAAACCCACCTGAAACCAACCGTTAAGTGGACCACTTAATGGACTCAGCCACCTAGGCACCCCAAGCCTGATCTGATTTATTTTCTTACCTCCCTTGTTTCCACTTTCGTCATATTGTTATATTTCAACCACATTACATGCCCTATTGAAGGTGACTTTTTAAAAAGTTATATTAACCAGAAAACAGTATAGATGATCCAGAGACACTTTGAAAATATTCACTGGAAATTATAAATCTCAGCCCATTCATACCCTCTACCTGGCATATGATCATTAGTTCAAGATAATTCAGATACTGGCTGCAGTTTAAGAAGAAAGTTTCCTTAGAGACACAAATTCCCATCAAACCAAATACAAAAAGACCACAAAGGAGAGAAATACAGACAGAAAGACAGAATATGAATATTTATTTCCTCTAGTGCCTTCTGAATAATTTCCATTCAGTCCATGTGGAAACTAGATCAGTTTGTGGAAACTAGATCACTTATTTCATATTTTCCATGACCCAATTCAACCTATTGCCCTTAGGCTGGTCAGAACTGGAGCTAGGTTTCTGATGGATGTTAATAGGAAGTTAACAGAGAATCATGGAGATTTAAAAAAAAAAAAAGTGAGAAATGAAAGCAAGATGACAGGACAGGGGTGAGCTGCCCAAGCATCTGTGTTCCAACAACCACAAAAGAGATTCCTGGACCCCCAGCTGGTCTCCCCCACATTCCCACTTCACTTGCAGTCTTCTCACCTTTTTCCTGGGCTGGGTTCTGAGCTGATGGACAAGTACTTCTAATACATTCTTTTGGATTTGCACCCCCCACTCAGGTTATAAGTAAATCAGAACAACTAGAATAGTCATACCTTTAGGATCAGTCTTTCCCTAATGTTTTGCTTATTCTTTGTGTTCATTTGTTATTAGGAAATTCGCAAAGGAGAATTGTAAATATTATCAAGTGGACCTTGATAAGTTCTAGACAAACTGTTCCTTCCTTGGGGAGTCCTTTACCTGTGCAAAAGTAGATGAGTCTATGGTCATTGGATCTGACCGTGAGTTTATCAGTGAACATGATTTCAAGCAGCCTGCTCAGGTATTTATTTGATTAAGTAACTGTTTACATTTTTTAAATCAATCTTTATTTGATTTAGACTAATGCGAGGGTTTGGTGGAGGGGCCAGTCTGAGTTAGTGAAAACAAACTGAATTTTTTTTACAAAATGGAACTCATTTTCACTCACAAAAACTTGCAGCTAATAATAGTTTTCAAGGAGAGATCTTGCCAGATCAAAGCCGTAAGAATTGGTTGTTATTAGTACATTGTTTTTATACAAATGATGATGCGAAAGGACTAAAAAAAATTGCGTTGAATTAAGGAGATCAATGTATATGTTTTCCCTATAATCTTATTTTAAGGATTGATGTATGTTAATCCAAGGCATGTCTTAATTTTTTATAAGTTTAGAATTATAGGAGGCAAAGAATTTTTAAACTAATTATTTGAACAACACATTGGTTCATACAAAAAGTGGGGAGAAAATATTCAAAATTGAAACTATTTTAGAAAATCTGGGCCATGCCACTACAAAGACTATAAAGCTTATTGTCGGTTATAGCCTGAGCATAACTTCACGTCTGCGGGCATAGAAACTGCAGCCAAGGACGGGCTACAGTTCAACTACAATCAAATTTCTGATAGATATAGACAAAAGTAAGCTTGAGTACTCCAAACAGCAGTTAAAAATGTTTTATTTAATCTCCCTATTTTGTAGCATTATGTTTCACTTTAATCTATTTGTAAACTTTTTCAGTCTTTCTTAGTTATATCTATGGGTTTATATGATACTTACAGAAGAGTTTTATAAGGTTCTGAAATGTTATTCCATCTAGTTATTCATTTAGTTAATACTAATCGATCATGATGTATTCACAATACTCTTAATTTTTATTCTTTTGTGTGGGGGACTTCTATGTTCCCTTTCAAATTCAGTCCTTTAGCCTCATTACATTTGTGATCATTCTTTGTTGTTGTTTAAATGAACATATGACATTTTAAATTAATTAAGCCCTCTTTTTTAAGACATTTTCTTCCATTGTAATCAGATTAAATTGAAGAGGATAAAATGAGATTCACTTTGAAACAACTGTAACCTATGACTAAAATAAGGTCTAAATTCGTGTTTGAATGAGTTTATTTCATCAGTATTTCCATGAGTTCCATACATGATTCCTTTACTTAACATATTTTCAATGAATTAGGCCTAACAAGCATGTGTTCAGAACCTAACTGAAGTCAATGCAGAGATGTTTGGGGACCTCACATCCATTTTCTAATATTTAGTTCTCGGGCACTTCCTAAACTTGGAAGAATTTTGCATTGTACAGGCCGTGAAGAAATTTGAATGTTAAAAGAATTGTTCTTTTTCTTTTATTTCCCTTACTTCTGTGGAAATTAAACAACCAAAAAAACTTTAATTCAATACTGTATTATGCCTGAGGTTTTAAATACACAAAAGTCAGTAAAATAAAAGTGATGGTTCCTAGAGCAAGTATAATTCAGACATATTGCACATATATATTAAAGTATAAAAGTTAACACCATATGTACAAAATGCTACACGGGCTCATTTGTGTCACCACTGATAAATACACAACTCCTATAGGAGCTCTGAGCTCTTATAAGAGCCAGGATTTGAGTCCCAGATATGAGAGAGGTTTAGGTACAGTTGTGGGAATACTGCTACATTTCTTCTGTAAATTTTAAATTTTAACCAGGAAACCGTGGAAGCGAAAACTTCATTAGGGAAACAAGTCTAAAACTTCAAATTTTTATAACCAAAGATTCGCTCCTCTGTTATAAATTCACTAAGGTCTCTGCCATTTATGGTCTCTGTTGGCTGTTTATTAATTTTTTCAACCAGTATGTGTTAAGAGTTTACCAGGAGCCAGACTACCTGAAATACTGGGTCATCAGCAAGCCAGATGATAATCCTTGCCATTGTGATGTTTACATTCTGTGAGGAAAGGCAGACAGCAAATATAACACATAAGTAAATTATAAAGTAAATTGACAGGTGGAAAGTGCAATAAAAAAATGGAAAAAGAAGAACAGGGTAAGGAGTGTAGGAGGTTGGTAGATACGTTCCAATATATTAAGTAGGGGAAGATGGGAGAAAAGCCTGGGAAGGTAGTAAGGGGGTCAGCTGGATTTGTAGATAGGAGAAGATGGTTCCAGGCAAACAGTTGAAGCTTGGGCCCAATGGCAGAAGCAGGTCTAGCATGTTCAAGATGCAGCCACAGTGTGACTGGAAGAGAATGAGTGAAAGGGAGAGTCCTAGGAGATGGGGTCAGAAAGTTAACAGGAGGCTGGTTCATGAAGGGCCTGTAGGTCATTATCTGAAGTTTGACTATTACTCTGAGCAAACTAGGATTCGCTTCTACTGTTTTGAGCAGAGAAGTGACATGATCTGACTTTACTTTTCAAAGGGTCATTCTGGCTTTTGTGTTGAGAAAAAAGCAATATGGGGAAGACTATGATAACAGTACAGTACAGCGCCTTATTAGAGTCTCTTAGAATAATGCAGACTATAGATTTGAACCAGGCTAGTAACAGTGCAATATGGTGAGAAACATCATGCTTTGGAACTAGTTTGCAGGTAGAACCAACAGGCCTTCCTAATGGGTTGGATGTGAAGTGTGAGAGTGAGAAGGTAATCAAAGGTGGCTGCAAGGTTTTTTGCTTGAGCAACTTAAAAAGATGGTGTTGCCATCGTCTCAGATATATGATTGCTGGTAAATAGGTTTGGAAAGAAAGATGGGAAATTTGGTTTTGAGCTTGTTGAATTTGAGATATCTTTTAGATAGCCAAGTGGAGATGTAATCAGTTGTACCTAAGACTGGATAGAATTCAGGAGACAAGTCTGGGCTAGCAACAGAGAGGTTCTCAGTGGTCTTTGAAGTCATGTCTGAGTGTAGTCATCAAGGGAATGAGTGTAGATGGAGAAAAGAACAGGGCCAGTGACTGAGCTCTGGAGTGCTCCAACATTAGGAGGTCTGAGGAAAGAGCATGAACCAGAGAAAGAGACTGAGAAGAAATGACTAGTGAGGGGAGAGAAAAATGGTCAGCTGGGGGAAACATTGCTGGTAGATGAAGTAATATGATGACTGGGTATTGACCACTAGATTTAGCAATGTGGTTGCCACTGGAGACCTTGAGAAGAGTTTTGGGGGGGGGGGGTGTACAGAAATTTGACTATAATGGGGTCAAGTGAAAAAAATGAAGAAAATATGCATTACTCCTTTTGCATATTTTGGTGGAAAGGGTACCAAAAAATGGGATGAAAATTGGTGAAGATAGTGATGTCAAAAAAGTGATAGGCTGCTAAGTATTTAGCCACTGGTTCCCTGGGGCAAAAAAAAAAACCAAAAGCAGTTCTGATTTGTAGCTTTTGCCACTTTCAATAGTGTAAATACCCCCATCTTGACTAATTTCATTGAGTTGAAAAGAGATGACTCTTGAAAGCTAGCATGAACCAACCCTAGCACACCACTGGGTCAACAGAAATTTTGCTTTGTTTTAGGATGAAAAATAATAGGTACTTTGTATATTCTGAGGGGGCTAATCCAGTGGATAGCTAGAAATTACTCATGTAGTCAAGAGAGGAATGAACTGCTGGATCAAATTTTCTAGAGTAAGTGAGAAGGAATGTGATCTGGAGCACAAGTAGAGGGATTGGCTTTAGATATAAATATGTATATATAGTCCATCTATATTAATAGTGGGAAGAGCCAGGGCATATAGTGAAGACTCTGTAGATTGTTGTGATGCTTGTCTATGTGTCTCTGTGCTTGTTTTCATGGAACAGAAACCCACTTAAAGTGAAGTTTAAAAAATAACAATTTTGGAAAAATATAGTGGTAGCTCAGAAAACCCAATGGGACTAATTGTAGTTGAGCCTCATGACAGGAATCATCTCTCCTTTCTTGAGTTTTGGAAATATTCTTTTCTACCTCTCGGGACTGACAGTCTTTCTTCTATTTTCACTTGGCTCAAATTCAGCTTCCTTGTTCAACTGTCCAACAGAGAGAAACTGATTACAAATAAGGGAATATATTAATTTATGTCACTCTCCATTGCTGGTCTAATCAACTTAGACCAGAGGAAGGAGCCACTAGTCAGTTAGCTAGGAAGATTTACTCTAAAGGGTTAGGGCAGGATCTCTAAGCAGAGTGGAGCTGAGGATGAAAAGGCGGGCATCTCCAACACAGTCACTAACAGTTTGGGGCAAGTACTGAGCGGATGTACTTCTGTGTCATCCATTCATTTATTTTCATTTTTCTTATTTGTGCATTTATTCAACAATTGATTATTGAAGATCTGTCATGTACTAGGTATTGTGGTATGCAAGGGAGATAAGATGAATAAGAATGATTCTGTTCCCTACCCTAAAAGTGTTTACATTTTGTCTCAGGTGTTTACAGTCTTCATCATGATGGTAGTGATAGTGTTAACTCTTATGTCTTAAGGACCAAATGTTGAGAACATTTTGTTCTATTTACTACACAAATGTAAGTTATTAGCCCAAAGGCATCATATATTACAAAACATTGTTTAAAAAAATGATTTGTTTCTATCTTAATCTCCTATTAAAAATAAATTATTTTTGGTAATTTTTTTATACTTTACATTTCATAGATCATTTGGTCTTTGTGAGAAAAGGAGCATGGATTAATAGCTTTCATATACTGAAAAAGATATATGACCTCATGCTGACGTTTGAGATAATTCGTTTGTCTTCCAAACTAGTTTTTGAATCATATAACATATATGACATTGTTTAAGACTTAAACATTACAGGAGAGAATAAAATGAAAGTTAAAATTTCCCTGCCTGAGCTCTTCCCCCTCTTAAAACTCCCAGTCTCACTTCCCAGGAAGAAATATGACCAATCATTTCATATGTAGACTTTGGGAAATTTTTAATGTATATTTAACATATTCATACATACATAGACATGGTCTTATCTTATGCACCAAAAGTACTTGATGCTTGTTCTTTGAAATTCCCTGCATATATTTCTCCTTTAAGAATATTTATGGCATTGGACTAAGAAATAACTTGAATCCCAAGGACTAACTTTCTCCCCTGAACGGATCTGAGATGGAAACTCTCAGTAACTATATCTTTGCATGTAAAATTAATCCATTTTACTGAATTGTGTTTCAGAAAAATTGTGTAACTTGGTCATGATCACATAATTAGAAAATGGCACAGGTGAGACTCAAACCCACGCCCTTATTGTACTGGACTCCACCGTCCCCTAAATGATCTTGACTCTTAATCATATATAAATATGTTCCTTTTTCATGACTTTCAAAAAGCATTTCTTTTTCCATGCTTTTACAAACCTTTCTATGGTACCTGTTGGTAATGCAGGTGCCATGTCTGAAATGGTATACTCTCCACGGTAATGAAATAACCACAAGTTTACTTCTTTGAATTGAAAAATTTTCATGTTTCCCAGAACTCAGAACATTTTGCAATTCAGACTCTTGCAGTTGATTAGCTTTTTAAAAATTTTAATTTTTTTCAATGTTCCAAGATTCATTGTTTATGCACCACACCCAGTGCTCCATGCAATACGTGCCCTCCATAATACCCACCACCAGGCTCACCCAACCCCCCACTCCCCTCCCCTCCAAAACCCTCAGTTTGTTTCTCAGAGTCCACAGTCTCTCATGGTTTGTCTGCCCCTCCAATTTCCCCCAACTCACTTCTCCTCTCCATCTCCCAATGCCCTCCGTGTTATTCCTTATGCTCCATAAGTAAGCCAAACCATATGATAAATGACTCTCTCTGCTTGACTTATTTCACTCAGCATCATATCCTCCAGTCCCATCCATGTTGATGTTGAACAAAAGTTGTGTATTCATCCTTTCTGATGGAGGCATAATATTCCATTGTATATATGGACCATATCTTCTTTATCCATTCATCCATTGAAGGGCATCTTGGTTCTTTCCACAGTTTGGCAACTGTGGCCATTGCTGCTATGATTAACTTTTTAAAAACGTATCGGGGCTATCTTCCTGAAGGATAATTTCAAACAGTTGACAGATTCTCTCTCCTACCTTCCTTTAAGAACAACAAGTAACCACCTTGGAAAGAAGGAATGCATATTTTTAAGCATCTTTCAGGCCAGATATTCTGGTGAATAATTTCTTTGTTGGCTGAATAATTGAGCCTCAGCTTTTTTTTTTTTTAAGATTTTATTTATTTATTTGACAGACAGAGATCACAAGTAGGCAGAGAAGCAGGCAGAGAGGGAGGAAGCAGGCTCCCCGCTGAGCAGAGAGCCAGTTGCGGGGCTCGATCCCAGGACCCTGAGACCATGACCTGAGCTGAAGGCAGAGGCTTTAACCCACTGAGCCACCAAGGTGCCCCGAGCCTCAGCTTTGATATGTGTGTTCCCTTTAAGAAAACAGTATCCCCCTATTTTTAAGGCTGGAAAAAATATCATTAATTTTTTCAGTGAGAATTCTACAATTCTAATTGCAGATAGAAAAAAGAATGAGGGCAGAGCTCTTTTTAGTATTTTGAGAATTGGACCTTTTCTGTTTCAGGCTGTAGACTATAGGAATCTTTAAAGCCCATGATCAGTAAATGAGCATTTGTTTTTTTGTTTTTTTTTTAAAGATTTTTTATTTTATTTATTTGACAGAGAGAGATCACAAGTAGACAAAGAGGCAGGCAGAGAGAGAGAGAGAAAGGGAAGCAGGCTCCCTGCTGAGCAGAGAACCCGACGCGGGACTCGATCCCAGGACCTGAGATCATGACCCGAGCCGAAGGCAGCGGCCCAACCCACTGAGCCACCCAGGCGCCCCTGAGCATTTGTGTTTTTTTTTGTTTTTTTTTTTTCCATTTTATTTATTTTTTCAGCATAACAGTATTCATTCTTTTTGCACAACACCCAGTGCTCCATGCAAAACGTGCCCTCCCCATTACCCACCACCTGTTCCCCCAACCTCCCACCCCTGACCCTTCAAAACCCTCAGGTTGTTTTTCAGAGTCCATAGTCTCTTATGGTTCACCTCCCCTCCCCAATGTCGCTCAGCAAAGGAAACAGTTAACAAAACCAAAAGACAACTGACAGAATGGGAGAAGATATTTGCAAACGACATATCAGATAAAGGGCTAGTATCCAAAATCTATAAGGAACTTAGCAAACTCAACACCCAAAGAACAAACAATCCAATCAAGAAATGGGCAGAGGACATGAACAGACATTTCTGCAAAGAAGACATCCAGATGGCCAACAGACACATGAAAAAGTGCTCCACATCACTCAGCATCAGGGAAATACAAATCAAAACCACAATGAGATATCACCTCACACCAGTCAGAATGGCTAAAATTAACAAGTCAGGAAATGACAGATGCTGGAGAGGATGTGGAGAAAGGGGAACCCTCCTCCACTGTTGGTGGGAATGCAAGCTGGTGCAACCACTCTGGAAAACAGCATGGAGGTTCCTCAAAATGTTGAAAATAGAACTACCCTATGACCCAGCAATTGCACTACTGGGTATTTACCCTAAAGATACAAACATAGTGATCCGAAGGGGCACGTGTACCCGAATGTTTATAGCAGCAATGTCTACAATAGCCAGACTATGGAAAGAACCTAGATGTCCATCAACAGATGAATGGATAAAGAAGAGGTGGTATATATACACAATGGAATACTATGCAGCCATCAAAAGAAATGAAATCTTGCCATTTGCGACGACGTGGATGGAACTAGAGCGTATCATGCTTAGTGAAATAAGTCAATCGGAGAAAGACAACTATCATATGATCTCCCTGATATGAGGACATGGAGAAGCAACATGGGGGGGGTAGGGGGATAGGAGAAGAATAAATGAAACAAGATGGGATTGGGAGGGAGACAAACCATAAATGAGCATTTGTTTTTAAGGCCATTATCACCTACGTCACATTCTTGTACTATCTCTTTGTATTATAGTTTGTTTGTTTGTTTGTTTTTGGATAGGATCCTGAGAAAGTTTTCTTTTGGAAACTTCAGTCACGTACATGCTAAAGAAAATGCACCTCTCTTAATCATTGAGATAGTAATTTGGGGCTATAAAAAAGTGAAACCAATGCCATCGATGGTACGGGAAGTGAAAAATATCCATTAGGTAATACGGAGAATGAACAGTGTCAACTTTGCAAATTGCCCACACATTCATTTCCTCTCTCCTTAGCCAATATGCTTACTGCTCTATCTTTCCAGCAAGTCAATGACATTTACTGAGAGCCCACCATATGTTAAACAGCGATGTTAAGTGTTGAGGGTAGATACAAAAAGGACTAGAAAATAAGGATAATTCTCTGGAGGAATGTATAATCTAGTTCCCTTTCTTCCCCTTGCTTTTCCCACTCAATCTCTTTATTTTATTCCACTTACTATTCATTCTATGGGGTCCTCAAACATCTATCCTATGGCTACCATGTTCTTTTGTTCTTTTGCATACTCTCTATTCCACTTGGAAATACAATTCAGGGCTTTTTAACTCTTTCTTTTTTTTTTAACATAGGCCACATGATATGTGGCTATGAAAAGTAAGATAATACATACTGTAAAGACAATTTTGTGAGTGCTCACAATACTCCAGATATGCATATATATGTGTGTGTGTTTGTGTGTGTTGTAAAATCCTATAAGCCTAGGATAGTTATGTGCTTCAACGACTATATTCAACATGTGTATTCAACAATATACGTTTATATATAATCTATTAAAATGATCAGATTGAATGGTATTACTGATGAAACACACACAGTTGTTAATATACATTTATTCTTGGTCATTTTAATTATAGTTAATTTTAGGGACAAATTATAGTAACATTTGACAACTTTAATTAGACTTCTCCCGAAAGTGCTGGGTCAACACAGGTAAATAACCGTGAAAACACCCTTTATGCGTTTCAGACTTGGAAGAATCACTGCTAACACTTTGTCTATACTAGTATTTCCAGTATCCTATCTCTATTTTTTACCATTGAAATTGCATAAATCTGTTTTCAGCGATGGAGGGAAAGGCTAATGTTAAATAAAATAATATATATCTTTTGCAAATATTCTGAGCAGCTTAATAAATGTCCTAGATGAAGAGAATATATACCCAAGGCAAAGAATATAAAAATCTCTCTCTCTCTTTCTCATTTTCTCAGTAGGGAAGAAGCAGAAAGGATTGAAGGGGTGGGGTGATAACTATACAAACTGAAAGATTTGTGACACCACATTAAATGCCTCCCCTTGTGTGTTTGTGTTTGTATATCTGCCTATTCGATTTAGTTAGACGACACTATACGAGCTAGTGGTGCAAGAGAGGCAGTCGTCAGAAAATAAATATAATTAATTATAATTTAATCAATTTGCAAATTTACTGTGGTTAAAAGAGAAATAGAACCACTATAAATCTACTCAAAACAAACGCCCTAGATATCAGAAGACATCTGCTGTTTAGAAATATGTATTAATAAATGCCATGCAGTGTTTCCTGCTACATGCAACAAATCTATGCTACCTGCCCATCGGAGGAGTAGCCATGTACTTGACATGTTGTGAACCTAATGTAAAAAGGAAAATGCTTAACATTCAAGAAGAAAATCTTGAAGTTGTTGAACAGTTAGAAAAAGAACTGTTCTACTTGCCTTATAGTTTAAATGGAGGAAGAAATTTTCTCTTTTAATTTAAAAAATAAAACTATAAGTTGAATTTTCTGAGTGTTGGTTAAGTTCTTCAAGTAGATTGAAAAACAAGGAGATAATGCCGTAATGATTTCAGAATGGAAGGCAACTTTGATAAAGGTTCTAGTTGGCTAGCCTGATCCAAACGCCACCTTGGGATTCATGTTTAACAAGTTGATAAGAGTAAGTTGACCTGTTGGAGCTAGAGCTCGTGACACTGAAATAAGTGTTTCGAGCGGAAGAAATAAGAGCCATGATCTGCAGGGGGGACTGGCTAGTAAAAACAAGAACAAATTAGATTATCCTCATATTGGACACATTTTGGGGGCCAATCACTCTATTTTGGTGTACATCATTTCAGATGTTAAAGTACATCCATAAAGTCAAAATTGTATGCACATACATACTCCCTCTTTTCACATGAATAACAATGTATTTCATTTCTGTGTTTCAGTATAGTATATGTTTATATATTCGTATATAAACATATTAATATATCAACCTCATCTTTTTTTTAAAAAAGTATTGCATGTATTCCATTGTCTAAATGCATCATAATTAAATTAGCCAATTGGATGTAATTTTAACTCAGTTAACATTGACTCCATTTAAGACATGTTTTTATTAGCTTTGTCTTAATCATGATTTTGGTGATCTATGACCTTCATCTCTCCATTATCCTGATTAGCTGGAACCTACTACATATTATTAGGAAACTTCATGGAAAAGCAGCATTTAAAATTAACTTCAAAGGTAAACCAAAAATCAAAAGACCTAGATTCCATTTTAGCTTCAGGACTTAGACATCATGTGAATTAATAAAAATAATTTTACACCAACAATAGTAATATCTGATGATATACAGTTATAGATTTATTCTGTAGGTTTGTGACAAGTTTTTAAAGGAATACAGAGACATGTTGGTTGATAGCCATTCTAACAAAATATTTCTAGGAAAGAGAATCAGGACTCCACGTAGAACTAGAACTGATCATTGGTTTAAGCCAGGGAAACATTTTTAGTGGCTATATACTTTTGTGTTAGGGGAAAGGAAGGAAGTTATCTTATGAGATGGTTAGCAATTTTCATTTTTGTCCTCCTCTCTGACATTTTTTTCTCTTTGGGCCATGCATTAGACTGATTTAGCTGCCTTATGACTTCCTTCATATAGCCTATATCTTTACAGCAATTTCTAAAACTTACTTCCCTTTTAAAGTTCCTTCACTGTCTTTGATTCCTTTAGATCTCTTCTCCTGTGATTGTGTTTTTTGTTAGTGTTGAGATTTCTTATATTAATTTCCTTTCCACAGTTCAATGAATTCTGAAACATCGATTACTTCTAGATACTCTGTCCACTGTTTATAGTTTTGCGTGCAATTTTTTTTTTCTCTAGATGACATTGAAGGATAGGAGACCCAGCAAGGTTTTCCCATTCTGTCATTATTTTTACTTGAGAGACTGCATTTGGTTAAATTTAGTTCATTTGAAAATTTGTAATAGTCCTTATCACCTGATATCTCCTTCCCTAGCTTTTGTTTTATAGTATGAAATTCTTCAAATGTATGTCTATCTGATCATCTGTCTTCATGCACACACACGTATATCTTCTGTCCGCATACATATATGCATAGATAGATATAATTCGGTTTCTCTTTCTTTGCTTTGGATGACATCTGTTGTGTGCTCTCCTATGGCAATATTCAAGTTCTACTTTCATTTAGAGGATTAAGGTTTATTTTTCCTCCCCAGTGTATGTTTATTTAGGCCCTTTCCCCATTAGCAAATTACATACAAACCCAACTTCTGTAAGCAAACCAGTTTCAAGAAAACTGGGATTTTAAAAAAAATTAGTAAATTGCATGTTTGGAGCTTTGAAACTGAGACATAATATTTTTCAAAGCATCCCGTTTTGGTGTGCTCTAGTAAATATCACAATATAGTTGTGGATTTTAGATACATTTTAAAGCTCCGATTCATAATGTAGATTTTAATTTCATAGGAAATTTAACTGTGTTAGAAGAGATACTAAATATTTGATAGGTGTTCTGAAGACAAATGTTTTGTGCTTCAAAGGGAGTCATAGTTTAGTAAAGATGAAGACAGAACTGAATCCCCTGCCTATTAGTTGTGAGCTGAGCGGATTACAGAGGTGTATCCATTTCTTCGGGGAAGTCTAACTGGTACGATGTAATTTACTTCGGATTTTCAATATCTTTTGGTTACTTCATCTCCTAAAAGGATAACTTTGAAAGTAAATTGCAAAAGCAACCATATTAGACCCTTCTGATGAAGAATTAGAAAAACAGATCAATATAAACTGAAGTGTGTATTTTTCTAAATCAGTATTAGCATGGCAACCAAGAAGTGATTTATATGCTTAAAATACAAATTAATCATCAACAGAGTTTTTACATCATACTTTGCAGCGAAAATATTCAGGAGTTGTAATTCAGAGAAAGGTAGTCTCAGCTATCCATGATCTAAAGATCACAGACAGCATTTGGCTAGCAGCACTGTTCCTATGTGTAAAACCTATGCACAGGCAAACATTCAGATTTTACCAACTATAATCAATCCAGTAATTATGAGGAATACTTAATCAACCCCTGCAAACTGAAAGGCATCTTTCTTAGGCATCCTAGATGTCCCAGTGTATGTAGGTGAGAGGGTGCCTCTCCCCCATAATCTTTCAGCTCTTGTCCTTTCTCCTGGGTGACAATTCTATAATGTAAGCATCTATCTACTAAGAACTGAACTGAAACCTCCTATCCATTTTGCATAGAACGCTGGACAGCCGTTAAAATGGAAACAATATTTCCTCCTTCCTGAAGTGCATGGGATTTAAATTGGTACCCTGAAGGTAAAAGGGCATAACTCATCACCCAGGACTCAAGCTGCAGGAGATTTTTTTTTTTTTTAAACAGGTACAAGAACATGATTTTTCTTTCCCAATTTTTGAGAATACAGTCATTTAAAAAATATGTTGTTAGTATAATTGTTTATATAAATCACGACCCTTAAAACATTCTAATTTTCATGGATCCATTTAAAATATTGATTCTTTAAGTTCGGAGCAAAATGTTTATAGGTGAGTGTTTGTGTATGTGCGTGCATGTGTGTATTTCTGGATTTATTGTTATATCATAGTGACTATTCCTATAAGGAAAGGGACATAAAGAATTAAGAGCATTTGAACCAAAATCTTTGTCATTTAGGTAAAAAGGCACTTATTGTGCATGTGTTTTTCAGGTTGATATATTGTGGTTATGGCTGCAAGTGTCTATTTCACTTTTCTGTAGCCTCCGTTTTCATTACAGCATTTTTCATCTCGTGAATAAAAACATTCAGCTTTCCTCCAGTGTATGCACACTTGGCAGATTATTTTACAGAATCAGTTCTGTAGCTTTAGTTTCTGTATCTATAGATGGGCAGATTGAACCAGACAGTCACTGAATTCCATACTCTCTTTCAAGTTCCAGAGTTCTATGAAATTTGAGACTAAAACTTCTGCTTTCTTAAGGATCTGAGATGAGGCTGCTTTAAAATAATATTTTCCGAGGTTAGTATTGCACCTTCAAAAACATTTCAAAATCTGATAACACCAAATCCTCTGCTTTACAATCTCTGGACAGGCAAGAACACTACTACCAGCTGGAGATGTGGTCCTTCTGAACTTGGCCACACAGGCCTAGGACCAGCACTTAAATACTTTACAAATTGAATTGCACTTGTGTTAGAAACTGATTGATAAAATAAATTACTGTATCTTGTAGGTTAGGATTTGAGTTCTGCAATTGTAGCTGTTACAAATTACCTGAAAACCTTTTTATATTACATTTCTTATGGCTGTATTTTACAATTGCTGTAATAAAAAATTCTATACAAAAATTGTTTGATATTAATAGCAATCATTAACAACTTGATAGATTCTTGTTAAGTATATTTGCAATACATTTAATCCTATTAAACTCAGCCTTGAGTTGTTTCTTCCAAATATTATAGGTCTTTATGAAGCTAGCAATATAAAGAAGAGATTTCAACCATTTTCGGCCAAAAATTAGGTTTAGCTTAATGGATCAATTTTTTTCTTATTAAACTGCGTCTGACCAGTGCCAAGTAATACATTCAGCATTGATCTTTGTCTCACCCTGCTGTAGCTTGCGTTCTCTTTATGTACATGAAAAATAAGGTGCCAGGAATGAAAACAATGCCTGTATAATACAAATATAGAATTTTTCTCAGACTTCCATTCGGTTTATCATTTCACTTTGTTATTAATGCCTTGCCTGCTGCTTTTCAGAAACGTGTTTTTAAAAAGCACATTTATTTCCATAAAGAATGCTTTCTTCTGGTGTAATTATAAAAAACATACACCATATACTGGAGTACATCAATTGTTTCAGGGGCATGGACAAAACGTATGAGCCCTGAACGCCTGTGCGAACACCCTCTTCTAAATGTGGAGCCCTCCAGGGACTTGACCCATTAACACCAGCGATCTGAAATGTACTGGTTAGAACCGGGGCTCAATTTGAACGTATGTTTTTCTTTTAGTAAAAATAGAAAGATAAATGAAAACGAAACTAGTGTTCTAATAGAGGCAGAGCATGCATGTGCCAAATTTAAAGTGATGTCCGCGCTTCTTGGAAGGGCTCCGTCTCTGAGACGGATCCACAGCCGGAGCCCCCAGATGTCCTCCCACCACGGCTGCTCCGTCTTTTCCCCTCCCCAACACATGCTGCGTACCTCTCCGGACCATGTTGTCGCCACCGCTCGGAGCTTCCCCTCTGCTTCAAGGTTCTCCCAGGTTCTTCACTGCGCTGGAGGGCAGAACCGAAACTCTACTCCTGGACATTCAGAACCGGGACACCCGTCTTCTCCCTGGCTTTTCTCGCTTGTCTTACACTTCCCCAGGACACACCTTCGACGTCGAGCGTTTCCAAACACGCCTTGCACGCTTCACTCACACTCTTCCCCGGGTCAGGCTTCCCCTCCACCCTGCCTTTCTCCTTTCCACCTGCCCCGTTTCTACAAACCCTTCCAGCCCCGATCTCACACATCACCCTCGCTTGGAAAGGTCACCCGCTCACCCCGCACAGAATGTGCCTTCGTGGAAAGACAGACTTTGGAGTCAAGCAGATGTTGTTGGACAGACTGGACAGACTCGTCCCACAGACTAGTTGCATGACTCAGGATGATTGAGTGAACCTTAATTTAGTAATGTTGCCCCAGCTTTAAAGTGAAGATGATAATACGTCGTTTCCTGTTGTTTGCCAAGCAGTGTCTTCTCTCCATTAACTCATCTGTTCCACAAGTTCTTCTCGGTCCTTTACTTTTGCACTGTTGCCGTCCCTAAAATAAGGTGATCGTCCACACGCGTTTGCTCCGCAGCGTGGAGGTTTCCGACAGGCCTCCCCTTCGCATGGGAGCACCGCGTGTGGGTCAGGTTTGTCTGAAGGAGGTGTGGGTGCGGAGGAGGCGCGCCCTCGGAGGACTCCCACAACTGGCGGAGAAGGAGGCTTCCTTGTGGCCTTGGAGCACTCTGTCTGATGATCTCTGTTTTCTCCTTCGTTACTGGCGAGAAGGTGTAATATTACATCCAGCTCCCTCACTGGGCTTACTTACCAGCCGATCACCCACTTTGTTTAGAAAGGCAATCTTGGGTTTTTTTCTTGGGGAAAAACTCTGGTTTGCTAATGTTCATTTTACACCCTGGAGAGGGAGAGAGGGGAGAAAGTTCTCCGAGGTGCATCTGTGCAGAATGGAATTTTTCAAGTCCCTCCTTGCCAGCAGCCATTTCAACTCTTTGAACTTGACCTAACTTGGGCTGATCTTTCCTGGGATGGGTTGGGCTGCAGTTCTCCTTCTGGCCTTTCTGGCCTTCCATCTACTTCCATTTGCTTTAGATTCATTTCCTCCAACCTTACCCGGTTGCTTCTGGCTTGCTTTCTTATTTACCAGAACTCTTAGGGTTTTATTCTCCGGGAAACAAAACCAAATCTCTTATGCCTTTTCAGCAGTACTTGGAAAGGAAGGGGAGGTAGCCATGAATGCTTGTTTTGCAACCTGGAATCAAGGCGAAGGGCTGACCTGAGAGAACTGGGCTTTAGAAAGATGACTGGGCCCATAGATAGAGGGTAGAAAGGGGAGGAGCAGAAGCTGGGAGGCTATTTAGGAAGGTGGCACATGGATTTGGGTACAAGATGGTGAGGGATCCAATGACAGCAGCTGCAGCAATAGAAAAAGATGAAAGCCTATTGGATATTTTCAAAATTCTTCTTGAATTTTAGGAGCCTTAAGAAAATAATGTCGTGTGCTAAAACAAGGAGTTCCAGGGATAGATACCCTGGGAATGGTAGTCACCTTAAACTTTCATGTGTACAGTCCTGGACACTGAGAAATCATGTTTAAAGTGGTGATCTGGAGATAGTGCAAAATCCTTAATTATGAAAGTAAGAATTCATTATGCACAGCGGACTGCATTTTTTAGGGCAGATTTAAAAAACACTTTCAACTAGGGCTAAAAGAATGAGGCTTTAAAAGAATACTGTTTTCTAGTTGTGCAGAAACTTCCATGAACCCGGCTTCAAGAATCCAGAGGCCCTCACATCTGTTGTTTGTTTGTTTGTTTGTTTGTTTCTTTTCAGTCAGGAAGGAGGTATGATGGAAATTCTACCTTTATTCAATTATGTGACTAAGACTTACATTGGAGGGACTTAAGAACTGTCTCGCTTTTAAGGCCAGGCAAGCAAAGCTAGATTTACCAGACTGCAAGGTGACTAAATATATTTCAGATTTTCAGTAGTGATGTGCGTTTCTGCTTGTCTTGGGATTTAAAAGAATCCAAACAAATGCTTACAACTATTTCTCTAGTTTCTTTGATGGGTTAGCGCCTGCTTCATATTTTAATGTGTTACATAAACTTCAAGCGTTAGAGAAGCAGGGAGAAGAGATGGAATTTAGATCACATTTAGCATGATGATCATTGTACTCATCCAGTAAGAAGAAAAATAGAACAACACTACATATTATGGGTCTATTAAAGATGCAACTTTGTCGAGGAAATTTTTCGTTTCCATAATAGTTTGGTAGTTACTCCATTACAATGTAAAATGGAATGGGCACAGTTATTAACTGTATTCCCAGTGAAGTACACATCTATTTCCTTTGCAGATGTGCACTTTATAATTTCTTCTGTTCATAATTTACGTATTGCCACACAATTCCCTCTTCTCCTAATAACAAAATAAGTGCAAAATGATTTATGAAACTTTTGAGTCTTTTCCCTTTTTTATTAGATCATTAAGAATATTCTAATAGATTCTTTTCTTCAGAGAAAATCTATTTCCATAGATTTCTGCATGTTGTCGGAGAATGTTTTCTTTCATTTACTCATCTCTTTCTGTTTTTCCTGCCTCTTTGTGTTTATTTTAGTCAATAAATAGATGAAAAGAAAATGCCTGCCTAACAAAATGCAAAGTGTATTTTTGTTTGCTAGTTGATAAATTATTCAGAAAAGATGTGGGGAATGATAAAAATATAACCTGCATTTGCAAGGCACTTTTTAAAACTTTCTAAAGCAGCATGTGTATGTTGTGTCCCACTCTGGCTTCTTAATGGTCCTGTGAGTTAGTAGGGCCAGGCGTTACTTTTCTAAGATGGGGACTGAAATGTCCATTTGCAGAGAATTTGGGTGATTCATCCAAAGCCCCATTGCTTGTGGGTTTGAGCTACATACGTAGATTATGGTACAGACAAGTCTTAATTCACTTCTCCTGGCTCTCATTTTGGGAACTACCTCCTACTTGAGTAGAGGACAAAAGCAGAGTCTAGAGTTGGCAGTAAATGAACAAAGAAAGAAAGAAACAAAGTATTTATTATTTCTGGCAATCTTCCTAATTGACGTTAAGACCCAATATCCTTATATTGATTATGCAGATCTGTTGGTTGGCAGTCTGTACTGATTATTAAAACAGCACACGTAAACAGAGTAGTTATGTGCTGTCCATGGTGACACGGGCAAACACATGGCCAACATTACAGAATCTAAAAGCCAGAGGGAGACCTCCACAAGGCCAGCATCCCAATTTTAAACATGAAGAGACCAAGGCTTGGAAAGATCCAATGACTTGTCCAGGATCACACTGTTATTCATCTTAGCTCCACTAGTGAAAATTCAGTCTTTCTTACTTCTAGCCCAGGTATTGATCAGATCTTCTCCTTAGCCTTCTCTTTCTATCCACATACTAGTTATTTTTCAACCATTGAAAACTCGAGCTCTTTACAAGGAAATTTCTAGCTCTTCTAAGTCACTAATGAGGCGGGAATGTCATAGGTTTTCAGACTATGTTTCAAAAATAAATAAATAAATAGTAAGTTGGAGAGGGTGGAAGAAAGAATCAGGATTTCAACTAGACCCTTGCTATGCAGCGTAGTCCAGGGGCCAGGAACTTGAGGATCACTAGGCAGCATGTGAGGAAGGTGGCCTCTAGCTCCAGGCCAGACCAGCCTGAGTCTGCATGATCCCTGTCTGCTCTGTACGTGCATTATGTTCGAGAAGCATTGTCCAGATCTAAAGTAAGGACAGTGAGATTTTGTTTGCTCTTCTTCCATCCATTCTTTCATCTTTTTTCTCTTTCTTCCTTTCTTTCTTTGTTTCAACAGAAAGAGCAAGAGAGCACAAATGGAGCAGTGGCCCTGGGCCGGGGCGGGGTGGGGGGGGCAGTAGCATGTAGAGAGGAGTGGGAGAGAGAATCTTAAGCAGAGCTTGATATGGGTCTCAGTTTCACAACCCTGAGACCATGACATGAGCCAAAATTAAGAGTTGGACCCTTAACTGGCTGAGCCACCCAGGTGCCCCCATCAATTTTTTTTTTCTCATGCAAAAATGTCTTTAAGTAACAAACTGTCAAGATTTGGCTTTCTGAAAAAGTGGAGGTGACTTTTAGCTTCTACAAGTTATTTCTCAGACACATGAGATAACTTTATAAGAAATATCTCCCCCAGGGTTGTAAAATGCTGTACCTTAAAAAATTATTCTCTATATGCCAGATATTAGAAGTATATAAAGTACTGTTTTACTAAAAAAAAAAATGAAGTAATATATTGTATCATAGACACATTATTCATGATGTTAAGAATTCTCCTTTGTTGGGGCGCCTGGTTGGTTCAGTGGGTTAAGCCTCTGCCTTTAGGCTCAGGTCATGGTCTCAGGGTCCTGGGATCGAGCCCCACATCAGGCTCTCTGCTGAGCAGAGAGCCTGCTTCCCCACCTCTCTCTGCCTGCCTCTCTTCCTACTTGCGATCTCTGTCTGTCAAATAAATAAATAAAATCTTAAAAAAAAAAAGAATCCTCCTTTGTTTGGAAGGCAAAGGTTTTCAGAATTTGTCTTCATTTTGTAAAAGGCTTAGTCTTACAGATTCCAGCTAACTTTTCGAGATTATAGTGTTGAAAAGCTCTAAAGGGAATTAATTTTGTATTTAAAATTTTAGCGATAAATGAAAGCAATCTGAAATCAATAATGTATTTGTATGTAAGCAAATGACCTCTGTTGAAAAAACTTTTACCTCAGTGAAACACAGACCCGTGATACTAGACTTTAAAGTAAACATTAACTTTGCCTGTGTTTATATAATATTTTTTAAAAATGCAAATGGAAATGGTTCTCCTTATTGACATGTCTTATATTTTTCAGAGGAGACCAAGGTTAATAAAAGAACAGTCTGATGTTTTTGCAGTCCAGCCTTGTTTTCCCATTTTTCCTTACTTTGTAACAAGGCTTTCAGGTACTAACAAGGTCAGCGAGGTGAGGAAAGAAGGTCCTGACCAGAGTTTTAGGAGATGAACTCCTTTCATCAGTGAATAAGTGGAGAGAGCATAAGACAGGCCTGGGAAAGGTCCAGGTTTATGAAACCCGAAGTGTGTACACTGTTGAGTCCCTTTTTAAGATAAATGGTGCAAATTACAAATACAAAATTGGGTAAAGAATTTTGTAAGTGGCCCCTGCAACCGTTTCCTGCTTATGTGCCTCTGGGAAGGTCTTCCGAATGGATGGAACAATATGAACAGAGGAGCAGGGCTTGAAATATACGCATGGATTCAGAGCTATCCATACGTAAGACCAAAGAAGACAGTTGAATCCACTGTCGCTCTTCCAGGCAGAGGAATTACACAGAGGTGAAGAGGGTATAAAATACGGAGACCGTCCCACCACCGTCACTACAATGAGAAGCAAAACCCATGCCCACACGCTTCACCCTACCCCTGCAGCTTTTCCCTGCCATATGGGCCTTTCTTAGGATTTAGGAACTGATGAGTTGTCTGGGTTTTTCCAAATGTTAACTAACTTTTAGGTGGAAAAAGCAGCTTAAAAATAAACCCTGGCTCTGAAAGTGAGGTAACAGATTTCCCGTGAGCATGGCGGAGCCTGTGTTTATTTTACCTAAGTTGTAAAAGTATTGGAAATAAAAGAAATATTTTCAGTGGCAATAGAGGACAAATCTACATGTTTAAAGGGGTCCGAGCTTCTTTCATAAACTTTTTATGGGCACGGATTGGTTTTTCCCTGGTGTCTACGCAGCAACGTCATTGTAGGTTACTAGTTTCTAATGTAGTGAAAGGAATTCCAGTTGCCTTCCTCCCCACCCCACCCCTGCCAACACTTCATAGTCTTCCCCAATCAATGTGAATTCTCAAAAATTATTTTTATTCACTTAAAAGTTATAGAGCACTTAGAAGAATTGCCAAGTAATTAAGCTTAAGAAAAAACAGTGATCCTGGAAATGTTTGGGGGATCTGTAGGCTAAAGAAATAAATTAATGAATGTGTTTAGGATGTGCCAGGATAATAAGGTTCCCAGCCATTCCTGGCTGAGAAAATTCTGTACTTCTGAATCCCATGTTGCCTTCATTCATCACAGTCTTGGGAGCTCCTAATTTTAAACTAGTGTGTAGGTGTCTCTCTGTTCACAATAGAACAAGTGAATCAATAAGAGATGAATAGTTTGGGAAGATTTCAACGGCCCCTGCACCTATTTTCATTGCACGCAGGGCACAGATGCATCAAGGTCAAGAGTTACTTATAGACACTGTGATTTGGGTCCAAGAGAAGCATTCTCTTGAGTGGCATTCTCTTGAAACATATTTGCAAACACATGGCAATTTAGACTAACAAAGGCAATCCACGTTGCTAATATATTTGCAGTAGCAGAAGAGATGCTCAAATTCAGGATTCAAATGCAAAGCCAAAAGGAGAGACTTGAATTTAAAAAATCAAAACAAAACAAAACCTCACTCGCCAACTTGTATGGTTTCCCCCAGTCTTTGCTCTCCTTGGATTTTCCTCATTCTAATACATTTACTTCTCTATCTGGTGAAATCCCAAATTGCCACTTCAATTTATCAGCCTGGCACGGTCTCATAGAACAGATCCTAATCCCAGTGTCAGCGCCACTCTACAAGGGCTCCTCCTGCTTTAACTTGGTGCTGAGTTGCCCTGGATACAGCTCCTGCCTAACTCGGTGGCCCTCACAGGGGGCGTTTCCAGCCCGCAGGCAATGCAAATGAGTACAGGAAATATTACATTAATTTCTAGGCACTTCGAATAAGAGTTAGAACGAATCCCTAACTAAATTGGTAGGGAGCAGTTAGGTGACTGCCTTTCCACTCCTGGGTAAGGTGTCTCCCTGCTGATTGACAGGTTGTCCGCTTTCGAGCAGGGGAAAGGGCTGAGAGTTTAAACTTGGCTCCCACCAACATGGCTTTGACTTTAGCAGGGGAAGGCATCACCATAGTCGCTCAGGTCTATTTTCTCTTAGAATCCTGCTCTATTTTACACACCTATATAAAAATAGAAGTACTTATGTGAATGTGTGTGCGTGTGTGTGTGTGTGTGTGTGTGTACACGCAGGCACACGTGTATGGTCTATAGTATATATATCCATAGACATTTTAATATGCTGGCGTTTGGGAAGGGCTTGGTGGACAGCTTGTTAGGAATGCCCTCTGCCTGTCCAAATCCTATCATCCCACAGTTGCATCCCTCTGCCTCCATGAAACAGGCATTTGTATTCACTGGAACCCCTATGATGCTTATTGAGAAGCAGGAGAGTATGGTCTATAGAGGCATGTCCTCCAGGCGAAGACTTTCTAGGCTAAAAATCTACCACTTACTGTCTGTGTGTTCCTGAACAAGTTTCTGAACCCATCTGTGCCTTGGTATCTTCATCTGGAAAAGGTGGATAAAAGTAGTAACAAACTGAATAGGATAGTTGTTATAATTAAATCAGATAGAACAGTCATGTTATATTGCATGTAATAAATACACAATAAATGTGGTCTATTATTTCCTTATGATATTAGCAGGAAACAATAGAATATTATCATCATTAATGATAAAACTGAAGCTTACAGTAGTTATAGTGGTTACCTCACTTGCGTCCAGGTTAATAAGGTGGGGCAGGGAAATCCGTCTCTGGTCAGTGTGACCCAGGAGCCCTTGTTCTTATCCATGTGTTTGTGGACCCCTGCTTTAGCGTGTGTGTTAGTATCGCCTGTCTCCTGATCCAAGATCCTACGTGATACCTGGGGCAGCAGCCACTCTGCCTCTGGCAATGTGAGCCTAGAAGGTGCATAATAAAGATGCATTGGTGCATTTATTTGTTAGTACATCTCTGCCTGAGACACTAGGGACCACTTCTTAAGCTCCTATCAGACAACACACATCTTAAATACCTGTTATACAATGTCTATCTTTCAGAACTTAGGTTTACTTCTCTCTTTCTCCATAGCACAATTTCCCACAGCTCTATTACATATTCAGCTCATTTGTTGACGTTGTTTTCTAATTGTCTATAGCGTGGCAAATACATCGGAAGAGGCATTTTGTTCGCATTCCTCCTAAATTTCTCTTGCATGTCAAGGAGCTGTAAATAATTATGTACACTGCCGAGATTCCACATAGAAACCAATCGAATAATCAAGGGAGCCATTTGCTTTTTTACTGGATGGTGTTTAGCTCTCAAATGGTGAGGGCAAGTGTGAAGTCAGGAAGTATCTCCAGATTGCTTTGGTCTTATTTTTCCTTTTTGTAGCAATTGTTACTACGGACCAATTCTCTCTCCTCAAAGCTCCTTCTCCCTTAGACTTCAGAGACACCAGAATTTCCTGGATCTCTTCCTCCCTCTCAAGCAGCCTCTTGGGTGCCCTTCTTCTACTAGCTCCAGACATGACCATTTCTTGGGGCTCCCTCTTGGGTCTGCTTCTCCTCTGACTCTAAAATTGTGGCCCAGCTGCTCTCATATGTATCCATGACCCTCCTCACCACATACCAGCTTGAACCCCATGGCTCTTTTGAGCACCAAACCTACATACCGGACTGTCAGATAATTCTCTGGTCCCTCTTACCAAAACTACCACAAAATCCTCATGTCCAAAGCTGAACTAATTTCCACACAGTTCCCCGAATCCACACCCCCTTCTGGATTTGATATCCAAGTGGATAACACTGCCATTCACCTTTCACAAAATAAAAATCTTGAATGTGGATTGGGATTCTTCCTTCCAATGCCACGTCTTGTATATATATTATATCCTCAATATCCGTGAAATCTACCTTCTCCTCTCCATGTTCGATACCATCCCTTACGATTTCTTGTCTGTGTTATTATAAGAGATCTCTAGTGGTCTCCTTGTCTCCATTTCCACCTTTGTGTTTCTCCAGGAGGATCCTTCTAATCATAGATCGGATTATGCCTCCTCAGTGGTAAATATTTTCTAGTGGCCTGCTTTCCATCACTGTCAGGGCAGAGCCAAATACCAAGCATCAAGCACCGTAGCCTGGTGAGAATACAGACTCAGATCTGATTCCTGCCCACTCCACTAGCCTTTATGGGTTACCACTCTTCAGGAACATTTGGTGTGTGGAGGTTATTAAGCATCCTGAGCCTAAGTTGAAATTTAGGCTGTGCAACATTGGGTGAATCGCTTCATCTCTCTGGTCCTTCCTTGCTTTACTCAACTACAAAGGGAAATAGAATAATATCTGCTATCTATGATACTGGAGGTCAGTGAGGCACAGAGAACAGCAAGTGCTCAATATAAAGTAGCTCTTCCTCTTCCCGCACATTCTTTCATCCCTCTACTGCCATTCCCTACAGCCTGGTCCCATTAATATTTTTCTTTCTTTCAAACTTAGCTCATATTGCATATTCCAAAAAAGTTCTGTGACTCTCTTCTCTGGGCTTTTGCTGCATCCCGTGCACACCTCTGTCACTGCACCTGCCTTAATTTTGTGTAGCGGTTTTACCTGACTTGAGCTCTTTTATCTCTGTCCTTCCTACACGGAGCCCTTCCTACTGCCCTGGTGATCGCTGAGTGGTTTGCTTAAGAATGTAAGTCAGTGTTTAAAAGAAGACTTGCGCTTGAGCCTGGGAGTTAACTACTTACTTGCTCTGTGACTTTGGGCAAGAGAAAGTAAGTTTTCTCATAGGGTTGTTGGAATTATTAAATGTATGTGATTATGCTTTAAGCGCTCTGGAAATATTAATTATCTGCACAGCTGAAGACGGCAGTGGTATTTCTACCAGATTTCGCCTTGATGTATAAAAGCCATTTACCTTTGTTGTTCAGCTGTGTGCCTAGTTATTCATTAATTACTTTTCCTCTGAGATATCACAGCATAGACGCTTTGGCTGAGAGATGTCACGAGATAGAAGAAAGAAAGAATGCTGGCCCAGAGGCATGAAACCCGGTGCTATTCTATATTTATTCCTGACTGCTTTGGGTAAGAGTGGCCTGTCTGAAACTCAGTGTCCTTATCTCTAACAGAGGGCTTGTCTAACTCCCTCAGTTCCTCCTAGCAATGCTGTGATTTGTGTCCTCTGAACCAACACTGTAGTGATGATTAAATTTTTGGGTACTTTAAGATACTTAATCACCTCACCTTTCTCCCCTTTGTCCATTTTTACCAAAAAATGCACACATCACCTGCTAATGTTCTCTATGTGGTTTAAAAAGCACTTATCTATGTGTCATGAGCTTGGTCAGTAAAAGAGAACTTTATTTCTTTTTAAAGATTTATTAATTTATTTTAGAGAGAGGGAGAGAGAGAATGCACACCCATGCACTTGCGAGCAGAGGGAGGGACAGAGGGAGAGGGAGAGAGAATCTCAAACAGACTCCTTGCTGAGCACAGAGCCTGATGCAGGGCTCAGTCTCACAACCCTGAGATCAGGGACCTGAGATCATGACCTGAGCCAAAATCCAGACTCTGATGTTTAACCCACTGAGCCACCCAGGTACCCCAGTGAAAGATAACCTTAGAACTTAATGGGGGATCATGCTGCCAGAGAAGGAGGGGTGGTGGGAATGGGATGATGATTAAGAAGCTTCTGTTCTTTTAAAGTCAGATAATAAATGGTATTTTAATGAGCCAGCCACCAAAAAGTATTTTAGGTTTTATATCATGGAAGGAAAATACATTGTAAGGTCTGCTTTAGATAGCAAGTGACCAGACTAAATGCAACAAAAGAAATAATACTTAGTATCTATTCCTAAGTAGGCAAATGGCTCAGAGAAGGGCACGAGAAACTTGATTAAATAAGAAGAAATTCAGAAGAGCAAAGCCAGACCTAAAAGGAAGATTTCATTTCTGGTGTACTAATTAAGCACTTACGATGTTTGTGTGAGGTACTGTGATGGATGCTTTGCATGTATTAAATCACAAGGTACTACTACTATACCCATTTATCAGATGCAGAAACTGAGGCACATTTGTACAAATTCATATAGCTAATAAAAAAGGCACATGAGATTTGAATGCAGACCAGAATCTAAATCATACCTATTATATTATAGACCGGAAAGCATAGTTTTAACATTTGTGTTAAAAGGTTCTCCTGGGATGGGAGTGGAAGCAGAAAGAAGATAGCGTGTTCTAAAGGAAAGAAAGTAAAAGTAGAATGTCCAGAATTCTAGGGTGTGGCCAAATATTTACTGATCTTCCCACATCATCAAAATATGTGGGGCTTAATGATCCCATATCCTGTATGTTCCATCATTCAGGGTCAGCTCTGAGGAATGGGTTAGTGTGAGATGATCTGTGCAAATACGGATCACCACTTTGCATCATGATACCACTGACATGCAGGGCCGTGTTTTTCTCATTCGTAGGTCCTTCAAGATAAGGGAGCATTCAGTGTGAATGATTTTTTTTTTTTTGCCATTAAAATAAGTGAAAAAGTATAAAAGACTACTGAACTCCTATTTTCCATGGAGCACTATAAATTTAGAACATTGTCAATTTGCCAGTTACATTTTTCTTTTTCAATTTTTAAAATGCTTAAATTTCAAATTAGATCACACAATTAGTAAAAGCATACAAAACATAAAGCACAGCTTTAATAACTATTTCCAAGTCAAATTCACACAGTTCTCACTCTGGCTAAGAAAGGCCCATTCCCAACACCCTAGAAATGCCCTTTCTCTACCTAGCACCCCAATCACAGCTCATACTTTCCCCCTAAGGGAGCCACTATCCTTATGTCAGTTTTGTTTTTCACTCTCTTTTTTAAATCATCAAATATCCATCAAACCACAAATCCTAACACTTATCTTACTCTCTACCATTAATCCATTGACTTACTAATTTAACAATCACATAATCATACTATGCAATGCTGAGTTTATAAATGGAATCCTGTAAAGTCACCAGTGTTTGAGGGAAAGGGTTATACTGTTTGTTTCTAAAGACTCATTGCTGTTTGCTAAGGAAAAATGTCCTATATTTCATGTAACAGGAGCTAGGACAGTACCTATTAAACAAGGTTTCTATAGAGTTAGTTTGATGATGACTATATTCTGTTTGTATTTCACAAAGAAATTTTGAAGTCGTTTTCTCAAGGCTTGCGATGAAATGGAGGTAAACATTATGCTTACCACCTCTTATAGGTAAGAGATGAGCTAATACCATTATTACTCCTCTTGCAGAGAGGTTGGGTGAAGTACCCAGGAGCACACAACCAGGAAGTAGCACTGTGGAGACTCAAAGCCAGGTCTCTATGCCTCACCCTTTCCACTTGATCCTTCTGCTGCTTTTAAAATGAAATGTTTAATAGCCATCTTTTAACTTTTCAAAGTAACAAATAGTTCACTAGGTTCTTTTAATTCAGAAGACTTCTTAGGAGCCCGGTAAGGTAGGTAGAACAGGAGTTTTGAGTCTCATTTGGTGAAAAAGCTGAAGTTCAAAGATGCAAGGTGATGACATTCAGTCACATATCCAGCGGGTAGTAGAGTCTGGTTTGAAGTCCTTTATGTGGATTCCAGAGTGAGGTGGAGGATGAGAGAAAAGAGGGACCCCCGTGGGGTCCCGTCGTTTCTTCCATCCTTCGTCTCTGACCACTGTGGCCACAGATGCTGTCCTTGACCGCCAGGGAAGACTCGGGAAGAGGTTGAGACCGAGGTCTGGGGAAGTACCCCCCCTCCCCCGCCCCCCCCCCAATTGTGGAAAGGCTGTGGTAGGAGGAGAGAAGAAGATGGAGGAGAAATTAAAAGAATAGAAAGGAATACAAAAGTGGTCCTGAACTTTCGAGTAAGAGATTTATCATGAAACAGGCTAATACCCCAGCCAGGGACTACCTTAGTGTCTTTGACAGAGCAATGAGACTGAAGAGAATGACATGTCAAGAAAATGAATCATTGTATTGGTTTCAAGGTCATTTGGATAAAAATATAGTTTCATTCCTCTTAATAAATGTTCACATTTTTTCTCTAGCCCCATTGTTCCTGATTTGAGGGGTTCTTAGAGATAACACTCGGCCCTATTTCATCTACCAATAACGTATGAAGAGGAAAAGTATCTATACCTAATCTGTTCTTTAACATCCTTTCTTGGTTTTTCTGCCTGGTATGTCTCAAGGAAGCATGTAAAATTCTTTTCAGAGGTCCCTGGGTGATTCATTTGGTTAGGCCTCTGACTCTTGATTTCAGCTCAGGTCATGATCTCAAAGTCAGTCCTGGGATTGAGCTCTCCGTTGGGCTCCTCACTCAGCATGGAGTCTGCTTGTCCTTCTCCCCCTGCTCCTCTCCCCAGCTCGTGCTCTCTCTCTTTCTCTCTCTCTCTCTCAAAATAATCGATAAATAAAAACTTAAAAAGAACAATTAAATTCTTTCCACAAGCATTTAAGACATATCCCAATTTAATAAAATAATAAGCACATGCCTTATAGCACTTTTAGGAGGGAAAGGAAGGTAAAACCCAAACCAAACCATTAAAGGGCATTGCAGCCCTATAAAGGTAAAGAGATTTCATCAAACAAAGTAGATCCAGGAGGACCAAATCTTATTTACTACAAAGCTGGAACTGGTAGCTAATTTTAAAGTCATTTGCTGACCACAGACATCAATGGGATGATGATATCAGTGCATTGCCTTTCCTCTCTCAAATATTTACTCCCACATAAAGCCAACAATTAGAGAGAGGCAGCACCAAGCAGAGGTTTCACAGTCCGGCCTTTATCTCAGAAAGAATCTGGTTTGGTTTATTTTATTTTATTTTATTTTATTGTTATCCATTCAAACTATTTTGAGATTTTATATGCTTAGACTCAATCATAAAATTGAATTCAGATATAACCTTTCGCAGTATGTGGAGCTAATGAAATCACCCCAAAGGTCATTTACTTAAGCAATAAGCACTTCAAATTGATCATGATCAGTTAAACTATCAACTCCAGGTAACGATTTTTTTCTCTCCTTCTTTTTCCTTTTAGAACTTACTCAAGTACCAGAATTAGAAGATCAGTTTGTCCCTGGTGTTTAACATCCAATTTTCTACCAATCAGAACCCTAGACATGCTCTGTTAGATTTATGATGCTCTTAAAATGAGTTTTATTTTACAAGTCAAGGTACAATCACCAATTTTGTTGACATATTATTACAAGCTATGTAAAACCTTAGATAAAAGCCAAAAAGGAAATAAATCTGGTATCACACATCTGATAATTAGATATTATGGGAAATTTTGAAATATGTGAGAATGTGGTTGTAGGCATATGTATGAAAATAAAGAATACTAATTCAAATTCAGTATATTAAGCTCAGTTTTCAAGATCAGTTTTTATTTCTTTCTCTTTAATAGCAGGTTGGTAAGTCAGACTGTATACAATAATGTTACATATCAACTTTACATCAACCAAATAAAAAGAATTGTGTCAGTAAACTGAAAAAAAAAAAAAAATTTACATTCTGTTATCATGGGTTATGTATCAAAATTCCTTTAAAGATTTCTAGGAATATGTGACAAAACTTTGGCATTATAATTAGAAGATTGACTTTGATTGTTCTAAAAAATATATAATTATTTATCACATGAATATGTGCCAACAGCTCATCTTTGTTTTTTACTGGGTTCTTGATGTTGGGCCAATTCATAATACATAACTCTTTCTCTGGAAAATGAGCAGGGGAAAGACGAGTGGCGATTTAAATCATCAATTGCGTGACCTAGTCAACTACCCCAGCAAGGCAGCTGATGGTTCCTGAGGTTGAAAAGAAATTGAAATGAGGTTTGGGGACTGTGGATTTCATTTTTTCTTTCTAGTATGAATTCCATCCTCATGCATCAAGTAGCCTCTACTATTGGAGACAAAATCTGAAGAGGGGACAAGTTAAATGGATAATGGTACCTACCAAAGAACCATAAAGTCATTGTCTACCTACCTCTCAGAGTCTGAATACCTGATTTATAGAATAATCCACCACTGTTCTTCAACCGGTGAAAGAACCATTTCTTCTATTCCTCAAAAAGCCTTTCTTTATTTTGTATTCTATCCAAGATTTTCATTTTGGCTAAAATATTGTGAATGCGATGATACTATTTTGGTTATTTTTTTCTTGCACCGCTCAGTTCATTTGTTTTGGATCCTGCATACAATATATAAGCAAATCCTGTTGGCTCTACCTTCAAGATGTGTCCTGAATCCAGCCATTTATCTTTTATCTCCAAGTCACCACACCTCTCACCTAGACTCCAGCAAGAGTTCCTGACAGTCTCTCCTAGCTTTTACTCTGGCCTCTGATAGTCTACTTCTCACAGAACAGCAATTCTTTCAGAATTCAAATGAGATCATGTCATTCCCCTGCTCCATCACATTTAGAACAAAATGCTGAGTTGTCACCATGCCCTACAGGGCCCTGAATGATCTGGCTCTGGGCTTCCCCATTTCCCTCCCCTCTTCTGTCTTCCAACTACACTGGCCTCACTGCAGCTGTTGGACACACAAGCAAGCTCTCTCCTCAGGGCCTTTGCTCTTGCAGTCACCGCCACCTGACAGGTTCTAGGTCTTCACATAAAAATCAGTTCCTCAGAAAAGCCTCCTCTGACCATCCCATCTCAAGTGGGTCTAATTCTCTCTGTTACTCTACGTTAGTTTTCCTCAAAGCACTTACTGCAATCTAAAATAATCTTGGTTAATTGTCTGGCTTGTCCAAAATGTCTGCCCAGATTATGAACTCACATAAGTCAAAGACTTTCCCTCCTCCCTCTTTCTGTCCCTCCCTTCTTTCCCCCTCCACTCCTCCTTCTCCTTCCTCTTTTTCTTTTTCTCCTTCTTCAACTAGTCTATACCTGGGAAGTGGAACTAGTGCCTAGAATATAGGAGTACTTGAAGAAAAATTTGTTGAAAAGTCATTTGAGGAATGAATTTTTTAAAAAACATTTTATTTACTTATTTGACAGAGGGCGAGCACAAGCAGGGGGAGCAGCAGGCAGAGAGAGAGGAAGAAGCAGGCTCCCCGCTGAGCAGGGAGCCCGACGTGAGGCTCCATCCCAGGACTCTGGGACCATGACCTGAGCCGAAGGCAGACAGTTAACTGACTGAACCACCCAGGTGCCCCATGAATTTTCTTTTTAATATAATGTGACATAAATATCCCACATATTTTTCCCCAAATGATTTACCAGTGATTCCAGGACCTTGCTCCGCTCCCTGCTTAAACATTGAATATACATTTGCTTGTGTTTGTGGGAATTCCTCCTCCATCTCTCTCTTTTGGAGCCAGTATGATACCGCTTTAACCATTGTAGTTTTGTGATGTGTTTTGATAACTGACAGCATCCATTCCTTTTCCATCGCTCTTTCCAAATTCTTATTCTTACCCATTCTTCTTGGTTAGTTTTGACAGATGATCATTAGAATGACCCATTCAAGAAAGTTGGATTTTAAATGGAATTCTGTATGGCTCTGAATTATGCATGGCTGTGAGTTCATTAACTATGCCTATTTTGCATTTTTTACAGTGATGGGTCTTCCAATTCTAGAGAAATATGTCTCTCCATTTATTCAAGTCTTTTTTTTTTAATGGCTCAATAAAACTTCGTTGTTTTCTTCATTTCTGCACATTTCTCATTAGGGTTATTCTTAAGTATTTTGTATTTCACATATTATGTGGAAGTGCTTTCCAGTTGAGACTTAGCTTTATTTTAAGTGATACTCTCCCAGTGAGTCCTACCTGGTAGTTAGCTTTCTCTTTGTGCTGTACAACTGAAGATTTGAGTCAAGTATTTTCCAACAGAGAATTCATTTTTTCATAACTCATGGTTTTGTTGTTTATGAATTTAATAAATATGAAATCATAAGTTTCTAAAATTTTCACAGTATGGTATTTGTCCCTATCTCTGCCACTGCCTATTCCCTTTATCAAAATAACTCAGAGAATTTGTCATTTGCATTTATACAAAAGTTGCTTGTCAATTGAACATTTTATCAATCATCCACCCAGAATTACACCATGAAGATTAGTTTCACACCATTCAAATAGTTACAAGTCACTTGAAATTAACTTATGAAGGACAAAAAGAACTATTTTCTTTTTCAAGCATGTAGATGGAATTTTCTATATTGTTTGTGGCAAGGAAACAACTCGTTCCTTTTTAAAAGAATAGTCTAAACAATGAAATGAAAGGTAAAGCCAAAAGAAAATCACAAGACCTTGAAATAGAAAATATAATAATTGGAAGTAGAAAATATCATAGGAACAAAAATAATCCAGATCCACACAAAATAACCCTTCTTGTATCATATGTATATTTTATCATCTTAGTTTATATAATTGGCAGAAACATGTTACGTAAGTCAGAAATAACATTGCAAATTCTGGTTTTTTCTGTTTATTTGCAAAATTTCAGGACTTAACAAATGTTTCTTTTACTTTGTGTATCGCCGTTGCTTGTCATGTGCATTTACTAAAATCTTCTCTGCTCCAGTGACAGACACCCATATCAGTTACTGTCCTGAGGAAGGTCCAGGGCTCGGAAATGTAATTTACCCTCATTAATCACTCTACATAGGGAGTTTCAGGATGAAAACGTTTGGCGTGTAATATATGTGATAATATGAATAACCTAAAATGGCCGCTTGTGACTTCCATTGGTAAAATGTAGCATCTTCTTAGTGAGCATTTTGGCCCCCAAATAAGAATTATCAGTAAAGAACGTTATGTCACATTAGCTGGTGTAGAGCTTCAACAATCCCATGGCGTTTTCTAAAAGAAGGTGGTCAGAGTTCCTGGAAACCGGTGGGCTTTTTTTATGTTTCACAGGGCAAAAAATGAAACCCCTCTCTTACTTGACTTCTTTAGTGCATATCCTTCTGCTTCCCTTGGTGATGTTAAGGAGTAACAGGAACTGCGTGCTGACAGCTGGTTTCAGGAGACTCATTTAAAAAGATGTCCATTTCTGAAGTGCGATGCTGATATTTTCTCCCCTCTTCTCTACTACAGGAAAACAAGCTAGCAACAAATCCAGAGGAAAAAACCACTCCTCATATTTTTATTATTTTTAGGGAGTTGGTGATAATTCCATGCTGAAGTGGGCTGGGGTGGGGGGCGAGGTTGAGGAGCCCTGTAGCTCCAGCCAACGCAAAGGAGACTTCCATGGAGTCAACGACACACTTATCTTTGAGAACTTAAGGGTAGGTGGCTTTAAATTAAATATTAACATTCAAAAAAATGAGGTCTGGGCTGGTTGTCACTACACAGAGGAGGCCTAAATTGGGCTGTGGCCCTGAGGTCCCCGCTCCGCTGGCAGACCCTGCACAGAGAGAGGGCGAGGCAGTCTGCCTGTAGAGGGAGGTGGGCTTGCAACTTCATTTTCCTCTGACATATTTTGTTGGCTGATTAATAGGCTGACACTAATTCAGGTCTCAGAAGACTAGAATGTTCTGTAACAGGATAGAGAAGGAGGGGGCTCAGTGGAGGGGGGCGCAGTTAGGAGGGGGAATAACAGAATGTGGGATGTCTCAGATTTGGGCCCAGGGAAACCCAGGGCATATTTTAAAGACCTTACCCGCTGGCAAATTAAGAATGAAAAAGCCAGTGCCTTAAACAATTAATTTTGCTAATCATGCAATCTAAATTGTCACACTTAAGTATCTCAGTGTTGACCTGTTTAGACAATACGCCTTAATCCACAGGGGAGTAGTTTCAGTAGATCATGTTTAAGTTAGCTAATTAATATCAAAAGCAGTGTGGAATTGACTAACAGGTAATTTAATCAAAAGATAATTAAAACTATTGAAATTTATAAATTATTATTTAATTAATATTAGTTAATATTATAATTTTCAAAGTCTGAATTATGCTGATTAAAGGGTTCTCTCATAAATACCACTGAAAATTAATTACAAATTAATATAATCTGCTGAACCTCCTCTTAATGGACTTCCAGCTATTCTTGACTTCTGCAATAAATAAACATTAGACCCCATACTGCATCCCATCTTCCTGAATGTATTAAGTATTCTGGAAATACTGAGGCCATTAACTCCTTGGATTTCTAAGGGAATTCACACAGACAGTAGCACCTTTAATAGCAGAGAGACTGATTTCTTTTGTTGGGATGTGAGGTTCCAGGGCACTGGGGCTAGACGGCTGTTCTGTGAGCGGAGCTCAGCTAGCCAGTGTCTCTTTGTTGCCTCTGTCTGTGTGGCTCAAGCTAATGTCTTCCTAATCCGCTTTAGAGAAGTTTCCAGAAGATGGCTGGGCAGGGGCGAGCTACGGACAGTTCTGATATGGAATGGCGCCCTAGGGCTTTTGTTTCTCTCTGTACTTTGCTACAGTCCCTGTCCATGGGTGACTTCATTAAGAATGATATGAATTCAGGTACCCACGGTCGGAGAATTGTGAAAATCAGATCTTGTCAAAGAAACCCAACAGGCTATGATAGGGTTGTGTTCTATGTGCCAAGAATACTGGGAAATAAAGGGGAAGAAGAGGGTGAAGGGGGGTGGTAGGAGGGACTAGATATTTTCTCCCCTCTTATCTACCCATAGGAAAAATAAGCTAACAACAAATCTAGAGAAAACGTTCTTCCTGTTATATTAAGGAGTTGGCAATATTTCCAGGCCGAGGTGGGCAGATGCCCTCCAGAGCCCCGGAACACTGTGGAGACAACTCTTTATTGCTGTTTCTCCCAGTATTTAATTTTTCGACTGTTAAGGGATCTAGAAAAAGGAAATGGAAACCAGAAAGCCGAGCCAAAGGGAACTCTCTTTGGTCATTGAGGATTTGTGCTATTAACCTTTCCTAATAAACTGGAAATGGAGAATCCTCCCCCTCCTCCCACCTCCAGCGTATAGTATCTAGCACTTGGGGGGTGCCCTGTAAATGTGAAATGACCTCTCTGCCTATATTTATGAGGTAGTTAGATGCTGAATGGGATGTCGCATAACCTAATACTACATCTAGAAGCCCCCGGCTGAAATGTATATGCAGTAAAGACAGATTTACAGCTGCCTTGGGTTTCCCTTTGAATTTCCAAGATTTATCTGAGCTTAAGGTCTCAACGTTAGTTTACGCTGCTAGAGCATTCTTCAGAATTCACGCTAGAGCAGGATCTCGGGACTAGTGCTGAATTTCCTTTGATGAACATATGCTTTTGGTCTCTCGTTTTCTCTGGAGACTGTGATTGAAATTGAGGGTTATGGTCCTCATTTTGTTTTAGTCATTGACTCTGGACCACTATCAAAAATGCTCTTTCTTAATTGGAGCATTTGGGGGAAGCTAATGAAGGAAAAATCTTGTCCCTGAAAAATTGAATCACAGCTGCAGATAAGACTGACATATTCAGTTCTTAGAAAGAGGCAATCAATGTTGCATGCGTCAGGTGAGTTCATTGCTCGAGCTCAGCTTTAATAGCTTATAAAGAAGATTGATTAAGTTCTTGTCTGATAGATCAATAGTAGAATGAAACTGAGCTTCCCTCCTTCCCTTCTAAAATGTGGATTCCCGATATGCTTAAAGGCAGAGAAAAGGCAAACATTGTGCTTTTATCCTCCAACTTATTATTGATGGCAGCTATGATAAACAGCAGAGTATTTGTAAGTTACCTAGATTGCTTTATTGTATATTCAACATTTGAGAAAGTTCATTAATTTACTCAACAAATAGTCTGTTTCTTTCCGATTCTTTAAACGGCTCTGGTCTAGATAAAGATGCCAGTGGTTAACATTGAGAACTTAAGGAAACTTCATGGGTTTAAATCTTGAGATTCCAAATTCACTGTCTGTTCTGGGTAGTGAGTATTAGCAAATAAATGTATGAAATGTTGAGTTTTATACATTTCCGTTGTATTTTTAATGTGGAATTATAAGTTTTTTGTTAAAGTTAATAATTTTCTTTAATTATATGATTAATAGAAAATGTGTGTGCATAATGTACTTAGTGCATACTCCTCAATTCAGTTCATGCAATTTACAAACCTATTTTCAGATTTTCTTGTTCTTTCTTTTTTTTCTCTCTTTAGCCTATAGAATCGTGGCAGTTGACATTCAACTATAAAGCATGATGATTAGGCAGATAATTATCAAATGTTTTCCAACAAAGATTAACTTGCATTTGTCTATAGAATATTTTTAAATGCCATAATTTCTTTTTAAATGTTTTTTTTTTTTTAAAGATTTTATTTATTTGACAGAGACAGAGATTACAAGTAGGCAGAGAGACAGGCAGAGAGAGGAAGGAAAGCAGGCTCCCTGCTGATCAGAGAGCCTGATGTGGGTCTCGATCCCAGGACCCTGAGATCATGACCTGAGCTGAAGACAGAGGTTTTAACCCACTGAGCCACCCAGGTGCCCCTAAATGCCATAATTTCTAATTACTTTAATATACTGGGCAGATTTTTTCACTTCTTAAAGTAAAAATTACATGTGAGGAAGAAGATATTAAATGAACAGATACACATTACTGGGCAGTACTGCAACCCTGGCTTATTCTGAGGTTAAAAGTGGTTTGTTGGGGCGCCTGGGTGGCTCAGTGGATTAAAGCCTCTGCCTTCAGCTCGGGTCATGATTCCAGGGTCCTGGGATCGAGCCCCGCATCGGGCTCTCTGCTCAGCAGGGAGCCTGCTTCCTCCTCTCTCTCTGCCTGCCTCTCTGCCTAGTTGTGATTTCTCTCTGTCAAATAAATAAAATATTAAAAAAAAAAAAAGTGGTTTGTTATAAATACAAGAAGCTTCCCAGGGGGATGAAATTATTCTTTTTCTACTAATTTTGCACCATTTTTTATATAGTTTTTCATCTCCCATTAACATTTCTTTCTTTTTGAATTTCACGTAAAAATGCTAATATTCTTTAGGTACAATATTTCTCATTTTCAGGAGTTGTAATGAGAACAAGTCAACTAAGTTCAGTGTACAGGCCCCATATGGTCTCTGTTTCTACCTTTTTGTTTTTGTTCTTGTTTGGCTTTGTTTTGAAGGAGCAGGCAGCCTTCTTGGCACCATTCATAAACTTGCAATAAAAACTTCGTAGGATTTTAAAAGCAGGAAATATTTTAAACTCTCAGAAATAATTACTTTAAATAACAGTATAACTATTGTTTAAAATTATGTTTATTTTTATTTTTTTTTTAAGATTTTATGTATTTATTTGACAGAGAGAGAGATCACAAGTAGGCAGAGAGGCAGGCAGAGAGAAGCAGGCTCCCTGCAGAGCAGAGAGCCCGATGCGGGGCTCGATCCCAGAACCCTGAGATCATGACCTGAGCCGAAGGCAGCGGCTTAATCCACTGAGCCACCCAGGCGCCCCTAAAATTATGTTTAAATGATCATTGTATTTTACTGAAATTGATAGCATAGAAAAAAATGTTTTGTTTTACAACAAAGGCCTTTTTATGGTACAGTAAGAGCAAGCATGCAACTTTTTTAAAAAAGATTTATTTATTTAGGGCGCCTGGGTGGCTCAGTCAGTTAAGCATCTGCCTACAGCTCAGGTCATGATCCCAGGGTCCTGAGATTGAGCCCAGCATCTGGCTCTCTGATCAGCAGGGAGCCTGCTTCTCTCTCTCCATCTGCCTACTACTCCCCCTGCTTGTGCTCTCTCTCTCTCTCTCTCTCTGTCAAATAAATAAGTAAAATCTTAGAGAAAGTGGGTGGAGGAGCAGAGGTTGAGGGAGAGAGAGAGAATCTCAAGCAGCCTCCCTGTTGAGTGTGAAGACCGACGGGTAGCTCATCCCAGGACCCTGAGAACCGGAACCGAAATAAACAGTCAGATGCTTAATGGACTTAAGCCACCCAAGTGCCACAAGCATGCAACTTTTAATTATATATCATTCTTAGTGACTTTTTATTAATAGCATAAATATAGTAATATGGTAGGGAAATATTTAGGATTCAGCTCCTTTCAAGGTCTTAGTAACTATTCGTGGTATTTACATTTCCTTTGATACTTTGTCTTATCAAATACTTTTCAGATAAAAGTCATTAGTCTGATGGCACAGCATAAGGCTTATGTTACTAATGACTTTTAATAAACATTTTATATATTATGAATTTCTAATTAAAAAAGGCTTGGGGCACCTGGCTGGCTCAGTTGTTAGAGCATGTGACTCTTGATCTTGGGGTCATGAGTTTGAGCCCCATGTTAGGTGTAGAGATTACTTATAGAATAATAAGGATTGCCAGGGTGGCTCAGTTGTTAGGCGTCTGTCTTCGGCTCAGGTCATGATCCCGGGGTCCTGGGTTTGAGCCCCACATCGGGCTCCCTGCTCAGCAGAAAGTTTGCTTCTCCCTCTCCTTGCTTCTCCCCCTCCAATTCCCCCTGCTTGTGTTTCCTCTCTCGCTGTGTCCCTCTCTGTCAAATAAATAAAATCTTTAAAAAAATAAGTAAATAAAATAAAACAATGCAAATAAAAAAGGCTCAAGAAATAAAACATTGACTCTATGGGGAAATATCTTTGCCTCCTCCCTTAGGATATATGGACAAAAGAGAAATATGACAAAGAAAACTATTTTATAATTTTTAGATCCTTTTATTTTTGTTTAACTTGAGTAGCTTATTGTCATGTTTTAATTAACATGAATTAGAATATGAATGGTGATTGTGGGTATATTTTAAGGCCAGTATTTCAGATTACAGCTTTATGTTTTTCTCTGTTTATAAAGTTTTATTAAAACAATGCTAAGAGGGTAGATCTTTTGTTAAGTGTTTTTATCACTAAAAAAAAAATAAAGAGTGCGTGCAGTGGGAAACTTTTGGAGGTGATGCCTATGTTTATAGCATAGGTATACCTATCTCTAAACGCATCAAATTATATACATTAAATATGTATAGCTTTTGTGTGTTGAAAAAAAAAAGAGATAAATTCACTCCTTTGGCAACTGACAAAATAGCCTGCGTGGATATTTCTCAACCTTATCTGAGTCATTAGTCTTTCTACTATAAATATGTTGTAACTCCCCTTACTATTTTGAGATGAAATTCGTGTTTACTATAACTTGTTATACACATAAATCGTTTTAAAAATCAACAAATTCACTAATTGTGAATAAAGGAAAGGGAGTATGGATTTATAAACTAAAGTAATATGTATCTCAGGACGTGAATGATTGGGAGAACTACACCAGGAGATGGAACAAAGTTGGCCAGGACTGCTGGTAGAGCTGTAATGTGTCGGCTATTCAGACACAGGAGTGCAATTGCCATCAGTGGCTTTACCAGATGATGAATAACTCTTGGTCAGGTTGTGAACAAAATGGTGTGCAATTTCCCCTTGATGACATGGTCATTGTATTGCCAGAAAATTCAGTTCACGTTAAATTTGTGGCAGAAATGCTTTGCACTGATGTGTAAAATGGAGTTAGATCCCAGGCTCCGATCATTATAAATGGGGTTTTCAACTACAGGAATGTGTTGCAAGACGATAGAAAAGTATTCAGGATGTAGGTTGGTTTTTTGTTACGTATCAGATTGACTCACTTATTGCAAGATACTTAGCATCCTGGCATCCACCCACTGAATGCTGAAAGGATCCTCTCCATCACTGTGACTACCAAAAATGTCCCCGCGTTTTCCAAAGTGACTCCTAGGGCTTTCCATTGATAAGCACATGATTACCAGGAGTACTACTATTCTATATGAAGGAGAGAGATAAGTGGTCCTACTCCAAACTAAGTATCATTGAGTCTTTGGGTTCTGTTACAGTAAGTAAATAGGCTATAATCATACAAATATAAAATATGATCTTTGTCAAAAGCTATATTTTAGACTTTAAGGTACTTGAAATTATAACAGATCTTCTAATGAGAATATGACCATTTCTAGATTTGTAGTTTTTAGGAGAAAAAGTATTATTGGGAAATTGTACGAAAAAAGTCCCCCCACCAAATTTTGCTAAGAAATTGTCATAACCTCAACCAAAGATGTGCCTTGAAGGCACGTGCCTTCAGAGGTAGTGAATTGAAGTGAAAAGGACAGTAAGACAAAATGTACAGGGTTTGTGCTTTGTGCTGGGAGAGTGACACAGTCATAGTGGGATATAATTGGGTTCTCCAGGATGCAGACTCTGAGACAGGGTTTTGTGGATGGCGTGTTCATAATGCAATGCCCTGGGGATCAACACCTGTATCATGAGAACTGAGTAGAAGGAGAGTTCCAACTCTGATACAGACTTCATGTCTACCTAGGATGACCTAATAGAGAGCTCTAAAGGTAGGATGACCTCTCAGTGTCGGACCAGGATGTGTCCCCGTGATCAGTATGTGCACTGCTCCAAGAAGGGCAGTGAACTTAAGGCCACAGTCTGGGAGTTGGGAGATCCCAGAAAGTGTTGACAGCTAAAGACTGCTGACAGCACACCTGGCAGCCAAGACAACTTTTCTTCTATTAAAGGTGGTCTGGAGGGCACATCACGGTATTCACCACACAGGTCACATCATTGGTCCAACTGGAATCCAAAAATCCGGGCTAGCAGGATACCCACGGGAGGCAATCTATTGGCTGGGAGGCCATGACAGCAAGAATCTCTGGTGTGAGTCGTATTAATAGCAACATACGCAGTGAACATTATTCCAGAAAGATCTAACTATGCTGAAGGAGGGACTATCAGTATAGAAACAGAGTCCAGGCACCAGGAGCAAAATATTGGTTAGAGTACCAAGTCCAGGCCCCAAGCAGATAAGGTGAAGTTCAGGATAAGGCTTCAGCCCCAGTGAAGAAAAGAGTGAATACCAAGGAGCTAGAATACCTTCTGGAAACCGAAGCAGAAAGATAGTCATATGATCTGGACAAAAATCACCCGTTCTGGGAAATGGGCTGTATACCATAGGGAGCACATTAAGGGCCCCTGATCTCAGAGAGGGATTGAGGCTTCAATGACCTATGACTGAGTCAGGATTGGTTCAAATGTGGCAGTCCTGATGGCACGGGCGATTTGTATTACTGTCGATTGTGTGAGGAGGAAAGGGCAGCAGTTAAGAGAATTAAAACATGCACAAATATAAACAGTGCTTTGAAGAAACAAGTTTTGGTTGTAACAAGACACTTAGCAAAATGGCCTCTCTGGGCGCTTTTCAGAGGATTTGGAAAGGCCACATAGCTCTTATCTCAAACCGAAGAAATCCAAGATCCGTGCCTTATGAAGAGAAGGGACTGTGGAACAGGAAGGCAAGGGTCAAATTCCAACCTTCATGTTTCATGCGGGTGTGCAACCCAAATTCCTCCCTCTGGATGTTCAGGTCCTGCACAATTTCACTTCATTAACTTGTCCTGCCTTCTTCCCGGCCTGTTGCCCTGTCGGTGGGCTGTGCTCACTGCCCCCTGCAGCGACTCTCTCGGTGGCTCCCTCAGCCTCTCCTGTCGCACCCATCTCTGTATGACTAGTCAGAACCCACCTTCTTGGAGGTGAGGACATGGGCTCTCCTTTAACTGTACTTACAAAGCTGAAACATTGCTCTCAGCTTATGTCCTGGATGCCAGGTTGATCTTCCCAGCCAACAGACTGCAAGCCTCCTAAAAGAGAGGATCGTGTCATGAATTTCTTTTGTGTCCTTCACAGAGCTCAGGAAAGGGCTGGGCACTGGGGGGCTCACTGCGTGAATAGTTAGAAATTAACTGATTGGCTTGGCCTAAGAAAGCATATTTTAATTGATATTTCCTCAATTTCTAGACATAGTCTTGCTTTTAAAAGTGTTCTCGAAAGATCTCTCGTGTTCTTGACGTCTGATGGTAATGGAGATGTCTCACTTCAAACCTATGAAAAAGGTTTAAACTTTTTTAAAAAGTTTAAAACAGTATAAACTGCCTTTCTTTTTTAATGAATATGTTTTTATTGCAGGCAAGATTTTAAGTCTCTTTGGGAATTAGCTTCTGTCTTATCCCAGTGTGGTAGTGCCATCTGTGGGTCTTGCCACGTCTCCTAGGGTCATGACCCCAGGTTCCCTAAGTGGTAGCTATGGGGCAACATCAGTTATTCTCAGGAAAGTGTTTCAACAGAAAAGTCTGAAGTTCATGATTAAGAAGACATCTTTTGCTCTTGATATCTTGTTTCATTTGTGTTATTTGATTAAAGATAGACTTGATTTATTAAGGACTCCTTCTCTTGGATCAGGTGCTCTTACTTTTCTTAAAGCTCAATCCCCCAAAACACCTAGATTCTACAAATATCAATTCCATTTTGTGAGACGTCAACAATATGAAGACAATATTTTCAAGTCTCCTGGTTGACTCATTAATTTTATGTAAAACAGATATTAGAAATCTTGGATATGTTCACTTCAAGTCTGAAAAGAGGAGCTTGATTTTAATTCAATAAACTTGTGTAAATTTTAAAAAATATTTTCCTTTTAAAGTTGTCATGTTGTTCTTCACATTTTACATTTGTTATTAATGATTATACGTATATGTGTTTCTATATACGTATGTATGTTATGTGAATATATGTATGCTTGTAGTATCTATTATCTCAATAAAAATTTAAACAATGTTTCTCATTCATTAAACAAATATTTATGAAGTGCCTACAATGTACCACTTATCTAGGTACTAGACATACAGAAGAAAAATGAATAGACCAAAATCCCTGACTTATATTGTGGTGGAGAATATGAATAATAACTTATATTTGAGAAGGGAAGACAGGTAGTAAATAAGATAAATAGGTAAAATAAAGCAAAAGAGGAGGATATGAAATGTCAGAGTTTTTTTAGTTTTGTTTTGTTGAAATTTTAGATAGGAAAGTTAGGGAATAAGAGGGTGACATTAACACAGAGGCCTGGAAGAAATGGAAGACAGAGCCACGTGAACATTCAGAGAAGAGCGTTACAGGCAGAGGCCAAGGCAAGTGCAAATACCGTGGGGCAAATGGCGGGATACATTTGCCTACCACCTCTATTTGGTTGATTTTTAATTAGGAAAGTCTCTTCAAATTCCAGTAATGGAAGACCAGCATAGGTAGTAGGGAAAGTATTGGATTGGAATTTTCTAAAGTTTTGGGTTCTTGCCTCACTTCTACTAGTTCCTATTTAGTGAAAGCTCAGAGTGCCAGCCATTGTGATAAGCCTTTCCTATGCCTTGTCTCACTGGATATTCACCACAGCCCTATGGCTCAGCGGCTATTATTCTAAATGTATAGAAGTATATGTGACATTTGGGTTCAGTCATTTAAATAGCTTGGCCAAAAGTCCTACTGCCAAAAAAGATGGGAGTCCTTACTCAAGCATATCAGATGTATTGTGGCTTTTGATACCAATCTCACAGTCTTTCTTATAAGATAGGTTAAAACCCTTGAATTCTAGGGGCACCTGGGTGGCTCAGTCTGTTAAGCATCTGACTCTTGATTTTGGCTCAGGTCATGATCTCAGGGTTGTGAGATGGAGCCCTACATCGGGCTCTGTGCTGGGCGTGGAGCCTGCAGAGGATTCTCTGGCTCCTTCTCCCTCTGCCCACTCCAAAGCCCCCACGCTCCCCCTCCCCACACACATTGCTCTTTTTCCAGCAAACAAACCAACCAAAACACCTTAAATCCTTAATCACTGTGGCCAAGGGAGGAGTTTTGATAAACTGTAGGAGCCTTTCCAGGTGTCCCAGATTAGACTGGTTCCACCCAGATGGGGGTCTCCTTGTTTCAAGGCCTTTATTGCTGAGTTTTTTTCCCTACTCGCTTAAAGTAAGATTATATATATATTACAAGTTTTGTTGTTGCTGTTGTTCTTTTTCCCTCTCTCTTTCTCTCTCTCCCCTTTTTCCTCCTCAGACCATCTGCATCGCCCTCTCCCCATAGTGTCACTAACACTAATCATAACCCATGTGCATGCTTCTGTGACTTTCTTCATGTTCATATAATCATATATAAACATTCTGTTTGCTTTACAAAAATGGGATTATAGTATATGGACTTCTCTGCATGTTATCACATGATATTGGGGAAGAATACCCCTTCTCTTTGGTTGATCTTCAGAATAACCATTTCCCTGTTGAAGGCATTGTTTCCAATTCTTTGCGTTTCAGTAAACATACTTGTTACCTACTGATGCTTTTCTTTTTGAGCTTCATCCCCAGAAATAGGATTACTGGAACTAGGGTATATATAATTTTAATTTTTACAGATCTGCCTGGATTATTTTCAAAAAAGTTCGGGAGCAATCCACATTTACAGCTTTCGTTGTTAAATGAAACCATTTTTTTCTGAATCCTCCCCAGAAGTAGGTGTTACTTCTATGTATAAATTTTGCAGATCTGATGGACATGAACTGTCTCATGGAATTTACATTTTCCTGTCTGCAGGGGGACGACTATATTTTATAAATTTATGGGTCCTTGGGATTTACTCTTCCGCAAAATTTCTGTTCAAGTGCTTTGTACATCAATTGGATGGTATATCTTTTTTTTTTAATTGTAATTTTTGTAAATTGTTATGTCAAATTCACATAACCTAGAACTAACTATTTAAAAGTGAACAGGTCAGTGGCAGTTAGTATATTCCCTAGGTTGTGCAGGCCCACCTCTCTCTAGTTCCAAAACATCTCCATTGCTCCCCCAGGCCCCATATCTATTAAGCAGTTATTCCTCATTTTTCCTTCTCCCCAGTCTCTGGCAGCCACCAATCTGCTTTCTGTCAGTATGGATTTAACTATTCTGGATATTTCCTATGAATGGAATCACACAATATGTGACCTCTTGTGTCTGGCTTCTTTCACATGGCATAATGTTTTCAAGGTACATCAGTATGGGTGTAGATCCTTTTGTTATCGATTTGAAAAGCCGTTTGTAGACTCCAGATTGTTAAACTTCCATGTCACCTGGATTGGAAAATCTTAATATATTACCTGCCAATTGATTTTGTTTATAGAATCATTTGTTGTTAAAAAATTTGTATACATTCGGATATATCTACCTCTGCTTTAATGTCTGGGTTGGAAATTTAGTCTCTAAATTTCTTCTAATATCTTTATTGGTTTAGGTTTACATTTAAATTTTTAAGCAAACTGGAATTTTAGCATATGATTTTTCCTTTCTCAGAGGGATAGCTACTGGCATTGTTGTTATTTTCAAATAAATTACCCTTTCTTCACGAGATTAAAATTACATCTTCCTGTATATTCAATTCCTATTATTGGCTTTTTCTGTGGTTTCTCTAGTGTGTTCCACTGATCTCTCTGACTATTCCTATTCTGATACCATACTGGTTTTTTTTATTATTATTTTTTAAAATATTATTTATTTATTTATTTGACAGACAGAGATCATAAGCAGGCAGAGAGGCAGGCAGAGAGAGAGAGGAGGAAGCAGGCTCCCTGCTGAGCAGAGAGCCCAGTGCGGGTCTCGATCCCAGAACCCTGGGATCATGACCCAAGCCGAAGGCTTTAACCCACTGACCCACCCAGGCACCCCATACTGTTTTGTTTTGTTTAAGATTTATTTATTTTAGAGAAAGAGACAGAGAGAGAGTGGAGAGCAATGAGAGAGACAGAAGGAGATTGAGAGGGCAAATCTCAGACTCCCCACTGAACGTGGAGCTGGATGTGGGGCTCGATCTCCTGACCCTGAGATCATGACCCGAGTGAAAATCAAGAACTGGACACTTAACTGACTGATTCACCCAGGAGCCCATGATACCATACTGTTTTGATTACAATGGTTTGTGTTGCTCACAATTTTCTTTCCCTGTTACATTTTTTCTGCTCGGTTTATACTAACATAACAATTATTTTTTGCTCATAGACAAGAAACATTACTTTTTATCAATTTTGAAACTTAAAAACAATATGCTTAAGAATTCATTCTGAAATAGATGATTAGGTAATTTCCTCATATTTCTGTTGCTAAATCTGTACATTTTAATATTGATTAGCAAGAAAAGACTGCTACTTGACTGGCCTTCTTCTTAGGGAAGATACAAAGATAAGCCCCTTCCCATGAGGTCTCATAAATCAGAAGTGTTTCGTACTCGGATCTGGGACCACTGCATTCATCTGTGAGTGTGTTTGGAAGCAAGTACAAAGTGATGCATAAGCTTCCCTGGGAAAAGCTATGTGTAGTCTGCTTATTAGCGATTCCTTGCAGAGCCTGTCACTATGCATGGTTTTTTGCTCCTTGATTACTAAAGATCATTGAACTCTTCATTCATAAAGCATTTGTAGGCACCATTGTGTACCCATTACTGGGTAAGACCTAGAAAAGAAGACATTACTTGTTTCAGCTTTGAAAAACAAACAGAATTTTTACTTCCCTAAAAGAAGACACAATCTCTACCCTTGGAAAAAATCACAGCACAGTTGGGAAAATATAAATATTTATAATTATATCTAAATACATCTTCAAATCAACATTTATACACACATATACACACATATCCCAGTAATAACTTACATTTGTATAGCATAGCTCTTTATAGTTTAGCAAGTGTGCTCATCAAAACTGTTTCATTAGAATATTCCTAAGATTATGAACAATGTCCAGTAGCTATTTGTACCCTGATTTTACTGATGCTCAAAAGAAGGTGTTTAGGATGAACAAGATCAGGCTCCTTTCAGAGAAGATTGTTTTGTGCCTGATGCACCTTATCCAGGTTTAGCTTTTGGTGGAGCCATCCTTGGCTCCGAGCACCAAGGCTATGGAATATTTTTTTTTTCTCCCAGGAGTGGAGCTATTCACCAGTTTGGTGCGTATTTATACTAGGTAGTATGAACTCTTCTTGGAGCTGGAGATCCAGTAGAGAACAAGACCTCCATTGTCCCTGCCTAACAAAGTCTATGTACATAATGTGTTTGGGGAATGAGGAACGTGTCAAGCTGGGGAGGCAGGGATAATAGGCAGATAAACAAATAATTAGAATTGTGACCATTATAGAGCAGACTGATATATGATGATACACGTATTTGACCTGACTAGGTGGATAGCAAAGTGAACTTTTGTAAGCAAGTGATTGTTAGGCTGAGTATGCCATAGTTTAGGGTAAAGCATTGAAAAGGAGGGAAAGCCTGAAGGCAGGAAGAATAGAACCTTGAAGAACCTGACAAAATGTGGGAAAGGCGGGATATGAATAGTAACGTTGGATAGAAATAAGGTCAGCGAGTGAGTTGGGGCAAGATTCTGCAGGGCCTGTAGGTCCAAGTAAAGGTTTTGGAAGTTATCCCCACAGCAGTGAAAAGCTCCAGAAAGACATGGTTCTATTGGAACACTCTGATGGCTTCACAGTAGGGCATAGGGGAGAAAGCAGTTAAAAACCCATTGATAGAGGTGAGAAGTGGGGGTCACTTGGACTGGGATATTGGTAGAGATGGAGGGAAGGGAACTAGAGAAGCATTAGGAAAGAGGATTCACACGTCTTGGCAAGTGATTCAACTTGGGCTTTGGGGGAAAGATTATGTGAACTTAAAATAACATTGAATTGAAGGGTCTTGAAAATTGTTTTGGTCCTTTCTTTGCTGGTACAAAAGGAAAAAAAAAAAATGAATGTGCTTTTGTAGGAATTGGAGCTACAATGACACACCAAACATTTGCTTTAACTACAGAAGGTTACAGTTGTACAGGGCTGAAGTGAGTATGATACACTAGTGATAATAAAACTGAGGTCCTGCCCTCTATAAAAGTTAAACTAATTATTATACACTTGCATGTTCACTCATGTTATTTATTATTTTCTATTTAAAACCATTATTTTTATTGCCAAAGAGGCATAATTTTACTCTCAGCCTATAAACCTTACTATAACTTATCTGTATCTTCTAAGCACAAAGCCATTTTTGTCCCTTTAATAAGTGTAGTAATTTACATTGGCTAATGGTATAACTATGATAATTAGCATAATGTAGTTGTGTTCTTAACCACTGCCTTATTACAACAATTTTAAACCTTGTTATTTTTCCTGGTGGAGTGGAGTTTATGATTACCCATGATTTTTTTTTTTTTTTAACTATGTATAGAAAAACTTTTGCTTCCTTTATCTCACTTCTGGCTGAAACCAGTCAGCAGAATTTTACATGTGATTTGGAGATTTTAATCACTGCTGAGTGAAATTGGATACCTTGTGCTTTTTTGCTTGGTTCTAGATTTATTTGGGTTTTCTTCCTAGATCTTTTGATTCCATGCTACTGTATGCAGTTTTTCATGACCAAAATGAAATTTAGTCATTTTTTTCAAGTACCTCATGATAGCTGCAGAGAGGAAATTCAATTCTGAATAAAAATTAAACTGCACTTTGTTATCTGGAGTTATTGTAAAATAAAATGCTTTGTTTAATCAAATATTTGCACACATATTCCATATAAAATTTATAGATGATTAATTTCCTCATAATCAGAGCCAACTTGCCGAAAACTGAAACCAAGTTTAACTGTATGTTGTCCTTTGAGGAGTCAGAAAATGTCTCGGGATTTTCCAAGGCCTGACTTACTTGCACACAAGTGTGGTGGCTTACCGTCAGCTCCGTTATGTTTACTCCAGAAAGTTGCAAAAAGTTCTGAGTAATAGAACACTTTGAATATTCCAAAAGATCTTTAGTATCTATTTCCAAGATATGGGCAACTTCTCAACTTTTAAATTTTTTTAAAGATTTTATTTATTTGAGAGAGAGAGAGCACAAGCAGGGAGAGGGGGAAGGGAGAAGCAGACTCCCTGTGAAGCAGAGAGCCCGATGCAATGTGGGGCTCAATCCCAGGACCCTGGGATCATTACCTGAGTTGAAGGCAGATGCTTAACTCACTGAGCCACCGGTGACCCATCAACTTTTTAACTACTTTTTTTATTTTTAAAGGTTTTATTTATTTATGAGAGAAAGCAGAAGGGGGAGCAAAGGGAGAGGGATAAGCAGACTCCGCGCTCAGTGTGAAGCTAGTGTTGGGGCTCGATCTCAGGACCCTGAGATCATGACCTGAGATGAAACCACGATTTAAGCAGCTGAGCCATGCAGGCACCCTTCAACTTCTTTAATAAAGCATATTCTAAAGGCATAAAATAAAGCATTATGGCTAGAGAGGCCACATCTAGGAGGTAAAATGGATAGTGAAAATAACTGAAATGCAAAGTTTTACATTTTAATTTTATTTAAGATTCTAATAATCTGGATCCTAACTCACGAGAACCATTAATTAAGTGCATTTTGCTTTTCAGCACTGGCCTTTCCTTCCTTAGTGTAAGGTTGTTCAACTCGATCTCATCATCCCCCTGCTTCCCCGGGCCACTGATGATCAGAAGACCTTTCAAGACTGCTAATTATGAAAAAATATTAAATTATGCTTACTTTACAATACCCAAGTTAACCCAAAAGCTTAATAATCAAGTATCTTGAATATTTCCAATATTTCTAATCAAATACCTTGAAAATTTCCATATGATATCATAATAATATTTCCTTTACTTAATTTGGAGAATTCGGAAAAAGAAACAAACCAGAGCAAAATGTATTTCAACAACGTATGACATTCAGATAAGGATACCTTTTTATTTTTTCCTTTTTAATCACCCAGAGGCAAATTATGTTCTTCTTCTTTTGACTCATGAAACTCAACCTACCATGCGGATTACAGTACCATGGGGGACAATAGCAAGGATCTCTTCCAGTGCATGGGTCAATCTGTGGCACTTCTTAAAGACTTTTTTTTAATGGAATGAGATTTTACATAGATCAAATAATTGTGTCCATTTTTTTCCTTGTTTATCTCCCTGAAGTTGCCTAATGAAAGGTCAATAGGAGTGCTATTAATGGCAAGAAATGAGGCCGTGTATATGAAACCCCTTTGTAAACTGTAGACTGCTCACAGATATGGAATGATGAGACAACCGTAACGGTGGGGGTTTGGGACAAGGCTGACAGTTGAATAGTCTCTAAGCAGTGACTGGGAACCAGGGGAGCAGCTTTCCTGGAGGAGACTTTAGTACGTTAGCTTCTGAATTAATTTGAATCTGCTCATCTGCTCTGCTGAGATCTTGCACATTGTTTGGCCCATTTCACTGTCTAATGACAGGTCTGGTGCACTTTGATGGAGAACTTGCCAAACATGTCAGATTTCAGACCAACAGGTAGCCAGCCAACCCTGTCTCTGAGACATCCTTTCTACATGTTGATTACATTTGTTTTGCCTCCTTCTACAACGGCCAACTCCAGGCTGATTTCTTTCAGAAAGCCTATTCCTCACTATTCTGACATGAAGGCCCATTGCCTTGGGGGTACTTAATATTTGAATTCTTATTTTGACAGCAAATTTATTAGCGATGTTGTGACATCTCTCCTTTTGCCTTCTGGAATCCTTAGTTGAACCCATGTATTTTCAGGTACATTTCATGAGTGTGTGCTTTATGTTCCCTATCATAGTATAAAACTGTAGTATAGAATATAGTGTGGTTTGAGATATGGTTTAGAGTTCCAAAACCACGATCTTATATCTATCTCTTCAGATGCTTCACAGTGCTCAGGACCCACGAAAATATATGATTAGTTCAGTTTTTGTTGATGTGATTTTCATGTCCAAAGAGATATTTGTAAAACTGCGTGTGCTTAGAAAATATGTTTGTTTTGTTTTGTTTTTGCAAAAGAGGCTTACTTTTCATAAAAAGGGCTGTGTGTGGTATAGGTGAAGGAAAGATACAAAAGCATTTTTTCTGTAGTTCTACCTTTGATTGCTCTTCAGCTAGATTGACGACACTCACCATGGATGGGCTTCATAGGGTCCTTAAACTCCCTGAAATTACATGAATAATATTGTGTGTTTGGGGCCTTTTTTCCCCTTGAGGGGGAAAAAGTACAACATTAACGCCTACATAAACTACTCAATATGTAAAATCGCGAATTTACAAATGAGGTGTTCACTTTATAAAATGATTAGGTAGGGTTTTATTTAATGAGCTCTCTTCCACATTTGAAGTTATTCCGCTTACCTGTCCCTTGTCAGAAGCATGTGTTCTTTGCTCTAGACAAAGCACACCGAGAATTCTACACTTTGCAGTGGAATAAATAATCCCATAAATGTGCTGCCTCTTTCCATGAGACAGACCTAATTTGGAGATGTGAGTCTTTCAGTAGTGAAGGTGTTTCTTGATCTGTTTGTTTTTGTGTTTTGATTCTGTGTGAGACCTCACATTGGACACAACACTGGACTCACGATTGGTGGCTGAATAAAACCTACATGTGGATTGAATAGCTCTGTCCATGTACTAGTCACATGAACAATCCTTCTAACACCCCAGCCTCCAAGGTCCTTGAACTCTTCTCCCACAGCAGTCTTGGTTACCACCCCACCTTCCCCACCATTACACTCCAGACTGGTGATTCTCAAACTGTGGTTCCCCAGGCCAGGAGACACAGCATCACCTAGGACTTATTAGAAGTGCAAATTTAGGGGCTCAGCCTCAAACATACTGAATCAGAAACTCTGAGTATAAAGTCAACAATTCCTTTACCAAGTCTTCTAGGTGATTCTGAGAGCCTAGACCTTGCCAGTACCAATAACTCAACCTGTTATATTACCTCAATTTCAAGCTTCCTGCTCTCCAGTCACCGTTTTTATCTTTCCAGCTCTCCCCTTCTAGGATCTCAACTTCCCCCTAGGATCCATCAATCATTTTTACTTTTTCTCGTCATCACTCAGTGTCCTTGTTACTCCTATCCTAATTAGATCCAGTCCATGATTAGAATCATTGTCTCATGTTCCCTTTCTTGTCATCTTAACCTGGACAAATTCAACCATTCACTCTGCACCCTCATGGCTGACTGGAGGAAAGCTTACAATATTGCCGGTGATCTTTACCACTACCTGAACTGGACCTTTATTGCGATCTGGAAATCATAGTACATTTCCCCACTCCAGTCGCTTTCATATTCTCTTAGAAGAGTATTCTCATGTTCTGCCTTTTTTCATGGATCTGACTATGGATAAACTGTGCCTTTCCCAAGGCCGGCTCCTACACTGCATGTCATCTCTTCCTGTTTGAGGAGATTATTCCAGCAATTCTCCTTTCTCTCTCCTGTATCATCATTTGTTCCTACTGGATCACTCCCGCCGGCAAAATTAACATGCTGTCACATCATGTCAATTAAGAAAACTCTCTTACCTACAAATGCCCTGCTCTCTACCACCCCATTGCTCTATTTTAGTAGGAATATGCCCCGGGGGGCGGGGGGGGGGATGTTGTCTCTAATCATTTTCTCCCAGCATTCTCTCTTGGACCTATTCCAATCAGGCTTTTGTTTCCATTCTTTCACCAAAATAATTCTTAGGTCAAAGTCATGTAGGCACTCTATGTTGCACTATGCAGGCTGCAGCCATCGTGATCCCTCTCACCCTCCCCATATTCTCAGTCTAGATCTAATCTATAAGTAAGACCTGTCCACTCTACCTCCAGTTTATACCCTGAATATGACTGCATCTCCCCACCCTACTTCTGCCCACCTGGCCCAAGCCACCATCATTTCTTGCCTGGATTGTTGTAAAGGCTTCCCAGTATGCCTCCTTGCTTCTGCCCTTCTCTCTGCCCTCTCAGATGCTGTTCTCAACCCAATAACCAGGAAAATTCTATTAAAAAGTTGCATCATGTTGGGGCACCTGGGTGGCTCAGTAGGTTAAAGCCTCTGCCTTCGGCTCGGGTCATGATCCCAGAGTCCTGGGATCGAGCCCCGCATTGGGCGCTCTGCTCGGCGGGGAGCCTGCTTCCCTTCCTCTCTCTGCCTGCCTCTCTGTCTACTTGTGGTCACTGTCTGTCAAATAAATAAATAAAATCTTAAAAAAAAAAGTTGCATCGTGTTATTTCTTCGCTCAAAGCCCTCCAAAAGCCTCCAACAGTATTAGAGTAAAACAAAATTTCTTACTGTGGCTACATGGCCCTGCATGACCTTGCTGCCCCCAAGCCCCATCTCTACCTTGCTGCTCTCACTGTCTTCCACTCTTCCCCTTGCCCACTCTGCTCCAGCCCCCCTGGTGCCCATACTGGTTATAAGTAACTAAATCCAATTCTGCTTCAGTCTTGCTTTGGAGGGTCTTTCCAGAGATAGCTACCTTATCTTGTTCACACCTTGCTTACTTAAGGTCCATTCCTTTTCCAACTACCCTATTTAAAAGAATAATATCCCGTATAGACTTGGTTTCTCCTTTCTCCCCCTTCATTGTTCTTCATGTGACTTCTCATCATTTGACTTATTATTTGGCCTGAACCACCTGGAATTGTAAAAATGACCACCTGTATCCTACAAATACTGTCAGTTCATAGACTTCAGGCCAATTCATACTTCTTTTTATTTGTAAGCTTTATGATAGAAGAGACTTTTTCTGTTTTGTTCACTCTTATAGACCCAGCTCATGGACCGGTGCTTGGTCCATAATCAATACTTAATAAATACATATAGAATTAAATTAATGAAGGAGTCAGCAATACTTATGAGGTAACCATAGTGTGTTATTCATGTTTTAATTCATGTATCCAGTCTCTTTTCTGTTTTTTTTTTTTTTTTTAAAGATTTTATTTATTTGACAGACAGAGATCACAAGTAGGCAGAGAGGCAGGCGGTGGTGGGGGGGGAGCAGGCTCCCTGCTGAGCAGAGAGCCCAATGCAGGGCTCAATCCCAGGACCCTGGGATCATGACCTGAGCTTAAGGCAGAGGCTTAACCCACTGAGCCACCCAGGCACCCCTCTTTTCTGTTTTATCTCCCTATATAAAAATGAGTCACCAGGTTTTTCTACCAGTCACCAAATTAATATAAAATTAGGATGATTCAAAAGAACAGAGTAACTATTTGAAAGAGGTATGTAATACAAATTCAAATCTTATCTATTAATTTAATCTATTAATCTAATATAAATATTTGCAAATATGTATTTTATATAAAGTTTATTTCACTAACTATATTTTATTTCTACTAAGAACACTAATATAAATTCTGGTTTTTTATGTCCTAGCAGACTTCATCTGAAAAATGGATGAAAGACCTACTGGAAGGGCAAAGAAAGCTAGGATAAGATTAAAGTATTGCTTCAAATTGACAAAGTGATATTTCTCTCCAAATAAATATTGACTAAGTTTAAAAGGGAAGGCTTTGGGATCATGACAATTATGAGTACGGGAGGAAATACCTTCTCATAATTTTGTAGTCAGTATATGCTTTAAAAACTGAGACTGGCTGGAAAGAACCTGAAATCCTTTAGCAACGATGTTCAGCCGCAAAACTGAAGTCAGACTATGCACATGGCATGTTCTCACAGGTTATATTTCTAGGAAGGTATATAAAGATGTGATGAAGAACACTCAAATGTAATCTGAGGAAGAATAATCGGGAATCACATTTTTTTTTAAACCACAAAAATTGCAACATCTTATAAGGTAGTTAACATTGCTACATCCATTCTTTGAAAAGTTAACTGAGGCAAAAGAGAAAGCAGTACATTTCCAAAGCACAGCACACATTGGGCGAAAGATCCGGGATGAGCGCCCAAAAGTCCCATCTTCCTGCCTCATACTTTTGTATTCAAAATATTGCAATCTGTTACCTAGAGGATGATTAGTGTGTAAAACTGAGTGCTTTAATTTTACTGCAGGAAAAAGTAATGTAGACAGAGCATAGGCTGTGACGGAGACAAAATTTGTCTAAACAAAGATATCTTTGGTTAATTAGTAAAATGGCAAAGACATTTATGAAAAACAAGACAGGCACATAAATCTCTTTCATAAATGTTAAATATTTCAATATTCACTCATGAAAATCTTTTAATGTAATTCTCTTATATTTGTAGAAATGATTAACATTACGTTTGAAGCATAATTTTTTTTGCCGCTGAGCTAACATTACTTCTTATCATTATATCTTTGAATACCGTGTTACTTATCTGACCTAGAACATTTCACCAAAAAGAAAAGCTAAGTTAGCCAAAGAACAGCCCATCTCATAAAAAGATGTGGTATCTGTGAAAACAGATATGATTAAAACAGTGTGTGCTGTTTAAGTGAGTTAGGAGTCATCATGGACAGCTCTAGGAAGAAGTCTCCCTATCACATATAGGCAGTTAGGAAGGCAAATAGGACTCCAGGGTGCATTAAAAGAGGGAGAAAATAATATAGAAATATTAAGTTGATGTTCTATCAAATAATGATACACTTTCATCTAGAATACCGAGTCTAATTTCAGTCAATGCACCTTAAGACATGTCAAGCAGAGAATGAAAATATCCACAGGAATGGAGAAAAATGAGCAAGTTGGGGATGATTCATGTAAAGATAATTTATTTCTAGAAAATAAGTTTTGTTAAGTGGGAAGTCACTTGTTTTCACAAACAGCACAGTAAAGGACATTTTGGTAATTGGGTAATTGATGCTTATGATAAAATAAGAAGCAATGATAAATAAACCTCAACAATTAATGAAAATCCATAGTATTGTCTGAGAGGTGGAAAGATACTTAGAGCCAGTAATCTGGGATTAGAGAGGGATTGCTGATTACAAAGAACTAAATAGGAGCATCAGTGGTGGAAACAGAACTTCTATGCTAGGGGCCTTATTCTTTCATTTGTGTACTTAACCTTTGTCCCTAACCAACGTACAACATCAGTTGTAGTTTTACACGCTTTTGCAGTGACCAAAAAGTATAAAATGAGGTCTCGTCTCTTTTTTCCTAATTAACACAATTAGTTGCATGTGTTTTTTCATAGCATAGAAAAAGAATGTAAAAAAAAATGAGTAAATTTGGGAAAACTAGAAAGAAGAAAGTCTTGCTGTGATCAACCAAAACCAACCACAGTTCATAGTTTGATGTATTTTCTTCCAACTTCTTATCTATATGTAGTTCTTTATTTTATATAGTTGTAAACATGCCATGGATATGAATGTTTTCCATTTATTTTCACTTGGCCATAACCATCCCTCCATTATTATAAGCTCTCAGTGATAATTTTGATACCAGACTAGTGTATCAATAGGTGTACCAGGATTTATGCAATCGTTTCTGTAACACCGATGATCCTGATATTGACAATTTTGTACTCTGAGTACCAATCAAGTGATTAATGAATAGGAAATGTTTAATAAAATGATGAACTTAATGATCACGCAAGTTGTAAGAAATAATAGCTCTCACTAGCTATTTTTCCACCTATGTTTATTTCTAGTTACATGCATTCACATCACTTTCGCGTTTGTCCTCTAGAGTATAAACATCCATTGGGTCTGTATGAAATCTCCATTAGCCCAGTTTCATATGCAACTGGGCACTTTGTCTATCGTTTCTGATAGCAGCCAACAGGGCTTATCTTCAAATTGTGCTCATGGCCAACTCTGGAGGCAAATACCGGAAAGACAGAGAAATTATGCCAAAGGATTCTAGGCTTAGAAAATATAGATTAAATGAAAGTCTTTTTCACTACAAAGGATACTTTGTCCTTATATTACCTAGAACTAAAAATAGCTAGAGCTCACTATTGTGAAGCCGGGGGCTTCCTCTAAGAAGAAACGATGTTATTTTACTTTTCCTTTAATATAGTTGGTCATTTTATAACATGTTCGATTTATGTAGTTTAACTTGGTATATAAATTTTATGTCATTTATCCTCATGTGCTTGTTAAGATGATTAACATTATCTTCATTTCACAGTGAAGAAACAGGGTTTATGATAGGAAGAATAAAAGGGAACTAGGATTAAATCCTAAGCCGTTCACTATGAGCTTCATTTATAGTCTTTACAATGGTGTTAATTTTTATAATGCCAGTGACAACGATGAGGTAAACCTGATCCCAATGGACCACTGGATGGAATGAGAGATGTCTTTTATTTATTTTCTGCTTGTTCAAGTAGGAAAAAATTAGACCCATAAATCTATAGTTAATTTTAACTTTCTTCCAAAATATGAAGCATGCACCGTTACTAGAAAATTGGACTTATATATGATCTGGATGTGTATATATCTGGCCAGATCGGTACAGACTATTTTCTTGAATCTCTGACTGCTTTCAATTAAGTTATTTATTAACACTCTTACCTTTAATCATCCATAGGTCTGGTTTTCCCAAAGTGCAAAGGATCTTCTGCCTTTTCCAGGTTACTGTCAGGTTCAAAAATTCGTTGTTCTGCTTTTGAGGAACCAAAAGAGGAGAGACCAAAGTTTGGGAAATTTGGAGAAACCAAGGTTATTTCAAAAGCAGAGTTAAGAAGATGTGCTCTGAAGGTATATTATTTCCATACCAAACAGGAATATTCAGGGAGAAAGAGAGAGGGATGGAAATAGAGTGGAAAAAGAGGCACTAAACAGTAGAATCTGAACAGTTTACAGGTCTCACATCTCTTTCTTCTCTTATGAAATGTCTTTGAAAAGGATTTGGGGCCTCGATTGCATGTTTAGGACGACAGAGTATGAAGCAGGGGCAGAGAAATTCAGGGCCCTATTCTGCCTTTGCTGAATACTGTAGCTTTTTTCCCTACCCCCCACTGCTAATTATAATGTTGGGAAAGATGAGGGTGAGAGGAGAGGGTCTTTTTCTCCCCCCCAACTCTCTCTCCCTCTTTTTGTCTTAGAGAATGCTTTTCTTTCAAAGATACTGAGTTTGGAGAAGATCTTTAAACGAAGGGGTACTAGACGTAAGAGTCTTTTTAAGTTCTTCTTATCCAACATTTGAAAAGACATTTTATTCATAAAGCTTACACTTTTTTTTTTTCAAAGGAGCCATTTAATTCATTATGGAGTAGTATGAAGCTGTTGAGAGAGATATAGCAGCTTGATTCATTTGAAATCGCAGGACAAATAGACTTTAAAAAGCAAATGCATCCATTCTGACACTAATTACGTGTCTTTTGCACACGCGGTATCTCATGTCACAAATTGCTCTCATTTGCTTCGCGCTGCAGAATGTCTCTGAAACGTGATGAGTGGAAATGCCTTGAACAGGTGGAGGTGGAACAGGTTGGGGGACTTTGGTGGGGGAGGGGTGGGTCGAGGAAGAAAAAAGAAAGGTGTCTTAGAAGTCACTAGAATTCGTGGGGAATTCATTCAACATGATATTGACCCACGTGATAAGGTGGAATATATGGCTTTTCAAGAATTCTATGTCTTCCTTATAGTCATAACAATGACACAACAGAGCCCACTGTATACCAGTCATTCTGTTGAGAGTATTTTATTTATACATATTGTCTCTGAACCTTAAAATTAGCTTATGATTATATTCTCAATTTATCGAGGAGGAAACCGAGGAGGTTGAATAATCTATCGAAGGTTATCTCTAACATGTGTGTTTTCCCCCATACCACCAAGCCATGAACTAATTCTGACACTGGCCAGTGATAACATCCGATCCCACTTCTGAAGGGCTCAGTCCTACAAGACTGCCCTGCCTCCTCACTTCAGACGCCGGTCACCTGTGCTGAAGACCTCCCAGCTATAGATCAGGGCTTCCCACGACCCTCTCCCTGGGTTTGATTCATTCGCTAGAGCAGCTCACAGAACTCAGAGAGACAGTTTGCTTACTAGATTATCAGTTTAATATAAAAGGACCTATCTCAGGAGCAGCCGGAGGGAACAGGGAAGGTGTGTGAGAAGAGGGCAGAGCTCCCACGCCTCCTCAGGTGAGCTACTCTCTCAGCACCCCCAACCTGTTCACAAACCTGAAAGCTCATCAAATCTTGTTGCTTAAGAGTTTTTATAGTTTATTCTGCAGCACCTGCTCTTCCCTTCCCCTTCCCGGAGGGCCCTGGATAGGGCTGGAAGTTCCAACCCTCTAAGTACTTGGTCTTCCTGGTGACAAGTCCCATCCTGGGGCTACTCAGGGGCCCCCGGTAAAGTTGCCTTGGTAGCATAAGATCAAAAAGAGTTCCTTGTAAGCAATAAAACAAACAAACAAACAAAGAAACAAAACCACTCCCATTGCTCTGGAAATTCCAAGAGTTTGAGGAGCTTTGTGCCAAGAACTGGGACAGAGACAAAATACATTGCCTGTTGTCCCACAGTATCGGGACTAACACTTAGGGGACTGAAGCCAGATAATCTGTTTCCAGAGCCCCCAAGAGTTCTCTGGCCATCTTTGTATTCGGACCCTAGTCCTGCATTTTCCCCACTCCCACCCTCCTAGGTTGTTGCCCCTGAATTCTGCAGGATGCTTTATGACAAACAGAAAGTTTACTGAAGTCTACAGAATTAACCTGAGTTTGGCATCTTGCAATCCACTCTTGGATCTATTTAGCACAGGAGGAGAGCTTTATAAATGATGCAAGAGTTTCTTAGAGTTCTTTATAGAACAATTCAAATAGGGCTAAAAACAACCAAGAGGAGAGAGAAGTACACATTCGTTTTCCCTGAATATGAACAAAAACAAAAGCATTTGCTCCGTGGTGTGAATTGGAGGAATCACGTTATTGAGCTGGCGCTTGTTGCCTGATAATGGAAGAGATTAGCGTCACTTTTCTGTAACTAAGCCTGTAATGGTGTCACAGCCTATTTGATGCCAATTGGTGTTCCTGGGTCCCTGGTATAAAGCAACCTTTGCAAATGAGTAGTCCAAATGGTTGGAGTAAGGAATAAAACCAGGGAGTAAAAAATGAATAGCTAATTCAACACTTAATTTCTTTTCATTTTGAGAGTCTTACATATGTGCGGCAACTATTAATGGGTGGGATGCTGATGACAGGGGAAGAGTTTTAAACCGTAAATTTATTTTCACCTGAGCTGCGGAGCTCAAACCTGGCATGCCTTACACGTAATGCAGTTTGACAGTTCATTTGAAATAAATGTGCCGATAACCCTTAAAAGTGGTAATAAAATACTCTTTGCTCTACTGTACAGATGATTAATACCACTAAAGTAATTAAATTCCATTAGGCTGAGGTTCACATACCCAAGGAATTGGTGCCAGGATTTAGCCGTTCTCTAGTGAGGACAAAAGACTAATGCCTTTTAAAGCCGTGTTTCACCAGGAAAATCCCAGGGAAGTCTGTATTAACTTAGGACATCTGCTTGTTGTGATTGTTTGAGGTATTGATGCATTGGATCATTAGCAGAGTAGCGTGAACTAGTGTTTTCCTGTTGACAAGGATCTCTCACCAGGAGCTGCGAGCTTTCTGCAAGGGGAGAGAGAAAGCAAAGCAGGGCAGCCAAGTTGAGTCCTGTGAATGGCTTTGACTTACAGAATTATTGCTAACTGTATAGTCTCTGATGGTAGGAAACAGCATTTTGCCCCCAGCCATTTTTCCCAAGATCAAAGCCAAAGTAACTCTGTCTCCTGCTGTTTTGTAGCTGTAGATTCTTAAAGACTGGCATTATTGTCATCGATGAACAGTTTGCCCCCTTTCAGATGGCGGCAGTAATGACCCACGGGGGAGGCAGTGGTTAGGCAGTGCTGACAACGTGACCAGGTGCTGCAGCATAAGCGTTTCATTAAATATTGAAGCAATGGTTTTCAGTTACACTGGCAAAAAGGGAATTTGGTCTATGTCCAAATATGTGGCTATTTTTTTTTCCTTCAACCTCTTCTAATCACATTATTTTTTGCATGACCTTTCTGCTGGAAATTAGCTGCCGTCCCGAAAAGCACTGCGTGTAATATATCTAAGGTGATTCTGCATTCCCCTTTACATGCTAGTGATCATTCTTAATGTATGAATGATTTATTTACCATTTTTTCCCTTTAAAATATGCAAATCAGAGAAAATAAACCTTATGATTATTTTGGTTTTCAGAGGGACCAAATCAAAGAATCCTGAATCTTCAAGGGAAGAGTAGTAGTCTGCACACACCAAGAACAGGATTCAAGTGCATTTAAGAGTCAGTTTTTTTATGCGTGTCATGTGAGAAACGGTTTTAGAGCCTCAACATTCTGTTTCCATTTGCAGACCACGTTAAACTTGTCTGTATAATTTGTGAAATGAATTCACAAGAGAAGAATTGTGGTCATTTTGAAAGGAATGTAGCTGCTGCTTTATTAGAGTGGGGTCTGCTCCTCTACTTTCTTCTGTGTGTGTCAGGGTAAATGACCAACTCTAACCAAATGACCACTCCCTTGTGTTCTGTGACAACCTGCCCTGTGCTTTCCTGGTCCTCTCTTTCCAGAATCCTCTAAGACAATCCTCCGATTCTTCTCTAAGAGCAACAGGACAGACCCTTCTAAATAATATTCGAATACCACAGAAAACTCACCACAGAAAACTACCACAGAAGTATACTTCTTGAGGAAAGCGTGGCTCCTGCCGGAGGCTACGAAAGATGATTGCAACAGAAATGTGCCATAAAACAAAACAAAACAAACAAAACAGAAGCTCCCGCTAGGAAAGAACACGGGATTTAAATATTTTCTCCCAATTTTATACTATATATTATACTATCATTTATCCCTACCTCGGAAATCCCACTTTGTGATAAGTAGTTATTTTAAACTTTCAAATTTTCTGAAAGATCAGAGTTTCTGCATGTTAATTGCTGTTTGCTAGATTTCCATATTCAAATCAGCTTCCCCTCATCATTCAACAAAACTCTGGCACTTCCCTACCAAATATAAATATGGTTTGGTGTAAGATTACCATTCATCTGAGGAACAAACTTTTTTGTGTGGTTATTCTGTACCAGTGCCCTGGATTTGCCCATGAGATCAGCAACTCTCCGTAGTAATCCTCATAAAACAAGATTTTACTGCTACTTTTCACTCTTTTTTGTTTGGTTCATGTGTACTCAGTAAGAACTGAATTAAAATCCCATTATAACCAATCTCTTTAAAAAAAATTTTTTTTTTTTACTTGGTAAAACATTACAACCAATCCCCTAATCTTTCTCTTACTCTCTTGTTTCATCTTTATTCCTTTGCCCTACTTTCTTGAGGTCATAGATGTTAAATGGGTATACTTGTAAGGGAAAAAAAAACATATTGAAAAATGACTACTAACCAAATAGGATTTTGTCTTAAGACCAACATTAGTAAGATTAAAAACAACATTTAAAAGAGATACAAGAAAAATTTCAACCATCCAAAATTATTGTTATCATTTCCTTTTGATTTTACTGTTTGGAACACTTCAGGAAATGACTGACTTCATTGACAAATTAAAAAAAAAAAGAAAGAAAGAAAAGAAAACCAGAGGTTTATACAGCATATAAAAAATGGAAGCCTCTGTAGATGGAAGCAAATGAGGAAAAGAAAAAAAAAAAAAGAGAGAGAGAGACTTGTCTAAAGATGGAAATGCTAGAACAAGTTTGTTTAAACCTATCTGTGTTTAGTTGATGATATTATCACCTAGCTGGTACTTCCATGGTGAAAATTGTCTGTAGTTCAGAGCCTGTTTTAAAGAATGACAACAGGGCAAAATTCTAGGGTTCTATGGGGAATACAAAAATGAATAACAAATGCCTCTCTTGCCAGAACCATTGCTTATAGCAGCTATAGGCAAAAATAGTTTCTAAAAAAATGTTCATGATATTCCTCAAAAGAGTGTATTTATCTCTTTTCAAGCGCCAAGTAAGATATTTTCTCTACTTTAAGAGTTTTCACAAGCAGTGGTGACATCTTCAAAGTTCAGTCTGGTGGGATAGAAATATTTTTCAAGAAGTCAGTAGGCATTGAAAACTATTCCTTTCTTTTTTATTATACTGTGAACATTCTGTTTTGACATAATTCCCTCTTCATTTCTTCATGACAATTTGCATGCACCACTTAAATTACTCCCCATTATTCAGCTGTATTCTTTGGACTTCTTTGAAACACATAAATATTAAGGATAGATTAATGTCAGAAAGCACGTCCAAAATATTTCTTGCAAGTTTAACATGTGACCAAAAGAGAACTATTTTTGGTGGTAGAAGAAAGACTGAGATTCATTTAGGTGGGAAAGGGTAGGGATTTTTTTTCTTGACTAGCAACTAAATGGTCTTTGTTTAGAATAAGACTTTGTTTTAATAATAATACATTAAAGGGTTTTTTTCTTTTTCTTTTTTAAGCTTTCTTTTCATGGTGAAATAAATGTTTAACTTTCACATTCTTTCATGGGGTTCTCAATTTTGTGATATATAGCCTTAAAGTTTCTAAAATTACCTACATTAGGAGAAATTCCTTAATTTCAGAATATTCTGTATGTTGTAAAGTGCGTTAATACTGTACATCAATAAACATCTATTAAGTATAGGCAAGTAACTCAGGAAATACTTTGTTTAAGGCATCTAAGTTCTGATCTTATACATTTTTTTTTAAGATTTTATTTATTCATTTCACAGACAGGGATCACAAGCAGGCAGAGAGGCAGGCAGAGAGAGGAAGGGAAGCAGGCTCCCTGCTGGGCAGAGAGCCCCATTGTGGGACTCAATCCCAGGACGCTGAGATCATGACCTGAGCCGAAGGCAGAGGCTTTAACCCACTGAGCCACCCAGGTGCCCCTACATTCATTTTTTTAAGTTTTGTTTTGTTTTCATAATTTATTTAAGTAGTCTCTACACCCAGCATGGGGCTAGAACTCATGACCCTGAGATCGAGAGTCACATGTTCTTCAAACTGAGTGAGCCGGGTGCCCCTGATCTTATGCATTTAATTTATAGAGATGGACTCTTTGTGTGCTTTCCTTGAAAACCATGTATGTTCTTTTGAAGGTGAAGTCATGGCTATCCCTCTGTTTGGCAGAATACTGGCATCCTTTGAAAAACAACCAAGGGTTTCTACACTAAAATGGAAAACCAATTCTTTTCCCACTTCATATATGCTAAATTAATTTGCTAATAAAAATATTTTCATTTTAACTTTTCTCATAAGACTGCCCCTTTTTGAGACGCTGACTTACTTTTTAGACTTTTGAGCTATGTGGAATTGCCAGAGAGAGCTTGGAATTTGACCAGCATAGGGACAGTGTAAGGCATACTCAAGCAAAACTTAACGGTACTCAAGTTGGGAACTTCAAAGGGATCCAGTAGAATAGGGGTAGGAGATAGGTATTATGGACTAAATATTTGTGTCCTCCCCAGATTTGTAGGTCAAGACCTAACCCCCAGTGGGATAGTATTAAGAAGTAGGGTCTTCGAGAGGTAGTTAAATCATGAAGGTGGAGTGCTTATGGTGGAATAGCGTCCTTATAAGAAGACACAGAAGAGCTTGCCTTCTCCTTCCATCTCTTTCTCTCTCTCCTTTTCCCTCTGCCTCTCTGTCTGTCTGTCTCTGCCATGTGAGGACAAAGCAAGAAGATGACCATCTGTGAATCAGAATGAGGGTTCTCACCAGAACTCAGTCTTGCTGGCACTCTGATCTCAGACTTTGCAGCCTCTAGATCTGTGAGAAATAAATTCAGTGGAGACATGAACATCGAAAGTTCTGGTAGTATATGTAGTGGAGTCATATGAGAATACAATGAAGGAAGGGAGGGAGGGAGCAGCGAGAAATGTTTGCTAAAGGGGATGATTTTTCCCTCCAGTTTTGGGGGATACGTGGAAGGACCACCCTAGCAAAAGCCAAGGAGAAGCTCAGAAATGAGTTAATAGAGACATGTACAGGCTCCCTGAGGAGGACACATTTGTTTCTCCTTCCTTTAGAGTGGTCATTTCACTGAGTGTTGAGGAGTAATGGACGTGCTAGTGTCCTGCAACACGAAGAGTCTAAAGTTGCCATGGAAAGCAATCTAGAGCTTTCTCTTGATGTTTTGTCTTCTTCTGGGGCATCTTTAATCTTTATACTGTCAGAGGAGTCTCAAAGGGGAGGCGCCTGCTATATTTAAGACCAAGAGTTTTTCCCAGTATGTCATATATACCATCTTATTCAACACTCACAAAAGCATGCCAGGTAGCTCCAGTAAATGGAACTTTGGTTTTGTAAGTGAAACACTCACAGGTCTGACTCTTCATGAGTCACCAAAATGTCTGCTGCATATAGGATTTTTACGTATCCCGAGAAAAGAGTCTAAATTGCTCTGTGAGGCTAATATGCAGGGGTAGATCCTAGATAGTGAATGCACCTGACTAATCTTATAACCTCCACGCCTTCACATGTCTTTATTTTCTCGTCAAGGAAAAATTTTTGTAATTTAAATACTTCTGTTTAGTTTTGGGTGTGTGGGAAAAAAAAAGATTCCTAGAGAAAGTCGGGGGCTAGCGGTAGAATTGAAGAAGTCTAGGAAAATGCTGTCTCTTAGAAGTTCTGGATACATTTAAGAATACAATGCTGCCTTTGGCTGTGGTTCAAAGCTGTAACTGAAGAATCCACTATAGGCGTTAAGAAGGCAGAAGAAAAAGTGACTCATGAAGCTGTTTCAAACAGTCAAAAGTTGTTCTTTAAATAAAAGAGGAAACTTGTGAAAATTACAGATGGTAGAATTTATTTTAATAGCTTCATAAATGACTTAAAACCTGTACTTATAAGATCAGTAGGGGTCCAAGGGAGTTGCCTAATTATTTTTCACTCACATTGTTGCATTTCATGAGGGAAATTATATACTATTGTGGTATTTGGAAATTTAAGGTTTGAGAAGGACTCTGGTTATAGCCCTCATAATTGTCCATACATAATCTATTATTAGCCTCATTTATAAATGGGGTAACTAAGCATAACAAAGTTAAAACAAATAAACCAAGGGCACAAAATAGCACACAAGTGGCAAAGGACAGCTGAGATAAACCTGGGTTTGTCTGTTTCAAATGCCTTTCCCACATCAAAATTTTTAGATAAAAACCTTAACTCATTTGCACCTCGCAGGTGGAGTCATGTAACAAGAAGTTGCATATGGCTTTTCAGAATTTTCGGTACACTCGGATATTTACTTAGGACAGATCCCACTGGACTGAGGACAGTCTGGGTAAATCTTCACTGATTTACAAGTCCCTTGTGATCCTTGACATAATATCAGCTTGACTGTCCTACTTGTGATCCTTGGCATAACATCAACTTGACTGTCCTAAGTTAAAAAGAAAAGCACCTAGTGGATATGCTGGAGGCTGGTACTGGCTCCCAAGAGCCAGTTTTTAGATTGTCAGGAATTTTTTAAGTCTGTTGTTTAACACAGCCATTATTGAAAATTAAATTATTACACTTTAAAGTCAAATTAATTATATTTAACATAAAAGTCGTAGGTACTCGAGACTTCATCACTTTTTAATTGCTTTATAAGTTCTACTATTGTCTATAGTCTTGAGCTCATTTACATCTGTTGTATCTTTGTGGTGAAATTACTGTATATAATGATGTGCTACTGCACATTTTTTCCCAGAATCTCCATTTAGGATTGTCATGTTGGTAACATGAAATCGGCTCTGGTGGAAGTATTTACACCAGGAAAATTGGCAAATGCTACAGTCAGAACCATTTTTTTCTTCCCGGAGAACTAGCTGTTAAATATTTATTAACGTGCCTCTAGATGCAGCTTTGTAAGTGTTTATTTAATTCTGACTCTCTTGCTCATTCCTTTGATAAAAGGAACCTCAGCTAAACTTAACCTAAGTAGCTCCAATCACTTGTTCATATTGTTTTCCTTGGTTAAGAGATTAGGATTGAGGGGAGGATTGGAAGAGCCAACACCTTGCTCAAAACTAAGTCTAGTTAAAGGGAATGAAATGAGGAAATCTTGGCAAACTCTCTTATTTCTAGGCCACGGGGTGTCTTGAAATTTGACCTGAACGTCACATAGAAAGAAAGCAAGATTGGATTTTTTTTCAACCTATTGGGGAAATCAACACATATGTATTAAGACAGAAGCAAAGAGCTCATTTATAGTTAATTTAACCAGTTGTGGTTCTACGGGTAAAAACTATTCTTCTCTAAGCTACCAATGTTTAAAAACAAAAGTGGGAATGAGAAGAGCACAAAACAGTCATGTTATTCTGGACAACACTTAATAGCATGTCAATAGTTGCTCAAAGGGAAAAGTGCGAAGGTCGGGATCCTGTTCCTAGGATCCATGTTGCCTTACCCTGGGGTCTTGGACCTTCCCACTACACTCTACTACAATACATTTTAACTTCCATGAGTTATGGGTACAAAAGAGAAAGGATTTTCTTTTCTTTCTTTCTTTTTTTTTTTTTTTTTGGTCTCGGTGCACATTTACAGCTTTGAAATTCTTTTACATTTTCATTCTTCATGCTGATGAGTCAGTGCAGATTATATTACCAAGTTATTAGGGGTGGTAGAGACTGTGTCTCCTTGAAAGTAATGGCATGTGATTGCTTACTCCATTACTTTCAATGGGACTCAGTCATTGCCATCCTTAGGGACTCAATCCCATTGAAAGTAATAGTCGGAGACTTCCCACATTGTTACCGGGCTTTAAATTGGGTTGAATTTATACGGAGCAGTAGTAGGGGCCAGCCACACAAGTTGCACTTTTAAAAGATGTGGACTTGATAGTTTCTTGGCTCCCAGTTGGAAAGTTTAACTGCCTACTTGGAGAAAGTATTTTTACTATTTAAAGCATTCAATTCTTAATGCTGAAGTGTTTTAATATTTAGCCTCTGAACTATTAGAGAAACTCATAACATTTCAGGAAAATTGTTTTCAAACTTTAATTCTTTCCTAACTATGCTATATTCAGGCATTTCACGAAAGAAGACATTCTTTTGCTTGGGCATTAATTACTTTCTTGTTCTTAGAATAATTATATTTTTAGAACTGGAAAGAAAGTTCACAAAATCATCATTTGGGTGAGGAAACTGAGGTTCAAGGTAATTTACTATGGTCAAGACCAAGAGCTTTGTCTCAAAGTGAAGATAGAACAGTCATGTTTAGGATGACCCAATCCCATTTAAATCTTCAGAATTAGACTATTTTTATACTTAGAAATACTAATGGGTTATATTAGGATATAATATGTATTGCTGTTTACACTTAAATAATAACATGTTTTAATTTTTCTTCATGAAACAAACATTTTCAGGGATGCCTGGGTGGCTCAGTCGGTTAAGCGACTGCCTTGGGCTCAGGTCATGATCCTGGAATTCCAGGATCAAGTCCGGCATTGGGCTCCCTCCTCGGTGGGGAGTCTGTTTTACCCTCTGCCTCTGCCCCTGCCCTGTGCACTCTCTCTCTCTCTTTCTCACTCTCTCAAATAAATCAATATTTGAAAAAAAAGAAAACTGCTCCAGATCTTACCTTTTGTCTAACTTTGCTCCTGTATTTGTATCTTAGTTCAGAAATACAACACGTAGTTTTTAGATTTCTGCTCTAAGACCGTAGCAATGCCCAATTTTGGTGTATGGCTATTAAAAAAAGTTTTGTTCTAACTTCAGTAAAATTAGCAAAGTGTTATTTTACATTTAGTGGATATTGTAGCTAAAATGTGGACATATCTGATATATATAGCTAAAGAAAATAGTTAATAAAATCATTAAAGATTATTTAGTTTCCCCTTATCATGAAGGCTAATCGCTTGTGAGCTGTAAGGAACTTCATCTTCATCAGCAGTGCCAACAGTTGAAGGTGTTGGCGAGTCCTAGATGTTCAGTGTAAAAAACCTCAATGCTTTGTCAATTGTGTAATGGAAATGAGGAGATATTAGCTTTGACAATAATAGCGCAACCAGAAATTTAATTTATTATTTTCCTAACTGTCGATATTATTGTTGATGTATAGATTTTGACCACATGCACATGTGCATAATGCTTATCTAACTAATATTTGGATAGACAATTGAATTATAGATATATTAACGATGTTACTCTGAGAATCTGGTGTAATATGAGGGTATACGTGTGGATGTTCTGTAAAATCTCTTACATTTCTAGAGTCCATGATTATATGGTTTCAAAATTATAAATTTCAGTTGCAGCAGCTCATTGTCTTTTTTATTGTACAACCATACTTTATCCTACAACATTGTTTTAGTTATTTTTGAAAAGCAAACTACCATACCCAAAGCAAAAAAAAGAAAGAAAAAGAAAAAGACCCCACAGCATATTATTCTAGGTGTTTAGAAGCCAGAGTAGTGACTCCCTTGGAATGGGGTGGTGGTGGTGGCGGCTGAAAGGTGAAGAGCTTGAGGGAAGGTTCCGGATGCTGAGAATGTTCTTGATCTACATGCTGGTTACACAATGGTGTTTGGTTCATGAATATTCATCAAGTTGTGTACTTTCCTGTATGTATATACTTGGATAAAAAGCTTAAAAATGACATTCAGATATAAGAAATATGGTTAATTTATTTTTAAAAATCTGATATTCCAAGAGACTCACCTTCCTGAAAAAATTCCTCCTCGAGTTTTTTCTCTATTTGTTTTTCTGTAATAATAGAAGACAGAGGTCAGCAAACTATGGTTCTCTGGTCCAAAGCTGGTTCTCCACCTGTTTTTCTATAGTCTGTGAGTTAAAAATGGTTTTTACATTTTTAAGTGGTTGAAACAAAGTCAAAATAAGAATATTTCATGACACATGGAAATGATACGAGATTCAAATTTCGGTATCCAAAAATAAAGTTTTATTGGAACACAGTCATACTCATTCATTTCTATATTATCTGCTCTTTTTTGTTGTCTGTTTTACTGCATTACAGCTGCTGTGCATCTCAATGGCAGCATTCAGTAGTTGTGACAGAGATCATACGGTCCGCAAAGCCTAAAATATTTACTATCTCACCTTTCAAGGAAAAGTTTACTGACACAAGGAAAGGGTCAGCCTAGAGGTCAAAGGTAGATTAGTACTATTACAGTCTAAATGGTGTGTGAAATTAGCCACCCATTAGAATCAGCTAGCTCAAATATTATCCACACTCACTCAGTTTGTTATTTTTGCAGTCTACATTCAGTGTTCACCAGATCCCATACATGAGTGAGAAAAGCAAAAGCAGTACAGCCAGCAGCTGCATTGAAAAAAAAAAAAATACATATATCTTCTCTGGAATATGGCTGCTTTCCCTCGTTCCTTTATCGTACCGGTTTTCACCATCATAATGGAGCTAGTCTACCTCTGCCTTTACAGAATTCCTGTGGATCTACTTCATGTGCTTAGACTGGTCATCTGGTTGATACTTTGCAACTGTAGGGGAGGAAAACTTTTTCCTTCTTACCTTCTAGGTCCTTTGGTTGGCTTAATAATTAAGTTGACATAAAATTGATTACCGGAGGAAAAAAAAGTTTCTTTCTTATGTATAGGAGCCCCACAAAAACATGAGAGGCTCTCAGACAGGCATATATGCTATCTGAGCTAAGGAGAAGAGGAGAGGTGTCTGGGACATCGAAGGGGAGGAAGAAGGTTCATAGGAAGATGGGAAGAGCAAATGTTGCAGTAAAAAAAAATGTGTGTTACGCCACAGATAAGTCTTCCTGAGGGAAAACAAAAAAACAAAAAACAAAAAAACACTATCTCTGATAACAGCTCTCTTCCTGGTTTAGGCCCCCTATCTAAATCCTTTTAGGCAGTTAAGAAAAGGTAAGAACCTCTTTTTGAATCTGCTGTGCCTTACGTGTCCTCAGCCACTAGTAGTCCATATGCCACAGTAGCACATTCTGGGGTGGCCTGCCCTGAACCCCACTGCAGTCTTCATGTGGGATCACACCTTTGTCTTTGTCTTCAAGAAGTGAAGTGTTATTTACCACAAACATTTTTTTTTTTTTAAAGATTTATTTATTTGACAGAGAGAAATCACAACTAGGCAGAGAGGCAGGCAGAGAGAGAGAGAGGGAAGCAGGCTCCCTGCTGAGCAGAGAGCCCGATGCGGGGCTCGATCCCAGGACCCTGGGATCATGACCTGAGCTGAAGGCAGAGGCTTTAACCCACTGAGCCACCCAGGCGCCCCTACCACAAACATTTTTGACCCTCAGATATTTGTTAAAAGTTTCTTCCTTATTTGTGTTTCTTAAGGCCATTTCTTCCACTCGTATTAGCCATGTTCTGAAGGTCACGCAGACACAAACACACACGTGCGCACACGAACATGTCCGTGTGGCCCTGTAGGCAGTTATTCTGTTGTATTTCCTTGATCTAGTATATACTTAACGTTTCCTTGCATACGGTCAAAGGAAGCAACCTAACCAGTATTAGCTGACCTTTTACTGCTAAGAATCTTTCAGAGGAATAGAGAGCTGTGAGTGCTCCGGTATAGCCAGGGCCAGAGGAAGTTAGACGTCATGAGGAGAGCCAGAAGCTGGACTACATACTACAAACGAAGCAAAATTTTACACAGTTGTGGTGAGAGGGTACGAAGGAGCTTGTAATTCAGATCCATCTGAAAAAAGGTAATTGGTGAACCAACCACCCCAAACTGGAGCTGAGCCATGAGTCTTTAAGTCCTTCTCCTTTTTAATTTTTTTCTCCCATCCATTCCATATATGTACATGGAAGAAGGGCCCATGACCACTGGACGATCTCCTGCACAGGATAATATGGGAGATAAGCCCACTGGGATGTTTCCAAGCATGGTCTCTACAACTAGAGTGTCAGCATTCAAACCCAGCTTTGCCACTTCCTGGCTGTTTGTCCCTGGGCAGGTAACTCATCTGCCCAGTGCTTCCATTTGATTATCCTCAAGGCGGGGGAGGAGGTGTTAAATGAATTAATACAAGTGCTTTGAAAGGTGCTCAGTTAATATTACCTATTATTATTTCACAGTTATGTCTTAGAAGCTAAAAAAGAGTCCTCAGTCGATACTGGATGCCAGTTTAGCAATAAAGTGGCATCACCAAGTATGAAGTAACTCTAAACAAAGTTTTTCTTTTATCTAAAACTTAACTATTTTCCAACATCTGAAATAAAATTGTTTGTCTTTATGGATAATAGGCTTAAAACTTGCATCCTAAGATATTTTAGACCTTATTCAATGTCTTACATTTACTCATTAATTGAACAAAGAGTTACTGGATATCTACTCAATACAGGTACTGGGCCAGGTACTGGGCCAGGCCCTGGGGATACATCAGCGAGGAAAGCTCACATGGTTCTCATAGGGAAGAAAATAGGCAAACATAAGCAAATAAAATAACCGTGAAAGGAATAAACATTGTGTTCCAGTGTGAGAGTGAGAAAAGTAAATATTGATCTAGAGAAGTACAAGGAGAAATACCCTATTGACAGAGTGATCAGAGCAGACGGGGTAACTCTTTGAGGGACAATTGAGCTTAGATTTGAAGATTGAAAAGGAAGCCACTAGGCTGACTCTGGGAAAGGAAGCATTCCAGGCACAGGGCACAGGACTCCTAAACGTCCTGATGTGGAAACTGTGGGTCCTGTTGAGAAGATCCCAAGGGGACTGGAAGCTTGGTTCACAGGGTGGAGACTGGGAGAGAAAGGGAACGGAGACTAGACCGGGGACAGACCTTGGAGGCAGAGGTGGAATCTGATTTCTGGTCTGCTTCATAAGGGTCCAACTGGCTGTTGTGTGGAGAATAAGTGGGCCAGGGTGGAACTCAGGTTTACAGTTAGAAGGCTGATGAAGTTCTTCCCGTGGTTCCTGTTTACAGCACGAGCACCTATGACATGGTCGTACATGTGTGTGTTGGGGTCAGGGGTGGCCAGGAGCACATACATGGCATGATCATTGGTAAATCATGCAGGGAAGTCAAAATCTGTACCACTGAGAATGAAGCGATGAGGTTATATAGAATATATATCTAATATAAATATTACGAGCACAAATTCATGAGTTTTTATAATGGATGAAATGTTTTAAAATTAAAATTATATGCTCTAACGTAACGTGCATGCAGTTTAGGATTATTATTTAGTGTGTTAATAATATTTACTTTCATGTTTTTAAAAACCATTTCCAGGAAAAGAAAGTATTTATTTTGTCCCCCCAACCCTCTATTTCCACTGAAAACCTTCCTTGTTTTCTTTATGTACGTGAAGATCCACATTAATAAGCATAAAGGTGAGATTTTAAAATGTAACAGGGATAGTTGTTATTGAAATGAATGTTGGGAGACCTGGGTGAAAACGGCCCAGGTGGAAGCAGCTCAGCTGTATTCTGCTCAGGCAGTAGGATTCTATTGAAATTTCAAGTCTCTCTGGGGTTTTTTTCCAATCAGCCGCATGGCTTAGAAACTCATGATGTGAATTTTTGATGGCAAAATTAGAAAATAAAGTGCCCTTCTCTTTTAAAAATAAATTTTGAATTCAAGAAGTGATCTGGCTAGACACTTGTATAAACTAACTTTACATTCATGATAAATGAATATAACGTGGACAAGAAGTTTCAGCTGGTGCCTCATTAATATGATTATATCCTGAGTTGGTGATGAGGTGGGACAGGTTCTGAACTTGCCTATTCTCACTAATTTATTCCAGAATGAGAACCAAGTCAAGTGTATCCACATGAGAACTTGCCATGCCACCTAGGAAAAGTGCATAATTATCTTGAAACAGCCCCTTACCTTAGGAATGGGACACAGAATCCAATGTGAGTCAAGTTATTCAACCTGGAGTTGACTTTCCCCCAGCCCCTCCCTCCTTTGTCCTGGACTAATGCAGACAAATGCTCTAATCCACCCATCCCCAGGCTGGCACTTTGCCAGCTGCGGGGACATTAGCTCCTCATTAACACCTTGTCATCTGCCCACAAATCCACATCCCACCTAGGACAAAAGTAAAGTGGTCTGTCTGTTGGAAGCTTTGGCCACTGAAAGAAGGAAAGACAGTCTATGGGGTCTCTTACGGTTTTATGAGTTAGGAGTAAAAGAGAAACTCATATGTTATTTAGAATGGAGAGATTAATGGCATGTTGATCAACAAATTATTTAATCATGTAAAGACATTATCTTGGTACGCTTTTTATAAATTCAGATTCCAGCACTAACCTCTTGTTTCCAAATCAATTAGATAATCTTTTCTTTTTCCTCCAGAATATTGTTTTCGCTGTTGTTGAGGAGGAAAAGGAAGACCAAGATTTTTTTTTTTTTTTTTTTAACACTGTAGCATTACAAAGTTGCAGAATAACAAAATGGAGTAATACACGTTCTGAGAAGTAATTCTGAGATGTTCAGGGCATGCAAGAGTTTAGGTTGTTCAAAAAATTCTCTGCAATAGTCAACAGGTAAAGAGACCATTTCATAAAAAAGCAATTCTCACTATGAGCACCCCCTCCCTTGTTTTTTTTTGTTTTGTTTTTTTTTGTCCATAGATCCTGTCTTAGTCAACCTGTGGTTGCAAAATGTGTATACCTGTGAACGCATCTATCCGTAAAGGCTCTGCAGATAAACATCCCTAAATCTGTCTTTGTGGTCCTTTCAGCCATCTGTGCCATCAATTTTGCACAGCTAACGGAGAAAAACTTGAGAATTCTGAATTGAGGGTCTTGCATTTGATTTTGCCCTTCGATCTAGAAATGGCCGGGAAAAATTTTTTTAGACCTAAGATTTTCACCTTTGCTTCACTGCTCAAGGTCTGAGAACTAGGCAATTAAGAAAATACTTGTTAATTGTTATGTTTTGGAATTTCCACCTTACTTTAAATTCTGGCCTGCACACAAGCTTAGTTTCTTTTAGGGCTGATCTGATTTCAGTAGTTTGGATGTAGGTCAATCTGTACCTTCATACCCAATAATACAAAATTGATTCTCTAGGAAATGGTGAGGTTAAGTCAATGGTCCCAAACAGGCAGCCTGCTTTGTTGGGATGGAAATAGGAAGGTTTGTTTTATTTTTTTAAGAGGGCCTTATACCTTCCAGATCACCAAAAGATTTTAGGGTGCATAATAGATTCATTCGAGATATGGAGTGTTCAAGATGGGAAGATGCCAGATTTTTAGAAAAGGCGCTACCTCTTAAAATATATTGTTTCCATCTCTGAAAATATTCAGAAGGGAAAAATATAACTGTCAGTTGGGGTAGTTTTATTTCCCTCCTAGATACCAAAAGGCTGCCTCGAATCACTACTTCAAATCACTTCCAGCTCCATGTAATCCATAAGGCTCCATGACTCTTATTTAATTTTCAATATTTGCTCTGTGTTTGTGTAAGTGTGGAAAGGTGTGTCCTGTACGGGTGCCTGCCGTCCTTCTATTTTGCCTAGAGTGTGTTTATGTTGACAGATCAAAAACAAGCCTCTGTCTGAGTCTCTAACTGCAGCTGCCATCTGAATTCCTTTTGGACACAGTCCACTATCTATGGTCCAAATTATGGTCTTATAAAATATATTTTTTCCAAGATGAGTTAAAGAAAAATTAATTTCATGACAGGTACGAGTTTTACTGAAGAAGTGATGGTATGTGATAACCAGCAGCATCCAAACAAAATCTAGTCCTAAGACATTCAACTGTACTGTTCAGATCCTTTGGTATCGTACTTTAAAAGAATATTATGGTCTGGTTATCTAGTTTCTGTTTAAATATATATATTGACAAGAAAACCAAGATAGATAGTGTTCACAATCCAGGCTTTCAGATTCAGAAATATAGTGATCACAAACCTACCTCACAACTCAGCAATACATAAAAAGTGTTTAAATAATAGATCGAGATGACAGATGTCATAAACATTTTTGGAATGGATATAGTCAAACCTGGCAAATTTTGAGATGTGGTTTCAATCACAGTATTTTTGTTGATTTTTATATATGATCCTACGCAATTTCGAATTAAGGCAAGTGTCACCTTTAATTTATTGTCAGGTGGAAAGCACACTTATTTTGTACTCTAAGGATTTATTCAACTTAACTCTGTAATTGCTAGCAATATACAAGCTCATTATATTACAATTTAGTATATTTGATGCCAGCTGTTATGGAGTTAATGGCAAAGTCGAAAGAAATGACATAAAACACACTCTCCTATTTAGTGCAACCATCATAATATTACCATTAAAAAATCACCAGTCGGCCCGGGTGTTCACTTTAGTATTGTTTCTCATATTGTCAGAGTGAAAAATAAGATTTTTTTCACCAAGCATTGCATTTGATATTTTGCTAAACATTAAACTTTTTGCCTCTCTCTAATGTATGAAAAACCTCCTGTACCTATTTTCTTTTTCTTAAAGTTATTTTTGGCAAAGCCGCAATTTAAAAACCTATTTTCTCTTCATTGGAATGGGGTTTGAGAGGTGTCTGTGTAAAAACTAAGAAGCAAATAGGCTTTTAATTGGGTTATGTGCCACTCAGTATTTTTTTCCTCCTGGATATAAGTTGATTATTTCCTACTTATATTTTAATAGAGTCTGTGTTTCTTAGGGGAACCATATCAAGATAAAAACAGCATAACAACTCAATATGAATTCAGCAGCAAGATTTTAAAATTAGTGAAAAAGATTTTCCTGTATTATAAAGAATTTATATATATAAAGATATTTATACTGTTGTTAGCTAAGTGATTACTATTATTATTTTCACAATCTTGATGCAACATATCAGTCATTACAGTCTACAGCATTACATCTTTATATGATATTGATAGATCCATTGATAGATTTCCATTACCTTTGGTACAATTGTAAAATTGATCATTGTTACAAAATTTTCTTGAGCTCATGTAGCTTTATTTTTCTAAACGTAGTATTTCACTTATGCACAAAAGGCAATATATTATGTAGTTCTTAAAATTGAACAGATGTTAAAATAAGAAATAGGATAACATACTGTATTTTTAATTCTAGGAATACTTAAAAATATTCCTTCACCCTCTTGTTAACTGATATATTTAAGCCAATAATTTTACACATTTTGTGAATTTGTGTATTTAACTTGGGAAAACTCACTCTTCTTCACTGTGTGACACATAAAAAAAGAAAATGCGTTTCCAGGAAACAATCCACTAGTAATTTAGTCCAGCTATTTTCAGTACTTAACTTTTGTGTTTTTTCCTTAAGTTCACCATGATATGACATTTCATTATTAGATTTTTTTTTTTTTAAATAGTCACTCACCAGATATTAAAGGATGCAATTGGTTTCAGTTCAGGCAGGTTTTAACTGCGTTTTAATTAGCTTAAAACATATGCTTTCATTTATCGTATTACGTGGAGTACATCCTATTCCATTTAGCTGAGTATTGAGGACTATTGTACAATATTGTGCGCAGGCTAAAACAATGAAATACTAATTGGATCCAGTAAAATAACTGTAACATTTCCGATTCCTATTAGGCAGGTTACGTAAATTAGGCTAATATAAAATGGTGCTTAATAGAATTGCAAATATGGTGTGATGATACATTCAGACAGGAAAGACAGTGAAAGAGGATTTTGGAGGAAATCAAATACATTTGCATTACAATAAAACATTTCCTGCTGTGAGGGCTCTAGCAATGCTGCAAAAAACAACACTCCAGCACCACTCCCTCTTATTTACATAGGAATGCCATCTCTACCTCTTTCAGCTCCTGCGAACAGTTGTCTGTCTGTAACAGAGAATAACGTGCAGTGTAGTTTTAAGTCTGTTGATGAATATAGTCTTTTTATTATTTCATTGGGCACCACATCTGAGATCTTTATATTGCAATGAGGGAGCATTTCTCTTCATGTACAGTATGTCTTTTTATGATGAGAATGTGCTTTTCAGGCTTGAAACACTGACAACAATCATAGGATTGGATTGATATTTCCTATTCGAGCTCCTAAGTGACTTCTGTTTATTTCCTTGTCTTCAATTATTAGCCACTGGTTTGGATAGTTGTGACATCTGTATACACTTTAATTATCCTAAAATGGATTAGAACAGAAGGTAGGCTATTCCTTCCCTTCAATGTCTTGCCCCCCTTGGACTTTGTTGCAAGCTTGAATAACAGCCCTGTGCAATATTTTAAATGAAGAAATTTGAGAAACTGACAACAGGATGGGAGAAAGGTAGAGTGATCCTTTTTCTAAAAATCCTTCTAAACCAACACTAATTTTGTCTTTGTTCATTAGCAGTCCCCGTGGTGAGTTTCTTCTGTGTTTTGAGGAATCCAGAGCACTCTCTGGGCTGAAAGGTGTTCCAGGGAGATTTTTGAAGCCGTCCCTCAAAGGAAAAGTTGCCCAATGAAGTGGGGAAAGGACTACATTTTTCCCTTGCAAATACATTGATAAAAGAGCTTTATGCTGAACTCACAAGCACCCTTGAACCTTTCAGTTTGCTCCCAGCGTTCAGATCCCAGTGTTTCTGTGAAATGGCAGAGAGAGAGAAGACCATTCTGGGGCCTAGCATGCAAATGAGCAAACCACGTAAAGGAAAAGAAAATTTAAATCTCATCTATTGTATTCTAAGCAGGTTGCTAGCAAAGCCTTTGTGGAGCTGCTGTAAAAATGAATCTCATCTTCTTCCTGCCATGACAACTAAAAACATACTTTATTTCCTCACTCACATCAGCACTTTTTATGCAGGTTTATCTTCAAAAAAGGTTTTGTTTTTCTAGGAGTTTAGTGTGTAACATCTTCATTCATGATACAAATTATTTTGTCTGCATCTATGCTTTAGACCTTAATCTCCTGGAGATCTTTAGTTGTGGAATTTGTCACTTTATTTATATTCACAGGTAGTTCTCCTCCTCCTTTAAAAAGTGTTGGAATTAATACTATTTGCTCAAAGGAACAGCAATTTTTAAAAGGTACTATATCGTATGGGGCATGCTTTTCTAGTGAAGCAAAGCAAGTTAAAATCCTCTACATTCAAATTCCCTTCTCTTTCAGCTTTCAGCTGTGAAGAAAAGGATTTTCATCTAGATGTAAAAGATGGTAATTGTACAATAAGGGAAAGGTCTGGCCAATAGGAGTATGCCTGAGGGATGTGAAAAGAAGAGCAAAGAAATTGTCACCAGGCCCTTGACAACCCATGTGAAGCAAAATGGTCAGCTAGTCAACTTTGTCCAAATAATTCGCTGGGCTGGTTCCCTGCCCCCTCTCCCACCTCCCACTATATTTACTAGAGAAAATTAAGCTGATCTATTTGTTTCTGCCTAATTCCATATAAATATGTGTGTTTGTGTGTGTGTGTGTATAAATGGAGAATGTATTAATCCTTAGATCTATTTGTTTATCTCTATTTATCATTATTTCCCTTTTCCCTGTCAATTTTTAAAAAATCTGGATATATGAAAATTTCATGTCAGGTAGAGGAGCTAATCCATTGCCCAGAGAAGATCTTTGTTCTCAAATAGTTTTCTTTTTTTTTCAAACCTTAACTGAAATAATTACTGATTCACAGAAGTTGCCAAACTGATACGGAGAGATCCCATGTACTCTTAACCCTGTTCCCCCCACCGGTGGAATCTGATGTAATTTTAGTACAGTATCAACACGAGGAAACTGAGATTGATCCCATCCATAGACCTCACTCAGTTTTTACATGTATTCATTTTTGTATTTGTGTGTGTGTATGTGTGTGTGTAGTTCTAAGCAATTTTATCAAATGACTTTTTTAGCTTAGTCATAACTTTGTAAAAAGATAGTTAAGTGACTTAAACAAGTGATGATATTTTACTAATCTTCTACTATTTTAACATTAAATGGTAGCAAAAAGTAGATCTTGTTCTTGTTGTTGTTGCTTTGGTTACTTTTTTGTTTGATAAGTGGACTCTTCACAGACATAGGAACATAAAATGTTGAGATTCAAAAGTGAAGTTTTAGATTTTGCAAAATATCATTACAACAGAAGAAAAGCTGAGATAGATAATTAATATAATTTGATTTTTATCACAACTCAGACATTAATTTTTAATTATGCCTAGAATTATAATTTTTAACCTTTCACACACATACACATGTGCACACATACAGATATAAGCTTGCTGTAACCCTACTTCAGTCTTGCTGATCATTCATTTTTGTTTATGTGCGCACACACATATATGTAACTATACACTTCAACTGCCTTATAGAGTACCAATGCCTTAAATCAGGGGTCAGCAATCTGTCTGAACACAGCCAGATAGGAAATATTCTAGGCTTTGCAAGCCAAACAGTCTCTGTGAGAACTTCTGAACTCTGTCCTTATAGTAGGAAAGTGGCCATAAAAGATACATAAATGAATGAACTTGGCTATGTTACCACAACTTTCTTTATGGGCACTGAAATTTGAATTTCACATAATTTCATGTATCATAAAATGTTATTTTTGTCTTGATTTTGATTCCAAAATTTAAAAATGTAAAAATGATCCTCAATTCACAGGCCTCACAAAAACGGTCTGTGGGCTAGATTTGGTCAGGGGGCTGTAGTTTTCTGACCCCTACACTATACAATATATGGAATTTCAGGTAGAGCTTTCGTTGGTGTGTGCACATGCAAAAGTTTTCTCCATTCTAATCTCTAATTTTACTCTCATTGACACTTGAGAAACCACAGACAAGTTATAGGGATAGAAGAGTTATGCTAACATAAAAGAAGGGTCATAATACAATTATTACAGTAACAGTAGATATTTTCTTTCTTTCTTTCTTTCTTTCTTTCTTTCTTTCTTTCTTTCTTTCTTTCTTTCAGTAGTTTAACATAGCATTAGAGGGAACAACTCAAGTTTCTAATTTTTTTCCTATTTTCTTGTCATGGATATATTAGCAGTACATGATGCATACTAATTATAAAGTTGGCTGTAACAAGAGTTCCTCTTGTGAATCCATTTAAGAACTGATTGTTTACTATCTTTTTCTGTAAGTATAAAATTTTAATTATGCCACTGACAGGAACTGTGCGTGATACAGTGCTCTACATTTATCACTGGGAGAGGGCCAGTTGCAGAGCTGTTTGACTTTGGAGAAATCCTGATGCGTTTGCAATGTTGAGCAGCAGGTGCCACATTATTATGTACAGAAAAGCAATTAGGAAGCATATTGGATGAATGGGGAGTGCATTAATATTAGCAAGTACATTTGTCAGTGGTTTTGATGCGAGTCTTTTTCTTTCCTTTATGCAACATTAAGATTGTGGCTCTCATAAATTCTCCCCTTAAATTGCCATCTGTTCCCTTGTCAGGCAGTAGTGAGGTAGAGAAAAGTTTTCTTGACAAAATGAAAGGAATTTCTTTTATTTAAAGTAGAAGCAAAAGAGCCTATAGAAAGTTGCAGAATTGTAGGTTGTGCAGTTCAGCTTTGCGTGTGTTAAGTAATTACCTTTGAATGTAACATTCACTGTGGAGCCCTTTGCTTTTTACAAGTTGCTATTTTTCCCAGTCATTTCATGTATTTTACAATTCAATAGGAAAGAGTTATAATTAGATTAATGCAATGACAACCAGCAATTGGCCACTTGGATTAGGAAGTCTGAGGAGGGAAATGCCGATTTTTTTATTGCGGTGCATCTTTTCCATATTGCTGGCCCAGGGCCATGTTCCCATCCTGAAAGGATTTAAGATTAATCACTAGAATGTCACCCCTCTTTAACTCCAGATTATTTCTGAAAAAAATAGCACTCAATACAATAACAACTGAAAGAAATTCTCTGCACAATATGTACTATAACAAGTGGATATTATCTTCATGACAAACTCTGATGTATAATGATTGTTAAATTTTCCAAAATCGTCATTAACTGAAAAGCAAAGTGAATAAGTGACCTGGGTTGAGTTTTCTAGCTAATCAAAAGGTCATGTAAGTCTTGTAACTCCAGCTACTGTAATTGAAAATTTTTTTTATTGATAGTTTGTTTCCTGTTTAACTTAAGCAATAGACTATATAGAATATCACTAAACATGTGCTTTTATGTAATTCATCATTTATTGTCTCAAGCATTTTCAAAAATGCCTTAGACAGAAGGAAGAGTTAGGCTAAATTTGTACCTAACCTAGAGCATAAGCTAACTTAAAGAGTGGTTGGGGTTGTTGACATATCTTTTTCTTCTTTTTCCAAAATTATTTTCAAAAGGAAATCGAGTTAGCATATTTTCTAGTTGAGCTGATTATCTCATTGATTATGGACATAGAAAACAGGGATGGGGATGGTCCTTTTAAGTAACATGAGAATTCCCTCAGGTCTGTAACTTGCTATTTGTAGTGTCCTCACAACAGCCACCTGTAAACAGGTGAGCCCTTGTAGTTTCCTTTCCTCTCTGTTCCCAGAGTAACTAAGGTCAGGAGGACCAACCATTTGTAATCCAAGCTCATGTGAAACTACTATAATAACTATATGTTTATATAATAGTTATAACTATATTATTATATAATAGTTATTATATAATAATAATTATTAACTGAATTTACTTAAAACAAGACTTGAGTATTGTGTCAACTGGTCAGCATGTTCCTTCCCTGAGGGCAAGTCTTGTTAAAAAAGCAAATATTTAAATACTGGTCTTTGTTGGTGAGCAAGGCCTCAGAACCAGTAGATTTATCTGGCTCTTAAGAACTAGTGTCCACAAAATCCTTGTGCATTTGTCTCCACTCTTGAAACCCAGAATTTTAAGTATCCTATACCCTGGACAGGGCTGGAAACATCCTGAAAAACTCTTGATTTGGAAGTGCTCCTTTTTTTTTTTTTTTTTTCCTGTTCAGTTTTAGCTCTATTAGTAATATCCACATTCCTCTGAAATCTGGATACACCCAAATTTTCTTCATCATACATCACTGAACAATCTCTTCTGTGACTTTTAGTCCACTATGGCTAAACTCATTAATCAGGCATTGTTTTAAAACCATCCCTAGGTGATCTTGGGTCCACCTCCAGGTACTCATGTATTCACTACCTTGTTTGAGGCAAGTGGGTGGAAAAGGACAATTTTAAGGTCTAATCAGGGAGTGACTATGCCATGCCCCTTCATCCTCACACTAGGCAGCTAACCCTGGCCATGCAAACAAAAACAGAAATCAAGTTAAAGGAAGGAAAATTAGCTAGGTGATTGGGAAAATAAACCACAGCAGTAAGGATGAAAATGCCTTATTATCATTTGTGATGAACTTGCATACCCATTATTTCATTATATACTCTGAACCAACCCAGTGAAGTTCACATTGTTCACACAGGGTACTACAAATGAAGAAACCGACTCTTTTAGGCCTCCAGAATCCTTCTGTAGGGAGGGCGGGGCTAGGAGGTAAATGAGGACCTATATATTTCTAGATATGGTGCTTTTCCTTACCTCTCAGCCCTCTCCTCAGCTTTTCCTATTTTATAAGAAGGAGTCTTTTAACTATAGTGAATCTATTTGCAGTTCTAGTCTCACTAGGTATTTATTCAGACCTCCAGTTTACTTTATCAGGGTAATTGGTTCCAAAGCTGTCTCACCAATTTCTTGAGTTTTTTTGATTGAACTAGGCTAAATGGAAGGAAATGTCATGGTGGGTGGAAGAGAGCGTGGGACCGAGAGTTGGGAGAACAGACTTTTACATGAAATCGATGGATACTTTTGGGCCATTCAACCACTCCTCTGTTTCTGGAACCTGTGACTATTTCAGCACACCTGGAGTGATTCCAGTCCCACTGGACTGGTGCACCAGCTCTGTGAGCAAGAGCTGAGCAGGTGATACCCCAGAGCTTCTGCCTTTTTACACAATGAAGATGATCATTTGTCCTCTGCTGGCTTCACAGGGTTGTATGAGGATCAAATGAGATGATGGTTGTGAAAATATTAAAAACAAAAACAAAAACAAAAAAAGTCCATGCGGGGCGCCTGGGTGGCTCAGTGGGTTAAGCCTCTGCCTTTGGCTCAGGTCATGGTCCCAGAGTTCTGGGATTGAGCCCCGCATCGGGCTCTCTGCTCGGCAGGGAGCCTGCTTCCCCCTCTCTCTCTGTCTGCCTCTCTGCCTACTTGTGATCTTTCTCCCTCTGTCAAATAAATAGGTAAAATGCTTAAAAAAAAAAAATTAAAAAAAAAAAAAAAGTCCATGCACTTAAGTTATTGGTCTCTATCTAAATCATCACCTTCCTATAAAGCTATTCTTCCCTCTATCTCCTTGTTCACTGGGCCTATTTGAAGGCTTGCAGCAAGTGCTGAAAGGCGAGCAAGCAGCCTCATCTGGGACTGTCAGAGCCACAGTTCTCCAGGGCCTAGGAGTCTAGGTATTCCTCAAACCCAGCTCATTCCTGAAGCTAAAGAAAGGTCTAGGAGAAGACATGTGTGCAATTAAACAAACCATCTAGAAGGGAGAAAAAATCACTATCCCTTAACGAAATGTTTTAAAACGTGAATGCCAGGCAGCCTGGGCATCTACCAGTAGCAAGAGAAAATGTCCCCTGAGCTTCATAATTGGATGTCTGTCACTGCCTTTCAGCCACCCAGGCAGAGCAATTCCAAACCTACTTTCTGTCTCTCACTACAGCGAGATCTGGAGCCAAGCTTGTAACCCTTCTTGGCATGTCATTTGGATCTTTTCTTGGTTCCTTAATTATTTATTTATTATTATGAAGCCATCACTTTGAATCTGGGCATGAGTACAAAACGGAAGGGAAAAAAAAGTAAAAAACAAAAAACAAAAAAACCAAAAGAGCCAAATATCAGAACCACAAAGGTTAGCCAACTAAAGTGGTCTCTAAGTACCTTTCCCTCCATTTCCTCACTAGCCTCCCCTTCCTTCTTCATTCTTCTTTCCATATTATGCACCTACAAACCTCAGCACCACTACCCACCTATCATCAGACCTCTCTGCAGAAGTTTAATTCCATGCACTTAATGGCCAAGTTTAAAAAGCAGCTGAATTTTGGACCAGTTGCCCATTTTTCTCCCTCATCCTTAGCAACCTGGTTTGTTGAGTCTAATCCCGGTAGAACTTGTCAGAACTTCCTTTGTCAAAATTCAAGCACAGGGGCACCTGGGTGGCTCAGTGGGTTAAACCTCTGCCTTTGGCTCAGGGCATGATCTCAGGGTCCTGGGATCGAGCCCCACGTCGGGCTCTCTGCTCAGCGGGAACCTGCTTTCCCTTCCTCTCTCTCTACCTGCCTCTCTGCCTATTTGTGCTCTCTCTGTTAAATAAATGAATATATATAAAAAAATAAATTCAAGCACAACTTATGCTTTTATTATGCACAGCCGTGTTTTGAATTATTAATCTTTTGTATTTGTTTTGGATTGACTTTGTATTTACTAAGTCCTGTGTGTGGATTTTTTTTTTTTTTAAGATTTTATCTATTTATTCGACAGAGAGAGATCACAAGTAGGCAGAGAGGCAGGCAGAGAGAGAGAGGAGGAAGCAGGCTCCCCACCAAGGAGAGAGCCTGATGCAGGGCTCGATCCCAGGACCCTGGGATCATGACCTGAACCGAAGGCAGAGGCTTTAACCCTCTGAGCCACCCAGGTGCCCCCTGTGCATGGATTTTTAAAAAATTTGTCTGAGTCTTATACATCAGGAACAGTGATATAGGTTGGTTTTCTGGTGAAATAGGTTCCTTTTAATATAGGATCACATTTGTCTATAGTTTCTCAAGGCACTTCTTAGAAAGTTTATTTGAAATGAATAAGAGAAATAATACCTTTGACACACAGACATCAATGTAACTGTCCCATGTCCCCTTAGGAATTATTAACTTAATTCACTTCCATGGGCATTTTTTAAGAACCCCAATTTTTATTGAATCTCAGTTTCATTGTCATTTGCTCAACACTGCAAGTTATTGGGAAAAAGGAAAAGAAATAAAGAATATGCCCCTCTTTTTTTTTTTTTTTGAATGATGATGATCCCCCTTCTAAAGAGATTTTACGATTTGGGGAGAACAGGAGTCAGTGCACACAGATGTTTAGAGAAACATATAACCAAATTGTGAGTTTAGATGCAGAAGATAATATCCACAGAAATTGAGAGGTAATAAATAGATTAATAAACTAGAGTGAATGGGGGAGAGCTTTACTGAAAAGGAAGGATGTGACTAACCCTTAAAGGATAGATTGAATATGAAAAGAAAGCAAGTAGGAAAATACACAATGAGGGAAGGCTATGACAGGCACAGATATGCAGAGAGGGGAAGGCACATGGACGACTTGGAAACCTGGGGCCTTGGGCTCTAAATGGGGCATCGCAGGAGTTGAGAGATCTAAGGAAGGCTAGGACCTTATTATCAAGGGTTTGAGGCTGCAGACAGAAGGGGGCTGCTGGAAATATGAAACAAGGACACACAATAATACAAATGTGTTTTTAAGACGACGAAAGTGGCTAAGAGTATACCGCGTAGATGAAAGAGAATAAATGGTACCAGTCAGAATGGGTCTGCCCATTTACGTTACACCGCGAATACGTCTGAGGAACTCCTAAGAGCACGTGATGCCGGGGATCTATACCAGCGAGCCCAATAACTGGAGGGTTCCCATCTCTCCCCGGGGCCTTGAAATAGTTCCGCTCACCTTTCCGGCAGCCGGAGCCATTTCAAGGTGGCAACCCTGAGAGAGCAACATGTTGTGTGGACCGTGTGGGTGGCACACGTCAGTGAACCCTGTTAAGGTTTCCTCATGAACTTCAGGATTCTGGCGGCCCCTGCGGAGATCTACTCCTCCTGAGTCCACTCCGAGGAAGAAAAGCCTTTTAAGTAAGTTCCCTCGACCATTAAAACTGCCTCTTACCAGTCAGACTGGGGGCTGTCCCGCCTTCAGGGAGGAGCCAGCTTTCGATTTCACCCGGGGAACTCCTGAGGCTGCCAACCAATAGAGGCAAATGGTTTCACGTTTGGTAAAAAGATAAACTAAGGTATATCACAAATTTCGAGAGTTAAGTTGAGTAAAAATTATTTTGAATTTGGCAGCGCCAAGCCGGAAGTGGTTAGGAGCGCTGCGCTGACAGAAACCCGGAGAAAGACTTCCGTGGAGAAAAAAGTGGTGCAAAGCAAGGACGGTTTTTGATTGGCTGTAATGCAAGGACGGCTTTTGATTGGCTGTAACTTAAGCGGTTGCCTTATTTGGCAAAGCCAAGCTGGCATTTCATCAGGGTGGTTTCCGATTTCTTAACTTTGAGGCATTACAGGCCTAAATTTTGGGTTGCTGACATCAGCTATTAAGGTAACAGAGCTACCTCAGTCTAAGGACCTCCTTGTTCAATTAATTTGACACATTGTTATAGTTTTGGTTTTTTGGTTTTTTTTTTTTTTTTTTTAATTACAGCTTTCAGAGCACTCTCACTAACATTTTCTTGTGCAAGACTGGAAATAACCCAAGAAGGTAAATAGACCATGCCATGCTATGTATATAGAAATTGTAGACTCAGGGGTGTCAAATGTTTTGCCCAAAGAGCGGCAGTTTAGAAGTGGTGGAATTGGGACTTGAAAATGGGAATTCTGGTTTTGTAACTGGACACATGCCGTGTCACCAGGGACCAGAAAAAATGCTACTTTTTTTTGGTCATTAAACTTGGTTGGAAGGGACTTGGACAAGCAGAACATTTTTACTTCTGAAATTAGTTCACTCAAGTTTTGCAGACTCAGCTTCACACATTGCAAATTCAGATTCCCTGCTTCTCTCCTTTGCCCATTTTCTTAGGATTCAAACAGGTATCTCTTAAGATGCCTTTCAAGATTTGACTTATTGACCAAGTGTGAGTTGCTCTCAAGCCTTGTAGAGAATTGCATTTTTTTTTTTTTTTTTTTTTACAATCTAGGATATCATTATTGGGTTTTATCCTGAGCCTCATTCTTAAATACCCTACCAAGGATAAACTCAAGGTTTTAGGACCGTTGAGTATGACCTATTACTTTTTTGTCTTCAGAAAACTTTTATTTAAAAAAAAAAAAGAAACCTTTTATTGAAGAATAGCATTCATTCACAAAAATGGACAAATCAGTGCACCTGTGTGGCTCAGTGGGTTAAAGCTTCTGCCTTCGGCTCAGGTCATGATCTCAGGGTCCTGGGATCGAGTCCCACATCAGGCTCTCTGCTCAGCAGGGAGCCTGCTTCTCCTCTCTCTCTGCCTGTCTCTCAGCCTGCTTGTGATGTCTCTCATTCTGTCAAATAAATAAACTAGTTAAAAAAATGGACAAATCATAATTGTACAGCTCAATGAATTGTTATAAATTGAACATAGTCGGATGAAGAAACTAAACAAAAGAAGAATCCTAGAAGCACCTCCTCATGCCTCCTTCTAGCTGGCTGACAATTTATTAAAATGCTTATTCCTTCTACATTTTGGACTTTATGTAATAGAAATAATGATTTTTATTTATTTACTTATGTTATTTTTTTAAGTAAGATATATGTCCAAGGTCGTGCCTGAACTCATGACCTCAAAATTAAGAGTTGCATACTTTCCCAGCTGTGCCAGTCAGGCACCCCTAGAAATACTGATTTTTAAATATTTCATTGTTTTTATATTTTTGTATGCCTATTTTATTTTATTTTTTTTAAGATCTTTTTATTTGTTTATTTGACAGACAGATCACAAGTAGGCAGAGAGGCAGGCAGAGAGAGAGAGAGAGGAGGAGGCAGGCTCCCTGTTGAGCAGAGAGCCGGATGCAGGGCTCGATCCCAGGACCCTGGGATCATGACCTGAGCCGAAGGCAGAGGCTTTAACCACTGAGCCACCCAGGCGCCCCCCTATTTTTAATACCTTAGAAGAGAAGGGTTTAGTTTCTTTCATTCCTTTTAATATTAGTTTTTCTTTTGATATTTTTAGCTTATATGCATGTATTTATTGAGCACAGTCTCTGGCGTTATTATAGAGCACTGTCACTTTTAGGTAACGTGGAATAATTTTTATATAACTTAATTTCAGTTTTCAATGTTTTCTATACTTTGACAGTCACAATTTGATTTCAGGATTTCACTATGGTAGACATTTTTCAACTATTTTTTTTTCCTCCTTCTTTCTAGACACAGTCTGTAGACCTTATGATCATTATCACCTAGAGGGTTCTCATTCACTTTGCTTTACTAGACCTGTTGTCTCTGTTAATCCAAGTCGAGGGAATTGGCTGTTTTTTTTTCTAATTCAACATTTATATGTCAGTAGCAAGTTCAGTGCTTTATTTCTTCTATTTAGGATATATCCGTTAATGTCCAATTATAATCCTCTGTTATCAGCACAAAGCTTGTTTTTACTTTCACAAGCTTGTAGAATTTGTTATCTTCTTTTTTTTCTTTTAAGATTTTTATTTATTTATTTGACAGAGATCACAAGTAGGCAGAAAGGCAGGTAGAGAGAGAGGAGGAGGCAGGCTCCCCGCTGCGCAGAGAGCCCGATGTGGGGCTCGATCCCAGGACCCTGAGATCATGACCTGAGCCGAAGGCAGAGGCTTTAACCTACTGAGCCACCCAGGTGCCCCAATTTGTTACCTTCTTTGTACTGTGGTATATCTTTACAAAATACCTAAGGTGTCTTACAACAGTACCTATGTGAGTTTGCTAGCTTTGTTCTTATGTCTGACATTTTAAAAAATCTTGGTTCAGTTGTCTGATTCTGGCATCACTTCCTTTATTCTAAATGTTTTTCCCAAATTCTGCCCTGATGCTGACCACTATGGTTGTTTTGAGTAAGGGCTTGATTTGACACCTGTGAGCTTCTTCCCTATGATTAACCCACTATACAGACTCAGCACCTAGAACCTGGGAACTTCCCCTACAATCTACATATCTAGGACCTTAATTTGTCCATGTAAACAGTCTGATTCTCATTCCTTTTCTGACCTATGTGTGCATTGCAAGACGAGTAAGTAAGTAAGGATACCCTGCAATACAGTTCACTTTTTTTCTGACCTAAGGAAGGAATGCTCCCTGAACAGGGAGAGGAAGGCCCCTTTCTGCATCTCTTCCCACATTCTCTCCAGGAGGGACCAAGAAAGTTTTCAGGGCCCTGTTTCTAAGGGCAATACCTGTTTTGCCTGTGAGTAGTAAGCAGTCCACTATCAGGAAAGAAGTAAGTCTTAACCATTAGATGGTAAAGAATATAGGCAAATCCAGATAAACACCAGGAGTCTCTTTTTCCCTTCCCTTTTCCTACCTAGAGTCTTTTTGTTGGTGGTGGTGTTTGTTTATGTTTCTTCTTCTCTCCAGAGTTCTGTTTCCTAGTCAATATGTTCCTTGATTTTCCCCCGTAATATAGCTAGCTGGATGATGATAGCAGGTGCTGCATGAGTATTCTTAGTGTCCTTTTGAGAAGGCTCAGAAACTTTTCCCTGCAGCTGGTAGGGAGGCCAGGAGGTCTTGGTTCCTCTGGTTGTGGGAAGGGCAAAGTGGGTGCCATCATCTGCTGTGATTTGACTGTAGTGTAGAGGGGAAGCAGCAGCTAGCTCAGTCACCATCATGGCTTGTGACAGGCTACCTCCTGCCGGTTTGCGCACCCTGGAGAGACATTAATGGACTCACAGATTCTCTGGCCTCCTGACAGACACGTGTCCTTTTTGCAAAGGTAGAAAAAAGACCAGTGTTTCTCCTTTGTGAATGAAGAAAAGATTACATTTTTTGGGTGAGACATTTGGTGCTTTAGGTAGGAAGTCATAGTTACATTCTAATCCTTTTACTTCTTTTTGTTTAGTGCACATGTCCATTTTAGGATAAGGCTCTTTCTATCTGTTTCTTAGCCACACAACAGACCTCACTCCTATTGAAGCACAAGACTTTTCACATATCTCTGTTCTTACTCAGTGCAGAGCTTTGGGGTCCTTTTCCTTAGACCCCGAGAAAGTGGTTTTCCAGGGTTGTGTATAAGTATTACCGTTGAGAGTGGTTCATCGATGTATTAAAATAATTTATGTTTTAACTTTTTCTGGCAATAACCACAAACCTGAATTATCTATACTGGGAAGTATGACCCACAGTTGGTATTTGCAAAATGGTTATCATTTACATATGCCCATTTCATAGGACCTTCGTCAAATGATTCGTTCACCAGTTCTATCTTTGTTTTGAACTTAGGAAGTACTAAGTTTGAGGATGTTTATTCTTCTCTTTTTTTAAAGATTTCATTTATTTGTTAGCATGAAAGGGAGAGAGAGAGAGCATGAGCAATGGGGAAGGGCAGAAGAAGAAGGAGAAGCAGACTCCTCACTGAGCAAGGAGCCCAATGTGGACTCGATCCTAGCTCCATCTCAGAACCCTGAGATCATAACCTGAGCCAAAGGCAGACACTTAACCAACTGAGCTGCCCAGACACTCGAGAATATTTATTGTTTTCTAAGGCATGTTTTTTTAAATCAAAGATTCAAAAAAAATTTTTTTTAAGATTTTATTTATTTATTTGTCAGAGAAAGAGAGAGAGAGACAGAGCACAAGCAGGCAGAGTGGCAGGCAGAGGCAGAGAGAGAAGCAGGCTCCCCGCTGAGCAAGGAGCCCGTGTGGGACTCGATCCCAGAATTCTGGGATCATGACCCGAGATGAAGGCAGCGGCTTAACCCACTGAGCCACCCAGGCATCCCTCAAAAAATTTTTTTAATTAAATGTAATTATTATGTGACATTTGGGGTTGACTTAGTATTTCTAATCTTTGATCTTATTTTAGGATAGTTGCTCTAAAGATACAGAGCAAGCTAATTCTTTATATAAAATTTTTAAAAAAGAGAAAATTTTACATTTCCTTATAGAACTGTTAGGGAGCCAGCCCCCTTTGGTCCTGGGGTTGTTATGGGGCAGAGATGGGCTTGCCTTGGAGAGAGTTAATGCAGCACATTTATTCAAGATGATAGTAGACAGATGAACGTAAAGATCTCAATCTACTGTATTTCTGGAATAGGTTCTGGGGAATTAGACCTCACTCCCCAACACACACACACACAGTCTTCAAGCTGTAGCCAAATCTGGTAGCATCTCTCCTCATATTCTCTGCTTTTCAAGTTTGCTCGTGACAGTTTCTTCTACCTAATATTCATGTAAAAACATTTCTGTTGAGGAAGAGACTAGAAGAGATTAGGGTGCTTCTACAAACCAAGATTTCCTCTTTTGCTCCAAAGTCATCTACATCCTATTTGATTCCAGTTTTGATAAAATACCAAAGCAAAAATAATTTATTTTAAAGATCATTTGATTTTGATTGCCAGTATATTCCTCCATTTGCTATCACTCAGCCTAATACCTTAATCAATTTTAATTCCAGGCTTCTCTGCCCTCTACATGTCCTCTTGGAAGAGCATACCCTCTGACCTCAGCATGAGAGAAGCAACAAGTTTGCAGTGACTGGCTTTTGTATTGACTTACTATGTATATACAGGCAAATCATTCACGTTGCGTGTGATATTTGCTTGCCTAAAAGGGACATTTTAAAATAAAGGGAGGAAATAAACATGGGGTAAGATTGTTTTAACTTGATTATTTCATGATTAATTTGTTGATTCTTACCAGTAACAATAATTAGGAACATTCAGTGGCCCTGGTGCTAGAAGACAAAGGAGTTACACTCCTGCCATCAGGTTGCATACTCAAGTGAAGAGAGGAAAATGGGCTTTAAAAGAGATGGTGAGGGGGGCGCCTGGGTGGCTCAGTGGGTTAAAGCCTCTGCCTTCGGCTCAGGTCATGATCCCAGGGTCCTGGGATCAAGCCCCGCATCGGGCTCTCTGCTCCGCAGGGAGCCTGCTTCCTCCTCTCTCTCTGCCTGCTTCTCTGCCTAGTTGTGATTTCTCTCTCTCAAATAAATGAAATATTAAAAAAAAAAAAAAAAAGAGAGAGATGGTGAGAATCTTATGCATTAAAGTCAGTGCTAGATACCCACGGGCTTATGAGAGCATGGGAAAGGGGTGTGTAACCCTGCTTGAGGTTAATGGTAGAGGGGATGGGTAGGGAAGTCTTGTAGCAGCTGACTCCTAAGTTTAATGTAAAACGATGAATTTGAGTGAAAGAGATGAATGAATTGAGGTGGTGGGAGAGGAGAGAATGGTATTATTGGCAGAGGGTTCAGTATTAGCAAAGCTTCGGAGTTCAGAAAGTGCACATGCACATGGAGGGAATGTCAAGCAGTTTAAAGTTGCTCAAGGATAAAGCAGGGAGAGGGAAGGATGAGAGATGAGGCCAGATAATTAGGCAGGGTGTTGTCTGCCATTTTAAGGAGTTTGGACCTTTTTCTATAGCTGATGTGGTGCCAGGAAAGTTTAAACAGGACATGACTTGGCTCTTCCTTTCATCTGATCATAACTTCAGTTCCTTCCTGCTTTGAGGAACTTGCTGGGTATTTGTCAATCCAGTGGTGTTGGAGGTGTTTTTCCCCTGATGAGTGGACAATCCGAATTCTTCAGAGAGATGCTGCCTGACCCATATGGCCCACTGACAGTTTGACAGTTGACAGCTTTTAGTCAGAGTAGACTCACTTAAGCTGCTTACCCATCCTGAGGCGTGCATGCGGCCAGAGCCCGGACTTCACATCATTCCGGCTGTCTTAATTGGGCACTAATTAAATGTTTTGGCTGGAAACCTCTCCTTGCCATGGCTGAATGGACTCATTTGAGGCCAATATTTCAGGGAAACATCTTGTTAGGCTGATCTGATTCCCTGTTAAAAAGAAAATGCCCATATTCAGTTGTTTCTCCTTATTTCTGCCTAAGGATCTATATTTTTCTCCTCTTTGAAAATAACTGAATGTTTAAAAGGATATGTGTGTATATGGATATATGGGTATGGATATATGTTTATGCATGTATATATTCACATATATATATATACTATACATATTCACACATGTATACATAAATACGCATATGTGTCCACTAGGAGCTTATAGAAAGTACAGCTTTGCAGTTAGGAGGCTAGAGGTCACAGCTAAACTTTATTTATAGAGATTTACTTTAGTCTAAACATGTATGGCTTAGTTTTTGTATTTGCGACAAAGTTACAAGAAAGACACATTAGAATTTTATAATATTTCAGAATGAAATCTAAGGGTACAGATGATTCTAATCCTAGAAGATGGGGGAACCTGGCTGGCTCAGTTGGTGGAGCACACAAGCTCTTGGTCTTGGAGTTGTGACTTTGAGCCCCATGTAGAAGGTAGAGATTACTTTAAAAAAATTAATATTACGACATGGGCAGATGGACCAAGATCTGTTTTGTACCTTTACTTAGCTATTACATGCTGATAAAGATTTCTTTCTCCAGTCATTCCAAAAGCAAAGCAGATAGCCAAGTGTCTGGGGTTCAGAGGGCCACTCTTCAGTCTGCACTGCAAAGTATGCAAAGAATGCTGCAGTGTCAACAAGAGCAGTAGGTGCAGCAGAATACATGAAGGAGAAACACTGAATAGACCATCCATCCATGGACCTTCAGGAGCTGGTTATACGGCTATTGAAGGCATTGGCGTGGATTACCACTGATATGAAATAGCAGTCATTACTTGTTTAGAAATCCTTCCACTTGCTGAAACTAAGCCTCTCGTGAATTTTGCTTTAAAATAAACCTACTATTGTAATAATTTTTTTCTAAAATAATGATGGTATTACTGTTAAACATGGACTCATGTGAGAATTGTGATTTTCAGAGGTTAAAATTAATTCCTAAATTATAATTTTCTTTGAAGAAATAGAATTAGATAACCAGGTTGGAAGAGGATTTCTTGTCTGGAAAAGGAAAAATAAAATGTGCTCCAGTTCATGTGTCTTCAACCCTTTCAGTTAGCTTAATATGTATTAATGTATATTGTATCTGATAAGTATAGGAGTGTAAGACAAAACCTCATCAATTAGCTGTTCTTGAATTCATTTGCATTTGATTACTAAGAAGTAACTTGTTCACAATCAACAATTGTAAAATAGAGCACAGTATAACACTGCTCTGTCTGAACTACAGTAGATCTTTAAAACTTCTTTGATGTGTGTGCTTCTTTGGGTCTTACGGACGTATTAAAGTATATGTTGAGCTTTCTAGTGTTCACTTTATTTAGTGAGAAATGTTTTCCTTCTTGTTTTGCCACTACCTTCCTCCTCCATATCTACTTACCCCCCTCCCTTTTTTGTTCTGAGCAATGATTCTGTGTGTTCTTTTCCTATTTAAAATTTAAAGAGTTACATTTGGGAGAGGAACAATGTAGGGAAAGGAAACCCCTGGAGTGTGTCTGATGTGATCGTTCTCCTCTGTGCCACCATTTTTCCTCCCGCTGTGGGAGCGCTAAATGATAATGCCTGATACCTTACTGAATAAAGCCTGACATGGTTTCCAGCTGTGAGCATGTGATCAGTTTTTATGTTTGATTTTTGCACACAAGTATACTACTGCAAGCATGTCCACAAACTACTTCAAAATGCTTAAGGAAGGAATTGCTATTGAGTGAATCAAGCTTTAAACAAACACTGAGTGATTGCATTAAAAAAAAAAACCCTACATTTATTTTACAAAACCATGTTTTTGTTCAAACCTAAAATTTTTAAAAATTCATTTATATTTAATGGTCAGGTAAAACCAGACAAGTAACCCTCAATAAATTTACTTGCACGCTAATTCCAGTGTAAGATGAGTTGTCCAATAGCAAAAAAAGGATTATGCTGCTCCCTGTACTTTGCTGCAATGATTAAATGTGATTGTAATTATGCAATGGGTTGATTCATTTGTGAGAAACATTGAATAATGCACCCTCTGTTATGTCATCTTAAAATGGAGTTTCATAGGCTGTAATTTTTAAATCCATATTTTTCTTGAAGCAGGATATTGCACATATACGATCCTGGGTTTCTTGGCGTATTTTGGCAATATAATAGTCTTACATTTCAGACACTCTATTTTAATGTCTTTCCTATGACAGATGATATATATTTCTTATTGTTTTTTATGAAGTTTGTGGTATGCGGTAATGTTTGTTAAACACTAAAACTTACCATATACCTCTTCCTGGCTCACTGATCAGTGTAGGGAAAATAGATGTAGGGGGTCCTGAAGGAATACGCTAGCAGACAAAAAAGTTATCTTACTTTTAGTGATAAGAAAACTCCATCAGGGCGCCTGGGTGGCTCAGTGGTTTGGGCCTCTGCCTTCGGCTTGGGTCGTGGTCTCGGGGTCCTGGGATCGAGCCCCACATCGGGCTCTCTGCTCCGTGGAGAGCCTGCTTCCTCCTCTCTCTGCCTGCCTCTCTGCCTACTTGTGACCTCTCTCTCTGTCAAATAAATAAATAAAATATTAAAGAAAAAAAAAAAAGAAAGCTCCATCATTGGTTTGGGTTTAATGGTTTAGAGATGGGAGAGAAAGCACATAATTTATAAATTAATGAGAAATACCTATAATCATACTTAAAAGCAAAACAAAACAAAATAGCTCCTTTCAAGCCAAATTCTTGGTTTTCTAAGTCCCACTGCCTGACCTCTTATAAGCACAAGAACAGGATTGGGGCCACTCCACCTCTCAGGCTTGTGTATAGGTGTGATACTAGATTCTGAGATTAGGAATATTACACTTAGAGTCAAGATACCAAATTTCCCAATGAAAGTAGAAAAAATCGAGCATTCTGTTCCAAATTTCAACTTTTTAAGGTAAGGTTGAAGTGCATCTTTGTGACATGAAGAAAATGGAGACAGGCTGGTGATTGTTCTGGAATGACTCTGTTAGTGACTACATGTTTGTTTTTAACTTCATATGCATCTACTTTGAACTCCAACTGAACATTTCTAGTGATGATTACTTGTTTTCTATTATTGTAGAAATCTGTATTTCCTGATTAGCCAAATAATTGACAATTTCTAGCTTTGTCTTTACTGTAGGTGACAGCATTAAATCACTGTAGACATTTAGTCATCATCTTTAGAGTGAGTCATTAAAATTCCAAAGAAAATAGATAAATAAAGCAGAGGAATGGCAGCAAGTCATTAAAAACTCTGTAGAGATAAGGAAACTACTTACTGACATTGCTTTCATAAATTTTCCTTACTAACATGCTGGCAAAGGAACAATGCTATTCATTCACATAAAAACTGAATCCATGAATTTCTGGGGTTTGAAGATTGTTTCCAGTCTTGTTTTGGATTTCCATAAACCATTAACTATTCTCTCTCTCAATCTCTCTCTCTTTGTATACATGCATTACACATGCTACACACATGTACAATATATATGAAAATGTACATGTGTAAAAATGCATGTGAAATGTATTTGTTAAAAGTATATATGTTAGGGCGCCTGGGTGATACAGTTGGTTAAGCATCCTACTCTTGATGTGGGCTCAGGTTATGATCTCAGGGTTGTGAGGAACCTTTCTGCCAGACCAGGGTTTAGCATTTAACATTTAGCATTTAACCCCACGTTGGGCTCTGTGCTGGGCGTGGAGCCTGCTAAAGATTCTTTTTCTTTCCCTCTGCTTCTCCTTCCCTCCCCCTCTCTAAAAAAAGAAGTATATATATTAAATGTATGTGACATATGTTAATATACATATATTGATGTATGTTAAATATGTATACATGAGATACCTGTCTATCCTTCCTTCCTTCCTTCCTTCCATCCATCCATCCATCCACCCATTTACCCATATATTGCCTTTCGAAGTATGTGATTAGTAAGTGGACTTTCTTCCAATTACTACTTTAGAATTAAAAAATATATATAATTTATATATTTATAATATATACAGTATTTGGGGAGTGATGGAACATTGGTGTAGGCATTTTCCAGGATTTGGTCGGGATATGGTTGAGGCGGGGAGCAGAGCAAAGGAAAGGGGCAGTAGAGAATTACCAAATAATTTATAGCAACTGACACAGTCTGTATCATGATTCTGTCCAGTCACTCTACATTTATACACTTGAGTTCTTTTCTTCTCTTAATGCAGATAATAATATTTCTTATCCCACATATACCAAGCTGCCATTCTCAAACAGCTGCCGTAGACCAGCCATCTTAGAGTTTATAACATCCAGGGGCATAAAAAGGGGAATGTCTCAGTTTTATGTATCATTTAAAGGGGGAGAAAGCTCTGCTAGAAACTGCCTCCTCTAGTCATCCCCTCATGTTTCACTGGCCAGAGGTATAGCACTTGGCCTGTGTTTCAGCCAATTACAAGATGCATGAATCTTTTTCTGAGGCAGCAAAATAGAGGACTGTAGTTCAAAACAAGGAGGCCAGTTCAAAACAAGACAAGACAGTCTACTACAGTTTCTTTCTTCAGTTTCAATAAGAAGGAACCTTTCTGCCAGACCAGGGTTTAGCGTTTTCTGGAATCATTGCAAATCTTATCTAAATCCTGTCTGATTTAGGAAGATGACAGTGGCTTTTTGAATTTTTCAATTTAAGTCACTCAGAAATTCTTTTGAAGTATAAATTAATAAAATATAAGCACTCTACCACCTTGTATTTTAGGTAAATCTAGATTCTTAATCTGCCCCTACCACCACTATTTCCCAATTAAACAGCCAAAAGAGTCAGTCCTTAGAATGGATTAATGACCTGCAAAATTCCATTTAAACATAGCCATTCTTGAGTTTTATTAGTGGAAAAATACAAACTGGCCTGTGGTCATGGATTATTACAGATTCACTCCAGACTGCTGAATTGAACTCTGATGAACCTGTGACACTCTCCATTAAACCTCAAAATGAGCTTTCTCTTAATTGGGGAGTAGGAAGGGAAAAGTAAACTAGTGGCTGGTAAATGCCAGACTTGTGAATCATTGCTTTATTTTGGACAGAGTGTTGAAACATTTTTAGATGTGCATGGAGGTGAAGGAGAGGAAGTGGGGAAAGACGTTTATTCATTTATTAAGCCCAACTCTGTTCTAGGCAATGATAATTAAAACAATCTAAATATACTATGAAAGGAAGGTAATATTGTAATCATTCTTAGATGGTAAGATTGGCTTTAGAAAGGTTAGATGACTTGTACAGGCTAAGTAATTAGTGGTGGATCTAGGATTGAAACAAAAGTACTCTATAGATACTTATGGAGCTGAGCTCTAGAACATAGTAGCAAAGAAACCAGACATGATCTTTGCCCTTCTGACACCCGCAGTCTAGTGGAGGAAACCAGTATTTAAAAAATAAATTAAAAAAATATACATGCTTATAAATTGTGATAAATCTTATGAAGAAAAAGTGCAGGGTGTTCTCACAAGGGGGCATAATTTTCATTGATGTTTCCATTGGGACATGTAAGTGGAGACCTAAAAGTGAGGTAATATACGAATGAAGAATGGAGGCAGTTCTCTTCTGTGAGGAATCCGCCTATGTTAAGTCCCTAGGTGGGAACTGAGAGCTGGTCATTGTGACCAGAGCATAGTAACTGAGGGGTGGTGAGATAAGACTGGAAAATAGGCAGGAAAGGTTTTTGTAGAGCTTTATAAAAACCTGTGATATGGATTTAGATTTTTACCTCACGTGCAGAGAAATACTACTGAAGCAAGGGATGCCATAAGATTTACAATATCGTTTCTGGTGCCATGTAGGAAACGGATTGGAGGGATTTCTTTCATATCTAGGTAATTTCAGTAAATAAAATTTAGAATTATATATGTTATAACTACTTGTGTCTAATTAGTGTTAGTTGAATGAATGAATAAATGAATTTTTAGACCAAATGTGGAATAATGATTTAAAGACAAATTATTTTTTGGTAGCCAATCTGAAGAAAGAATTACCTCCTAAAATGGCTCTGAGAAATTATTACTACATAGTTCTACTGACAAAATGAAATTTACCTATTTTAATTTTTTTCTCTCTGTTATCCATTTATACTCTGAGACTAAGCTTTCCAGAACTGTCTACGTAAATTAAATTTGTTTGTTTTTTGGAATCCTTGGCTTTCTTTAAATTAAAGTTTCCTAATGTTAAATACCTAGCAAGCTGCCAAATGATTTTAGAGTAGAAGAAACTAAGAGCCCAAAATGTGCCTACAGTTTTTAGAATTCAAAATTATAGCTGATTGGTCTGTATTTGTGTCTTTTAAGATGTGGAAGATGTATTTAGAAGTTTCCTGGTTCCTTTTCCTCTAAGCAGAAATATTAATGGGCTTATTAGGAGATATGTACCGGTGGGTTGTTTTTTTTTTTTTTTTAAGATTTTATTTATTTATTTGACAGAGAGAGAAATCACAAGTAGGCAGAGAGGCAGGCAGAGAGAGGGAGAAGCAGGCTCCCCGCTGAGCAGAGAGCCCGATGCAATGCGGGGCTCAATCCCAGGACCCTGGAATCATGACCTGAGCAGAAGGCAGAAGCTTAACCCACTGAGCCACCCAGGAGCCCCATGTACCAGTGTGTTATGAAGAAATTATTACCAGGGGTATATTCATATTCACTTGTACCTGAATAAAAGCAAGGATCAAGTTGTCCATTTACATTTTAAGCCCTTTTGGCAATTATGTGATCCGCAAGTGAACTATCCACACCCTTTAAAAAACAAAAAATAAAAAGCAGGATTGGAAGGCTACACAAAAGATTATCTAATCTACCCATGTTTATATTGCAAGCAAATAATCACCTAAACTTTTTGAATCAGTTGGGCTCTTTTTTCAAGGAAGGACAATGTCTCTCCCCACTGGGTATGCAAATATGCTAAATCTAGGTCATAGAGCACCTGTGACAATCTCCTTGAAAGCACATCTGAAGTGAGTGACCATGTGGACTTTGTACTCCCAGGGACCCCTAGATCCAGGCATTTGAATGTGCTGTACTCTTTGTCTGGAATGTCTCCTCTTCACCTTATATTTACCCTTCAGAATGCAGTAATGGTACCTTTTTAGGGCAGCCTTCCTTGAATTTTCCTGTAGGTTAAATTAGATTACACTGCCTTGATTTGGACCCTCTGAGCACCATGGCATTTATCACAGCTGAAATTGTACAAGTATTTGCTTGGTTATTTGATTAATATCTAGTTTGTGAGCTCCGTAAGGTTAACGACAGTGCCTGTTTTTACTCAATGGCATACGGTATAGGTGAGTGTAACCAGGTGAAGGCAATTGGTATCTCCATCAGTGTCGTAATAAAGTAGTGTTTTTAAGATATTTCTTACCAAGATTAAATTTATTATGAAATGTTTCATTGCTTTTTAGAACTGCATACCAATTCCTTCTCCTTTTTCAAATAAATCAACCAAAGTCAGGACAACTGAAAGCTTTTAAGCAATTAGTTTCAGTGTTTGTGACCCATATATAGAAATTCATTTACATCATGACCCAGGCCTGTATACATCGTATATATGAATAAAAGTTTCAAAAAAAAAGTCAATTCTACTGCAAAAACTTTTAGTCCATTATTAAAAAGAAAGGATGCTGATTGTAAACCAAGAAGCTGATTGTATCTTCCACTGACAGGTTGTGAAGCAATATTAGGAAAGCACTAAACTCTTGATCTAATTAGGGTTCTCTCCATTACAAAATAAATGACTCAAAATTTAAATTGTCTATTGATAGTATTACATATGCTTCTGATGTTTCTCTTTTGTATTATTCTGTGTCATCCACATTTTTTTTTCATAATCGAGTGTACTGAATTTGTCATCGGAAAAAGATTAGGAAAATAAAGTTGTCTAGTTGTTGCTTTGTCACTGATGTAATATATACTTCTTTGATCCACTAACATTTTAAATCTTAACTTTGCACTAACTTCTCAATTCTCTCATTGGTTTCATCTTGCCAAAGATTTCTCTTCTTCAAATCTTCATACAATCCTTCAACTTTCAATCTGTGCTCTGAAGAGCTATTATGTAAAACTGGCTTCCCAGCCCTTTCTTGCAAAATCTCACCCACTCACATCCAATATATAGATGCTCTGAAGACAAGTACTGTGGGTGTCCCTTACAATGTAGATGATCAGCTTCTACCCAGGAATACTCTAGTATTCCAGTATGCACGTATAGTACAAAGTGCATTGTGTTATTTGTGTTTAACATTGTTTGTTAGTATCATTATCAACACCGTATGTTATTAATAGCATTGTCAGAAACAACAGCAATCACCAAGATAACAGCCTTAACAACAGTGGCATTTACAGTATGCCATTATATTAATTATCACAATGGATCTGACAGGCTGCTCCTTAGAATTCATATTAGTGAATAGTTTATGATTTTTAAACTCAAGAGGTAAACTAGAATCCACATCAATCCTAATATGCCCTTGTCTTCATGTACCTCCCTCTTTTTCTAAGTTTAAAAAAGGAAAGAGGAAAATGATAAAAACCATACCAAACCAAATTTATTAAGGGAATTAAATAAGTCGTTAGCTCTGTCATAAAGGAATATGACAAACAGTGTATTTTTTTTTTCTCCATAATTTGATCAGTGTCATTTGGCTGGATACAAATAGTTCATCAGAAGGGAATATGCATACTCAACAAGAGGAAGCCATGAAAGGAAAGGAAAGGAAAGGAAAGGAAAGGAAAGGAAAGGAAAGGAAACTTTCCTTTAGTATTTCTAAATATAATTCTGTTGAGAAAATATTTTCCTCTGTTGGAGAAAAGAATGGCCCATCACCTGTAAGCTAGTTTTATAGTTTTTTATTTGTGGATTTTGTAGTCATGAATTTTAGAAGCGTGATGGAAGTCATTATCAGTGTGCAATGTCTTCCTGATTGAAATAGTAGAACTGAACTTCACAAAGGAATTTTATTCCTTTTGTGTAAATTAAAAGGTGATTGTAATTTATGAAATGAACTTCTAATCCTGATTCTGAAACCTTGTTTACTTACTCAACAGCAGTTTACTTATTAATTCCTGTGGCACTGGACAGATACAAATACTTAGTAATTAAAGTGTCTTAGCGATTACAGATTCCTAGGGAGCCTTAAGTTATCTGGTTGATTATTTACAGATTTGGTTATCACAGAGTGGGTGGCTCCTGACCCTGCCTTTACTCTTTCTTATCTGAGATACCTATTGCATCAAAATAGACTTGAATTTTACCAACTGGTTTTTTTAATGGTCTGCTATTCAACAAGCTGCTGCCGCTGCTGCTGCTGCTTTAAAAAAAATTTTTTTTTAAGTGAGCACTGAGCCCAACGTGGGCCTTGAACTCACCACCCTGAGATCAAGAGTTGCATACTCTACCAACCTAGCCAGCCAGGCACCCCTCAGCTAACTTCTGTGAGAAGCCTATATCACTGAATGGCCTTTTGAAGGCACTGAGTATGTGATATTAAATGCTGGAAATAATTACAGTTAAGCAGCAGTCTAAGGTACATGACGCATAGTCACGTAGTCATTTCTAATCTCTAAGACAATCTTACTTCATATTTGTTTTTGGTGTCATACGAGCTAAAATTGGTTAAATAAACTGTTTATTTGAATTGTTAGGTTTTTGTTTTTAGTTGTATCTTATATTTACTTATTTAAAGTATAATATACAATTGCATTGGATTTGTTGAAGATATTTAACCTAGGGCTAACTCATATTATGGCTAATTTGTAACATGGTTAGTGAGGCAAACGACCTTTATCTCAGATCTTAGGAACTAAGTAAGATGGGGCATATTAATATTGTGCTTGAGTTATGAAGTAGTACTTAGATAACTAAATTAAAACACAAATGCAGGTTCTTTGTCAAATCAATATGCAGGAGTTGAGTCCAGCTGAAATGCTTTTCAGGCTACAGGGCTGTCAATAGTCATGGGCCTTTTATGAAAGGAAAAACAGTCACTGATAAGTCATTCTTCTGAACCCAATAGAAGTAAATGGTGAAGAAACACTTTTTATAAAAGTGAGCAGCTTTGTTCTAATTCTGTTGGAAAATTCCAAAGGAAATATACACATAGCATCAGACAGAATGCACATTATAGACGGCTGTGCCAACTTTACCGGTTCAAAGAAGGCAAAATGTTAACAGAAACCGTCATCTCAAGTCAAACGTTAAGGCCTAGTATTTAATTCTTTAACAGACAAAATATTTCCAATTTCCTCTTATTTATTTTGACCTCTTCCTTAGGGAGACTCGGGAATCATGTGATGCTCCTCTTCACTTACAATATTAAGGGAATTGGAGGCTTCGTTATATTCACATGTCTCTCCCAGGATGACAAAACTGGGTTAAGAATTCAGGTGTTGGGACGCCTGGGTGGCTCAGTGGGTTAAAGCCTCTGCCTTCGGCTCAGGTCATGATCCCAGGGTCCTGGGATCGAGCCCCACATCGGGCTCTCTGCTCCGTGGGGAGCCTGCTTCCTCCTCTCTCTCTGCCTGCCTCTCTGCCTAGTTGTGATTTCTCTCTGTCAAATAGATAAAATATTAAAAAAAAAAAAGAATTCAGGTGTCCCCACTTCCAGCTCTGACCCATCTAATATGCACGTGTAACCTGTTCGTGTGTTTCTTCCGTTAAACCACTTTGCTAACTACGGGGATTCAAAAGATGAGATGAAAAGTGAAGTTGTGGTAAGTGAAGCCGAGGGACAACATGCTACATTTACTTCGGTCTTAAATTCTTGAATTTATGGGAAGGGACTTTGATAATTCTAATGAGTACTTATACCTTCTTATCTTGTTAAAACTGTGCTTTCATGGTGTGTAATAGAATCTTGTTTTTTGAGACGTCTCCTTTTTAGAGAAAACACAGCTTTTCCCCAGATCCTCTGAAACCTTTCTCTCAGTGTTTGGTCACTGCTATTAAGTAAAATTTACTGCAGTCTAAAGAGCTAGGCAGATGTTAAAGACTTTTGTGGTCCCTACCAGCCAGGGGGTTCCTCTGTTTGTTATTTCCCGGCTGCTTGGCACGTTCCTTGTGACATACAACAAAACTCCATTATAAAGGATTATATGATGAGTCAACAAGCATGTGAAAGATAGCAACCAAATGGTGACTTCCAATTACATGAAAAATTACTATAATCACCCCTGCTGTAACACCCGTCTGTTGGCAAAGTGGTTGATACCCTTGAAAAGCTTTAAAAGAAGGCCCAGTGTATTAAATAAAAATCTCAGTTCTGTGTGTAATCATAAAAATTAACACTGTCACTTTAAAAAAAATCTAATTGGTGTCCTAAAGGGAAACCTACTAGGCTATGTAAAGTAGCTATTATGAAAATGTTTAGCCTTTGGAATGTATTTCAGACAGCGTTTGTGTTGCCAGATTTGTCAGCCAAAAATTCACTAAGCAGATTTGTCAGGGGTTGAGGCCATAATCTGTAAAAAAGACATTGGCATAGAGATTAAAGATCAAGAGAATTATATAGGTTTTGTTACCATATGCCAAGATTCCTTTTTAAAAATCAGTTTATTTTGTGTGGGCTGTAACCAGAAGCAAGAGCTATCTTTGTTTGGTATTTAAAACAGTAGCATTTCCTGCTGGGGAAGGAACAAAACTGTTTCATTCACATGCTTGCTTGTGGTGCTAGTGGTAGTTGGGAGGGGGCAAGATGTTTCTGACATTCCTCTCTTTGGTTCCTTTCTCTCCACAGTCATCAGAGTTGCAGATGAAAAATCAAGGGAGGGAGAGCTGTCGAGTTCACTGTCATGATCTTCTTGGGTGTGTGCCGCAGGAGCTGGCCGCACACCTTCACCTTTTAGGGAGTATTTCCCCTACATGGAGGGTACAAATCTTGGAATCAGGCTTCTCTGTTCCTGACACAGGTGATAAATTCACATTTATAAAGTTCCCAGGATGCATTCTTACACTTAGAAGCATCAGTGACCAAAAATGGCTGGGTGTAGGACTTCTGGGTTCCTGTTCTAGCCTCCTGACAACCTTGCCATGTGGCTCTGAGCAAGTCATGTAATCACTCTGACCTCCCCATTTCTTAATAAGGGTATGAATCAGGGGGTTTCTGAGGAGTCTTGCCCTTTAAAATTCTGTGAATCTGTGAAGAGTCAGATCTCATGAAGGTTGCAGCTTACCCAGGTGCAGCAGGAAAAGGTGCTCTGTAGTATTGCTGTAATATAGCCTTCAAAGTTGAATAGAATGGCAGACTGCTTCCCCAAAACAGTTGGTGAGAAAGCATTATGCTAGAAAAACTAGGAAAATATGAAGAAGTGTCTCTTGGAGTTCCAGTAAGTCGTATGGAAGGATGCTTTTCCTAGAATTGTGCACACCGGAGCAAATTTGGGTATTTACAACAGGCAAATACAGTAATGACATTCTGGCACATTTATACTTTTGAGATGACCATGGATGAAACTCATGGTAACATTTCATAATTTTAACAACGTTTTAACAGAGAAAGCCTAGTCCATAGATAACTCTGGGACACATACAAAAAAAATTAATTTACCTAGATGGAAAGGAAATCACATACAATTTGTGTGGGAACTTTCAAAGGTGCTTACACTAAAGCTTTTCCACACCACTTTTAAATTATATCTTCATCACACAAATGAAATACTGCTCAAAGAACCGCTGACTGAGAGAAGTAGCAAGCAGTTTTTCCCAGACTTTATTCAGTATTCACATCCAATCACATCGGTAAACATAAATACATCACAGAACTTATTCAAACACTCACAAGTTATCTATATAAAGACAAACTACCATATATTCTCTGAAATAGATTTTCCCTACATTTCTCTTTTTCATTTGCATCCTGTATATTAACTGTGAAATTCATCTTTTTTGGGTGGGGGGCAAATTATAGACCCCTCCTGGCTCCACCCATAATTTTCCACATTTTCTTGAGACAAAGTCTGCCACGTTGAGACGAAGTTAACGGCAAGCCGAAATTTTAGAAGTATCTGAGAGGGGTTTTGAGTCTGACACCTTGATTCCTGGCCTGAGAGGACAGCAGATACCTCACAGGGCTGGAGTCCTGGGTTCTCATCTTTAGGAGCCAGACCTGTCAGTCCTTCCATGTAGCAGGAAAGGGAGGGATACCTGTGTGATGGTTTCATGCTCACATAGACACTAGGGGGTGTCCAAGGACTAAATGTGTTTCTCCTTCCCTTCAGATTTGTCTCGTCAGTACTCCTAGGTCCAGCTAACTTAAAGTCCAGGAGCTAAGGGAAAAATCCATTCAATTAATTCCAGTCTTGTGCCGAAATGAATAATATGGGGTCAGTTTCATCATCAGGCCCCGATTCCCTTGGATCTCTAGCAGCAATTGTAATCTCAGGGTTCAGAGGCAGGGACCATTTCCTAATATAAGCTACAGGTGATAGGGAACAAGGTGCTCTGTTATCAAATGCTCTTTATCTCTGTATTTGCCAAAATTTATGTGTACTTGAAAAGCAGTCACCAATTTTTCTTCTCTTTAGTTAGTTTCAGTTTTGGTTTGTCCACCCTGAACCGGATGGAGGCAGGAGGCCTGTGAGAAGATAGAACTCTGCCTTCTCATTCTTGTGCAGTCTGTTTGTTTTTTAATGTAGATTATTTGTTGATTATTACCTATTAAAAAACATTTGCCCTTGCTGTTGTAGACATCTTCAGGCCTTTGGGCATGGGTCTCTTTATGAATAGCTATTACTTCTTAATTATGATGGTTTAATAAGATACGTCTTTCATTTTCATCTCCTATTTCTCTTCTCCTGTGATTCTTCTCCCTTCACTATTGGTCCCTAAGGGCATGTTACTGGCTCCTTTTCTTTATTGCTCCCGTCTTCTCTTTGCCCCTCCTGGCGAATTAAAAAAATAAATAGAATGCATTTTAAGGATGACAACAGTAATAATAAAGTCAGGAATTGCTTTCCAGCTAAATGCACTGATTGGAAGCGCCTATTGAAAATAGCATAAACCTAATTGAAGTAGTCAACCCCTCCCATACAGGTCATTCTGTGCTCTATTAAAATGAAGGTAAAACAAAGCTTGTGACATTTCTGCATTTCCCAGACTCACTTTTCCTAAGACATATCAATAGTATTGACAATAGTATTGCATTGTGCTCCCCAGTGACCTGGGCTGTCATTTTACGGTCCTGGATAATTCTTTTGTAATGAAACCTTATTGTATCCTTTCCCTATAACAATCAACAAAAGAATAATTACGTTGCAATGTGTAGGATTCGAAAATTTGAAATAAATCAAAATTGTAGTGATTAGCCTAGAACACTGATCATTTAGATAATGTGGATACTCAATACCCACCTACTGTACCTGTTAAAGATGCTCATATATTTCCTAAACTTACGAAAATAAGCAAATTGCTAAAGAAATGTCTAATGTGAAATTATCGGGAGAGTTGGGATTATATATAAGGATGTGTTATTTCGTTTTATTTTGAACAGTTTAAGTAGACTCCTCAAGAGTCATTAGTTGGTTCTAAGCTTTATTACTGAAGTCTCTTATACTAGATGGAATATCGGATTTGATGGCAAAGCAGTAGCAGCTGGGAAACTGCTCTTTCTCTCCCCTCTCATTTCCCAAACAATGTTTGCACTGATTAATACTATGCAACAAGACATGACGCAGAGATTGTGTTGGCATTGTGTTCTGATGACCCCACACATTGTGTGCGCTCCGTGGTTCCTTTTGCTGCTCATAGTTATACGGGTTTATCAGAAATTACATGTCAGGCTCCCAATGAGTGTAATTGTATACTGATTGTGTATAGTTTTTTAAACCTCATTATTAGCCTTGTATGCAAACCAAATAAAAGGAAAGTTTAAAAAAGGAAAAAGAAAATAGCCTCCACCGGACGTCATGTCAGAGCCCAGGTGTTTGAGCCTGGATGCAGGGGGACAAAATGTTTTCTCAGGGACATCTGCTGCAGCCATGTGCTTGAAAAAGGCCCTAATGAACAGAGGAGAAGGAGCAGAGTGGCTAGGGTGTTGGGGGAGAGCTCTGTGGCTCTGCTTTCTTCTTGCTCCGTTCTCCTTGCATGCACGATTCATTTAATAACAAGGCAGGAGGACGCTGAGGGATGCAGTGTGCGTGTCCTCATTCATGTCAACTTTCATTAATTGGTGCCCCCATGGCGATTTCTCTGAGTTCTGACCCTCTCCTTAGAATTACTCTTTTAAGGGAAAAACCAAAACAAAAACACCTCAACTATGTAGCCACAAAGTCAGGGGGAAGTAGACACAGGAAGACTGATGAAATGAACAGTGCTTTCTTTTCCTTCCCTGGGCTCTGCCCTTCTGCCCATTTATGCCTGAGCATTTGTTGGACATTTCAAAGACAGTTATCACTCAGGGTATGCATTCTTTGGATTCATGAGCAGGAATCTCAGCAGGGAATGTTGAAGTATTACATACCAAGGATGAGGGCCATTAGAATTAGACTCGTCTCTAATGTGGGAAGTACTTAGTTCTCTTTTAAAACCCTTTAATCAGTATACAGTGGTTCAGTACACAGACGTTAGCAGTGTGAAGGCTCTCTAATTGTAATTTAAGTTATCCCTGCCTAAGGGCCCCCGATCAAATTATTAGACTGTTGCAGTGAGTCTGTGGCTCTTGGTTGCACCTTGCAAGGAGGTATTTTCTGGACTGATGAGAAACAGTGGTTTCTCCTGGGAAGCAAATGTACCATTATGGACTTATTAGGTCCTTGATTAGATCCACAGCTGATAAGTGAGTAGACTTTTCAAGAGAAAATATTGCAGTTTATTTTAATCTGCCTTATTCAGCCATTGGGTCGTGGAAAAGAAGTAAATGAAATAGAACTAAAGGAAATATGCATGCAATTTGCTTAAAAGTGGTGACAAGTTTATTAATCGATTTTTATAATTGCTATTACCCCGTTAGGCATTGGAGGTAGAGGCTTTTAAAATTTGTTTGTTTTGTTTGTGTGTTGCCTTTTCCCCAATGCCCAGGCTTGCTTCCTATTGACAGTTTTTTGACTGGACTGCCCAAGATTAAAGAGTTAAACATTTGGAGTGACAGTTAATTAATTAAGAGGTCCTAGAAAGTTAACCTCTCAAGTTTCTTTCCTGAAATGCATGTTTATCTGATTTGCTTTAATAAGTGACTTGCTATTGAACTAGTTTTACATACTTTAATTTGAAGATAATTATAGTACTATAATTCATATTTCAGATGCACATTAACTTTTCAAAAGATATCCAGCCAGCTACTTCTACCTAGCATTATGCTTATTTTAGTAGAGTATAACCCGAAGAATAATTGACTGGGTGTAGTAATATCTTTTAAGTCTTTCTATTACTAGGCATTTATTTGATTTTAATTGTGGAACCATTGGTCATATTGAGTTCATTTCCTGTTCATGTTGATTTCATGAGTCTCTCCATTAGTATTCAATTGCACAGTAATTAGTCATTAGTTCACTGTGATGTCTTCAAGCATGTGTACACTTATATTCTCATTTTCCACTCAGTTTCTGCAGTCGTATTTGAATTCTCTCTTTCTTAAAGAGACGAAGGCCACGATAAGGAAGATAAAATGCTAGATCATGAATTTATTAGACTAAATATTTTGCCAAAAGGCCCCTAGTTAAGGCATGCAAAACTTGATGCATTGAAAATGAAATAAGTGGCAGCTGCCTACCCATAATACTGAAGTCACTGAGATGTCAAAGCCTGGGATCTGAAGCATTTATGATCAGAGGCAAGATAGAAGCTATTTAGTGAAACTTCTGGATGGTGCTTGACCCCAGTGTGCACCTGGCTAATTCTGATTAGAGCATCTTCAATTTCTGAAGAAAGGTCAAATTCCCAACTCATTACTAAGCTCCAATAACGTTTTGGATTTTGCCATTTTAACTAACTGTTTGGCTTTGCAGATTTATTTTCCTTTACAAGAGAAAGTGTTCTTTAAAAATATATTATCAACGGTTTCATTAATTCCAAGTTTGCTGTGTTTTTAGCACATTTTATCTAAGGTATTCGTTTAGCTCGTATGAAAAGTAAATATGTCATCTGTCATAGTCTGTCACAAGCTTGTAATTTAAATCCATTAGAAAATTGTCCCTGCATTTTATTTGAGCTAGCTTCACATTGTTGTCCTAATTAAATTGGAATCTTATATCATTTAAATGTTAGACTTGAGAATGAAATTATTTTTATTCAGTGATAATGGTGGTCTTCTTGGCAGAGCTCAAAACTGCTTTCAGGTTAGTTGAGTCAATGTTCAAGAAGCCATAATTGCTGATATAGGTTCCCTATTAGCATTTACTCTTTATACAAAACGAGAAGCAAATAAATAGTGTCCTCAAGATAGTCTCTTCTATTTCTCTGAATATATCACTGCTGTGGTGGCTGATTCCTACACCATTATTTTTCATTGTGCAAAGGTAGTTTAATTTTTTAAAAAAGATTTTATTTATCTTAAAGGGTGCACGTGAAGATGGAGCAGGTGGGAGGAGCAGAGGGGAGAGGGACAAGCATAGTCCACACTGAGCATGGAGCCTGATGCCCGGCTCAATCCCAGGATCCCGAGATCATGACCTGAGCTGAAATCAAGACTCAGATACTCAGTCGGCTGAGCCACCCAGGTGTCCCAAGGTAGTTTAATTCTTATAACTAAGCAAATATATTTTGCTCAATAGTGTACATAAATGCTCCTCAAATTTTAATGTGCTTATGCATCTCTTGGGGACCCTGCTACAATGAAGAATCTGGCTCAGTAGCTTTGGGATGGCTTCGAGATGCTGCCTTGCTCCTAAGTTCCCAGGTGAAACAGATGCAGCTGGTCCAAGCTTTTCACTTTGTGTAGCAAGAGCACTAGAATGACTAGGAGGCAAACAGGGGATGAATCAGAATGAATATCTTTTCATCTAGCCCTTTTTGAGGATTGAAAAATCATTCCCAAATTTAGAAGTAATAATGCCAGTTGTTACTTTGACTTGAAACTTTGCTAAGGTACTGCTTATTTATTTACTTATTGTTAAATGTTAGCATCTATGTTTGATCCCTTTAGAAGCAACTGGCTTTTGTAAGAGGTATATGTGTGGTTTCAAATTCACCATCCTGACTTAAACTTACCCATCAGAGTATGTTTTCATATATTAAACTTAATATTTGGAAGTTAGCAGAAGGTATGTTATCTCTACATCTTTTTTATATTAAAATTATCTTTAATTTTGTTTAAACATTTAAGATTGAGGAATTAATCTTCATCTCTAAATTTACTATTCTTTTCACGGAATAATACCCAATACATTAACAATAAGGGATGCCAATTTCAGAATCACAAATAACAGTGGAAATCTGCAAATGTTCAACATGGCTTAAAATAAATGTGTGCAACGTGTGTGTGTGCACACATGCAAATTGTTCTCTCAATTGAATTATAGTTTGGAAAGGTCCTTAATCTATTTGAAGAACTCTTTAAATTTTCTCTAAATTTTGGAATACAGATTTGAGTAAGAATGACTATTACCCATTTATGAAGTAGAACACTCTTGACCTTTCCTTCATCCCTTTTCTCTCTCCCTCCCTTCCTTCCTCCATTCTTGTCCCTTCTTTTTTTTTTTCTTTTTTTGTGTCATTAGATGAAAAACGAATTATCAGTGCAGGGAGACTGGAAAAAAATCCAAATTATGAGCAGTCCATGAAATTTATTTTTCAGACTTTTTTTTCTTATAGCATGAAATCAAAGGAAACATTTTATAAATTTCAGACATATTCTAGGAAGTTGGTTCACATCATAATTCTATTCCTGATTAGATTGTATGTAAACTTTGAAGAAAATATTTTTAAAAATTTGATGTAATACTATTTTAATTTTTAGATAAAATAGTTTTTAAAAGTCAGGTAAGGGGGCGCCTGGGTGGCTCAGTGGATTAAGCCACTGCCTTCGGCTCAGGTCATGATCTCAGGGTCCTGGGATCAAGCCCTGCATCAGGCTGTCTGCCCTGCAGGGAGCCTGCTTACTCCTCTCTCTCTACCTGCCTCTCTGCCTACATGTGATTTCTCTCTCTGTCAAATAAATAAATAAAATCTTAAAAAAAAAAAAAAAAGTTAAGCCCAAGAAACTCAACAAAATGGATTAGGGAAGGGGAACAATAAAATAACAAAATAATGGACTGATCTTAGACTTTAGCACCCAAGTGGGCTTTAAGTAAATAAGGTATAATTTCTTTTATGTGAAGGCAGATAGTGTGATGGAAACAAGATGTCTCAAAAGGCAGACCAAGACTTTTGTCCATTAAGTAAATAAGATATAATTTCTTTTATGTGAAGGCAGGTAGTGTGATGGAAACAACAAGATGTCTCAAAAGGCAGACCAAGTCTTTTGTCCATTTCTGTCCAGACCAAGACTTTTCCCACCTTTGCTACTTGGAATGTTACTTATTTTTTCTAAGCTTCAGTTTTTTCAACGAGTATATGAGAATGCTGATAATTCCTCACTCGAAAGATCCATTTGAGGGGTGCCTGGTGGCTCACTGGGTTAAAGCCTCTGCCTTCGGCTTGGGTCATGATCCCAGAGTCTTGGGATCGAGCCCCACATCGGGCTCTCTGCTCAGCGGGGAGTCTGCTCCCCCCCCCCCCCTGCCTGGCTCTCTGCCTGCTTGTGATCTCTATCCATCAAATAAATAAATAAAATCTTTAAAAAGAAGAGAGAGATCCATTTGAATTAAATAAGATAACATAGTTCTCCCAAGCATTTTGGGTTTCTTGGTTGATTCTGAAAATAAAGCAGAAAACAAAATAGAGAAAAAAAAATCCCTCATATAACTTACACTCTAGAGGGGGAGGTCAGACAATAAAGAAAAGAAGTGACATGTAATATGTGCTATGCAGAAAAATAGGTCAGAAAAGAAGGGGATATAGGATGCTAGGGCAAGAAGTAGAAAGATAGCATTTTTAAATAAGGTCATTAGAAAAGATGAGATTTGAATAAAAGTCTCACCAAGAAGAATGTTCTGAGTAGGCTTAACAGCAGGTGTGGAACCCTAAGGTAGGAGTGTTCCTACAGCGTACGAAGAAGCAAGGAGCCTGGTAATGCTGGAGAGGAGTGAGTGTGTGGGGAAAGGTGGAATATCTAGTCAGGGAGAGAGCTGGAGGCCAGATCACACAGGGCCTGGTGGGTTATTGTCAAGACCGTGGTTTTTACCCTGGGTGTGACTGGCGGTTTTGAGCAGGAGAATCACTTATCTCTTTTTAAAAGGAGAACTCCCTCTGAAGTCTGGTGTCAGTGGAAGTGTGAGCAGTTAGATTCTGCATATACTCTACAGGTTTGTTGCTGGAATGGATGTGGGGAAAGATGGGAGTCAAGAAGGACCAACTGTTTCGGCCCGAAGATCTGGAAAGAGAGAGTTGTTGTTGGCTAAGGTAAGCAGTCTGTGGCAGGAACAGGTGTGGGGAAGGCAGGAAGATCCCCAGTCAACAATCTTAAAATCTGAGAAGGTTTTAGGACCTCCCAGGGAAGCTATGAGTTGGGAGTTGGGCAAACACATTCGTCTGGGGCTCAGTGCAGCAGAAGTCCAGGCAAGATATGGAAAACTAGGAGAGTTCACTGGTACTCTTGAAAAGACATCTTTCTGTGGAGGCATGGGAATGAGAGCACTTGTTACATAGTAGGTGCTCAACAAACATAAGTTGCCCTACTTTTATTTTTCTTTGACCTTCTGACGATCTCATACCATTTTTACATATAACTAGATATAGAGTCCAGGTGGCAAGTTATTTGTTCTGTGCATGTTGTTTTATGTTTTCTTCAATTATTTAGGTATGTCACTCTGTATCTCTTGCCTATAGGCTTAGCTTCTTGGTTTAAATTACTTGTAATGCTTACCTTCATTTGAACTAAGCCATATGTCTTTGTCCCTTCTTTCTTGTGAGTATACCATAATATTTATCTTCACAGGTATTTATTAATAGACATCTGAATTGTGAGGTGCTACCATGTAAAGCAAGTTGAACAAAACTTTGAATGGACCTTTAGGCTCTTACTCTGGAAGAACACTTAACCTCATGCTAATAGACCATAACCAATAAAGGCTATTTAGGTGCTTTAAAAAAACACAGAGAAAATGTACACATTTATAAAAGATGTTGTATATTATGCCCAATATTGACAGGTGCAAATGATATTTTAAGATTTTTTAATGTGCTAATCAAAATAGCAACTGATAGAATATTAGACCATCTGGAGATTCTTTACCTACTGAATTATAAGAAATGTAATAAAATTCAGTTTTGTTTCTCCTTTCTATTGACATTGCTTTCCCATGTGGCATCCCACATTGTTTGTTCTCTGACTTAGTAGGTCCATAGCATACTTATGCTTCTATTTTATTTATTGATTTTAGAGTTTTGGTTCAGTGTTTTGCTTTATCCATCCTTTATATGTAGCCCACTGACAGCTCCCTGATCAAAAGTAGTACAAAGATAGGGGTGTCTTGATTATTTGCTAATGAAGCATTTTGGCTGGAAATTTACCCTCAGGAAAGCAGAGCACACTGATTAGAAACATGTGTTTTGATGAAACCTTTTGTTCAGTGAATCTAATTTCTCTATAATGAACATCTATATATATTGGTTTATCCCTTTCTCAAGGGTTAATTTACTTGTCCTGTAGTTACATATAGGACACTACTTGAAAACAGAGTATATACTCACATGTTTTTGTGAAGATTTATTATTTTAGAAAATAATAAATACCTATTAATACCTATAGTAACTAGGTTTTAGTTAATGCTATGGAGATGATCATATTGTAATAGATACATGTATCAAAGCAACACATTGTTATAACTTAAACTTATACAATTATTATATACTATCTTTTAATGAAAAATAATTTAAAAACAAAAACCATGTATTAAAGAGAATCATACCAGAGAAAATTCCTTTGTAGAAAGAATTTTATTATCTTAGTCAAATTTCATTGAAAATCTAAAAATAATTTGAGGGTATCTCTTTTTTCCTGACATAAATTAAATTAATTGTATCTAGACTTATATTTTCAGGAAGCGGAAGATTTCAGAAAAACAAAAACTACCCACCTTTCATGACAACCAAGTTCTAGTCAGGATGGGCTAACACTTGTAACAGAAAGTCTGAATTCTCAGTGGTAGGACACAACAAAGTTTTCTTTTTCTTCTTGACACAGTCTGATTAGGATGGGGGGTGCTATGCCTCACACAGTCATTTAGGAACCCAGGTTCTTTCCATGCAGTGGCCCTCCCCACCCTGTCTCCAGAAGACTCTGTGTCCTTGGCTGGTACATTTCTATCCCTCAGAGAGGGTAGAGGACAAAGAAATAGCATGGCAGATTGGTAGGAGTTTTTAGAGACCGGGTCTAGAAATAGCACGTATCACTTCAATCTATCCAGTTATCTATCTATCTAGCCAGAACTCAGTTACATGGCTTCGTCTAACTGCAGAATAGCTCAGAAAAAAAGGTTTAGCTGGGTGCCAAGAAAAAGTGAATACAGATATGTCTTGGTTTTAGCAATCTGCCAAAGACCCTGTTAAGTTAGCAACCAAACACACTCACAGTAGTGGGCTTCTCCTCATCTTGCAGCATCTCTTGATGCTACTGCTTTCCCCACCTACTCTTCTCTTCTGGTGTTTACCAAATTGTGGAAACTGAGATGGGAGGGAACTGTACACTAAACTTAAAACCCATGAAGAAAATAAAGTTATTTTTATGATTTAGAAAAATATTTAAAACTAACTTGTATTAGTCTCTTTTGTCATTTGCTTTGAACATTACCCTTCTCAGTATTTAGCTTGCTTTATCCTGTATCAGAGGCTGACAGCTATTAAAAATGAGCTCGAGGATGCCATGCAGGCTTGTGCAATTATGAGGAGATTCTGGTGTGTTGTTCGATTGTGTTCTTGCAAGAAACAGTTCTGGAATGAACATTTATTGAACACCTACTATGTAGCCATGCTAAACCACTTAAAAGAATTAATCTCATTTAATCATCAGAACAACTCTTTGAGTTAGGATTATCCTTATTTGGAAGGAGAAGAGACTGCTTTGATTAAAATCTAGACCTCTTCAGGGTACCTGGGTAGGCTCAGTGGTTAAGTGTCTGCCTTTAGCTCAGGTCAAGATCCCAGGTTCCTGGGATGGAGTCACAAGTGGAGCAGGCTGCTCCCTCAGCAGGAAGCTTGCTTGTTTCTCCCTTTCCCACCCCCCCCCCCCCGCTTTCTCTGTGTCAAATAAATAAATAAAATCTTAAAAAAAAAAAAAAAATTCCAGACTTCTTTGACTCTAAACTCCAGGCACTCTCCACACCATGCAGTTGATGTGCCCTTCCCTCTCCCACCCTGACTCCACAGGCTTCTTTAAGGGCTGACGGCCCTATGCGAAGCTCATCATGTTTTACCATGTAGACAGAAATAATTGCTTATCAAAACAGTCAAATCTGCTGTATGTATAGACATAGGCTGAGCCTGTAATCAGACCAGTGTGCTCAAACCAGGGATTAGGAAACTAACTTAGAGATGTGAACATAAGAAGAAAGAGATCGCAGATGTTCTGCATATGGTTTTTATTTTTTTAATGTTTTAAAAGATTTTATTTTTATTTATTTGAGAGAGAGAGAGAGAGAGCATGAGAGGGGAAAGTCAGAGGGAGAAGCAGGCTCCCTGCTGAGCAGGGAGCCCCATGCGGGACTCAATCCTGGGACTCTAGGATTATGACTGAGCGGAAGGCAGTCCTTTAAGGAACTGGGCCATCCTGGTGCCCCAAGGCATATTGTTTAAAAAAAAAAAATTAAAAAATGAATGAGACAAGTGAACTTAGTGCTCGTTTCCCTAAATTTGGGTTTATTTTTCAATATAGTGTTTCTTCTCCTTTTCTCTCTCTCTCATCCATATTGTCTATCACTGCTGACAAAGGAAACCAAAAAAGAACAGATTACTTTTTCCTTTACCATGGACTCCAAATAAAATGGACATGGTATCAGCTCCTATGATGATCCAATCTTTGCTTTCATCTGCATATCTGACCTAATTATACTAATAAAATGAGAAGGCAAAGGGAGATATTATACCAACAAGTGCATTTTTAACTTGCACAAGAAACACTTCTAATCCCACTGCCCTCCACTCTCCTTTAAACAGTAGTTTCACATCCCCTGATGCTCAGCAGGGGGAGCGGCATTCACCACCCCATGGCAAAATGGATCTGCATGCGTTTACGTGAAATTGGTCCATGTGTGAATTAGCTTTCAGTTGTATTGTGTTTCTTATACTAATATAATATTGTTCTAGTGCTTGCCCCTGATTAAAGAAATACATAAATAAATAATTTATAATTTAATTAATAAGGTATAATATGCAAAGCACAGTAATTTCAAACAGCTTGTAATGTCTCTAATGTACTTTCAATTTTTTATTTTACATAAGGGCTATATTCATTATGTGGTTATGATAAACATACTAATGAATTTTATTACAGGAACAAATTTAAACATGTAAATGAGATCAAATAGTATTAAAATGCAAACGATGGTGAAAGTTATTACAAACTAACCTTGCCAACATACATGGAATGATGTTATTTTAAAACTTTGCTAGTTGTATCCCTTAAACAAAGGGAGTGCCTTTTACAATGTCCCTGAACATAAGAATTTGTGAACTGTAAGCTTTATTCTCACATGAACCCCTCAACCAAAAAAAAAAAAAAAAAGAAGTTAACTAGAATCCAGGGTTTGCATGTAACTTTGGATGACAATTAAAATCCTTTTTCTTGTTCCAGTGAACAGTAATCTGTGCATAATTACATTCAAATGAGATATTAGCATTTTTTGTGCTTACTCTTTGTTAATTGCAGAGTTCACTCACCATGGTGATGCTTTTGATGGAATCAGGCAACCTTATTGACCTGATGCCGTAAGGCGTGTTGGGAAATTCTGCTGTATTCTTCATTTTTTTTTTTATTTTGGCATTTTGAGGAGTCCTGCTGCTTTTATTACGGTCCTGACACTTTTGTTAATAAATCATTGCAAAGTTAATGAAAATTGCATTCAGGCATATCCAAAATAATTGTGTCCTTTGTCATGCTAATAAATTGAAAGATGTTGATCCAATGGGCGAATGCATGCCCATTATGGAGAAGTTTGTGATATGGGTGCCTGTTGCACTCACACTTTTTCCTTGGCGTATCATTCCATGTAAAATGTGAAAGAAGAAAACAAACCTCAGGATGTTTTATTTCATACTTTATACAGTGAGCCTTTAATTAAGTGAGCAAATGAGCAAATTATATCTACATGGAAAGATAGAAGTATTTGTATTATGATTTATGAAAGGTTGTTAATATCAATAGGAATCAGCAACAGTCTAATATCAGACTCATGAAAATATGAAAACCATGTTTAACTGACCTTTCTCTCATGCCGGGGGATTTTTCCACATTATATATGACCCACTTGATTTAAAAATGACAATGATAATAACTCAACATTCGTTACCCAGGACTTATCCTGTAATAATTCAGAAGGAAAATAAAGAAATGTGATTAAAAAAAAATTTGCCTTTTTTCATTCAGTAAGTCTTAAGTGTACAGGGTGTGAGTGAGGTATGTGTTTGGGGGTAAACACATAGTCATAGTCATACACACAGTGAAGAAGATTTGACTGTTCTAGGTAAGGAAGAGTATTTAGTTCAGAAAAATTTAAACTCATAATAGATTACACACACGCGGTCACACACACACACACATATGTATATTTCAAATTTATCTCAAGGAAGAACTCCAAGTAATTGTTGTCTTGGGGAGTTCTTAATTTATGCACTAGCCCATCATGCTGATTTTAGGTAGGTATTTATTCTGCTATTCAATCAAAAAGCATAGTTTCCATAACAACTGCCACATCCGATGAAACGTACAGCTTGGCATTTGAAATACAGGACTTCTTAGGAGATATGCTTCCTGACATATTGTGTTGAACTTGTGTTCCTTTCATTCTCTTTTAAGCTAGCAAGATCTGTGTTTCTATAAAGGACCATCGCAGTTTTGCATAATTATTACAATCCATCTGCACATTTCCAGGATTTATATTAAAGTAATTAAAGCCATTTTGTATTAGTGGGTGCTGTGTGGAACCGGCTTGGATGCAGGATTCTAAAAGTTCCCACTTGCCTGCTTGCTGTGCTGTAATTTGGAGAACAGAATGTTCCGTAAATGAGGTTTGGGAATACTACATTTTTTTTCTTTCTTTCTTTTCTTTGCAAAGTAACTTTTTTTTTCCTCCAGTGGAAAATGGAATAAAAGGTTCACCTAGGGACTGGAATTAATGTAGTCCTTCTGCCTAGGGTTAAAAAAAGAGCAAAATCACAGTTAGCAACATTGTGCAAACCCTAATATATTTTTCTTCTTCTATGGAGAAATAATAAGCCTGTGTTTCTAAGGCAACTTTCTTCCAAAAAGCAGCAAGCAACTTAATTTATATTCTCATTTTTTCTAGCAGTATTTGTTCAAGGTAGACAAGGACCAACATTATTAACCCCATTTTATGGATGGGATGATTGAGGTAGACAGGTAATGGTGTATAGAGTAGATAATGAGGCAGAAAATGTTGTATGGGCAGGAGTAATAACTAATATACTTGTTATAGCAACCCAACGGAACTAAGAGTCCACGGAACTGAGAGTACACTACTGCAGTTGCTGAAAAAAAATCATGGAAGTTCCAAGGTCTTTCTAAAGGAAGAGTTTGGTACAGATTCACCAACTTCTGACCTACATGAGACTCCTTGGTATCTTTGTTGAGTTTTGCAAAGCATGGGTTTGATTCTTAGTGTCAGTTCTGTCGCCTAAGGATCTACGATTCCTCTGGATGTCCATAGGGAGGGCCAGAGGAGGTCATACCATCCAGTTAAGGAGACACAGCATGCTTAACAAAGTGAGTTAATTCATGTAAAGTAAAAAAACATAGGTATATTAAAATCACTTTCTAAAAGGAGGGAATTATCATTTTCTTTTCTTAGAACTCTAAGTATCAAACCTTTCTGCACTATGGGAGAATGGGTGGTGCTGAGCAGTTTCTTCCCTGAGCCACTTCTCTGCAAGGCAATTATTGTCATACTTCCTAACAAATGGTTGTTAACTGTTCTTTGTATGATCCCATCATATACCTATAAGGGTGGGTGATGATGAACATTCTTTGTCACAAATAGTAGCATCCACAAAATTTATGGGATATGGAATCCTGCTTCTGCTGTAATAGTATTGCTGAGATGTTGGGTGTCCTGGAGCCCAAGGTCTTGGTGTAAGGTTATGCACACAGTCTTTGAAATCAGACAAACCTGCTAATGTGTCACTTATCTGCTGTGTGCCTTCAGTCAGTTACTTAATAGCACTGAGCTTTGGTTCCTTTTCTGAAAAATGAGGATAAAAAGAACTTGTTCATAGGGTTACTATGAGTGTTTTGTGAAGCAATATTTGGTAAGTGCTTAACACATTACTGGCATATAGTAAAGATTCAAGAAATGGCAGCTTCTAGGATCACACATCGTTCATACATTTTAGAACTTACCATTTTGCATCCCCCTTACTTGCTAATTTCCTTTCCTTCTTTAGCCAGTCTGTCTCTTGAAGGTGGTTTTGTTTGTTTGTTTGTTTGTTTTGTACGTGTGTGTATTTATAGGTGAGAAAGAACTCAGGTTTGACAGTATAGTAACTGTTAGGTAGATGATCAAAGAAGGTGAAAACTTGACTATATTTTTGGTTTCTACTCACATCCCATGTCATTACATTTCTGCAACTAACAAGGTATAGTGGAGGCAACCAGAATGAGTAAGGAGGTGAAGGGACTTCATAACAGGATTCTTGAAAGTGAACTTCTCAACAAACTCCAGAATTTAACCTCAAGAGTGTTCTCAAAACTTGAAAAGAAGAAATTTAGGGGAAGATGATTTGAGATATTTCTTGTACAATAGCTATTACAATGATGTAACTTTATTCTATAAGATAGTTTATTTTTGAACTCACTTAAAGAAGTTTTGAACTAATTCTATGGATTTTAGATCCCATGAAGTCAGCAACCACCATCTTCAGGATTAGGGGTCCTCTTTGATGGGAGGTTGAGTAGCCTAGTGGCTGCAGGCAGGGGGAAAAGAATAAAGAAGGGCATTTTGCATAGACACTTGCCAGGCTGATTCTAGAAGCAGAATGCCAGGCTGACTAGACCACCTTCAGACCCAGTATGTATTACACTTCTGATATTCTCAACAGATTGTCTATTAGCTTAAAATAGGCTTATAATTAATACATATATGAATATATAAACTGGACTTAAAATTCATATATATATGAATACACATACACATATACAGCCGTAGTGGGCATCACCAAAATTATCTTTATCTATCCCATGATCTCTAAAGGCAGAATGCAATACGAAAAAAAATTTGTAAAAGTTTTAATTGGGAGTGGAGGAAATCCTGCTGTATTCATGTGCTAGAATAAGAAAGAGTTGTAAATCTGAGCAGTGCCTATTTTCATTTTTGTTCTAGCAATGTAAAAACTAACTTGCCTTCTTATACATACTTCACTTCCCTTTCCTTTTTTTTTTGTTTTTGTTTAATATATGTTTTACTCATCCAAAACTGCCACTTTGAAATGATTGACTTGTTTGATGCTTCTGTGCTTCAGTGCAGTTTTATTGCCTAGAGTCTACTTTATGGTGTGCAGGTGAGACAGCTCCTTTTCTCACACATAAATTCATAGAAGGCCAAATTATCACTTACTAATTCCTTTGTTATGTACCTACTATATCCTTCAACAAATGTTTATTGAATAAATGAGTACAATCCAGAAAGTGTCCAGTGATTCCAAGTCTTATAGAACATTTTGTTCTAGAAGCCAGTGAAGTAGCATAGAATCAATAACTTTTACAGAAGAAATATGTAGTAAAATTATTTTGGAATTTCTTGTTCTGGATTTGGAAGTCATCAATTGGTGACTTGCCATTTCAGCCTGCATTGAGTAACTACCAGCAACTCTGATATGGTAGTAGAAGTTCCAAATTTCACACTTAAAATTTTTAATTTTCTTTAAATTTTCTGATTTACTAAGACACAGTTTCTCTCGTAGTCTATACATTATCAGATTTAAGTTAAAGTCATGTTAAGCTACCACCCCTACAATCCGGGAAGGCAACATTTCTAAGTCTAGTTGATGGAGAACAGAAATCCGAAATCCTAACTAAGGAATTAATTAAATGTATATCTCAATGGGTGGTTACTGTATTAGCATCTGTCATTAACAAGGAGCATTTGGTAAGCTTGGAAAAGGCAAGATTTTGCTATGACCTTCCCCAGCAAGAATAGAAAGAGAGTGGTAAATCCTAGTATTGGATCTGGGTGTTTCATGAATTCTTTATTCCCAGTATCCTGGTCTCATAGTGTCTTTTCTTATGACTGGGCCCCAATATTAACAGTGGTGGAGCCCATTGGATTCTATAGCTATTTCCTGGATATACCATTGGATAAGGGGCACTCAAGTGCTGTTTTAATAGTTCTTCAGACTTACCAAAAATCTCAATATTGAGTGAAGCAGGATCAGTTGGAACATCATCATCATTATATCTTCTTACAGCATGTATTTTTGTTTAATGAAGCATCAGGAGCATATTCTGCTTTTTTTAAACATTCTCTTCAGTTAGCTTCAAGGAGAAATGATATTGCTTAGCATCGGAATCTTAGAGAGCTGGAAGACTGTCGACAAACACTTCATCATGTCTCAGTGTGTCCATTTTAAAGACCTTCACTCTTAAAGACCTAGGGTGTAGTCTGTGTTAATTGTTTACATAAATGTTGGCAGCCGCTTTGTTTTTTAAAGTATATCTTAACTTTGACTCTAGAAAATTTAATGTAAGTGAATCAGCAAGCAGGTAAGATATGAGCAGGCCTTCAAAATACATCTTCCTTGGGCAAAAGCTCCTCTAAACATATTTTATGCATCAGCTACTATAAAGTATTTAAGAATAAAAATAGTAAAGGAGAATCTATGATATACCCCAAATTTTAAGGAGGAACTCTAGTTATAGTGTTATCTTAGATAATTGGCCCCTAAGTATTTAAATCAACCTTAGTATCCTGGTTCATTGAAATAATAACAATAATAAATGAATTATAAAGTGTTTAGGCCTTCAGAACACATATAGTGAAACAGCACTAGGGAAGCAGCCTGTACTTTGTGTTTCTGCTCATGTACACAATGCCCTGACAGAGTTGCATGAGAGACCACTGAGTATGGAAACCTTGGATAGCTTCAGTAGCTGGCATTTGACCCAACTGTGTCCTTTTCAGTAGTGCCCAATTGTGAGTCTCAAGCTGCCAGTTAGCCGGGTGTTTTCTTTTCTTTCTTTCTCTTTTTTTTTCGATTTTATTTATTTATTTGACAGATCACAAGAAGGCAGAGAGGCAGGCAGAGAGAGAGGGGGAAGCAGGCTCCCCGCTGATCAGATAGCCCGATGCGGAACTTGATCCCAGGACCCTGAGACCATGACCCGAGCCAAAGGCAGAGGCTTTAACCCACTGAGCCACCCAGGCACCCCTGGTGCTTTTCCTTTATTTGAGGTTCACATTCATTATATTGTGTGTCCATTCTATATCTTATGTAGCCCTCCCTAAGGTTATCTGTGGCTTTGAAAACCAGTGTCTGATGAGTAGTTTGTTTGCCGCTTGTTTCTTTTGCCCTCTGACCTTTGGCTTGTAACTATGAGTAAAGATGCGTCTGTCTTAGAGGTGCTCCCATGCATACTGTGCTGTACACTATGAAATGTCCTAGAGAAGCATCAAGAATGCTAAACTGCTAGGGATGTTGAAGATTTCATAGATTCTTATAACTGATACCATGTGGTCAATGAAGGGCTTCCCAGACTTTTCAGAAGAATTTTTATAATTGGAATCCATATTTTACAGTATTCTCCTAATATAAATGTGGTAACTTGACAATCAGGAATTTTTTGCTTCATATATTGGCACTGTAGCAGTGACTGGGCATTGCTTAGAGTATTTCTTTTTGTCCCTTTCTTTAAGTTTTTGATGGCTTAGTTTGATCTGACCCTTCACAGCAGTCCCCCCGAAAATTCAAAACTTGTGTAATTCATTTAGCACGGGTGACAGTTCCGGGGACAGCATACCATGCCTGACTCTATTAGATATGCTGTAACCTACGGCCCTGTGATGAATGGAGAGAGGGGTGCTCTATCAAGAGCTCCATCACCACTGATCTCACCTGGAAGCACTGCACAGACACTAATTAGATGAGGCCTAAAGTGGGATGAAAATCCCAAGTAATTAAATCACAATCTCCCAACAAACTTCCATCCAAATCACTTCTGCAGAATGCTCTGCTATGGTTTTCTTCTGTTGGCAGCTTGGAGCCTTCTTGCCTTCTCTGTGCTGTTGAGACAAACTTCGCTCCACGTTCCACACCATGCACCCCGGTATATCTTCTTTGGTGCTTAGAAGAAACATCAAGGTATCACATTTCTTCAGGCTATAATATGAAAGCCATATTCTTACCACTGAAGCAAACCAATTAAATTTATTTTCATCCATCCAAAGAGAAAGTGACTTATTCTGGGTTGCTAGAGTTCTCTGAAAACAGTCTTCTCTTCTTTGGGTTCTTTGAAGTACTTCTTAACTTTCAAAGTGCATATGAATTATCTGATATCTTTTTTCAAAATGCAGATTCTGATTCAGTAGATCTGGTGTGGGGTCCAAGATTCTGCATTTCTAACAAGCTACAGTCCCCTGGCCACACCTGGAAAAGCGGGGATCCAAGAGGAACTCATTAAAGTGTATGCTTGAAGATAGTCTATGCCCATCCCTGAGTGGAAGATCATGAGGAGTCTAGGATTGTTCAGATTCCAGTTAGAAAACTGTCTGTTGTAGCATGTGTCCTACTTATTTCCATTAATGAGTACTGAACCTCATTATTGATCTAACCAGCCTTGAAAGGTCAGACTTCATTCCTGAATGAAAGGCTTCAGCACATCCTGAACCCTGAGCCACAACTGCAGGAAAACCACTGAGCAATGGGGATTAATTTCAACTCCTTTCCATAGTAACTCTATTTGGGAAGTTAGTATTTCTGGCCATGAGCCAGCTGATCTCATCCATAGATTAAGCTGACACTTCCTCCCAGCAATAAAGGCTGTCTTGGAGCCAAAGCAACATTGATATAATTGGTCTCAAGCAATTCTAGTGGCCACAGTTTCACAGATTTCTGAGGGAGAGCCTCACCCTCCTGCCCAGGTGCTGGGCCCTCTTTCCTCTTTCGTCTGCATCTTCATTGATGCTGCTGGCCAGTGGGTTGGAATTGCCACATAAGAGAGTGGGTTAAGATGGACACTGATTAAGGTGAATGGAGTTAGATGAAGCCAGCAAATGGGACCAGGATGTCTGGGAAGAGAATGAAAAACAGGACCGGTGGAGAGCAGAAGGGAACAAACAGGAAAATAGTCACCTGTGGATTTGAGAATATTTGAAGCTTCTCATTACATGTATCATTCCCCATGGATTAAAAGGCCTCAGATAACAGATACACAAGAGCTCCAGAGCTGGAGGAGTAAAGGAGCCTTTCTCCTTCTATGTTTATTAGAGGTTGCAAAGCAACAGCTAAAGCCAGGGTGGCTGTGTAGAATATCAAAGTGAATTCAGAAACTGGAATGTGTGGCTTAGAGGAAGCTATTAACACTTGGTACCCATGAAACCCCATCACTTTTTATGTTTATGTGTATGTTTATGATATGTTTCATGCTTCTCTAGGTTTGGGATTTGTGAACTCCCTTAGTTTCCAGGAATCCTTGAACCTCCTGAAATTCTATGTGGCATTCACATATATGAGCTTTCTTTCCCCCTTTGGAAAAATTTTCATCATCTTCTTGTTCTCCTTATCCTCCTGTTCCTCCCCCCACCCCTTCTTCTCTACTTCTGCCTCGTCTGTCCTCCCTCCTCCCTCCTTCCTCCTCCTCCTCCTCCTCCTCCTTCTTCTTCTCCTCCTCCTCCTCTTCCTTCTTCTTCTGACATAAAAGTTGTTTGCAGTCTGTAAAAGGCTAAATTAAAAGACTACTAAGGTGGGGCGCCTGGGTGGCTCAGTGGATTAAGCCGCTGCCTTCGGCTCAGGTCATGATCTCAGGGTCCTGAGATCGAGCCCCGCGTCGGGCTCTCTGCTCCGCAGGGAGCCTGCTTCCTCCTCTCTCTCTGCCTGCCTCTCTGCCTACTTGTGATTTCTCTCTCTGTCAAATAAATAAAATAAAATCTTAAAAAAAAAAAAAAGACTACTAAGGTGCTGTAGAGAAAAGGAAATTTGGGCTATATCCCGGTGATACCTGGTGCATGATCTTATACTCCAGACTTGATCAGAAAATGCTTCATAGTAAATTAAGGAGAAAATGGGCTGGACCCAGCTCCTCCAGCGGCAATGACTAAGACTGACACGGGTTTGCTTGCCTGCGATGAACCATCAGAGTAAAGGAGTGGGCAAGAGGTGAGGGTGAGGAGGGAGTATTTATATCAGAAGGAAACTCGGGCCTACCACGGTTTTAACCGCCCCCCTCTACCCCAGTGCATTCTGACAGAGCTAGAATGGAAACCTAGGACTCCTCCCTCTTATTCTACGGTACATTTGCACTTCACTTAATGTTCTAATTCATTTGTCCCATTTCAAAAACATGCTCTAGCCCAGTTTTCTTATTTGACTCCACACCTTTCCATAATGACCCTGAGTGTTACGTGCCTTTGGCATAAGCCCTTAGAACTAAAATTACTTAGTGATTTCTGGTTTTTTGCCCCTTGCTTTATTTTACAAAACATAATAAAGCTCAGAAGATTGTTCTTCATTTTCAAGACCTTTCCCACTTTTTTTTTTTTTAAATACTTTATTTATTTATTTGACAGAGAGATCACAAGTAGGCAGAGAGGTAGGATGGTGGGGAGAGAGCAGGCCCCCTGCTGAGCAGAGGGCCTGATGCGGGACTCCATCCCAGAACTCTGAGATCATAACCTGAGCCAAAGGCAGAGGCTTAAGCCACTGATCCACCCAGGCACCCCAAGACCTTTCCCACTTTAGCATTTTGGTCAAAACTGTATTCTGATATTTCACAACATCATGAGAATACCAAGTGTTGTGAATCTGCACCTGATTCTCAGTTACATGTATTCTGTCCATGTCTGTATATTCTCCAGTCCCATCTGGGTGCACGCGGTTGCATAATGCACTCTGACATCCATGTCATGTCATGTTTATCCAACTGTTTTACCACTAGTCAAAATCAAAAGTTCTTTTCCTCCCCAATTCTCCTAGCAGGGCCTTTCCAGCTTAGAGAAAATGAAGCTGTCGGCCATCAGTTTATACATCATCACCAACAATAAACATGCCAGGATCAGAACCTGCATTTTGTTATCTGACCATTGTTGATGGCAGGGAGGAAAAAAAAAAGACAGCTTGATTTTCATTAGCTAGGCTGACCCTCAGCCTTGGGAGCAGAGGAAAAAATGTGCATTTTAACTGGAAGTAAACTGAGGAAACATGACATGGAGTCAGGGAGGGATTGTAGGTCTCTCCCATGGGTGTGATTTTTTAACAGACTGACTTTTGGCATTTGAGGAAAATCTCAACAGCTCTCTGGACAGAATTTTTATAACTGTCCATTTGGCAGGGCTGATGCGTGACTTGAAACAGTGCACCTATTTTATTTTATATGCCCCGGCTTTTGTACACAAATGATCTTGTTTCCTGAGGACTGGAAATAGGCACTTTTTCACGTTCTTCCTTGTCTTACCCCACTTTGTGTCTGTGGCCTTTAGAATAATGGCTGGCACAAGAGGGATATAATAAATATCTTCTGGAAGGAGGTACACGTTTATATGGGAGTGGAAGGTGCCTTTTATTTGCTGTGTGATATGGGAAAAGGAACAGGCTCTGGAAGTCAGACAGGTCTGGGCTTCAATCTGGAGTGTCACTTACTGATTTGATCTCACTCTCCTCATTTTTATCATGGGTATAGGAAGAAATTCCTATGTTAGAAATAAGTGAATTAGCATATGTAAGATGCTGGTGTGTATTAAGTTTTTGAAATAGGATCATTTCCTTTCATGCTTTGGTTGCTTCTTTTGGTCTAAATGCTAGATATGCTAGAAATGTGGAGCAAACTCAGTACAGCATTTATATGAATCTTATGGCCTTTCTTTTGAATTTTCTGTGAGATAAGGGAGGAAGAATAAGAGCAACGGAATCAGATAGCCATTAAACCCATTCTTCTTTTTATAGAGGGCTCAAGTTAAACAAGAGCCTTGACACAGCCCCTTAAAATATTTTAGTTATATTACCATGCAAGTATCTACAAGTGGTGATTTCCTGTTTTTCTATTATGTTTGCACTTAAAGGTAATATTTGTGGCACTAACAAAAGACAGAAGAGCCTTGTTAAACAGAACAGAATATTGGGGAGATATCGCTAGGAAGAAAATTGGGGGAGAAGGACCAAGGTGTTGGGCTGGGAATAGAGAACAAGGCCAGTGAGTGAGGGTTTGGTAAACATTGTGGGCCCTCTGTTGTACTTATAAAACACCACTGCCTGCTCACAAGCCTGCCTTCCTTTTCCATGGTCTGGATGCCACCATGACTGCTCTCTCTTGACTGGGGGTTTCAGGGTTAAGATTCAAATCTCTCCTTTTCTTCCTTTTTAGAACTATAATAAAGGTACCAGGAGGGTCTTGCTCCCTCTGGCCTAGAATAAGATGAAAGAACAAAGGAAACTTGATTCCATGCTTGCAAATTGAATTTTCTTTATTGGGTCCATTTTTAAAATCCTGGAGTAGGAGATTCACCTGGACTTGGGGGCATTTCATTTGGACGTGGCTTAAGACCTTAGGGTAGGCAGTTGGAACGCCACTGTGCAGACTTGGTGGATGTGTTATGGAGGGTGTATTTGGGGGTAAGATTAGGGTTATATTTTCAATAAAGAAGGTTAAAACTTCTGCTAATCATAGCTAGTGAGGCAGCAGTCTCCTTTCAGGGACACTTTCAATTCATTTCACCAAGTATTTGTCGATTGCCTGCTACATGCAGGACAAGAATGGCTTCCTTCTCTCCTAGGATCTGGTATTATGATTAGGCAGAGCTAACATACACAGGAAACAGATAAAAAAAACAAACACAGTGGCAATAATTAACTATCCTACAAATTTAGGCAATAATTAACTAGCCAAATTTCAATAAGTAGTCTGTGATATGGGGGTGGTCTGAAAGGTCAATGACCAGCACTTACTAGAGTAGCCAGGAGGGGGATCCTGGGAGTGGATTTCACACCAGGATGAAAGAGGTACTCCCTAGTATGGCCAATAAGACAGAGTGCCTGGCTGCATTTCTTGACTCTCCTTATCAGGTCCTCATATTTAATCTAAGAAATAATTGCAGTTCCTCTCGTGTAGTCTATTCTCTCAGGCCTCTGCATCTTAGTATATGTGTTCCTTCTGGCTGGAAGTCTCCTCTCTCCTTTCATTTGTTCCCTTGTTCTTTCATATGTAACTTGCTTGAGTCCTACGTATCTTTCAAAGTGTATTTTATGTGCCACCTCTTCCAGGAAGCAGTCCAGAGAACTGCTCCCCACCCACTGTCCCTGCCCCACTGCCCTTAGCTTAAGCAGAGTGTTCCTCTTCCTGTGCTACATTAGCACCTAGGCATACCTTCCACAGAGTGCGGTGAGGGCAAATGCTACATCCCTGACCAGACTCTGAGCTCATTCGTCACAGAGACTTGTTTTAGCTCTGTGCTCCTGGCCTCTATGGTGTTGGCAATTCATAGCTAGCCAAAGAAAAGATTTCTGAAGGAATCAACAAGGGAATACTGAAGAAACTGTCTTAAATATCTCATTGCTACTGCAACTGCATAATCCTGGTAAGGAAGTTTTTGTGGTATAGAGTCCCATTTTAGAATCAGAATTCCTAATGCATATCTCATCCCTGAAAATTATGCCATTACCTGGCAGTGATTCCTATGCATCCAGAAGAAGAAACCTCTTATCATGGGCCAAAGGTGATTGCATGCCCAACTCTCCTGCTGGCAGTTGGCATGGCTCCATGTTGCCTCCAGGAATGAGAATGCTGAAGCCAGCTTCTTCCAGGATGAATGAAGGGTCCTGGCAATGCTAACTGAGCAAGACTTGGGGTCCATTTAGAGGCTGACCTCCCTGTGTTGTGCAGCACATGCTCTGCTGGGGAATGGGTTCTGCGTTTAGTGTTCCGTTTTCCCTGCAAGAGATGCAGAGATGGGAGGCCAACCAGAGAGAGGTTAAAGAGATGTGGGAGCCTTACAGCTGGGGATCATTAACAACAATCAAGACCAACATAAAAAGGCAGCAGGACTTCCCTCCCTCTTGGCCTTGGAAGCCATCTGGATAGAGGAAATTTGGTTTAAATTCTGGTAAGGGAACTTTCTCGTACTCTGAGATTGTTTTTTTTTTAACTTCTCCATAGAAGTCCCTTGAATCTCTAAAGTCTGGTCCTTAAAACCCTTTGCCAGCAAATTAATACCCCTTTATACCAGAAGAGATTGTGACTGACAGCATGAACTGTGCACTTATTACCTTTCTTAGAAATACCTGGTAGACCCGGTGCATCTTTTCACATATTCTGAGAACCACGATCCTGTTCTAGTCAGAACTCGGCAGGATTCTTTGACTGCTACGCCTGTATGCTCCTCTCAGGGCCCACACTGTGCCACAGCTGATTAGAACACGGATGGCCCCGACCCTGGGGCTGTCCGGTGGCCTACAACAAGTCCTGGCTGAGTCCATCAGATTTTTTCCGTTAGAGAATTGGAAGCAGGAATAAGAGGAATTTGCAGTCTTTCAAAGACCTTTGAGATGAAAGGTCGAGGTTGTATAGTATTAGTGCCAGGACTGCTTTCCTAATATCACATGCACACTAAGTCATAAAGGGCTGGGTAGTGAAAACCTGAGGAAGTAATTAAGCAAGGGGGATGGATCAAATGTGCAGAGAGAAGGAAAGATGAAACTCCATAGGCCCTAAAGGATGGAGGGTGGCTTCAATTTCTGCATCCTGGTTTCCCAGTATGGTCCAAAATCTACTGTGTTTCCTGTCCTCAGGTGTCCTGATGTCCCTGACCTCATTGCATCCTTATAGCTCTCCTTTCACTAAGCTTCAGAGGGTCTCTGTTTCTAGCAATCAAAATGCCCTGAACTTGTCCCTGTAGGGCTTTGCCTGACCATGGAACTTGTATTGCTTTTTCTGGACTCAATGAAACAATGTATTTAGATGAAAGGGGGTGAAGGGGATCCTTCTGATCAATGACTGTCCTTATTATTTTCTTAATAAATGCCACAGTGACCTCTGAAACCCACTCTTAGCTCCCTTTCTGTCCTCATCATCTACAGCACATAACAGTTTGGGCCTTAATGGCTTTCTGTATTGTTCCAGACGTGTAGTGTTTTTGTTGATGTTGCTGCAACAATGGCTAGTGATATGTTTCATGCTTCTCTTACGCTCCCTGTATCACTCAGTTATTGGGCAAAATGCCAGCATCCAGCAGTTATTCCTTGGCATGAAGAGGTAATGATGCTGACTCATGCTTCCCTCCTAGATGTACATGAGAGAAGGAGACCCACCTATTCCTTGTGTAATTTGTTTTTGAAGCTACTGCCATAAAATCAAGGGTGGAAGCTCAATTCCATCCTCAGTTCGTAGTTGCTTTTCAAATTGTCAGAGGCCAGTCTGATGATGGAGGTCTGGGACCAGGGAACATTGTATGGCCTTGACAGTTTTTTTTTTCTTTTTTTACTCAAATGAAATGATTTTTTCATTTTTTTTTTTAACCTGACTCTAAACGAAATGTATGTTTACAAAACTCAGGGCTGTGGCATTGTTGTAGTCTCTGCCTAGAATTCTCTTCTCTCTGTGATGCCTATGGCTGGGTCCTTTGTTTCATTCAAGTCTTAGCTTGACTGTCACCCTGGGTGAGGTCTTCTTTGACCTTCCTAAATATAATAGCCCAGTAGTTGCTCTCAGTCATCTTTGTGTGCTTTTAATTTCCTTCGTTGTATATGCCACTTGCTGACCTCATATTCTATTTTTGTTTATCCCTTGCCTTCCCCATTACATTGTAAGCCCACACGCACAGAGACTTTGTTTTGTACTGGATCATATCTTCAGTGCCTAAAATAGTGTCGAGGACATGGTACCACACAGCAGATACGTGGAATGAATATATCAATGAATTGTAAAAATTTAAAGACTTCATAAAAAATAAAATGAAAGTAAATATTACCCGTACATCCACCACCCAGAGATAAATGCTGTTAACATTTAAGTGGATAACATTCTTGAATTTTTTAAGGAAAAAAAAGGAACATGCTATTTTAATCTGATTTTTTTCACATTGCAGTGAAAGTGGATATCTTTTGATGTTATATCAGTAGTTCTCAGCCATGGTGGTGCAGCAGGTGGAGAGTGCTAAAATTCACATCCCAAAGCCTCACCCTAGATCAACTCAGTCAGATATTTCAGAGTTAGGGCCAACATTCCTAGCTTTGGAAGTGATTTGGATGCACAGTGGGAGTTAGAAATTACTGGTCCACATAGTTATTTTAACTGCATAGAATGAATGGAGAGGTTTTGGGTTTTTTTGTTTTTTTTTTTTTTCCTTTTTGCAAAGCTAATTAATCCTTATAGGAATCTTAACTGATGACCAATGAAACTGGGTGTATCTACTACTAATTTGAGTTCTCTCTCTATATATATGTTCCTTTAATCCTCACAAGAATTGTAAGTTTGGCACATTGTTATCACCATTTTACAGATGAAGAGATTGAGGCACAAAGAGATTGAATAACTCACCCAATTGTCAAGGTCACACAGTCACATACCTAGTGAGAAACAATGCTGGGGTTTGAACCCAAGGAATGGCTCTGAGTCCATTTTCTTAACCCCGATGCTCTATAGCTCTCTCATGTCTTCTAATACATATGTAATTTCATAATTCTCATTGATTTAGTTCTTCAGTTTGAAAATCACTTTCATTTAGGAAGACAGCATGATGTAGTGGAAAGACTGTCACTTTTAGCCATTATCTGCTTCATGGTTGGCCGACTCTGGGCAAATTGTTTAACTTCTCTAGTTTAGCCACCTCTGAAAAATGAGAACGGAAATACCAGCTGATCACCTGTGGAGAGAATGTGCATGATACATCGTTACAGTGCCTGGCACAGGTAGGTCCTGAACACATGATAGTAACGTCAGTGTCGTCATCACCTCAGTTGATTCTTGCAGGCATCCTGGGAAGGATACAGGAGGGATTTTTGGCAAGGTGAATTGTGCCAGGCTTGGTGTGTAATGTTTGCCTGTACTTGTCTCCTTCCAATACACCAGGTCACTTTACAGGTCGGAATCTGCTTTGACACATAATTTGGTGAGTGAATCCTCTATTACATTGTGGGACAAATGTCTTTTTCTTCCCCCTTTCTCTGTAAGTTATAGAGAAAAAGGCATACAGGGTTTGAATGGGGTAAGAAGATAGGTGGCATATCTGCCTTTTCCGGTTGTCTTTATTCTATTTTACTAGTGAGCGATTTAATTTTACTTGCAGAATAACAGAGATGTTAATTGTCATGTCAGAGCTTTTACATGACAAGATACAGTTAGTTATTGAATAGATAAGGACAATTTCAATGCAGTACAGTTATGGTTGAGGTAGCACAAGTGAACAGTGACATTTTTTATTTAACTCCCTATTACATTAAAAAATCAAGTCCTTCCGTCTTTTCTTAAGAAATTATCAGCCATCAGTCTTTTGAACTGTGAGACTCATGAGTTAAATGTGTCTCTGGAATATGTCTGAACAATTGTATTATAAAGTGTCCCCTGCCTACAAGTTGCCAACTGAGTCTGTGCTTGCTGAGGATGTTTGAAGTCTAAGGAGTTACGGGTAGGAGAGAGAAGTGAGTGGGCACAAGATTGGCAGAGATGACTGGAAAAGGCATTTTCTGCTGAGTGGTAGAGCCAATAGAAGGGGGAGATGGGAATTGGGAAGCTGTGTGGCTATGACAGTGTGTGACATGGTAGTTTTATTTTTCCTTGAGTATTCAATCTTAGGACACTCCCAGATATGGCCAAGATATTATACGATGGTTAGTCAAGTCTCTAAAAATTTTTCTACACTGTCTTTATTTCCTTACCCCTCAACACGCTCTACTTGGGTTTCCATCATTGAGCCAATGCTGCTTTCAGACAGGACAATAACCTATATGCGTTCTTTGTTTTTACTTTTGTGACCCATCAGCAGCACCTGACATTTTCCTGCTAAATGAATAAGCATGCTCTTCCCTTAGTTTATGACATCAAACTTCTGGTTTTTCTTCTATCACCTCTGGCTACTCTACTCAATTGCCTTTATCAGCTTGCTCTTTTCTTCTTAATCTTTAAATGTTTGGGACTTTCAAAGCTTTGTTCTTGTCCCTCTTCTCTTTGTAATCTATGTTACTCCCTCAGGAAATTTTATTTATGCCAATGGTTTTAAGTATGTTCTGTGTTACAGAATCACTAAGTGATGACTTGTAAGTGTATATTTCTGGCATGGACGTCCCTTTAGACTCTGAAACTAAAAATCAAAATCCTTAACACAGGGAATATACCTGTACTACCAGCTTAAACCCCTCTCCGCTCACTCTGTGACTTCTAGATTCTTTAGTACCCATGTTCCTTCCCGGCTGAGAGCCTTCACATACTCTGTTCCCTTACCCTGGAAATCCCCATCCTCCTCTACATGCTAAAAAATAATTGCTGCTTTTCACTTCCTAAGAAGGCATTTGAGGACCTTCCAGGTCCTTCTGCTGTATGCCGTTATTATACTCTACTTTCCTTATTTGTCTAGCACATCAAAAAGTGTAAATAAATAGTTAACTGAAGTAATAGTCATATAATATTTTACTATCCCAATGGGGTGGTAATATCCATGAAAGTAGGGGTCCTATTTATATTGATTTCTGCTTTCCCCCATTGTCTGGTAGAGTTTTTTACACATAGAAGGCATTCAGTAAAGATTTGTTCAAAAAAGAAAGAGAAAAAAAAGAGAGGGAATTCCTTTGGGGATATGGAAAATTTAGAAAAGAATCTGGACAAGAAAATATTCCATTACTAAACCTGAAAAGGATAAAAGTTCTTTCTTTTTCTTTCTTCTTCTTCTTCTTCTTCTTTTTAAAAGATCTTATTTGCGAGAGAGAGTGAACAAGTGAGAGATAGTGAACACAAGTGGGGGTGGGGGAGCGGAGGGAGAGGGAGAAGGAGACTCCCCACTAAGCAGGGAGCCTGACATGGCACTTGGGCTCCATTCTGGGACCCCAAGTTATGACCGGAGCCAAAGAAAGATGCTTAACTGATTGAAGTACCCAGGCACCCTAAAGGTTCTTTCTTAAACTGGCCAGTCTATATTTTTCTTTTAGTAAAATTCTTTTTTTTCCTGGTAAAGTAGGTGGATAATGGGATACTTGTTCTGCTACAAAACTTCAATCAGATGAGGGCAGTCATGCTATATTTATGTTGAGAATATATGCCCAGTTGTAGAAAGGCTTTTTGCCTCTAAGGAGGAGTTGTTTTGTTTTCCTTTTTTTTTTTTAATTTCTATTTTAAAAAAGTGAGAAAATGGAAAGATATATTCCCAATTGCTAAAGCATGTTTCTGATTTAAACTCACATTTCTTTATGAATTTAATTTAATGTTATATGGAAGATGGTTGAAGGATGTAAAGTTCTGCGCTGGTATCCGTGTGACACACCTAAGTAATTAGTGAGGAGTGTAAATACTTTCTTTAAATAAACTGCTATCTTTTTAGCACTTGAGGGAGATTTCATCTTATCCCCCTTCCCTTGATTAAAAAAGAAGTGATATGACTGTTGTAATTCAAGAGCCCTTACGCACTTCATAGGCAATGTTGACACTGGAGACCATTGCATGAAAGAGAAAGAAAGGCAAAATTCTCACCCCTGACAAAACTGTCACAAAACCACATTTTCACATGTCTGAGAAAAAAATCAAAAGAAAGAAAGCGCAATGCTGTTCATTTTCAACATGGCTTTCTCAACAGCTAAATACAGGTGGCAAATGAATAGTATTACACAACTATTTTCTAAAACATATCCAATAATTATCACTGGCGGTCTTTTGTGTGGAACGATATTTGGGGGATGGGCAACTGAGAAATGGTAATAAATGGAGAATTGCCAGGGCAGAGACTTATTGGAAGGCTGTTCAAAAGATAAGCAAGGAAAGGAACAAGTTTCTGTGGAAAAAGCAGGAAGGGAAAGTGGTTTGAAGAGATCAGCAAGAGAGAAAGGATGTGGGGTAGGCAGCTGCAGGCCCATGGAGGATTGGAAACCAGAAGTGGAATGTTGAATTGGATGTAGATGTGAGAGGAATTGATTGAGGATAAGCGAGTGGGATGTCGTATTTCAAATTATACATGTGAGGAAATGGACAGGACCATTGTCCACAAGCATTGATGTGCTGACCTGAGTACAGAATGAGCTCATCATGGTCCGGGATTGGGAAGGCGTAGAGTATTGATTGTGTCAGTCTCCGACAAGGTCCTTCTCTTCTCCTCTTTTTTTCTCAGCCACTGGCAAGAGCTCCCTTAATAATATGCTTCATATTTTCCAATACCTGGTCTGATGTTATTCCTGTTTTTGTTTTGATTTTGTTATTAAATTATATGAAAGAAAATTGGCCTGATGTCTAAAAAGACGTCCCTAAATAGTGAGAGTCATACATGTATTTTTATAGTTGGGAAGTTTAAATTTATTGATTCATCCAAATATATACTGTATGGTTATATCTTCAAGTATTTGTAAGATTTTCATGTTGAAGGAGGTCTCTGTGGTGCTGAGGGACGGCTCTTGAAACAAATTCTGAGACAGAATAAGGAAGAGCTGTCCAAAATATGGACTCTGGCTTGAGGACTACTGAATTCTTCATAGTTAAGAGTGTTTAAACTGAGGAGGAGCACCCTGACAGGAAGGTAGTAATAAGAGATAAAAGTCAGAAAGCCTGGATTAAGGAGCTTGTTAACCTGGTAACCCAGAAGCAGGCCATGGTCTCCAGATAGGTTTTGTCTGTCCCTTTTGGGTTTTATAATCTTGAACTAGTTGCCAACATTTAAAAGTTGGGAGAATTCACAAGATTTGGTTTTCCAGCTTTTCTTGAAAAAGCTAGAACTGACAATGGGATACTAACCTTTACAAATGACAAACCTGCCAGAGGGAAGTAGCTACTGTTCCTTGAGATGGCACATAGGCCTCTTTGCCAAAACCAACACAGTCCACTTCTCACAATCTCATTACTTCCCTGTTCTCTGTAAGCACTGCAGTTTTCACCCACTTACGGGTTTTTCTATCCTGAGATTTTTCTGAATCTATGAAAATTTCAACATTACCTTTTTCACTTCATATATTATATATTTTGAGTATGGTATGATTAACTGATAACTCATGGTTAAACTATTCCATTTTTTAAAAAAATTATTTATTTACTTAATTCCAGTATAACTAACATAGAGTGTTAAATTAGTTTCAGGTGTTCAACAATTCTATACATTCTATTCATTACTAAGTGCTCATCATGATGAGTGTAGTCTTAATCCCCTTCACCTATTTTTACCCATCACCTCACCTACCTTCCCTCTGACAACCACCAGTTTGTTCTCTGTATTTAAGAATCTGGGGTTTTTTTATTATATCGTTTTTCTTTGTTCACTGTTTTTTTCTTAAATGCAACATATGAGTGAGATCATATGGTATTTGTCTTTCTCTGACTTTTTTCACTTAGCCTTATACCCTCTAGATCCATCCACGTTGTTGCAAATGGCAAGATTTCATTTGTTTTTATGGCTGTTTGAGAGAGTTGTGAGAAGATCCAAGGGAAGTATAAGTTATAAGAGTATAAACCACTAAGGTTCTGTAATGATTTTTAGTTATGTCAAAGATATTTCATACTGATAATCATATATCTATTGGATCAATCCACTGTTTTGCTCATAAAAGTAGTTATTTTGTAAAGTACTATTATTATTTCTTTATGAGTAGATTCATGCTTTTGTTCATAAAGCATGGTGCTTGAAATTATAAGGTGGTAATTAATCACTATCATAAATCTTATTACAAACCTTCCAGGAATGTTTTAAACCAGATTGCAGTGATTTCTGCAGAATGTATATAGATTCTAGACATCCATCCATATTTTATAAGCACCTATGCTTAACAGCAGAAAGACCCAAACAAATATATTTTGTTTGAACATTTGATGTTGAGTATACTTACAAATGTAACCACGGAATTGGAAACCAGCTCTTTCTTTTTTTTAACTTTACCATGCACCTCAATAGCATCTCCTTTGTCTATTTCATTAGCAGAAATGTTAAAAATTTACCACACTTTATCAGGGGTATATAATTCTAGTGCTCAAGTGCTTAGAATAAAATTACCAGATTGATATAGGTTTTGAAATGGAATCAGATCTCAAATACAGTTATGCACAAAAGGAGAAGAAGAAAAGTGTTTCCCTTTACTTTTGTAAAATTTGAAGTACATTACATTTTTGTTGTAAGAAATACACCTCTTAAGATTCCTCTGTACTGCTTACAGTAGTTTTTCTACCTGTAGTCAATAGATGTTCTCATAAAGAACTGCATACTATATATGTGTGTGTGTATACACACACACAGTTTCATCTGATGACATTTCCTCATTAAAGAGAAGAGAAAAGAAGATTTTTAAAATCACGTTTTTAAGAAAAATGACAGGGTATTATATACATATCATTTATAAATAAGCCCTGAAATAGCTACAAGATATATGTGGCAGCCAGTTGAGTAAAGGTGGTCAATATTAAGACTTCCACAATGGATTCAAGTGGGTAAAATTGATTTTTTAAACCTATAACCCATTATGAGTATGCATTTAACCTAACCAAACTCACATGGTGGATTTTGCATTTTTGTGTGGCTTGGATTTTCTGTTGTCTAGCAAATGCTAAGAATGGGGAAATTCACCCTACTAACTTACTGTGTTGTCCTTGTACATGATAGTATGTAATGCATTTCAGAGTCACCTCACTTATTTTTTATGACCACTGATGAGAAGTATGTTGTTTTCTAGAAAGGAGAAGGTAAAGTAGAGTTCCACAAGGTCTGTATTTGTCACAGCGAAAATTTGGCAGTTTATTGACTTTCCTTTTTTATTCATGTTGACTTGTCATTTTCTTCCTTTCTAACTTTCCCAATCATGGTAAGTCCTGTTTGAGAACTTGTCTTTATAGGGGCAATAGCAGAATGTTTGTTGAAATTATTATGTCTTAACATAGCTGCTCAATGACATCTCAATGGTTGTGGAAGAGAAAAGTTAGTATATTTAAGAACTCCTCTTCCTGGGGCGCCTGGGTGGCTCAGTGGGTTAAAGCCTTTGCGGCTCAGGTCATGATCCCAGGGTCCTGAGATTGAGCCCCGCATGGGGCTCTCTGCTCAGCAGGGAGCCTGCTTCTTCCTCTCTCTCTGCCTGCCTCTCTGCCTACTTGTGATTTCTCTCTGTCAAATAAATAAAATATTTAAAAAAACAAAAAACAAAAAACTCCTCTTCCTTAGCCAGTGCACTTCATGAAATCACAGAAAGTTGGGGCTAGATGGAATCTCCATAATCATGTAGTTTGACATTCACGAACTGGTGCTTACCAGCTTTCACCTTGGCATTATTTAGTTTGACTGGTGTCGTGATTTTGTTTGTTCTCAATCTGAAAACAAATGAGGCATGTGTTCTTCAGGTTCCTGTAGACCCCAATACTACCAGTGTTTTACAGCTAACTTCTTGACACAATTAGGTAACCCACCCAGCCTATCAAAGTATTTATGTTTCTAACTTCAAATCTACTGAGTTGAGCCATATGAAATTGGCATTTTTTAAAAAAATTAAAAGGTGGTTGAATCTTAAAAATTTCATATATTTCACAGATAGAGAAGAAGAGTTCTAAAGAATGAATGACTCAGTTGTTTAAAATAAGAGTTCTTTCCTCTCAAAACAGGTGTATTTTTTTTTTGAGGATTTCCTAGGTAAAGGATAATTTCACTAGACTGATAAACATTGCTTATTAAAATGCAGTTATACCTGGTGCTTATTATTTTTGAAGCCTTATTATTAAGTATACCTAAATAAGAATAATTAATTCTACTTCTTTCTTGAGAGTTAGACTTTGTAGGTAGGAGATTGATGAAAGGAAGTGAACCCCCGTGTCTGAGAGGAATAGAAGGGGTATCACTGACAAAAGGTTAACAGGATGGGGAGAGAGGGAGAGGGAGAATGTATGGAACTAAAGGGAACATAACCAGAAATTTATGAGAGCTGAGCAGAATTTTCCTGAAATGCTGTTGTCTCTGTTGATGTGCCACTTGTTTTATGTGGATTAATAGTCATCAGAATCAATATGCTCTAAGTGATGTAAGTGAATTTTAACATTCTTTCATTTAACAGATTCCTAGTGTGAACCGTATTTAATGATCAGCCTAAAATTGGAAATAGATATTTATTGCAGGGCTCTAAGTTATGAGTTCATTTTGTAATTGAGTTGGGACAAAGATATGATTACAGTTTGTTCATTATATGCACTATGGCTTAAATAATGCCTCTGAAATGCATGCATGTAGATGAAACTGCATCTGTGCATCTGAGGAAAAAAATCCTGTCCTTTTTATTCCAGGGTATTGGGAAAATGGGTTCTGAGATTGATTTTGGCAGTTAATAAAAGTAAAGAGTTACAATATTGTATTGTACTCTAAAAATTAGAGAGAACAGAGCTGCTTAATTACAAGTGGCTGTTTTTCAGCTTTATATTTCTATGCTTGTTATGAGATCAATAGGAATTATTTTCTGATTTTTCTAGTTCCAAACATGCCAAGAAAACAATAGCCCTAACCTAGTGTGCTAACATTAATAAATCATAATTATATTCTCAATAATAGAAATGTACAATATTCTCAAGAATTTATGCAATACTTAAGACTACATTGTCTCAGATTCCCATGACAACCTCACAAAATGAGCATTTAATATTCTCCCACCATTGCTCAGATAGGTGAGATTTGGCAAGAGAAGGTGGCCTGCCATGAAGTTAGAGTCTGGATCCCTGTACTCTTACTCCCAAATGTGGTTCCCCTTTTGCTGGTGGAGGGAGGAAAAAAAATCAAAGAATCCCTCACACTCAGACTCTTTTTTTTTTTTTAAAGATTATATTTATTTATTTGACAGATATAGATCACAAGTGGGCAGAGAGGCAGGCAGAGAGAGAGGGGAAAGCAGACTCCCTGCTGAGCGGAGATGTACTTACAGGACATCCTAAGACCCTGGGATCATGAGCTGAACTGAAGGCAGAGGCTTAACCCACTGAGCCACCCAGGCGCCCCCTCACACTCAGACTCTTAATAGCACTGACAGTTTTAACACCAACAGAGAATCACCTGGCAAAGTTTGGAGATGGCATTGAGATTCTGACTAACAGAGGCCTCTCTAGCCACCTACACACTTGAAGTAGCTGCAGAGGAAAAACTACCGTATCTTACCTTCATGGCAGATCAGAACTTACACTGTCAAGCTATCCTTCTGCTTAAAAGGGTCATGGTTCTATGCCTTTCATTATCTGGGGAAATATCACATTATTAACCAGGGGCACTGAGCGATGTGTATGAGAACTGTGGCACAAATGTGTATAGATGATATATCCCAGTGGTTTTCTGGAGAGAGCCTATTTGAATGTACTGCAGAATTTCAAACCACATTAACAGAAAGAAACACTGTTCACTGTATCCCTTCTGTCCATGAGGGAGTAAAGGAGGTAGGGAAAGAAGTTTAATTTCTCCTTCTCTGTCGCCATAAAATGATTTTTTTTCCATTTTGATAAGGAATATCAATCTTTGCAATCGAGAGAATTCAGTTAGAATTATTGAAATGATTACATTCATTGGGCAATTATATGAAGATGGCTCATTTTAAAACAGAGCTGGTGTTTATCTCAAAGAAAATTTTCTGTTGCCCTGTTGCTGGAAGGATGCGGCTCTGTGACTGGCGGTATAGGCTGGTAAGTGAGGGCTAAATACTATTCTCTCATGTAATGTATTCATCCCTTGCAGAAAGAGAAAAGAACTGAGAAGAGCTGTATTAGGGTGGAGGAATTATGGGAGATAGTTTTCCAAATGATTTAGTAATGAAGCTACACTAATTATATAAAGGAAATATGTTTATAATACCAATGAATAATAGAAGTCTTTATTAGATGCTACAGTTGTGTTATCAGTTTTATAAATATTTCTACCAGCATTTAAATTGAGGGGAAGGAAGAAAGACTAACAGTAGTACACATTCCAATTATATATATGTGTAAAGTGGTCACTTAAAAAAAGTGATCTTTGGTTGTGATGCCAAGTGTCCTGCCTGGGTCATTTACTTATTTTTTTTAAGCAGCTAGAAATATACGTATAATAGACCTTATAAAGAAAAATACACCCCAAGTAAATTTATCAGGGTATTACAGGTTGTGAGCACATCATATGCTTTTGTTATTGTTGTTTCTGGAATCATAGTTCATTCTTGGTCCATGTTAGTAGAGCACTCGTAAAGGAACAACTGTCAAAAAGGTTCTCTCTCTATAGTTTTCTTTTCTTTGGCTCCTTGGTAACAATGAAATAACTTTGCTTGAGTGCATTAAAATTTTTGGTACTGATGTACAGTGTAAGTGATCCATTTTGTCTGTCACAAACCAATATTCGTTGAAATATTCGTTGAGACTGAAAGTCCTCAGTGTTTTTGATGCAATTCAGAAAGTAATAGAGAAAGAGACTCAACCCTCAAGGAAGTTGCAATCGAAAGGCAATCTGTCCTTCAGTGATGCAATGTTCTGCCAAGTGAAGTGCCTGCTTACTCCTCTGTGGAGAGAGATTGTCTTTCACCTTGGTGCTATCCAAGGAGGAGTCCCTGCCCTTAACTCTTAGTTTTAGAGAACAACGTGGGGAAGAGGAAAGTCTTCAGAGCACTTTTCTAATTTAATATAGCATTTAACTTGTCAAAATCCAGAATTTATTTCTTTACTTCTGCTGCCTTCATGTGGAAGAGCTCTGTCTGCATTCAGAATGCTGTCAGTTTACCAACATCTGCCGTAGCCACTAATTCAGGGGTAAAGAGAAACTTGGGATTTTTTAGCAGAAAGTATTACAACCAGTGAGGTAGCATAGAGAGAGACAACCTGGACTTTTGAATTGTCCCATTGGACATAAGTGCTTCCCTAGTGCCTGGGTGTTGGCATTGAAGGACCCGACGAGGTGATGAAAGGTCCATCACTTTTGTGTCAAAGTCCTGATATTTCTGTCCATGGTCTCTATTTGTAATATTACCCTCTGAACTTTCACAATGCTTGTACAAGTTCAAGGAGCGTTGGCCTCATATTGCCGTAGAGTTTCTCAGTAACAGCTTGTTTTGAGAGTATTGCTTGTGGCCAGGAGACAAATAAGCAAAAGAAGCTCTTAATCCTCATTTTGTTTTAATTGTTGTAGCACAACAAAAAACTAATTTTAAAACTATTTAAAAATTTTATGATTTTCAGTTACAAAAAGGGTCACTTTCCACCAGACTAACACACACACACACACACACACACACACACACACACACACACACACACACACAAACGGAGATAATAATCTGGTATTCATCACAAATAGAGCTTTAGTATCCTGTCATTAGTCTGTGATCTTATAACTCATAAGGTACAACTTTTAGAGTGTACATTCCACCAGTGATAGTCTGATAGATTCTCTTTGTATTTGGTAGAGGGGGCAGTAACAAAAAAATCTGAGGGTTGCTTTATACATTTCATAATATCAATTTATAATTGTCTAATATAGGTGTTATGGCTTAGATCATAGTTTCAGACTGTTCCTTCCTGGAATACCAGAATGCAATAGTTTTTTGTTTTGTTTTTGTTTTTTTTACTAAGAAAGTGGAAACACAACTGTAAGCACAGACAAGAATATGCCATTTTGCACGTGTGTGTTTTCTGCTGTAAGCTTTGGTTCTTGAATATAAGCTAGTGCTGCTAAATATTAAGATGGTTACTTTACTCTGTATACTTATCCAATGATAGAAACCATGGCACTCATTTTGTGGAGATGTGTTTGTTTAACTACTGGAGGTTATCCCAGTGGCAAGTTCATCCTTATTTGATAATAATGAAACATAAGTTTTATATGTTTGCTTGAGTAAGATTGCCATCTGGTAAATAATATGTTTTGTGAGTGTTTATAACAATCATGGTTTAAGCCAAAATTGACTTATCATGATTGCTGCAAATAACACTTGAGTGTCCTAACTGGTTTGATTTTTTTTCTTTGTTGAATTGAGAAAATGTATTTTATGAAGCTTCCTGCATTTATTTTTAAAGTATTTTGTGGGTTTTAAAGCTTGAGTTTTCAAAAGCAATAATTACAGTTGATTACTATCTCCATACAGTACTTCTGCTCTAAAGTAGAAAAAAGATTGTTTATACAGCATCATAAGTATTGTTTATATATATGTGTATATATGTATATAACCAAATATATATATATATGTATATATATATGTATATATATACATATATATATAAGAAATGTATATTTGGTTTCACCATCCACAAGTTAGAAGTTTATTTCTTTATGAATCGAAGAACCCTAAACATTTTCACCTTGGTAGAATAGTATATTAAGAAAGCATATCTAAACAGATCAGCCAGGAGTGACTTGGTGTATTATTTCTCAGGCAGTAATAGCATTAGAAGCAATTGTGGAAATGGTTTCCAACCCATTATCTCTCCTTAAAAAAGAGAAACTTATGATAGAAAAAGTTTTTTTTTCCTCTCAGCCTAAGTGAAGCTGAGATTGTCTTTTCCCCATGTCACATGTAAAACAGCTTTTCTAGTTTCCACGGGATTAATTTTCCACGTATCAGTTCAATTTGAAGACTTCAAGTGAGATTCAATGACTTGTTCTTGAAAATGTCAATTAAAATCTTTAACTAGTCACTTTGCATATCAAAAGGAATAGAAAGAAATGGGTATTTAGGCTAGAAATATGGATGATCCTAGAAAGGGGATAGTTGATTAGTGAATTTTGGTTAGAACTCCGGGAGTTTGATTCTTCATGCCCATCAATTATTTTCACTTTCTTACAAGGTCAAGGTTGTGGCACGTGGCTAGAGTTGACTCTCTTGCTTTTGAGTGATGTGATCTAAAAGGAAATAGGGGAGGCTGAGAAGATAATTGGATCAACACAAAGCCATATTCTCCTCTTCGAAATGTTCTTTTTATCTTTTCTTATATTTTGGAAGTCTTTATCACATCTTCATTAGAATGGTCTTTACATATAGAGCATTTGTAGATGCTTTCCTTGATTTCATCTCCATCTTCACTCACCACCATCCTCAATTGATAATCTTTCTTTTAGGTAGTTTATTTTCATTTACAGGTTCAATTTCCACTTATATGTGTATAGCTCCAAATATATAGTGTTTTCCCTCAGCTTTAGATCTCTGCCATGCATATATCAGCACTCCCAATACCTGATAAGTAGCCTCTTAATTAAACTATTGTTAGAGTTCATTATCATCCCTCTTCTCCTCTTGCTCTGCCTATTTTATGACTTCATACATACCCATGTTGAGGACTTACTGGCTGTAAACTATGATTCTGAAATCTTCATTTCTAGTCTAAAGAGATTACCGTCCTGCATAAGATCTGTTCTTCCTTTTGTTTTGTGTATTTCAGAGAACAGGATTACCTCCACGCAGAAGCTAAAACCAGAACATGGTTGACATCCCAGATTCTTCCTGTCACCTGATCCTCCATATTTAATTGGTAACTGTGGTTTGCCTTTAAGTAGCTCTCATAGCTGTTCCTCCTTTCAATTCCTACAACTTCGGCCTTAAATCGAGTCTTCATAATATCTTGTCTGGATATGGTAGATATTTTATAACCAGTTCATCTTGCCAGCCAGCCTTTTCAATGTCATCCTCCAAATCCCTGCTAGAATGATCATTGAAAATGCAAATCTGAATATACCCTTTTAAATTTAATATCCATGACATTCCTGTTTACTCTTCTATCAGTAGAAACCAACACAATGATCGGCACATAATAATAATAATGGTATTTACCTCCTAACGTTGTTTTAAGAGTTAAATTAGGTTATTGGTATAAAACATAAGTGTTAGGCATTAGTTACCATTATTGTCACCATTATTGTGGCAGTAATTATAACAAAGGATTTAGTGATATCTGTAAAGGAACAAGTCATTTTTAGGATAAAGTTCAAGTCTCTGTCACAGCACAAAAGAACCATTGTGGTTTGGCTCTGCCAGTATTCTAGGATCATTTCATGCTATCTTCATAAACCCATCTGTGCTCCAGAAATTCTGAACCTCCAGCCCTTTGGAGGATGCATCTCAGTCTCTTTCACCTTCACAACTTTGTGTATACCGGTTTCTCTGCATAAAATGCTCTCACTTGCGTGCTTTTCTGCTTAGCTTGTAGTTACTCATCCTGCAAACGTCAACCTAGGTGGCCCTTTTCTCTTACTCTGGGTTAGATATCTGTCCTTTTTCTTATGACATCCTAGGCATAGCTCAAACATAACAGTTATTACATTAACACAGTAATTTTGCTTATTTGTCTGTCTTACCTGCTTATGAACTTCTTGCTGATAGAGACTTTTTATCACCTGGGACAGTGGTTGGCACAAGACAGCTCTTCAGTGAATCAATGTCATTTTGTGTTCTATGGTTTCAGTTCTTGCTGTTTATTCTCCATTGGCTTTTCTTCCTCTTCTTGGCTTAACTTAATTCAGATACCGATTTTAAGATGAACCCTATTATGACCTATCTGAACAATCTCTTTCCCATTACACAGTGCATGACATGTGGAAAAACATGGGTTTCAAGTGGGGGGGAGCTGCTTTTTAGCTGGGAGACTTAGGGTGGATTACTCTCTCATTTGATCCTTGATTTCTTTATCTATATGTTATGATATCAATGCTGCTTCATAAAGTTACATGAGCCATTACTGGTGGAGATACAGGAGAAAATACGTGTAAAGAGCCTGGCGCTGTTGGTGGTTATAAATATTTCTACCCTGATCATAGTGTCCAGTTTATAGATGATTTTCTTCATTGACAGATGACAATTATCTTATTTAGAATTGGGAAGAATATAATTCATCCAGGATATTGATAATTATTCTCCCTGGAAACAAACACACACTTTTGGAAAAACTAGAAAATCTTTAGAAAAATTAGAAAAAATTAGAATAATCTTTATGTAATTATTTTTGAAATCTTTTGCTTCTAGCCCTTTTAATAATCTTGCCCTGTACATCTTACTTTCATTTCACAATTTAAGACACTGGTGTTCAAATAGATTTAAAAATTTGCCTAATAATTGTCAATAAGCATAAAGATTTTTAAAACTATCGGTATCTTTTGACTCAACAATTCCATCCTAAAGAAACAAAATCAAAGGTGTACCCAAAGATGTATGTATTTGCATATTTATCATGGGCCTACTTATAAAATTAAGAAAAAAGCCCTGAATTTCCAAAAACAAGGGATTATTTAAATTGCATATGGCACATTCACAAGAATGAAGACTTGAATCTTTATTCATTAACATGCCCTATTATGTTTGCTTTTTAATACCTTTAAACATACCTAATATGTTGCTTTTTAAAGTTTTTAAAATAAATATATTTTTTTAAGGATTCCTTCATTTGTAAATTTGAAAACTGAAGGTCAAATTTGTAATTTTTCCCCGTGTCTGGCATGTCCAGTTTTTGTATCCTCTGGTAACTACTTATCTGATTTCTTTTTCTAGAGGTATATAAGGATTTCTGCTAGTTTTTGTGTTGGAAATTTTAGGCAAACTCAAACTAGGAGTGTGAATTTCAGCACAAGAAAAGCCATTATTAGAAAAGGGAGTCACTTATAGTATTCCAAAACAAACCTATCATTTCTGCAGAACCGAACAGTTTACTTAGCCAATGAGGATATAAATATTTGCATATCTGATAGACTAATGCCAACTCTAGATTTAACACAGTGCACAGCTGCTCTCGGCTGATGATTTTACTCCTGCAAACTCAAATATTAACTAAACCAAATGATAGATTTTTAGCTTCTGTTGATAGAAGTTTCACAAAGTGGCTTGAATACCTGAGATAAAAGACATTCATGTTTTTCCAAGATAAATGTAATTGTTTATAAAAACTGCCCCAAATAGTGGTGTTAAAAAAAATGTTTGATGTTAGAGGAAAATGCATGTGAAAAGACAGCATTAGAAAAATGATATAATGCAACAAACTGTGTTTTCAAACCACCCGGTTTTCCATAACATAAAAATAAATCCTGTCTACTCGCTCCAAAAGGCTCTTCGGGATTACTATTAGAAAATGTTAACTTTCCTTATTTCTTCCATTTTTCTGTAGACCCAATACATCTGAAATGTGTTAAACTCTTTGATCTATAGCAAATCAAGTGTTCTTTATGTTACAGGAGATTTTAAAAACTGATTTTTCAACTTTTAAAAATGATTGATTTTGACATAAATGTGTAAGAAAATACATCCTTTTGCCTGCTTGGTTAGCACCACCACAAGAAAAAAAAAATACACGAAAAGAGCCCGAGGTGAGGTCATCCTTATAGAGATGTGGAGAGGGGAGCGCTCAGGGCAGGCGTGCTTTGCTTGGGCATCCGGAGCTGTGCGATTAAAAAGCAATTTGTGCCATGTCTCCTTCACACTAATAACCATTCCATGCGAAAGCTCTCCAGGAGTAAATGTGCTATGCTAAAAAGTTGGGTCAGTTTTACATTTTCAAAAACCAAACACCACAATACACATAAAAATAGTGAACATTTAATGAATTCCTTGCAAAAAAGAATGATCTTCTTTGGTGAAAGCTTCCAAGTTAGGGAGTCTGAATTTTGTCTCATTGATCTTGGGCATTGTTTAATTCTTTGTTCTTTATTTGCTCTTTATAAAAATACGGGGCAATTCTTCTTCCCTACTTAATAAGATTGATCAAAGATATACTTCTATCTCAGAAAATTCTTTTGGGGCACTTGGGTGGCTCCGTGGGTTAAGTATCCAGTTCTTGATTTCAGGTCATGATCTCAGGGTTGTGAGATCCAGCCCTGTGCTGGGCTCCATGCTGGGTGTGGAGGCTGTTGAAGATTTTCTCTTTCCCTCAGCCTTCCACTGCCACCGCACCCCCCATCCCACCTGCCAACTCTCTCTCTCTCAAAAAATTAAAAAAAAATTTTTAATATGCTATTGAATAATACAAGATGTTGTTAATAGCATGAGTTACAATAAACCACTTGATATTAGCTTTCAGAGAAGAAAGTCATATAAAGATAATTTGGACTACAATTTGCCTCTTAAAATAGAATGCTTTGAACCAAAACAAGTCAGTGTGAAATTGTCATTAAGTTGTCAGACAGGGTGAAGAGAAGGTTCTAATTTTGTCTCTGTCCCCTATTAGGTGTGTCTTCTTTAGAAAGTTCTTTAAATTCTTTGTCTCAGGTTCCTGTTCTGTAAAACTTAGGCTTTAAACAGATTATATTGAAGATCCAGTTTTAAAATTCTATTTGTAGCATGAATCATAATTTATTCCCGTTTGGGAATATTTTATTTGACATTTCTTTAGATCATAAAAGCTGATTAAAAATTTTAAGGGACATAATGCAAGAAATCTGATCTAATTGAGAACAATCCTAAAAACCATGTGTGGCAGGGTGGGTGGGAATGATCTATGACATTGCACATAGGCAATATTCTTATATATATATTTCTGGAATCTTTAAAACCCTCTTTTGGGAAGCTGGTGGGAAAGTCAAAACATTTTTTATATGAGTCCTGATGTTTAAAGATGTCAGATTGACTTAGTGTAAGAAATTTGACTTAACTGGTGCTAAGCCAAAATAGGGGAGGGTGGATGGAAGCTTCCCCTAACCAAAGCTTGGTGAAGTTACAGAACAATGGAAATTCTCATACAAACTGGTTTCCTCTGAAGTTAAATTTAGACCTGCCCTATGGTCCAGCAATACCACTCTTAGATATTTACCCAAAAGAAATGAAAACTTAGATCTACAATATAAGATTTGATAGGAAAGTTCTATAGCAGCTTTATTCATAATAGCCCCAAACTGAAGCAATCAAAATGACTATGAATAGGAGAATAGGTAATTGTGGTATATTCATTCAATGAAATACCAACCAACGATAAAAAGACATACTGATTCATTCAACAACATGGATAAAACTCAAAACCATTGTGTTGAGTGAAGGAAGCCTGATATGATAACATACGTTCTTTTATATGAAGTTGAAGAACAGGCAAAACTGTGAGTGAATGATGATTGATTAAAGGAGACATGAGAGAACATTCTTGGGTGATGAAAATGATCTATAGCTTGATTGGGGTAGTGGTTATATGGATGTGTATATTTATCCAAACAAATCTAATTGTACTCTTAAGATCTATGCCTTAACCATGTGTATATTTTCCCTCAATTAAAAAAAAAAAAAGAATGTGGTGGGGAGGCTCTTATGGTAAGTGGAAAAGTTGACAATGGAAGGATTAAGTGCCTACCTTATAGAAAACAATAGGATGTTAGTGGTTAAGGGCAGGAAAGGAGATATTATTTACAGCAATGATTGGAAGAGATGAATTCACTTAGTTCTCAAGTAGAGAGTGTTCTAAGTTTAGACAAAGCATCAGTCCATAGTCATTTTACTCTGCCCTTCATGCTGATAGAAAACAAACAAACAAAAAAAGAAATTAAATCTTCCTTATGTTATATGAGTCTTCATGATTTCAGAACTTCTAATAACACAAGCACCTCCTCAAGTTTGGGAAATAGGAGATATTCCTAGTCTAAAAGACTGGGTTTATTCTGTATTGTTATTACAAAAGCCCCCAAGTGGTCCCCCAAATTCAGTTTCAATACCTAACACTGAAGAAGAAGGTGAGGAATTTGTTAGACGAAACAAGAGGATGGAGGTTTGAATGCTGGAGAGTAGCCAGTAATTGAGATGTGGTTCCAAACACAGGCAACCACAGGGACTAATCATTTACCCCTTCCTCATGCATTTTTGAGAGTGGATGCAGAGCCCTAGGTTTTGATGTGTGTGAACTGAGTGTTCCTGAAACTGAATACTGGTTAACATAGCTCTGCTAGATTGTGTATTTTCTGAGCACCGAGGCTGTTGTTGATCTGTATGTTCTGTTATTATTAGGGTTGGAAGTGGGTGGGGAAGTTCATTTGTGACTGATGGGTCAGCTCAAACATAAACAGATTTTGACTCCAGGTTATGATACATAATACATATTTCTTTCATTAATAATCAGTTCAGTAACCTGAATCAGTTTTCATATAATGTAACTTCACAAAATACAAAATCACTTTGTATTCTGCCATGATTAATCTTCTATAAATCAGACTGAAAACTCCATTTTGATATAGATTAAAAAATACCTTCAACAAGTCAACTTCAGACCAGTAAATTAATTGTTTATGTAAGGGGGGACCTGGGTGATTTATAGAGTTCTTTTGAAACACAGCATAGTATTGTAAAGGAACTATCTTAAAAAAAACAAAAACAAAAACAAAAACTTTTGTAGATAGAAAGGTTCTATAACTTCCTGGTAATATGTCATTTTTTTCATTAAAAATGCTTTTTGGGGAACAGATTTTGGCCTACTTGTTTGAAGATTACAACTTAAACTACCAACAAATCATATTTATCTCAAAAAAATATGTAACCTGTTCATTAAAAAGGTATCTAAATCCCTGTCTTCAAATATTTGAAGTCCTGTTAGGTAGAAAAGGGAAAAGTATTATTCTAGATTGTTCTAGTGGGCAGCTTAAATGGCAGAAGAGAGAGAGATTTCCAGGTAAACAAAAGAATTTGTAACATTTAGAGAATAGAAATGGTTGTGTTCCCTGAAACAGATGTTTGTCACGAAAGGGTCTGTGCCTCTGAGGTTAGATAATGTCTCAGAAATATTGCATGGGGAATTGTGCACTATATGAAGAGTTGAACCACAGACCTCAACATTCCCCAGCAACTCTACGACTATACCTACTTGATAGACATGAGTATTTTTAAAACGATACTTTCTTTAGAAACAGGTGTCTAAAAAAAAAAAAAAAAAAAGAAACAGGTGTCTATGAAAGTGTGATTTCTAACATTGCCATTTAGAAGGGAGATTGACTTAGTGCACTCTCTTCCTCAAATATGAAAATCTTGGTAAGTGATTGTTAGTCTTTCCTCCAGTAGCTCCAGGAACTTAGAACTTGTTGTATGAAGTGGTCCACCTCAATTTTGTATAACTATAATTATTAATAATTTTTCCTTATACTATACCAGCAGTTCTCCAAGGATTCCTTAGACCCTTTCCAGGGGGTCCTCATAGTCGAAAAGTTATTTTCAGAATAATACTGACATTATTTGCCTTTTTTATTTTCATTGCCCCATAAGAGTACAGTGGAGTTTTTCAGTGGCTACATGACATGTGGCATCATAGTGGATTGGATGCAGAAGCACGTAAGAGAATCCAGATGCCTTCTATTGAACCAGACATTCAAGAGATTTGAAAAAAAATGAAAAAGAATGCCATTATTCCTATAAGCTTATTTTTGTCTTAGGAAATAGTTATTTTTCATCCAAAATGTTATCTAGGTTTACCTGTAATGGGTTTATTTTATTTTAAAATGAACTGATAAAGATCTTTTCAGTTTCTCATTTTTAAATTTCAAATACAATAATTAAAACAGATGCAACCTACATAAATGAAAGCTTATAGGTATCCTCAGTATTTTTTGAGAATAGAGGGGTCCTGACATCAAAAAGTTTGGGACCTGCATGCCAGGTCAAAGACTGTTTTCCCTCTAACTTTTGCTCATGGAACCTAGATCTATGTAGGATATGTTCAGTACAGATTTGATCTGAGAACCTTCCAACTGCTTGAAAACAACGTACTAATCTCCCTGAGTGTCCCTTCTACAGATAAAGGGTTGTCAGTTCCTTTAGTCTTTATACATAGCATATGATTTTGAGTTTCCACACTATTTGATCGCTTTTTTTTTTTTCTTTTAGAGAGGGGGAGAGAGAGAGAGAAAATGGGGGGGCGGGCAGAGGGAGAGGAAGAGAGAGAATCTTAAGCATGGGGCTTGAACTCACGACCCTGAGAGCATGACCTGAGCAGAAATAAAGTCAGACACTTAACCAACTGAGCCACCCAGGCACCCCTTGGTAGCTCTTTTTTAATGTATTTTCATGAGTGATGTATCATCTTAAATATAGCTCTCAGAAATGAACAAAATATTAGAGGTCATACTTTTAATAGTAAAATGGGACCATTATCTTTATTATTGGAACTTTGCTAGTATTCACACCACTTAAGATTGAATTAACATTTTTGGAAGCATGTCATAATTTTTGACGCACATGAAGCTTACAGCTAACCGAGGTTCTTAAATCCTTTTCAGGCAAACCACTCCTTATGAACCACATCTTCCAAATCTTTTATCACAAAGATTTCCAAATCTCTAAGAATTCTGTTTTTATTTCCTATTAAACCAGATCTTATTTGATTCAACATATTATTACAACATGCTGGGTTATTTTCCAGACCCCCATTGTGTCATCATTTGATGTATTAGTTTTCTCAGCTTTGAGGCATTCAGTAAACATGGCATCTATATGTTGAATCAAAGTACTGAGGCTGGACAAAAGCTAAGGGAAGGGTTCTATGGTCCACCACTGTGGAACCTCTTTCATGTTGAAGAAAGTTTTTCCTCTGCAGATTCATCAGCACTTTTCTAAGAATTGGCCAACATATCAACTGTGGGTTCTCCCAGGGTCTTGAGCACACAAAGTTATTGAGAACCTCTGGGTACCGCTAACTTTCCTGCCACCCATCTTTCCACTTACTCTGGACTACCTGTATCACCCTTAATATGCTTGCTCTTTTATATAAAAAATTATTCTCCTTAGGACACCTGGGTTCTCAGTTGGTTAAGCATCCAACTCTGAATTTTGGCTCACTATCTCAGGTTCCTGCGATTGAGCCGCCACATGTTGGGCTTCATGCTCAGCAGGGAGTCTACTTGAGATTCTCTCCCTCTGCCCCTCTCCCCACTCACACACATGTGTGTGCTATTTCTCTCAAACAAATAAATCTTTTAAAAAATTATTCTTTTTGACAGAGAAAGCAAAAAAGAGTTGAATGGCTTTACTTTCTCTCTGCTATCAGTTTTTTATTCCTTCTGCCCCAAGTCGATCTTCCATGCTTTCCACCTTCCTTTTGTTTTAGGTGTAGCTTTAAAAGACTTTGTATTGTCATTAGGGCCTCTCACAAGTCTCCGCTCACTTTGGGCTTTCTACTTAAATGATACCATTCTTCCCTTGGAGGGTACTTTCTTCAGCATTGGTCCTATACCCCCTTTACCCTGTTTGCAGAATCTGCAGTCATCAGGTTGCTCTCTGGGCTGCCAAATGACCTAGTTGGATACCTCTCCCATCTATATTGTCAGACTCTCATTTTTGAAAATGTCCTTATTGTCTGGAGCAGCTTTTGCTGTTACGAGTCAAAGGCCCAAGTTCTAGGTTATCTTTCCATGTGACACTTTAAAATCACCTTTTCCAAAGTCTGTGGTACCAATATAACTTTGCTCAGCTCTTTCTTATTTTGACTTCTTGAACTTTGAAATAACGCGGTCACTTTAAAAACATCTGATGTCCCCAAACTCTAAGTGTTTACATTTTTATGACATTTAAATGCCACATTTATTTTCAAAATTGATTTTTTGCTGCCAAAAATATATTTGTCTTGTCTCTGGGATAGAATGCAAATGTTTTATTTCCATTGCATGTTTGTTGGATGTTAGTACAACTTGCTGGTGCGCTGAATGCCCTATATGTATAGGCTGACACAATGCCAATTATTTCAAATGTAATTTATTTCAATTAGAAAGTATTTTATTAGTATTCATGTTCCTAGAATTATGTTAAGGTAAAACTAAGAAAAATGTAAGACTTGGTCCCTGTCTTCAAATTACTTAGTATATGCTTATGAAGAAAAGGCAGAGTAACAAAACAAATAGCAAACAATATGAAATAATCAGTGTGATAATGCATGTTTGTTTAGCCATTCATTTAACTGACTTACTGTGCATCTACTATATACAGATTCTTCAGTAGACACCTGAGACACCAAGGTAAACAAGATATAGGGCTTGTCCTTGAGGAATGTCCTCCAATGGGAGGGATGGGAATGAGGAATGCATATGATTACAATATGGCACAGTGAAAGCTAACAGAAATGCACATGCCAAGCACTATGAGAATCCAAAGGAAGAGGAGACCAACATGGTTTGTACCCCCTGGAGAATACTTTGCAGAAGAAGGGCAGGAGTTTCAACCATGGACTGGCTTTTACCAGACAGTACGATGGAGAACAGAATTCTCCATAAAGGGAATAAAACAAGCAAATGCAAAAGCGCAGGAAACTGGGCAATGCTGGATGCCCGAGTATTTGCTTTGTTATGTTTGGGGCAGGGGCTAGAGGTGAGTGCTGAAAAGCAGGGATTTAAAATTGAGTGTTTAAACCAATGGTTTTCCATTTGTGCCTCTGCAACCCCATAGAGACTATAGGGTGGGGCTGTGCAACATGGTCTGATCTGCAGTGCTTTAGGCCTCTTGCCCCTACTGCCCCCAGGACAGCTCCTCCTTTTTTCTTTTTTCTTTTTTATTTATTTATTTATTTATTTTTTATTTTCTGCTGAGCTTTGAGTCAGATTTTTGAAAGAATTGTTCTGGACCCTTTTTTAAAAAATGAAGGCCACAGCAGTGGACAAAGGGGAGATCCTGATAGAGTTTAAACAGAGGGGCAACATGGTCATCCCAAAGGTGAGTAAAAGAGATATAGGAAACAGGAAGGCTAGTTAGGGGGCCATTGCATTTACATGTTTATTCTTTCAAATGTATTTATTGTGCACTGACCCTGTGTGAGATTAGACTAGTAAGATCCAGGACCATGAGAGTTGGAAGTATAGAGAGAGCTTTGTATTCGACAGCTTTATCACAGAAGCAGGACTTGAAGTGATTCTTGTGCAGGAGATCAGGAGGGCTGAACCTCTTTGAAATTTTTTATTTTGATGTGATTTCAAAATTATAGAAAAGTTGCATTTTATTTACTTTAAAAGTAATTAAATCTTACAGAATGCCATATAGAGACATGGAAGCATTCATATTTATGTTTTTATTTCTCTTATATTTCTACTTCCATAATGGTGAAGATAAAGATAATGACTATTTTGGATTCTTGACTAATCCATACTGTGAACTTTCAGAACCTGAATTCTCAGGATAACATAACTCTCTTTTTAACCAAGATAAATATGTCTCTTTCCTTCTCAGTCCCTGGACTCTCTAGTTAATGTAAAAGTCTAACCTGGGTCTATGCCCTGCTTCTTGGTCCAGGTGGACAGGGAGCCCACATAGATGTTCAAGATCCTCTAGGACTTGTATAATCTGTTCTTTTGAGGTTGTCATTGGGTTATAAGATGCTACACATCTATGACACTCTCGAAGAAACTAAAAGTAAACCTGTAAGGCTAATTGAATAACTAGAATTCTTTCTAAAGGATGGAATTAATTGAGAAGACCCCTTTATGGTTTTCTGTGTGCCAGGCAATGTGCTCAACTCATTTCTCATTGTTTCAATTAACTCTCGGTTAAAGAGAAAAAATTCTTCTTCTCACTTTATGTATGAGAAACCTGTGGTTCAGAGTTGTTCTCTAACTTGCCAAAACAACAGATAAGTAGGTAAGCAGAGCTGGGATTCAACCCAGGGATAGTCACATTCCAAAGACCATACTCTTAACCATTAATGTTACATTGTCTCCTGATTCAAGCCTGTGCTCACAGCAGAGATTTGTCTAGAAACTCCTCTGGAAGAGGCTTGTGGGAACTTGATAGCATCAAGTGGTGATCTTGGCTTTAGACTCCTACAACCCTATTCCTTGGGCCTGCCCTGTGACACTGCTCTATCAGTTATGAATTGTGTTCTGCTGACAGTAGCAGAGACGGGAAAGTCTGGGGCCTAATAAGTTAGAAGTTTTCCTATCATATGAAGGAACCCTGTGAAAGGGCAGGCAGGCCACGCAGGTGGACTTCCCAGGGGTTTCAGGAGCCTGAATTCTTTTATGTTTATGTTCCACCATCCTTAGTGCCAGTCCGTAGATGGATGGTGACTGAATCTCCAGCTGTCATAGCCAGGAAGGAAGAAAGAAATGGGAAGAAAAAAATGGTTTCCAGCTGTCCATCAACTTATCAAAAAGCCTTCTCTGTTAACTTCTCATTGACCAAAAAACCCCCAAACCAAACCAAAACAAACAGCAAAACAAAAAACATAGCCACATAATCACATGCAGATACAAAAAAGAGGCTGGGATAGGAAATAGAATCTATTACCTGAATAATATGCCTCCCTAAAAGAATGTAGGATTATTACAATAAGAAAAGGGTGGAATGAATATTAAGTGGACAACTCATTCTCTCTGGCATGTCTTTCTCCTGGGAACTTGATAGAGTTTATTTCCTTGTTCAAAGGTATCTTATGAAACCTTTGTTGGATCTCTACTCTGGATCAAGTGCTGAAAACCAGCCTACTGAATTACAACATATTTTTATGATCTTACTCATGGAGTTGACAGCCACTCTCTTTAATTCTGGATCTGAAGAGTTGGAACCTACTTTGAAATATTATTTTGTAAATATTCTTTGAATCTTTGACCCCAGTGGAGCTAATTGCACAGATTGCTCTTGTCTTTAGCATATACATAAAGAATCTCTAGCCAAAGAGATTAACAACCTTTATTCAAAGTTAAGTCTGGGCACCGTGATATGTGACCACCAGTTCAATGACTTAAAACATTGGTTTTGTAGTGCGTCTTTTTTTTAATGTTTGCAGGTCATTCAGTCAGAAGCTGAGCTTCTCAGAAATGGAGGAAGTCCTAAGATCCTTGTGTATTTTGAGAGGAAGTATTAAAAAAGAAAAAGCACACAAAAACTCCTAAATTGTAGTAGGGCTCCTAAACTGTAGTAGTCAATTTCAATTTCAATTTCAAAATGCACACTTTAAATGTTTACAAGTAAACTGTTAACCTGTTTTACAGCTGGCTCTCCCACTCCCAGCACACATGCACAGCAAATATCCTTAGCAGCCCCACAATGCTGTATTACTGTGCAAATCCCAGTAACAGCATTTATTTAAAACACTAAATAATAAGGTCAGTGTGTTAGGAATGTCTGAACTATGCTGAAGCAATGAACAGCCCTAAGATTTCAGTGGTTGCATACAATCAAAGTTTTGGTTTTTTCTTTCATGCAAAGCCCACTATAGCTCTTGATGATTCTCCAGAGAGACCTGGTGCTTCAGCAGCCTATACTGACTAATGCTCCCCTTTCCCATAACTGCACTGTCAGGGACACAGGGCCTCCTTCTATTAAGAGGGACAGAGAGGTATAATAGAGAAGATCATTTTAGCTCACATTTCATCCTTTATTTATTTTTTTATTAAAAAATGATTTTTATGTATTTATTTATTTATTTAGAGTGCACGCTAAATAAATAATTTATGTGTGTGGGGTGAAGGGCAGAGGAAGAGAATCTCAAGCAGACTCCTGCTGAGTGTGGAGCCTGCTGCAAGTTCTATGTGGGGCTCAATCCCATGACCCATGAGATCACGACTACAACCT